>NC_135374.1:14996933-16326933 GCF_049243985.1 Paroedura picta | reverse complement strand
CCAACATCCCACTGCTTCCCCGCGAGCAGCAGTGGAGGGGCCAGCCATCTCGGGCTCCGGGTCTCCTTCTCCTAGCTTGGGGCTGCAGCATCTGGACAGCTGCAGGACAGGCATTGGGGGGGGACGGGGGCACCTGAGGCTGCTGGCAGGCCTCCAGTTCATGGTGGGCAGGGCATGGATCACTCCCTCCCATGCCCCCCCATGTGTATCCTAGGGCCTGTACCCCCGTCTGCAGGCCCCTAGATACACTTCTGAATGAGAGGTGAGCAGTGGTGGTTCGCCATTAGGTGGTTCGCCTCCCCTGCCTTAGTGGTCGCCCGTCCAAGTAGTAATCATGGCCCTAAATCTGGCTTAGCTCTCCAGTCTAGAGGAGTTCAGGTTAAGCCCGGCTATCCAGGCTGGAACCTGGGGCAAACAGCTCTTGCTACATCAGAACACTTCTTGTCTTAGGGGGGGTTGCCTCCCACTTGTAAAGTCAGGGTCGGGAAAACGGAGAGGGGAACAGGCATCCTGGCCACCCTGTAACCTCACTGCTGGCACAAGGCTGGAACCGTCATCTGTGCAACACTCTGGAATTCCACGAAAATGGGCCGGGTGGAATTCCAGAGCATGGCTCTGACGCCACTTCTAGGCACCGATGGGAGGTGCCTATTTTGTCTCTCCCCGCCACCAACCACTAGCCCACACTGAACATGATTATCACCTCCATGCGCACATCCCACGGACTCTGGCACAACCCAAAGGCTGGCGTGCCAAGGTCTCTGTTTCTCCCCAGCGTAACCACAACACTTCTTTGTGGTTGGGCCTACTTCAGCGCTGCCCCAGCCATGAGAGGCCGCGAGCCCTGAATTGAGATCAATACTGACATTGTTTACGTACAGTTCCCAAGCAGCCGTCCACAAAGACAGCTGGAATTGAGGTCTGGCTGAACTTTTCCGGCTAGATTTGAAGAAAGATTAGACGAGAGGCGGAAATCTTTCCCCCAAATCTTCTGGGCTTTGCACCGAGACAGCATTCTGTTTTAAAGATGCCCTGATTCACATGTGCAAGGGAATGAGTTGGTAGAGTAAGAGGACCATGGGGTGGATCCCATCTTGGAATGTTCCCCACGTTCAAACCACAGATCTCTGTGCAGAAAAGCAACACAAGAAGCTGCTGGCTCTGAGTTGGAAAACATCTGGAGACTTTGAGGGTTGAGCTGGGAATGGGCAGGATTTGGAGGGGGGTGGGGGACCTCAGTGGAGCATAATGCTATAGATTCCACCCTCCAAAGCAGCCGTCTTCTCCAGGGGAACTGATCTCTTTAGTCTGGAGATGAGCTATAATTCCAGGGGATATTCAGGCCCCACTTGTGACTGGCAATCCTGGATAACCCGTCTGCAGGGCCCGTTTCCTCCTTTCAGGGGACGCTTGTGTTTTTTAAAGCACTTCTGTTGCTAGCCAACCGGATTGCCGAAAAAAGGGCGGGATAAACATTGAATTAAATAAATCCATCGATAGCTGCTTGGAGTAACCGCGGCCATCCTTGTCCATTCTGCACACACTTAGATAACACACACTTAACACACTTTCAAACTTTTAGAAGTAGATTTTCCCGTTCTGTACAGGAAAACCTAGGCACAACAGCCTATGCTTGTGGCCCACAGGTCCACCAATGAAACTGACCTCCTTATGCATACAGGCGTATATGAATGCACATAAGCGGATACATCCAGCCACATCATCCTGTTCTAGCACTTTATTCCGCACACATGCGCACGCACACACACACGCAACTTGTGCCAGAAGGCCGAAGGCTCGTATGCCTTGCTGGACAGTGCTGTAGCATTCTCTTTCCATCATTTTTAAGCCTTTTTATCCAGGGGTAGTCAACCTGTGGTCTTCCAGATGTTCATGGACGACAACTCCCATGAGCCCCTGCCCGCATTTGCCGGCAGGGGCTCATGGGAATTGTAGTCCATGAACATCTGGAGGACCACAGGTTGACTACCCCTTTTTTAATCAATTGAACCCAAATTTGCATGACCACTCTTTACGGCAGGAGTAATAAATCTGCGGCCCTCGCTGGAAGGGGCTCATGGGAATTGTAGTCCACGGACATCTGGAGGGCTGCAGCGTGACTACCCGTGCTTTACGGCATGGATTCCTGCTCTGATGTACGCCGCCCCGGCGTACAAAGGCGGCGTACAAAACCAATGAACGAACTGGCCAATACAAAGTGCATGACCCAACACGGCCGGCGGGAACCTCCTATTTCCCCGGGCAGGCGTGCAACCATCCCGGGGGCAGCAGCTTTGCGCAGGGGGCGTTGCGCGCTCCCCTTCCGACGACCCCCGTTCCCGCGCCCACCCCTGCCTCTCTCGCAGGCGCAAACCAATGCAGCCGAGCCGCCGCTTGGCTTCCCGAGCCCCGGGGCCAATGGCGAGGCTCCCCGCCCGCCCCCCAGCCGGCCCTCCTTCCTTTCTTCCTTCCTCGCCGCCTGGCCCGGCCCGCTCCGTCACGTGGGAAGCAGCCAGCCCCGGGCTCCTCGCAGCGGCGGCGGCAGCGGCAACGGCGTGGGATCGCTGCAGGGCGCTTGGCCGCTCGCTGCCTTTCGCGCGCCCGGATCTCGCCCTCCTTCCACCATGAAACTCCCGGCCGGCCTCCTCCTGCCCGGGCTGTGGCTGCTGCTCCTGGCTTGCTGTCCTCGCGTGCAATCCAGTAAGTGCAATTTTTTCTTCTTCAAAGCCCTAAAAAAAAGGGAGAAAGTTTTGCTTTCCCTTCTCCCCTCCCCTCCCCTCCATTTGTAAGCCGTCGCTTCTGCAGCCTAGGAGCTGATTCTCCGCCCGGGTGGCTCCCGCAAGGGAAGCGGCGAGGCGATGGAGGGTTGGATCGCGCGGTTCTAGGGCTCTCCCGCAAACAGCCGGCCGCTGCCCGTGCTTGGGAGCCCCCTGGAAAGGAGACGCCAGGCGCCGGATCCCTCCGGGTCGGGAAAAGGCGCTTTGTTGGGCGCAGCCTGGTTAATCCGGAGGGCCTGGGAGTGCCCCGTGTGGCTTGGGGCTTTGCCTTTCTGATTTTGGACAAGTTTTTGTGGCAGATGGGTCTCGGGTAGGCGGAGGGTTTGTCCGCCGGAGTGGTGTTTGGGGCGGGGAGATGGATGCCCGTATCTTTAGGCAGGGACTTTTAGTCCTTTTCCGGAGTTAAAATAAGACTGGGGTGTTGTTACATTCTGGGGAGAAAAACTAGATTTGGCAGTCCGGGTTAAAAGTCGAAACATGGGCGGGATTCTGTAAACTAGGCATGTCGTCCTGAAGCACAACGCTTACTTGGAAGTAAATGCTGTTGAATTATAGGGCCAGCCCAGGCCACGGTTGTCTTCTGCTCTGCCTCTGTCTGGGTTTTGTTAAAAATTTTCCCTTGCTTTGAGATATCCCAGACACTGAATGGGAAAGATGGGTTTCTCAGTCACTTCAGGGCCTCCAGCGGCCTACGAAATTTGAATTGAGGCTCAGATTTTAGGGAAAGGATCCTTGTGTCTTGGTGGGAGGCAGGGGGAATGTCCTAGAGTCATTCCTGTTACCTCCAGAGGACAGGATCAGGTAGAAGTTAATAGGAAAGCCCTCCCAGAACTGAACCTGCCAGCCTGAGCGGACAATAGCAGCCTTAGGGACCAGTGGCCTGATTCAGTAGAAAGCAGCTTCATGCGTGTCTGGACAGAACTTAAGCAAAAAAAGGTCCCAGCCCTGAGCAGGTTGTAGCCTAATTTTTTGATGGAAGATCAGAGAAGACAATGGAGTTCTGAGTAATACGAATATTAATAACTAACATTCACGTGTTCAAGTCGATCTGCCTCTCTGTCTTTTAAAAATCCTCCTTTCTGGGAGTTTAGGCATTTCTTTGATTCTGTGCTCCTTCGAAATCTGTGGGGCAAGTTTAGGGGCAAAGGCAGGGCCAAGGGCAGCATTGAGTGTAGTCACCGAATGGGGATTTGAACTTCCGATCTCCTCGGGCCTAACCCACCACCCCAGCCACTGCACTGCACAGGCTGCTCTGTTAGGTTCCGTAAAAGAGACGTAGGCCCCGGGACAGCAAAGGACAAGATGAGACGTCACTGCCTGAGGTAGAAGGGGCCTTCTGGGAATAGTATTCGGTCCTTGGCACTGGCAGGGGCTCATGGGAATTGTAGTCCATGAACATCTGGAGGACCACACATTGACTACCCCTGCTCTGAAGCATTTGTTGCTGGTGGGACCTCAGATTGGGTGGGTGAGGCCTTGGAGCAGGCACCCTCAAAGGTGCAAAAGTTGGCTTTCTCAGTTCAAGATCAGGCAGGGCAGTATGATTTCACCCAAATCAATAATGTGACATTTCAGGCGTTGTTGTTGTTGTTATTATTATTAAAATTTATTGCCCACCACTCCTGGAAAGCCAGCTTGTGGTGGGTTGTTTATTTTTTCCATTTGTACCCCCGGCCCTTCCCGCAATGCCAGAGTTATAAATCTGCTTGGGAAATCACAGGCAAATTGTGTGTGTGTTTTAAAGATAATTTTAGTGAAGGTTTTCAAAGAAAAAAGATAACATTTAACAAGACTAATCCAAGGTGGGGGTAAACAAGGAAAGGGGGGAAGGACAAAGGACGAAATAAAAAAGAAAGGAAAATCTTCCAATTTTGTCTGAAAAATGCATATAAAATTATGAACTTATGACTTTGTAGTTACAAAGGAAAAGCTCTCTTTTTTTCTGTTATCTATTTTCTTTCGCCTTAATCATCCCATCTGCAAATCATATTCATTTTTTCCCCTTTTCATGCCAAAAGTCTGTAGGGGGTTTCCAGTCAGCAAGAAACGTAGATATTGTATTTTCTCTCATCATAGCAGAGACAAATAGTTAAATGTTAAATGGTGAACAAAGAGTTCAGGTGTCACAGTCCTGTAGCACCCTCCCCCTGAAATATAGAGCATTTGCTGGCAGGGGCTCATGGGAATTGTAGTCCATGGACATCTGGAGGGCCGCAGTTTGACTCCCCCTGGTTAAGAGTATCAGAAGTATTTAGAAGACCCAGGAAGCTTGCTGGATTACCTTGAACCAGTTACACACTCTCAGTCTAACCCACCTCGCAGGATCGTTGTGAGGACAAGATGGAGTGGAGAATGTAAACTGCATCCAGAAATCCTCGGATATTGTGCTGTGATAAACATTCACCTGCTGAGCTGTAACTCATTGAGAGAGTATCTGCCCAGCATGCAGAAGGTCCCAGGCTCAGTCCTTGTTAAAAGGGTCAAATGGGAAGTTGATATGAAGGACTTTTAAACCAAGACCCAGGAGAGCCATTCCCAAGCATAATACATGTAACAGATCCAGAGCCAGCAAGGTGTAGTGGTTAAGACCAAAAAACTCTAATCTGGAGAATCGGGTTTGATTCCCCACTCTTCCACATGACGTCTTCTGGGTGACTTTGGACCAGTCACCCTTCTCTCAGAACTCTCTCAGTCTCACAGGGTACCTGCTGGGAACGAAAGGTGATTGTCAAGGTGAGGCTCCTTAAGATAGAGAAGAGCTATCTTAACCTCTGCACCAAAGCAGGTAAAAACCTACACCTGTATTGATTCTGTAGAATCTGTATGGGTCGTGCAATATTCAGTGACACTGAGAGGCAGGCACTGAACCTTGCGTAGCGATGGTCCTTATAATGTGCCTGTCACCCCACCACCCTGCTAGTGGCATCCAGGAGGGTGGTGGGAACTGACACAGTCCCGTAGGGCCTGCAAAATGTAGCTCTTCTGCCAGGCTTTTGGATAAGACCAGCAACGGGGACCCCAGAATCAACCGAATCGCCAGGAAACTGCAGTACAGACGTCCAAAATGTCCCTTTCTTTGTGATCTGTTACATGTCATATCTTAGTACAAGGTTGCAAATGTTATAATGTATCTTCCTGTCTCTATGTTCTGTATACAATGACCTAAGATGTTAAGTGAGGGGCAGTGTATAAGCCAGCTTGGTATAGTGGTTAGAAGTGCGGACTTCTAATCTGGTGAACCGGGTTTGATTCCCCACTCCCCCACATGCAGCCAGCTGGGTGACTTTGGCCTCGCCACATCTCTTTTCTGAGCAAGCAGTAATCTCAGGGCTCTCTCAGCCTCAACCGCCTCACAGAGTGTCTGTTGTGGGGAGAGGAAAGGGAAGGCGACTGTAAGCCGCTTTGAGACTCCTTCAGGTAGAGAAAAGGGGCATATAAGAACCAACTCTTCTTCTTCAGTAATATCAGGGCTCTCTCAGCCTCACCCACCCCACAGGGTGTCTGTTGTGGGGAGAGGAAAAGGAAGATAAATGTAAGCCGCTTTGAGACTCCTTCAGGTAGAGAAAAGTGGCATATAAGAATCAACTCTTCTTCTTCAAATAAATAAAGCAAGTAGGATGCCAAGCCCTGGTGAGAATAAATTGGTATTTTGGAAAGGAGACAGCAGGACATACAGTAGGCATTGGTTGGTGGAGTGGGGTCATAGGCTTGCATTCATTGTAGCATCTTCCAAAAAGATGGTTGTGTGGAATAGTGCAGAGAATCTCAGCTTTCATTGGGGAAAGATGCATTGAAGGCCTTGTATCTTTGAAAGATAAACACAAGTTCGAATGTGTTTAGATAGGTTTAAAAATAGAATGAGGCTTCTAAGTGGTGTCTGTATCCCCTGGTTCCCTGTTTCTCTGACTTCCAAGGCCTGTCCTAGACTTCCCATAAGCTCCCTTGCTGCCCTAGCCCTCTTCCCTGTCCCCAAGATCAGATTGGATCTGGCATTTCCAAAAGGCATGCTTGCGTGGCCGTTTTGTTTGCTTCCTGCCTGGCCTTTTGGCAAAGTTGTTAGTCTGAATCTTGGAAGAAGGCAGTCTGAGAACGGCATGCTTTCCACCGTGCCTTTCATTCTCTTCGAAAATCATTAAACCAAAAATGTCACACTGCGGTAAACTGAGAGGGCATCCTATGCAAACGTTTTTGAGTCACAGTTGAACAAGTGAAAATTACACAGAGCCAACAGATTCTCCCTGCAGCCCCTTCTTCTGCTCCTTTACCCTGAAGAACCTTCTAATTGTATTTGACAACTTCGGGAGAAAAAGTTGATGACATATCAGAGCATTTCCTTTTTTTTTTTTTTCAGAGGAACCCACACCAGGTCTTATCACTTCCTCTGTAGATATGTTCTTAATGTTTATAACATCACTTCCGCTCCTGGGTGCTCTCAGAAAGAAACATGCAGGCCTAGGTTAGCATCAGGGTGGATTTCATTTTAATCAGCAGATCTCTGCTGCTGAGAGCTGCCCCTGCCATTGAGTTCCCTAACAGCTGTCCACGGCCTTTCCAGGTCCTGGGGGGGACGGGGAGGCTGTCCACAGAGTTCTTTCGCCCCACCCCACCCCCAATCTAGCATTGTATTCCTGAATGCAACAAGCTATGTCCCTAAGTGGCAATGTATTGCTTTGTCCGTATTCTGCATCAGGGGTAGTCAACCTGTGGTCCTCCAGATGTCCATGGACTACAATTCCCATGAGCCCCTGCCAGCATTTGCTGGCAGGGGCTCATGGGAATTGTAGTCCATGGACATCTGGAGGACCACAGGTTGACTACCCCTCTTCTACAT
The DNA here is from genome assembly GCF_049243985.1 of Paroedura picta. NCBI lineage: Eukaryota > Metazoa > Chordata > Lepidosauria > Squamata > Gekkonidae > Paroedura > Paroedura picta. The sequence goes on along the minus strand of NC_135374.1, from coordinate 16,319,325 downwards.
TTCAAAAAATAGGAGGGGAGGACTTTCTTGCTAATTCCTGCCGTGAACCAAATAAGGCATATTTATTGTGTGTTTCTGAATATGTCAGACAACCCACCCACCCACCCCCGGCTGTCAAGTAGTAGGTGTCTTGTATGGTTTTCAAGACAAGAGGTGTTGAGGGATGGTATGCCATGGTCTGCTTTTACGTAGCCACCCTGGACTTTCTTGGTGGTCTCTCATCCAGGTATTGACCAATAGCAGCAATACTTTGCTTCCAAGACCTGACTAGATCAGGCTAGGTAGGGCTGGAATTATCATGCAGCCTAGTTATGGTGGAATAGCGACCTCTGATCTTACTTACAGTGTGCTTTAAAGAACTGCATCTAAATTTTTGTTCCTCTTGCTCCGATGCAGAGCGAAAACAAGGAAAAGATCATGCAGTTCTTTGTGGGCCAAGAGAGCATGATGGTTATGACCCTGAGCAGGGTACCAATAAATTCCTATTTCATATCTTTGCCCAAACACAGGTGTGGTGGCTTTGAGCACTCAGCTGCAGCCTCTGTTTGCAATATGAGGCAATTTGCAATATGAGGATGCTAATGCTGGTCTGCTTTATAGAGGATTTATTATTATTATTATTATTATTATTATTATTATTACTGAGATCAATTATATGAATTATTTTGAACATCCCATCCATCTCAAGTCTCAAGTGAGGTGTTTCTTTTGTACCGTACTATCCAAAGGAGTCTCGAAGCGACTTACAGTCGCCTCCCCCCAAAACAGACACCCTGTGACATAGGTGGGAGAGTCCTAAAAGAACTGTGACCAACCCAAGATGACCCAGTTGGCTGCTTGTGGAGAATCAAACCCGGTTCTCCAGATTCAAGACCGCCACTCTTAACCCCTGCACCAAAGCAGGTAATAAACAAAGTGAAAATAATAAGAAAACAGACAATATTTAAATGGGAAGGATTAGAACTGAGCAGGAAATGGTGGTTTGCATCAGCCATCAGCATCAGCAGCCACCCCATTCTTGCTGTTTGTCTCATGGGGTGGGGGGTGGGGGGTTGATGCAAATGTTGATGGAAATATTCCCCTATACAGGAAACATTGATGACACTTGTTGGTGTAATTGCTCGCACTGTGTGATCCCTAGCTCTGTTGCCTCTGCAGTTATGGGTTCGTTTGCCATTTGTGACATCGGCACCCAGCCAATTTGAACTGACTGTCTAGCTTGGCCGGATCATCATTTCCCTTTCATGAGTGTCGGTTCGCTGGAAGCGCTCCAGGAAGGAGGGGGAAAGCCCTGTTCTGGAAATCACTGGGCCAAACCAGCAACAGGTCTGGGGGAACTGATCCAGGTATATTACAAAATAGCGAGGAGGATTTTGAGTTCCCCAGAATTCTTCCTCCTGCTGGGTGTTCTGTCGAAAAATGATGTGGCAGAGAAAAGGCTGTTTCCAAGCATGGTGGAGAAGTGTTTCGGTGTAGTGTTTAAGAGCGGCAACCTCTAATCCGTGCAACCGGATTCAGTTCCCCAGTCCTCCAAATGCAGCCAGTTAGGGGACTTTGGGCTAGTCACAGCCCTGATAGAGCTGTTCTCACTGAGCCATTCTATCAAAGCTCTCTCTGCCCCACCTCCCTCACAGGGTGTCAGTTGTGGGAAGAGGAAAGGTAGGTGATTGTAAGCCGCTTTGAGACTCCTCCGGGTAGTGAAAAGTGGGATGTAGAAACCAACTCTTCTTCAGAGCGGTCTCAGCCTCACCTACCTCACAGGGTGTCATGGGGAGAGAAAGGGACGGGAATCGTAAGTTGCTTTGAGGCACATGTGGCCTGCAGGGTGGTCTAGGACCAGTCACGGTTCTCTCAGAGCTCTCTCAGCCTCACTTGCCTCACAGGGTGTCAGTTGTGTGGTGAGGCAGGATACGCAATTCTCAGCCACTTTGAGATTCCTTCGGGTAGAAAAAGCAGGATACAAAAAAACAGCTCTTCCTTATCTGCCATTTGAGGAACTTTAAAATCAATTCCCAGAATACATTGCAGACCTAACTGGGTTACCTGGGGCAGGGTGCAAAATAGGTGCTTAACATGTACCAAAACCTACTGGGATGGAGAATCAACAAAATGGCTACTCTCCTTTGAGACTACGGAGATCACTGTTAACCAGATCACTCCGTGGCACGTTAGTGGTTCTGAGGCAATGGAGGTTTGCAGAACTGCAACTAGTCCAGTGGCAATATTGTGGATGCGAAAGGGACCATGCCCTGGCCTGAATGACCCAGTTTAGCTCCATCTTATCAGCTCTTGGAAGCAAAGCATGGTCATCCCTGGTGTGTACTTGACTGGGAGACCACCAAGGAAGTTCAGAGCTGCTCTCTTGTCTAGATAACCTTCTGGGTTCTCCACAAACCAGCAGCAGTTTGACAACACCTTCTGCTTCTGGAATGAATGCCACCTCCGGAACTTCTCCCTGGCCCAACATTCTTAATGTCATAGGAGGTAACAGCATGGGACTTGTATGGACAAAATAACTATTCTGGGGGCACTTTTAATACTGGAGATTTCTTACTGGAAGCGAGCAAGGCAGTGAGGCCGGAGGAGAGAGATGTTTCAAATACCATGCATGTTTCCGAAGAACAGTTGAGATATTTCGAAAAGGATGCGTTAAAAATTGAGCTGAAGGCCCTGCAATTTCCATGCGCCCTGCAGCAGCTGGCCTCTGACATCTCTCCAGGTCTCTGGGATAAATTCAGTTTTGTGGAAAACTATGAAGGAATTGGGAATATGCCGTATGTTATAGAAAGGTAGAGAGCCAAGCTACGTCTGCTGTACTGTAACTGGGAGAGCGGTTGGAAGATAACTCAAGAGGAAGCCCCAGTTTCGTTTTTAAAGCATGAATGCAGGACTTTATTGGACTCTTTGTGGTACCAAAACAGGAATCTGTGTTTCTTGTGTTTTTGATTAGAATTGGTAGTTAAACAGCTGTGGGGAACTCGAACTGAATAGCCCACGCAATCCCAATCTCATCAGATCTCAGAAGCTAATAAAGGTCAGCCCTGGGTGTAAACTGCACGCTTTTATTCCAATCTCAGGTCTATTCAGTCCCTGCTGTCTACACAGAATGCGATTTCCATTTTGATATTGGGCAATTTAAATTTTCCTTCTGCAGCAAGAAGGATTGATCCGGAGTGCCCCTACCTTTATTGTGCGATATCTTAGAGTGCTTTTAAACCTCAATATTTTAAGATTCGGATTGAGAAAGCAGGCTGTTTTGAATCTGGGCTCTGCTCCATGGTAGAGACACCCTGATTGGCCAAAGGTGCCCATGTGACAAGCTTGCCTTAAAGAAAAAGCCCCCAATTTCTCTCAACTTCTGTCAGTCTTGGATTTTTTTTCTCCCTCCTCTGCCTCCTTCGATCCTCTTCCCCCCCCCCTCCAAGAAAAGAAAGAGGCTCCCTGCTTGGCTCCTCTCCCCCCCCCCCCCCCCGCTTCAAGAAAAGAAAGAAAGAGGCTTGGCTCCCCCCCCCCCTTCTGAACTACCCTAACCACATGCAGAAGACTTTCCTGTTTCAATGGGGAGGGGGGGGAAGAGGAAGACCTGAGTTCAAATCGATCTGAATTCAACAGAATTGACAATGGGATAAATAAAGTAAGTGCAGACTCTGCCCTGGTCAACACCTGGATGGGAGACTGTCAAGGATTACCAGGGTAATCAGGTGGGTGTGGCCAACGTGCCTCTTGCTTGGCAGCCAAGGAATCTTAGGAAATCTCCTGCCTACATTATACACAGGCCATACAATAAACAAATAAATACCGGAGAGGGGAGGGGACCAGCTACCTTGAGTTTCGGCTGCAGAGATGTGGGGGGCGGGAATTATCTACCTGAGGTTCAAGCTATCAGAATGTAAAAGTTTCCCATGGCCTGAACCCTCTGTGCCAGTGGTTGCGGCTAAAGCGGCTGATAAAGCAAGAGGTGGTTCAAAAGTGGACTACTCCAACGTATCCATTGTAGCTGTCAACATGAAATTTGTGTGTTGGGGAGGAAGTCTTGCTCGTTGAATGTCTTCCTGCCATGCACAGTATTAAAGGCATCAACCCCAGTTTTAGAAGTGGCAGTGATGCTAAAGCCACAAGCAAGTTGGGGAGGACGGGGACCGCTGGGTGTTGTTTCCTATCTCGTAGGCCAGCCAGCAGTGTTCAGGGTGGAGCCGGCCACATTTCCGGCTGCCTTCTCGCACGAGCTTTGTGTCTCTGCTTCTCTTATCTGCCCCTTTTTCCTCTTTGCTTTGTGTGCTTTATTGTTACCGGTACAGAGAATGTTGCCTGCCTTAGCTGACGTTTGAGCAGCAAAGGCCACAAGCGTCCCCTGTGCGGAAGCAAGATGGTAGCAGCCCCCTAATGCCAGAGAACAGAGACGGGCAAATAGCAAGTGTGGTCCCCCTCGTGGCATCCATGGAGTCATCCGTGGTTTGTTTAACTCGCTGATTCTGCCAGATATGATCAGTAACAAATCCTGGGTGGTCTGTATCTTTCCCCCTCACTCTTCCTCCCATCTTTCCTCTTCCATATCTGTGGGCCATCGCCTGCAAAGGATTGTGCTATTCAAAAAGCAAGAAAAGAAGCAAAAAAACCCCTGCAATGAGTGAATGCAGATGGCGACAAACCAAATTCAGTACAAACTGTGGTTGGCAAATCCGCTACAATCTAAGGTTTGTTGGACCATTTGCTTTCAGTGACCTAGTGTGGCCTAAGCCAGAGGGCTTAGGATCTAGGAGACCCGGGTTTGAATCCTGGCTCAAGTCCATTGGTTGATGCTGGGACCAGTTATTGCCTCTCTACCTGACTTACCTCAGAGGGTTATTTTGGAAGCATAATAAAGGCATGGAGCACCATATATATTGCCCTGCACTCCTTGGTGAAAGGGCAGGATAAAACATTAGATTGCTGTTTTATTTATCTAACTGGGCTTTAATCGAGTCTCAGTTTGTTACGATGTCTGAGTACATCCTCTGTGTTTGCATCAGTGTTGGAGAGGCTGTTTTCTTGATAAGAACAGTGGAGAGAGACAGTAACATTTCCGGCTGTATGTTGTAGGTGGAATTTGTAAGAATTTGCAGAATCACTTAAAGCTCTGATTCACAAAAGCTCACATTAGAATAATTGTTAGTCTGTAAAATGACTCTGGACTTCTGCTTGATTCTGACATGCTAGATCAGGGATCCCCAAGATGGCACCCATAGGTGCTGTGGGGCTCCTGTCAACAACTTTCTTGGTGCTCACCAACTGTTTTTAGGAGGCGGGTGGGTCCTCGGGGCAGATTTTGCCAAGCAGGGCTTCTGACTGGCCATTGGAGATCTGACTGGCACACAGGGTTGGTTTTATTCTATCACACTCTAATTTTTCCTGGTCTGTTCGTTTAAAAATTACTTCTCTTGTCCCCTGTGCTTGGACTCCTGTTGTGTTTTGGCTCCATTTCCTGCAGCAGCCACTTGGTGGCTGGGCCAGAATCCCACAGGTGTGCATAGGCTCAGAAAGGTAAGGACCCCTACTGTAGATAGCTACCCCTCTCGAATTTTCAAAAATAGCTAAGCATAACAGTCTCTCGAGCCTCTTGTGGCGCAGAGTGGTAAGGCAGCGATATGCTGTCTGAAGTTGTCTGCCCATGAGGTTGGGAGTTCAATCCCAGCAGCCGGCTCAAGGCTGACTCAGCCTTCCATCCTTCCGGGGTCGGTAAAACGAGTACCCAGCTTGCTGCTGGGGGGTAAACGGTAATGACTGGGGAAGGCACTGGCAAACCACCCCGTATTGAGTCTGCCATGAAAACGCTGGAGGGCGTCACCCCAGGGGTCAGACATGACCCGGTGCTTGCACAGGGGATACCTTTACCTTTTAACAGTCTCTCATGTAACCCAATTGATGGAAGAAGATACCTTTTGAAGTCTGATGGGGAGAAAAGAACAATTTTGTTAAACATTGATCAGGTGATCTAAGCGTATATGGTCATGTCGGCCCTACCCACCCCAAAATGGCCTATGATGGGCTTGTAGGGAGTGGGAAGGGGAGGGGCCCCAGGTGGGCGTGTACACAGCTATGCTTTCCCCAACCATATTCTGCACAATCGTACCACTTCTGGGGTTTCTTGAGGACTGAAGAATGTTTCAGGGTTTTCTCAAGAGTAAAACTGTTGAGAAAGCCTGTCTCAGAGGAACTGACCTACTCCTGGGCTGTTCAAGATTATACTTCCTGGGTGATGTTCATCCCATGCATATACAGCATCCGCTCTCACTGTAAAGGAATAGTTAGAAGGGAATGACTTGGGTCCTTATATGATACAAAGCTGTGACACGGGAGCAAAGCTCCCTAGGGGATTATTTGCATGTTGAATGGACCCATTGCATGCCTCTTGAACAAGATTTTGGTAGGGGTGTTCCAGGAAGAAGATGACAACGAGTGGGTTTTTATACCCTGCTTTTCACTACCCAAAGGAATCCCAAAGCAGAAGCCCTGAGCCTTCGGGGAGGGCGGTATATAAATCTAAATAAATAAATAAAATAAATAAATTACCATTGTCTTATTTTATTTTATTTATTTATATTTGTATACCACTGCTCTCAAATGTCTCGTGGCGGTTTACAAAGATCCACGAGTACAACAGAATAACATATATACAATAGAATAACATCACTCCCCCCGTTCAGCATGGGTCTCTCACTCTCTATCTGGGAGCAAGGGACTTAGTTGGTTTCAGCTAGCAATCCACAGCTGACAGCGCCGAGAGCCGCTCTGGCCTCAACCATATGCCTTCCCTTCCTCTCCTCACCACAGAAACCCTGTGAGGTAAGTGGTACTGAGAGAGCTCTGAGAGATCTGTCAAGTTAAAACAGCTCTAAGAGAACTATGACTTGCTCAACAGGCTGCATATGGAGGAGGAGTGGGGAATCAAACTCAGAGCTCTGGATTAGAGGCGACTGCCCTTAACCACTACACCAAGATGACTCCATAGAGATCCTTATTCACGTGAAGACTTGTGTCTTGGTGTGAAAATGTACTGCAAATGTTGATCACAACGTGTGTCTGTTTCAGGTGACCCAGCAAAGAGCCCTGTTCCCCTCCCTTCGAATGCAACAAGTAAGTCTCGACTCAGCTGTTTCCCTTTCTCTGCTGCAAAATACAATGAAAAGCCTTGCATCAGCAGCTGCCAAAGGCAACTCTAAAAGGTGGTTGATTGATTTGGTTTTTCTCCTCAACAGCTCAAGGGGAGATCAGACTCCTTGTGTGTCATGTTTCAGTACAAACCATTGGCTAACAAATCAGCTGCAAACTCGACAAATCTTGGCTGGGAGTCCCTGCCTAGGGGTGTGTGCATTTCACACAAAAGGTCTTTTTGTTCCCTGTGTGGGTTTTTTTGCAGTGGGTGGGAGCGTTGCACCAGATGTAAACACAGCCACCTTGAGCAGGTATATTACCCTTCTAATGCTGTTGAAGCCAGTGGACTTAGAAAGGTATAACATTTCACGGAACTTCAGCATTTAAGGCAGGGGTAGTCAAACTGCGGCCCTCCAGATGTCCATGGACTACAATTCCCATGAGCCCCTGCCAGCGAATGCTGGCAGGGGCTCATGGGAATTGTAGTCCATGGACATCTGGAGGGCCGCAGTTTGACTACCCCTGATTTAAGGTGTAACTACTTTTGGAGGCCTCACACTGCTGCATTGTGGGTATTCCAGCACAGCACAAATACAGGAGATACACGCGTTGGCAGGGGTGGAAAGTTGAAAGTTGACCTCCCAAACCCGAGAGTGAAATGGAGACACCTGAGCATGGCAGTGAATATGGGGACAGCCTGTTCTTTCTCTTCCCTCCTCGGAGGCAAGATAGGTGGGAAGGAGGGGGCAGGCTGTGCCAGGAGGAGAAAGCAATGCTCCCTCTTTTTAGCCCTGGCTGAGCTCCGGAACATCACGTCGCCAAAATTCTTCGGCTAAGAAGGCAGCCATGTGCAGTGTTCCATACATTGGAACGGGGAGGCTAAGGGCTGCAGAAGAAGGGGATCGAACCCTGAGGGTGTCGAATGGACTGTACCACTTGAAATGAGGAGGGAGAGGCATAGGTTTAATGCTCCCCCCTGTCCTCGATTTAAAAGTTGCCTGCACCTAAAAGAAAAAAAATCACACCAGAAAGAGACGTTATAATATAGCTCTTTTCGTGTTGTGCAACTTCCCTGGGATTTTTAATGCAGGGGGGACTTTGAAAAATGTAATCATCCCTCTTAATTGGTACGGTCCATTCAGTTCTCAGCATTTTGCTACCTCCGTTCTTCTGCGTGTGGGATTTGAATTTGTTTGCAAATGTGCTGAATCCAGCAAACTTGACAGAATGCCACCCTCCTCTTAGACTTGCAAAGCCTTGTAAAGCCACCCTTTCGACTTCTAAGCCATGCTGAATACATTCCCACTACTGGAGCACTATATCACAGTTCTTGCCCACCCACCTCTCCAGTTTCCCATTCCTGTGACCGTTCGCCACAGAGTTGGCTCCCCGGCCTCATTGCACCAGCTTGGTGGAGTGGCCTTTAAATCTGGAGAGCTGGCTTTGATTCCCCGCCCCTCCACGTGCAGCCAGCTGGCTGGCCTTGGGCTAGTCACAGTCCTGTCAGAGCTGTTCTCACAGAACAGTAATATCAGGGCTCTCTCCGCCTCACCCACCTCACAGGACGAATGTTGTGGGGAGAGGAAGGGAAGGTGATTGTAAGCCGCTTTGAAACTCCTTTGGGTTGTGAAAAGCGGGATATAACAACCAACTTTTCTTCTTCTACTTCCCCATGGCTCATACACACTTCTCACCCCAACCATCAAATAGTATCTTGATTGAGATTTCTACAGCTATGAGAGTGGAGGGCTCCAGAGCAAGCTCATATGGCAGGCGTGGCCAAACAGTGACTCTCCACATATCCATGGACTACAGTTACCATGAGTTACCAGCATGACCAATTGGCAGGGGCTCATGGCAATTGTAGTCCATGGACATCTAGAGAGCTACAGTTTGGCCATCCCTGTCATAAGGCATTACTAGTTGAGTGCCCATGGAACCAGAGCTGGAGGGGCGTCTTTGCAGGGCAGGGACAGCCAAGTGGCAGCCCTGGGTGGTGTTGACCCTGTAAAATAGCACAGAGGGTGCCAGGTCTGAAGAAGGAACAGGGACTGGCTGTATCAGCGAAGGCTGATCAAGGGGATAATTAAAACCCAAGAAGGCTCATCTCCCTTTCAGTGCATGTAATTGTCTGCCTCATCTCCGCCCCATAAAGTATGCAGTGTTGCCAATACTTCCACCATAGCATGGAGGAGCATGGCGCAACCGTAGCATGGAGGAGCATGGTGCAAGAGCCGCCCTCCAACAAGCCTACCACCCTGACTCAAAGCCTGCCGCAAATGTTTTGGGGTTAAGCAGGTGACTAACAAGGGAAGAAGGCTCACCTCAACCTCACCACAGCCCCACATCAATTTGCCAATGGAGGAGAAGGTGGCATTGGTGATGGTGGTCTAGCACAGACAGCTCCCTTCTATCCACACCTGCCGAAATGTAAGCAGCCAGCCAGAAAAAAATGGGCCATGACTTCTGCTTCCCCAAAGGCCTGTGCCTGTCTGCAGGCTAGAACTGTGGGCGGTGTTGCATCAGCTGAAACACTTGGTGGATGATGGGCAGGGCCTTCCCACTGAAATTGGTTGTGTCATCCACTGGTACTGGCTGCATCACAGTATGGTACTCGTCAGCCTGGGGGGGACAACCCCAGGCCCCAGTGAGGGCAGCTGGAAGCTGAATTGGGGGGGGGGCACCACAGTCAGTTTGCCTGTGGCACCAAAAGGAGCTGGCCCTGGAGGACTCTCCAAACCCTGCCATGCCATCAGTAATCAGCCAGACAGTAAGTGTAAATAAGTCAGGCACAAAAGCAAAATGCAGCACTGCATTAGGCAGAATCAAAATGTGTTTCATAAGGAGCTATAACATAAACTTAGTTACCACAGAATTATACATTTAGTAAAGCTGTTAAAACATCGACAACAGTGTTTGGAGCACATCGTTTGAAGAAGAAAATTGGCAACAAACGGAGCAAGGCTATCAAAACAGCCTTTATCGGGAAATTCGTCTTTGAACTTGTATATTTTGGACAATGTTCTTTATTGGCACTTTCAGCCTGTAATCGTTACATGGCAGAAACACTGAAGAGATGATTGTCTGTTTAAAATCACATGATGTACAGTTTATGGAATGCTTTAATATCCTGACTATATAAATAATTGTATAGCAGTTATGTTTTTGTTATAACTCCTATGAAAGAAATTAAAATTTTGCCTAACACCGTGGTGCATTTTGCTTTAGTGCCTTCAGTAATATCCGTGGGGCTGTGACCCACATTTTGGGAAACCCTTAACCTTTTTCTTCCTGAGTCTGCTGCATGCAAAATGTTTTGGGTTTACCCTTTACTAGTGACCCATCCATCCACTCCCCAGTTGGGAAAACATCTGCTTCCAGGGTTCATATTTTGTGTCTTTTCTTGATTTGCTTATGACCGATTGCTCTGCAAGCTTTAATAAATGGAACAGAATGAGTTTGCTACCAGGGAGCAGCAGGGCAGATCGGTGGGGTGTACAGGTAGAGATTAATTTCCAGTATGCAGGAAAGCTAACTCTGTTTATTCCAATAATAGTTCAGCAGTGGAATAGGCTGCCTAAGGAGGTGGTCAGCTCCCCCTCACTGGCAGTCTTCAAGCAAAGGTTGGATACACACTTTTCTTGGATGCTTTAGGATGCTTTGGGCTGATCCTGCATTGAGCAGGGGGTTGGACTAGATGGCCTGTGTGACCCCTTCCAACTCTATGATTCTGTGAATAAAATCAGAGTCCAGTGGCATCTTTGAGACCAACAAAGATTTATTCAAGGCATGAGCTTTCGAGTGCAAGCACTCTTCCTCAGACTATGAACTGACCATCATAACAGTGGGAATATATAAGCAAAAGTTAATCTTGCTACATTAGTAAACTGTGTCACAGCATCCAAACACAGCCACAAGATACCTCTCTGCCAAACCAGCCAATCCCAGCTTTGCTCTTCAGAGTCACCTACATGCTGGGGTTGGGAATGCACCTTGGAATCCTCTTCTCAGAGCCTTTTGGACATTTAAATAATTAAAACTGACAGAGCTCTCCATGTGTGCACAATTTGAAGAGATTCACAAGTTAAACTGGCTTATTTGAGAGCCAGTTTGGTGTAGTGGTTAGGAGTGCGGACTTCTAATCTGGCAAGCCGGGTTCAATTCTGCGCTCCCCCACATGCAGCCAGCTGGGTGACCTTGGGCTTGTCACGGCACTGCACTGATAAAACTGTTCTGACCGGGCAGTGATATCAGCGCTCTCTCAGCCTCACCCACCCCACAGGGTGTCTGTTGTGGGGAGAGGAAAGGGAAGGCGACTGTAAGCCACTTTGAGCCTCCTTCGGGTAGGGAAAAGCGGCATATAAGAACCAACTCTTCTTCTTCTTCTTCTTCTATTTGGAAGAAGCTTTGTTGTTCTTTTAAAGCCCTGCATGCTTTCCAAAGGAGGGCCGTCCGATCCTAACTGCTGGGGATGTCAATATGGGTCAATAGGTAACTATTGAGGAGTTTTTCGTTTGGAGGGGATGTCAGTCCAAACATACGGCTGCAGTTTGGCTCCAGAACAAAGGCACGGAAGGCAGCAACGTGCTTGGGTGTTTCATCAAGGATTAATTATCTGCTTGGAAGGAATTGCAGCTGGGCATTCTGCCACGCACAGGTTCGAACAACGTGCCGGGCAAAATGTTCCTGTGCATTTTTCAGGCAGGGTCGAGTTGCCTTTAAAAAAGCCAAAAGCAGCCAGGGAAAACATTAAGATGTCATTCCTCTTCTTAATTTTGTCTTTTGTTGTCTTTCTTTCAGATCACACAAGCACAGCACGTGAGTTTGAGCTTTCAAATGCTTTCCCCCCTCTTCTGCTTTCATGTGTGCGTTGCTTTCCAAGACCTGTTTCATTTTGCTTTTGTTAGCTGTTTCCCTGAAACTCAGATGGTGCATTATTAGAGGGACAGCATTCATTGAGAATTTAAAGTCTCATCCCCTGAAACAATACCCTGCGTCAAATATTTATGCTTCTGGTTTTTATCTCTGCCTGTTCATCAGTACAACTATAGTTGCAGATCCCATGAATGTCATTCCTCCCATCTGCTGTTCTCAAGAGCATTTGTGCTGGGAAGTGGTGCTTGAATTTATCGACCTGTCAAGTCAGGACTTTATGCTACCCCGTGGAGAAGTCTCGAAACATCCGTATCGGCCTATGCTAATGTAGATCTAATAGGGTGACTTCTGATAGGTTTTAAAAAAATTTTAAGGCATGTGGAAGCTCTCCAGAAAACAAAGCATAGGGTGATATTTCACCCTTTTTTTAGAGGGTTCGCATGTCAGCGTTTGGAATCTGGCCTGCGTTTGTGTTTTACTTACTTGTATGTTTCATTCATGCTTTGCAAAGGAGCAGAACATCCCTGCTGTTACTAGGTGAGTACAGCAAGGAAAAAGGACCACACAATAATTAAGCCTTAGCTTGTGCTGTTTAGTTTTCTGAGTTTCTTAAAACTATATATTGGAGGTAATTGCATGGTCTCTCATTTGAAGAGCGAGATGAGTTGGATAAGATTTTCAGAGAGGGGAAATATTTGCCATTTCATCTCTAAAACCACCATTCCTGTGTTTGCAGTGTACAGAGTTGAAGTGTTACGCACCATCTAGTGCAAAAGCAGATCTGTGTGACTGCAGACTCTCTGTTTGCGTTCCCTCCTTTCTGCTGTATTTTTTAGCTCTTGCCACTGCCACAAAGTGTAGATTCTCCATGTTGTTCTCATTGCCGCTGCAAATTCATTGAGGAATGTCTGCAAGGAACTTTTCCTCCTTTCTTTCCTCTGTCAGCCACCAAAAGGATCAGCAGATCACTGTAGCATTACAGCAAATACTACTTCTTAAAAAAAGGATGGTTGGAGCCCAGTTAGATAATAACGTCATGTGAATGCTCCAAAAAAACCCACAGCAGCATTTCAGTTTTGACGTCTTATCTAGAGCAAAATCTTCTTCTGCAAAGGAAGGTTCTATTTAAAGCTGTACTTCTCATCTTTAAATAGGACAGGGTCCTATTAAATAAAAGAGTAAGGCCACCTGGGGAGGAGTTAGGGCGGGCCCTGTCCAGGATAAAAACTCAGAGGGCCCAATCAGGAGCCGCGAAGCGGCTCCTGATTGGGCCCTCAGAGTGTCCATCCAGGGCCAAGCAGCCAATGGGGAGGCACACAAAGTGCCTTCCTATTGGCCCCTCACCAGGACAGACCAATATTCCATTCACCCAGCCCAGTCTGGCTGCCAGTCTGCTCCTGACCACCAAAGGGAGAGGAGGTCAGTAGGGCTGCCAAGGGGGATGAGAACAGAGGCTTGGACAGGCTGCGCCAGCCCTTTTCGCCCCAAGGCTGTCCTAACTCCAAATTGCCTCAGAACCCTGACAGAGCTGGCAGGAGGCTGCAGAGTGCTCCCCCCCCCTCCCTTCAGGCCTGCTGCGAAGGAACCTCTGACAGGCCCTGACTGAGGGAAGGAGGCCTTTCCAAGAGCAACGCAGGGGAGACTGAGAGCCTTCCTTTTGAGGGGGGGGGACTTTCCCCTTCTGCCAAACAGTTTCCTGACAGAGTGGCCACAGAAAAGCCCCTTCTCACTTAAAATACTGCCCTGCCCGGAGGTTACACACAGCCAAGCCATGTGTCTTTCTTCTTTGCAACTCTCTGCAGATTTGAGGCCACTGCACAGCGTTATTCTGCAGAGGAAGCTGGCTCTTTTGTCTCCTGTTTCATCTGCACAACAACCCTGTGCAGTAGGCCTCAAGTCCTTCAATTCAACAACAACCGTGTGGGAAGCCTTAAATGTTTCTTCTCTACCACTACCCTGTCCAAAGTAGCCCTTTCTGCCTGGGGAGCTGATCTTTATACTCTGCAGGTGAGCTGTAATTCCAGGAGCTTTCCAGGCCACACCTGTAGGTTGGCTACCCCTGGGTTGGAAATATTCCTGGAGGTTTGGAGATGGGACTTCAAAATCGTACAATGCCTCAGAGTCCAGCCTTCAAATGAGCCATTTTTGCCTGCAGTTGGTAGGGAGTGGTACAGGAGTGTCCCTCCTGGCCTATGGGTTATGGCCAGCCTTTATCAGCAACTGTTTGTATTCTGGGGCGCAGACAGGCAGACCAGCATCAGTCCTGTGAGTCTGGAAAGTGCAGGAAGATCTAAATACATATTTACAGCCTGAAACTAAATAGAGAACAAGTAAATGTCTGGAGACACATCGTAACTGAAATAGTAACTGGCAAATAACCTTGGCCTGGCAAATAAAAAAACAGTATTAAAAACCTTACTAAGGTCAAGACTGCTGTGCACAGACAGTCTTCCTCTTAGGGTTGCCAGCTTACCTGTGAGGCTCGCTACCCCACCTCCCTCATGGGGAGTCTGCTATGGGGAGAGAAGGGGAAGACGATTGGAAAATGCTTTGATACACCTGAGGCCTGCTGGGTCACTGCGGCCCATTCCCAGTTCTCTCAGATCTCTCACAACCCTACATACCTCACAGGTTGACTATTGTGGAGAGACAAATGGAAAAGGTGTTTGTAAACCACTTTGAGACTCCTTTGGGTAGTAAGCAATAGGGTACAAAAATCTGTTCTTCTAAGGAGCGACCATGAAAGAAGCATGTGGGCACATAACATTTTACCAACAGTGAAAATATGGGAGACAGAAGGAACAGGGTGGACACACCTGTGTACTGTGACTACCCCATGTGTATTAGGGCAGAGGGGCATTTCGGTGAATGTGGCCTAATTCACACAAGAAGGGAAATGACGCAGAACTGGGGGGAATTGGTTGCCATGTAATCTTCCCCTAAGAAGAGTCTCCAGTCTGATTTTCCCTTCACATATCTGAGGACATGGCTCTGGAAAGCTCATCTGTAACCACTATGCCACAATTCCCAAAGGTCAGTCCTCTCCCACAATCAACGAACATTTCATACCACAGGTTCTTGACACCCATATCTCCACACCCATGGCCTCATTTGCCACCATGCCACCACAACCTCCCACACAACACACATGACAACCCCATGCCCTTACAGACTGGACAACTCCTCCCCTTCCTCTTCCCACTGCCAAGCTCTAGCGCCCGTTGTATTCTTGGAGACAACGGGCTTTGCCCCTAGTAACGAAAATAAAGTATGAGAAGAACATAACAAGAATGTTACTTGTTCATACATTTCAAAATTCTTGCATGGAAAGAAGGTGTGTGTGGGGGGGGAGTCCATAGATCAGTGGTAGAGTGCATGCTTTGTATGGAGAACACCCCAGGTTAAATCTCCACTAAAAAGAATCTCAGGTGTCCAGTTTGGGGCTGAAGCATTTTCTTGAGAGCTGCTCTTGAGGGATAAATGGGGTTGAGAGGCAAAGCCTCAAATCAGTGTAAGACAGCTTCATGTATTTATAGGAATGGTTGTAAAAACCCACGTGTCTATTCGTGTAAGAATATTGTCTACCTGCTGGATTTCTAACTTTGTTTACAGAAGAAATGTTGTACCACTGAAAATAGAAATGGAGCTGATAGGAGGTGACCAGATTGTCCCGCTTTTGGAGGGATATCTGGGGGTACCTGGCAAATTGTACTTATGTTGAAATTAAAAATATATATATTACAATACTATTTTTGCGTTCTATGCGTTCTATGAAACTTTTTGTTGCTCCATATAGACCAAATTTTTAATCAAGACCCCCCCTCCCCTGCCCCGGTCAATGGTGCCTTGTTTTACCAATGTTTAAATCTGGTCACCTTAAGCTGATGAGGCTTTTCCCGTGTTTTGTTTCTACTTGTTGGGAGAAGCTTCACCCTCTGAATTTCTGTTTATTACCCGACTGTTAAGGGTTAAGCAGCTCTTTCTATCTAGCTGTGTGGCAGTTGTGTAACACTTGCAGGAATTATGATAGAGGGCAGTTTGCAGGAAATAGTAAGAAAGGGGAACAAAGCTAGATTGAATCCCTTTATTGATTTTTTTTTCTTAAGCATTTCTGGCCTGTCTTGGAAGTGAAGTTCTTTGAGTTGGCAAATTCAGCACTATGAGAGAATACTATCTAATAACATTTTATTTCTTCCTACCTTTCTCCTTCGTATCTATTTAAGCTTATCGCCTCCCACTTGCAACGGCTGTTAGGGGAGAAGGGGATGACTGAGATGCATCCCAGAGGCTATTACTTCCACAAGTTTGGCACAGGAATTTGAAGCCACCCTATGGCTTCAGTTCCCCCATGGAAACTCATCTATTGGAAGTGCTGGTAATCTTGATTCTGATCAGGACAGCAGTGCGGGAGGGTAGCTGAAATTACCAGGGGACAGCAGGCCAGGTGTTATTCACAGCCTCCTGGCAGTGAAAATAAAGCCCACACCTGCAATCCCTGGGTAGTTATGGCTGCCTGCTAGAAATAGCTCAAGAGGGAGGCACTGTGCTTACCTTCACTGTGCTTACCTTCACTTGAACTCCTATACTTAATTGGGAAGATTAAACTTTCAGGCACATGTTTTATTTATTTGTTATTAATTTTATATACCATCCCTCCTGGCAAGGAGGCTCGGGGCGGTTCACGACATAACATATAAAAACATAATTAAAACACCATTAAAACAATTCAGTGCTCCGTTGAATTTATGAATGATTCTGCTGTTCTGTTCTTAAACTGTATAACGAATAGTATAGATGTGTTCTGATTCCGGTTTGGTAGAGGGAAAATGAAGATTGAGTGGAGAGAGGCCCATAGAGTTTATTGGCACTGGTTTGTTCTGGCTTCAACCATATGCCTGGTGGAAGAAGGTCTTGCAGGCCGTGCGAAACTTGAGTGGATCCATCAGGGTCCGACTCTCGACTGGCGGCTAATTCCACCCGAAAGGACTACAGCCAAAAAGGACCTGGCCCCGGTTGAGGTCAGATGCACTTCCCTTGACCATCAACCTATTAGCATTAGACAATCTTAAGGTGTTTCTAGAGGGCTACTGGGAAAAACAGTCCCTTAGAAACACAATGTTCTCAGTTGAGACCAGGCCAGTGTTGTCTCGTGGACTGATACCTGCATTTAGATCAGGGCACCTGCCTGGCCCTACTGGACCAAGTCCCTGTCTCTCAGCCAGAAGGGCTTATGGGAATTGTAATCATTGAGCATCTGGAGAAACACAGTTTGGCCACCCTTTGTTATAGAGATACAAATCAAGAGAAATGATCTTTTCATTGGCGAAAATTTCCCCGCACCAAAAACGGGTCAGGAAGACATTCGTGTATTTTGTCAAGCTTAAGACAAAGTGCGGAATTCAGCTTCACAGGTTCTACTTGATGTTTGATGTCTTCCCACCTTTGAAGCTGGTTATGCTAAATACGTTGTTCTTCCTTAAATGGTCATCAGCAATTGGAAATGCAAGTAGCATGGGAGTGGGTGGAGAAACCCTTTTCTAAATTGCAGAAGCCATGGGGGAATGAAGCCTCTAAGACTGAACAATATTTACTCGTGAGCAAATATTGGTTACGTTGGAGAGCTCAAGAGTGCTTAGCAATAATAGTACTTGAGTTCTTGAGACTGCTGAAAGGTTTTAATGTACACCATCTCACTCATTCTTACAATGCAGCGGTAGGTCAGTTATAACCGCTTTGTATATGATTGCTGTTTTGCTACTTTGCAAACAAAAACCAGCCATATTATGGCTTGTTTACTTTGTTTTATTGTACTTAATTGTCACTTCATGAAACTTTAGCCTATAACTGGTACAAGTTTGATATCGGACCAGTAGTTGTTGCATTTTGATCCTCTGACTTCTGGCTTTGGGAAAGCTGGCCATGAAACCTACTTCATGTTCTCTCGTCTGCTTTAAAGATTTATGTTCCTGGCTGACTACACGGGATCCTTGTGACTTTGACTTTGGACAGTGCTTTGCCACGTACTTCAATCTCTTAAGGAGGGAGCTCCCGGTTTAATGTGAATTGTTTTTTAAGGTTTTAGCTCTTGTTTATGTTAATATGTGGTGAGCCACCCTGAGCCCTCAGGGAAAGGACAGCATTGAAAATTGAAAACAACAAAGAGTGGCTCAGAAGTATCAAAGAGAATCAGCAGAGACTGGTGAGAGTTTTGCAATCCAATCATGTCATTACAGGGAGTCCTGTCTCTTGCATCAGAGTCATTTGCCATTGTGTAAAGGAGATGCGTGAACAACCCTTAATTATTACCTAGTATAAATTTGTTCATGAGCCTCTTGTGGCGCAGAGTGGTAAGGCAGCCGTCTGACAGCTTTGCCCATAAGGCTGGGAGTTTGATCCCAGCAGCCGGCTCAAGGTTGACTCAGCCTGCCATCCTTCCGAGGTCGGTAAAATGAGTACCCAGCTTGCTGGGGGGTAAACGGTAATGACTGGGGAAGGCACTGGCAAACCACCCCGTATTGAGTCTGCCAAGAAAACGCTAGAGGGCATCACCCCAAGGGTCAGACATGACTCGGTGCTTGCACAGGGGATACCTTTACCTTTACCTTTATAAATTTGTTCAGAGCCTCTTGTGGCGCAGAGTGGTAAGGCAGCCGCCTGAAAGCTTTGCCCATGAGGTTGGGAGTTTGATCCCAGCAGCCGGCTCAAGGTTGACTCAGCCTTCCATCCTTCCGAGGTCGGTAAAATGAGTACCCAGCTTGCTGCTGGGGGGTAAACGGTCATGACTGGGGAAGGCACTGGCAAACCACCCCGTACTGAGTCTGCCAAGAAAATGCTGGAGGGCGTCACCCCAAGGGTCAGACATGACTCGGTGCTTGCACAGGGGATACCTTTACCTTTATAAATTTGTTAACAGCAATTGCATTCATTCTTGTAAAATAAAAATTGTGCAGTCTCTTTTTAGTACGTGCCTCATTGTAACTAAATTCCTTATTTACAATGTTTACAGCTGTGGTTAAGCCAGTCAGCAGCAATCCCCAGAATGGCACCACAGTCCCACCTGCTGTGATTTCTAACACCACCACTAGCACCACCACAACCAACGCCACTGCCCCGGCAAACATCACCACCACCACCACCACCACCATCACCACCACAGCAGCAGCAGCAGCAAACCACACCACTGCAAAAGGCGCCACTACAAATGCCACAACAATTTCACCCAAATCTCCCAGTGTGACCACAGCAACCCCCAAGGCACCCTCCTCGGCCAATACGACCACCGTAACAGGTAGGCGCTGATCTTGTCTTTTCTGTGGGAGAGCCATCATGCTGGCAGGGGCTCATGGGAATTGTAGTCCATGGACATCTGAAAAGTCTCTGGGTAGTGGCCAAGAACGGCAGACTCTAATCTGAAGAGCTGGGATTGATTCCCTGCTCTTCCACATGCAGCCAGCTGGGTGGCCTTAGGCTAATCACAGTCCTGTCAGAGCTATGTTAGCTCCACCTCCCTCACAGGGTGCCTGTTGTGGGGAGAGGAAGGGAAGGCAATTGTAAACCGCTTTGAGACTCCTTCAGCCAGCGAAAAGCGGGGTATAAAAACCCACCTTATTTCTTTAATATTTAAATGACCATACTGCCCTTCTTGGCATTACAGGCTCAGGATGTTTCTTCTTCATCTGCATTGTGGCACTTGGAAATTACCTGTTCTAGTGTCTTCTAATTACAGAACTGAGGCAGGGATGGACTTCTGAACGCCATGATGTTCTTAGAACAAGTGCGATAACAGGATTCAGTTTTTATTTTGTTTTTGAAATGTACATATCTCACACAACTTGCTTGGAAGGGAACGGGGAAGGCTGTGAACCTTCAAGCGGAAATATGCGTTGTATCAACATGTTTTTTTTTTATGTTTTTGTTTCAGCCACTGCCAAAGCTGCATCCAATGTTTCCAGATCTTCAGGGTTCGATGTGGGGAGTTTCATAGGCGGCATCGTGTTGACCCTGGGGCTTCTGGTCGTTGGCTACATTGGATGTAGGACTTACCACGCAAAAAGGGGCGTCCAGTACCGAACCATGTATGTTTGGCTTATTTAGTTAAAATATTTATATGCCACTTTTTCCTCCGCTCAATGTGTTGTCACAGAGGCCCGTTATGCACGGCCGCCGAAACGGCGATTTCGGGTCACATGGAAAACGCGGAGGGGGAAGAAGCGAAGCAAACCGCTCATGCACGGGACGGGACTCAATGGTAGCAAAACCCCGAGTAACCGATTATGCACACGGCGATCCCAGCGCCGCTTCTGGTTGCGCCCCGGTCACCTGGAAGCTGCGTTTTCTTCCGCATTTCCCTAACACGGCTTTTTCGGTGGCATGCACCGAATCTGCGGCCGGTTGCATCCGGCTCCGTGCCTTATCGGTGATTTTAGTCGCCGCCATTCCACCCCGAATGCGCACTAAAACCCCCGTACATAATGGGTCAGAGAGAATCCAAGGAAAGAAATGAAATCAAGGTGTTATCTTACACCAGAGGGCAAAAGGTTTCTCCTACTGGAATAATGATCATGGAGTTCTTAGGATGGGATTCCTGCTACCCCGGGTTATTTATATGGTACCGTTTGGTAGTGCACTTCCTAGGTTCACACCCACAGTGTGACAAGATCCCATTTTGCCAAGCCCTCTGCCAAGACCAGGTAAACCCCAAAAGACGTATCTCGGGCCCTAGCAGTGCCAGGAAGATGACCTTGCCTGCCATTTTACTGTAAGCCACCTGAGCCTATAAAACAAAATATTATAATAACAACTAGGAGCCAAGCCCGTTACATTCAGGAATACAATGGATGCTAGATTGGGGGGGGGGGTTGTGAAAGAACTCTGTGGACAGCCTCCCCCCAGGACCTGGAAAGACCTGCAGGCAGCTGTTAGGGAACTCACCAGCAGGGGCAGCTCTCACACAATAGTGGCAGGAGGAGAGGGTGGTCAGGGGTGGGGTATGGAAGGTGATTGGCTGGCTGCTGGACAGACAGTTAAGCTGGTTGGAGGAGGAGGCACTCAGGGGCGGGACAGCCACTCTGAGTGGGTGTTAAGCGCTGAGTGGCAAATTAAGCCATGAGACCAGCTCCTCCTCCTAGACCTTACCAGAAATATATTATGTGGAACAGATAATTATTATTTATATTTTGATTTCCAGGCTCCCCCTCCCTGTGAGTTACAGCATATAAAACCACATTTTAAAATATTAAAACCATTAAAAAAAACCTTAACATTTCTGTTTGTTCCGCAACTCCCATTCTCTCATCCAGACGCTCTTCTCAGTCTTGATGGTTTCCACAGTATGGGAATGGAACAGAAAGAGGGGGGGGTTATGAAATGGATAAGGCAGGGGCAGGCCTGTAGTTGTCCTAACCTCAGCCATAGGCCGGGTGGAAGAGTGCCATTTTGCAGACCCTGCAGAACTTGGTTAGCTCTGTCAAGGCCCAGATCTCTACAGCAACTCATTCCACCAGGCAGGAGCCAAGGCTAACTGGTAGAACAGGGTTCCCCCCCCCCCCATGTGCTCTGAGGATTCATGGCTCCAGGTATATTCAAGATAAAGTTTTGGTAACTTTATCTTGCATATACCTGGCTCTGGGTGAGGCCAGTCGTACTTCCCTGGGTCTTGGCTGAGCCCCAGGTGGGGTTGGGCCACCTTCTGAAGATCTAGTAAACCCGAAAAGACCTCTCTCATTGCCATGTCAGGGCCTGGAAGATGTCCTTGCCTGCCACTTTTACGGGGCACAGTGCTACAGAGGACTTGTGCTGCCTTGGCCTTGAGTACTACCTGCAGTGGAAAGGCGCCCTTGTCTGGAGCCGTGAATCCTCAGGCCCTCCTCCTTAGGACACAACAGCATAGAATCCGGATGTTAGTGACCAGATGCCCCTGTTTGCTTTCATCTCAACTGTGCTTTGGTTGCGGTGATGCACGAGATCGGCACCACCTTGCCAGAACGGGAACACCGAGTTGATAAAGCCTTTGTAGTCATTCTTAATCTTTGCAACTCTCTTGTTTGATGGAAGGCGACTTTCTTTGATGAGCGGGAACTCCAGCAGGCCGCAGGTCCACATCCCTTTCTTTTTGAAGTATTGTAGCCGCTCGGGTTCACCGCTTCACTCCCTATTGAATGGCAGCAAACCTCTGACCCCCTCCTCCCCTCCTGCTGTTTGTAAAGCCACCCTCCTGAACAAAGAAGCACTTAAGCCTTTCAAAGAGCCCGTTTTGCGTTTAGTGGAGCCGTCCCTGGCGAAGAAGGCGTCCGGCAGCATTCCGTGCTTGCTGCTGCTTGCTCCTCCGCGCTCTGATCCTGGAATACCTCTTTTGCTTTGGGTCCCCCCTCCCCCCAGTAGCTTTAGGAAAAAGGGGAAAGGAATTTCCATGTAGTAAATTCTGCTCAAGTTTCTCCCCCACCCCTCCCGCCGCCCCTTGTCCCCACAAGTCCAGCTGCTGTTTCATTGGCCCATTTGTTCCTTGCAGTTGCGGACTCCCCTGTTGCAGTTCACGCAAGGAATGTTTGAGCATGCCCAGTTGACCTCGTCCTGCTCTTGACAAATGTTCGGCTGGTCTCTTGCTTTTGGCCCTGGTGCCGGTTTTATCGAGCTGTGTTCTGCCGCTGGTATTTATGCCCTTTGCCAAATCTCTCAGAGTTGGCTCCCTCATTTATAAAAAAAAAAAAAAAAGACTGTATTTTATTTTAAATACCATCTGTTCACTGCTCCTGTTTTCGTATTTACTCCCAAAATGTTCCTAGTTGCTGTCATTAGGAGGGGAATGGGGAATTAAAGGGAAACACAGCAATAAGGCATAAATCAGATGAGCAGTAGTAAATTGCTGTCCAGCTATATCATGGAATGGGGGGGAAAGAGCAACCATGAAACAATGTTTATCAAACGAGAGACCAAAATAGTGTATTAACAAAGTGAAAAGAGAATATAAAGACAGAAACATTACAAAAAACTTGTATCACACTATCAAATCCTGAGCAGCAAACATGAAAGTCCTTGGAGGAACTCTGTCAGAGATGTCTGTTTTAAACTTAATTTCAAAGTTTACAATAAGTCGGTCTTCATTGACAAACAGTCTCCAGCCTCGCGTGAGGTGATCCTAAGCATGCTAATGAAGATTGTTCGCCTTCAAGACAACAAGATCCAGAGATTTGAAAGAGTTCTTTGAGGAGAGCCAGCTTGGTGTAGTGGACAGTGATTGTAGGCCACTTTGAGACTCCTTTGGGTAGAGAAAAGTGGCATATAAGAACCAACTCTTCTTCTTCCATGTATACTGCTCAGGCTTCGTACCTGAACTGTTTGCTTGGATATTGTAATGCAAATCTTTCGTAATGACTTTATATTCTCTTTTCACTTTTTTGTTAATACACTTTTGAGGCTCATTGTTTCATGGTTGTACTTTTCCCCATTCCATGGTATTGCTCTACAGTTGAAGGACGGGTAGCACAACACAGGAAAACACTCCCCTCCCAACAATGACTCTGTAAGAATAAGCTTTGTTGGGCATGTGCTTTGCTTGTAGAAGACCATTGTTTTAGTCCCTGATATCTCCAGGTGAAAGATCAAAGGTACAACAAAAATTGAGTCCAATAGCACCTTTATGACCAACGTAGATCAAGGGATTTGGGGGACCGTGAAGTCTAAGGCAAGTTGTCAGCTTTTTTTAAACTTCCATTTCATCCTAGCCTTCTCCTCTGCAAGAACCATCTCCTCCCAACAAAAAGAAGCTTCTTTCTGTGACCCTCCTTCCCAAATTATAATCATAGCCATCCATGGTATACCACATCCCAAGGGGATTGTGCATTGGTCTATGAACAAAAGAGTAGGGGCTGGCAGAGGGTTAGGATCTGCTCAAAAGTTAGGATCTGCTCACTGAATCAGGGCAAAGGTCCAGCTGTATTTCTCTAGGAACCAGTTGGGTGCGCCATCATCACTCTCAAAATTAGGCTGAGGGATGAAGCTTCCAACCACTTTCTGGGCTGTTGACGTAAGCCCATCCTTGCGAGTGTCCTGCATAGTGCAGAGGGGTTGGACTAGATGACCCATGAGGTCCTTTCCAACTCTATGATTCTGTGAACAAAACACTTTTCATTGGGTGGGTTTTCAACCACACACTGGATGAATTGAGTCATTAAGATTGCTTACCGCATGTTAATGTGCTGTCTTTTCTTTGCAGTGATGAACACGATGCCATCATTTAAAGACGATCCTCCAAAGATACATTTGAAACAACCACTCGCATTTAGAAACACTTTTCCTCCCAAAAAACATGCCTTAATGGGAAAAGTTTATCACAGCCTATGCAGGAATCCTTAATTCTTGTATCACGGTCACCCTGTAAGATTCTGAAGGACGCAGAACAACTTCAAAGCACTGAAGAATTCCAGGAAATAATGTATGGTTGGCACCAGAGTATCAGTCACCTTCTGAAGATATCAAAAGAGCATAGTTAAAAGTGACAAAAGATCAGAGGCATCAGCTCCCAAAATAAAACCTAGACTGTGGTGGCGAAGGTGTGACCACACTTTAGCCCCCCTGTTAAGTCAAATGGCCTTTCTGTACAATAAACAATTCAAGACTATGCTAGCTAAATAACAAAACTTCCTTTGGCAAAGGCAGACCATGAATCCAAAAACAACATTTTCAGTTTGTTTGCATTAGGTTTGTGGAATGTAGATTTTTTTTGTTACTGGGGGTGTGTGTGTTCTGTTTTGTTTATGATCTGGGGAGCTTCAAGAGTTGTGCTTGTTGGGTTTTTAAGGAAATACGTGTCTCCTTTCTAATGCCAGATGCGTGTGTGTATTGGATTGGTGCTGTTTGGAGGGGGGGGACATGTTTTTGTTTCTCAGCATGAGGTAGGGGGAAAAAACTGAGTAGTATGTTGTGTTTGAAAGTGGTACAATATCTGGGTGTGTGCCTAATTCTTTATTAGGTTGAGGTATGTTTCGAGAGATAAAGCAGGGTTGGTTTTTACCACAAAGGTTGGATTCACAGGAACGTTCTCAGGTTGATACGGTAAACCAGTTATGTCTTTGAGTTCACCACGTGGTTGAACATACAAAATATGCCTTATTCTGAGTCAGGTCGTTCGTCCACCCAGTTCAATATTATCTACCCAGACAGGCTCAGACTCTCTCGGGTCTCTTGGCAGATAAAGGTCTTTTCCCAGCACCCTGAGATCTTGTGTGTTACGTAATTCTGTTTGGGCCGGGGTCTTAGCAGAAGGGCATCTACTTTGTAAGCCACTTTGAGACTATTTTGGGCTGTGAAAAGTGGGGTATAAAAACCCAGGTTCAGTCCCTGGCAACTCCAAATAAAAGGGGATGTGATAGAAGAGTTTGTTTTTCTACCCTGCTTCTCTCCACCTGGAATCTCAACGCAGCTTACAATCACCTTCCCTTCCTCTCCCCATAACAGCCACCCTGCAAGGTAGGTGGGACTGAGAGAGTTCTGAGAGAACAGCTCTAACAGGACTGTGACTAGGTCAGTGTCTCCCGGCTGGCTGCATGTGGAGCAGCGGGGAATAAAACCCAGCTCTCCAGATCAAAAGCTGCTGCTCTTAACCACTACACCAAGCTGACTCTCTGCTTGAGATCCTGGAGAGCCACTGCCGGTCTAAATAGCCAGTGCTGACCTCAAGAGACCTGTGTTCCGATTCAGCAACTTCACAAGTATTATATCCAAAGCGTATGCTCTGTCCCAAGCACAGTTCTTTGGGGAGGACTGAGGACATGTCGAAATAGTAGGCTCCATTGGTTTACCATGTGGTGAAATCTGTACAGGTCAGCTGAAGATCGTGTGACTCAGCCCTTTCATTGGTATAATCCGGACAACTGTAGGATGAGGGCGCCCGCAGTGTCCTGCTTGCGTGTGTTAAATCTTAAACAGAGAAGTCTTGGGATTGAGCAAAAGGTTTCCACTGAGAATCGTTTAAACTTGAATTCTTTGGGGCTGGAAACAGATGACAGATTATTTTAAAGAGATTTTGGGACTGTTTCGGAAGGACATCCCAAGGTTTGGCCTGTCCCGCAGTCACCTCTGAGCAAATCAGCAGGTGACAAAAGAGCTGACGAACTCATTGGGTGGAGGTGAAAGCAGAATGAATGTTGATGCCATGAGGATGGTTTCCTCTTTCAGAGTGCCTCAGACTCTGAGGTCATTTTGAAAGCCATCATCTGTCTCTGGTCTTTTTACTGGGAAGCTTTATGCACTATTTGCTGGAAGGGACACTGTACTTCATATATGCATTTATATTTTTTAGAACCCTATCTTAGGGGCCTGTTCTCCCTCTTCTAAAATGTCTGCCTAGAAGCCTGTTGTCTTCAGAACCTCATCCAAAGACATAAAATGAGTAAGATTATTTGCTGTTACACGCATACACGTGCCACTATGAATTTCACCAAGGAATATCTCTCACATTCTGCACTTGTCCATTAGTGTGACGACCGGCTGCTGCGGAGTTCATTCCTAAATTATTTTGAAGGCTGAGCGAGGTAAATAAGACACCAGTGTGGGTTTTAAAGCTCTTTCCACCCCACGCCACCCCGGTTTTCTGGTAATGTGGCCATGTTTCGTAGTCCTTAGGGACCAATTCATCCGCGAGTTCATGAGATGGTATGGAGTACTGAGGCAGAATTATATACCCCCATCACATTGATTCATATGGTGATTTTACCGCCTCACCTATGAGCCCCAGAGCATGTTACAGGGAGACAGGTGGTCACTGCTAACCTGGGTTCTCTTTCCCATCCCCATCCTCTTCAGTAACTGAAGAACAACCTCCCCCAGCCACCCACAGCTACTCAGGGAGATGCAGAGAGGAACCAAGCTTTACAGGATTAGCATGTAGAATGGACACGAGGTGGTAACAGTCCTCGTATAAAGTTTTTTTCTGTGGGTTGCATTTCTTTTCTGAAAGGACTCTCTAACGTTTGACTAATGGCCCTGCTTACTGCCTCTCCTGCTCCTGCAGGGATTTCAGAAATCTCAGATCCATACCACTTGCCCCAAAGACCACTTCGGATAGGCTTGTTTCCAAGCCACCTTTCTGGCTTTTGTTAAATTCCGCCATCTTGTTGCTGGGAGGATTTCCAGTGAAATCAGTGCTTGGTTAGTCTGTTGGGTAGGGCAGTTCCATTGTAGAGAACACGCATGTGAGCCGGCTTCTCTGAGTCCCTTCAGGAGGGTTTTATTGCACTCGGAACAGACCAAGAAGTGATCCAGGGCTTCGATCCTGCCTGCTTTTTCATTGTCATCTGATTCCATTCCTTACTCCAGCCCTGGATGCACAGATGCCTTTTGTTCATGGAATTCCCGGCATAATGGGGGCTGTCCAAAAGGTTTCTCTCCAGCAGAATAGCAGATCAATTAATTAATCTTTAGGAGCCAGCACACAACGTTAAAAGCTGTCAGAATTAAAAACTGCTTTTGGCAACTGAATTACCCTAGCATTTAGAAGTGCTTTCGGTCAACCCATTCAGAGCTTCCCCATCTTGGGGGAGGTGCTGTGGCCAGATGGCAAAGTATCTGCTCAGGCATCACGTTCAATCCTTACCCACTCATATAATGATCCAGTAGACCAGGGGTAGTCAACCTGTGGTCCTCCAGATGTCCATGGACATCTGGAGTACCACAGGTTGACTACCCCTGCAATAGACTGTGATGGGAAAGACCTGTGGTTGAGACCCCATAGAGCAAGGGTGGCCACACTGGCTTTCCAGCATGCTGGCAGAGGCTTGTGGTCATTGTTGTCCTCAGACATCTGGGGAACCATTGTTTGGCCACCCCTGCCGTAGAGCTGTCCGGTTGGACAGTGCTACGCTCAGTGGATCGATGGCCTGACTCCCCATCTGGAAGCCTATGAAGGAATGGATGCTTTGATGACCCACATGATAAGCATGTCGGAGGGCTAGGATTATCGAGGTGAGGGAATCAGCCCATATAGGGAGTGTAATCTGTAGTTCACTCCCTGCCTCTAGTCTTGGTTATTCTTGGAGATTATAATGTAAAGGTTGACAAAGTAGTATTTCAGGAAAAGTGCAGAGAGAGAATTTAGAAGTTCTTCACTCAGGGCGTGTCCACACTATACCCTTAACTGGTTTTGACCACTGTTCCCTCTTCCTGGGGGATCCTTTCTTCTCCATTATCAGCTTCCTATCAAATCGCTGTTCCCAGGGTTTCTTGTGAGAAGCGGTATGTTGAAGTAGCTTAAAACAGAATCAGGATGGTCTTATAGGGATTCAGTCTCTTGAGAAGTTTTATAAGAATTCTATTTTTTTTCCAATCTTTTGAGAGGTTTTGTAAGAATTCTATTTTTCTAAATACTATGCAAGCATGATTTGTTAGAATGACAGTCTGATCATTTAGGGGAAAAGTGTGTGTATCAATTTCATCTATACTCCCTTTCAAAAAAGACAAAAATTGTGTTTTGATCTACCATTAAGCAATTTTTGTACCAATAATTTGCCAACTTGAGGACTAGTTGCTTTATCCATCAAAAATGTAACCACTTGCGTTTTCAAATTTTGCGGTGGCTGAAATAACACAAGTCAGCAACTGATATTCAACTACTGAGTCCGAGAAAGTATATATTGGTTGCCTCCCTAAAATCAATATATAATTGACTTTAACCTCATCGTGCTTGTCCCCCTTTACTTGCAAAAATAAAGTTAATGAAAATTGTTGTCTGTTTATCATAACGTTTAGCCATTTTTCAGGGACTCTGATTTGTTACTTTGACCATGTAATGGGTGTGCACATTGGTCTACAGACAGAAAATAAGGACTCTTGAGTACAAGCCCTGATTTTAATATTAAATTTAGATATGGTAAACACACTAAAAACACTTTGCATGAAGAAGGCTCCTGGGTCAGTCCTGGGAATCTCCAGTTAAAAGGATCAGGTATGCAGTTGATGTGAAATACCACCACCTGAGACCATGGAGAACCACTGGTGGGCTGAATATTTATAATGTGATGCAGTGGTCCCCAATCTTTTTATCACTGGGGACCGGTCAATTTTACTGAGCCCAGAGGGGAGGTAGTCTTTCGCAGAGGGACGTCGCCGCCGCCTGAGCCCCTGCTCCACTTGTTTTCCCTCCGCCGCCCACTGGGGGGCGCTGCCAGCAGCAGCTGCGCAGTGCCATGCCGAGGGGGAGCCCCAGCCATGGCAGCCACTGGAGAACACCAAAGGTGAACCGGCGGCAGAGTGGCAGGGCAGCCCCTGAGGCAGCAGCCAGGGAAGAGGATGAGAAGGAGCTACAGCCCGGTACCGGTCCCCGGAGCGGGGGTTGGGGACCACTGATGTGATGTATATACCTCCCACTCTCACAAAAGCGGGCTCAGGGAAACTAGTAGGCAGTACTGGCCTTGATAGACCAGTGGCACTGGATTGTAACTGGCAGTGTATGATTTCTATTTGCCTTCAAAGTGGGATTGCAAATGGTACGGATCCCCATTTTGCTACAGATATTTTTCTGTATCTTGAATCAGAAGCCTGGAACCTGCCATTTCCAAGGAAATACTGCATTAATGACAGATATTCTGTACGTTCTGTTACCTTGAATATCTCTTATTTTTCCTCTTTTAAAAAGAAGTGTTTCTACAGACAGCATCAGGGCGGGGGTATTTGGAATGAAGCAATGGTCTTCATACCATAATTTGCCCCTAAGCCAACTTTCATATATAGAAATCCTCAGGAAGTTTTCTGGAGTGAAGTGTAAAAGTCCTGCCAACAGAAATCCCAACCATGTAAAGGCTGTACTGAGTCCAAGCCTTTGTGTGGATTTTAAGGATGTGACTCAATTCAGCTTCTAGGATGACCATGTGTGTACACCAATGGAAAATGTTGGAGGAGAGGAAGAGAATGGCCTTCTTCACTTGGCCTACATTGCTGAAAGCACCAGCCTGTGGAACTCTCTCCGGCCTAAAAGAGAAATTTTGGTTTGTTGCAGAGGATGCATGAATGAGCACAGGGTACCAGATGAAAAAACAAGGGTAGAGGGCTAACCGTATTGAGAGAGAAAAGGCAGCACTGAGAGACAGTGAAGGTAGAACAGTTTGGATTGTCAGCTTGAGACAGGGGATTCCTTGGTTAGAACATTTTAACTTTTACAGCAGGTGCTTACCTGTTGGACGTTTGAGAGAAATTTGAGGAAGTGATGCAAAAACCAAATTCCACCCTGATTGTTTCACTGGACTCCAGGCTGTGTATCCCCAAAGCCCTCCTAATTCATGAGCATCTGCTTGCCCTGGGTCCTCTCACCTTTGACCCCAGCAGGGTCGATCCCTGAATTTCCGATGCAGCTGACCAACCCTTCTAGAATTTTTCTGAACTCACCAACATACTCTGAATAGCTAAGATACCTTTCATAAAGCCTTTAGAAAAGGCTATTACATGTGAACATGTGATGCAGGGAGAGTCTTCTCTAGATGGCAGCACTGGATAGTTCTAGAATTCTGCTAAGGAAGAATAAGGGAATACTGCAGCGTGTTCTGTGCATTTTATTTCCACTGGAAGGTTTGCTTTTTGTCCAAAGGAACGAAGACAGGAATGTTCTTGCAGGCTTCGTATGAAAAGGTTCATAAATCTTCATTGGACCACGTTAAGGGTACTTCAGCAGCCAAGGCAATTTAAGACTGTCACGCCATCTTTAAACCGCTCCTGCAGAGCGGTATAAATAAAGGGCTATGGGTAAAGGGGAGGAGAAGGGGCGTGCCGAGTCCGTGATAAAAACTCAGAGGGGCCAATCAGGAACCGCAAAGCAGCTCCTGATTGGCCCCTCTGAGTGTCGCTGTGCCAAGGGAAGAGGCTTCTCCGCAGGTAAGTCCGGCGGCCGGGGTCCCTTCGCACTGGGGAAAGGAGCAGGGACGCCGCATCGAAGACGCAGCGGCCCTGCTCCTTTCCTGCCCATGAGCCACAGTCCATGGGGAGGGCGGCCACGTGACGCCGGGGACACAAAGCCTTCACCGCGCCGCGAAGACCGGGCCTGCCGCGTCCCCAACTCACCGGCCATGGTCTCCCCACGGCGGGTGGCGCCCACCACAGGGGGGGCAGGGAGCGAGGCACATCTGGCCACGGTACTGCCAGGCCCCAGGAAGCCTTTGCCCCACAAAGGTTTCTCCGGGGAGGGGGCCTAGCACTCATTTTTTTAAATAAAATGGGCTTTCCCCCTAGTAAGTAATAGTATAGAAGAGTACGCACTGGGAGGTAAAACATATGGGTATAAGTTCACATGTTACCCAATTATGAAGGGTGTGAGAATATCAAGGGGGGGAAACAAATACTTTCTAGAAGCTATGGATAGGTTGGAGCACAGGAGGACTGCAGCCAGAGCAGTTCAGAATCATTTACTTATACAATCTATGGCACTGTGCCAAGT
The DNA here is from genome assembly GCF_049243985.1 of Paroedura picta. NCBI lineage: Eukaryota > Metazoa > Chordata > Lepidosauria > Squamata > Gekkonidae > Paroedura > Paroedura picta. The sequence continues at coordinate 16,287,905 of NC_135374.1, read as the reverse complement.
TAAGGTTAAAAGTGAGTTTGTCCTTTGACTTTCCAAGGCAGAATATGTGCTTTTACTGATGCTATCAGACATCGTAGAAGGCCAGATCCTGATGATGAAACTCAAATACTTTGGCCACCTCATGAGAAGGAAGGACTCCCTGGAGAAGAGCCTAATGCTGGGAGCGATCGAGGGCAAAAGAAGAAGGGGACGACAGAGAATGAGGTGGATGGATGGAGTCACTGAAGCAGTCGGTACAAATTTAATTGGACTCCAGGGAATGGTAGAGGACAGGAAGGCCTGGAGGATCATTGTCCATGGGGTCGCGATGGGTCGGACACGACTTCGCACCTAACAACAATCAGACATCTGCTAATTATGTTCTTGAAACATGTACCGCTGTTTTTAATATTAAAGTCTAAGCTCATGACCACCTCAAACAGGGTTAGGCAAAGTTTTTAGCCCAAGTGCCACCTTTGGGGGAGGAGTTCCAAGACAGATGCTGGCTCTTCCTGTATCCATTGGTCTCCCCACCCCCACCCCCTGCCGTCTCCTGCTCTCAAGAGCCACTGATTATCCCAGCATTGGGTCACCAGCCAGTGCTGCAACCCAGTGGGTTGATCTTCCCAGGTGCTTAAGGGTGGATGAAAAAGGTCCTGCAATGATCTTCATACCGTAATTTATCCCTAAGCCAACTTTCATATATAGAAATCCTCAGTAAGATTTCTGGAGTTCCAAGAAGGTGAACTGAATCGAAACTCCACAAAGGAAAGAACTCCATCAAAGCAAGCACATGTGTAGTGTAAGATGTTGGGGGAGTGAACTGGTGGGCAGCCAAACAGATGGGTGTAATGGCTCGCAGCCATTTAAACCTAACAGCTTACAGGCAGACCTGCCCCACTATTAGGCTTAAATGGCCTGAACAGCCAAACTGGACAAAAGTCCAGCAAATTTTCGGGAAAGACGCCTTCCCCAAACCTCAGTTTGGGGGCTCCAACCGAGCCACATTCATGCTAAATTTTGGCTTGTGAACCAGTTCACACCCAATCAAAATTTTCTTCATACCAGGTTCCAAAAGGACATTTTCTAAGTCACTAATATACATCTTGGGGGAGGGGGGTGAATTCCAGTAGTTTTGCTGCACAGATTATCTGGGAGCTTGTGTATTGTTCAGGTAAACTAAAAAAGCTAGATCTCTTTAAAAAAAAAAACAACAACACTCCCATGCAAAGTTAGTGACTCACCAACAGTCTTATTCAAAGAATATAAATATGAACAGAAATTCAAAAGCAGTTTTACAAAAATAATATAAATATGAACAGAAAGTCCAAGCAGTTGCTTAGATGCTTCAGCTTGCATTGAGTTTGGTTAAGATACAGATACCTTTGTGCAGGTATTTTGGACTAGAGCGCATACTGGAGGGCAGCCGCTTGAACTGGAATTCTACTGCAGAAGCATATGCTCCAAAAGGTGAGCCTATAATTCCTTGCAACATAGCACAGGGATTCTGTATCTCTTCTGTATCTCTTCTGGACTGGTTATTGCAACTAGAGCAGGTGCCTCTTTCAGCGCCTCATGAAAGAAATGTCCGAACTGTACCCTTGATTGTACCCCTGCAGATAGGGCATTTCCTAAGGGATGGTGCACACTCTTTACACACCACTAAATGACCACATGGGATGAAGACGATGGATACTTCCTTGTCCATACAGACTTTGCAAGTTCTCTCTTCCTGCAGACGTCTCAATTGTTCTTCCATGGGCAGCCCTACAAAGGAAGAATCTGCTCATTATAGGTGAAGTGGCCAGAATACACTGTCAAGATGTACCGCCTTTCCGAACAGTTACACATCAAAGTCACGCAGAAGAACAAGAAATAGGATCGATCAGCTTAATTCCTCAAAACATACACACTGATCCCTTATTCCCCTCTTGCATCCACTAAAACAAGGCAAGATATTATAACAGACCAAAGGAGGACTCTCCCAACATCAGGCCCGTTTTGAGATTTCCCAGTATATGCAACCGAAGATACACCCATACTTGTTAATAATTTTATTTCAGCGATGCTGCAAACTCAGAACAAGACTAAAGGTTGCTATACAGGTTGTAAAGAAACTCAAAAAGAAGAGTTGGGTTTTATACCCCGCTTTTCACTACCAGATGGGAGTCTCAAAGCAGCTTACAATCGCCTTCCTTTCCTCTCCCCACAACAGGCACCCTGTGAGGTAGGTGAAGCTGAGAGGGCTATGAGAGAACTGGGACTGATCCAAGGTCACCCTGCATGTGAAAGGCGTGTGGGAAAGAAAACCTGGCTCTCCAGATTAGAGGCACAAGTTCTTAACCACTACACCAAGCAGGTATAAAACTGTACTTCTGCTTTCTGCAGCTTCCTGTAAGGGAGGGGTAGTCAACCTGTGGTCCTCCAGATGTTCATGGACTACAATTCCCAGGAGCCCTTGCTAGCAAATGCTGTCAGGGGCTCATGGGAATTGTAGTCTATTGACATCCAGCGGACCACAGGTTGACTACCCCTGATGTAAAGCACAAGACGGGTAACCGAGTAATTCCCATTAGAGACAATATCTTTGTTTCATATTCATATGGACATTACTGTGTTTGAAAAAATAAATACTTCAGTGATGCCACCCACTTAACTGATAAGGCTTAGAGCAGTGCCATGTTAGAATCTGTGGAATCGAGGCTGAAAACCATTTTCTGCTTGGTGGGATAGATGAAAAAAGATGTGTAACAGCCAAAGTCATCTCTGAATCCAGCCCAACCAACAGTCTCTCCGTTTTTTTCTCCTGCTGATGCACCTGCCCTTCCACCTATAGATGGGACGATCTCTAAATCTCACCTCTGAAGAGGCATTCCATAAATACTGCTCCAGTGTTATCAGCTTTCGCAGTAGCGCATGAGCAAGGCTTTCGCAGTAGTGCATGAGCAATAGGGTACCTTCTTGTAATGACAGTCCATTATTGGAGATGGGACAGAAGTCAACCTAGCAAGCCATAAAAACTCTCCTGTATCAGGCCACAGTCAGTTGCTTAACGTAGAAAGGAAGACTGGTTTAGGACCTTGCTTAGTGCAGTTCTGGAAGAAAAATTCCTTCTGTCTCTCCAGCCCACTTAGCACTTAGATGGAAACTCTATAATGGGCTTCTCTCCATGTTGGATCCAGACTAAATGTTCTACTAATGCAAGGGGCAAGGTAATTTCCTGCTACAGAGGCCCAGTTTACCTTCCGTGATGTCCTGAGGGCCCCCCCTGTCCCAAACTAGCAGAATCTGGAGGGAGATCAGTGGGCTACAGCTGAAGGTAAAGGGCAGGAGCTTTCCGTTCCACAGACAAAAGCATCTTGCTTAAGAAAATTTAGTCTGGATCCACCCCTCTGTCTTGCATTGCGACCTAAGAGAAGAAAGGGGAGTTCTTTCTCCTTCCCCCTACCAGGTATGTAATGTCCATACGAAAATGAAGCACAGGTTTCATCTCTCCAACAGAAAACGACTCAGTTACTCATCTTACACACTTCCCCAAATAGTATTGCCATCCTTTCCTCTCTTTTATGCACAAACAATACTCTCGCCAGAATACTACCCAGATTGAAATTAATGAATTACGTATTTACCTGATGTATCTTCTATTGGTACGTACGGCACATTCTTCTCCACTAATAAAAAAACAAATAACAGAACCTTGGTCAGTCAAGGAAAGAGATCAACTGTTTCAATCAGTCCAAAGTATTAAGCCTTCTTTCAGCCAGGCTATCTCAACCAGGGTTTCCTGAATGGGTGGGAGTTAATTTTTTAATGTATTTTAAAAATTTCTTAAACATTTATCTCGTGATATGAGCATAGATGGTCATGTCTACCTGTCCCCCCCCCATGCCTCCCAAAATGACCAATGATGGGGCTCAAGGGGTGGGGAGGATAGTGGCCTTGGATGAGCTTGTACACAGCTCTGTTTCCCAACTATATTCTGCGTGATTGTGCCACATCTGGGGTTTCTCAAAGACTAAAGAATGTTTCAGAGGTTTCTCAAATGTAAATAAGTTGGGAAAGGGTGGGCTATGTTCCTTAAACTGCATCCAATATACCACCTTCAAGAAGAAAAACAATAATACAAGAAACATGCTTCTCTCATCTGCAGGAGATAGCCCAGTCCCAAAGAAGGGGCAAGTCAGGAGTCTGCCAGCACACTCACCAAACAGATCTTTGTATAACAGAGGATCAAATTCCTGTAAACAGTTTCTGAATATGTTGGCAGCTGCGTTTCCTTTCACCAAGATGGTATCAATCAGTTCTCTCGCTTGCAGGGATGTCTGCGTTTTCTGCTTGATGACGTTGCTTTCAAACTCGGTTATGACTTTAGAAGTCAGTAACTTTTCCAGGATAGGAAGCACGCACGTTAAGCGCTGAAACAACGCCATCCGGAACTTTTGGATTAAGGACAGATCATCTGAAACACAACAGTGAAGAGATGAACTTAATTTCAGGCCTCTTTGCTTGTTTCTTAAGTCTCTCTGCAGTAATTACAATGATTTTTATTTTAGCCTTTGCAGCCAGTTTTGCTTTCAGACTTGTTTTGCTTTCAGCAAATGATTCTTTGAAGGAGGCATTTAGCCAAAGAACAAGCCTTTGCCAGCTTTTCAATCATTTTTTAATTACTTTCATTATTGTATTGTTTAGCCATGGCTGGTTACTACTCTGATACTATTTGACAACGATGTTGTTTGGGAAAGTTCTTTGTGTTGTCTTATATATTTATAATAATCTCGCCATACACAGTTCCTGCTGGGCTGTCTGATTCTACAGTAGCTATGTACTGGGGCTCCTTTTGTCTTTGTGGAGTCGAGAAGAATTTTGAAATTTAGGGACCTATCCCTCCTTTTCAACAAAAAATTTGAGGGTGAAAACTGAAGCCAGCCACATTTCTTTCCTAAAGTTTATTACTTTAAAAACAAGAAAGTTATGCACGTTTTGTCAGTGCAGAATAACCTTATTTAGTACATTTCCTGTTTTTAATGTGCACCCAAGTTCTCTTGGACAATCTTTCTTTGACTGTGTTACTAAATACAACTGAGGTTGTTGCTGTTTAAGGCAGGGGTAGTCAACCTGTGGCCCTCCAGATGTTCATGGACTACAATTCCCATGAGCCCCTGCCAGCAAATGCTGGCAGGGGCTCATGGGAATTGTAGTCCCTGGACATCTGGAGGGCCACAGGTTGACTACCCCTGGTTTAAGGCACATATGTCTTAGCCAACTGTGAAAAAACAGGTATTATCAGATGTCACAACTATTTTACTTTCAGGGCAAAAACTTGGAAAATAAACTACAGTGCAAGGTCCTGCTGACCAGAAGATACAGAGGATGGTCCTGCCCCTCCAGCCCCTTATCCTGGGGTCACTGCCAGCAGGCTTCTGCATGGCTTAAATGATTTTATTCCATCCAGTTAGAGCTATAGAACAGTCAATGTTTAACTGTCGGTAAATTTTTGACTACTCTGTTAGTTCCAAATCCTGTCCAGGGCTATAACGGAACTTTGTGGCATTCAGTTTGGAGTAAATGGGTATCAGATTGGGCCGAGAGCATCTTGGGGGGGAAAAGCATGACTCCATGTCAGCAAGTGTAATACAACACACACAGGCACACAATGCCATGGTTATTGACTTACCTTAGAATACAGTTCAAAATTAAACCAAGACGTTAAGGAATCTGACATACTGGGATCTATCAACTATGTCTATTAGGATTATACAGTGCGATTAATTTGCATAAAGAGGCTTAACTTCTATCTAGGTTTTTTTTTGGGGGGGGGGGTCCTCTCTGATTTATAGCACCATGGCATTACAGAAACATTATAGAGGTATGGGCACAGAATGCTGGAAGAAAAGTCAATTACCAACCTCACCTCTAGCACCCATTTATGCTTGGTAGTTATTTGTTCTAGAGGCCTTGCTTTCCCATGGCCCACATTTGGAAAGGAAGCATTCTGGTTAAACTGGTGCCCAGACAACATCTTCCCTGTGGTGACGGATGTGAACACTAAAGCAGCTATTACAAATGCCACATCAGGTTAGCAAAGGGAGTTTCCAAATAATAACAACTTTTCTAACGTGCTTTCCCAGATCGTTCCGGGGAACTCAAAGAATTTTTTTAAAATGTGTTGTACTAAGCTAAAATTGAATGAACAACTGCAACAGTCAAAACGCCTAAAATACAGAGTTAAGCAAGTTGCTTTTCTAGCAAGTGAACTGCAGGACAGCAATTACAACCTCAACATCAAGCAATCTGCCTGGCAGCAGTTAGGAGGACCAGGTCAATCTGTAAAACCAACCTGCCTGACCAAATGTTACAACCCAGCCTTTATTTCATGCTTCAATGGAGGCTAAAAGTGTCAGGGAAACCTCATGGGGAAGAGAATCATAGAATCATAGAGTTGAAAGGGGCCATACAGGCCATCTAGTCCAACCCCCTGCTCTACGCAGGATCAGCCCTAAGCATCCTAAAGCATCCAAGAAAAGTGTGTATCCAACCTTTGCTTGAAGACTGCCAGTGAGGGGGAGCTCACCACCTCCTTAGGCAGCCTATTCCACTGCTGAACTACTCTGACTGTGAAAATTTTTTCCTGATATCTAGCCTATATCGTTGTACTTGTAGTTTAAACCCATTACTGTGTGTCCTTTGCAGCCAATGGGAACAGCATCCTGCCCTCCTCCAAATGACAACCTTTCAAATACTTAAAGGTTCCACAGATGTAACACCTTTGGGATTGTATCACCCCTAATCTCACTAAGATGGTCATATTGAAAATGGAGATAATAAGGACAACTAGATTAACACCAGAAAAAAATGTAACTTCTGTATTTAATAGTTGTATTTAATAGTTGTAAGGTGTCATACAGGCCCACCTAGTCCAACCTGCTGCTCAATGCAGGATCAGCCTAAAGCATCAAGCATCTGTCCAGCCACCGCTTGAGGACTGCCAGTGAGGAGACGCTCACCACCTCTGTAGGCAGCCTATTCCCTGCTGAACTCCTCTGATTGTGAAAAACTTTTATATTCTCTAATTTGGGAGGGGGAGTTATTACAGAAATGAACGTTTCTGGATTCTTCATGACTCCCAGAAACCCACAGAACAGAACCTCAGAATGGAAGGGGAAACTTTCAAAAGAAGAATTTTGGTCAGAGCCACTTGATTTAATTGTCCATCACATTGGCAGGGAGAGAAGGGGCCGACACAGGAAACACAGAGTCACCTTCGCTCTTATTACCTGACGTCACTTCCTCCAACTGTACTTCCTTTTCTTCTTCCTTGCTTTCATCTTCTGCGGCAACAAGATCGGACACAAGGTCACATACTGTCTTGTAGGTGTCTCCGGTTCTTAGGATTTTGCTTTGAATGGTCTGCTTAATAAGTCTTCTGCTGAATCCCATCTCCAAGGCAGCTTCCACCACCGGGTTCTTCATCATGACCACATCTTCTGAAGGGTTTTCTCCGGGTTCAAAATGGATGACTACGCAAAGAGAAAAAAATGCATACAATTACCAATTCAGATGTTAAATCATCATGAGTTTGGCTGGCAAAAGTGGACTGGGAGTACCAAAACACTTTACAACCTTTTAATGAGCAGCATTATGACATACAAAGACTCCACTTTCTCATCATGCATAGGGTTGCCAACCTCCAGGTGGTGACAGGAGATCAGTTCACCTGGAGAAAATGGCCACTTTGGAAGGAGGACTCCTGTGGCATTACACCCCACTGAAGTCCCTCCACTCCCGAATTCCACCCTTATCATCCACAATCTCCAGATATTTCCCAAATACCTCGGAGCTGGCAACCATAGTTATGCAAGTTAAAACACCTACCTGGCGGATCGGCGTTTTCAAACACAGGTATGTCTGAAGTGGACAACAGCTACAAAACATAAAAGAGAGGCGCTCTTTAAACAAACAATTATCTTAAATGGATTCATCTTTTTCAGAGACCTACCAAATTTGCTAAAAGTTCAAACCCTCATCTTCAGCATCTATGCAGGCAAGCCATGAAATACTAAGACAAGGCCCCTATTTAAGATACTGGCTCACATCCACCAGAGAATTTTCATGGGATTGGAGGGCCGGGGGAAGTATTTGAGCTGAAAGGTGAGGGGGCCAGTGGAGAGATGCAAGGTAGTTGTTCTCTGCTGACAAAAATCCCTTCCTTCTGTGAAAACCCTCAGAAAGAAGGAAGCACTAGGCTGGTACAACCAATGAAACCCTGGCCCCCATCTCAGCCCCACTCCAAGCACTGCTAGAGAAGAAAACATCACAATTTTGCATCAAGCCAGCTGAGAACTTGATAGGGCAACAGTTGCCCCAGGGCAGGGCCAGGGAACCCCACCCATCTCCCATCCCTGCAGTAGCCAATCCATGTCAGCTAATGCTGCTTTAATGTTGAGATCTATTGTATTGAAGAACTTGTTGCTGAATGTTTTATTGGAAACTGCTCCAAGAAGATACAAGTGAAAATGCAGGAGAAAAAGGTAAAAAACAGAACAAAAATAAGCAAGCACTGTGCCATGCTAGTGTCAGAGGGAAAGGGCAAACCTCATTTTTAAAACTTTGTCCTGCAGGGGTGCCCAAATCTTTTTGAGTCTGAAGGCACTTCTGGAATTCTCATACAGTGTGGTGGGCACAGCCAAACTAGCCACAAAATGCTACTTTCAGTCCTTTTGGGTAGGGTGGCAGCTGCTGCCAAAGCATGTACTTAAAAACCCACAGAGCCAGTCAAATTTCCAATGGCCAATCAGAACTGTTGCTGGGCAAAAGCCCCCTTCTGGTCCCGCCTACCTTCTAACAAGAGCCACTTGTGGCGCAGAGTGGTAAGGCAGCAGACATGCAGTCTGAAAGCTCAGCCCATGAGGCTGGGCGTTCAATCCCAGCAGCCGGCTCAAGGTTGACTCAGCCTTCCATCCTTCCGAGGTCGGTAAAATGAGTACCCAGCTTGCTGGGGGGTAAAATGACTCGGGAAGGCACTGGCAAACCACCCCGTATTGAGTCTGCCATGAAAACGCTAGAGGGCGTCACCCCAAGGGTCAGACATGACCCTGTGCTTGCACCTTTACCTTCTAACAACACTTGATGGGCACAAGAAAAGGTGTTGGTGAGAACACCCCAATGGGGACACTTACTCAGCATAATTTAATACGCTTTTTGAAGATTCATAGCTGCCTTGAACATTTTAATGAAAAGGCAGGACCGGACTCTTTAACTCCAGAGTATGTCATTCTAAGCTGGAAGACAGGTTAATGTCGACACAGCTGCTCGTGACAAAAACCACACAGTGCAACGCCCTGATCATGCGACACTGATGAACATTTTTAAGCGTAAAACAACCACGCTGTTTAAGAAATCATCAAGCAGATTGTTTTGCAAGAACATCCAGTCATATGATTAGAAGCATCTTGGGTAATCCCTCTCAATTGCCTTATGACAGGAAAGGGATTTAGCTGGCACTGCGTCACCAGAAGGATCAGATACTCTCTGAATGGACACAGAGTCCTTGGACTTTTTCACGAGGACAGTTTGGCCCTTACAACCAAAACTCTATTTCCAGAAACCCCTAACAGGTCTTGTGCACAGACAAACTTAAGAGCTATATAGAGCAGACACCACAAACAAACCATTTTAATACCTGAAGTAGCTGGTCTGAAGAAGCACAATAAAATCAGAGTCCAGTAGTACATTTAAGACCAACAATGATTTATTCAAGGCATGAGCTTTCAAGTACATTTTGCTTATATATTCCTATATTGTTATGATGGTCAGTTCTTAGTCTGACGAAGAGTGCTTGCACTTGAAAGCTCACGCCTTGAGTAAATCTTGGTTGGTCTTAAAGGTGCTACTGGGCTCTGATTTAATTATCATTTTAATACCTGTTCAAGAAGGCGAGGGTATCTTTCTTGAACCTGATGGACAAAGCCTTGCCCTTTCACATGAAGCAGGTACTCGCATCTGGAAGAGAAAAGGTACCGTGTTTCAATGTCAATACATTAGATGGATGGCTAATTTTCTCAGGTACACCCACAGGCAGACTCAGATGCATCATGGTTAAGCATAACTAGTTCCACCTGTCTATTGTGAGAAGTTTACAAACCCTCTAAAAGCATTTAATTGTGTTGCCAGCCACAGCAGAGTACTATATTAACTGCCCGTGCAAATCTTTACTGCAAACTAGGCAAAATTGAATTATTTAGGGGGACTTCTTGTCACATGTAATTAGGGCTGGGGATGAGCATGAGCCACATGTTTGCAGTTTGTTTTGGTTTGTGGTCAAACCATGAAACAATAAGAACTGGGAGGTTAGTTCATGAACCAAATCGGTTTGTAGGAGTTTGCAACCCCTGCTTTCGGTTTCCCACTGCTTTTCGAAGGCAGCAGAAGTTTAAATGGCTCAGAGACATTTAAACCCTTTCTTTCTGCTCCCTGTTGCTCAGCTGTTTTTAGTAAACAGCAGATAGCAGAGGTTTAAATGTCTTCAAGCCATTTAAAGCCTTGCTTTCTGCTCCCTTCAAAAAGCCAGTTAAACCCCTGCTTTCTGCTCTTCACTAAAATTCTTGCAAGCTTGTAGAAACTCCTCAATTTCCAAACTTTGAACTACAAACCAACCAAAATTCATCTCGATCTTCCGTTTGCACGATCTCGATCATGTTTGCATGATCTTGATCATCCCTAATGAAGACTGTATTTTAGTGAAATGCTTCTAAAAGATCCTTTGATAAAAGATTAGAGACTGTGGATTTTATTACTGTATACAGTATGCAATGCTTGTTGCTGTTAGTACAGTCCTATTATGTAATTTCTGCATAGCTGGTAATGTTGCGAACCTCCAGGTGGCAACAAGAGAAAATGGCTGCTTTGGAGGATGGATTGTACGGCATTATACCCTCCTGAGATCCCTCCCCTCCCCAAACTCTGCCCTTCCCAGGCTCCACCCCCAAAATCTCCAGGTATTTCCCAACCAAGAGCCATGAATCCTGATCATTTAACACAGGGGTAGTCAAACGGCGGCCCTCCAGATGTCCATGGACTACAATTCCCACGAGCCCCTGCCAGGATTCCCTGGCAGGGGCTCATGGGAATTGTAGTCCATGGACATCTGGAGGGCCGCCGTTTGACTACCCAGATTTAACATGTCCCAGCAATGCTTATGTTCCATTTAAGCTCCCTTTCAGATTTCTGCTTGGTTTCAAATGCCTGCAACCCAACTCCTATTGCACTGGATGTCCCATCTTGCTGCCTGAGCTGAATGCAGTCTGCCTTGAGTCTCCACGTGAAAGGCAAACAAAAAATCGAGAATTATTTTAAGTACCTTGGAAACCATTTTGCGTGCTCCACCCAGGGATCGTCCCCAGACTCCCAGCACCTGAGTCCACCGTCACAGCAGAAACATTTGACGTCGTCATTGCAGCCTTTAAATTAAAAAGAAAGTTACAAAGGAGATAAATAACCAGGCACTGAGAAGTCATTGATGAAATCTTGAGAATTTCCCAGAGCCCAAGTCATTAAGAAAGATTAAATTTCCTTGCCTACGTAATAGAAGCCGGCGTCTGCAAGCTGCTGTGGTGGAACTGGAATTGTCACTGGCCAGCTGGTGAACGTGCCGACCCGGGCACCGTGGCTTTGCATACTCAGGTTAGCGACGGAGAAATTGGGCAGGTCTCCATACAGATTTTTCACAAAAGGGCAATTGGGAAAGTGTCTCTGATGTTCTGACATGGCATTATCCTCTGGATCCCAGTTGCCCAACTGGCCCCCACAGGCAAAACAAGCTACCCTATCTGCATGGCCAATGTAATAAAACCCAGCTTTGGCCAGCTCAGAAGGTGCCAGAAACGTCAAGGGCCATCCCTGGAAAGTTCGCCGCCTAGCCTCTTCTGTCTTCATGGAGCGATTGAAAGATTTGGGCCTGAAACAGGACAAGTCTTCCACGGCCCTGGATGTCACTGGATCCTGGGGGAAGCTTGAGTAGCGCCCACTGAAATAGCCGCCTTGATCCAAACTCGGCGTTTTCCTTTCTACGTCCATCTTGGCACCCATGGAGGTCACTGGAGGCGAGAAGGCAGAATGAAACGAAGAGCTGAGACTGTTTGCGGACGCCAGGCTCTGAACGAGGCTGCAGCTTGGATAGAATTGCTTGTGCTTGTCCACAGCGCTGTCCCCTTTCTTCCAGTTGTCCAGCATCAAGCCGCAACTAAAACACTTCACTTTGTCTTTCAGACCAGTGTAGTAGAAACCGGCACGGGCAAGGCTCCTTTCGGACACTGGAACATTCAGGGGGAAAGTCGAAAAAGTAGAGATCCGGTAGAGTTCACATGATAAGTCATACCTCAGGTCACTCTCGTTGCTGCTGCTGCTGCTGCTGCTTCTGCTGCCGCCCTTCAGTTTAGACAGAAATGGGCTGCTTTCCACTATATTCATAATGAAATATGATGGGAGGAGGGGACGAGTCTGAAGCCTGGGAGGTGGTTTTGTGCAAACTTCCAGGCCATGGTAAAAGAAAAAAAGAACCTGAAAGTGAAAGATCACATGGAAAATCCTTCTTTGAAAAACCCCATTCGCTTTCAAATGTACTTTTTGTGTTATCAATTATGTAAGTTAGTTCTCTTTCAACAGTTCCTTGTTCCTGATCCTACTGTGTTTCCCAGCTCCTTGCTAGACATGAATTCATCATTCATACCAGAGGGGAAGGGGAAGAAGTCTCAAAATAATTTTTTAAAAGGGATGGGCTGGAAATTACCGCTGTTGTCTTAAGCATGGCGACTTGAGGCCCAGATTTCACTGAAATCAATGAATGGGCCAGTAAGCCCGTTTAGGGCGGGACCCCAAAACTGACAGTACATGGTCACCCTCCTAAATCCATTCAAAGTCAAGGGGCTTTCAAGGGGACTGAACTATTAATTTCTATAAAAGGGCCAAAAACATTTTTTCCTTAAGACCGTTCTAGTCTATTTCTCTCCTGAATTCCCCCAAGGTTGTCACAAGGGTTTTAAAAATACATCAAGGCAAACAGTTAAAACCTACATCTAACCAAGATTATAACTACGTCTGGCTGCCAGAAAGCCTAAATGACTCAAGTCTTCCGCTTCTGTCCAAATGCTAATCCTGTGGGGGCCAAGCAAAACCTGTGCAGAAAGGATATTCCGCCACCCACAATCCACAGCCAGCATCAATTTAAATCAGGCCTCAGGTAGCAGGTATTTCTCTGCCCAAAACTCTGGACAATCATTACCGCATACTGTAGAGCAGGGGACCCCAATGTGGGGCCCATGGGCACCATGGCATCCGCCTTCACCTTTTCTATCACCTGACAAGTGTTTCTAGGAAGTGGTGGGTGGGGCCTAGTGGGGCTTTTGCCCAGCAAAGTCTCTGACTGGCAGCCATTTAGTGCTGTGCCCACCACATTCGTCCCAGAATTTCAAATAGGTCCATAGACTTCAAAAGGCTGGAGACCCCTGCTGTAGAGAATGCTGGGCAGTATCCTGGCTTAGGCTAAAGGAAGTTACTCCAGCCTCAGAGGAACTTAAAACCTATGTGTTTGCATGTCTCCCTAAGACATGCAAAAACATGAGTAAAACCCCTGGTATTTTTAGTAATTCCCCCAGAGAAGACTACTGTTCCCCGAGGTTTTCTCATCATCATCATCATCAGAAGAAGAAGAGTTGGTTCTTATATGCCACTTTTCTCTACCCAAAGGGGGCTCAAAGCAGTTTACATTCGCATTCCCTTTCCTCTCCCCACAACAGACACCCTGTGAGGTGAGAGCCCTGATATCACTGCTCAATCAGAACGGTTTTATCAGTGCTGTGGCGAGCCCAGGGTCACCCAGCTGGCTGCATGTGGGGGAGTGCAGAATCGAACCCGGCATGCCAGATTAGAAGTCCGCACTCCTAACCACTACACCAAACTGGCTTTCACCCAAACCTTTCAATAAAGCTCTGCTGCATAATCTCTACAAACCGATGCAAACTTGGTCTGGATACCATCAAGGTCCAAACGGACTTTTGACCATTCTCTTTCAACACACTGCCAGTGAAGTCTTACTTAAGTGGTACAGTTTTAACCTGGCTGCTTTAATATTATTGGGCTACCACTGCAGTTAACATAATTATGGGGCTTTGGACAGCGGAACTTCCTCCTTATGCATCCATTAATAACTAAGCTAAAATGGCAGGTCATGTTTATTACTAGCGGGGGGAAATATTGTGTCTTTATGCACAAAACGACCTCCCAGGCTTCAGACGCCCTTCCAAGGGGCTTTAGGCAGCCATATTGCAATGTGGGGTTCACCAAGAGGAAACGTAAATATCGAGTGTGACAAGCACAATCCTTTTTTTCAGGTTATTAAGACCTGTGTGGAAAGAGAAAGATGGGTCAGCGTCCTGCAAGACAACAGAAGTAGTACATTGGGTACACGCCCGCCGTTTCTCAAAATGTGAGAGTGTGGCTCAATTTAGACCCCTGTGAAGGATAATGAAGTTTAAGCTGCATCTCATGTTGTTATACTGGTGACACGAACAAACAAATGTATCTATGCATCTTGTTACCAGGGACTCAGTAGAGACCTGCATCTGATTGTACAACACAACGCTTATTTACTCAGACCCGTGGTTTAAGTTAATATTTAGGCGTGCCGACAGTAAAAACATCAACAAATCAATATTAATGTCACTGTAACATGTACAAACAGGTCCAGTTTGCAAAGCTTTGCACAGCCATGCCTCCGTCGTTAAATATAAAGTAGGAATGTCAAGTCAACCCCATTGCTGGCCATTATCAGTACCCAAGCGCCGAGGCCAGTCTGCCGTTATGCCTTTGCTTGCCTTGCCTTTTGCTGCTGGTTTTAACCTTTCCTGGTCCACTGCACACGCCTGTCCTCTGACTCGCGGCCCAATTTTACCCCAGAAACAAGGGAAAGCGGTTTCTGACACAAGGCTACCTGATTATTTTGTGACACTTTTGAGCTATCATGGGTGTCAACATTCAGTATATACAGATCCAATCAGTCCGAGAGGTGTTAATATATATATATATATATATATTTAATTAACTCAATAGACACTGGAACTTTAAGCACAGAAAAGGCCATTTTTGTTAGTATTTTGCAAATTGAGCAAAGCCCTTGTTTATTTCTTACATGGCCGCTGTAAGAATACAGTCTCTGGTCTTCCCTGCATTCATGTTTCCCTTGCTTGTGTGTTCCTGTCTCCTTTAAGAGGGGCTTTCTGCTTCAGGTTTGTTAACTCTCTCTAGTGGTCAATTCAGTATTGTGCTGCGGGTTAAATCTGCAGGGATGTAAGCTGGACATAAAGAGACATAATAGACCACAACAGGGAACAAAGCAGGAACATGGAAGCAAAGGAAATGAGAATGTGGAAAATCCCTTTCTCTATAACAGAGGAGGCCAAACTGCGGCTCCTCAGATGACCATGGACTACAATTCCCATGAGGCCCTGCCAGCACACTCCATGGTAATTGTACTCTGGAGAACCACAGTTTGGCCACTAAAAAAAAAAAAATTAAAAAATAAGACAATTCATGAATTCTGTTCTCAGTCACAATTCTCTCTCTCTAACCTCTACTATAAGACATGCAAAATTCCTCAACATTAACCCAAGCCATAATACAAGAGGTTGTGCCAAAGGTTGTGCATTCTGCCTGCAGCCTTCCCAAAATAACACAGGGTTCATCCCACATTCGGTAGTAATTAGAAGTATGGGCAACCATACAGAAAGGAGGTACAAAATCTATGAGCCCACACCACATAAACTGGATCACAGGTAAGCCCTCAATAGCTTATAGAGCAATATACAGTAACGCCATACGTGGCTTGGGCCCTGCCTATCTGAGGGACTGCTTGTCTGCTTATGCTCCCTGCAGGTCTCTTCATTCTGCGGGTACTAATCTGTTAGTGGTCCCTGGCCCTAGTGGGATACGACTGGCCTCAACTTGAGTCAGGGCCTTCTTAATCCTGGCCCCAACCTGGTGGAATGGGCTCCCAGGAGAGCTGAGGACCCTGACAGAGCTGTCAAAGTTCCACAGGGCCTGTTAAACGAAGCTCTTCTGCCAGGTCTTCGGTTGAGGCCAAGTTAGTTGATCAAATGGGCTACACTATTCCATCTGATGAATCCCTTCATGGACAGTTGTGTGGAGGCTGGAAGATTTTTGCTGTCTACCATCTTGTGTTGGTGATGTTTATAGTTTCAAGGTTTCAAGGGGGATTTTATGGGGGTTTATGGGGTGGTATTATGTGATCCGCCTTGAGTCTAAGGCGGACAGACCAAGCAGATAGCAGGGGTAGTCAAACTGCGGCCATCCAGATGTCCATAGACTACAATTGCAGTCCATGGACATCTGGAGGGCAGCAGTTTGACTACCCCCGAGATAAAGTGTTACAACAGAGGCTGAGTATATCTTCAGCCTCAAAATGACATTGCAGTTACATCCAAGAGGGCAAACATGCAACATGCACAGTTCCTCTGGTATCTTTAACACCAAAGTGCGCAAGTTACCTTCACTTTCAATGGCCCAGCTAGCGCACTCAACAGCAAAAGCCCAAGCCTTCACCCAGAGACACACAATTCAAACAGTTAAGAGATGGTGGTGTAATTCTCCACACAACTGAACCAATCCAAAAGACAAAGGGGACTGTATATGTCGAAAGGGCCTCAGATTCCACATCCTTATATTGGCACATTGAACATGCTACAAGATAAATTACTCATGGGGGAAGTTTCACCATTAGGCAATTTGGTAAAGGCAGTCTGGAGTGTGTAGGCCCACGGAAGGCAATGCTCACAGGTCTTTAAGAACAGTAGGATTATCAACCTGGCCAGAAGGTAAGCAGGAAATGGCTTTAATATAGCACCCCAGCCACTAAACTGGTTTTAGCTCATTTGCTACGCCATGAAAAACAGGTCACTGCTTTGGCAACAAACATATGAGCACAATTACAAGTGTTAAATATTTCAGTGCATGTTGTTTCCAGGTTAAACATTCAGTACTTTTAAAATTCTATTAATTCCCCCCACCCCACCCTTATTCTTATGGAAACTTAATGTGAAAATTTATCACCAGTTAGAACATGGCATGCATGAGCAAACATTTCTTCACAGTGGGAAGAACAAATGCCTTCTTAAAACTTCACAGGTGGCTCAAATATATTTTAAATCAGGAAAAAAAATTTCACAGTCAGAGTAGTTCAGCAGTGGAATAGGCTGCCTAAGGAGGTGGTGAGCTCCCCCTCACTGGCAGTCTTCAAGCAAAGGTTGGATACACACTTTTCTTGGATGCTTTAGGATGCTTAGGGCTGATCCTGCGTTGAGCAGGGGGTTGGACTAGATGGCCTGTGTGGCCCCTTCCAACTCTATGATTCTATAAATTTCTAAATATCAGATGGAAGCAACCCCAAGACGAGCAAGGATCCAGCTAAACATCCGGAAGAAGTTCCTGACAGAGTGGTTCCTCAGAGGAACAGGCTTGCTCGGGAGTTGGTGGATTCTCCTTTGGAACTTTTTAAGCAGAAGCCTGGTTGATTCTGTGATTTTAAGCAGATTGTAAGTTATTGGGGAAGGCACTGGCAAACCACCCCGTATTGAGTCTGCCATGAAAACGCTAGAGGGCGTCACCCCAAGGGTCAGACATGACTCGGTGCTTGCACAGGGGATACCTTTACCTTTTTAAGTTATTGGAGAGTAGGAGTTGTGTCCCATGTTTGGCTCTTGCGGCCATTTCTTGCATGCCGAGGAAAATGCTGATTCCCACCTTGGTGTTGGAAGCCGAATTTCCTCCTGACCAGACTGGCCAGGGATTCTGGTTATTTGTGGGGAGGGGGGCATCATCTGAGCATTGAATTGGGGTTACTGTGGTGGGCAGGTACCTATGATTTTCCTGCATTCTGCAGGGGGTTGGACTAGATGACCCTGGAAGATTTGAACAAAGGACCTAGGGGATTATATATAGGTTTGGGCTCCTGCTCCTACAGTCCAGGCCAGAAACCGGGTTCTCAGGAGAAAGCGTTTGAACTGGGGACAGCCGGACTGGATGATCTCCCCAGCAGGCCTTCTGCTCCGAGTCACTACAAAGATTTTTTAACATTTCAAAGGAGAACACAGCGATACCTCTCGCCTCTTGCAGCGAAGCAAAATGTAAACAGGAACGAAGGGGAAGGAGGAACCCTCCTCCAGCCCTGGACAAATGCCTTAGATCAGCCCCAACCTGAGGCCCGTGGGCTGCATGTGGCCCCCAACCTCTTTCTATGAGGCCTTCCAACCTGCATGTCTGCTGCTATCACCCTGGGGTCATTTTCCCTCAGACCCATGCTGTTCTTTCTGCCTCAAGAGGCACCATCTACTGCTGTTCATCCTGTCCTTTTCTTGCACAAAAGATAATAGCAACATTGTTTGTTTTGGTCTCCATGGCTCCTTCTGTTTACTTTGGATCTAAATAAGTAGGTTAATCATTTTGTTCCGTTTTGGTTTAAGATGTGTCCCTCTTGAGGCGCCGGGCACGCTAATGCGGCCCCCGAGTGCCAAAAGATGAGGGACCCCTGCCTTAGACTGACATGGGGACATGACAGGAAGCAAGTGGCCTTGGGGGAAGGTTCAAATACACGTCAGCATTGCTGTCCTAATCTGAGTGGAAGATCTTGCAAATGTTTGGTCATGCTTGGGACATTCCCGTGTGTCATGTAGTTCAGCTTCAGCAATCAAGTAAGCCCCAGGTTAAGAGACCTCTAACTCGGTTGGCAGCCCCTACACAAAGTCCATCCCAGCAGCTGGCCAGTAGGAAACTGCTGAAGTGCACTTTACATGCCTGACATAAGCAGACTTCCACAGAAATAGCTTATCGGGCTGACTCAGCCCCCGCCCCCTGCCCCCTGCCTCCGAGTCCCTTGTGCTTAGTAAAGCATTTCCACACTACCGTGCACTTTGGCTGCCAGCACAGACCCAAGCGCTGAACTTTCCTCAGATGATGACATATCGAAGAATACGTAGCAAAAGCGCTCAGCCCTTTAAAAAGAAATGCACTTTGGATCAGTGGCAGCAGCTTTCTGGCATGCCTGAAATAACGGTACTATTTACGTCCCATAAAGCTGTGAGAATCGAAAGATCCAATGCCCCACGCCCACCCTTAAAGGGGAAGGCAAACCAGAAACCGTCTCAAGCCTCCCTGTGTGAGTTACCAGAACTCGCTATAAAAGATAGCTCTGCTTGGGGCAGGAAGAAAAGGTCAGAGGATCAACAGAGGGAAGGTAAATTTTCCAAAGATACTCTGCCTTTAACACCACTTCCCTTGGGCCAAGAGACAATTGCAGACACCCAGTTAGAGAGATGCACCGACCTGCTGAGTGGAAACTGAACTACTATAAACAGTGGGGAGTGGCAGGGAATAACCCAAGTTAACAATAAAGACCACGTTGGCCTCGAGCTGCAAGGAGAAGGGGAAACAGCTTGGCTGCAAAATGTCAACAACAAAAAGGGCAGTGGGGTTTTAAAAACCATCCCAGAATACCCAAAGAAAAGTGGGCAAAAGCCTGATGTGAAAACTTGAGAACTAAGTGGGTGGGTGTGGGTGGGAGAGTGGGAGCATTACCAGCAACGAACAGAATGTCCAGTGACCTATGAGGCATGTGTGCAGCGCCTACGCAAACAGGATTAACAATATAGTCACAGGGTAAATCACAGAAATGAACTGTGCAACCACAGTATTTAGGAAGGTGTTAACAGAATAGCATGGTAGCTAGCATTCTGCTTATTAAAATATACCAGATATAATCAAGGACCCAATTTAATTTGAGAAGGGGGGAAAAGATGAAAAAGTTGACTGTGGCGTACATTTACAGATGTATGGCTGGTAGGTTACTAGCGGAGCAGGGGTGGGAGAGAGAAACTGGCTGCTTTGCTAGAACGAACACCCCACAAAAATGACCGGAAAAACATTCAGAACAGACAGAAGACCTTCAAAAGAATACCTGGTTAACTTAAGGAAATTACTTGCACGAGATCCAGAAATGGCTTCTCCTTCAAATAGCTTTACAATAAGATTGACAACTTCTTGGGAGGAAACGAATCAAAACTCAAGCACATGCTGTTACCTTCATGTCCTGCCTGAGGGCATCCCAGAAGGAACCGCCTGGTTGCAAATAAAAACAGAAGACTAGATGCTTATATTCATCTAGTTTCGCAGACTCCTGGAAACCCATGAATTCTGGGAAGCTTGTCAGCTAACGCCAGGCCTCCTTCCCTCAGGCCATTTAGCCTCACGCTCTTCTCCCCGCAATGACAGCTGCAGCTGAGAGTGGGCGGTCCTCTCAGTTCACGTGGAACAATGGAGACGCCGAGTGCGCATGGGCACGCAAACAGATGTGCCTCACAGAATGTGCCCCCTGGTCTTCAGCAAGGGCTCGGGGATGCACAGTAGCCACGCAGAGGGATAAAGAACTGCGCCTGCTGGACTGCGTCTGATGACGGCAACCTAGTTTTATTTAAACCCCGGTCTGCTCCTTTCCCAAAGCAGTAAGCGAGGTGTGTTAAGGGGGGAAATTAGGTGAGCTTGGCACCCTCTACGGACTCTCTCCTGAGGTCACTTTATCTTCCCCTCTTCTCAAAAACTGGAAGCTGGAAGAAATGCCCCTTGGGAAGATTATAGGGAGGTTAATGGCAGGTACTGGGAAGATTGGGGATCATGGCGGTAGCTGTGCCATGGGATTGCCAACCACTGGATATGACTGAATGGCTGACAACCACCACCACCGGGAAGATGGTTCAGCACCCTATGCTAACACACCACCTTCTGGTTTAACAAGTAGGTCCTCGTCCCAAATGTCGTTGGGGAGACCCATCTGTAAGACAATGGGGTTGAACATGAAGCTGCCATATGCTGAATCCGCCCATTGGTCTATCAGAGTTTGCACTGTCTGGTCTCACCAGCAATGGCACTCCGGGGGCTCAGGGGGAGGTCCTTCATGTTACTACTTGTAACATGTTACTACTACTTGCAATCTGGAGATGCTGGAGGTTGAACCCGAGATGTTCCCAACTGCTGAGCTATGGGCCTTGTCCCACAAGGTAGGATCCTCTGAATCCATTCCGCCAGTAAGAGAGCCCTTCCTCCACGGAAATCTATCCCATCTCATAGAAACTGCCTATAGTTTCATCCTACCTAATACAAGCCTAAAGCAGTGGGGGAAAGAGTCTCCTGAAGACCAAAAATATCTGAATACCACACTGCAGTACCATTATAGTCTGATCCTCTGTTCAATCCTTGCTGGTGCTAATATTCAAAGCAGAATTAAATATATAAGGGCACAAGCTATCACTTCTTGGGCAAGCAGAGCAAGCTTTCCAAGTCCACAGTCTTTTATCTGGCCCAGGCTGTCTTACGCCCAATTTAAAAGGGGGAAAGCTCTTACACATGTAGAAGAAGAGTTCTGCATTAAGGATGAAGGGAATTAATCAAGCAACACAAGCCCGGATACTGAAGCTATTGTAAATATTTAACATCCTGTATCCCATCATTCTATTCTAAACAATGAAGATCACAGTGCAGCAATAGGCATTCTATTCTAGCTATTGTCCAGCTTTTCACAATGGGATGAATATACTATTGTTAATTTTGAATACTGCTTTTCACCATAAGAACAAAGACATAAACTTGGTGTCTTAAGAGAAGCTTAATTTTCATCAGACAAAGCCTGGAGGGAGGCACACTGATCTGTTAAAAAACAGGCAAGCACACTGATGGTGTGATACCTTTGATGGGGACCAACCAAAGGATCCCAAATTAGCAACTTGAAAGCTTTCTTAGTAACTTTTATATTCTGATTAGTCCCCCAAAAGTATTTTTTTTACTACTGATGCATTTGGTGATTTAGGTTCTGAGGTCATTCATATAAGGATTCATATAAGGATCATTATCAATCCACAAAAGGTACCAGGCAAGAAACAATTTCTTATTAGCTTGCCTGCCAAAGCACATGCCCACGTGAGACTAAAAAGAACCATTTTCTGTACAAAAGTTGCCTGCTGTGAGACACTTTCCACAAATGACTGGGCACATCTGTACTGAGACACTTGGGTTAGTGCAATATCTTTCCAGTGTTTCACAACTCCAAATAACTGTGGAAAAGACTGCACCCTTGCAACACAATTTTCAACTATGTCCACATGGAAAATTTGCAATGCATTCCTCTACTTCCAAACTGCAGTGTGTGTGTGTGTGTGTGTGTGTTTTTTGGGGGGTCCACAACTGCATCATCACTAGAGTTGCTAGCTCTAGGTTGGAAAATACCTGGAGATTTTGGGTATGAAGCCTGAGGGTGGGGTATAAAATGCCATAGTCTACCCTCCAAACATACATTTTCTAAAGGGGAACTGATCTTAGTCATCTGGAGACCCAACTGTAATAGCAGGAGATCTCCAGCGGATCTCTCACAATCATCAGCCTTCTGGGTTTTCCACTCTGCTCTTCTGCAGTTCCTCAAACCTGGCTGAACAGACTTTTTCTTGAAAGAGTCCACATCTGGTGGGATTTCGCCTTCTTGTTACTCCCAGCCAGCAGCAGGCTAATTGTCAGTGCCTTAAAAAAAATCAGTAGGTGTGATGCTATAGCAATATACCAGCTGCTGAATTTAAAAAAATGTAAAATCACTCCTGTAGTGGGATAGCAGGCATGAAAGGAAATGCTGAAAATCTCCCCCATGTAGGCTGCTTTGCAGTGGCAAAAGCACAATGGGGAATCAGCCCTGCATGAAAGAGACCTTCAACGTGTCTACTCCAAAATCAATCCCAGCAAGGCCAATGCAGCTTACTCTCTAGTACTCACACTTTAGGGAGCAGCTTCCATGCCTAAGGAAACTGCTGTGTTCCCCCAGTAACACTTCTCAGCCTCTCTTCAGCACAGTGAAATAAAGGTGCCCCACATCATTTTTAAAAAATTTAAAACATGTTACTTCCTGCCATGAGAGGCTCTGAATATAAGATCCTTTAATTTTAGAATACAAGAGACTAGGAATACAAGATCCCTGAATTTCACAAGTGAGATAAACCAGGGCCTTCTCTGATGCAGAACTCCCAACAGCTATTTGCAAGATAAGAGCTTTTTCTGGTAACTCAAGAGCTTTGGCCTGTATCATCTTGACTTGCTGCAAGGTTTCATTTGTGCTGGCATTAAAACATTAAATAATGCAGCAGCCTTTCTGCTGCATTAAGAAACCTTTAGTTGAGAAGAACAGAATTTTAAAAAACACCTAAAAGAAACTTTTGCGTTGAATATAATGTTTTGTTTGTGAAACACAGAGAAGGAACTGTGATCCAGTACTTTCAAAGCTCACTGCATTCAAGAAGTCACTTGATCTTAGGATATTTCTAGTTTACTCTCCATAAGCAGCTAACAGCAAAAAACAAAGACTTGGGCTTTATACCACACAGTTCACTACCCAAGGGAGTCTATGAGTGGCTTACAATCACCTTTCTGTCCTTTCCCGACAACAGACAACTCGTGAGGTAAGTGAGTCCAAGAGAGCTCTGAGAGAACTGTGACTGGCCCAAAGTCACCCATCTGGGTGGAGGAGTGGGGAATCAATCCCAGTTCTCCCAGAGTTGAGGCCACTGCTTTTAACCATGCTGGCACTGAATATGGGGACAGCCAGTCAAATCTTTCTCAGCTTAACTACTACTGGGGCAGCTGTGGAGCTACAATGGAGAACCACACCCTCCCAGGGGGAGTAGACAGGAAATAAACAGGATACTCCTCAAAGTCAGGATATCAATGTACTGGGGGGGGGGGTCAAACAGTGGCTACCCAGGGCCCCTGCCAGCTTTTCACATTATAAGAAAACATTCAAATAGTATGTGATGTGAAAGGCCTTTGTTTGAGAACCCCTAGGGCAAGGGCTCATGGTCATTGTAGTCCACGGACATGTGCAGAACCACTGTTTGGCCAACCCTGCACGAGGCAAAGGGTCCCAAAGTTCACAACTTCCACTCAAAAGGGCCGAGCAGGGGGAGGGACACACACAAATGCTGGCCTGCCTCACAGGGCTGTTGTACAGATTCCAACCTAGGGGAAGCAGCCTGAATGCCGTAAGTTCACCTAAAGCAGCAGTCCCTATAACCTTGATTAGCTTTAGCAGCACCCATGGGGAAGAGGAGTCAGCCCTCCCCTTGGAAAAAAAAAACCCTTTGGAAGACCACGAGTCCATTTTGTTTTATTTGGCAAGCAGCTAAAAGGCAAGTCCGCTGACAGGGCAACGCCTCAGCCCAGACAAAGCGACACGCCTGGGAAGGGGGGGAGGGGAAGCCACCGCCACGAGCTCCCCCTCCGGGAGTTGCCCAGCAATAGAAAGCCCCGCCCACTTCTCCCTCCCCCGCGCCCTAACGCGCGCGCGCGCGCACGTCGCTGCCTATTCACTTACCAACTCCGCCGGACAGGACGAGACTCGTGGCCTGCCGCGGCTGCCGGCCTCCCCTATATACACACGGACGACTAGAGAAGGGCGAGGCCGCCTCTTGCAGCGGAAGCCCCGCCTCTTGGAACGGAACCCCCCCAGGCCCCTCCCACTGGCCGATCTGGAAAAGCAGTTGAGGGAGGCGTGGAACGTTGGCGGGCGAGTAACCGCCAAGCTGCCCGCCGCGCCTGCGCGGGAGAAGCCGAAGCGGGGGAGGTGTGTGAGGGCGGCCTTTTGTTACCTCAGATTGGGGGAAGAAAAGGCTGCGACGGGGGAGGCGGAGGTGCGTCAGGGCTGCCTTTTGTGTGGGGAAAGACAATTCTGTGTAAGGTTTCCTCGCCCCCGCCTGTCATTCGGCGTGTCATATCCGCTCCGGTTCGGAGAAGCGAGCGGGGAGGTTAGCAGAAGTCGGCGCGCCTCGCTTAGCGGGCCGGTTTCCTCCTCAGGCCCCTTCTCGGATTTCGGTTTTTGGCCTCCCAAGTGGGCCTTTCCTCCCTCGCTTGCGTCGACATGGCGTGGCAGGAGGCTAAGAGATTGGGGTCGCCTAGCGAGGAGGAGCCTTGGGCTTCCCGCTCTTAGTCCGGCCTTCTTTCCAGAGGCCGAGGCCGGCCTCCCTCTTTGTGCTCCCGAGTCCATGCTTTCGACATCGCTTTTGGACCGTTTCTTTTCCTTCCTCCCCCCCCCCGACGCGCCCCTCCTCCTCCTCTTCCTCCTTCGTGTCCTTTTCGCGAGGAAGGTTCAGGTGGGCCTGAAGCGCCAGGACAAAGCAGGTCTTAACGGTGCCGCCGGGCTCAGACTTGCTGGGCCTTTCCTGCAGCGGGGGATCGTGCCGGGGAAGTAAGCGCAGGCTCCTCAACGGACTCCTCACAACTACTTAGACCTTCCTCGTATTTCAGTTTGGGATTGATTGTGCAATCTCTTCCCCTCCCATCTCCCCGACTGTTTTCAAGGCGAGGGTGCTTGAGGCTGTAAATTTGCAGCCTTGCCTTATGTCCACTTGTAGGGACAGGCTTCCGACTTTGCAGGACAATCCTGGGCAAAATTGTGGTAACCTACCCCTGTTGATTCCAGCAACTGCGCAGGATTGGCATGTTAAGGTACTTTGCCAGCTTGGGATCCTGGTTAAGAGCGGTGGCCTCTAATCTGGAGAGTTGGGTTTGATTCCCTGCTTCTCTACATGCAGCCAACTGGGTGACGTTGGGCTAGTCACAGTCAGCCCCACCTCTCGCAGGATGTCAGTTATGGGGAGAGGAAAGGGAAGGCGATTGTAAACTGCTTTGAGACTTCTTCAGGTATTGAAAAGTGGGTGTCTAAAAACCAACTCTAATTTGCAATGCAGTTTGCTGTTCTCCAAACTTCGTATGTTGGCAGAAAAGGCAAACCACAGAGACCAACCAGAAAAATAATTGAGAAAGTGGTGTATTGGCGAAAAGTAAATGTATTTTCCTCTGGTTTCCATTTCCAGTGGTATATAATGTAATAAACTTGTTATATACAATATTATATGTAGGTATATATAAATGTTTAGCAAGATTGTTTTGGCAGATTCTTAACCCGGTATAAATTTAAATGTTATGGGTTGTGTTGCAGGTGATTGATTACAAAAAGAAAAATTACGATTGATATAAGAAAAAGAGGTGGGGCATACATGTTACATTAAATATATACATTTATTTATTATTTAATGGGTTATTAATTTTGTCTAATGTATATTGCAGGGAATAGCCACTGAGGGAAAGGTCTTTTGCCTTGAAAATGCTCAAATTTAAGATGGACTCCATTTTGGCTTCCTTCACACTTTAATTTGTTTTTTGAACAAAAAAGGAGTGGACTAAGACTCTTTGTTGAAAACTACTACATTACATCATACTTTATACATATAGCATTGGAAACTACAAGAAAATTAATTTACTTTTTGTCCATACACCACTTCCTCAATTGTTTTTCTGGTTGTTCTTCAGACCTCAGCTGGGAGATAAAAAGCTTGATTCATTTTATTCCTGCTGCATTTCTTTTAGGAAAGAATCTGATTCGGCAGCAAAGGAGGAGCAATATTGGCAGAATTCGTCCTCTCTATGCACAGGGGGCAGACAGTTTAGGTGTGGAGTAATGTATGGACCCCATAATTGTCTTACTTGAAAGGGAGATGTGGTTTATGCTGGATTATTGCCGTTTTTATATGTGGATGTATGCTGTTCCTGGCTGTCACAGTGACAAAGGGGAGGAGTGAATTTATCTCCTGGTTGAAGAGGCAAGTAGATTGTACAGCCTTGTGCACAAACCATAGGAGGCTTTCATAGGAAGACATAGTATGACCTGGTTGTATGTATATATTCTTAATAACTCAGTATGCATGTGCCACCAAGTGTTCAGTATCTATTTATTCATTCAGTAATTGACAGAAATCTTGTAAGAAAGGTCAGCATTATCCTTGCTGTTAAAGATGAGTAGGGGGTGCATCGGATTGTTAAGAGATAGTGTTTTTCAGTAAACCTTTCCATTGAATCCAGAACAAAAATTCCAAGTGAATGAGATGTTTCCCTTCTTGGCAATTCCCAACAAAAGCAAAATCTTAAGGAAAAGAAACAATTACTAATTGAATACAGAATAAAAGATTTTATCATAGTTCAATAATAATGGGCAGGGTTCCGGAATTCAACTGATCTATAATACTGAAAATCATGCTTAAGTTTTCTCCCTTTTGAGATGGTGCAAATTACTCATGTTTAGCAAGAAAATGCGTGTTTTTTTAATGAAGATTGTAGTACATGGAGAATGTTAGGTACTTTTTGTGTAGGGAAAACCCAGCAGTACAATTTCCCCTTTATATGACCCTTTCTCATGAAGGGGAATTCCAAACCTCTGAATGATTTCCTGTGTGCCATACCAGCTGGCAGATAGCCCAATAAAAAGAAAAAAAGAATAGGCTCAGTGCCATGGGAATCTTTGAGAGTGAGTAATAAACTGTAAATCTACCACAAGATTCTTTTAGTAAAATCCTGTCAGAGACCATTTCCTTTTAGAGTATAATTGGTGCTTATCTGCCTGTATATATATTCCCACATGACTGTAAAAAGGATACTTACACTCTATCAGGTTGCCTGGTCCTTACATGAATATTATTAGTGCAGAATTGAAACCAAAACTTTATATTATGGGTGTATTTAAACTTTGTGTTGAAAAATATCCAAGAATCAGGAGTCTTCAGGGATTCTTAGACAATCAAATAGGGACATTTTAAGTAATTTTTTCTTATGTATGTGTTAGAATCGATGCATAGGAAACAAGCAAATGAAAAGATCAGCATTTCTGTTGAACTGCAAATTGCAGCCTTTTGCCTCAGGATTTTATAGCAAAGGAAAAGTGGATTTAACCCTTTAGCTTCCACTCACTTTCAGTATGTTCAAAATTTTGTTTCCTGGCTTATTTTAAAGGGTAAAAGTATCCTGGGTAACTACATCTTCGCCGCTTGTGTAAAAATTGCTGTTCACCCTCTGAATCAGGAGTGCATCTTGATTGGATGCTTCCCACCAGTCTCTCATGGAGGCGGGACTAAAATTCTTCCTCTTCCTTTCTCCTTGGTGGGTACCACCCATCCGTCAGCTCTTCTCCTGCCTTGACAAGGAGAACAGCTAGATCAGAAGACTTCCTCTCTTCTGCTTATCTCTTCCTTAATTTCTCTTTCCCTTTTGCGTTATACCTTCTACACCAGGGGTAGTCAACCTGTGGTCCTCCAGACTACAATTCCCATGAGCCCCTGCCAGCATTTGCTATTCAACCCCTTTGGATGGCCGTGGAGGAACACAAGGATAGCAGGTCTCTGCGAGACTAATCCTGGAGGCTCTGTTAATGCAGGGAGGGGCCTCTGAGGGCCACCCTGAACAAGAATCAATCTGCACAGAGCACAGAGCTGGTGGCATTGCATTAACTGGTGATGGGATAGTAAAGACTCTTGTTTCCTGTGGCATTCCTGTTGTGATGCCTCCTGCCTGAACATTTTTCCAATTGCTGTTTTGATGTCTTTGTAGACATTTTAATTATGTTTTAGTCTTAATGATATTTGGGGGGCTGATTTTAATTATTTATAAATTTGATTTTTATCATGCATGTTTTAAATTGGTGGCCACCTTGATGGCCCTTGTGAGGGCAGAGAGGTGGGGTGTACATTTTCTCAATAAAATAATAAATAAAAATTTTAATCAAATTTTGAGTGTGAAATTATCTGCTTCAAATCTGAGCTCAGTGAGGTAACCAAGATTGCCTCCAGCATACCACCTTCCTGACCCTGTCTTCTTCTTAAGAAATATTTCAGTGATTTGTGAACTCCACCCAACCCTTGAGAAATGGAATCTCCCTGTTCTTATTCAAGGTTCTCGCCCTGAAACTAGAATCAGATTGAGCTGTTTGCCTCCCCAAGGCCGCCACTATCTTGGGATCAGAAAAGTATTTCTGGCATGTGATATGCACTTTCATCTCTTATCGGCCCTTTCCCTTGGGCTTACCTATCGGATTATAGGCTGCCCAGACATCAGGGACTCCCATATCAGGATTTGGGTCATGGTCTGTAGCCTGCTTAGATACCCATAAGCCCTGCCTCTTGCCTCTCAGGTAATAAATGCTGTATGGTGTAGACATGCAATTGTTAAGCATTATTTACTGCACACTTGATATTGTCATTATTGATTGTGTTAATCACACTTCCATTTTAACTATTTAAGCAGTATACATTTCCTGTAGAATCTACAACATTTTTTTAGATGCTCCAGCAGGCTACTCTGTTAATATACACTCATTCCCAGGCTTCCAACATGATGCTGTTCCCTTGAATTACCACCAACCTAATGCAACAACAATTCACTCCAATAGCACCTTTAAGACCAACAAACATTTATTCGTATGCAGGCACACTTTCTCAGACAAAATGGAACAAGAATCA
This sequence comes from Paroedura picta, assembly GCF_049243985.1. Taxonomy (NCBI): domain Eukaryota; kingdom Metazoa; phylum Chordata; class Lepidosauria; order Squamata; family Gekkonidae; genus Paroedura; species Paroedura picta. The sequence continues at coordinate 16,258,497 of NC_135374.1, read as the reverse complement.
TAAGAGTACATATATATGGAATAGGCTGCCTAAGGAGGTGGTGAGCTCCCCCTCACTGGCAGTCTTCAAGCAAAGGTTGGATACACACTTTTCTTGGATGCTTAGGGCTAATCCTGCGTTGAGCAGGGGGTTGGACTAGATGGCCCATATGGCCCCTTCCAACTCTAGGATTCTATATAAAAAAGGTAAATCAGTAAATTAGTGAACTGTCATAGTATCCAAATTATGTCATATGATGATGAAAATTCTTTGCTAAAACAGCTAATCAGTCCTTTTGAGTTCAGAGCTGCTTCAGGCTACCCACTTGACACCATCCTAATGTTCTGTTGTCTACCAGGTACCATTTTCACATACTCATCTTACAAGATTCACAAATAGATCAAATCCTCTTAATATTTCTTGGCCATGTCAGCCTCTGTTTAACTTCCGTGACGGCTTGTCCATAAATTTCTTCTACTCTAGCAGGTGCACTTCATTCATCTTGTGGCCTCAAATGCAGGATCTTCTACCAGCACTTCTCTCCCACTCTGTTTTTAATTTTCTAGCTTCACCCTCTTCAGAATCTCAGGACTTCTTTGAAGCTTGTAAAGAAAGCCTCATTTGTAAAAGAAAAAAAATCCTGTATAGGTTCGTATAATGTTATAGTGAAAAATTTAAGCCAGCAGTTTTTCAGACAGATGGCAGAAGGGAGATTTTCGTTCTTAACCATGAGGCCTACCAAAGGATGCATTTATGGCCAGACTGGAAAGTGGGGAATGGATATTCATTAGCCAGGGATGAGCATCGTAACCTCATTGTGTATGGATTATACCACTCAGGCATACAAGCTTAATTAAAATGCTGTGATTGATACAATCAAAAACTTGCCAACCAGGTGAAAATGCTGCCTTTTACTCTCTTCCCCTTTTGTGAAATACGGGTTTGAGCACAGTTAATTGAAACTGTTGCTGGTAGAGGGGAAAGCAGATGGACTAAAAACTGGAAGAGGGAGAGAGACTAAAGGTACAATATTAAAAACACTTTTACTGGGCCTAGCCCATTAAATAAGAGTGGGTTTCTAGCTAAATTTCAGTAAGGTTGTTCCCTAAATTGTAAAGGAGGGAGCCCCAGTTCAGATACTCCGCAAGCTGCAGTCTCAATTTTATACCTTCTTTTGCAAAGCGCGGATAAACCGTGAGTCAGAAACTGAGTTGCTTGATGCCATGTGGTTAATTTCAGTCCTTTGGCCTCAGTTGGTCCTCATTGTATAGGGAAATTTTAATCAGCCATAATTTTAATGAGTTGACTGAAAAATAAAGAATAAACTAAAAAGAAACGTTTGTGTGGGATTTTAAGATGAAGAAGGGGTTTTCCCCGCTACATAAAATTTAGGGAAAATTCCACAACCGATGTCAGCATAGCTAGAAGATTTTCATTATCAGAAGTCATTTTGTGTGAACATATTGTGCAGTATAAAGGTTTGCTTTAGTCTTGTTCTTGTAGGGTGGTTTTGTTTTTCTCCTAACACACGGATATTATTTTAAAACTCGTGTTCTTCATGTTAAGGCAGGGCAGGCAAGATGTTATAGGCGCTTAGGAAAACAAAAGCAGAAACTACATTATAAATACATTCCAGTCAGTGTTTCCTGCTAAGAAACCGTGTGTCACTCTTGTTAAAGTGAAATTCCCAAAATGATTATCAACAAGCCCAAATACCAGAAATGTATTCTTGACCAGAAGTGTGCCGGGTGCCAGAATGTTCCATTTCCCTGTGTTTGGGGTACAGCAACCCCTATCATTGTTCTGAAGCTAGAGACCAGTTTTGAAGCTCCTAGGTCTAGTTTTGGATGAGTTATTCCTGTTGGGGAGAGCTATCCCTTCCAGTGCACAAAAATGGGAATTCTGGGAATTACATGGGCCAGGCTGCTCCAGTTCCTTTAAGGTTTGGCACAGCAGCATTTACCATCATCCTGAAGCCAGTGGTCAATTTTGAGGCACCCTAGCTTTAGACAGATACCAGTTTATTATTATAGAAGAAGATGAGGACATACCTCAGGCTGTTCTCCCCCCATCGTGCATCATACCTAAGTTGATGACTTACTGGTATAAAACCGCATTTTTTTCAGCATCCAGAGATCCATTCAACAGATCACAGCTTGTTTCTTGCAGGCAACCAGAATTAAATTGTTAACAAAACTCTTTAATGTGAGTTTCTTCAATGCCCGGTTCAGGTTTCTGAGAGTTTCCCCGGATCAAACCAACAATGGTTTGCGAGAGCAGAGCTGAGTCTGCACAGAAGAATAAGCTCACACTGAAACGTTCCTTAGAAAAGAAGTAGAAGTTCTCGATTGTTTGAGAACTCCATACTAGATGGGAAAGGCAGAGTAAAGGCTTCTAGACATCTGTACGAACGAGGCAGAAGAGAGGTTGTGGAAAGCACAACCAGCCCTCCTGGTAGAGGAAAAGAGAGAGAAGGGACTGGAAGGAAGTACACCCTAAGAATAGCACTCAGGGTAGGAAAGAGACAGCTGCTGGATGGAATGGTCAGGAAACTCCCTATATAACCTTCTGCTGACTCTGCTGCCCTCCCAGGAGACTCCATGTCTATGCTAGAATTAGCACAATCCATTCCCTCCAGCAGTTTGGTAATCTGAGATCTTTGCTTTACAAGTTCCCCAGGCTTTGTTCCCTTCCCTAAATCAGCGTGTATGTTTACAATAGCATTCTCTGGGACATACTTGGATTTTGAACAGCTGGACAGGTGTTGCTTTGAAATTAGCAATATGTCAGGCTGTGGCCAGGTCTCCAGCCTCCAGCAACAGGGGCCAGGGCTTGGTTGGGCCCTGTCACTGCCTGGCTGGCCACTGTTTCTGGGTTCCCTGCTGCCTCCCTCTCTGGGTAAGGGCCCTCGGGGCCCTGGGCTGCTTGCAGCTTGCCTGGTGGGAGAGTGGCTCAGTCAAGTAGCTGCCCCTGGGCATTCACTGACACAATTTGGAATAGTTTGAGGAATTTTAAACTTTGATGGCTAAGCTGACCTCTGCAAGTGGAACAGGGATGTAGACAATCGGATAACAAAAGGCGGAACTTCACACAATGCAATGGCATGAAAGAACATGAAAGCTCTACCTTAGTTCTCCAAAATATCTCAAGGTCAAATATAATCCACCACTGGGTAAAGAAACTCTGCTTTGTATGTGCAGTCCATCCAAAAGATTAGATTGATTTAAGAACTCTTCTGACTCTGCAGTGCAGGTGACACCCTCCTACGCACATGACCCCCCCCCACCCACACACACACAGCACACATGTATTATTTTAAACCATGGCAACTTCTGCTTTCTGTCTAGTAACAGGGAAGTTCCTGTGGGAAATTCAAAACAGTAGCTAGATAAGAGTAAAACATTATAATGAATCCTGTGACATGAGCCAAAATGAGGGATGCCAGTCCCTGGGTGGGACCTGGAGATCCCCCAGTTTTACCCGTAATCTCCAGGTGACAGAGATAGAGAAAATGGCTGCTTTGGAGAGTAGACTCCACATTAACCTCTATTGACGCCCTTCCCCATCCCATATCCCGCCCACTCCGAGCTTCACCCCCCAAAATCTCCAGGTATTTGCTAACCTAGAGCTGGCCATCCTAGCTAAAACTAGTGTGCACACATTCTCGTTTTGAATTGAGATAATAACTCCAGGGAGGGCGGTATATATATATAATAAATAAATAAACAAATAATAAACTTTCTACATTTGGATTTCACTGTTTCTGATCTAGGAGATGGATCTAGGGCTGGCACAACCGTTCCACCACCGTGATATCAGTTTCGTTTATGATACAAGCTTTTGTGTGCTTCATATTTGATAAAGTGTACATGCACAGAAAGGCTTATAGCTTGGCTAGAACTTTGATTTCTTGCTCCTTGCCCTGCCAGTCCAGAATGCCCTCTGAGAAGTGACCACAACCACCAGACTGAACAAAGGCATCTAACCCCAAAAGGCAAAAAACAAACAAAAAAACCAGGGCTGGCATCAGTATCCCACGAGACAGGGCTGCTCTGGACCTGTTTGCATTGTTATACTCTGTTACCTCTGTTATAATTTATTGTTTTTGTGGAAAGCTGAATTCTGTGTACTGTTTTCTGCGTTTTATGTAAACCACCCTGAGCCTCAAGGGAGAGCAGTATATAAATACAATAAATACATAAATAAAGGATGATGGCTATAATTTATAACATTTCATCGTATGTAACAATATCTACAGATTTTCTATTTTTCTATAAATATTACGCCTCTGCTCATGATGATGATGATTAGGCTATGAAGAGCTGGCTGAGTTAATTCATGCTGAGTCTACCTAAAACCAAGATATCTTTTTAATTTTTAAAGGTCTTTATTAGCTTCATGTTGTGAGGTTTCTACCAATTGCCACGATAGCAGACCCTGACTTTGGTGCAAAGTTTATTGGAAAAATACGGGTAGAACTGATCAAAACGTTGCAAAGACGAAAAGGCAAAGCCAACGGCGAGCTTATATCAGTTCCTCCGCCCTTCTTAGCTCCAGGTTTCGAAGGCAGGCCATACAGCATGGAAGACATAACAACTCTCTGCAAAAGACAACACTGGAACAGACTCAAGGACACGGGGCCTGGGATGTGGCACCTCAGGCTGTCCACTAAAAGCCATAAGCTAAGTAAGTTGGAACTGGATCAAAGGGCAACCAGTTGGGGAGGTACAACCCAAAGGGTGGGTGCAATAAACGGGGAAAGGGGTGATCTTAAAAGAACCAAGATAAAATGCTAAGGATGCTTATTGGTTTCATGGGCACATAGATGCATGGCAGAAATACACACAACCACTCCTGACACAAGCCTTCATGTGCCGACCATTTTGTTTCCTCGGTACTTGTAAGGGACATTTCCCCAGCCTTTCTGAAATCTCTCAGACTCAACAAATGAGCCCCTCAGTGCACTGAGTAACTTTGGTAGCTCTCAGTTTTGTTTCCCAAGCCCTATTTTCCAGCAGCCGAGAAAACGAAACTTAGGCTTATGTAATGAGTTTTAGATAGATCATGTTGGAGAATGTTCCACCCAAGCCATTCTGTCTGTCTTTTCATTTCTCTTTGCCGTGCTTTTGCTTAAACCAGAGAATGAAACAAAAGCAGTTGAAAAGAATCCATTCACAAATGTTGACTGTAGTTAATTAGTATTGTCTTACATCAGGGGGTAGTCAAACTGCGGCCCTCCAGATGTCCACGGACTACAATTCCCATGAGCCCCTGCCAGTGAACTGGCAGGGGCTCATGGGAATTGTAGTCTGTGGACATCTGGGGGGGCGCAGTTTGACTACTCCTGTCTTACATGGCTGGATTCCTCAAGGCTTTTGGGTCAGACTATAATGTGGCCATTCAGATCTTATGCCTGGCAGGTTCAGTGCGGTGCAGTGGTTAGAACTGGAGAGGCCTATGCTCCAATTCCTTTGCAACTTTGGGATGCCATCCTGGCTGGAGATTTCCTGGGGTTAGAACTGATTGGCAGCCAACAGAGATCAGTTCCAGTGGAGAACATGGTTGCTTTGCAAAGTGAACTTTATAGCATTATTCCCCATTGATTGATGAAGTTCTTCCCCTCCCCAAACCTCCCTGAATTCCCACTTCCCAGATCTCCAGGAATTTCTCAGCCTGGAGCTGGCAACCCTGAGCAATCTTGAGTCAATAAATGTTGGCAATCTAAACTACCTCACAGGGTTGTTGTGATTATAAAATGAAGAAGGGAAGTGCCATTCTGAGCTCCTTCAAGAGAAAAATGGCAGGGGGGTGGGTGGGAAGCAATAGAACCATAGGTTTCACAGTGGTGTATTTCTTTTTGTTTTTGCCATCAAGTCACCACTGACATGAAGATAGGTTGAGGGACTTGGGAATGTTCAGCCTGGAGAAAAGGAGGTTGAGAGGGGACATGATAGCCCTCTTTAAGTATTTGAAAGGTTGTCAATTGGAGGAGGGCAGGATGCTGTTTCTGTTGGCTGCACAGGAGAGAACACACAATAATGGGTTTAAACTTCAAGTACAATGATATAGGCTAGATATCAGGAAAAAGTTTTTCGCAGTCAGAGTAGTTCAGCAGTGGAATAGGCTGCCTAAGGAGGTGGTGAGCTCCCCCTCACTGGCAGTCTTCAAGCAAAGGTTGGATACACACTTTTCTTGGATGCTTTAGGATGCTTAGGACTGATCCTGCGTTGAGCAGGGGGTTGGACTAGATGGCCTGTATGACCCCTTCCAACTCTATGATTCTATGACATATGGTGATCCTGTGGGGTTTTCAAGGCAAGACATGTTCACAGTTGGTTTGCCATTGCTTGCCTCTGCGTCATGACTCTGGACTCTACGAGCATAAGAAGAGCCCTGCTAGATCAGACCTATGATCCATCTAGTCCAACCAGGGTGGCCATCAACAGAGCATAGAGGCTGAAGCCTTCCCCTGATGTTGCCTCCCGACTCTAGGATTCAGGGGTTTAGTGCTTCTGAATGTGGAGGTTCCCCTCAGTGGCTAGTAGCCATTGATAGACTGATCCTCCATTAATCTATCCAGTCCCTGCTTATTCCTATGGCCATCACTACATCCTCTTGGCAGCCAATTCCACATTTTAATCACTCTCTGTGTAAAGTGGTATTTCCTTTTGTCCATCCTGAACCTACTGCCCATCAGCTTCATTGAATGCTCTCAAGTTCTAGTCTTTTGGGAGAGGGAGAAAAATGCCTTTGACCATTCTCTCCTCCCAGTGCATAACTTTATAAACCTCTATCATGCCCCCCCCACACACACACACACTAGTCTCATAACTGAAAAGTCCCAGAATCTACAAGACATCAGAGCCCTCCAGGACCTTTGACAATTCTGCAGGGCTGTTCTGCCAGGCCGATGGTTGAGGCCAGAAGTTACTGCTAACTCTGTTGCACGTTCTGCCCAAGCCCCACCAGGTTGAGACTCTGCACTTCAGTGTCTAAATACACCTGCCCTCTCCTATCCCCCTAGAGCAGTGGTCCCCAACCTTTTTGTCACCGGGGACCACTCAATGCTTGACAATTTTACTGAGGCCCGGTGTGGGGGGGGGGGGTTAGCTTACTCCTCTACTCTCAACCACTGCCCTAACGCTCTCTGATCGCTATGGTAATGTTTAAACATCCCTTCAAAATAAGATACAGACACGCCACAACAATGAACATAAGGAACATTTTATTTTCATGGAAATTTTAACTCCTGACAATGACAAATCAATGGGAACCCTGAGCTTGTTTCTCTGCAACGAGATAGTCCCATCTGGGAGTGATGGGAGACAATGACACCCAAAGTGTGTTGTAAAGGGCCAGGGGGGATGAAGTAAAGGGCCGGGGGGGGGGGAGAAGGCGTCCTTCATGGCCCACTTCCAATTAGTCGACGGACCACATGTGGTCTGCGGCCCACAGGTTGGGGATCGCTACCCTAGAGGAAATGTTACAGTAAATCTTGGGACTCAGGATTCATTGTGAAATCCCTAGACCAGGGATAGTGATACTGCGGCCCTCCAGATGTCCATGGACTACAATTCCCAGAACCCCCTGCCAGCGAATGCTGGCAGGGGCTTCTGGGAATTGTAGTCCATGGACATCTGGAGGGCCGCAGTTTCACTACCCCTGCCCTGTACAGACAGACATCATGTTTGTGAGCACTTAATGCCTCCTTTTTAGACATCTTTTAAGAATTCCTTGGCAGTTGTGCACTTCAGTACAACCTAAGCGCAAGAGACAGCTGCAAAACTGGATGAAGCAACGTCCCATGATCCTGCCAAATGCAGTACTTTGATTCACGGGGTATTGTGCTGTTTTCATTGAGAAGAGACACATGGAGATGACACAGACGCCAACACGCACTTAGGGGCCATGTTTTGACTGCTCATAAAGAAAAGTGAAAGGCTGACATTAGGAAAGAGAAAGTTGCAGACTGAGAAAAATAAAAGTCAAGATAAATGGGTCTGTTTGCAGAGTCCAAGGACACAATGTCCTGGGCTTCTGAGGAGTTTCCAAACTTTCCAGCTTCCCTCCTACGTAAGCGGCATAATCATGGCTAACCTTGTAGGAGATGTCGTCATGTTGACCAGCAGGAGGGTTTAAGCTACCAGGGAAGTCCCAGGGGGTCACGACCCCCTTCCCCACGTAATTCAAGTGGGTACAGGCTAGGCAGAAACAGTATGAAGCGTTCTTCAACCCTACTCAGCTGGAAGGTTGGGCAGGGTCGTCATGGATGGGGGATGAAGGTTAGGGTTGCCATCAAACTCCTGGAGATTTGGGGATGGCGCCTAAGGACAGGAATTTACATAAAATATAATGCCAGAGTCTGCTGCCCTCCAAAGCATCCAATTTCTCCAGAAGAACTGATCTTAGTTCAGCAGTGGAATAGGCTGCCTAAGGAGGTGGTGAGCTCCCCCTCAGTGCCAGTCTTAAAAGGTTGGATACACACTTTTCTTTGATGCTTTAGGATGCTTTGGGCTGATCCTGCATTGAGCAGGGGGTTGGACTAGATGGCCTGTGTGGCCCCTTCCAACTCTATGATTATTATTATTATATTTATATTTATATTTATATTTATATTTATATTTATATTTATATTTATATTTATATTTATATTTATATTTATATTTATATTTATATTTATATTTATATTTATATTTATATTTATATTTATATTTATATTTATATTTATATTTATATTTATATTTATACCCCGCCTCCCCCCGAAGGCTCGAGGCGGCTTACATAACCCCGTCCCCTAAAACCATAAAATGACAATAAAAACCAATAATTTACAGTAATTGCAACAGCGATGGCGTAATCTACTCATTTGCTCTCCGCATCCTCATCTACGGCGGGGGGTGACGCTCTCTACCGCCAGTTTGTGAGGGGGGGGGCTGATCTTCTTTCCGCCCGGCCTCAGTTATATGATTCTGTGATTCTATAGTCTGGAGATAAGCTGCAATTCTGGGGGCTCCCCCAGGTTCCACCTGTAGGCTGGTGTCCCTTGGGTGGGGCCAGGCCAGGGCATTCTTCCCCCCCATCTCCATTTGGGTGACGGGGTCCCTTTCCCAGGGCTATTTTTCAAGCGGTCCTGTCACTTCCACTGGGAACCTTGGTGATGAGGGCCCTGTTGGAGCCGTCACAGTTCCGCAGTGCCTGCGAAATGGAGCTCTTCCGCCAGGCCCACGGTTGAGACCAGTGTGTTATAAGATCTAGAGCCCCTCCCTGAGTGGTCAGTACATCGGACCTCCCTTGACATCGGACCCTTGTGGCACAAGAATATGGTCCGAGAGCAGGATTGGGGGAGGGGGCGGGTAGCTTATGCCACCAAAGAGGGTTAATGTATAATGTTTATGGTTTTGTGGGGCTTGTATGTGGAGTTTGTTACATTGTTACCAGACAGAAGCTGCTTGTAGGAGAAGCAGGATATAAATTTAATAAAGTGGAGGCAACCCCATAAGTTTTTCAAGGCAAAAGATGTTCATAGAGATGATTTGCCACTTCCCGCCACAGCATTGTGGAGCATCGCCTGTCTTTAAATGCTAATACCAATCTGTATGGGAACTTTTTGTTGATTGATTGATTCAATTTATAGTCCGCCTTCCTCCTTGGACTCAAGGCGGATCACATAATAACTACTTGCCACGTGACTCACTCTGGGCTTATTTTAGTGCTCTCCCCCTCTGCCTTTCTCATACATGAGAACTCCATGTTGATATTATTGTTGTTGTTGTTGTTGTTATTTGAATTTCTATACCGCCTTCCTGGAAATCCAGACTGGGGAGGTCTGAATTTCAATTTCATGGTTTGAGCGAACCTTTGACATTTAACTAGTTCTGAACCATCTTCACCGGTTACCCCGGGGGGGGTTACTCATGTGACCCGCCACAAGTCTTCGGAGAGTGGCGGGCTATAAATCCAATCAATCAATCAATCAATTAATTAATTAATTAATTAATTAAGTTAAAAGGATTAAGTAGAAGAAATAATACAAAAAGCAGCTCATAGAATCCACGAAAACCTATTAACAATAGTATGAAACAGACAAATAATAGAAAGTGTTTAAAAATTCAAGAAAACAAGAAGGAACTAATTAAGATTCACAAAAGTTCTGTGATGTATTGTAACCGCCCCCCCCCCTACTTTAAAATCCTGCGCCCAGGCCTGGGGTTACCACTTTGCTTTGGAGTTCCATTTTAAAAGCTAATATTAATACCCATGAGGTTGCTATCTCCAAATTGGGAAGTTCTTGGAGGTCTGGGGGTGGAGCTCAGGAAGGGAAGCGTTTGGGGAGGGGAGGGAGTCCATTGACTCCACAGGGGAACTGTGGAGATCAGCTGTAATTCCAAATTCCCTGGAAGTTGGTAACCCTACCCCCGTCATCTACTGCAGGGGTAGTCAACCTGTGGTCCTCCAGATGTTCATGGACTACAATTCCCATGAGCCCCTGCCAGCATTGGCTGGCAGGGGCTCATGGGAATTGTAGCCCATGGACATCTGGAGGACCACAGGTTGACTACCCCTGATCTATGGCACACATGCTCCTAGGATTGTCAACTCCCATATGGATCCCTTTGCCAGTTAAGGTCCATCCAGCAAGCACTGTTGCTTGGACCCCTGTGCTAATTAATAATGCCGAAGAGTTGCAGAATGGGAGCTTTCACAGTTGTAAGCACAGAACCTCTGGACTTCTTTCCCCGCAGGAGACAATAAGGCCGCTGTTGTGTACGGAAAAGCAGGCAGACGTCCTTTTTACATTTGGCCTTTAATTGCATGTTGACATTCTTGCTGAGAAGCTGTCGTTTTATTTGGACCGTCGCTGGTTGATGGTGTTTTATGTAGCGTCATTCTGGAAATTTCAATTGCAATCGGCATGCCTTTATTTACTCCCTTAATAGTTGAGTTTCAGAAAGGCAGGATGAACGTGGCCAGATAAATACATTTGGGTGATAAATTAACCAAGGTTGTGTTTGTTTGTCTTTTTCTGCCTCAGATAAAAAATAAATCAGCCAGGAGGTCTCAAGGTCGCTCCAGAAGAAGCTTGATGGGAAGGGCATCTTCCCTTTTAAAGTGGAGGAAAGGAAGCAAAACGTCCTAATTCTGTTGTGTTAGCCCCCTCCTGTGGCACGATGAGGAAAAACTAAACGAAATTGCTGGAATTTTCTTGTGGAGGATCAGTTGGCAAGCATGGCACTAGATCGGCCTTTCTCAGCTTTTTTACCATTGAGAAACCCTGAAACCTGCTTCAGGCTTTGAGAAACCCCAGAAGTGGCACAATTGTACAGAATATGGTTGGGAAGCAGAGCTGTGGACACGCCCACCAAGGACCTCTCACCTTCCCACCCCCTCCAGGCCCATCCTTGGCTATTTTGGGAGGGGGAGGCAGATTGACATGACCCTATATAGCAGGGGTAGTCAAACTGCGGCCCTCCAGATGTCCATGGACTACAATTCCCAGAAGCCCCTGCCAGCGAATGCTGGCAGGGGGTTCTGGGAATTGTAGTCCATGGACATCTGGAGGGCCACAGTTTGACTACCCCTACTATATAGTGATCTCATCCAATGAATGTTTAATACATTTAAAAAATAAATTGTACAAAATTAATTCCGACCCATTCGGGAAACCCTTCCAGGTCCCTGAAGAAACCTCAGGGTTTCACGAATCCCTGGCTGAGAAAACCTGAGCTAGATGTTTCGTATGAAACTGCCACAACTTCTTCAGTATTTTTCCCCAAAAGGCGGATGATTGGCCAGTCTGCTGGACATCAGCCAATTGCATTTCAGTATTTTATGTGTTTCCTTCCCCCCCCCCCTTCCACTTTCAGTTTTGATTTGTGGTGGGGTTTTTTGTAGGGGTTTCCTTGCTGTTGTTTGTTAACTTCAATCATAGCTGCTGTTCCACGTGGGCGCCCCAGAATTACAAGCCCTTTGAAATCCTTTCTCTTCCAACCTAATTAGTTCCTTGGGAGGAAAGGTAGCACAGTATAGCCAATCTCGTAGGCAAAGAGGAGACTGAAGTGGGTTACTTATCCCTTATTCGTTCTTGTCCGTGAACTCAACCAGCATTATTGAGGAGCTCTCTGGACAAGGTATAAGTAACCACCTTCAGCCCCCTCAAGCTAAGCAAGGTCTGTAGGTGGAAGGGAGAGCAGCGAGGAAGACTGCAGAGGAAGAAGAAGAAGAGTTGGTTCTTATATGCCACTTCTCTCTACCTGAAGGAGTCTCAAAGTGGCTTACAGTCGCCTTCCCTTTCCTCTCCCCACAACAGACACCCTGTGAGGGAGGTGAGGCTGAGAGACCCCTGATATTACTGAAGAAGAAGAAGAGTTGGTTATATGCCACTTTTCTCTACCCGAAGTAGGCTCAAAGATGGAACAGTTTTATCAGTGCCGTGGCAAGCCCGAGGTCACACAGCTGGCTGCATGTGGGGGAGTGCAGAATCGAACCCGGCATGCCAGATTAAAAGTCTGCACTCCTAACCACTACACCAAACTGGCCATGGCAAACCACCTCTCCTTCTCCTAAGTGAACTGTGATTGGACAGCACTCGACACAAAGATGAGTTACCGGATAATTTCTACTGGCAGTTCTTTTTTCTGGGAACAAACAAGGGGTTAATTATCAGCTCCACTCAGTTAATTAGTAAGTGATTAATTATCAGCTCAGCTGTGTGTGTGGGTGAGGGGAGGAAGACCTTTTAATTTTACTCTGCATTTGAATTTACAGTCAATTCTAAACAGTTATGACCGGCTCGGGTTAAGATTGCATATACAGCTCCCGATTTCTTTAAAGAATTATTCGTTATTTGTGATGGTGCTATTACAGTAGCAAAACTAGAACACAAAATGCGAAAACTGTGTATGGAATAGACTTAGCATACTAAGAAAAGATCTCAAAAACTGATTGAAGCAGTTCTTCTAAATTACCTTTTCGTTCCCGTCCAGTTTGTAAATTGATCGTTTTAATCCCTCAGTGTGTACAATATCACAAGTATGCCGGTTGTGAACTTGTTTCATTCTACATCAGATACTGAAATATTAACAACGTAATTTCACAACATTTATCAAGAGCAGTAATGCTAGACGTAGATATGTTTAATACTCAGCATACATATTTTTGTTCTAGACCACGGGTGGTCAAACTGTGGTCTATGGACTACAATTACCGTGAGCCCCTGCTCTGGACCAAAGACTTATACAGCATTCACGATTTCAGTACTGTAAAAAGAAAGAACATCAAACACAATCTGGAGTTATCCAAAACTAAAAAAGAAAAGCAAATAATAATCTTACCTCCAACATAGAGAGCTTCTTTAATGATCATACAATGATTACAAAATCCTCTAAGCTGGTATCCATGTACAGCTTGGTGGAGTGGTTAAGAGTGCAGACTTCTAATCTGGAGAGCCGGGTTGGATTCCCCACTCCTCCCCCACATGCAGCCAGCTGGGTGACCTTGGGCTCGCCACAGCACTGATAAAGCTGTTCTGACCGAGCAGTGATATCAGGGCTCTCTCAACCTCACCCACCTCACAGGGTGTCTGTTTTGGGGAGAGGAAAGGGAAAGTAGCTGTAAGCTGCTTTGAGCCTCCTTCGGGTAGAGAAAAGCGGCATATAAGAACCAACTCTTCTTCTTCCTCATAGGTCACTTGACATTCTGTGGCTCTCTAGATGTCTGTGGACTACAATTCCCACCAGCCCCTGCCAGCACATGTCCATGGACATCTGGAGAACCACAGTTGGTCACCTCTGCCATTGACAGCCTCACGGATAAATGACCAGATCAAACAGAGCAGAAGGTTGAGGGATCCTCCAAAAGAGCAAACAGATCATTGTGTGTCTTGAATAAAAATGGGGTTAAACTTTCCAGACTTCAGAAAGTGAATGAATTGCGAAGCCATAATTTTAAAGGAAATTTGTTAGCAAGTGGAAAGAAAGCTCGCAGGACCCTAAATTGTGAGAGCTCTGAAAGAACTGTAACGAGCGCAAGGTCACCCAGCTGGCCACATATAGAGGAGTGGGGAATCAAGCCCAGTTCTCCAGATTAGAGGCCACATCTCTACAACACACGAGCTCTCATTGATTTTCCTGGACGCATTCCTTTGGGGAGCAGTGCAGCGCACCACTGTTCTGAGACCATGCGCAGACAGTGTGTGGACGTCTGTTCTCCTGCATCCCCTCCAGAAGAAAAGCTAATTCTGTTGGATTATATTTCCCTAAAGCCACTATTAAGTGAGGCTGTCCTGATCTACATGCCTGAGGATGGTAAAAAGATACCAGCTGTCCCCCCACTTCTAAGATGACTTTACCAGTTTATAATGAGAAATATGAAACCAAGAAGTCCCTCTCTCATAAGAAGAAAAACAGGTTTATCCATGCGGTTAATGACCAAAGCAGCCAGGGTGCACTGAGAGACCAAGGAGTCTCAATGACTTCAGCTTATTTGCAGCTGACGTCTGGGTTTTCTGGTTCGTAAAAATGCTAGGGATGTCTTTTGATTGGATCTTTTATGCCTGATTTGAATTTTAATCCTTATATTCTTTTTTATAGCTTCTGAGCATTTATCAAATGTTATTGTATAATTATTCCTCCCCGTTTTTATGTTGGTTGCCTTGGAAAGGAATGAGAACAATATTCTAAACCAGGGGTAGTCAACCTGTGGTCCTCCAGATGTTCATGGATTGCAATTCCCATGAGCCCCTGCCAGCGTTTGCATGGGAATTGTAGTCCATGGACATCTGGAGGACCACAGGTTGACTACTCCTGCTCTAAACAAGTAAATAATTATATCCCTGTCTGTATTATCATTATCATTATTATTATTTAAATTTATTATCTGCTTCTCCCGAGACTGGCTTGTGGTGGGTTACAATCATCCATGCTAAAAACTCCAGTAAAATCCCATTAAAACAATCCAAGGATACAAAAACATACAACAAACCCAACAACGTGGCAGTAGTCCTCAATCTCCCATCCCCCCCAATAAAACATCTAATAAGGGGAGTGGGAAGAGTGGGGAACTGCCCAAATGTTCTTTAAGTCTCATTACAATATCTGGAACTCTAGGCTTATTTTTGTGATTGCATGTCCTGTGTGACCCAACCTGGGCTCATTCTGCACACAATGGATAATGCACTTTCAGTGCACTTTAGAAGTAGATTTTGCTCTTTCCGCACAGGATAATCCAGCTGCCAAAGCACATTGAAAGTGCATTATCCTATGTGTGTGGAATGGGCCCTGGTTAGCCTACGCTTGTATGATCCAAGGAATACCAGGGTCGTGACCCAGGCAGTGGAAAAACCAACGGTGAACATCTCTTGCCTTGGTAACTCTTTGGGGTCACCATTCGTTTGCTGTGATTTGATGGCATGTCCCTCTGCCACGTGTCCTGCCCCGTGTCACGCAGCCAGGTTCATGAGAAGGTGCTGGTTTGAGTGAAGAAGGAAACTTCAGGTTTTCCTCTCCCAGTGACGTGGGAAAGCAGTCAAAGCCAGGAGTACTGCTCAGCACACCTTCTGGCGCCTCCATCTACCCAATGCCTTGGAAAGTGAAGTCAGCGGTAATGCGGCAAAAAAGCTGCTGCTTGGGCAAAATGCATGAAGACAAAATCTGTCACGAGACCATTTCACCTCCTGCCCAGAAATGAAAAACAAGTTGCATTGACGTGGCCCTGCTAGAATGAGAGCATGGATTGGCTCTTAGAAGTATCCTGTGGCTTCTTCTCCACAGGGTTTTTTTTTAACCTCACATGGAATGCAGCTTGCTTGGTGGTTTTTTGTGCTTCTTCACAATGATCTGTTCCGTGTGGGGCTTCATGCTCAGCCAATCTGGGGAGAGATCAGGACTAAAGTCAGACCTCAAAATGGCAGAACTAAGCACCGTGTCCCCGGCCCCTAGAACATCTCTGTTCCCAGCTTTAAGAGCAGGTGAGCAGGAAAGGAGGGGTGCCATGCTGCAATAGGGACCACTGTGGCAATGGCACTTCTGTGCAGAATCAACAGGGAAACCGTACATCGGTGTGTGTGGATGCTGTCCCTGCTCCCTTTGCCTACCTCCACGTGGTAGCAGGAAGTCTTCTGGCATTACATCTGATCTCCAAGTGAGAGAGGTCAGTTCCTCTGGAGAAAATGCTCCTTCAGAAGGTTGACTTTATGACATTAGACCCCCACTGAAGTCCCTCCCCAATCTCCACTCTCTCCTCAAGCTCCACCCTCTACCCCACCCCAACTCTCAGGTATTTCCCAACTCAGAGCTAGTCCCAGCTCACAACTGCTTCAGTACTGGGGCATCATTTTCATGCTCTCCTCATGGAAACTGTTTGAATTGTTTATCCAGTGACTGTGAGAACCTTCCAGGATAATTAATCATGAGTAATAGACAAAAATGTACGTACAGTGACTAGTAAATAGCTTGCATTCTACAGGCATGTACACATCTTCCTTCCTGTCACCAGAAATCCCCCTCTCCGAGTCAATGAAGTGAGAATCTTTCAGTCTTGATCCATGTGCATCTTTCAGGTGTCCGCTGGAGCGCCTCTTGTCATGAGACAGTGCCCCATATTTTAATGGAAATGCAAATTGGAATTTACAGACTTTTCTTACCCATCACAGTGTCTTGGACATCACAGTGTCTTGGAATTTCACATTTTTACTTTCCGTTCTGGAATTATTGGACCAGTTTTGTACCTGTGGCCCAGTCGCTGAACAGATGAATTTACTAAAGGCAAAGCCCAGTGTACCCAGGAATGCACTGGGTGCTAGGACACATGCCTGGATTGTGGCCTTTGTGAGTGCTGGCCACATGTAAAAGCATAAATCATAGTTTTGACATCCTCCTCCCCCTGCTTCCAACTCAATCTTAAGATTCAGTAATGGTTAAAGATTCTAATCTCAGGAGCTGGATTTAATGCCTCCTCCATGTGCAGCCAGCTGGGTTGCCAACCTCCGGGGGAGCCAAGAAAAAGGATCAATAATTGGCTGTGCGGTAAAGTCTGTTTTGAATAAATAGACTTTATCGCACAGCCAATTATCAATTTGTTTCTGGGCTTCCACTTCGTGGGATCAACAGGGTTTTTTTGTTTTCGAACCTCATGGGGAGGCCTGGAGATCTTCAGGAATTACAACATGTCTGCAGGCAGCAGTCCCCGTGAAGAAAGCGGGTGCATTTGAGTGTGAGCATGCTCTGAGGCTGTTTTTTTCTTCTATCCAACAAACTTCTAAACTTGCAGGAAGTTGGAGTCTGGGAGTGGACAACTTATTAGCCTTTCCTGACTGTGAACTTCTTCCTGATTTGGGCTAAACTACCAGAGCATGCCATTCCTGGCTGAGAGACATAATTTACACATGAGTAAACATTACTAGGGTAGACACTTTTCTGGCTACTCTGGATCCCAGAGGGCCAACAGGGGTCCGTTTCTGGGCCTCCTGCAGACTCTACTTCAGAAGGCACACAGAAGCTGCCCAAGGAGGCAGGACACCCCCCTTCCCAATGTCCTCTGAGCTGAAAGAGGCCAAGGGGCCAGGGCAACTTACTGGCAGCAGGGCATTTTCTGAGGCTGCCTCCTCTTCCACCCAGCAAACTTCAGAAAGTTGCAGAAAGTTGGCAGTTACAACCTGATTCCTTATTAGCCCTTCCTAGCTGAGGGCTCTCTCCTGATTAGAATCATAGAATCATAGAATCATAGAGTTGGAAGGGGCCATACAGGCCATCTAGTCCAACCCCCTGCTCAACGCAGGATTATCCCTAAGCATCCTAAAGCATCCAAGAAAAGTGTGTATCCAACCTTTGCTTGAAGACTTCCAGTGAGGGGGCGCTCACCACCTCCTTAGGCAGCCTATTCCACTGCTGAACTACTCTGACTGTGAAAAACTTTTTCCTGATATCTAGCCTATCTCGTTGTACTTGAAGTTTAAACCCATTACTGCGTGTCCTCTCCTCTGCAGCCAGCAGAAACAGCATCCTGCCCTCCTCCAAGGAGGATTAGGACTAAACTAACAGGGTGGGCCATTCCAGGCTGAAGGCCATCTCCTAATGGGGAAATATTTCCCAGGGGGGAGGGTGCAATCAGGTAGAGAGTGAGTAATCTGCATGCAATTTGAGATGATTGGCCTTCATTGGCAGAGTGCAATTTGAACTAATTGGCCCTTGTTGGCAGAGTGCTCTGTCTCTATTGGTGGCATACCCCCAGGGAGGGCCAACCAGGTAGGGAGCGATTTGTCTTTGAGCTTTATGATGTTTAATGATGATTCTACTCAATAAATCTTGCTTTTTGCAAGTTGTGATGGTTGTTCCTGGCTGTCCTGACAGTTCTCATCTCCTCAATCCAAGGCTTATCCAAGCATGCAAAGAAACCACAGAGCTGCTCTCCTTCGTTTGTGCCTTGGCATGCTGTGTGCTGGAATGCTGGTTGTTTTTATGATGTAAAAGTTATGCCACAAGTCTTGATTATTTGGTACAAAAATATCTTGTTTTCTGTCAACATGTCTTGGTTTATGCATGTGCCAAATTTAAGCTTTGTAGGGAAAGATATAGAAATGTTTCTCTTTTGGATTTTCATTGTCATCAAGATGTCTTGAGTTGTAGCTCTATTCCTTCCTTCCTTCCTTCCTTCCTTCCTTCCTTCCTTCCTTCCTTCCTTCCTTCCTTCCTCCCTCCCTCCCTCCCTCCCTCCCTCCCTCCCTCCCTCCCTCGCTGGCTAAAAAGGCAAATGCAATTTTGGGCTGTATTAAGAAAAGTATAATGTCCAGATCACATGAGGTGATATTACCACTTTACTTCACTATGGTAAGACCTCACATGGAGTACTGTGTTCAGTTTTGGGCACCACAACTGAAGAAAGATGTAGAGAAATTGGAGCATGTCCAGAGGAGGGCTACAAAGATGGTGAGGGGTTTGGAGACCAAGTGGTATGGGGAAAAGTTGAGGGAAGGGGGCTGTCCTGCCTCCTTGGTCTGTTTAGCCTGGAAACAAGATGACTAAGAGGTGATATGATAACCATCTTCAAATATTTGACGTGCTGTCCTAGAGAAGATGGAGCAGAGTTATTTAATGTTGTCCCAGAAGGTTGGACCAGAACCAATGGGTTGAAATGAATTCAAAAGAATTTTCAGCTAAACATCTAGAAAAAGTTCCTGACAGTTCCTCAGTGGAACAGGCTTCCTCAGGAGGTGATAGGTTCTTCTCTAAAAGAGTCATCTGACAGAAATGCTAATTTTATTAACATAGGCAGATTGTGAGTGGGTGAACAGAAGAAGAAGAAGAAGAGTTGGTTCTTATATGCCGCTTTCCCCTACCCGAAGGAGGCTCAAAGCAGCTTACAGTCGCCTTCCCATTCCTCTCCCCACAACAGACACCCTGTGAGGTGGGTGAGGCTGAGAGAGCCCTGATATCACTGCCCGGTTAGAACAGTTTTATCAGTGCCGTGGCGAGCCCAGCTGGTTGCATGTGGGGGAGCGCAGAATCGAACCTGGCATGCTAGATTAGAAGTCCGCACTCCTAACCACTACACCAAACTGGCTCTAACCACTACACCAAACAGGAAAGAATGTGCCAGTCTTTGTCTCTTGTGGCCCTTCCTTGCATACCCAGGGAACTGCTGATCTCCACTGTGGGATGGTGGGTGAATTTCCTCAAGGCCAAGCTGGATTCTGGAGATTTTTTGGTGGAGGGATCACTTGGGCATGAAATTGGGGTCACTGCATGTAGGCAGGTACTTGAGAGTTCCTGCAGAGTGCAGGAGATTGGACTAGATGATCCTGGAGGTCCCTTCCAACTCTATGATTCGATGATATCATTCTAACCTTCTTTCCTTCCAAGCCCCTTATCTCAAAGGAGAGAAATACTAATGGGCACCCAAACTCACTCTACAATCAGTGTTCCTCTCATAGAGTGAAGGTTTTACACGCTGTTGGTATTCCTCCAGGTGAAAAGGAGAAGTGGTCCTTAGCCTTCCCTCTTGTGCAAATCAGGGTCATCTTGTCTCCTTATACGCAAATGGCAGGAGAATGGAGCAGGGATCAAAGAGCCAAAGAGGAGCTCGACCTTCCCTCTTGTGCAAATGGCAATGCCATTTCCTCAGAAGAGCTCTCTTGTGCACGTGGAATGGCACCTTTGGATCCAAGCCACTGGCTTTTCAGCCAAACAGAGCCACCGCTGTCTGATTCACCCGGCCGGTTCACAACCCCCGTGTGTGTTACAAGTGTTACCTTCTCGTTTCCGAGCCTCCCTTGGGAACCAACTGA
This sequence comes from Paroedura picta, assembly GCF_049243985.1. NCBI lineage: Eukaryota > Metazoa > Chordata > Lepidosauria > Squamata > Gekkonidae > Paroedura > Paroedura picta. The sequence goes on along the minus strand of NC_135374.1, from coordinate 16,238,240 downwards.
TTAAAGAGAAGAGTGAGGAATTGTGCTCCTACCCAGATGTCTCCCAGGAACCAGAAAGACAATGTAGAAGAGGCCGAGCACAATATTACCATTGTTATAGCTCGCCCAACTATGGCAGTGGCTTCTCCAGACATAAACGGCTGCAGATTCTTTAATATTCTCTGTAATGGCATGAATGATCTGAGAGATGAAAGGCTGGATCAGAGCTGCTGGATCAGAAATTAAGGATTCCAGAAGAATACCCAACCACCAGTGTGCCAGTAGCCTTTCAGGATCATCACAAAATGTATTTGGACCTACTACACTTCGTATCAGCAACTACTAGTGGTAACAGAGGCATCACATAGAAAAATAGTTGTTTTTGATACCCCGCTTTTCACTACCTTGAAAAGTCTCAAAGTGGCTAACAATCGCCTTCCCTTCCTCTCCCCACAACAGGTACCCTGTGAGGTAGGTGCAGCTGAGAGAACTCTGACACAACTGCTTTGTGAGAACAGCTCTAACAGGACTGTGATGAGCCCAAGGTCACCCAGCTGGCTACATGGAGAGGAGCAGCGAATCAGACCCACTCTCCAGATTAAAGGCCGCCACTCTTAACCACTATGCCAAGCTGGCTCTCATATGTGTTATCTGGCTTGGCATTGGTTAGATCAGGGGATCTTGAGGGCACCTTTGAGATTCTGACACAAGTTGGCGGGCATGGCCCCAAAATGGCTGCTGTGGTAGGAAAAGCCAGTCACAAAATGGCAGCTGAAGTCAGCAAAGTGAACTACAAAATGTCAGAGACTGAGGTTATATGTGACTTGAATAGCAACTCTCTAGTATTACAGGCAGAAGCTCTGTTTAACAGGACAGCTTTTAATCCCCAGAGCCAGTCAAAAGCTCTGCCCTCTGAGAGCCCTGCCTACTTTGATCTACAACCTGCTTATTTGCCCTTTAGGCAGTCCGCAGTATCTCCAAAATTCTCCTCCAGGATCGGAATTCAAACAAATCCACTTTCTTCCCGTCAGCTTTCTTCACTGTCCAGCTTTCACACCCGTGGGGAACACTGCGTCATGGATTAACTTGATCTTGGTCACCAGCAAGACATCTTTACACTAAAGCAGGGGTAGTCAACCTGTGGTCCTCCAGATGTCCATGGACTACAATTTCCATGAGCCCCTGCCAGCATTTGCTGGCAGGGGCTCATGGGAATTGTAGTCCATGGACATCTGGAGGACCACAGGTTGACTACCGCTGCACTAAAGGATCTGTTCTAGATAAATTGATTTGGTGATGGAAAGAACAAAAAGAATGGTTGGAAGTGATCATAGAATCACAAACTTGGAAGGTCCCTCCAGACCTCCCTCATCTGGTCCAACCCCCTGCGCAATGCAGGATGTAATCTGACTTGTTGATCCCATTGAGGAATCCCTGAAAACAGACTGAGATGGTTGGGAAGCTAAAAGCCGGATCTAGATGATTTCAAATGGGTCCTCATGAGATCATATGATTTTTACATTGAAATGAAATAAAACCACCTGCATGCACTTGAAAGCTCACGCCTTGGATAAATCTTTGTTGGTCTTAAAGGTCATCTTGTTTGGACTCAGATTTGGTTGTGCTACTTCAGACCAATGCAGCTACCCACTTGAGCAGGGGTAGTCAAGCTGTGGCCCTCCAGATGTCCATGGACTACAATTCCCATGACTACCTGCCAGCAAATTCTGGCAGGGGCTCATGGGCATTGTAGTCCATGGACATCTGGAGGGCTGCAGTTTGACTACCCCTGCACTTGAACCTGTGCTAAAGTTCATAGAGCGATGGGGGAATTCCTAGAGCATCCCTGAGGAGGCCATTTCCCAGCCTTTTCCCCCCCTCTCTAGACGCTCTAGTAACCTCCACCAGTTCTCTCTCACACGCGGAGGCCGCGCTCCATTACAGCACACCCTAAAAGGCAATCTGTTTTGACCAAGCTATAAATCTGCAAGCCCTCCCTTTATCTATTGCACGGCTGTCCACTTGAAAGGCCACACATGCTTGTTATGCTGAAATTTTAAGAGCCCCCTTTTGTTTCTGCCAGCGCTGACTCCGGAGCAGCAAGTTTTATCATTCCGTTGCCAGGGAGCCGGGTCGTTCAGGCCGCCTGCGTGTTCTGTTTTGTCTGAATGGAAATCTTTGGCAGGAGCTTTTCGGCAGCCTCGTCTTACAGGCCCTTTGGACACAGCTCCCTCTCGGGCTCAGCCTCTCCAGTGGCGGCTGGCAAATTTACTGCGGAGCGTTGCACCCTTTGAAGGGTGTAAATCTGCACACAACAATACAGGCCTGGCAGGAGAGGTGTATGGGTTAGCACAGTGATTATGTTTATTATTTTTATTTATTTGATTTCTATATTGCCCTTCCATACGGCTCAGGGCAGTTTACGTACAATATCACGGGAGGGATACATGGAATGAAGTAACACATAACATAGTCAAATACAACAATAATCTAACAGTGGTTCTAAATAGCACAATTTCAGTGATCTTAAACAACAACAATATAACAGGAACAGTAACTTAGCTAAAACCCCTAGAGCAGGGATAGTCTTACTTTATTTATTTACGGTCATTTAGACCAAAATTTTTGAAGCACTACTATACAATAGCAGTTTGTAAAGGGAAGGTAATATATTAAAAGGTTAAAAATGCATCAACAATAAAACTTTAAACTTCTTCACCATAAAAGCCAACATTTAGAAGCCGTTGACTATTTTACACGGATAAAATGAGCCATAAAAGCTATAAAACTAATAAAACTGTTAAAATATAAAACAAGAGACTAGATTAAGAGGCGTGCAATACATCTGCTAACCAAAAAACATAAGAAGTTCTGTGGACCTGTCATGGCTATACATGAGTGACCCATTCTTTCCTAATTCTTAAAGCTAGCCATGCAAATTTTGCTACTTTGCTAGTTAACAAATTATCTGTATCTGATAGCAATATTTGCAGGCGATGCTTTCTCAGGTCGTGAGGGCATTCTATAAGCATTGGTACTAATGCACCTATGCGAATATGATTATACAGCTTGCACTCAAATAAGATGTGTTCTCTACTTGACCCTCATTGCAGATACAGAGTTGATCCTTGAGAGGTAGTCCATCAAATTTCCCACTCAAGTAAGCAGAGGGCAGGGCATTGTGACGAAGGAGGGTAAAGGATCTCCTGTGCTCAGTGTTTTCTGGCATTTGCTGGCAGGGGCTCATGGGAATTGTAGTCCATGAACATCTGGAGGACCACAGGTTGACTACCCCTGCCCTAAAGAGTTCAGGCCACGGAGGGGATGTCTGAGGGGGACCTGTGGTCGGTCTCAGGCAAAGGCCCTGCAGAATTGTGGGAGTTTGGGCAGGGCGTTCGTTCCACTAGGAAGGGGGCCAGGACAGAGAAGGCTCTGGCCCTCGTTGAGGACCAGCATGCTTGTTTGGGGCCAGGGATCACCAGCCAGTTGGTGGTGTCGGAGCATAATGGTCTTTTGGTGATATAGGCTTTCTCATACAGCTTTCCTTCCTTACAGCAGCCTGAATGCCCCGACTAGCCTGGGCTTGTTGGAGCTTGGGACCTAAGTAAGGTTCGCTGCCCAAAGTGCTGGGATGGGAGGCCACCAAGGAAACTCAAGGTTGCAACTCAGAGGCAGGTGAGGACCTAGCCCCTCTGCTTGTCTCTTACCCGGAGATCCCTGTGGATGGATGAGAGGAAATGTTTCTTCACACAGAGAGTGATTAAAATGGGGGAGTCACTGCCAGAGGATGTAGCGATGGCTGCAGGCAGAGATGGCTTCAAAAGGGGGTTAGATAGATTAATGGAGGAGAGGTCTATCAGTGGCTGCTAGGAAACTCCAAATTCAGAGGCAGCCAACTTATGAATCCCAGAGCCAGGAGGAAACATCAGGGGAAGGCCTCAGCCTCTAGGCCCTGTTGCTGGCCCTCCAGAGGAACTGGCTGGCCAACATGTGAGACAGGACGCTGGACTAGATGGACCACTGGTCTGAGCCATCAGGCCTCTGCTGCTATTCTTATGGGGTCTGTGTGAGTCATTTGCAACTCAATGGCAGTGAAAAGCAGTGGTATAAAAGCCAACTCTCCTTCTTCTTTTTCTTCGTCTTCATCTTCTTCGTCTTCTACGTCTTCGTCTTCTTCCTCCTCCTCCTCCTCCTCCTCCTCAAGCCCCTCCCTCCTCAGGCTTAATCCCCCCCCCACCAAAAATATCTCCAGGTATTTCTGAACCTGGAGTTGGCAAACCTAACTCTAACCCATATTCTGAGATTGCTCTTCTGTCTTTACATTTCCCTTGGGGGCTTTATTCTCCATTGCCCCGTCTCAGAGATTGACAGAATGCAGCGGTGTTGGCCCAGGATCAGAAGAGAAAAATCCAGTCCTACGTCTCCAGTCCAGGTTAAGGCCTGGCAAGTATCTACAGGACGGGAGGTTCTGACAGGATTATATTCTTCCCACCTGGCTGAATCTGCAAGGGATTATGCTGTGGGAAAACACTTCACTGCTCTCCCAGTGTATGAAGTGGGCCTAAAGGAAGCACTGGGGTGTGTATGTATTTCTGTTTCAAGCCATTTATAGTTTGTCCCCACCCCAAAACTATACCCCAAGCAATCCACTGCCACTGCCCTGAGGTGTCTCTACCCTCCACAGAAAGGACTGTGGCCTCGTTTCTTGAAGATTCCAGACCAAGGAGCTGGGGGAAGAAGCACACGTCACCTCAGAGATGGGTCCCTCCTGAGGATGAAAGAGGACTGCCAGCTGTCTGGGGAATGCCTGGAGATTTTGGGGGGGAGGGTGGAACCTGGGGAGGGCAGAGGTAAGGAACGGGAGGGTATAATTCAATAGACTCCTCCCTCCAAAGCAGACACTTCCCCCAGGGAAACCCATCTTGGTTGTCTGGGGATCACTTGTAATATTAGGCGATCTCAAGGTGAAGAAGAGTTGGCTTTTACACCCTGTTTTTCACTACCGAGTCTTAAAGCGGCTTACAATCGCTATCACTTCCTCTCCCCACAACAGGCAACCTGTGAGGGAGGTGGGGCTGAGAGAGCTCTGAGAGAACTGTGACTGGGCCAAGGTCACCCAGCAGGACTCATGTGTCTCAAAGAGGCATACACTCGCCTTCCCTTCCTTGCTCAATGACAGACACCCTAAGAGGCAGGTGGGGCTGAGAGAGCTCTGAGAGAACTGACAGGCCCAAGGTCACCCAGCTGGCTGCAGCTGGAGGAGTGGAGAATCAAACTCAGAGCTCCAGATTAGACGCTGCCGCTCTTAACCCTTCCATCATGCTGTCTCTCCTGCCTCCTGGGGGATGACAACTCTACGAGGAAAGGATCCCTACACTTTAGCAGGTATGAATAGCAACAGCAGAGGTTTGCTTCTGGGAAAAACACACACACATAAATAGAACCACAGTTCACATTTACACCTCGGAAGTGTATAGAACACCCCTCTCCAATAATCTGGGCCGGGCACCTTTAACATTCCCCACAGCAATGAGACTTTTAGACACCGTGTGAAGCGGCAGATGTGTTTACCTAGAAATTTCAAACAGGGGTGTAGTCCACACACGAGGACCTGGGAGAGGCGCTTTGTTCTCCTTCCAAGTTAATAAAAACAAATGTCAACTCAAATCCAGGCTTTCTGGAACATTAGTCATGCAATTGTTGATGGTTTTATTTTGCCTTGAAAAGGTTTCCAAGAGATTTATCTCCTTCCTCCAGTTCAGTTGAACACCCCTTGCCGTAAAGAAGACGGCCAGAGTTCTTGCTGATGGTTAAGTCCAAATGCAGAATATTATACCCATAACTGTTATGTTTTAGTTGAATAAAAGTCTACAGAGCAGCACCTCCTAACTGTGGTGCTGCCTATATGGCCTTGCAGACTGATTGACTCTGAAATAGCTCCACTGAAAGGGAATAGTTGGGGTGGGGAAATTAAAAGGGGAAGATTGAACAGACCAAGACATTTGAACATTTGAAAGAGCCAAGAGGTGAAGCTGCATAAAGCAAAGAAGGGGAACAGATGAATATAAATACCCAAAGCATAACACTCCTGGTATAAAATTGTAGGGGAAAAAAATGAGAAATCAAAACCACAAGATGTCATAATATCGCTGTACACCACACTGGTCAGGCCCCACCTGGAGTCCTGTGTGCAGTTCTGGAGGCCTCACTTCAAAAAGGACGTGGACAAAATGGAGAGGGGGCAGAGGAAAGCCAAGAGGATGATCCAGGGCCTGGGGACTAAGCCCTATGAGGAAAGGCTGAGGGACTTGGGAATGTTCAGCCTGGAGAAGAGGAGGTTGAGAGGGGGCAGGATTGCTGTCTTTAAGTATTTGAAAGGTTGTCACTTACAGGACAGGGGGCGGTTCCTGTTGGCCCCAGAAGATAGGACCTACAATAATGGCTTTAAACTAAATGTAGAACTTTACTGGCTAGATATTGGGGGGGGGGGATTCAGTCATAGTTCTGCAGTGGAATGGGCTGCCTTAGGAGGAGGTGAGCTCTCCGTCACTTGCGGTCATTAAGCAGCGGCTGGACAGATACTTATCATGGATGCTTTGGGCTGATCCTGGGCTAGATGGCCTGTATGGCCCCTTCTGACTCTGATTCTATGACAAGCAGGGTTTGGATGATTGACATTGCAATCCCAGGAAACACCTGGACATTGAACAAATAAGACCAGTTCAGGTCTAGAAGACAATATTGCTTGGAACAGTAAAAATCCAGCAAAGATACATCTGTAATTCCCAAGAATTTGGCTGGATCTCAAATTGCAGAACACAGTCTACTAGTCAAATCTCTGACTGTGACAATTCATAACAAGAATAAAGGCAAAGGAGTTACCTTGTGTCTTGATGTCCTTGACTTGTACATGTCATATAGTAAAGCCAGCTGGGTCTGCTCGCATTAAGGCTGTAAGGGTTGTGTCACACCTCACCTTGTTTTTTAAAAAATGGCCACGAGGCAGAAGCCAGATGTCCCCAATATGAACATCTCTTTTTGATAAGAAGCCTATCGTGAGGTGTGGGATGAACTTGGCAGATAGGCTGATTGCAGCCAGACAGCTCAGGTTTGACCTGTCTGCTGCTGTGGTAGCCTCTTGGACCATGGGATGACGCAGTACAGTTTAGGCTGGAAATCATGCCGTGGGTGGGTGGGTGGGTGGCAGGCACACTTGCCCTGTTTGTGCTGATGCACCTCTCTCTACATCCGAACTTCATGGCATTTTAGAATTTTACTTAATATAGCATTTAGCCAGAACACAAACCTTGTGAGTAGATTACCAATAGAATAATAATAAAACATTATTATTATTATTATTATCATCATCATCATCATCATTATTATTATTAAATTTATTGCCTGCCACTCCTGAACCGGCTCGTGGCGGGTTATAGATGTCCACTAAAAAAATCAATAAAAACCCATTAAAACAGACAATAAAAACACAATAGAAAACAGCAACAACATGGTGAAATTGCCTCTTCAACCTCCCCCCCCTATCCCTACCTCAAGGGGGAAGAAAAGAGGGTCAAGATGACACTGACCACTGCATGGGGGGGGTCATCAATCTTACTTGCTACTCACGGCCTCAACTGTAGACCTGGTGGAAGAGCTCCATTTTGTAGGGCCTGTGGAACACCAAAAACTCCCGCGGGGGCCACAGCTCACCCGGGAGCTCATTCCACCAGGTTGGGGACAGGACCGAAAAGAAAAAAAATATATATTTTTTTTAAAAATTAAATCCCTCCCCCTGACCGGTGTAACCCCTCCAGGGTTCTGGATTAACCCTGGAGTTACACATAACTCTGCTTGGGAATTGCTGAGATACTCTGATAGAGGAAAACAGAGTGTAGGTAACACATCCCAGAAGGATATGAACCTTCCTGTTGGTTAATATGGAAGAGACTTTGCCCAATGCTCCACAGAAGTAACATTAGACACTCGAGTGCTTTGCTAGAATGGTAGCAGTTCCTAAATCTATTTGCTGACGAACAGTTCAATGCACAAACAAATACTGCTGACAGTATACCTTCCATTTTACATCTGGAAAAACAAAGCTGAGCTCCAGGGCCGAAATTGGTTGCGAATACCAAACTTCTAAATAAAATCGGAAACCGATACACAGCGTGCAAGCTAATGTTTGTTTCCCAAAGCAGGTTCATCTGATCAAAGTTCTAAAATCTCAAGCTGAAATGTAACCTCTTATTCAGCTGGTAACCTGCCATAGCCTTTAAGCCTGTGCTAGGTAAACACTCAGCCATATGGAAAAATTATTGAACACGTGGCAAACACATAGAGAAGGAAGATCATTCTTTCTTGTGGAAAAGACTGAGTGGATTGTGCTGCGGGATTAGTTTTCTTATTCCCTATCCCATTAAATAAATGGTTATAAAAGTGATTTCTCCCCACTCTGGAAAAAAACAACACACAGATCAGCTTACGGTGAATCCTTATCCCGTCGCCCACTTGGACCATCCTGATACAATTTAGCAGCACAAGTGCAGTGCATTCCCATCTTGATTGCATTATCAGCCAGTTCTGATAAGCAGATGAATGCCGAATATTTTTTCTGATTGTGCTGATTTCAGTCATTAGGTAGCGCTTTAGGAGAGGAGTTGGCTCTTATACTCCGCTTTTCCCTGCCCAAAGGAGTCTCAAAGCAGCTTATAATCGCCTTCCTCTTCCCACAATAGGCACCTTGTGAGGGAGGTGGGGAGTTCTGAGAAGACTGACCTGTGAGGATAAGCTCTAACAGGACTGTGACTGGCCCAAGGTCACCCAGCTGGCTGCTTGTGGAGGAGGAGCAGGGAATTAAACCTGACTCACCAGAGTAGAAGTCTTAACCACTACACCATGTTGGCTAGCCAAAGTTAAGAGGATACTAAGAGCAGATGCCATTGAAGTCTCAGGGCCCCTGCTATTTGGGAATAACTATCCTCATTTGTGGCGCAGAGTGGTAAGGCAGCCGCCTGAAAGCTTTGTCCATGAGGTTGGGAGTTCGATCCCAGCAGCCGGCTCAAGGTTGACTCAGCCTTCCATCCTTCCGAGGTCGGTAAAATGAGTACCCAGCTTGCTGCTGGGGGGTAAACGGTAATGACTGGGGAAGGCACTGGCAAACCACCCCGTATTGAGTCTGCCAAGAAAACGCTAGAGGGCGTCACCCCAAGGGTCAGACATGACTCGGTGCTTGCACAGGGGATACCTTTACCTTTACCTTTTTATCCTCAGTTGTGCAGATGATTATTTATTGTACAGCATCTGTGTCATATGGCCAGGAGATCCTGAGATTGTTTGGCTACCGGGCAAGAGATGTTTGGAGGTGCTTTGCCATTGCCTGCCCTTGGACTAGCCAAGGGCTAGCCAAGGCCGACCCTAAGATCTGGCAGGATTGGGCTTGCCTGGGCTACGGAGGCCAGGTACTATCTATTGATTGATTGTACGGCGTATATCGTTTAACCAGGAGATCTGGAGGTTATCTGGTGGCTAAGCAAAGGGACGTTTGGAGGTGGTTTCCCATTTCCTGCCTATGTATCATGACCCTTAGTCTTCCTTGGAACTGCCACCCAAATCTTTGGAAGTCTCCCATCCAAATACTAGACAGGATCGGCCCTGCTTAGCTTCCAATATCTGATGGGATCGGGCTTGATTGGGCTATCTGGTTCTGGGTGGCCGGGAACAGATTGCAGGAATGAGGTGTGCTGTATGGAACGTTCTGAAGTCAGCATTAAGATACCAAGTCTGTATTGTGTAGTGCGGGGGTCGTCAACCCTTGGTCCGCGGACCGGTACTGGGCCACAAAGGCCTTGGTAACGGGCCGCCGCCGGCCACGCCTGCCTCTCCCCCAGCCTGCAATGAGAAGCTCACCAGGCCGCTCGCGGTCCGGGTAGCTTCTTGCTGCGAGAGGGGGGGGGAAGAGGCTGGCGTGGCCGCCAGCACACTGGCGGACACAAACGCGCATGCGCAGAACTGCCACACATGCACATTAGCGCCCCCTGGTGGTGAAAACATGCATGAAAACGCAACACCAGGCGGCGCTAACGCGCATACGCGGCACCCAGGCCACCGGCTCTTCCCCACCCACGGAGCCGGTCCTCAACCATAAACAGGTTGGGGACCGCTGGTATACTGTATTTTAACTTTTCAGTCAAAGCTGGATTCACACATAAACTTACAGCAATTAATATATGCAATAAACATTCTAGGGATAGAGGCGATATGGTAACCATCGTCAAATACTTGAGAGGCTGTATAGAAGATGGAGCAGAGTTGTTTTTTGTTGCCCCGGAGGGTCGGACCAGAACCAGTGGGTTGAAATTAATTCCAAAGAATTTTCGCCTTAACATCCGGAAGAAGTTTCTGACCGTTAGAGCAGTTCCTCAGTAGAACAGGCTTCCTCGGGAGGTGGTGGGATCTCCTTCTTTGGAAGGTTTTAAGCAGAGGCTGGATAGACACCTCACAGAAATGATGATTTTTTGAAATTAAGCAGATTGTGAGTGGGTGGGCAGGAAGAGATGTGCCAGTGCTTGTCTCTAGTAGCCCTTCACTTGGGCATGAAATTGGGGTCACTGTGGGTGGCCAGTGAAAAAGAAGAGTTGGTTCTTATATGCCGCTTTTCTCTACCCGAAGGAGTCTCAAAGCGGCTTACAATCTCCTTCCCATTCCTCTCCCCACAACAGACACCCTGTGAGGTGGGTGAGGCTGAGAGAGTCCTGATATTCCTGCTCGGTAAGAGCAGTTTTATCAATGCCATGGCGAGCCCAAGGTCACCCAGCCGGTTGCATGTGGGGGAGCGCAGATTCAAACCTGGTTCACCAGATTAGAAGTCCGCACTCCTAACCCCTACACCAAGCTGGCTAGCTGTGAGTTCCTGCATTGTGCAGGGTGTTGATGACCCTGGAGGTCCCTTCCAACTCTTTCTATGAAAGGGAGTGGCCAGTTGCACCTGGACCCTGGTATAAAGGAGCAGCACCCAAGGTGGATTGTCACCATACCTCTCTGTGATGGTCTCATTAGCTAGTCTGGTTCTTCATTAGTTGTCAAACTTCTGCCCAAGATATCCTAACTTCTTCCCCTAAGTATTAGGATGAGTTTTCTTTAAAAAAAAACACAACAACCGCACAAGACCGTGTAAGCACAAAGTATATATTTATATCATGTAAAACAAAACGAACAAACAAGCAATGAAAAAATGTATTACATAAAAGAAAAATAATGTAACAGAATTTACTATGGTACCTAACAGAGGCATGCTCTTACATCTAAAGAAAATATAACATTTGTAACTATATATATATTTGGAAAAAAAGTTGTGTTTCAGAGTTCTCTGATCGAAAACATTTTAAAATATGGAGGAGGGTTTTTCTTTTCTCCCTAAAGGAAAGAGAATGTCAGCTTAGACAAGCACACACCTGCCTCTTACAGAAAACACCCCCCATAATTAAAAGTGAAGTCATTTTAATATGGATTCTCCAGATGTGCAAAAGCTCAGTTACCGTCAATCACTCTGAAAATTGTCTCTCTTCTTCTTGCATTGCTTGAGTTCCAACACTGATCGGTACACAAATTTTGATCCATGTGATTTACAGAAACGGTACGTATTCCAAGGCAAATAATGCTGAAGACTTATAAGAATTCATCACGTTTCAATTACTTTCTGAACACACTGTAGTTTAAAAAAAAAAATCTAGAAGCTACGAAGTTAGGACAGTGATCTGTTTAAATATATACAACCAATCAAATACAAAATACTACCCCATAACACTTTTTTTTCTTTTTTGCATTTCAGTCCAAAAAAAAAAAAGTTAAGCCACTTTTGTCAAGTGATAGATTTGATAAAAACTTTCCGTCGGTTTATTTTTATTTATTTCTCTGCCCAACAGTACAAATTTATCTCTAAGGCACATTTCCCATCAAACGAAGAGGCTTAAAAAGTGGACTAGACAGTTTTAAAGTATTGCATAAAACAGGTTTAGTGTTAAGAGAAATTCAAGAATCCCCAGTTTCACGTCTGTACCACTCCAATAGTGCTGCTCAGATACAGTATAAGCTGTGTAGTGTATGTACAACGTCAAGAAAGGGAAGAAAAAGTTCCGACTTTGAAGTTGTGATGAACCAAAGCATTATCTAGCTATGCGATACCCAGGAAGAGAAATTCACCATTTCCTACTTGGTGCTCAAATAGGCACAAAGTGGTCCTCTGGTATCTGGATACGAAACAGGGACACGGATTGCAAGAACACTGAATTTTCTCCCTGTTGTCCATCTATAAGACTGGATGTCAGTTTATATTTAGCATCAGCCTGTATCGGAAAACAGGGATTTTTTGAGGGGGTGGGGGGAATGGTGGGAAGACTAGAGAAAAAGCCTCCTAATGGGAGTGTGATCTGCTCTCTTGACCCCTCTTCACATTACTGCTTTCATGGCTGATATGTCCAAGGTGATAAGAGGCCCATTAAACTGTGGCCTATTGCCAAGAGGCCTATGACCAGATCAACTAGGAGGGACCACCAATTCCACCCCCCCACCCACCTCCATATCTCTTGTGCTCTAAGTTTCAGCCCAAAACACTTTTGGAAGGCAAATGGATAAGATCTTGAATCTAAGGAAAACAAATCAATAGGAATGATATCAGATCCTTAAGGTACTTGTTGGTGCCAATTCATTTAAAAAAAAAAAACCCACAGAAATACTTCATAGCTTATACCATAACATTGATTCGTGCTCTTTTTGTTCACTTAAAAATACTCTTTGGAAAACACGTCATACAATTCCCACAGACAACTGCAAGGGCAGCTATTTCCTGCTAAAAGTCATGGCGTCAAGACATTCGGGGCCCTCGCTCTCAGTGCTAGCTAACTACGACTAAAATACTCTCCTACTTGCCCGCCCTGCCCTCTAACACATATCTTTACAGTCTTTTTATTATATGCACCATTCAGCTTCTGATGCACCTTAAAACTTTAGTGTTCTTGCCAGTATTGTAAACTCAGGTGACAGTGCAGATGATATGAAAACGAACTACAGGGAAAAAGCATCTTTTGTCTATTTCTTTCCATCCATCAGGGACTTTGGAATTTCAAGCCACCAATTTCATCAAGGCTATAAAAGCTCTTCCCGCAATGGCAAGAGTTGTCTCACGATGAAATCTCATAGCGTAATAGTTGCTGTATTAAAAAGAAAATCATTTAAAAAAACAACAAAACTTCCCTACAATTAACCGCCCTTGAAATGGCAATCCTGAATACATTTAGACAGAAGCAAGTTCCTCTGAAACGAGCAGAGCTAAATTTTCAAGGAAGGAAGTAAATTTAGGACAAGGCCCCTAAGCAGATCTTTGCTTCGAATTCTGACTAGTCAGGCATAAAAAATAAGCCATGGATCCTGTAGTCTAAGGAATACATTCAAAGCTATCTTAAAAAAAAAAAAGTTACAAGCACAACATAGGACTAATAGATATTCTGGCTGACTACACTAGATTAGGTATTTTTTTTAAAAAAGTCAACCATTTCCGATTTAAATAAGACTAAGTGAAGTCAGGAAATTTCGGTCTCACTACTTAAAAAAAAAAAGTTAACTTACAAACCTACTGTTATAATAATAAAAAAAAAGCCCACTAAGATTCAGAAGGAAAAAAAAAATTATAAGCTAGAATAAGAGGTCACAATCAAGATTCATAAAGTTTACGTAAAATGACTCATGATTTATGGTGCCATAAAAGGTGAGCAAGCCAACAGGGAAAGCTCATCATGTGCTCACAATGGCCATGATCCAGCAAACGTCACAGCCATGCAACTCCCGTTCATTTACACGGCTGTCAAGCCGCTCCACTGTGGCCAATCGGTTTTTGCGCGGCGTTCGAGGTTCACGAGCCGTTTTCGGATGCTTGTCTCCACATGAGCACCGACCTCCCCCTTCCCCACCCATCAGAGAACATCATTTTTGGCTAGCAGACCAGTCAGTCATGTTGCTGCCACTGGCCACAGGCAGAACACCACCGAAGTCAGCTGCGAGTAAAGTCGTGCAGAGTTAAACTCAACAAAATCCGCATTAGATTTTTTAAAAAAGGATACGCGTTACAGAGAGAGGGGCAAAAAAAAAAAGGAATGGCAGTCGTCATCCGAAACAGGGCTGGTCTATTCTCTTGCTACGTTTCCCCCTCGCCCTCCATCACCACCACGTTGAACAGTAGTTGCAAGAGCTGGGGCGGGACGGGGTGGGGGGGCGAGATAAAACAAACAGTCTAATTCTTCAGAGTCAACTGTGAAAAGAGGTCAGCAGTATAACAGCAGCGATTGGACAAGGAAGAACAAAATGTTGGATGAAAAGAATCTGGAGTATGTTGTTCATTTACTTGTTTTTTCTTCTCTGATCGTAAGCCAAGTAAGCCTTTTCTGCCGCACAGGCTTGTTCCCGGCGTCAGGTACAGGTCGTCTCTCCTTAGATCCTTCAAAGATTTCAGACTTCGTCGTCTCCCTGAGGCCCCCCCTATAACCAGGTAAGAAAGCTTTCTTTATCTAGCCTGGTGGCTGCCAGTACAGACTCCATATCATTAAGGATATCAGAACTCAGAGCTTCCTGCAGGCTTGGCATCAGTTCCTCTCCTTCTATATTCATGGCATCTCCTTCCAGCGTCCCAAGGTCCACATTTGTCCCCGGAATGGCTTCAAGATAATCTGGAAAACGGTTCTGATGGGAAGGGATGTTGCTTTGGTTGATGGTGTCACCTAGATAACAATGTGGATGTAAAGCAAGAGCATCAATATACTGAAAACGTCAAATGTATCACTAAGGAACATCAGAAGAGCCCTGGTGGATCAGACCAGTGGACCATCTAGTCCAGCATCCTGTCTCACACAGTGGCCAAGCGGTTCCTCTGGATGGCCAACAACAGGGTATAGAGGATGAGGCCTTCATGAGAACCTAAGAAGAGCCCTGGTGGATCAGACCAGTGGTCCATCTAGGCAAGCATCCTGTCTCACACAGTGGCCAACCAGTTTCTCTGAAGGGCCAAAAACAAGGCACAGAAATTGAGACCTTCCCCTGATGTTGCCTTCTGGTTCTTGGGTTCAAAGGTTTTGTGACACTGAACATGGAGGTCCCCGGTCCCCCCCAGTCACCATGGCTAGTAGCCACTAATAAGACTTACTCCCCATGGATCTATCTAATCCCCTTTTCAAACTGCTTATGCTTGTGGCCATCACTGCATCCTCGGGCTTGATCCAACTAATGCATCCAACCATGAGTTCATCCCAAAGACTTTGATTCTGTAGTTCTTCCACTGATATTTCATACTGCTCTGTTATTCCGGGCACGTATCCAATGTAGTAACTAGACGAGGTGGGCGGAGATGGGGAAGATTCAACCATTACAAGCAGCACAATGAAGAAGAAGAGTTGATTTTTATCCCTTACTTTTCACTGTCCGAAGGAGTCTCAAAGCGGCTTGCGTTCCCTTCTCTTTCTCTTCCCACAACAGACACCCTGTGAAGGAGGTGGGACTGAGAGAGCTCTGGCAGCTCTGTGAAACAGCTCTAATAGGATTGTGATGGGCCCAAGGTCACCCAGCTGGCTGCATGTGGAGGAGGAGTGGGGAATCAAACCCGGCTCGTCAGATTAGAGGCCGGCACCCGTAACCATTCGCTCAACAGTATGCCAACTGCCCACCACCGCCGCCGCCAAGCGTGCCTTAAGCCAAGAACAAAACATGGAACTGCACAACAGTCTGGGATGCATATATGCAGCCCTTTGGACCCTGCTATAGATGTTGCTTCTGGTGTCCTAGGGAAGCAAGCTGCAGCAGGATGGATGAGAGATTGAGGCAGAATCAGAGGCCAGATTCCACCCCTGTATTCAACCACAATTCCTCTCGTGGAATGACATTTCTATTGCAAAAGAGGGATGGGGATTCCTGTTCCCCCAACTGGCTTCCAGCTGGGTGCAGTGGTTCGGAGTGCTGGCTTCTAATCTGGTGAGCCAGGTTTGATTCCATGCCCCCCCCCCCATGCAGCCAGCTGACCTTGGGCTTGCCACAGCACTGATAAAGCTATTCTGACTGAGCAGTAATATCAGGGCTCTCTCAGCCTCCCCCCCTCACAGGGTGTCTGTTGTGGGCAGAAGAAAGGGAAGGCGAAAGTAAGCCGCTTTGAGACTCCTTCGGGTAGAGAAAAGCAGCATATAAGAACCAACTCTTCTTCTTCTTCTTCAGTAACATCAGGGCTCCCTCAGCCTCACCTGCCTCACAGGGTGTCTGTTGTGGGGAGAGGAAAGGGAAGGCTAACGTAAGCCACTTTGAGACTTCTTCGGGTAGAGAAAAGCGGCATATAAGAACCAACTCTTCTGCTGCTGCTGCTGCTTCTTTGGCTTCTTCTTCTTCCGTGAACAAAATTTCAGAGGGCAGCAGTAGAAGAGGCAAAGCCCTGTCCCTCAAAGCCAAAGAATGGTTGGATACTTTCTGCATCAGGAGTAAACAAGTGCCGCAACAGTGTTTAAAAATCCAGGTGATTAAAGAAGACTGTACTGGTTTTTTTTTACAAAATTATTTACAGATGCCTAGCCTTTTCTGGCTTCCCATCTATCCTAGAATTCTGTGGACCCACCCTTATTAAATGGGGTAAAGGTATCCCCTGTGCAAGCACCGAGTCATGTCTGACCCTTGGGGTGACGCCCTCCAGCGTTTTCATGGCAGACTCAATACGGGGTGGTTTGCCAGTGCCTTCCCCAGTCATTATCGTTTACCCCCCAGCAATCTGGGTCCTCATTTTACCAACCTCGGAAGGATGGAAGGCTGAGTCAACCTTGAGCCGGCTGCTGGGATAGAACTCCCAGCCTCATGGGCAGAACTTCAGACTGCATGCCTGCTGCCTTACCACTCCGTGCCACAAGAGGCTCTATTAAATGGGGACAGGTGTGTACATTTTGACATTATTCCCAAGTGCCTACTTCCCTATCGTCCGCCTCCAGACAAGCTGCAAAACGCCTAATGAAGAGCATCACGGGAAGGAAAGGAACCACACCTGTATCCATTTCATCAACACTGTTGAGAAAGTCGTCTGGAGTTCTGGGAACACTGTAGCTGCTCATGCTGAGGCCGCTGTCTGTGCTCTCGTCCCTTGAGTGGAAAGTCCCACTGTAAAGAGGACAACACATATGAAAGGAGCTGCAAACGGTTCAAATGCAGAGACACTGAAAACTCTCATCCTGGAGAAAACATGGGAAGGGGCCATGCAGGCCATCTAGTCCAACCCCCTGCTCTACGCAGGATCAGCCCAAAGCATCCTAAAGCATCCAAGGAAAGTGCGTATCCAACCTTTGCTTGAAGACTGCCAGTGAAGACTAGCCAGGGCTGACCCTGCTTAGCTCTCTGAGATTGAGAGGGGACACTACTAAAGAGCATTTACACTGGGTGATGCTAAGAATTGTAGACCTCTGTACAGTGGACACTATAGAAACATTTGGAGTTTATACCACATACATATTATCACAGGATCAAGATTACATTTGTCTGATATTTGATAGGAATGTATTTAAAGAGGTCCTATAATTTAAACAATTACATCACTGATGAAGATTCTGAAAACTAAAAAATACTTAGGAGTTTGTTCTGATTTTTTGGAAGTTTGAAGAATTATTTATAGTGGAATAAGCTGTTCATTTGCCATCGCCAGTTTGAAAATTATTTTATTCGCTTCTGAGATTGGGTTAGCCTGGGTTATCCAGGTCAGGGCAAAATAGGGTTAATGGGCTCTCTCTGTCCACCCCCCTAGGATCTTCAGATCTTCCATTTTCAAGTTCATCTTTTGTAATTGTGCCAAGCATTTCTCAAAATCAAAACTGGACAGTCAACATTTCGAACGAGGATCTGTGGGCAGCATTTCTTTTTTAAAAGTCAGGGGAAACTGTGTGTCCTTTGTAATACGACCCGCCAAAGTCTTATCACTGTTTCCTGTGTCAATGCTACAGGCATAAAAATAGAACCGAGAAACTCCTTAAAACTGGGCTCCACGGTAGATCTCATTACTAGCTTTTGAAAAGCCTTTCCAAATCAGTAATTCTAAATGGCTGCTCATCACAACGCTGCCTGCGCAAACATGTTGTGACTGCGGGAGACAAACCCTTCCTACAAGTCTGAACAGTCGACTTCCTCCTGCTGGAAACAGCTTTTCACCCTCAACGCTAAAACACAGGGAAGGAGAGAGAGAAAGAAGAAACAAGCCGGACTTGCCATGTAAGGAAAGATTCATTTACAGCCGTGGTTCTTGGCACAGGGAGATGTTCAAAAAAGAGACGATTACATGAGCTCAACAGAATTTGCAAATGATCCTCTTTTGACTAAGCAAACCCACCAGTGGCCACAGCTACAAACCTGTTAAGAAAAGGATCGGAACTATTTGTGGTCATGGTCCTCAGCTCTTGAGACATTCCGGGAGAAGATACTGGATTCTGAGGGCCGCCGTCTTGTTCCATGCTGGGAAGCTGACTTCGGAGAGCCAATTCCTGCCAAACAAGAAGCAGCTGCATTAAGACGCGCCACACGGGGTTCAAAACCCGCCAGCAGAGACTGTGATTCCACGCAAACGCTACGCCAATTTAAGCCCTGTGCTCTGGCTGTGTTACATTTCACCTTTGTACCAGTATTCACATGCATTTCTTCCTTCTAAAGCAGTGGTTCTCCTAATGCTGCAACCCTTTAATACAGTTCCTCATGTTGTGGTGACCTCCAACCATAACATTATGCAAGGGTTCTTTCACAGAAATTAAACTGAAACTGACTAATGGCGTGAAGATTCATCGTTCATGATTGTATATCAATTGGGTTTTCTACGGGATTTTTCAGTTCAGTTCTGCCTCTTGTCCCGCCATGCTGATCTCAGTCTTTTCCACTGCTCCAGACAGACAAACGCTCTATCTCGATCTACCCCGGAAGGCTGTTGTGTGGATGGCACCCCCCCCTCCCCGACCAAGCTGCTCGCCCTGCCGCGACCCCTGTGAAAGGGTCGTTCGACTCCCAAAGGGGTCCTGACCCCCAGGTTGAGAACCATTGTTCCAAAGCTTGTGCTGTTTTGCCTTCAAAATACTGGGGCTGCAATAACTTTGATGCCACAGTGGAGTGGGAGAAATCTCCAGAGGAAAATTGAAATGGCCAAGGTCTGAGACCAAGCAGGGATAGTGGTCAATGGGTGTGGAAGTGCGGTGGAAGAAAATCATCATTATGAAAAAGCACATTTCTAGTTACAGAAGAAGAGGAAGAGAAAGATCAGTAGTAGTAGTGTGGGTTTTTATACCCTGCTTTTTGCTACCCGAAGGAGCGGCTTACAAATCACCTTCCCTTCCTCTCCCAACAGCAGACACAACAGAGAGCTCTGAGAACTGTGACTGGCACAAGGTCACTCAGCTGGCTGCATGCGGAGGAGTGGAGAACTGAACCTGGTTCTCCAGATTAGAGGCCTCCACTCTTAGCCATTACACCATGCTGGCTCTCAAATTTCATTGTGCAAAAAGCCTGTAACTTTTAAATGAGGAATTTCACTTTTAAGAAAAGTTATACTTTTTTAAAAGGTACAAACATAAAAGGAGAAATCTATACCAGCTGTCCCCAACCCCCGGTCCGGAGACCAGTTCCGGTCCACGGATCAGTCGGTACCGGTCCGTGGCTCCTCCCCCATCCTCCTCCCCGGCTGCTGCCTCGGGGGCTGCCCTGCCACTCTGCTGCCGTGCTCTCCAGTGGCCACCATGGCTGGGGCTCCCGCTTGGTGTGGCACTGCAAAGCTGCTTCTGGCAGCAGCTCCCAGTGGGCGGCGGGAAGTCAGGGGCGCCGGCAGGAAATCAAGTGGAGCAGGGGCTCTGGTGGTGGCGGCGACGTCCCTCGGCAAAAGACTACCCCGCCCCCGGGCCTCAGTAAAATTATCAAGCATTGACTGGTCCCCGGTGATAAAAAGGTTGGGGACCACTGGTCTATACCACTGACTGCATTAATCTGCAGTCCGCCTATACTGTATGCCGTTGGGTTTACCAATGGGAAACCTAGATTTGTGACCCACTTCCACCATTTTGTGCCTCTGGGTTACTACAATTTTTACAGACATCAGTTATCTATCTGCAAAAGGTTGATAACAAAGACTCTTAAAAGAGTATTTTCAGGTCAGTTACATAAAGATATACAACATTTTGCATAGAAAAACAACTAACTAATGAGGATTGCTACAGCCACAGTTTTGCTGTCAGTTCACCAACGCAGCAAGTGATGCAGACTGGAAAGATTTGTAGCATGCTTTGACAGAAGCAAAAGGGTCTGACTCATAGTGGACCGTCCAGGAGAACTGATACTTCGCAAATTCTTATGCCAAACTCAAAATGCTTGCAACATAAAAATCAAAAATAGTAAGGACGAGCATTTTGTTTACGACCCATAACAAAACAAAACAAAAGTCAACATAGGATTTAAAATTTAGTTTCAAAGCAAATAAGAGACATAGTAATAATTATGCTAGAGCCTCTTGTGGCGCAGAGTGGTAAGGCAGCTGTCTAAAAGCTCTGCCCATGAGGCTGGGAGTTCAATCCCAGCAGCCAGCTCAAGGTTGACTCAGCCTTCCATCCTTCCGAGGTCGGTCAAATCAGTACCCAGCTTGCTGGGGGGTAAACGGTAATGACTGGGGAAGGCACTGGCAAACCACCCCGTATTGAGTCTGCCATGAAAACGCTAGAGGGCGTCACCCCAAGGGTCAGACATGACTCGGTGCTTGCACAGGGGATACCTTTACCTTTAATAATTATGCTTAACAGCAAGCATGAAACAGGGGATAGAAAACAATGTGGCCACATGAAGGGAAAAAAAACTCCCCCCACCCCAAATTTGCCAAAGGCAGTTTGTTAAGTAGCAACTCACACTGGAAACTGGACTGAAATGGGTACCTACACTACCCATTTCATCTAAGAGAGCGTGGAGCTGCCCAACCACTGCTTGGTCAGGTTTGTCTACAAAGGTGATATCTACCACCAGCTAACTGATGTCCAAGTCATTAGGGTCCACAGAGAGCTGTTGGCAATAAATATATGTTTAATGAAGCATTGAGCACCTCCAAGATCTAACCAAGCAATCTTCTCTGACTCATCTTAATAAACTGCAAGTCATAATGGTCGAGCCTTGATATGGTGGGCTGAACTCCAAGCAACCTGCCCACGTCATCAGGCTGCAACAATCGAAGTTCATTCAAGTAACTGATTAAGCTGTGCTCAAGATAATGATCTGAAACTGCTATTCCAGTAGGATGAAGTTCTGGGTACATTTAAGCCATTTTATCAGTGAAACACTTAGCAAATGAGTCACGGTGAGCGGCTGAGCGTCTCCAGAGCAAACTATAGATTAACCTTTCTCGACTTTTTTACCATTGAGAAACCCCAAAAACAGTCTTCAGGCTTTGAGAAACCCCAGAAGTGATGCCCTCATGCAGAATATGGTTGGGAAGCATAGTTGTGTACATGCCCACCTCAACCCCCCCCCCCCTTCGCCCCCCTCCAGCCCCATCACTAGACATTTTGGGGGAGGGGCTGGTCGATATGACCATACATTGCCATATGACCTGATAATCGTTTAACAAATTTAAAATATTTATAAAAAATTAATTATCTCCTGTCCATCCGGAAAACCCTTCCAGGGCCATCAAGAACGTCTGCCATAGATTTTCCCCTATACCACCTTAGGACAGCTCTGCAGAAGCAATGGTGTCACAAACAAGGTAAGAACATGTGCCCTCACTCACACCAGTTGTGCTTGCCTAGATTTTTCCTCAATAAGGACCTGCATTTGTATCAGGTCGCTGGCATAAGAGACAAAACCGCCAAAGCATGGGGCAGAGGGGAGAGTTGGTCTATATATGTAATTCAGGGTAAAGTAGAACAGGGGTAGTCAACCTGTGGTCCTCCAGATGTCCATGGACTACAATTCCCATGAGCTCCTGCCAGCGTTTGTTGGCAGGGGTTCATGGGAATTGTAGTCCACGGACATCTGGAGGACCACAGGTGGACAACCCCTGCACTAGAACAGCAATCTAATACGGCAAGCCAACTTGTGGCACACTTGGTCATAAGTTGGCCACCGGTAATCTACGGGGGACAATGGCTGCTTTGCAAGAGAGCCCAGGTTGATCTCTGCCCATTTCCGCTTGAGGTGCTGCTTTCTCATAACTGCATTCTTAGGATTCTCTTCCTCTTCAGAAGTGGCTTCTCTTAGGTACAGGGAAGGGAAAGACGTCTATTCATGAAAAGGTTCTACACCCACAACTATGTATTACCCTTCTATATACAAAAATGTACAAGTCTGGGGGGGGGGGGGAATCTGGCTGAAAACTGCCAGAACGCCAATTTCTGCACTACTCTTTTAAAACTCAAGTCAAACTTTTCCAGCAGCCCTCGGGAAAGTAGATTTAGTGTTTATTGTTAGCACAAATTTCTAATTTTGGATACTGCAAACGAGCCAAAATGATTTGTCAGACCCTTGGAGAAGCTACTATAAAAATGAGGTAAGCTTTTTTGAAATCTATCCACTTGGTTTCTGAAAGCTAATTTTTTCCCCCTACTTAAATCCACAAAAACTTAAATGTACAAGCCATAAACTTTCTGCTAAATGCTACTTATTACTGAAACTTGCATTATCTTGCATTCCATAGTCTTGACATCTTGTATAATCATTTATATCAGGGGTAGTCAAACTGCAGCCCTCCAGATGTCCACATACTACAATTCCCAGGAGCCCCTGCCAGCCAATGCTGGCAGGGGCTCCTGGGAATTGTAGTCCCTGGACATCTGGAGGGCCGCAGTTTGACTACCCCTGATTTATATAGTCAACGGGGATGTGAACCTGCATGTGCCAGAGTAAAAAAAAATAAATGCACAGGGTATCAAAAGTTTTGTGCTTCGACCAAGACGGTCCATTATATCAACAAGCAACTGAGCACTAGAAATCCCTGCTTACACCCAGAGAAAAATGCTGGAAGCCCACCTTCAAAATGGCAAGCCTCAAGAGAACAAATGAGGAACTCTGGATACTTCAGTAGTGCAAATTTTGAGCCACCTTTAAGACCAACAAAGTTCTATTCAATGTGTGCACATCCTCAGATCCGACATCATGGAATGGAAGCCATCAGTTCATACTTATGGACAAAGTACGAGAGTAAATTAACATACAGCATCATGAAAATAGCTAACAGATCCTAGAGATTTATAGGGAAACTCAGCAGTCTTGGATTTATTGGTGCTCGAGGTTATGTTGCATGGGAAATACCTTGGGTTCAATAAAGATGTCTACAAAAGGGAGTAGTGCGCAAATGTGGAATAAATTGCTGGCAGCAAATGGCTGAGAACTTGCCCTTATGGACCTTCAGACCAACAGGGCTACCCACTTGAATCTAACCTCAGTACTACTTTTGTCAAGATGATTTTGCAACAAAACAGGAAGGCGGATTGGTGGAGAGTTCTGGGCCTGAGCCAGGACAATCCAAATTTCAAATCCCTACTTGCCATGAAACTCTTTTCATAACCTTTGGGATGGCCATTTCACTCTCTGCCTGACAGAGTTTACTAGCCTGTTGAAGATAAATTGGGAGGGCAGAATTTTGAATTCTTTTATTAGCAGGCAATTGAATTCTTTATTAGCAGGAATATTCCTCCACAATATGCTAAACCAATAAATAACTAGCAGTGGTATTCTAAGAATACTTTCCTGGGACTAACCTCCATTGACTAGATCAGCTTTTCTCAACTTTTTAACCATTGAGAAACCCCTGAAACATTCTTCAAGCTTTGAGAAACCCCACAATTGTGCAAAATATTGGTTGGGAAACATAGCTGTGTATACAACCAGGGCCCCTCCCCTTTCTACCCCCTCCAGGCCCATCACTGGCCATCTTGGGAGGGGGTCATATCATCACCTGATAAATGTTTAACACATTTCAAAAAATATATTAAAAATTCATTCACTCCCACCCATTCAGGAAACCCTTCCAGGACCGACATGAAACACCAGGGTTTCACGAAACCCTGGCTGAGAAAACCTGGACTAGATTTCCAGGGACCAGCATTTAGGATCGCACTGTTAGTAGGTAAGACGCAAAACTGTAATGCAACTGTTTTACAAGAGGTGTTCTAGCGATAAATGGAATGAATTTATTAAGCCACTGAAGTGTGCAGCATGCAATGAAATTGTACAGAGACAAAACAGGCATTCACTTTTTCCATTTCAGCAGTATCAAGGATTTTTCTTAGTCGTTCCAAAATGAATAGGTACAAAACGTTTTCCAAGATCGTGTCCAAATTATTTTTGATGCCTGCATTTACTGAAAAGGGCTCTACTACTGTGGGCAAATCAATATGGATCCAGAGTAATAAAGAAAACCCTTCTGGGGTTTTACTTATATCCAATATATCAGTGCTAAAGCCTGAAGATTCCCACCCCCTGATTAACCATTCTAATACTATTGTGATTTGTAAAGCTTTACAAGAGGCTTTTTAAAGAGCCTCTTGTGGCGCAGAGTGGTAAGGCAGCAGACATGCTGTCTGAAAGCTCTGCCCATGAGGCTGGGAGTTCGATCCCAGCAGCCGGCTCAAGGTTGACTCAGCCTTCCATCCTTCCGAGGTCGGTAGAATGAGTGCCCAGCTTGCTGGGGGGTAAACGGTAATGACTGGGGAAGGCACTGGCAAACCACCCCGTATTGAGTCTGCCATGAAAACGCTGGAAGGCGTCACCCCAAGGGTCAGACATGACTCGGTGCTTGCACAGGGGGTACTTTTACCTTTACCTTTACCTCAGCCCTATTGAGTCTGCCATTTCTACTTCCAACATTTAACAATACTGGTTTAATAAATTCTATTGAGCTCTGCCTCTTCTATTCTGCTTATATGGAACTTCTCTCAGGGTCAAACACTGATATGAATGGTGGTACAAATTCCTACATCAGCGAGCGACTCTCAGTTGCACCTTTGAATTTTTAGCTAGGTGGCCCACGAGACCCGCATACAGTAAAATCCTTGACATTCGTGAGGAATTGGGGTTGCCTCCTAATAAAGCTTTACCTTGAGATGGAGCATTCTGCAGGGCCAGGTCATCTCCCATTCAGCACTGTCCCTGAGCTGGGCCTGTTGACCATCATATGAGCAGTGGAGGTACAGACAGCAAGTCCCAGGCGTGCTGGCTGACCCAATGCTTCACCTCAAAGCTTCAACTATGTAGAATGATCCATAGCTCTTGAATAGATGTTGAGGAAATGTTTTACTTAAGTATATATTTTATATATTTTGTGGCGCAGGGTGGTAAGGCAGCCGACATGCTGTCTGAAGCTCTGACCATGAGGCTGGGAGTTCAATCCCAGCAGCTGGCTCAAGGTTGACTCAGCCTTCTGGGAGGTAAACGGCAATGACTGGGGAAGGGAATGGCAAACCACCCTGTACTGAGTCTGCCAAGAAAACGCTAGAGGGCGTCACCCCAAGGGTCAGACATGACTCGGTGCTTGCACAGGGGATACCTTTACCTTTATATTTTATACAGACTGAGGCACCCTTATTTCACGGCCATGAGATAAGAAAGCAACTCTTATCATCAACTGGTCATAGGTATTTTGTACAGTTGGAATCATAGAGTTGGGAAGGGTCACACAGGCCATCTAGTCCAACCCTCTGCTCAATGCAGGATTAACCTAAAGCACCCATGAAAAGTATCTGTCCAGTCCACCCATGAAAAGTATCTGATGCCCCCCACCTGTATCGCATTCCTGCTCAAAAAGAAATGCACATTACAAGAAATGCACAAATATATATTATACTAAAAGGAATGCAGATTATACCAAGTCACATGAACACATGAAGCTGCCTTATACTGAATCAGACCATTGTATTGTCTACACCAGCCTTTCTCTACTTTTTTTTTTTACTGGTGAGAAACCCTTGAAACATTCTTTAGGCTTCAAGAAACCCAAGAAGTAGTGCAGTCGAGCAGAATATGGCTGGGACATATAGCTGCGTAACACACCTACCCAGGGCCCTTCTTCCCATCCCCTACAGCATGGGGTAGTCAACCTGTGGTCCTCTAGATGTCCATGGACTTCAATTCCCATGAGCCCCTGCCAGCGTTTGCTGGCAGGGCCTCATGGGAATTGCAGTCCATGAATATCTGGAGGATCACAGGTTGACTGCCCCTGCCCTACAGGCCATTTTTTTTTTTGGGGGGGGGGGGGGGGTCAGGTCAACATGACCATATATGGTCATATCACTTGGTAACTATTTAGCACATTTATGGCTATCCAGGGTCTCAGGAAGAGGCCTTTCATTTCACCTACCACTGGATCCTTTATTAATTACGTTGCCTTCCCAAGAGGCTCAGGGTGGTTCACAAGAAACATAGGAGCATGAATGATACAGAGAAATTGGTAACCATAGATGACAATGGAACAATAATAAACAGTGAGAACACTAAGTTCATAACTGTAACATACAATGGGCCCGTGGTTGGTCGGTTTAAGACTTTGAAGCTCATGAACTCTGAGGTTCATGGGAGGCTCAGGGACCCCGTAGAATGTGTTGGTTCTGGTTGACCTCAACTGAATGCCTGGTGGAGGAGCTCCCTTTTGCAGGCCCTGCGGAATTTTCAAGTTCCATTAGGGCCCTGATCATCTCTGAGAGCTGAGGTCCAAGATGGAGAAAGCTCTGGCCTCGGTTCGGGTCAGGAGAGCTTTCTTGGGGCCAGGGATCACCAGCCAGTTGGAGGTGACAGAGCGTAAGGCTCTTTGAGAGGTGTAGGCAGAAAGGCTCAAGTACACTGGGCCCAGACCATGTATGGCCTTAAAGGTGATTACTAGAACTTTAAGTTTGATCCGTAATTCAACTGGTACCCCGTGCAGTTGTTGGAGAGTGGGCTAAATGTGGGGACTTCTATGGCGTTGCTGTGAGGATCCTAATTGCACCGTTCTGGACCAGTTGAAGCTTCCAGATCAAGTTAAGGGCAGGCCTGCATAGACTGCGTTGCAGAATCTAGTCTAGAGGTGACCGTCACATGGATCACTGTGGCTAGGTGTTCCAGGGCCAAGTAGGGTACTAGTAGTTTAAGGTGGTAGAATGCCAGCCATGCTACTCTCGTAACCTGGACCTCCGTTGAGAGGGAGGTATTGAGGATCACGCCCAGGTTCCTGGTGGAGTGAGCCACTGATAGCTGTACTCTATCCAGGTTGGGTAGGCACGCTCCCTTGCTTGGACCCTTCCTGCCCAGCCATAGGACCTCCATCTCTGAAGGGTTGAGCTTCAGACAACTCTGCTTGAGCCACCTCATCACTGCTTCCACGCAGCTAGCTAATGCTTCTGGGGGAGAATCAAGGGAGCCATCCCTCAGGAGGAAAAGCTGGGTGTGATCAGCATACTGGTGACAACCGAACATCTTGGCCTTAATAGCTAGGTGCTTTGTACACTTTGATAAACATGCTGCTTCTGATCAAACAGAGTCTGTGTTGGGATTCAGGATCTGACCACATCTGAACTCCAGCAGAACAGTTCAGAACAGGGCTGAGAGAGCAATTTGGACATGAAGTCAAAAATTCAGTTAAGTTGGTCACTGAAAGCAGATTCAAAGGAAGGATGCCTGGGTTTGGCGACTGACAAGAAATTAAAGGATACGTCTTCTTGCCAAGTCCCAGTGGGTAACAGTGACTTTTGAGGGGATATGTTAATATCAAATAGAGTTGATATACAAAATCATTTTGTGCGGCATACACATCAGAGCGGCGGGCCAGAACTAGCGAGATCTGGATTCAAATTCTTGTTTTGCCATGTACTCACTCGATTCAAAATTATTGTTACAATAATTTTGAACCGTCCCTTTCTTTTCGTGATGTACTCACTCGATAGCTGTTATTTAATAACATGAGCTGAAAACCTGCTTATGCCTGCAGGATGCTGGCAAGAATAATATTAAAAACTTCTTATCAAGTAAAGCTAAATGTTCTTTTAATAGAAAGGCACATACCTGAGAACACAGTTCCAACTTACTGCTCATATAGAGCACTCATATAAGCAGGATTTATTTGGGGGAAGGTTCATATCAGATGCCAGCATATTATCACAAACTATTCCTGATATGCCTGCCCCCCTGCCCCAAACACCTCCTCGTTAGCTTCTCAGAATACTTAAAAATTTAATTTTACAGCATTGTGAAATGGGTATTGAAACGATTACCACAAACAGATATAACACTAGGTTCTCAACCTTCCTAATGCCGCAACCCTGAAATACAGTTCCTTATATTGTGGTGATCCTGCGTTGAGCAGGGGGTTGGACTAGACGGCCTGTATGGCCCCTTCCAACTCTATGATTCTATGAAATATAAAATTATGCAAGTGTTCTTTCACAGAAATTAAACCGAAACTGACCAACGGCGTGAAGATCAATTGTTCATGACTGTATATAAATTGGCGGGCGCCTTCAGGAGGAGAAATTAAACCGAAACTGACCAACGGCGTGAAGATCCATTGTTCATGACTGTATATAAATTGGCGGGCGCCTTCAGGAGGAGTGGCAACGGTGGCAGCGCCCCCCCGCCAAGCTGCTCACCCAGCTGCAACCCCTGTGAAAGGGTCATTCGACCCCCAAAGGGTTCCCGACCCCCAGGTTGAGAACCACTGCACTAGAACCACTCAAACATAGTTATGTAATTGGAACACTTTTGGGCCAGAAGGCTGGACAGCTTAATCCCTTTTAAGACAGATTCATGGAAGATGGGTCCATGGTGACTAAAGAGAACCTCCATCTTCTAAGGCAACAGATTGATGGCTACCAGGGCTAGGAGGGGAAAGTCGTGGCCTCGATGTCCCGTCAGCTGATCCTTCAGGGCAACTGGTTGGCCACTGTGCAAAACCAGTTGCTGAACTACATGGGCCACTGGTGTAACCCTTTTGAGCTGAGCCACCCTCCACCCCCAAATCAGTGGCCTTAATTTGCTTCTTGGCCTGACATTGTCAAGATCAAAACATTTTTAGCTACACTTATTACTGCCACTGTATGAGCTTCCCATGTGACTGCAGGAAATACAAAGTATTTACAGCAACAGAGTATTTACAGCAACAGAGCCAATGAAAGCCACCTCAATACGGAGGCTTAGCTTTAAAATCAGCTATTTGCACATACGGCCTAGACACTGTGAATGGAACAACATGAGTTGTGGACCAGTACAGCTTCCCTGCTTCCTTCAGGAAATTTACCTTGCAAACAGCTGTTCTCATGTTGGCTCTCAGTCAGGGCGGGGAAATGTGATTTTGCTGACTTGAAAGAGAAGGAACTGCTGTCTTCTCTTGGGAAACTGTGCTCATGAATGGACCTTCTCAGGTAGGTGGGTGCAGTAATGTCTGTCCCAGATCTCCCTTCCAACACACTATCTATGAGCTGACCACAAAGGACTCCTTCCTCTTTGCCTACGCCAAAGCCAGCCTTGTTTACTTTTGCCATGGTTGCTCGAAACCAGGTCGGTGAAGGGCTCCCCGCAAACACTCTTCATGTTCCTTGGCCCAGTTTACGTCAAGCAAGCCCTTTCATCCTCGACAAGAGGGCAGAAATGCAGAGTGGCCAACGTGTGTGTCTGAGGTCTGGCAAGGCTGTGGCCCACACGGGAGAAGATGGAACTCCATGAACATCAGGCTTACAATTACGAACACACACTGCCTTATTTAAGAGCATTCATAGTTTTCCCCCCAAGGAAAACTGACCGCAGAAGGACACCCAATGTGGAATTCACAACAACAGCACTGTTCGTGGTGGTAACAGACACCGGCCATGTTGGGGAGAATGGAGATGGACTTCAGAGGCATGGACCTCCGTGACCAGGTCAGTTCCTGCGTAACGGTTTCAATTATAACAAACCGGGACTTACCCTGCTGGGATTAGATGGCCCCACTCAGGCAGCATTTCCACAAAAAGAATGTTAGAAGCAAATCGAGCTTGGTGTAGTGGTTAGGAGTGCAGACTTCTAACCTGGTGAGCTGGTTTTGATTCCCTACTTTTCCCCCCACGAGCAACCAGCTGGGTGACCTTGGGCTCAGCACAATACTGATAAAGCTGTTCTGACTGAGCAGTAATCTTAGGGCTCTCTCAGCCTCACCCACCTCACAGGGTGGGGAGAAGAAAGGGAAGGCGAATATAAGCCACTTTGAGACACCTTCGGGGAGAGAAAAGCAGCATATAAGAACCAACTCTTCTTTCTAAACTACTTTTTGTGTTTTTTCTATATGTTCTTTTTTTTCATATTTTCCATATGTTCCATGTAAACAATGTTTCAATGTAAACCGCCCAGAGCTGCAAAGAATGGATGGTATAAAAATACTAACAAACAAACAAATAAATAAATATATGATGGAAACTGAAGTCTACTGTACTGGATCCGACCTGACTTCTATCAACCACATTTCTTCTATGCAATGATCCCATCCCCCTATGCTCCATTGTGTCACCTTAGCTCCTCTCAGCAGGGGCCAACCTACAACTGGGCAAAATCAAAAACTGCCCTCTCCGTTGAAGCCCCCACCCTGTGGAACGGGTCACCTGAGGGGGGTCAGGAAGGCTCCCAGTCTCCTGGCTTCCTATCAACTATGTAGAAGGAAGAGACCTTTTCTGTGCAGGCAATAGGGTAGTGCTGTGCAAAACGATTCACAATGTGACTTGGATAAATTATTAGGGGCTGTAGGCTATACTACTGTGTATGGTCGGCTTTCTCAACCAGGGTCTCTTGACAACCCTGGAAGCATTTCCTGAATAGATGGGAGTTAGTGTCTGTCTGTCTGTCTCTCTATCAATCAATCAATCAGGGTGCTAGGTGTATTCTACTACTTTAGCTGTGGCTGTATAAATTGAATTTATGTAAAGTAAATATTGAATTTATGTAATGTAGATCATAGAATCATAGAATAATAGAGTTGGAAGGGATCTCATGGGTCATCTAGTCCAACCCCCTGCACTATGCCACCCGCTCGAGCCTTCACAGAATCAGCATCTCCGTCAGATGGCTCTCCATCCTCTGTTTAAAAATTTCCAAAGGTGGAGAACCCACCACATCCTCAGGAAGCCTGTTCCACTCAGAAACCGCTCTAACTGTCAGGAACTTATTCCGGATGTTTAGACAGAATATCTTTTGAATTAATTTCATCCCATTGGTTCTGGTCTGTCCCACCAGGGCAAGAGAGAACAACTCTACTCCATCTGGCACCTTTTTAAATACTTGAAGATGGTTATCAGATCCCCTCTCAGTCGTCTCCTCTCCAGGCTAAACAGACCAAGCTTCCCCAACCTTTCTTCATATGTCTTGCCGATTTCTAATTGCCTGCGCGTGTGTACAGAAGCTCAACAAGGTATTAAAAAGAGAGTAAGCCGTGAGTTCTTCGGGTTGTAAAAAGTTCCAACAGTTAAAAAAAAGAATGAAGTTGAATTTCTGCATATTAATTCCACTAATCTGCATAATGAGCCTCTTGTGGCGCAGAGTGGTAAGACAGCTGTCTGAAAGCTTTGCCCATGAGGCTGGGAGTTCGATCCCAGCAGCCGGCTCAAGGTTGACTCAGCCTTCCATCCTTCCGAGGTCGGTAAAATGAGTACCCAGCTTGCTGGGGGGTAAACGGTCATGACTGGGGAAGGCACTGGCAAACCACCCCGTATTGAGTCTGCCATGAAAACGCTGGAGGGCGTCACCCCAAGGGTCAGACATGACTCAGTGCTTGCACAGGGGATACCTTTACCTTTACCTTTAATCTGCATGAATATGGAAGGAGAAATAAACCAGATTTTATAAGCATGCACGGTAAAGCTGATTATCTTCAAGACGTGTTCTTTTGAGCCAGCTGGGTAAAAACGGGGCCTCTCCTCTAATTCACAACAGGTTATAGATTCACCACTGGATCATCTAGCACAGGGGTAGTCAACCTGTGGTCCTCCAGATGTCCATGGACTACAATTTCCATGAGCCCCTGACAGCAAATGCTGGCAGGGGCTAATGGGAATTGTAGTCCATGGACATCTGGAGGACCACAGGTTGACTACCCATGATCTAGCCCACCTCTTTACCCTAAGGCCAGTTAGCCTACTTACCTGCTTATCTGGTAATTTTGTGACACTCGAGCTGTACTCTTTAAAACATTCGAGATAGAGAGCTGGATCCTGACTAAAGTTTGCACAGCACAACAACATCTCTGCATGCTGTGCAGTTGTGAACAGGATGTCAAGTTGCCAAGGGAGAGGGAGACAGGAAAAACACGCCCCATGGGAGGAAGCGGTTGTGCCTATGGAAGCAAGAGTCTGGATCCACACCAAAGAACCCAAAATCTCCCAGTGCAGAGAATTCAAAATCTAAAACAAAACAACCTCCCCTCCCCCCATGGTGGAGTCAACTACTGTCCTCTCTCCTTTCCTATTTCCATAATAAGGTTCTGGAAATATGATTATGCTTTCATAAACTTTTAATTTATTTCATCTTATTTATCTTTCAATTTGTAACCTTCCCCTCCCTGTATGCCAGTTTGGGGCAGCGCCCAACATTCAACATGATAAGCCGGAATGGAGTGCTGTCTTTCAAAGCTTGCCTGTTAGAATCTTCTATCATGAGGAATGGTTGGGGGAGATTGGTCTGTTTAGCCTGGAGAGGAGAGGACTGAGAGGGGATCTGATAACCATCTTCAAGTACCTGAAGGGCTGTCACATAGAGGATGGAGCAGAGTCGTTTTCTGTTGCCCCAGAGGGTCACACCAGAACCAAAGGGATGAAACTAATTCAAAAGACTTTTCGGCTAGACATCCGGAAGAAGTTGCTGACAGTTGCAGTGGTTCCTCAGTGGAACAGGCTTCCTCGGGAGATGGTGGGTTCTCCTTATTTGGAAGATTTTAAGCAGAAGATAAGCCAGCCATCTGACAGCAATGCTGATTCTGTGAATTTAGGCAGATTGTGAGTGGGCAGAAGGGACTGTGCCTGAACTTGGCTCTTGTGGCCCTCTCTTGCATGCCCAGGGAAATGCTGATTGCTACTTAAGAGCCTCCTGTGGCGCAGAGTGGTAAGGCAGCAGAAATGCTGTCTGAAGCTGTGACCATGAGGCTGGGAGTTCAATCCCAGCAGCCAGCTCAAGGTTGACTCAGCCTTCCATCCTTCTGGGTACCCAACTTGCTGGGGGGAAAACAGTAATGACTGGGGAAGGCACTGGCAAACCATGAAAACGGTAGAGGGCGTCACCCTAAGGGTCAGATATGACCCGGTGCTTGCACAGGGGATACCTTTACCTTTTTTACTTTGGGGTCAGAAGCAAATTTCCTCCAGACCAGACTGACAAGGGATTCTGTTTTTTGTTGTTTTGGGAGGGGGAATCATCTGGACATGGAACTGGAGCTACTGAAGATGGCCAGGTAGTTGTGGATTTCCTGCATTCTGCCGGACTAGATGACCCTGGAGGTACCTTCCAACTCTATGATTCTATGCTGGCTTGTTCTCCTAGGGATCCTACCTTACTTTTTAGCGAACTGAGCCACCTTAGGGAGCCAAACAGAAGGGCAACATGACTTCTCCAGTTTTGGGGTTGGGGGAGTCTAGTTAAGAAGCTGTAAGTAATACTGGAGAACAGAAAGGAAGCAACTGGACCAACTCTGGAAATTCTGTCATATGAGATGGCACTGAAGAGATGAAGGAAGGCCAATAAGTTCTGACAACAACCCAAAAACAAAACAAATACCAAGAGCTGAAAGACCAATGAAGAGAGCCTAGTATGAGCTTGGTGCCAGCAAAATACAGAGCCATAACAAGCTGAGAAAGTGCTTTTACGAGGCCATGTGTAGAAAAGTACAATAGCAAGGGCAGAGGCAGCAGAAACTACACAAGAGCAGAGAAGACTGTATAGTCCTCCACACGCTGTTTAAAGACAGCCCAATTCTTTCAGAGACAATGGAAAAACAAATAGGCTGGGTTCTGGAGATTTTTAGTGGAGGGATCACTTGGGCCTGAAATTGGGATCGCTGTGGGTGATCAGGTAGTTTTGAGTTCCTGCATTGTGCAGGGGGTTGAGCTAGATGACCTGGAGGTCCCTTCCATGATTCTAAACAGAACCATGGAGACCAGCACAGAGTCAGCGTGGTGTAGAGATTAAGAGTGCTGGACTAGCATCTGAAAGATCCAGGTTCAAATCCCCATTCGTGTTTGCCGGGAGGACTAGTCACACACTCACAGCCTAACCTACCTCGCAGCATGGTTGTGAGGATAAAAATGAAGGAGCGGAGAAGGATCTTAGCAGGCTATCAATGAATGAGAAAGGGGGGCTAGAGATGAATTGAATAAACAAACAGTGAGAATCAACAGGCACACGAACACAGAAAAATGCTGCAGACAATTCTAAAGCAAACAGGAATATTAGATTGTGCATACAGCTGCCGTAAGAAAAGCAGAAACCTGATGTGAGATTAGCGCTTAAGAGACGGCGTTTTTCCATGACTCCCTCAGTAAACTAAAGTAGGCAGGGCTGGCAAAGCAGTGCTCAGCTGCAGCCCAAGCTGCCTCCCAAAGGGCCAGAAATAAATCTAAGGAATAGTGTGCTCTTTGAAACAACCACCAGTCTAAATCTGACCCCAGGGGCCAAGATTTTCTGGCATAAGCCAACTCAGATTGACAGTCTCCTTTAAATGTGCCAGTGATCCCAATTTGAAGGACACAACAAAAAAGAGTAAAGAAAACCTTGAGTGTTTCTCTACAGCTGCCAAATAGAAGTGTTTCGAGCCCACCTTCTGTCACTGCAGGCCCTGAATCTTACTGGAAGCGTATTTAAAAAGGATGAAATAAGTGGAAGGCACTAGAAGTCAACCAATGGTAGGTTACAACATGAGGCTGTTCAGCTACACATCTTCACTCTCTCAGGAGGTGCCAGCCAAAAGAAAAGAATGAAATTCATTGCTTGGAGGCAGGATGCTAAAAGTAGAACCCGTGACTGTGAATTTCCAGCCTAGTGGGAGTGCTGGTGCCAAAACCAGCTAGCCAAAACAACAAGAGAACATGGCTCTCTGGAATGCCATGAAATCATTTGGACAAGCCCATGAATGTCAGGACGGAGTGATACAGCAAACGGTGGGCCAGCCCTGAATCAGGGAGGCTCAATTAAAAACAACTTGCTCAGCTATAATGCTCACAGGGTGCCCCTTTGCCAAGCTGGCAGCTCTCAGACAAACCTGCAATTGCTGAGAGGATTATTTGTTTAAGGTGGGGAGGGATAACTCCATGTGTACCATTCGGAGCGCCTTTGAAGAAGGAGGAGAGATAACTACGATGAACCGGAAAAGCCTGTAAGAGCTCAAGTTTGAACATTGCCAGAGTGTATGCGTGTGTGTGTGTCCATTTCATGCACAGCCAACATCTGAAGCAAAGCCAAAACATCCCATCACTGCCAATAAAGGGATTCTGGGTTGTATCAGATTAATGTTATGCTGAAACACTTGGGGGGGGGGGGAGCTCAACAGCTGTACTGTCTTCCAACCGCATTTTATAAGGAGTAATAATCTTATGTTCGAATAAGTGTGAAACAAAGAGGTGTTTGAATACCAAATCTGAAAATGAAAGCAGCAGCAACAAAGAATCCCAATTATCTTGATAACTTCCACCTTTTGGGCATATCCCACGTAGATCAACAGAGATTTGATAACGCTTCCGAAGAAAGTCTATCAAGATTGAAAGGCTGACGCTCCCATATTCTACCATTATCGGTTCTTGATGCTTTGATTCCCTTTCTAACGGCCGGTTTCGTTTTTTGGAAGCCGGGGATCTTACGTGCTTAAAAGAAAACTCCACAGCCATTCCCAGCACAGGCAAAGAACACAAGGTATCTGGAACCTATGGCATTACTTTTCAGAAACACAGAGTGAGCTAGAGCAGGGGTAGTCAACCTGTGGTCCTCCAGATGTTCATGGACTACAATTCCCATGAGCCCCTGCCAGCAAATGCTGGCAGGGGCTCATGAGAATTGTAGTCCATGAACATCTGGAGGACCACAGCTTGACTACCCCTGAGCTAGAGGATACTTTTCATCAGGGCAACTAATCCTTAAAATCCAGGAAGCAAGCTTTTGAATTTATTACACAGAGATCCTCTTCAGGCCCACTTGGGTGACTCAAGTCAGAAAATGCCAGTCAGTTTGTGTGGGCCAAGCGTCTTACGTAGCTGATCTAGCTTAATACTTTAAAAAAAAATGTTTCTTTTTGTTCCCTGAAACATTTATTAAGAGCCTACCTGACGTTTTGGAGAATTTGCTGTGCTGGGATTGATATTCCGCAATGCCTAAGAGCAAAAGAAATAAGATGGGTAAAAATTAAAAGAGCTGTGTACGGTTTGGGGGTGGGGAGGCTGAGTTGGTAGACACATCACCCTCTTTGCATTCGGGAGAGGCACGTTTCCGCAACAGCCAAAGATGACAAAAGGGCAAGGGAGTTAAAAAGACGACAAAAAAAGCCACAGGGTGCTTAGAGGTGCTTCACAGGTAAACAGCGTTGTTCAGATAGGGAACTTCAGGGGAAGCAAATATCGCCCAGCCTGTAGTTAGTTGGCATTAAATAGAGAATTTACTATAGAAAAGAAATCCACAAATTAGAAGCCTCGTCTAAATAGCATGCGGACAGAGTGAACATATTGGCTTAAGAATTAATAGCAAAGCAGTTACAGGAGAAGCTCAGAAATTTCAGCCCAAGAAGTCTTAGAGCCTTCTTCAGAAGAGGGCTTTTTGCCTCCATAGAAGCAGAGATGCGCCCCACGGGGATAACCCAGTTCACACCATGGCAGAGTTATTCCTAAAAATATGCCTCCAGAGCTTGAACCTCCAGGGGGGAGAGCAGAGAAAGCAAGAGGCAACGAAGGGGAAGAGCCCAAGGAAAAGATTTCCTCGAGCACAAAAATGGATCCGTCACCCAAAGAGTGTGGGGGGAGGGGGAGAAGAACAAGAAGAGGA
The DNA here is from genome assembly GCF_049243985.1 of Paroedura picta. Taxonomy (NCBI): domain Eukaryota; kingdom Metazoa; phylum Chordata; class Lepidosauria; order Squamata; family Gekkonidae; genus Paroedura; species Paroedura picta. Next base: position 16,201,256 of record NC_135374.1, on the reverse strand, counting down.
TCTTCAAAGGATTCCCTCAAAGAGAAGTTAGGATGCTGAGATGCCCCATAACCGCGATAAAGTGCTGACGCCAGACATTTGGAAACTAAGAGCTAATCAACGCAATTAGCAAGAGATCTAGGACAGGAAGCATGGACGGAGAGGCAAAGGTTCTAGACAGTAAGCCTTGCTGATTCTTGAGTTCATGCTTCCAGGGTTATGTATACCCGTAGGTTTAAAAAAAAAAGAAAAGCAAAAGCAGCAAAATCATAACCTATCTTTGCACCATTAGGGAAAACCATCAAAAAAGGTTTTTAAGTGCTCATTAAAGCCAAGCCAAAAGCCTGTTAATACAGCTTGTTTTTAAAGACAGTTACGCCCTCAAGAGTTACTTGCAACAGCATAAACAGTGATCTACAGTGAAGCCCTCCCGCACCTTGCCCCCATTCCCCCACCACCTAGATCCCCTAGACCGGGGGTCATCAACCTCCGTGGGCCACGAAGGCCATGGTACTGGGCCGCCGGCAGCTGCGCCTGCCTCCCCCCGCCCACAGCGAGAAGGAAGGGAAGAGGCAGGCGAGGCTGCCGGCACGCCAGCAATGCAAACGCGCATGCGTGTTAGTGCACCTGGTGGCGGAAATGCGCATGTGTGCAGTTTCCGCGCATGCGCGTTAGCGCCACCTGTGGAGAAAGCGTGCATGCGTGGCAACTGCGAGTGCACGTTTGCGCGGCACCCGGGCTGTCGGCTCTCCCCTCACCCCCGGAAGCAGTCCCTGACCTGAGAAAGGTTGGGGACCGCTGCCCTAGACAAGTTGGCTATAGTAGAAGGTATGTGCATCATTATACTACATTCATGTGCACTCTCTCCTCTTTGTCCTTCTCTCGGTCAAGGCAATGGTAGACTTGGCTGGAAGGACACATTTATGAGAAAGCGGAATGATTTTTATGAATGTTAGGTGAGTTGCGTGAAATAAACGGATGTTGCCCAGTGTGCCCCCAGGACAGCCAGAGGGAGGAAATCCACAGCTGCAAATTCTCATGAACCAAGCCGGACTCTTTCAAGTTACAATCAATAAAAAGCAAGGGAGATTCAACCCACAAGATGGCACGAGGTGGCGTTTTTAGGAACACAGGAGACGTTCATAAAAAGACAGGCGGGCCAATGGCTTGACAGAGGGAGAGTACCTCTGAATGCCGGAGACAAAATGGAGACGGTCGCCTTCCTCATTCCCACCTGGTGAGCTTTCAGATACATCATGCTGGCTGCGGCAGGGAAAAGGCTGCTAAGCTATCTGAACCGATTGGTCTGCTTTCACCGTGTCCGTAGCATGTTACGGAAAGTCACTGCTTGCTTATGCGTTGCCTAGAAAATGAGCAATGGGCTACAAGCACCCCTGGATGCAAAACCCCAAAATCACGTTACAAGTTCTGCCGACATCTTAACAGAAGACTGGGACCGTGCCGAGCGTTAACATTTCCGAGAAACAGCCTGGCATCTCTTGGGTTTGACACGATGCCTGCGTGGCAGAACTGCAAAAGGATGCTCGAAGCGACAGCGAGGCATGTCAGTGCTGGGAACCAACCGCTGTGCCAGAGACCGCATCAGTGATCTGAAAAGGTTATGCCCCCTGAGATGTGCTCGGAGTGGTGTCAGCCCTGCTTGCGTGGGAAAATTGCACGGGGAGGGAGGAGGGAGGGGGGAGTTCTGCAGCACAGACAAAGCTAAATCCTCCCCGAAGAGGATGCTCTGTCCCTCCCCTCCAAGCTGCCGATGCCAGAAGGAAGCCCAAGCTGCACATGCACACACCACGGAATAGGAGAGTGGAAGGCTGTTTCTAACCTGCGGCCTCACCTGCCGCAGCAGTTCTTGGTGCTTCAGACGCAGCCGTTCTTTCTCCACCTGCAGCTGCTGCAGTCTCATCTGCTGCTGCTGGTTGGAGCTGCCGCTTCCCAGCACCCCGCTGGGCGGACTCTGAGGGGCCAGCGGTGGCGGCTGCTTCATCGGAGCGCTTTGGCCGATTCTCTGGCTCATCGCTGGGGAGACAAAACAGGCAGGGCTGTTAGAGGGACGCGAGCAATAGGTTGGAGCCCTGTGTTCTAAGGCAGGGGTGGTCAACCTGTGGTCCTCCAGATGTCCACGGACTACGATTCCCAGGAGCCCCTGCCAGCGTTTGCTGGCAGGGGCTCATGGGAATTGTGGTCCATGGACATCTGGAGGACCACAGGTTGACTACCCCTGTTCTAAGGCAAACTTCAGATCTAGACCCAAGGCAGGCATCCAAAAAGACGACACCGCTGGAGTTCCCACTAGTCAAAATACGCATAAGAGTGCTAGCTCTAGTTCAATGTAATGCTGAATAGAGTTACCAGTTTCTACGCCCATATGCTGAAATTTGACTTAAGGGTTACATTTGAGTTCCATTGCATCTTAGAGGTCAACAAGGTACAACCCTTTTGAGAGTCAAAGCTCCCTTTGTTAGTTAAGATGGTTTGGTGGGAAGGCACTGCATGGCTCTGGCAGCAGGAAATGCATTTAAGTACAGTGACCCCATAGGACAGGGAAGGCCAAACTGTGGTTCTCCAGATGTCCATGGACTACAACTCCCAAGAGCCCCTGCCAGCATGCTGGCAGGGGCTCTTGGGAGTTGTAGTCCATGGACATCTGGAGAACCACAGTTTGGCCACCCCTGCCTTAGTATTTTCACAGCAAGAGACATCCAGAGCTGGTTAGCCACTGACTGCCTCTGTGCAGCAACCCCGTTACTTCTAAGTGGTGTCTCATCCAAATACTAGCAGCAAGGCCAACCGCATTCAGCTTCTGATATCAGACAAGATCTGGCTAGCCTGGCCTATCTCGGACAGGGCGCTGTATGACTTTATTTTGCCACGTTCCGTTTTCTGAATTAAGTGAGCAACTGGTGTGAAAACGCTGCCAGTCGTGAACAGAAGCAGAAATTAAGATAGCTGAAGGTGTGAAATAAAAGTCAGAAGCAAGTTCGTATTGGAAAATGTGTCAGGTGGTTACAAGGCTGGGAATGCCCAAGTCCTTTCCAGCTGCAGCAGGACATGGAAGAAGCAAAAAGGAACCTCATTGGAGACTGGCAAGCTAGGAAGCAGAAGAATTTTATGGGGAGCCCCATCCTGGCTTCTGTTTGTAGTGCATCACTACAACACAGGGTGTGGTAAAATGCCCCCCCTCAAAACACACACTATTTCAAAAGACACAGATCTTTTCCCTCTGTGTTGTGGAGAGAAGGGAGGGGCAGATAATTACCTGCTCACCTTTCAAATGCTAACTGGCTTAGCCAGGAAGCAGGTACCAGTGTGTATGTGTATGTGGGGGGGGGGGGGGAGATTACTTCCTAAACTTTCCTAGGAGAAAAAAGCTTCCTGGGGGAGGGGACAGGGAGGTATATCTCCAGCTGACCACAGGAAGGGGGAGGAGAGGCTCTCTTTTGCTGGCTGACCATGGAAATAGGAGTTGGCTTTTAGGAGAAAAGGTGAGCAATCATCTTGGACCACGTGGCTGCCAGGGGAGCTATCCATGCCATGAGAACTGTGAATTCCTTAAGCAAAGGTACCTACCCTATATTTAACATCAGATAGGGCATGTTTTAGCAGAAGGACATCAGGATCGCATTTCCTCCCATTTCATTTGACTCTTTTGCCTAACTCTGTGCTGTGCTAAAGAACCTTGTTCTCTTATTAAATCCTTTATAAATTTGAAGCTGGCTCAGCCAGTCCTGAGACCAGCTCCTCCTGTAATGCAGTTTAAACCACGCTGGAGGAGAAGAAGAAGAAGAAGAAGAGTTGGTTCTTATATGCCACTTTTCCCTACCCAAAGGAGGCTCAAAGTGGCTTACAGTCGCCTTCCCTTTCCTCTCCCCACAACAGACACCCTGTGAGGTGGGTGAGGCTGAGAGAGCGCTGATATCACTGCTCAGTCAGAACAGTTTTATCAGTGCTGTGGCGAGCCCAAGGTCACCCAGCTGGATGCATGTGGGGGAGTGCAGAATCAAAACTGGCATGCCAGATTAGAAGTCTGCACTCCTAACCACTACACCAAACTGCTCTCATCCCAGCCAGGTCAGCATGCTGCAGGGAAAGACCTCCCCAGGGCATACAGATCTTAGGGCCAGCACCTCCTGCAGTACGGTGTGCCACCACAGCCTGGTTTGCATGCCATGGGGAGAGACCCCCCCAGCAGCACAAAGATCCTGGAGCCAGCTTCTCCAGCAACACAGTTTAAACTGAACTGCAAGAGAAGCCTGTATCACTGGTATTTTTTTTTTGCCTCAGGGCTACTGGACCTGGAAAAATTCAGGATTTCTGAAAAAAAATCTTGATCTGAATACCATGCTAGTATTGGGATTTGGGATTTTTTCAAAAATGCAGATCTTTGGGGGGGACCAAGAGACCCAAGAAGAAAAATCCTGGTTAAAACAATGTGCAAACCCCTAGTTTTATTGTTTTCTGATAGGTTTGCTCTGCACTTCTGCAGTGGAAACAAAAATGACCTGGGAGGAGAAGAAAAGAGGATACTGTGTGGATGGCTCCCACTAAGACTTCTTTAAATCTGTTTAAACTAAGAAAGGCCTTGCATGACAAATCTGCTCTCCCAGTTACACAGTTGAGCCAGCTATGCCACTCCTCGGTCACAGAAACAAAATACATTTATGATAAATATAGGCTCATATTGAACTTTGTGCCAGTTTCCATTTCAGTTGTAAATAGGCAAGTATCAGCCAGCTCCACTGGGCTGTAGGTCAAACCCAGGGGATATTTATAGCTGGGTGGCAAAAATAACCAAACACTTTCAATTCCCTGAGACTATTTCCAGACAGTTTCAAAACGCACCAAGATTAACATTTATGAGCACAATTCCTCCAGGAAAGTGTCCTACCAAAATGCAAAGGGAGAAGCCCAAGAGTGCTCCTGGGCCTCAGCACTCACGCCATCTGCAAAATAAAGTTTGAGTCCCGTGGCAGTTTTAAGACCAACAAAGTTTTATTCTGGGTATGAAGCTTTCGTGTGCATGCAAAATAAGAGAAGGTGCTGTTCTGATGACATTTCTGAATGTTTCCTTAAAAAGCAATTGGGAAGCGACAGGAAACAAATCAAGAAATGATTACTGGGTTTAAAGCATGAAAAAGGGAGCTCATTAAAAAAAATGCAGGAGAGAATGTGCTCCCACCCCCCAAATCTGATGCATGAAACTCTGATCTGAAATGGAAGAACAAGGAAATCCAAGGGCTTTCCACATAGTATTGCAAACTCTTAATGGACAGCTAGCCTTGCTGCCCAGGGAAAATGCATCTGTTTGCACTACAAAGCCTTGCATTCAAATGGGCAAACAACCCCATGTAATTCTTAAAACTGTGGACAGGAAGGGGTGGGGTGGGGATCCATGACAGATCAAGGAGGGGGGGGGGATACTGTACAGCAAACATTTTTAGCACTCTTGGTTTTTTATTAACTTTTGATGCTTGTTCTTTTAAAAAGGGACTTCTTAACGGCTTTGCTTCCCCTGAACCCAAGAAGAAAATCGAGGCAAAATAACTGCCTTTATCTGCTAGAGCCAGGATTTACCACTTTCCTGTTTCTAACTTTCATGGGTATCAGGGAAGCATTTAATATGGGGCTCTACACCCACATACAGGGCAAGCGGCAAAAGACCTCACAGGCAGTCCGGGAACAAACCGCTCTTTGTTTCCGAAAGGAAAGAGAGGGATTTAGGAGGAAGGAGGGATTTAGAACAAGGGGGAAGGGGAACTGTACTGCATAACAAAGAAAAAAACCCAAACCTTTTCCATTTATACTTCTTCAAACCACTAGACAGTTGTTCCATTTCGACGTAGACAGCATATCAATTTTCTACGGTCTAGTCGGACGTTAGACGCCCAATGTTTGAGAGGGGCTCAATAACTCAGAACCAAACTAGAGGCATGAACTTAGGCTAGGGTTGCAGACTCTGGATTCAAAATCACCTGCAGATTTGTGGATAAAGCCTGGGAGGGTGGGGTTTAGGGAGAGGAGGAAGTTTGGCAAGGACTAATGCCATAAAGTTCACTTTCCAAAACTTTCCCCGCCAGGAGAAGTGGAACGAATGTTTGAATGCAGTCTGGTGTTCAGTTGTAATTCCAGGAAACCTCCAGCCCCTACCTGCGGGATGGGCCACCCTAATTTAGGTATCTCTCATGCTTCTCTATCAAAAGGAAATGATCAAGTATTTTGGTCCCCTCCCCCAGGACCAGAGAGCAACTGAGAACTGAGATCTGGAAGCAGTTAAGTCACAAAACAAGATTATCGGCTCAGTTTATGAGACAAAGAACCAAGTATTCGCTTCCTCTCCCTTGCCCCGAGTCTCCGGGATGAGCTAGACCGGAAAACCAAAATCAAATCTGCGGCTTCGAGAATGGGACTTGACCGAATCGTCATCCAATATGGCATCTGGACAACTTTCATTTTTGCTATCAAGTCACAGCTGCTTTTCAAGGCCAGAGACATTCAAAGGTGGTTCGTCATTGCCCGCCTCTGCAAAGCAACCCTGGTATTCTTCACCCAAATATTTACCAGGGATGACTTAGCTTCCTAAATCCGACTTACCTGGCTATCCAGGTCAGGACTTTGGGCAATCTACATGTTGAGAAATCATGTGGTACAGGCCCTCCCCCATGACTACATAGACCCAAAGTGGTGTAGTGGTTGCAATCTATGCAAGGATCCAGGACATCCAGGGCTGAATCCACTTCTGCCATGGAAACTAGGGTTGTGCACGGCGTCGTCTGAAGCGGCCACTGCAGTCTGCCGCACCCAGCGCCTCACCACGGGGGGAGAGGGGAGGGAGCCTGCATGGCCGCACATACTCCCTCCGCCCCCCCCTGGCTGCAGCAGGCTGGAGTGGCCGCTTCGGATGACGCCATGCAGAACCCTAATGGAAACTTGCTGGGTGCCCTTGGGCCACAAAACAGCCTTGTGAGGGGGAAATGGAGGAGAGGATTGTACACTGCTTTGGGTCCCCACTGGGGTAAAAGGCGGTGCACACATGAAATAAACACATATGCTCTTACATAACGTACCTATATCAAGAATTCTAAGCAGCTCATACGATAATCAGAAGAGTTCTAAGCCTCCCTTTTCCTGCATATGCTGTTTTCAATATATTTATACAGGTACTACAAGACGTTTTACAGCTAATGTCGTCAGTTATGCAAGGCAGAAAAAGACAATCTATAAAACATTTACTACTTTTGTAATGGGGAGTCAATGTAGGCAGGTCCCTGGAATTTTTGCATTTCCTCTTTTACATAAAGTCACTACTGCATGCATTTTCCTGGTCCCCCTGTATTCTCCACAAAGAAAATATAACAGAATTGCATGCACAAGCCCTAATTTTCAATCCCCGGCATCTCTAGTTACAAGGACCATGTAGATGTAAAAGATGATGTGGAAGACTTTCTCTGGAAAGGCTGTCCTTTGGAGGAGGGCAGGGAGCAAGCGGTTCCTCTTGGCAGCAGAGGATAGGACCCACAGTAATGGGTTTAAACTACCTGTAGAACAATACAGCTAGATATCAGGAAAAAAAATGTCACAATCAGAGTAATTCAGCAGTGGAAGAGGCTGCCTAAGGAGGTGGGGAGCTCCCCCACACTGCTGGTTTTAAGCATCCGCTGGACAGATCCTTCTCCTGGATGCTTTAGGCCAGTGGTCCCCAACCTTTTTGAGGCTGGGGACCAGCAGGGCAACTGCCCGCCCGCGCATGCTGTGCATGCGTGCATGCGCATTGCGCATGCATGGCCGAAATTGCGCATGTGCGACACTTTCTCGCATGCGCCACACGTGTGCGATTTCGGCCTCGCATGCGCAATGCGCGGCCGCGGCCCTGATTCCCTCTCCCCCCCTCCTGCAGTAAGAAGCTTCCCGGGCTACAAGCTTGCGGCCGGGGAAGTTTTTTACTGCGGGGGGGGGGGCGGGGAGAAGGAGCTGCGGCCCGGTGCCAAGGCCTTCGTGGCCCGGCACCGGGCTGCAGCCCGCGGGTTGGGGAACACTGCTTTAGGTTGATCCTGCATTGAACAGGGGGATGGACTAGATGGCCCGTGTGGCCCCTTCCATCTCTAGGATACGATGAAAAATGGTACCAGTCCTTGCAGACAATGCTGACTGGGACAGACCAATGGTTATATTCATTCCAAGCACCTTCATGTGTCCAATATAAATGTTCAAAGTGAATGCAATTGTGGTTTGAGGAGGGGATCTTCAACTCCATGCATGGTCAAGAGATACCTGGGATTGTCCTGGCCTCCCTCTGATGCCCACTCTAATTGTTGGAGATTGAATGATGGAGAAAGGGAGGTCTCAGTTGGAGCGACACATAGCAACCATGAATAATACCCAGAAAGCACTACAGTCTTGCAGAGCAGATTATCAGTTCCTGGATACTTCCATCCTTCAACCATACCCCACAAAGAAAGTGCCCTCTGGAAGATCTCCTGTATTTTAAAATCTGGCTGTAGAACATACAATTCACCTCCATAAACCAGGCACTACAAACTGCGTGTCAAGAAAACTTGGATACTGTTTCCCAGATCTAACATGGCAACATAAATCATGCATCTGTGATCAAGGCTCTGCTGTATTTAAAAATCCACTGCAAATTGCACATCTGGAACCCTGCTGAATCGTATGCAAAAATCTCCAGGTCAGCATCAGCCTCTTTTTCTCTCACTCTCTCATCTACATAGACAGCAATTATTGTGTTCCAGCAAGGTACTGGATGCAACATGTTTGATATACCAGTACTCAAAAGTCCACTTTTTCATATATTTCAGCACCTTTCCCACCTTGGTGTAGTGGTTAAGACTGACGGCTTCTAATCTGGTGAACTGGGTTTCATTCCCTGCTCTTCTACATGCAGCCAGCTGGGCGAGCTTGGGCTCGTCACAGCCCTGATAGGGCTGTTCTCACAGAGCAGTAACATCAGGGCTTTCTCAGCCCCACCTACCTCACAGGGTGGCTGTAAGGAATTGTAAGCTGCTTTAAGACTCCTTCAGATAGAGAAAAGCGGGGTATAAAAACTAATTCTTCTTCTTCAACCATTTAAACTGTGAGGAAAAGGTGAGGTAAAAATATAACAAAATTTCCTCATTTCAGGCTAGCCGATTGTTAGGAAGCCTATAGTAAAAGACTCCCAGGGCCATCCTAAGCAGAGTGACATACTCAGACTTAAGGGATGTAGAAGGGCCTTGGCCCAACCTAGCCAGATCTCATCAGATGTCAAGAGCGAAGCAGGGTTAGCCCTGGCTAATATTTCAATGGTAGACCAGCCAGGAACTCCAGGGTCGTTGTGCTGTGGCAAGTAATGCCAACACACCTCTATTTGTCTCTTGCCTTGAAAGTCCTACGGCAAGAGGTGGTCAGGCTGTGGCTCTCCAGATGTCCATGGACTACAAGTCCCATGAGCTTGCATTTCTGTCAGATGACTATCTAGCCTATGCTTAAAAACTTCCAATGGAGAACCCACCACCTCCCGACGCAGCCTGTTCCATGGAGGAACCACTATAATGGTCAGGAACTTCTTCCGGATGTTTAGCCAAAAATTCTTTTGAATTAATTTCAATCCATAGGTTCTGGTCCAACTCTTTGGGGGCAACAGAAAACAACTCTTCTCCATCTTCTCTAGGACAGCCCAACTAGTATTTGAAGATGGTTATCATATCACCTCTTAGTCATCTTCTCTCCAGGCTAAACAGACCAAGCTCCCTTCCCTCAACCTTTCCTCATATGACTTGGTCTCCAAACCCCTCACCATCCTCGTAGCCCTCCTCTGACACGTTGAATGCTTCAGCCTTGCCTTCGAAGATGCAGTCAGATGGAAGTGCAGCAATAAGCTTGCCATCCTTTGAACATGATAGTTTGGATGTGTAAATGATTACCTCTTTACTAGCGTGTAGGAGCAAAGTGGGAAATGGATCAACTAGGCCAGTGGTTCTCAACCTGGGGGTTGAACAATCCTTTCACAGGGGTCATGGCAGGGCAAGCTGCTAGGCTGTGGGGGTGGAGGTGCCATCCACACAACAACCTTGCAGGGTAGATTGAGATAGAGCGTTTGTCTGTCTGGAGCAGTAGAAAAGTGCGAGATTGGGACAAAAGACAGAACTGAACCGAGAAACCCGGGGGGGGGGGGGGAGAGAACAATTTGTATACAATCATGAACAATGGATCTTTGTTCATCTTTGACGATTGATCAGTTTTGGTTTAATTTCTGTGAAAGAACACCTGCATAATTTTATGGTTAGGGGTCCCCACAACATGAGGAACTGTATTAAAGGGTCACGGCATTAAGAAGGTTGAGAACCACTTAACTAGGCAGAGTCTTTCAACGTCAACATAAGCACAAGAATGCTGAATGCTGAATCTGTGGTTCTCCAGATGTCTAGACTACATGAGCCCCTACCAGCATGCTGTTGGCCGGGGCTCATGGGAATTATAGTCCACGGACATCTGGAGCCACAGTTTGGCTACCCTTGGTCTAGCAGAAGATACTCCAATTTTCAGGGGGCAGCAGTTACTATGCAGTTTGATTTTGTTACAACCCCCCCCCCCCCAGTACAGAAAACGGGGCAGACAGTACTGAACAAAGATTTAAGATGAAAACAGGGGGGGGGGGGTTGCTCTTCTGGAACCATGAGGAAACAGGGCATGGGAGTCTGTTCCTTCACATTTATCCTCAGTTCTTCAACAATAGTCTCCTCTTTGGCCACTGCTATTATTCTCAATGACACGAACTGTGCTAAAAGGAGGGCCATCTGTCCTTGGGATCAAACAAGATTTTAATCTGTGCTAACGTTTTGGAAGCGCCTTCTGAATCACGTTTGCTGACCTATTACTATAAAGCAGATTCCTTGAATACTTGGATGAGCTGAGGCAACACCAGCAGCGAGTGTTTCGGATCCAGCATCCAAGAGGCGGCATGACCTAATCCCTCCTCCTTCCAATTAGCACAAAGCGCAACATACCACGTGCGCATACTCCATCTCAAATTTAGAGAAGCTGCTCAAGATCATTTGTTTCAGTGGGGCTCATGCGGCAGAATGTTCCGGCGGACTGTGACCCTCCCACCCACCCACTCCATCCCCGGTCCAGCCTCCTTTCTTCTGGCCTTCATGGGGCCCGAAATATGCACTACGAGACAACAGGCTCTATGAGTGCTTTCTTCCCTTTATCCAGGTGACAGAATTTCATTTTGTGGTATAAGCCAGTGGTCCTCAACCTTTTTATCACCGGGGACCAGTCAACGCTTGACAATTTTACTGAGGCCCGGGAGGGTAGTCTTTTGCCGAGGGACGTCGCTGCCACCGTCTGAGCCGCTGCTCCACTTGCTTTCCCGCTGGTGCCCCTGACTTCCCGCCGCCCACAGGGGGGTGCTGCCAACAGCAGCTGTGCACTGCCATGCTGAGGGGGAGCTTCAGCCATGGGGGCCGCCGGAGAGCATCAAAGGTGAGCAGCAGCCGGGGAGGAGGACAAGGAGGAGCCGCGGCCCAGTATCGACTGATCTACGGACTGGCACCAGTCCCTGGACCGGGGGTTGGGGACCACTGGTATAAGCTATCAGGGGAGAAGGTGGACAGGTAAGCAAAGGGCTGCAAGTACCACTATTTTCCTTGCCCATAACTCTGGCATAAGGAGAACGGTCCCTGTCTGGCAGAGGCCAGTCTTCATTTCCACCAGACCAGAGAAGCCCGCATGCTCAAGGGCCCCTCCTCCCCGATTCAGTTGTAACTCTTGAGTTAAAAGGCCTGGAACAGATTTAAAAGTCCAACCACACACACACACACACACACACACACACAATAGTAATCTGGCATGTACTCAAGCCTGTCTGGGCTAGGCATACACAGTGGGCCCGAAAAGGGAAACTATGCAATTAAAACACACACGCACACCCCGCTGTATGCATCTCTTTGGGAGAGTAAGACTTCTGGAGCTTAACTGATGACACCCTCAGAGAAAGCTTAAGGCAAGGAGTTAACATCCTCCTTAAAGAGAGGCCACCTTTATTTTACAGCAAATAAAGTTTGTTTCCAGAAGGGAGATACTTCCAGCTTGTGACCTTTGCTCTAGCTCTTTATTCCAGAGCTCTGACAAGTAAGGAGGGGGGGGGGGGAGAGAGGATAATATGAGCAGGACCGAAAGCAACTGCATGGGAAAGCAGCAAAAACAAACGCTTCCTTTCAGATCTCATTTCAGATAATCAACACATGGTCCAGATGCGCAACTTCGCAGCTCACCAGCACTCCAAACAAGCCTGCATTGCAACTACCCCCCCCCCAATGCCGTTATTTGGGTAGCGCTACATGTGGCCGGTGGAAAGGCAGCCATCTGATATGCCTAATATTAGCCCAGTCGAAAGGAATAAACTGCCTCCAGGTGGTCGGGCAAAGAAGCCTTTCATAACTCAGGAGTCTGTTCCGTTTCCGTCCTCGTTTGGACACTCGCTGGGGTAGACGGATTTCATAAATTCATGACAATTTAAAATCTCTGACGTCACCAAGAACAATCACTGAGTTTTCATACGTTTCCTGAGCAAGCATTCATACCCATTGCTTGCTACCATAATTAAAACATACTGCGGAGAAAGCGGGGAGTCAGTCTGTGACCATGCAGCTCTCATACTTTCTCTGCTGGAAAGCTTAATTTAATTAGGGAAGCGACTGTGAACTTTAAAACGTCCCTTTCAGTCTCACTCATCCTCTCTCCCTGTTAGTAAGGCTATAAAGCCGAATCTCTTATTGGAAGCCTAAGTGTCTAGAACAGGGGTAGTCAAACTACAGCCCTCAAGACGTCCAGGGACTACAATTCCCATGAGCTCCTGCCAGCACTGAATACTTGACTACCCCTGGTCTAGAACATCCCTGATGCAAGGAATTAGAAGGCAGAAAAGTATTTGAGTATGACAATGAAAATTATGATTTATGCCAGAAGTCTCCAACCCTTAGCCAGGATCCTCACATGGGTAGCAGATTCCCTCCTTCCCTTGCAACTCTCTGATTCTATGATTCCTGTTAGGTTGCAAGCTCCTCTGTGGCTCTGATTTTTGGTTTGTTCCTCACTACAATACCTGCCGTTTCCCTTCTCCAGGTCTTCTGGTCTTCCATACAATGTCCTGGCCATGTCAGCAGCGAGGTCATAAATCTAGCTCTCTCCTTTCCTATCATGTGAATTCCTGTCATATGACTGCATGCTGGGCGATAACAAGTGTGCCCTCAGCCAGGAAAGAATGAAGATCAATTGTCCATGCAGTCTGCTTAATAGAGTTCAGGAATTCAGTTTGTCCAGTGGTACAACTGGTCATCGCAGTGGTCCGCAATCTTTTTCAGGCCGGGGACCGGGGGGGGGAGGAGACCAGGGGACCGGGGGGGGGGGGAGAGGCGTGCCAATCACTCCCGGCGCAGTGAGTGCCATGGGGGGGAGAGGCACTGGGGCCGGCACACTGGTAGGCACACATTGTGGCCCTTGCTGCGCTGCGGCGGGGGGAGCAAGGGAGGAGTGCCCACTGGCGTGCCGGCGCCTCCCTCCCTCCACCGTAGCCTGTTACCGAGGGCTCCACAGCCCGGTACCAGTCTACCGCCCGGGGGTTGAGGAACACTGAAAGTTTCGGATGTGAGAGAACATTCCAAGGACAGAAGAACTTTCAAACACAGAATGCAACCTTCTCACCTTTCGTCCTCCTGCTCCAGACTCAAGAATGTTGCATTCTGTGTGTAGAAATCCTCCATCTGCACAAACATCTCCTTGGATCCAAGCCTTCACCCCATGTTTATAATGCATAAACCTGCATTATATTTTGCCCCATCGCACTTTCTGCAACAAAGGAAACTCACTGTTCTCTGGTGTAAGATGCCATGGTTTAATCATGCCCTGCAAGTCCGGTTTGGTGCACCATCCATAGTTCACTGGTTCTCAAGTGGCAACAAACTAGGTTTTGTCTTCAAACAGAAAGGAGACTGGGAGAGGATTGAGTGCAAGCCTTGGCCTCAGTGTAGGTTTCTCAGTCCAGCATCAAACCATGCTCTGACTTCAACATTGAACCCAGCAAGGGAGTCTGACTGAAGATCATGCTTTCGGTTTTAAGTGATTATGGAATGTATCTCAAATACCACAACTGGAGCCCTACTCACAGAACAGAATTTCCCCCACTGCCCTGCTCTTGTTGCAGCCCACTGAGCCCCCGCAATGATGCCAAGGCTTGGGGACCCCATAGAATTTCTGATGGGGTCAACACAGGGTCTGCAGTAGGAGAGAAGAATCTACAGAAGTCAACCTCCACCACTGTCTGAGTGCAGCTTCATTGGCAGAAGAATGAACTTAAGAAACAGGCTTGTGAGCACAGGTTGACAAGCAGTCACCCCTATGCAGATGACATACAGGGACAGGAGGGGGCGCCAGTGTGCACATGTCCACTGTCCCTCTCCAAGCAATCAAGGAATGCTTAAGGCCCACATTTCTACCAGGTTTGTGTTATGCAGGGTGACAACTGTGGAAGAAATGTTACTTGAAATATGTTGATGACATTAAAATTGTTGCTACAGTTACCTGAACATGCTATGTTATGATTGTCGTTAAAATTGATGTTAAAATTGTTGTCGCTATTACCAAATTTATCTGTACTCTTGTTACTCATCTAATGTTTTCTGTAAACCACCCTGAGCCATAAGGGAGAGCAGTTTATAAACGAAAATAAATAAAAAAATAAATATAATAAAATAATAAATAAGGGTGCTCTTAATCAGCTTCGGCCAGCGCAGCACCTGGAAATGTGACAGTAGGACAGTATTGGGTGCTCCCGGATCTTTTTCAGATTAAACTTGGCATATTTCATATTTATTGTTTATACTGTATACAACTGGTTTAGGGTTACAGTCCACTCACACTGGGTGACAGAACAGGAGAAGACTTAAGTAAACAGGTTTGCTATGTTAGTTCTCCTGATTCAAATTTACTAGGTGTTTTGGTAGTCTGTGATTTCATCACTTCATAATACACAGGTGTGGTGCAGTCCTATCCCCTTTCTGAAGCAAAGTCTTGAGCAATATCACTATGTCACAGGGCAGGGCACTGGTTTAGTGTTTCACTGGCTTGAAAGAGCTCGGGAACCATTTCCATCTTTGCAGTCATCAAGCTCTTTTTCCATAACAGGACTTTGGATTTTTGTTTTGAATATCCTGAAGTTGCATTTTATGTTTCATAGGCAACAAAATATAGCAGTGGATCCGACATGGGAGACATGAAATACCGACATGGGAGACATGAAATACTTCCAGCTGTGCCTGTTTTGATGGCATAAACAGGGTTAATGAATGCCAAAGAATGCCCCAAAGAAGCCTACAGCTGTTGATAGGTCAAAAAATGCTGTAAAACTTCAAAGCCTTTTGTGTAATCTCAGCCTGACCTGCTCGGTGATCTGCACACTATTTTCATTTAGCTACACCAAGCTGAGAAGCCTGTTCTCTTTCATCAATGGTCCCATGCACTTCTGGAGTAGACTACTGGACACTATATAAAACCGTGGTTTGGTCAGCAAGAAATAACCAGCAGCTAACCAATGCATTTTTAAAAACCCATGAATTTAGTTCTGCTTCCTGCACCCTGTTCTTCAAGAAGCTGAGATTTGTTTCTGGGAGACTCCCAAGCAATCTCCCATGACCAGGCAGGGAACTGCAACCAATGAACCACATCTTGTCCCAGCTTAACCCTTTCCCCATTTTTATTTAAGACAAGAAAACCCATAAGCATATGCACAGAGAAAATCTTCAGGAAAAAAACACAAACCTGCATAATATTGCCATTAGAGGTAGCTCTTGAAGTCAACGCCAAGCCGTGATTGTGGGTTTTTTTCAGATCAAATGCAAATCAACCATTTAAATAATGTTATCAAAAGAGGACAAATACACAGTACACAAACACTGGGGTTTGTCCATGCTCCTCATCCCATGTTTAGCCCAACTAATGACTGACTTACAGCCCGGAACCCCGCCAACTATAGATAAGGCTGTATTTACATGTTTGTGCCAGAAATTCTTCCACAAAATGAAAACACATTGGGAAATTTTCTGCTCCACGTCACCGATTTCAGAAGCTTCACCTGGTACAACATATGGATGGCTCAAGTTCTATTTATTTATTTATTATATTTATGTACCGCCCTCCCCAGAGGCTCAGGGAGGTTTCTAGTCACCACTGGCAGCTATGGCCATATAACAACTGTGTACTGACACTAATTGTCTATTGGCTCACAGGCAAAATTGAACAGGCTGGTTATTATCTCCAAAGCCCTTAAAGGCCGGGAAAAACCACCTCATTTGCCATGAATCTGCGTGCCAGCTCACTGTCAGTTCATGCCAAAATAGCCTTGAAACACATACAATTCTAGCTGGAAAATTTTAAAATTCTATTCCAACCAAATTTAAGTTAACTATAAAACCTGCAGTGCAACCTTATGCAGTCTAAGCAGCCTGATTTCACTGGAGTGACTCTCCACAGGATCATCCTGTTATTCCCCCCCCACCCCCAAATTCACGGAAACCATTCATTTAGCATTGGGAAACCTGAGAGTGTTCCTAAACTGGCTATTAGGCATCTGTTGGAAACCACTTGCAACTTCAGCCTGATTTCCTTCATTTGTATAAGCTAAGAAGACAAAACCAATCGGTTCAAGTAGGGGCTGCTTTTCAAAACTGCTCACAAACTTTAATCGGTTCAGCTGTACACAGGAATCAGATCAAGTCTGCAATGTACTATCTTCACTTGCCGTCCATTTGCTTCAAAGCACAATGCGAAGTTCTGGTTCCTATCTTTAAAGCTATAGACATCTTCTTCCACCTTCTCCCATGTAGTGGTTTAGAGCTGAGAAGGTGTCTAAAGGTTCTGAGATCATTTTAAATGGCTGGACTCAGAGTTGTGGCTTGGAGTAGAGAAATCATTTAAAGGGACCAAGATTCTTTTAAACATCTTTCCCCCCTCCACTGGAAACAATGGAGGATGGGGGTAGGTGCCTCTTTGAAGGCCCACTTTGAAGGCCCCCTGGCCCAAACGTTTTTCAAAATGGGGGTGGGGGTGCTTCTACCTCAAATTTAGTTATTCTATCTCAAAAAAAAAAACAAAAAAAAAACAGCCCCTCTTCAAGCCCCAGAAATGATTCTTTATTAAAACATATCAGGAACACTGACTATAGTGGAGTCAAACATTTGGTATTCTCAAATATTTACTGAATCTGAATACCGTATCAGTATTACCAGGAACTACCAATATTTGAGGATATCAATATATTGTGGGGGTGGCACACCCCTAGCCACTGTGCCCCCCCCAAAGATTCTACCTGGGTCCCTAAATAGGTAGATTTACTAATCTCAGACTTCTCCTGACAGAGAGGTTGATTCGTTGAAAGCTCAAGGGGGTGGCAGGTTACAGTGGATGAGCGATAGGGTTGTGAGTGTCCTGCATAGTGCAGGGGGTTGGACTAGATGACCAGGTCCCTTCCAACTCCATGATTCTATATCCGCTTTTAAATCTTAAACAAAATTATAAAACACAAATTATAGCTGCAGCAGTAATGTTTGCGGCTTTTAATCCAGAAATAATAAACTATAATAAATAATTCTAAACCTAATGGTACTATTATAATTATGTTTTATTTAATTAAGTAATAGTATATGTTCATGGTGGAAACTGTCCTCCGCTTTTGGGAAGAGAGGTATAGAAATTTAATAAATAAATAAAATCCACATTTATAACCACCACTACAGATCGCCATACATGAAAAGGGTGGCGGGAAAAGAGGGGAGGAAATCACCCTCTCAGTACTCTGACAGACTGTTATGGAAGTATTAACTTGACTGTTCATACCATGAACAGAAGTCTGCTGTTTTACTATTCCACATGTTTCATCTTCCCAGGAACGGTCACAATGAAAAGGAATGAGGCCAAAACTTCAAAATAGGGGTGGGTGGACTTGCATCGCTGCAATGCTGCCTTGGCTGATGGGCTTAGCTACATATCAAGACAGGCGAGAGTTTGCCTTAACCTCACTACAAGTACAGCATCTAGCACCTCCGATGGGTTATATGCCTTGGCTTCAATGCTGCTGGGAAATGTATCTTTTGTACCTTCCACATAAGCATCATGGTGCATTTGTGCCGTTTGTGGAAGATGAGGAGGGTTCACTGCCTTTTCTCCAAGTTTCTTCTAATCTGCTCTACAAGGTTTTTAAAAAAAATCATACTACATCCTTGAGGGTTGCTGGGAGAGAGAGAGGAAATTTCAGATTTTTCCTACCCGTGTGGCACCCACTTTCCATGAGAATGTCTACATAGAAGTCATTTCCTACCCTCTCGGAAGAGGGTCTAGATCTCAGTTCTTAAGAAACTGAATGGGAGGTGTTAAGACAGTTGAAGGGAGACGGGGAAGCTGAATAGACACAAAGTTAGGAAAGACAGTTTTGCTTTTAAAAATGGGGACAAGGTAGATAGAGTGGGTATGTAACCCTGGCCAGGATGATCCTGGTTAGATTCATGCCTTTGCCCTGAATTCACTAAGCAGGCTAAAGCAATAGCCTGTCTATGTGTACTATGAAGATTGAGATGGTTGACATGCATTGAACTCTGTAAAGAAATGGTAAATACCACGGTAGGCTAAGAACCAACAACCCATGAGAAGGATGGGAACAGGAGTGTAAGTTTCCTGGAAACTTTGAAGCAGGGGGCAAACTGGCTTTAGTCCAAAGAGGAATTTGGGGAAAGAAATTACAATATCTGCAAAGTTTACTTTCTTACCAAGCCTAAAACTATTTCACTCCTTTAACAATAAAACACACCACTCAAAGCTCTTAGCCCATCTAGTTGTACTACTTGGCATATTTACGAAACCAGAAAGTATAAATGCCTTTATTCTGTTCAATCAAAACACAAACAGACGTGGTATATATATATAAGAGACTGCAAATGGCTGCATCCTAGTGCTTAGTATTGCTTTTTTCCAAGAAATGGGAACAATGCAAGTAAAAAATAGTAACCATGAACTGTGTGTGATTAAGAAAAAGGCAGCTTAAATCTTCATTCAGTCCCCAGTTCTAAGTACTATCTGGAGACCAAGTTAAGTTTAAAATTGAAAATACTAACTTCAATAAACATAAGCATAGTAGGTCATACTGCCAGTGGCCAAAATTGTTTCCATTTAAAGGAGAAACATTTTAATATCCCTACAGTATTCCCAGGAATCAGCATCTAATACTGTAGATTGTCTTGCATTTAAAAAAAATTACACTTCTTAAAAAGCATTTGAGTAAAATCTCTTATAAAAGGCCTTTCCTGCTTTTCAAAAGAAAAGTGTTGCCTCAACTGTCCAATTTTTCCTTTCGGGAAGACTGGAAAAGCTCCGGGGAGGGGGGGAGGAACCCCTCCCCAGCCCTCACATTTCTGGGTAGGTGGATTCAGGGGAGAGCTAGAAGCAGGTGTTGTTAAATGTTTATATTTGTAGTTTTAGATGTTATTTTATTGTTTTCTTTTAATGCCTGATGTTTGCCGCCTTGGGGACTCTTATTTGGGGGCAAAGACAGCACATAAAGTTGGGCCGATGTGCAAGTTGGCCGGGGAGAGGAGGGGAACGTTAATCCGAAGTGACCGGGAGTTCAGCCTAATCTTTGTGACAGGTCCCCGACTTTTTTAAAAGAAGAAAAATTAAAATATTACCTAAATATAGAAGTGTTCTAAGTGAAACGAAAAAAAACAAAACCACAAAATCTGAAGTGAGAGGAACTTTTTACCAAAGCGTGGGTCAAGCCTTGGATCTAGCCAAGAGGTGGTCTTGTTCTTATGGTTTATGTAGTAAATTTCTCCATCCTGGGTCATGGCTTGTTCCCATCCATCAGGGAGCGGGCCTGTAACACAGAAGGAAGCAATTCATAGTAGGCTCTGGTTTGCCCCACCCCCTACGGAAACGAGTCAGCTATTTAAAGAAAGAAAGCCCAAATCAATGTATAATGGAACACAGCACATGAAACTAATCGTTTCACTTGAGAAGCCCTGAGATGGGTGTGGGGGAGATGCAAAAAAAAAAAAAAAAACCCAGCTGTATTACACTGAAGCACTTTTAATTCTGGAGATTACGAAATCACTTCAGATGTCACTCCGCCTTATTTATTGTAAATTTGTCCCGTTACAAGAGTTTTTGACAGGAAGCAGTAATTACGCAGATAGCAGATCATTCCTTCTCCCCTGAAGGCCTCATAACCACATTGAAAGCAACTGTCTCCATTTTTTGTTTATCCCTCTTTATCTTACAGACTCATCTGAAATACTTCAGGACTTAAAGCTTTAATGCTGATTCCCTTCATGTATTATTATTAATTGCTAAACAATTAAAACATACCATTTTAATTTAAGCATTTAAATAAAATCAAGATAAAAGGTAAAGGTATCCCCTGTGCAAGCACCGGGTCATGTCTGACCCTTGGGGTGACACCCTCCAGCGTTTTCATGGCAGACTCAATACGGGGTGGTTTGCCAGTGCCTTCCCCAGTCATTACCGTTTACCCCCCAGCAAGCTGGGTGTTCATTTTACCAACCTCGGAAGGATGGAAGGCTGAGTCAACCTTGAGCCGGCTGCTGGGATCAAACTCCCAACCTCATGGACAGACAGCTTCAGACAACATTTCTGCTGCCTTACCACTCTGCGCCACAAGAGGCTCTTCAAAATCAAGATAAAAATTGTTAAAAACTTCACGAGCAGCCATCTTTTGTACAGGGGGATGGGGCAGGAGGAGTGCTGCATCGGTCTAATTCTTTGGAGTTTGATGTTGTTCCTACTTGGTTTATACATAGGGAGGCCAGTTTTGTTGTTGATCTACCTATGGGTCTGAACCATGTAATTTCTCCCTATCCCTAATATTTTACTTTTGTTTAAAAAGTAAGATTTCCCCTCCATTGTGACATTGTGCATGTGCATTACGTGCCAAGCTGCTTCAACTTATGGCGGCCTTATGAGTTAAGAAGCTCCAAAATGTTGCATCTTTAACAGTCTTGCTCAATGTATTATTATTATTTATTATTATTATTTGGATTTATATCCCGCCACTCCCCGTAGGCTCGTGGCGGGTCACAGCATTCCTATCCCCATTAAAATACCCATTAAAAGACTTTAAAATAATCCCAACATGGCGGAACTTATTATTCCCACCCCTGCTATCAGAGCGGCAGGGAGGGTGGGGAGGAGATGCTAAGACTAAGACTGGGGGGGGGGGAATGTTGGCACTCATTCGCTGACCCCGGCCTCAACCAAAAACCCAGCGGAAGAGCTCCGTCTTGCAGGCCCTGCGGAAAGCTGGTAAATCCTGCAGGGACCGCAGCTCACCCGGGAGCTCGTTCCACCAGGTAGGGGCCAGGACCGAAAAGGCCCTGGCCCTGGTCGAGGCCAGGCGCGCTTCTCTAGGGCCAGGAACTAGAGTATGTAACCATACTTATGTCCATACAATCTACATTGAGTGGTTATCAGTGAAATGATGGTGGGCTACATATTACTTAAAGTCAATTGCTAGGCTACTGTAAATAAAGAGGCTCTTTATTTTTCCACTGGAAGCTTGTCAAGGCTTGTACAGTCCAGTGAACACAGCACCGGATCTGGGCATGAAAGACCCAAGTCCAAAAATCTATTTAACCATGGATTCACAGGACAACTTCAGTTAAGTCATGCCATCTCAGACTCCCTTACTGTCTACAAGATTGTGAACACCAATTAATTATGAAGAATTCTGTATGCTGAGAGCTATATAGATAATTAATCATGAAGTTGTTGTTTTTTGGCTGGGGCCTACAGCATTCAATTTCACGGCTATGCCCCATTTTAACAAAGTTACACACTGAGACACTACAGAAGCACAACATGCCCTAGTTAGCTCTAATGTGAATTCTACACACAAACACATTAATTATGCAGATGAGACAAAAAAAGTAGAGCTTATTAACCCACAATTGCTTTCAGAGTTGCCCATCCGAAATAAGAAAAAATTAAATTTATGCAGAAAGACCACCCCAGGGTAAGAAGATGATGTGGGAGAGTAGCAAACATTTGCTTTTTTATATATTTATATATTTATTAGTTAAATTTATAGACCACTGTTCCCGGTCAGGTAACTCGTGGCAGCTAGCAATTCATAAACTATAAAAATACAGTAATAATTAAACCATAAACATAAAAACAATCCCCATATTCTTCCCTCCCCTCCCCACCCTACGCTAAGCTACCCCCCCAGGTCTTCCATACAATAGGAATATTTCTGTATTGGATTTCTATAACATGTCCTGACCTAAACAGATGCCAACTAGTCTAATCTATTACCAGATCTTGGCAGCTAAGCAGGGCCCTGATTAATACTGGGGAGGGGGAGATCATGAAGAAAATCAAGGATTACTACAGAAGCAGGCAATCACAAACCAATTCTGAATTGTAGTTCATGAACATCTGGAGGACCACAGGTTGACTACCCCTGCTGTACAGTGTCCCCTTCTCTACCACCCAGCTCCCCACCCTTTATAATGATCCCATGAGCTTCATAGAGTATAGGCTTGAGCTCACAGAATTCACTGCACTGACATGTACACACTGAAGACTGGTGCACAAGCCACAAAAAGCTGCACGTTCTATTACAACATACAATAATTAAACATAAAAACAGGCTTTTAAATTTAAGACAAGAGGTTCAATTTACTTGTGCAGCAAACAGCTATGTCCCACCCATTCATACCCCAACCTATATTTGGGGTGTCCCTTCAGAAATTAATTGCCAGATTCTCTTTCAAACTTAGTCACGGCGGCAAGTCGTCTGTGACCCAACAGCAGTGAGAAGCACTATTAAGAAACCGAAAAAACGTTGTAAACCGGGAATATGCATTACTTGCACATGCGCGCGCGCACACACACATCCTACATATCACAATGTACTGCCATGAAGCACCACTCTTTCCCAGTTTCAAACAAATCAGTGTGGAATTTTCTTCTACTAGATACATTATTCTAGCAGTTCTCAAACTAGTCTTCTGGTTTGGCTTCAGATGTATACTACCCCTTTCTCAATCATATTTCCACCTGTAAAATATGACTTTTATCTAACAGACAGAACATGGTGTCTGCAGGAGCCATACTGTCCACTGATATCTTTTCTGGCACCTGCCAAATGCTTTGAGAAAGTGGGCGGGGCTAAGTGCAGCTTTTGCCTAAATTGATGAAGAGTTACCATCAAAACCTGACTTTGTGGTTGGGTTCGGCCTCCTGCAGCAGCCATCTTGTGACTGACTCCACTCAATGTTGTAGTCATTTTGTGGTTGTGCCTACCACCTTATATCAGAATTCCAAAGGTGTCCACAAGCTCAAAAAGTTTGGGAATCCCTGAAGTAGATATCGAAATATTTCTGTAAGAGTCCACTATCAATTGGCCCATTTCCCCACCACCACACCAATCCCTTAAGAACGCCCACCAAGAGCTGTAACTACTAAGGATTTATTTTAAGGTTCTGGACTGTCAACCTACTTTACTGCCTGCTAAAAAAAAAAGTCACATTTCATAAGATCAGAATTCCCAACAGAAGGCAGGAGCACATATAATAAAAGCAAGTATGTTCCTCATCGGCAGTGTGATTTCAAAGACCAATTACAGAATTTGGATCTTACAACTGAATCATTTCTAATTCTCACTGCACAGTTTTACATTTGGAAACAAAGCAAACAGAAAAAATGGATTCTTTGTACCGTGAAGAGTTAGTCACTGAAGATGCATTCAAACAAAACATATTGCAAGCACTCCATAAGTACCCATGATGAATGGCTAACATGAGATGTCATCCATCTTAGATACAGGTAAATACTGGTCCTTTACTACAAAATTTGGATTACAGGTAGCAATTTCCCAATTTTGACCACAGAAAGTGGTGGAGGATGCCAACAAAAGCAAACCCCTTTCCTCAGAGTTACATTCTTCTGAGTCCCACAAAGAAGGATGCCGATATATTCCATCTGCTCATCTTTTCTGTGTAGACCACAATAGTCGCCTATGTAACCTCAGCTCTTGAGGACAGCCTTCCTGGCTCCTCCATCTCTTCCCCTTTCTCCTCCACAAATGAACCCCCCCCCATGAAAGAGGCTGCAGGGGGGAGGGGACTAAGGAATAGTTATGTAAGCTCAAAGACCGCAGGAGAGGTTAAGTGCATTATTTCCAATTTTTTTAAAGGTTGGGGGAATAGGGACAGTAGTTTCAATAAGGCTGTAGTGAGAAAGCACACATTGGCTTGCTCAGCAAAACCGAACCAGAGGAGAAAGACTCGATTCTAACAAACAATGAGACAAAAAAGGTATAAAGGAAGGAGAAGAAGAAGAGTTGGTTCTTATATGCCGCTTTTCCCTACCCGAAGGACGCTCAAAGTGGCTTACAGTCGCCTTCCCTTTCCTCTCCCCACAACAGACACCCTGTGGGGTGGGTGAGGCTGAGAGAGCCCTGATATCACTGCCCGGTCAGAACAGTTTTATCAGTGCCGTGGCGAGCCCGAGGTCACCCAGCTGGCTGCATGTGGGGGAGTGCAGAATCGAACCTGGCATGCCAGATTAGAAGTCCGCACTCCTAACCACTGCACCAAAGAAGAGAGCACGACCTGATTTATTCACAAATAAAGCCACATATGTCTGTGCAAAATTACATCTCCCTTCCCATTACTGAAGTAGCGTGGCCGCCTCTGATGATACAAACCCGTACTGTTTCTGATCGGGTCCTGCGCCCACGCAGTAGAAATGCCTCTATATCTTAATTACAAGGGAGAGGAAAGATATGTTTTCTATATGGAGCATTGCTGGACGAGAATAATCACAGGCCAAGCCTGGGTGATGCTTAGCTTTACATTACGAGCTGCCAAGCTGCTTGTGGCAACTTCTTTGAAGGTTTCTTAATTCCTCCTTACCCGATGCTGAATTTATGATGTTCTGTTGCACTGGAGGGCTTGTGGGAGCTGTAACGTTCATCTGGGAGAGGAGGGCCTTGCGTGGATCCTGCCATGTTGTCGTCTGATCGATGTGGCTGAAAGGAAACAACCGAACACTGAGTTTAATGCATCCAGGTCTTAATGATTTTATAAAAGGCAACATGAAACTTGTAAGACAGGGGTAGTCAAACTGCGGCCCTCCAGATGTCCACGGACTACAATTCCCTGGAGCCCCTGC
Organism: Paroedura picta; assembly: GCF_049243985.1. Lineage (NCBI taxonomy): Eukaryota > Metazoa > Chordata > Lepidosauria > Squamata > Gekkonidae > Paroedura > Paroedura picta. The sequence goes on along the minus strand of NC_135374.1, from coordinate 16,176,026 downwards.
CAGCGAATGCTGGCAGGGGCTGGTGGGAATTGTAGTCCGTGGACATCTGGAGGGCCGCAGTTTGACTACCCCTGTTGTAAGAGAACCTATCAAAGCAAATTTTTTAAAAGTAATTTGAATAGCAACCTCATCATTCTTTTAAAAACAAATATGCATCTTCAGCCAGCAGTGAAATAAGACGTCTTACAAAGAGTACAACGTTCTTGTGCTTATTTTAAGCAGTTCGTCCTCCCTTCATTTCTCATGTTTCAAAAGTAAAACCGAAGGTAGAAAAAATTGCCAAGAGATCTCATTTTCAGCTTCATTAAGCCATCGAGGGAGGTTGAAAAGTATCTCGTATTTTGGTGGATGCTAATAAAAAGGTATCTCACAACTGTTTTTGTATTCCCCAGCCCTATGAATAGTGGTAAATAGTGTATGTAGCAATCCAAGAAAAGTTTTTCCTCTCCTTTTCCCCCTTAGGCTTATTAAAACTACTTCTCAAATTTACAATATAGAATGAAAAACATAAAGTACCCTATCAAAATAATAAAAGATACAATATTTTGAATAACACAAGAACAGAATCCAACCTAATGCCAATGACATCATGTGGTTTCACATTACACTAATGCTTACCCTCTACATCCCTTAGAAACAAAGTTCATCACTAGATTTCATTGCTAGAAACCATCTTTTAAAATAAATTTGACATTCTAGAAATATAAGGACTCCAAACTTATTCCGATTTCTCTATATTTTTATTGTTTTGATAATAGGTTAACTTAAATAGTAAATAGGCGAATTTGATACAATTAAAACAGATGTTTAAATCAAGAGTCTTCTTTTCTTGCCAACATCTGGCAAATTTGTTCTTGCAGCTATTATCATATGAAGGACTATAGAGAGTTGATCTTTATGTATTTCAGATAAGTAGTTCAGTAAAACAACTGCCGGTTTTACAGGTATCTGTATTTCCAAAGTACTTGACAATTTGATCACACTGTTCCAACATGTAGAGACTGTAGTACATATGGTAGAAATCTTCTTTCTCTACATTGCAGAACCAACATCTACTTGCTTCCTCCCTCAATCCATATATGCTTTGTAACATGTAGGGGGACAGATGCCACATATAGCCCATTTGTAACAGATTTTCTCTACGTGCCAAACTTATTGGGAAGTTGAAACCTTTAAAGAAAATAAAGTCCAATTTCTGCTCATCTAGGATGTGCCCAAGTTTCTTATTTCAAGTGTCCTGATAGTTATTTCAGCTTAAACAGTTCCGCCAGGCATTTGGTTGAGGTCAACCTGAATTCAATCACCTTCCATTGGCCCCTGAGCCCCCTCCAACAAAAGCTACCACCGATATTCCCATCCCACGGGGCTGTCAGCACGTTACAGTTAAATGGATGTTCTTACCATGTTTGTTCCATTATGATATTGTCCTACTTTATGACTGTATTGTTCAATTTATCATGTTATCTGTACTGTTTATCCCCAGTTTCATGTAAACCGCCCTGAGCCTCAAAGGAGGGCGGTATATAAATATAATAATAAATAAAATTTCTTCAAACACTTTTGTAATCAAATAGAATAAATACACCTTTTAGACAATGCCAAATAAAAAACTATCTAGGTGCTTTAATTTAAAAGAAACAACTTTTGCCAAGATCTCTTAACAAACTCGAAACCAAGAAGTTTTTCTAAAACTATCTCTTCTCTAATGGAACTCTGTTTATAAATCAAAATGCTCTTAAATCACTAGAATCTGACTAGATAGTACTACAAGTTCTGCTGACTTGCCTCTTAGTAAACCATCTAATTTTTTTTTTATTTAATGAATTCAAGAATTACTTTCCTGCTACACACAAACTTTACAAGGACCCCTGTATGCTTCAAATAATTACAAGGGATTGGGATGGGGGAGGATGTATTCTGACAAACTGCTGGCTTTTACATCTTCAAAAAGAGAAACTATTTTTGCTTTTTCATCCCTGAAGCCTTTAAGAGTATCCTGAATCCTGATCATTTGAAACAGCAGCATCATCATCACATAATATAATTAAGTTTGCAATATCTTTTGGGTCTCCATTTTGAGTAGGGACGTCAACCTCCACAGGGTCCCTGGAGATCTCTCACTATTACAATTAATCTCAAAATGATTAAGATAGTTCCCCTGAAGAAAATGGCTGCTTTGAGGGGTAGAATCTATGGCATTATACCCTTCCTGAGGTCCCATTCCTCCCCAGTCCCCACCCCCAAAATCCCCAGGTATTTCCCAACACAGATCGAGCAAGCCTAATTTTAAGGAACCCACAAACCACACAATTCTGGGCTCTGCCAATATACCCATAAACGTCCCCCTCCCTGCCCATACATACACTTTTCTACTTAAGTCCAGCTTGATTAAGAGTTCTACGGAAAAAGTCTGAAGTCATAATTTTGTGATAAATTGACTGCTCTGGACTAAAAAAAAACCCCCCACTACATCCTTTTATTGTCTTTGTTTTAAATGAATCAACCTGACTACCTACAATTTGGGCCTATTTCAATGATGGTGATTCACATTCATCTTATACGCCGACTCCAATTAGGCAGCTTTCTATGACGCACTTCACTTCTGGAAAGGAGGTGAGTTTCAAATACAGGTTTCCAATACGACCGAAGAAAACTGTTTTTAAATGCAAAAAAGAAATCTCAATTTGGCCTTGCATAACAAACCCGTGAGCCTACCGCAGAAGTCCTTAGAACTTCCTGCCAGAGGTTTTTGGCGGTAGACCAACAATACAGGTTCCTATCTACTTTCATTTGGAAGGAATAAAAAAAAAAGCAGGGAGGCCTTCAGCTGAAAATTGTGGACTGAATTTATAAAACGAGGGTTAAGGAATACTTTGGTCCATGGAAAGTATACAGCAAAGTGGCCATCCAAGTTTGTGCTGATTCTGACAACGTAAAAAAAAAAGAAAAGGATTTTGTTCATGCCAATGTCCACTACAGAATACTAGTGCAACAATTTAGACAAAAGTCTGAAAAATTAGCACCAGTATTTGATGGGGGTATCTTACAATAAAGTAGATGCAAGTCACAGGAGATTATTCTGGTAAAGTAAGCCATTCTGTAGCCATTTAAAATCTCCCCTTTATACACAGCTGTGACGGACAGCTAGCTGCAGATGCCTTTTATTGGTTTAAGAACCCTGACTGACAGGGGGTTCAAACAAACCCCTCTACAGTTGACCTGAGGGAGTGGCAGTTAGGAAGGAAAGTGGGAGGAGCAGACAAGGAAAAAAGTGAAGGATCAAGGAGGATCCTGAAATAGGGAAGGGAAACCACTAGTCCTTCCCTGAGGGAAAGAGCTCCTAAATAAGGGAGTGACCCCTATCAAGTGTTAAAGAGGCAAAACTTTGCCTTTATTCCTGACTCCACAGACTTCAGCAATTTTGTGTCACATAAGTTTATGCCTATTTACCTAAGGAGTAACAGTTAAGTGATCTCTCTCCACAGTTACAATCACCTGATAGAACAAAACAGCTACATTTTTTGGGTAATAAACTATCTACTATATACAACAAAAACTGAGTCCAATAGCACCTTTAAGACCAACAAAGATTTATTCAAATGACTTTTGTTGTGCTACTTCAGACCAACCCAGCTCCCCACTTGAATCAATCTACTGTGTACAGTTATACAAAGTTTCCCTCATTCTGGTTGTCTTTTTACCTGCCCGGTTTGAAAGCAGAAACCTCCCTGACAGCCTTTGACCATTCCCCAGTAAAAGTGAAAGCATTTATGCTGTGAATTAACATCAGTCTGTTGGTGCGATATTTAGACAATATACCAATCAAGGGTTTTTTTTTACCTTCCCAGCTTCCTAAGCTGGGTCAGAATACATTTATATACTTCGTAATGTCTGGTTGGGGGAAAGAGACAGAGGAACAAAGAGAAGTAAAAAAGAAACTGCTTGGAAAAGTGAAAAAAGAAGCAGGAAACAGTCGTAACAGCATTAATAGTATCAGCCCCTGGTCAAGTTTGTAGACTCCAAGAGAATCCCTACACAATCACAGTTATAATGTACAGCAGTGGTCCCCCACCTTTTTGAGGCTGGGGACCAGCAGGGCAACTGCCCGCCTGTGCACGCGCATGCGCCATGAGCGGCAGAAACCGTGCATAGGCAATTTCGGCCTGGGAAGTTTTTTACTGCGGGGGGGGGCAGGGAGAGGGAGTCGCGGCCCGGCGCCATGGCCTTCGCGGCCCGGCACCAGGCTGCGGCCCGCGGGTTGGGGACCACTGATGTACAGCATTGCTGCTTTTGCCTGATTTCCAGTTCCTCAAAACCACTCCAGAAATGGAAAAACTCTTGTGAAGAATGCTCAGGGATCAGGGGACCTGGCTGCTTTAATGGAGTCACTGCAACTCCTCCTTGGGACAAAGACTTGTGCTGCATAGACAAACTTCCTGAGGAAGATGCACAGAGTAAACAACACTGGCATGCATTTGTTCTCCATAGCCAGTTGGGGCAAAAGATTTTGGAAAGCCCCCACAGCAAGAGGAAGCTGTGGTAATCCTTGATGTATTTTCCCGATAGCCCCAACGCAGCACGTACTGTTCTGGGTTGCTTGTTCTTTGCAAGCAAATGCTTGTTTTATTTTCATTTTTTATTACGGGATTTATATACCGCCCATCTCAGTAGTACTGTCTTGGGGCGGCTTACACAGTATAAAACCAATGCATTTAACAAATCTAAAAACCAAGATAATTTTAAACAGTTGAAAACCGTAATGATCATTGTCACGTTAGCAGAAGCAATAGTAACTTGCAGCCAACTAGATGTTAAAATTGGAGCGGGGGGGGGGAAGGAAGGGCAGAAGGAAGGCCTGAGATTTAGATATAAGGTTGTTAATTAACCAGTTATGGTAACATGGGGGTGGTCAAACTGCGGCCCTCCAGATGTCCATGGACTACAATTCCCATGAGCCCCTGCCAGCGTTTGCCAGCGTTTGCCAGCGGAGGGCCGCAGTTTGACTACCCCTGTGGTAACATGTTAAGAAGGGTTCACCCTGTGGGAGGCTACTGAGATAAAACTTTCGCATATGTCAGGGTCGACACCACTAGCTTGCATTGCTAGGTTTGTGCATGTTTTACAACACAACTGTCATCAGCTCTGATGGTTTTTCTAAAGGCCCAAACTGTCAATTGTTGGTTCTGGCAGGAACCTGCCCATTCTCTCCCCACCCTACCTGAAAACAAGCTGCAGACTACAGTGTATGAATCACCTTCTCACCTTTCCTCGTCCAGGAAAACTTTATTTTGGGGGGAGCGGGGCCCGAACCAACCCCTGGGTTTCAGTCTTCATTAAAAAAGGAGCAGCATGAAGGTTTCAACTCGCTTTCCCTAATGCCGTTCATTAAAAACACCGACTAAAGAACTAATCCGTTTACTGGGGAATGAGCTCAGGAGAGCTGCCCTCACAATAAGCTTGGGGGGGGGGGGGGGAGATGCATGTTAATTCAGACCAGTCGATGAAATTAAAGTACATTTGTGGAAAAATGTATCAGCAACTTATCCCAGGCTCTTCAAGAGCCAAATTAAATATTTCGGATTGCCTGCTACATGCTGTTTACAAAGAGTTTGGCTCTTACGCCTTTAATATAGAGGCTGCTCTTCAGAGGCAAATCTCTGGCTCCCTGTGCAGCTTGTGTCTCGTGTTACGGTTTCCATAACTGAGTTCTTCCCAGAACTGGGAAGTAAGTGATTTCATGACTTGGGAGTGACACATCTGGCAAGATAAAGGCTAAGCAACAAATTGTGACAGAGGGCATGTAAAGATCCCAGGGAGGAAGGCAAGAAACTCAGGCGGAAGGAACCTGCCACAAGGGAAGATTCATGAGAGGGTTTCACCGGTTTTTACTGAGGGTGCCACTGTTACAACCACAAGGTGTATTCAAACACGGCAAACAAATCTCTGCTTGTCTGCGGCAAGTACAGGCTTGGTTAATGGCGGTGCCTGCTCATTCCCTTCTCCGTGTACGGAAGAAAGCTGAATACAGTCCGGGACTTCTACTGAAAACTTCCGATTTGTCATGACATCTGAATACAGACACCTGGACAAAGTGGAGGAAGTTTCTTCCCACAAGCTTGGCATATTCCCTCCTCCCCCGTCTCGTGAGATCATTTCCTTCTGCACCTCCAGTCACCTCCAAACTGGATTTTCTGCGATGTCCTAATTATGGGTGCTGCTAGCTTCCAAGCTCTGAGTTTCAAACCCATTATCAAGGTATGCTTCCACTGGTATGCTTTCACAGTGCTGTTCTCACAGAGCAGGAGTATCAGGGCTCTCTCAGCCTCACCTACCTCACAGGATGTCTGTTGTAGGGAGAGGAAGGGAAGGCGCTTGTAAGCCACTTTGAGAATGCGGGGTATGAAAACCAACTCTTCTTCTTGCACAGCTAAGAGATGCTAGATCCTACTAGAGTTGGGATGAGTTAAGGCCTTTGACTAAGGTGAACAGATTGTCCCACTTTTGGAGGGACATCTGGGGGCACTTGGCAAATTTTACTTATGTTGAAATTAAAATATATATATTACAGTACTATTTTTGCGTTTTATGCGTTCTATGAAAATTTTTGTTGCTCCATATATAGACCAAATTTTTGTTGCTCCATATATAGACCACATTTATCCTGCCCGGTAAATGTTGTCCTGCTTTACCAATGTTACAATCTGGTCACCTTAAGGTAAAGGTATCCCCTGTGCAAGCATCGGGTCATGTCTGACCGTTGGGGTGATGCCCTCTAGCGCTTTCATGGCAGACACAATACGGGGTGGTTTGCCAGTCCCTTCCCCAGTCACCTTACCTTTGACTAAAATCTGTAATATGCACTATCTGACAGTAAAAGCAAGTCACACACAGCAGAACAACGCTAAAAAGAGATGAGAACAACAATTGTAGTTTATTTAACTCAAACCGCCCTTAATTTCCTCACTCATCCTCTCCCCCTCCCCACCCCAAACGGATCCAAAGTAATGCGACAGGCAGGGCTAACATTAAAAATGGCATGGTAGGCTGGCTGCCCAGATTTATGGCCCACTTATCAAGCCTGTGTTTGTTGTGAAATTGTTATTTATAGAGTCACATGCTAGGGCTTGTTCTCAAGCTCGCTAAACCTACACGCTTAATTGACTCTCTGGACAATGCGTTATTGTTGACTAATCTTTCTACAGTTCCTCACACACAAAAAACGTATGGCCCTTGTTTGGGTTACACTATTTGCACATTTGCTTTCGTCCGATTTCAGAACTGTCAACGCAAAAGTTCAAATACACCACACGACCATTACATATGAGGGAGAGATTACAATCTTTTGAGATTTATTAATGCCACAAAGCAAACAAACAAGCGAAAGAGTCGGATTTCCACAGGGAATTAATGGCATCAGCAATCACTTACACTCTTATTCAAAAGCATACTGGAATTCAGTGTGCTTATTCAATGTGCCTATTCAGAATATAGGAAGGATGAATTCTGGGTTTTTTAAAATTTATTGGGGCAGTTATGGCCTGCCTTTCTCACAGAGACTCAAGGTTAACTAAGCAGTATGAATCAGTGGTCCCCAACCCGCAGGCCACGGCCCGGTGCCGGGCCGTGAAGACCTTGGCGCCGGGCTGCAGCTCCCTCTTCCAGCCCCCCCCCCCAAAGCGAGAAGCTCGCCAGGCTGCGAGCAAATCGGCCGCCGAAGCAGCCGATTAGCTCACAGCCCGGCAAGCTTCTTGTTTCGGGAGGGGGAGGGAAGAGAAGCTTGCCGAGCCGCCAGCTAATCGTCCGCTTTGGCAGCCGATTTGCTGGCGGCCCGGAGAAGCCGGGAGATGGAGCGGCGTGGCAGCGGCGCAAACCCGCATGCGCGGACTGCCGCCCCTACTGGGCGCAAACGCGCGGGCGCAGCAGTCCGCACATGCGCATTTGCGCTGGGGCTGCCACGCGTGCGCAGAGCCCCGGGCCGCCCTCTCCCGCCACTCTGGAGCAGCGGTCCGCGGCAACCGGAAGGTTGCGGACCACTGGTATAAATCAAACACGAGCATCCTCTTCTTATATAGGGACAATCCAATGGGAAATACAATAATGTTTGGACTAAAGAAATTAGAAAGCAAACCAACCTCAAGCAGAAATTTTAAACTTTAAATTTTAAACTTTTAAATGCTTTAAGTGGTGTTGAAAATACCTAGTGTATACTTAGTGTAAGGTGGTGTCAGTCACAGCCCTTATCCCTTTACCAATACAACTTTCTGACCATTACATTACAGTACAGTTCTGTTTACCAAGCCTGATTAACAAATGCAGATCATATTTCAAGCAGCCACTTATGGTTGTGCAAATTGGACGATGAAAAAAAAATCAGACAAGAGGAGAATCGATTCATTTGAACTCTGGTGTTGGAGAAGGCTTCTGCGTATTCCATGAACAGCAAAAGTCACAAACAAGGAATGACTACAGTGCGTAAAGCCCAATATTTCACCGGTGGGCAAAATCATGAAACTCCGGCTCACTTACTTTGGCCATATCATGTGATGCAACTCAGTGGAGAATGCACTTATGCTAGGATTGGTCAGTGGCAAAAGGAAACCAGGCCGACGAAGAACACGGTGGTTAGATATGATGTAAACAGACACCGGTCAGAACAATTCACAACTCAAAGAAGTGGTGCAAGATCGAAAATCGTAGCGACAGTTAAGCCACAGGATCGCCAAGGGTCGGACGTGACCGAATGGCAAATAACATCATCGTCATCTATTTACCTGTGCAAAAAGCCCTCCTGAATAATTCCATTTTGCATGATTTGTGGAAAGACAGGGTGGGAGATTTCCTAACCTCATCAGGAAATCCATTTTCATAAAGTGTGTGTGTGTGTGGAAGGGGGTAAACTGCATGAGTATGATGGTTATCGGTTTTGCCTACCTGCAGGATGGTACCTGCAGAAGGCTCTGCTGGGATGACTAAAGTCTGCATGGCAGGGAGAGAGCATGGTCCTGCAGACAAGAAAGACTTTTTAAAGTTTTATTTTTGAGGGATTTATATTCAACCCTGTCTTTGAAAGGGTAGATTACATATTCATGCAATACATAAAACCCCTGTATAAAAATTCAAGATGAATAACAATTAGAACCAACTGTATGCTATATTAAAATCTTACACATTTTAAAATAATAAAATTGTAAGTATTAAAATTAGCTATAGTGCTTTTAGAGCCTCTTGTGGCGCAAAGTGGTAAGGCAGCAGACATGCAGCCTGAAAGCTCTGCCCATGAGGCTGGAAGTTCAATCCCAGCAGCCGGTTCAAGGTTGACTCAGCCTTCCATCCTTCCGAGGTTGGTAAAATGAGTACCCAGCTTGCTGGGGGGTAAACGGTAATGACTGGGGAAGGCACTGGCAAACCACCCCGTATTGTGTCTGCCATGAAAACGCTAGAGGGCGTCACCCCAAGGGTCAGACATGACTCAGTGCTTGCACAGGGGATACCTTTACCTTTTTATAGTGCTTTCTCTTATGGGCATGGAAAGTGGAGGGTCCTCCAGGAGCTGCAGTGTAGGTTTTCAGCCTCGTGTTGTCCGAAAGTGAGGCCAGTGTTGTTAGGTGTTACTTCTGGCCTCAACCATAGGCCTGGTGGAACAGCACTGTCTTAAAAGCACCGAAGAACTATCAAAGGTCCCAGAGCTCAGATGTGGCAGTCAATTCCCTGAAGTGAGCCTGGCTTTGTATGTGCCAGTCTGATAACTGATGGGCTGCCAATAGAATGACTGCTGAATGGGAGTGATGTAACTTCAAGGGGAGACCTATGTAGAATACATTACAGTCATCTAGGCTTGATATTACCATGGTGTGGATCCAGGTATTCAGATGAGTCAAGTCAAGGTCGGAGGCCAAGTGTTGCAAGACATGCTGAGCTGGAAGAAAGTATTTTCTGTAGCCTCATAAACTTGCTTCTCAAGAAGTACTACTGGATCCAGTATAACCTCAAGCCTGAGTCAACAAGTGTTAGCTGGACGCCATTGAAAGTGGAAAGCACAAAGTCCTTCCCTACATCCGTCTTCCCAACCGGCACTACTTCAGTCTTGTCTAGACTGGAAAGGGTTTATATCGGGGGTCATCAACCCCCCGGTCTTCGGCCCGGTGCCGGGCCACGAGGGCCTCGGCAGCAGGCTGCGGCTCCCTCTCTCCGACCCCCCCTGCAGCGAGCAGCTCACCGGGTGGCAAGCAAATCGGCCACCAAAGCGGCCAATTAGCTTGCAGCCCGGTGAGCTTCTCGCTGCGGGGGAGCGGGGAGAGGGAAGTGTGGCCACCGGCACACCGCTGGGCACAAACGCACATGCACATTTGCGCGGGGCTGCCTGGGGCTTCTTGACGGCCCTGGAAGGGTTTCCTGAATGGATGAGAGTTAATATAATAAATAAATATTTTAATATATTTTTTACATTTGTTAAGCTTCCATGGGGTTATATGGCCATATATAGTTATGTCGACCTGCCCCTCCCTTTCCAAAATGGCCAATTATGGGATGGGAGAGGGTGGGAAGGGATGGGCATGGACACAGCTATGCTTCCCACTATATACTGCCTAACTGCGCCACCTCTGGGGGTTCTCGAAGCTTGAAGAATGATTCGGGGGGGGGGGGTCTCAATGATAAAAGTTGAGAAAGGCTGGTGTATGGAGTGGCCTTTACTGCTTTGAGGAACTGATCAATATGCACCAAAGTAAGTACAAATTGTCCTTACTCTCACTAGGAAGAGGAACTAAAGAGCCTGTTGATGCGGGTGAAGGAGGAGAGTGCAAAAGTTGGCTTGAAACTCAACATCAAGAAAACAAAGATCATGGCATCCGGCCCTCTCAATTCCTGGCAAATAGATGGGGAAGAAATGGAGATAGTGACAGATTTTATTTTCCTGGGCTCCAGGATCACTGCAGATGGGGACTGCAGCAAAGAAATTAAAAGACGCTTGCTCCTGGGGAGGAAAGCTATGGCAAATCTAGACAGCATCCTAAAAAGCAGAGACATCACCCTGCCAACAAAAGTGCGTTTAGTCAAGGCTATGGTATTCCCAGTTGCAATGTATGGCTGTGAAAGTTGGACCATAAGGAAGGCCGAGCGTCAAAGAATTGAGGCTTTTGAACTCTGGTGCTGGAGAAGACTCTTGCGAGTCCCTTGGACTGCAAGGCGTACAAACCGGTCAGTCCTAGAGGAGATCAGCCCTGACTGCTCCTTAGAAGGCCAGATCCTGAAGATGAAACCGAAATACTTTGGCCACCTCATGAGAAGGAAGGACTCCCTGGAGAAGAGCCTAATGCTGGGAGCAATTGATGGCAAAAGAAGAAGGGGACGACAGAGAATGAGGTGGCTGGGATGGAGTCACTGAAGCAGTATGTGCAAACTTAAATGGACTCCGGGGAATGGTAGAGGACAGGAAGGCCTGGAGGATCATTGTCCATGGGGTCGCGATGGGTCGGACAAGACTTCGCACCTAACAACAATTCTCACTATATGGTGGAGTAGGCATTTCATCTGCCAGTCTTATCTCAGAAGTTGAATCCAGGTCAGAGTGTACTCATGTCATTGCATCAGCAAAGAACTTTGCAAAAGTGTTACAGCTAATTATCTGTTTCCAATACAGTAAAGGTTCAGATTTAGGAGTCACCAGATAATGCAACACCTTAATCAGCTGGAAGAATCATGAGGTCGCTGGCGGTTGCAGAGAAATAATATTTCTTTACACTATCACCATCACCTTGTATGTCTGCAAATGGGCTCTGCATACTCTGACAGATTAAGTGTGAGTTTTCAGCTATTGTCTTTCCAGATGTCTTCCAATTCTCTTTAGGTCACCTAGCTTCGACAAGGAGCTTCATGTTCCAAGGTGCCTCCAGAGCTTCCACAGGGCAAGTGTTTTGGAGTCCCAAATTCTCCCTTTGCATTTTGGAACCCAAAAGAATCCATAAGCCTCCAAGGGAGGACCGTGTTAACTGGGGGGCCCTATTTGTGAGGTATTGGTATCTTATCATTTATTTGTGTGGTTTATATCCCACCACTCATGGCGGGTCACAAAAGTCCTCGTTAAAAATCCCATTAAACCCCCCATTAAACGAACATACTGATACAATATAAAATACAAAGTGACAGGCGATAAATAAAACAAGCCCCACACCCAAGACTGATATCCACTATCGGGGAGAAGAGGGGGCCTTGCTGGCAACGTCCAGGTGCTAACACCAGCCCTGGGGGGGAGGGCGTGATCTTCCAGTGATCTTCCTCACTGCCCTGGCATCAACCAAAGACCTGGTGGAAGAGCTCCATTTTGCAGGCCCTGCAGAATGAAGAAATCTCCCACAGTGTACTCTTCAGCACCTCCCTAATGATGAAGTAATTATCAGTCCAGTAAGACAGGGGTAGTCAACCTGTGGTCCTCCAGATGTCCATGGACTACAATTCCCATGAGCCCCAGCCAGCTCACCTATTCTTGGGTCTCCTGTACAAGGACCTCATAAGCAATGCCAGCTACAATTTGTAGTGGAGGTCTGCAGACGTTGCAAGGCTCATGGAAAGTTATGACAACCCCTCCTCCTTAGACCTCTGTGTGGGGTTGGTAGAGAACTGCATAACTAGTTATAGGGTTAGTTGGGTCAGACACACCATATCATTTTCTTCCAAACATGTATTTGTTAAGCAAGACACACCAATGTCCTATTTTTAAAAATCTACAAATGTTACGTTCTAAATACGTAATTTATACAAGCACACACTTTTATCTAGACAATCTGAAAGTCAAGATTAAGTATTCACAAGTTACACTTTAAAAATTTACCATCTACTCCAGGGGAAAGTCTCACTTTTAAAAAGGGCTTGGAAAGTCATTACCCTATATATAACGGAGGTAATAAAAGCTTGGTCCACCGGGGCAAAAATGAAACACTTTTCTTTAGGTTTATGGCACAACCTCAACCTAGTTAAGCATTCATGGATTCTTTTCCTCCTTCTACCATTAATGATTAACAGGCAGCATATTTATGAGCCCATTGTTAAAAAGTAGATGCTTAAGTTCCCCCATCCACAGAATAGACATAATAATAGGCATGTCATTTTTGTTATCTAGCAGAAGACTGTCGGTATTGATGACAAGACATTATTCCAGGGATTCCCAACCAAGGGTCCTTGGGCCCTGGGGAACCCTGGGAGTTCCAGAAACGGTCCATGGCCTTTTCCCTCCTACCGTATAGAATCATAGAATCATAGAGTTGGAAGGGGCCATACAGGCCATCTAGTCCAACCCCCTGCTCAACGCAGGATCAGCCCAAAGCATCCCAAAGCATCCAAGAAAAGTGTGTATCCAACCTTTGCTTGAAGACTGCCAGTGAGGGGAGCTCACCACCTCCTTAGGTAGCCTATTCCACTGCTGAACTACTCTGTGAAAAATTTTTTCCTGATATCTAGCCTATATCGTTGTACTTGAAGTTTAAACCCATTACTACGTGTCCTCTCCTCTGCAGCCAATGGAAACAGCATCCTGCCCTCCTCCAAGTGACAACCTTTCAAATACTTAAAGAGGGCTATCATGTCCCCTCTCAACCTCCTTTCTCCAGGCTGAACATTCCCAAGTCCCTCAACCTATCTTCATAGGGCTTGGTCCCTTGGCCCCAGATCATCTTCGTCGCTCTCCTCTGTACCCTTTCAATTTTATCTACGTCCTTCTTGAAGTGAGGCCTCCAGAACTGCACACAGTACTCCAGGTGTGGTCTGACCAGTGCCGTATACAATGGGACTATGACATCTTGTGATTTTGATGTGATGCCCCTGTTGATACAGCCCAAAATGGCATTCGCCTTTTTTACCGCTGCATCGTAATGGACTTGGCCACAAGCTAACGAACTGGCTGCTGCCCAAAGGGCTTTGTGCTTAGGCTGCGGGTATAAAAAGGGGAGAGAGTCAGTTGTGTCATGGTATGGGGGATCTGGGCTGCCTTTTCAGCTCCTACCATTCTTTCAAGCCAACATGAGGTGCAGCCACCATAGTAATAGTAAAAATGGTGTGGGGCGGGAGAACAAAAAGAGGATGAAGGGTGTGTGTGGTGATGCCACTTCCAGTGACATGACACTTCCAGGGGGCATGACATGGAGGCATGGCCAGCTGACCACTTCTGGGGGGGGGGGGTCATTGTCAAAAGGTTGAAAAAGGCTGCCTTATTCCGGAGGGGAGGGGCCCCAGGTGGGCAGGTACACAGCTCTGCTTCCCAACCATATTGTGCACAATCACACCACTTCTGGGGTTTCTCAAAGACTGAGGAATGTTTCAAGGGTTTCTAATGGTACAAAAGTTGAGAAAGGCAGCCATAGATGAAGGATGCAATAGTGTTGAAAGAAAATACATTAACCCACCTTTTAAGAAATGCAGAGTCAACCTACTTCTGCTTTCAAACTTATAGTTTTACAAGGTGCCTAATTAAAACAGTGGTTTGTTCTAGCTTTTTCATAGCCTGGCAATAAAAGGGCAACTGGAAGGATCAATCCAACCACAGGACAGAAACAAAGAGAACATGGGAAATTCTTATTTTGTTATTTTCAGTAGCAGACTTGTATTAATGTCAAGTTATATACTGCTGAGGAGGAGATAATCTAATAGCATTCGTTCAGTAATAGCGACATGAATGCATTGGACAAGAAAGCTTGAATTGTGAAATAACCTCTAGACCAGCAGCTTAGTCAATTAAGATATTGCTTGCTGCTTTTGTACTGCAGTGAAATTAGAGAAAACACACAAGACAGCAGCTCCATGCCGAAATGATGGAAGGCATCACCATCTCAGTACCTTGCCTCTTCCATGTATCTTCTAGAATAGCGATTCCCAACCTGTGGGCCGCTGACCACGTGTGGTCCGTCAACTAATTGGAGGTGGGCCCCGAAGGACGCCTTCTCTCCCCCCCCAGCCCTTTACTTCATCCCCCCCCCCGGCCCTTTACAACACACTTCGGGTGTCATTGTCACCCATCACTCCCATATGGGACTATCTCGTTGCAGAGAAACAAGCTCAGGGTTCCCATTGATTTGTCATTGTCATGAGTTAAAATTTCCATGAAAATAAAATGGTCCTTATGTTCATTGTTGTGTCATGTCTGTATCTTATTTTGAAGGGATGTTTAAACATTACCATAGCGATCAGAGAGCGTTAGGGCAGTGGTTGAGAGTAGAGAAGTAAACTACCCCCCCCAACAGGCCTCAGTAAAATTGTCAAGCGTTGAGTGGTCCCCGGTGATAAAAAGGTTGGGGACCACTGTTCTAGAACAATGGTCCCCAACCCCCAGTCCGTAGACCGGTCCCAGTTCGTAGATCAGCCAGTAGTGGGCTGCGGCTCCTCCTCCTCCCTGGGGGCTGCCTCGGGGGCTGCTCTGCCACTCTGCCGCTGGCTCACCTTTGGTGCTCCCCAGCGGCCGCCATGGCTGGGGCTCCCCCTCAGCGTGGCACTGCGCAGCTGCTGCTGGCAGTACACCCAGCAGGTAGTGGAGAGTCAGGGGTACCCGCGGGAAAGCAAGTGGAGCAGGGGCTCAGGCGGCGGCAGCAACATCCCTCAGCAAAAGTCTACCCCCCCCCCAAGGCCTCAATCGGGGAGGAGGACGAGGAGGAGCCACGGCCCAGTACTGACTGATCCACTGACCGGTCCCGGTCTCTGGACCGGGGGTTGGGGACCAATGATTTAGACCTTTCATAAATGCACAGTATTCTCAGGAAAGGGAGAATCAGTGTACATAGAATCAGAGTTGGAAGGAACCTCCAGGGTCATCTAGTTCAAATCACTGCAGAATGCAGGAAATTCACAACTACCTGCCTACACACCATGACCCCAAATTCATGTCCAGATGAACTCTCCCCCCCCCCCCACACACACACACACACACAAACCAGAATCCCTGGCCACTCTGATCTGGAGGAAATTTGCCTTCTAACCCCAAAGTGGCGATCAGCAGTTCCGTGGGTATGCAAGGAAGGGCCACAAAAGCCAAACTCAGACACAATCCCTTCTGCCCACTCACAATCTGCCTAAGTTCACAGAATCAGCATTTCCATAGGAGTGGCCAACAGCATAGAAGACAGAAGAACCCCATAGAAGCCCACAGTGCAAATGCCATGGGGGAGAACAGCAGTAGCCCCCCCCCCCCAGCACCATCAGCAACCTATCTTCCAGAACCAACCAGCCATCTGGGGCTATCAGAACCCCCATGCTTCTAGCCAAACCTCAGCCACACATCCCTTCAAGAATCCATACTTGATGGTATTGAGAGCGTTTGAGAGGACTAAGATAACCCATTTCATACTCCCCCCAGCTGACTCCCAGCAAAGGTACATCCAAAGCCATTTCGGTTACCATCCCAGGACAAAAGAAAGGCTGAAGTGGGTTTAGATATTCTTTCGCATCCAAGAAAGCCCAAGTTGGCTGGCCACCACATACCTCAGTGCCTTGGCTCCTGCCAATGCAAGCAGTAGACAGATGGACAATGCAAGCAGTGGACAGATGGGCCACGATTCCACTGCTCCATTGAGGATTCCACTGATACAGTTTATATGTAATTCGCCTATAGTTGCCTGCTCCAAGTTTTGAAATACCTGGAGATTTTGGGGGTGGAGCATGAGGAAGGGAATGGCTTCAATGGGTGTAGAGACATAGAACTGGGGTGGCCAAACTGGCAGGGGCTCATGGTAATTGTAATCCATGGATATCTGGCGAACGACAGTTTGCCCATTCTTGCCATGCAGTTCACCTTCCAAAACAGCCATTTTCTCCAAGGAAACTGATCCGTTGCCTGCAGACCATTTACAATTCCAGGAGATCTCCAGTCACACCTAAAGGCCGGCAACTCTATCTATGGCAACTCTATCTATGGCAGGCTTTCTCTTGATGGCCCTGGAGGGGTTTCCTGAATGGGTGGGAGTTTTTATCCTTAACACTATTTCGCTCCCTTATATATTTGGGGAACAGCCTCCTGGGAGGAGACTGTCCAGGACCCTGTCCGTCCAGGTCCACCCTGATTGGCCCTCCCCCTCCAGCTCCTGTCCTCCCTCCTTGCCTGCTAGAAGCCTCCATTGTCGCCCACAAGGAGAGAGGCTTTGCGGCCCACAGGTACACTCCTGCTGGGAGGGAGCCGGGGGGGGGGAGAGTTTGCAGCCTCCCTGTGGACTGCAAAGCCCTGTCGCCGCAGGCGGGGGGGCTTTCCACTCCCTTTAGCCTGTTTTGCGGGCCAGGGGAGCCGCAGCTACCCCCTCCTGCCTGCCGCCCCTTTCAAAGCCCCTTTTTAAAATGGGCTTTGATACTAGTGTATGCGTGTGTATATATACATATGTTCAGGGGAGGGCGGTGTATATATATATATGTATATATATTAAAATTGTTAAACACTGTTAGTAGTGAAATAATAGCACTTTATACACATATAACAAGGAGCCTCTTGTGGCGCAGAGTGGTAAGCGGCAGAGATGCTGTCTGAAGCTGTCTGCCCATGACGCTGGGAATTCGATCCCAGCAGCCGGCTCAAGGTTGACTCAGCCTTCCATCCTTCCGAGGTCGGTAAAATGAGTACCCAGCTTGCTGGGGGGTAAATGATAATGACTGGGGAAGGCACTGACAAACCACCCCGTATTGAGTCTGCTAAGAAAATGCTGGAGGGCGTCACCCCAAGGGTCAGACATGACCCGGTGCTTGCACAGGGGATACTTTTACCTTTACCTTTTACATACATAACAAACTTGGCTTTTCACCCAAGACCTCTCAGATTTTTAGCATCAGGGTAACTTGATTTTCATGCGAGTGAACCTACAATTCCCAGGACGCCCAGGAGCAGTGTGATCATCTGAATTGTTTCATTTACATTTGCAGCACTATATTAGCTTAGATCTACAGATAGAGCAGCGGCCTACTTCAGAAAATAAAAATGCCTAAAAATTTAAACAACAATAACCAATAGCTACTGCCAAGCGTGGAGACCTACAAACTGCTCCAACCAGTTTGCCTTCATGTTGAAATCTGTCCCCTTCTCTCAAGAGTCTCGACTGGGTTGACTCGGTGACCTCTGGCAAAACACCAAACAAACTCAGACACTCCATCTCACTTTATGCTCCTTCTGCTCCACATACCTCAACATGAATGGAAAAAATTATGCGTCTTCCAGTAGAGGGCTATGCAGCCACCGAGTACTAGATTTTACACTTCCCTGGATTATTTGAAACAACAAAAAGGTGCCAAACATACACATCCAATAGAAAATTTTGCTGCCAGTTTGGTGTAGTGGTTAGGAGTGCGGACTTCTAATCTGGCATGCCAGGTTCGATTCTGCACTCCTCCACATGCAACCAGCTGGGTGACCTTGGGCTCGCCACGGCACTGATAAAATTGTTCTGACCGGGCAGTGATATCAGGGCTCTCTCAGCCTCACCCACCTCACAGGGTGTTTGTTGTGGGGAGAGGAATGGGAAGGCGACTGTAAGCCGCTTTGAGCCTCCTTCGGGTAGGGAAAAGCGGCATATAAGAACCAACTCTTCTTCTTCTTCTTCTTCTTCTAGGGGGGAAAAACCTGCGGATCAAAGTCAATGAAGAAACATTTGAAGAAATCCTTGGAAGATGCTGGGTGATATTCCTATCTGGGTTATTTCAACACCTGCTTTACCTGCTGCAAACTTAATCAAAATGGTGTGTGTGTGTGTGTGTGTGTGTGTGTGTGTGTGTGTGTGTGTGTGTGTAGGGGGGAGGTTATTGGAGCCAAGATTGCTCTTTGGTTACTATTTCAGCTAACTTCTAAAGCAAGTCATTAACCTATCCAATCCCTACTTTGCACTGAGAAAGCAAACAACTGGAAGACATTTCAAGAGAGCAAAGTTTACCCAGGGGAGGTTCTGAACTCTTCCTCCGGCAGAACTAAAGGGTGGAGGAATTAATTAAGACTGACATTCAACCTCCAACTTGCACAGTGACTTTGCACCAACAAGATTCAGGTTGCAGCCCAGAGCAAAACCAAACCGACCTGGGGAGAGGGGAGGGATCCAGAAACAGCACATTTACTTTGGGAGCGACGAGGGAGAAATGTAAAAGCTTCAACGTGCTAATTGATTCTTAACAGCAGAAGCTCAAGAGCTGTCATCGCAGTTTTTGAAAATTAATTTCAGCGTGGATTACTAGAGACAGAAAACAGTTACTTAACATAATTAAAATAATTCCTCTCGCTTTGATCTCAAGTCAAAGATTCAGGTTTCTAGATCTTCCATCAAGACCTTGGGGGCAAGTTCAAAGGCAATTCGGGGGCCTCCTTCAGGAAGCAGGTTTGGGTAGCATTAAAGATTATGGGGGGGGGTGGACTGATCCCACCTCCAGGGAGCAGAATGACTTGGAAGTATTCCTAGAGAAGCCTCATTGGAGGGGTCCAGGAGCCACAGAAGAGCTTTTCAAGATCTAGACCAGGGGTAGTCAAACTGCGGCCCTCCAGGTGTCCATGGGCTACAATTGCCATGAGCCCCTGTCAGGAAATGCTGGCAGGGGCTCATAGGAATTGTCGTCCATGGACATCTGGAGGGCCACATTTTGACTACCCCTGATCTAGACTGTGCCCGGAGCACACTTAACATCCTGCAGATTGGATTCTCCACCCAAGGCCTTACAATCATTTAGCCCACCTTGGAGCATCAGCTGCACAAACATCACACCAGGTCCTCAAAACCTTTTCACCGAGAATGAATGGTGCATCGGCACCTTCTAAGAGGAGAGCAAACAGGGGAGGGCTCTGGCTTTCATCTCTAAGTGTACTCGCTATATTTGAAGGACAAAAAAACGCTTTGCAGATGACCCCTCTTCTGATTCCTTCCCAGAAGGCCCGGGGCTCCCATCAAGGCGACCTCCGCCCCCGTGCCAGGAGTTGGCAGCCGCTGCCAGAGCAAAAAGGGCATTCACACTGGCTTTTCTCCAGTTCTGGAACTCACTCTCCCCTGGGCATTTGCCAAAGCTCAAACTAGAGTAATTTCTAGAGGCAATGTTTATCCTGGCAGGCATTGTGTGTCCAGGGATGGGCATGAGGTTATTTTAGTAGCTTTCCCCCCTGCTATTTATACACGGCTTTTGTTTAAATTTAGGACACATTAACCCACATTTACCCAGTGAGACTGAAATGAGTTTCTAGGTTTTTTCCTATCTCAGCGCCCAAACGGAGTAATTCAGGAAAGCGAGATTAACAAGGTTTGCACCGGATGCAACAGGGGTGGCAGCCTCTTCCCTTAAAAAACTGGGTAGATCTTATCAAGCAGAAGATCTTTATCAACGGTAAAATTGCATCTCAACTTAATAACCTCCCCATTTGCTGCTTGTCCAGCCCTTTTAGGCATCTTAATTGCTACACTTATTGCACGATGGCTAATTCTTTAGAAGCACTGAGTTCAGGTTTCTTGCCAAAGGCAAGCCAGATCAACATTTGATTGAACAGGATGTAGATTGTTGAGCCTGTATTTTTTTACAGCTGCATGTTCTGCCACAAGATTTCCAAAACAAAGTGATGCCATGTTTATTAGATCTAGAGGAAGAAGAGTTGGTTCTTATATGCTGCTTTTCTCTACCCAAAGGAGTCTCAAAGCAGCTTGCAATTGCCTTCCCTTTCCTCTCTCCACAACAGACACCCTGTGAGGGAGGCTGAGAGAGCCCTGATATTACTGCTCAGTCGGAACAGCTTTATCAGTGCTGTGATGAGCCCAAGATCACCCAGCTGGTTCCACGTGCAGGAGGAGCGGGGAATCAAACCCAGATTAGAAGTCTGCGCTCCTAACCACTACACCAAGCTGGCTCTCTAGTGGGAAGCGCCAGTCGCCTTTTGACTGCCATCGTGGCACAGTAGTTGTGGCCCTGGGTTTCGATGACAGAGGCCTGGGTTTGAATCCTTGCTGAATTGGGAGGACCAGCTACTGCTGGAAAGACGGGAGAGATCATATTTGACCAGCACTCTTCCACCTGTACTGGTTCCAGACTGAAGGCTGAATCAGATTCAAGGTGCTAGTTCTTACCTTCAAGACCCTAAACAGTCTGGGACTTTTGTACCTATGTGACCGCCTCTTCCCTTATGCCCCTCAGAGATGCTTACGATCTAGGGTTCAAAACCTGCACAAGATTCCTGGTCACAGAGACAATACGCTGGCCTCAATTGGAGTCAGGGCTTTCTCAGCCTTGGTGTCAGCCTGGTAGAATGCTCTCCCAAGCAAGACCTAAAACAGTTCTGCAGGTCCTGCAAGAATCACAGAATCATAAGAGTTGGAAGGGGCCATACAGGCCATCTAGTCCAACCCCCTGCTCAACGCAGGATCAGCCCTAAGCATCCTAAGGCATCCAAGAAAAGTGTGTATCCAACCTTTGCTTGAAGACTGCCAGTGAGGGGGAGCTCACCACCTCCTTAGGCAGCCTATTCCACTGCTGAACTACTCTGACTGTGAAAAATTTTTTCCTGATATCTAGCCTATATTGTTGTACTTGTAGTTTAAACCCATTACTGCGTATCCTTTCCTCTGCAGCCAACGGGAACAGCATCCTGCCCTCCTCCAAATGACAACCTTTCAAATACTTAAAGAGGGCTATCATGTCCCCTCTCAACCTCCTTTTCTCCAGGTTGAACATTCCCAAGTCCCTCAACCTATCTTCATAGGGCTTGGTCCCAGAGCTGTTCCACCAGGCCTATGGTTGAGGCCTACAGAAGACCATCAAAAGCTGGCCTCCCTATGTATGTAAAAGGATAATCGTCTATACACCACCTGGTTGACAACAACAGAGCAATTTACACACACACACTCACACCTAATGGAGATGATGTGCTCCTGATATTTGAAATTCTAACTTGCTTTAATGTTAAAATGTTTTAATCTTGGTTTTATTCCCTGAGCCTTCGGGAAGGGCGGCGTATACATTGGTTTTTATAAATATAAATAAATATAAATACAATAGAGGTTATGGTTACCAACCAAGATGATAACATAGTGTCCTTACAGGCACCCCAATCAAGAAAGCATGCGCAAGCATGCTGTGACTTCCTCCAGAAGTGTAGAGACCGGTTCCATCACCTAAAGCTTGGGAACAGACTGTCACAGCTGAAAGCCACACGGTGAGTCACGGCAGAGAGGGACTAGAATTAGACTCCAGATTAAAGGCTTCCTCTCTGCCCATGGGGGTCACCCGATTAAATGGAGAGGGGGAGGGGAAAATATATTTTATTTGTCAATAAAATGCAGTCTTTCAAGGGCAGCCACCACCACCACCCAAAAATCCCAGCAGGCCTGAACAAAGTTCATAACATTGCCAGACGTGTAAGGTTTTAGATGCACTTTCAGAAGAGAAAAATGCATCACTAGAGGGGACTCCGCAGAATGGATGTCATGTGCAACTTGATTTATGCCAAACCTCAGCCAAATCTCCTATTGCAGGGGTAGTCAACCTGTGGTCCTCCAGATGTCCATGGACTTCAATTCCCATGAGCTCCTGACGGCGTTTGTAGTCCATGGACATCTGGAGGATCACAGGTTGACTACCCCTGTCTTACTGGACTGATAATTACTTCATCATTAGGGAGGTGCTGAAGAGTACACTTTCCTCATGTGTATCACTGGAAAGCGTACTTGAGGCTATATTGTCATTTCTTACAGAGAATGGGAAAGAAAGTCAGAGGGAAACTAAATGGACACTGAAGCCAGCACATGTTTAGGTAGGAACCAGATTTTCCCCTCCTCCATTTTATCCTCACAACAACCCTGTAAAGTAGGGGTAGACTGAGTATGCAACCAGACCAAGGTCACCCAAGTAAGTTTCTGAGGCAGAGTGGGCATTTGAACACAGCCCTTAGCTCCTTCAGCCAGGAGAATTCACCATCTCATTGCTGCTTCCAAAACACATGTGGCACACTTGAGTTATAAATGCAAATTTTAATATTTCTGACAGTTAAAGAAGAGAAAAAGGATCCATGAACCACAGATGCTGTTCAAGGTATCTGCAATACAGAGGTAAACCAATTTCAAAAAAAGAAACACATAGACATATCCCAACTATGAAGAAGAAGAGTTGGTTCTTATATGACGTTTTTCTCTACCCAAAGGAGTCTCAAAGTGGCTTACAGTCGCCTTCCCTTTCCTTTCCCCACAACAGATACCCTGTGAGGTGGGTGAGGCTGAGACAGCCCTGATATCACTGCTAGGTCAGAACAGTTTTATCAGTGCCATGGGGAGCCCAAGGTCACCCAGCTGAAGTCTGCACTCCTAACCACTACACCAAACTGGCTCTATAGCCAAGCAGTAAGAGAAACCTTCCTATGTCCATGAAAATTGTTTCATGGAGTAGCAGTTCTGGTGTGCACAAGAACAGTCAGATTCATGTCCAGTAGCAATTTAGGGACTAATCAGATTTTCAGGGTATAAACCAGGCGAAGTGCATGGCTTGAAGTCGCTCTGACTGCAGTTAAGCTATGTTGCTTACCCTGTTATAAGTCAGAAGAAAACTAGCTAATTCAACCATTCCTGTGTGAGGAGCATGGGAGAACAGAAAGGGTAAGGGGTTAGAAGCCCAGGCGCCATGATTTATAACCAATTGTTGTTTGCCTCCTGGAAAGGCAAATAAAGGTGCTTCCATGGCAGCAGTATTTAATTGTCAGAAAAGCCCTCTGCTACAGTATTTGGGAAACCCCATGCACAATGAAGTTGCTAGCTTTCTTTAAAGAATGTGGCTGCTCTTTACATTTTGTATTTCCAGCATAATCAAACTATCTCAAGGCAAAAATCAGAACCAACATGTATGTCTGATCCATTGCTGTTTTGACCCAGTCAGCCCCAGTCATAAAGTATATGGGTGAGCAGGTTTCAGGTTATTTAAAGAGAGAACAGGATAAAGCAGCTGAGCAGCGATCAATCTCCCTTGCCCCATGCTATTTATTTTTCCATAGTCTCCTTAAGTAAATTTGTTTCTCCCAGCTCCATGCTCTACACCCCCTACCCCTGGAGCTGCCTTTCAAACAAAGTAGGATCCAGGTGAACAGGGAAGGGGAAAAAAGAAGCTGAAGGTAAAATCATAGCGTTGGAAGGGACCTCCAGAATCATCTAGACCCCCACAACCTTGGGGTCGTGACCCCATTTGGGGTCACTTAGTCCCTTCCTCAGGGTCGCCAGGTTGCCCGCCGCTGCTGCAGTGGTGATGGGGGCAGGTGGTGGCAGAAACGGGCGGAGGCAGTGAGCCCAATTCCATGCACAGATGATACCCCCCCCAAAAAAAACCCCATAATCTCTGGCCAGTCTTGCCTGGAGAAAATTCGCCTCCCAACCCTAAAGTGCTGATTGGTAGAAAACAAATTGTGTAATAAACAAAAGAAGATCATTTGGGAGGGGTGGACTAGATGACCCTGACGATACCTCCTATGGTTTAGACTGAACTTCAATAGGCAAGACAACTAGCCTATTTGGATTTTAAATTAAACTTTACTATGGAGAGAACAGATTATGAAGACGTAGACTGCAGAAAGAGTTAAACACCCTACACACACACACACACACACACACACACACACACACACACACACACTTCCTTACAACTCACTGGGACAAACCTGCTGTCTGCTGCATAGTTCAGAACCCTCTGCAGAACCACCAGTAAGATGGTTCTTATCAGATCCAATATTCGAACAGTATCCCATAATACTGCTTACAAATTATTTGAATTATAAACAAGTTTACGCAACTGTAAACTACACAGAAAAAGGGGGAATACAAAGTCGCCAAGAGAAAAGCAGCACAGTAGGAAATCATCCATTCAAGTTGCTTGGATGCTATATCATACGTGAGAATAGCAGCTGCACATCCAGAAAGGAACTCGGATAACCCACCTCTACTCCCACGGCAGCCTGCTATGTGGCCCCAAACACCTGTCCCCCAAGGAACAGTATAGCAGGCAACTTGCTGTCTATAGTAGGCATGGGGAATTACGCCCCCCCCCAATATCTATCCAAACTTTATGTTAAAGAAGAAGAAACGCAAGGGGGGAAAGGCGTCAGGATCCGAACAACTGCAACCAGTTTACTGGGAAATGTTCAAACATCTCATTTCACTTAACTCGTCTGCTGGATCTTAGAGTCATTTATCCGTTGTTCTGGGTTAAATTCCCCAACGGCAATAAGCAAGGTTAGTAAGTCTACCACTTCACTCAGCCAAAACTGAAGCCAACAGAAGTGGCCTTCCACCCGCCGAAGACAAGACTTCAAACTGAGCAAAACAAGCCATTAATTTTCCTATTTCTGGTTTGTGTGCGTGTTTTTTTAATAAAAGGTGGCAAAGGTAAGTACAATCGTAAAAATACCAACATGCTTGTAAGCAAGGAAATAAGCTGGAACTGCAGTTTCCGGGACAGGTTGCCGCCAAGGATCACAGCCCAGAAAACTGTTGTTTGCCCCGCAAATGTGACATCGTACACAGCGTGGTTCAACGGAAGCTGAGGACCAGGACTCAGAGCTGCCTTTCTAACAAAACAGGGTCCAGCTAAACATGTCTAAAGTTGGCTTACTGAATGATAGCCAAGATGCACGAAGGGTGGACATTCATCAAAACTGCCTTCTCTCCTGCCATATTTTTTTCTTTGTGAAAGGGTGCCAAGCACACTACACTGGACTTTATCGGCTGCATACCCTACTGTTAACAACAAAATTTGAGTCCAATGGCACCTTTAAGACCAACAAAGATTTATTCAAGCGTGAGCTTTGCTACTTGTATCAAAAAGAAGGTAAACCAGGAAAAGGGGAAGGTTCAAACTGTATGTTTTGCTTGCGTGGCTAAAACACCCAAGTCCGTTTGCTTAAAAATCCTGGCTTTACAGCCTTCTCTTTCCAGCAGCTCTGCACGTAGCCAAGTACAGCTCCAAGGCTGCTATCAGTGTTTTCTTTTTAGAAGTCAGTGTGGTATTTGGCTTGCCCCGCTTTCCTCGGGTGCCCACCCACGGAGCAGCCCTGCACCCATCTCTCAGCTCCAACATCAAGACAAATAGGCAGATACTCCCACATCTCCCCAGATAGGAAAGTTATCTGGTCGATATTGCACCGTAGTCAGTTTTGCAGCACTGATCTCTCAGGAAAATGCAGTGGCATTGCTAGCTTGCAAGAGACAATTACATTATATCCAACATTAACTTTAACAACACACAGAGAGAGATGGTAAACTAATGTTTTTAAATGTTGGGCATGTTTTAGGCTCTGGGACCCTCGTTTACCAAAGAATCATAGAGTTGGAAGGGGCCATACAGGCCATCTAGTCCAACCCCCTGCTCAACGCAGGATCAGCCCTAAGCATCCTAAAGCATCCAAGAAAAGTGTGTATCCAGCCTTTGCTTGAAGACTGCCAGTGATACGTCTCTTCCAACACGTCCCCCAAAGAGCATTACAGATACGTCTCTTCCAACACTTCCCCCAAAGAGCGTTAAGATCTACCGGTCAAAACTTGCTCAGGGTCTCTGGCCCCAAAGAGGTGAGCGACGCTGGACTCAACCAGAGTCAGGGCCTTTTCGGTTTTAGCTCCAGCCTGGCGGGAACGCTCTACCCATTCCAGACCAAGAGGTTGAAAGGGTAGTAGCACCATACCAAGTCTAGGTCTTTTTAGATATCTCATCTTCTAGGGATCCTTTACAGCAGGGGTAGCTATACTGTAGCTCTCCAAATGCCCATGGACTGCGATTACCATGAGCCCCTACCTTCTTCAGTAGTGCCCCCCCACACACACACACATCGCAGGCCTGCCCATGCACAGTACCCATGTGGGAGTATAGAGACGGTGAACCCGGCCACCAGGGTGGGGGTAGATGTCTTTTTAATGAGCTCGTCACCATACTTTTGGCCCTTGCTTACATAACATCATGTGCTGAAGATACAGCACACCGAGCTATCTGATAAGGAATCAACACCCTCATGTGCACCCACAGACATCAATCAAAAGATGTGTCACAACCTTCATTCAGGAAGTTACACGCACACTTCAGGAAGACAATACGGAAGTTGTTGACAAACTTCTTGGACAAACTGTTTCCTGTCGAGAAAGTTGACCGAATGAGACAGGCGGACCAATTGGTAACCACTTCCTCATCATTTCTAGAGTCTGTGCAGGAATTAAATGCAGAAGCATACGAGGTCAAAACCATCTGACTTCTCTCCCTCGGCTGAACAAGAGAAGGCAAACACACACACCTCGGGGAGGGGGGAAAGAAACTCTCTCCACCAAGACGTACGTCTGCAAGTCATCATCGGCTACAAAGCAAAGTTGCGTTTTGCTTTAAAGGATGAATCGGAGCCCCTTCTCCATAGTTCATTGCAATGTCAAATTACAGCTGGCCAACAGGAAGCATTTCGAAAGCAGCACAGATGTCTCTGTTCAGCTGGCCATCTGCATGGCACACAAAACCCTTTTTTATTTTGAAGCCAACACGGATATCCCCAGTTAATGGCCCCACGGGAAGCGCTAGCCAGGCAGTCGACTCAAGCCTCCTCGAAGTGCATGGGAGCTCAGGGAGAGCAGACATGTGATGGATTGCCCTCTGACCCAGCAAATTAGGCCTCCACCCTATTGCAGTAACATCAAGAGGGACTTCTCAAGATTTCCACCAGGGTGGAAAAAGTCTGAATCCAATGGCACCAAGACTGGCAGTCTTCAAGCAAAGGTTGGATACACATTTTTCTTGGATGCTTTAGGATGCTTAGGGCTGATCCTGCGTTGAGCAGGGGGTTGGACTAGATGGCCTGTATGGCCCCTTCCAACTCTATGATTCTATGATTCTATAAAATCAGCAAAGCTGTACTCAAGGTAGAAACTTTTGTGTATGAGCACACTTTGTCTGAAGAAGTGTGCTTGCACATGAAAGTTTCCACCTTGAATACAACTTTATTGGTCTTCAAGGTGCCACTGGACACACACTTTGTTCTGATGTTTCAGACCAACACACCTTGACTCACCAACACGTCTACCCACCTGAATCTATCTTCCATCAGGGCAGTGAGCCGGCCTGGGGTGTTTCAAGATGCCCTAAGCCTATGGGGGGCTCCAGACAGGATAGAGTTATGCAGTGGGAAGGAGTTATGCAGCAGCAACATGCTTTGCTCTTCCAGTTCCTCCACATCTCATCTAGAATTCAGTCCCTGCAGAGTCCCCACATTGTTCCATACTAGAAACCTACGTACATGGGAAGACACAAACAACATGTATATCCCCCAAAGGAGCATTGCGCCCTGTCGGTTCCAACAGGATGATGATCCCCAGCTCATGAGGGGTGCACCTGGCCTCAACCAGGGCCAGGGCCTTTTCAGACCTTGCCACTACCTGGAGGAGGCACGGGCCCTGTCGGAGCTTTCTCAGTTCTGCAGGACCTGTAAGATGGAGTTCTTCCACCAGGCATTTGGTTGAGGCTGAGCCACCAGGAAGATCTAAACCCCTTCCTTCTTCAAAACACTCTCCCCTATAGCATCTAGTTCTGGAATCTAATGGGGAAGAGGAGAGAATTCTGGGTGATATGAACGTATGGAATAACGATTTTAGAGATTTTTATTGAATTGTTTTAACTATGATTTTATTTGATGTACCCAAGATGGCTTGGCTGAGAGTAGTGGTCCCATACATCCGATTATAAATAAACTAGATTTAAAGCCCGTTGTACTTTTAAGTACAACGGGCGCTAGAAAGGGGGGAAGGAGGCCTCTTGGGCCCAGAGGAAAAGAGGCCTTCCCCTGGGCCTAGAAGCACACCCAGGGCCTCGAAGGCCCAGGGGGAAGGCTTCCTCCCCCCTGGCAGTGGCCCAGCCTTCCCCCCCCCCCGGCGGTGGCCCGGCCTTCTCCCTGGGCCTGGAGGGAAGGCCTCCTTATGTACTCACGCCGTGGCGCTGCTTCCCCGTCATTTTCTGGACTGTCCTGGTGAGGGCCCGCCCACTCTCCGCCCACTTAGGCTTTAACCTTTTATTTAACAGCAGCCCACTGTTAAAAATATAAATAAATGTTTTGGGACAAGATGGTCCATTGGCAGAATGGGGGATGAAGAAGCATATACATTCCCTGTCCACACCATAATTCAACACTAAGAAATGGTGAGATTGAGGGAGATGAGCCACACAGGAATGCCTTAAAATCAGACTGACTGGCCTGAGGGGAGGCCTGCTGGTTTGCTGTATTGCCCTCATGCTTATCTTGTGTGAGGAAAAATACATGTATTTAGTTCATTTTTATCTCATCTGTCCTCCAAGGAGCACAGGGTGGCATTCATTCCCCCCGCCCCCAGGTTCATCCACACAACCCAATGCACCAAACCAGTGGTCCCCAACCCCCGGGTCCGGGGACCGGCCCATGGATCAGTTGGTACTGGGCCGTGACTCCTCATCCTCCTCCCCGGCTGCTGCCTCAGGGGCTGCCCTGCCACTCTGCCACTGGCTCACCTTTGGTGCTCTCCAGCGGCTGCCATGGCTGGGGCTCCCTCTCAGGGTGGCACTGCACAGCTGCTGCTGACGGTGCCCCCCAGCAGGCGGTTGGAAGTCAGGGGCGCCAGTGGGAAAGCAAGTGGAGCAGGGGCTTAGGTGGCGGCAATGTCGCTCGGTAAAAGACTACCCCCAGGCCTCAGTAAAATTGTCAAGTGTTGACCAGTCCCTGGTGATAAAAAGATTGGGGACCACTTCACTAGACTATACTTAGATAAAGTGACTAGCCCAAGGTCACCCAGTGAGTTTCAATCAAATCCAGCTCTCCCAAACCATAAATTCTTACACCATGGTGGCTGCACTGGTTCAGTTAGGGGGTAGAGCAGGCTTTCACAACCAGTGTTTTGTGAAACTCTGGGGTTTTGTGATGGCCCCAGAAGGGTTCTACCAATTGGATGGGAGTTAATTTAATATATTTTAATTTTTAAAAATCGAGTGATATGACCATATATGGTCATGTCCACTCCAGCCCCCCACCCCAAAATGGCTGACGGGCCTGGAAGGGATGGGAAGTGGAGCAGTTCCTGTCATACAAATTCTTGCTGGCCAAGGTTTGTTGTGCATGGTAGCAACTGGAGATCAGAGAGGTAAGTACTCTCCTTTTAACTTAACTGCAGGGGGGTAGAGCAACACGGCGACATAGGCCTGCTCCAGCCCTGTTTCTAGGAATTCAGAGGTGGAGGCGACAAAGCGACAAAGTCCTGGCCCTGTTTCTGGCATTGGGGCAGGTGTGGGGGTCAACACAGCCGCACAGGCCCACCCTGACCATTTCTGGTGCTGGGGTAAGCATGGAAATGACACAGCAGCATAGGCCTGCCTTCTCCCGGTTCTGGCATGGGAGGGAGGGGCAACAGAGCGGCATATGTTTGCTCCCGCCCTGTTTTTGGCATTGGGGTGGGGTTAGGGTTAGGGTTGCTCCCAGCCCTGTTCCTGCTGGCTCCAGTGAAAAAGAGCAAAATGGCAGCCAGCCCAGAGTG
This sequence comes from Paroedura picta, assembly GCF_049243985.1. NCBI lineage: Eukaryota > Metazoa > Chordata > Lepidosauria > Squamata > Gekkonidae > Paroedura > Paroedura picta. The sequence continues at coordinate 16,145,562 of NC_135374.1, read as the reverse complement.
CAGGTATGATTTTGTTCACAAATCAATTGAAAATTCTTCTGCTGTGTTACTTCCTGTGCTGTGGGAGTGGCCTGGTGAGGTCACATCTGGTCAGAATGTCTGGGTGATGGAACTTCTGGTGACACATGACTTGTGGGGGCTTGGCAGGAAAGTGTGGCCTGTTGACACCACTTCCGGGGTTTCTCAGACTGAAGAAAGTTTCAAGGGTTTATTTTTTAATATAATAATAGACTTTATTGATATATAACATAGAGATAAAGAAAAAGTTGTTGGTAATTATATAGTTTTTCATTGATCTCTGACCCCCCCCCCCATAGCAGTGTTAGCTATCAGATTAACATTGATTCAACATCCTGTTCTAGTCTTCTATTTGGAACGATATAGTCAGTATAATAGTGCCACTGTTCAGAAACAGAGCAGGTTAAAAAGTGTATGATTAAATGGATGCAGAATATATAGATATCAATATTTCAATGGAGGAATGGGAACGTACGGGGGTTAAGATTCCTAAATGGACAAATTGTCAAGTGTTAAGAGAAAATTGGTATGTATTATTGATGGCATGTTACTGCCAAGGTAATCAGTAGAATAGCCACGAGGTACAATGACTCCTGTTGGAAATGCAACGATAAAACAGGCTCTTTTTATCACATGTGGTGTAAATGGGGCAAAAACACATGATGCCTTACAAGCAATGTATAATGTAAAATTTCCCTTGAAACCAGAATGTATGTTAAGTTTGTGTCCAGGCAATTCTGCTCCTCAAGCAAGGAACAACAACAGCGAAATCAGTGATAGCAAGTAACTGGATATCACTAGAACTACCGCCACTATCAAAGGGGTTTGATTACCACAGTGAAAAAAATGCAAGTCTTCTACAAGGAAAAGACTGGTGCGTTGGGGGGTGGGAAGGACTTTTGGTAAGAATGCAATCATTTACCACCATACAATTTCAAGCCAGTCACCTATTCTCAGACTAGCCTACCTCACAGGGTTGTCGTGAGGATGAAACAGGAGGGAGAAAATGAGGCAGTAGTAGGCCACTTTGGATCTGCATTTGAGGACATAGTGTTTAAGAATAATCCCTACGCAATCTATAAAGAATATATTTTGATTAAAATGGATTTACAGGTTGCATTGTTTGATCTTTAGGACTGAATCTTGATTCAAGGCATAATTCACCAGGAAATTGTCCTGCATATATGGACAGGAACTACTCTTTTGTTGCGCTATTCTTGTTTCAAGGGATATGACCAAGAAAAGGTTCTCTGTTATCTAATGAATGCTATGACACAGTTTACTAATGTAACAGGATTAACTTTTGCTTATATATTCCTACTGTTATGATGGTCAGTTCTTAAGTCTGATGAAGAGTGCTTGCACTCGAAAGCTCACGCCTTGAATAAATCTAGGTTGGTCCTAAAGGTGCTACTGGACTCTGATTTTATTGTGCTACTTCAGACCAACATGGCTACTCATTTGAATCTATGTTTCTGTTTGAAGAACTTAAATTTGCATCGTAAACCAGATTATTCAGAAAGGACACAATCAATTCCAGTTTATTTTTTTAAATGTCTGCTATCTTTCCACGCCTGCTCCAGGTAATACCCACAACAATGAAAACAAACCATAACAAAAAAAAACCACACAAAAAACAGACCATTAAAATCACCAAAGGAGTCAAGCCAGAGCAGTGCAAGATGATACTGATAGAATGGCCATCAGCACTGTGGCTAGCCCAAGGTCACCCTGCTGACTGCATGTGGAAAAGCAGTGAATCAAAACCCAGTTCGCCACATTAGAAGCTGCCAATCTTAATCACAACACCAAGCATGGCACAACATGAGGCGCAGTGCAATTTCTATAATGCTCTGATGTCTTTGACAAGTACACAACACTGTTGAGGCAAAGCCGAGCAAGCATCCCTTTCTCTTCTAACCTTTAAAAAATGTAGCGAAACCAAAGCAATGAGAACAAACAATCCTCAGTCGTGTCAAAGCGTGTGGGATCCAAGTGGCTGACTGTGCACATTTCCAGCGCAGATCCCAGCCTGGAACAGGCACACAAGATGATCTCATGGCAGGATAAGACCGACAACAAAATATAGATGAAATCGGGTTACACAGTTAAATACATACTTTGGAGAAACACGCAAACATGGACTTCTATCAGCAGCCGTCTAAAAGCAAAACCCAAACAATCCAAGTAGTTTCAGACAGCGAGCGAGATCTTCACAAAACAAAAACCACCACCTAAGCAAAAGCAAAATCACACTGCTAGGTAGGAGGAAGCGACTTCAAGCAAAAACGGGCCGGAGGCGCAAGACAGATGAGCTGGTCGCAGGCTCCATACAGAAAGGAGAGGCCATGCAATTCTTCAGGATTTAGCACAACTTTCAGAACGGTCCTCACATTCTCCCACCCTGCAGCAGCAGCAGCAGCAGCACCACCCAAGGAGAAGCAGAAAAGAAAAACAACTTATTATGATGTCGAAAACCTCCCCAGACCAGCATGTGACCCAGCAGGGAGAGGTTCAAAAAAAGTACAGCCTTTATTTCTCTTCCTAACAACCTGGATTGTTTCTATTCTCCTCCCCCCCCCTGCCCCCCTTTTCAAGACACATCCTTCACAGCTAGCAGCTCTCGAAATCATTTACTTTGGAGGCCTGCTTGAGAACAAACCATCTTGCTCAAGCAGATGAGTTTGCCAGACTTGTGTGTGTGTACCCTGCCGTCTCAGGCGCTTTATTGTTCTTGCTGAAACCTGACCCTTGGAAACAGGTACCAGGACAGCGAGAAAGGACAGACCCAAGGAGGAATGCCCCCGACTCTACACACACCTCCTTCCCTGCCAGAAAGCTCCAAATGCCATCCTCTGTTGTCACCCTCCCCAAAATGTCAAGTTTTAAAAACAAAACTATGAAGGTGGATTATGCTCCACAGACTCGCTTTTAAAAATCGCCTTTTCAATAAAGCCAGTGAGCCAATTTCACAGCGAGGTTTAAAGCACCGCTTGCAGATCCAGGAAATTTGATCCAAACGGACAGGCTGCGGGCCCTTAATCCGGGGTGGAAACGTGCCACCAAAATCCATGCACCCAACCCCGTTGCTCTCATGCATGGGCATGTTATTAGCCGGTTTCATGCACTCCCTTATCCCTTACTCACCCACGCAAACTTCAGTCTTTTATCACGTGACCACCTGGTATTTCCAAATGATGAACAAGCTTCACGTTCACTAATTTAGCAGCCCGTCCACTATCACAGACACAATCCTGAGCAGTACCTTGCCGGCAGATTTAATATTCCTTCGTTCAGGTGATGTTCTACCTTACCTGCCCATAGTAAACAACCCTCATGGCAGTCTTGAAAGGAAGCAACTTTGAAATATGTGTTTGGAGAGGGCTTCCAGTGCTATGTCCCCCTTTCTTTGCACACCTTTTCCCTCCGTCCAGCAGACCCTAGAATAGGGGCAACATATGGCCCATGGGCTGGAACTGGGCAGCGGTGAGCAACTGGTCATTGGCTTTATTGCCGGATAACAGAGACTGTGCATTATGTTCCCACTAGAGGCAAAGCCTGTTGCACCCAGGAATACAACGGGCACTAGCATGTACACCTGCCCTGTGACCTTCCTGGGTTCTGGCCCTCCCCACGCACCACTTGAGTTTGAGATCCAGAATGGTGAAGTGGCTGAAGAGTAATAGACTCTAATCTCAAGAGCTGGGTTTGATTCCTGACTCAACCTCCATATGCACACACAGCTGGGTTGCCAACATGCCAGGTGGGGTCCTGGAAATCTTCATGAAGATGAAAAAGGGAAGGAAGGAAGGAAGGAAGGAAGGAAGGAAGGAAGGAAGGAAGGAAGGAAGGAAGGAAGGAAGGAAGGAAGGAAGGAAGGAAGGAAGGAAGGAAGGAAGGAAGGAAGAGGCTGAGAGAGCCCTGACATTACTGCTGTCAGAACAGCTCTATCAGGCTGTGACAAGCCCAGGGTGACCCAGCTGGCTGCATGTGGAGGAGGAGTGGGGAATCAAACCCGCCTCACCAGATTAAAAAGTCGGCACTCCTAACGGCAACACTAAGACATACTTTGTCTTGGCCTGAGCATGTGAGTATTACAGTTATTAGTTCCCCTCACACACCAGATATTAAAGCAGTTTAGGTCGAGCGCATATTTATTAACTGCTATCGTAATTGGACAGCATGCATATTTTGTATGCGGTTGAGTTTCTCACAGAGATGCTCCAGTGTATACCTCTGATACTTCAGTGCTTTTTGATCCTATAATTTACAAGTTCCATCAAACACACAGACTTCGATCAGCTCTGCTCTCCTTGTGGGTCAGCTTCATCTGGTTTCCTTCTCCATGCCTGACTGGGGTGTTCCTCGGTCCCCATACCTGAGGCCTGCTAACCCAGGTGCAATGGGCTAACCATAAAAGAGGCCTGCTAACCCAGGTGCAATGGGCTAACCATGCCTGAGGCCTGCTAACCCCATACCTGAGGCCTGCTAACCCAGGTGCAATGGGCTAACCATACCTGAGGCCTGCTAACCCAGGCAGGCTTCTTCCTGCCCAGACAACTGACCAGTGGACCACCGGTCCCTGGATATTACACCGAGTCCCACCCCTCAGATGAATCAGGCCACTGGTCCACCAAAATCAGTACTGTCTATTTAGACTGCAGCAGCTCTGCAAGGTCTTAGGCAGGGGTCCATTGTGAGCCTGGCTGTTCCTTCTGGCTCAGGACTGTTTGTTGCTGTCACCAAGGGCCTCTCCTCATCTGCCTGCCTGTCCGTCATCCGTCCTCTGTCATCTATCGCAGGGGTAGTCACAACCTGTGGTCCTCCATATGTCAATGGAATACAATTTCCATGAGCCCCTGCTGTACAGCAAATGCTGTCAGGGGCTCATGGGAATTGTAGTCCATGGACATCTGGAGGACCACAGGTTGACTACCCCTGATCTATCAGTCATCTATCTAATCCATCAATGCCTTTTCCATCTTCCATCCCTCCATCCATTGTATCCACTCTATGACAAAGTGTACACCCAACATGACCGTTTAGTCTAGATCAGCCTTTTTCAACCTTTCGACCATGAAGGAGCCCCTGAAATAATTTTTCAGATTTTGAGGAGTCCTGGAAGTGATGTCAGCTGGTCACGCCCCCAGAAGTGACATCACTACCCACACCTTTGGCCCTCTTTTGCTCCGTCCCCCTGCTCTGCTTCACGTAGGCCAGAAAGAAGAGCTAAGATCCCCATCCTGTACCATGCCACTTCAGAGCTCCCACAGACCCCCTTCAGGACTCCTGCAGACCCTGAGGGGTCCACAGACACGTAGTTGGGAATTGCTGGCCTAGAGTTATACGTTAAAGCAGGGGTAGTCAACCTGTGGTCCTCCAGATGTTCATGCACTAAATTCCCATGAGCCCCTGCTAGGGGCTCATGGTGTATTGTAGTCCATGAACATCTGGAGGACCACAGGTTGACTAACCCTGTGTTAAAGGCCCAAGGGAAATTTAAGACCTGGCAAGATATTCAAGGAGGAGGATTTAATGTTCACTATTATATTTCCTCATCAGCTTCCAGCTCTTTTTAGGATACTTTTTCAACATTTCTAGGAAACCTCCCCGATTGTCACAAGGAATGAATATCGACCTCACAGAGTTACATCGACCTGACAACCAACATTCATAGGTCAACTGCCTCTGAATGTGGAAGTTCTATATAAGCATCACCACTAATGACCACTGCTAGGCCTCACCACCTCCCAATCCTCTGACTCTGTTTCCTTGACAACAGTCTACACTACTGGCAGTCACATCTCAGTTCCAGTCAACTGGCTCTCCAGGAGGGGCTCATTTCCATGCCCTTTTGTGACATCACAGGGCCACCCTCCAAGGAGGTCTTGTCACCATGGGGACAGTGTCCATATCAGAGGACAGCAAGCTCAGGGGCAGGCAGGACAGCCAGGGGCAGAGTGGGGAGGGAGGAGGACGTGAGGAGGATGTTGAGGATGGGGGATCCAAAGGAATCACCCGGAGCATCACGGAGGAAGGGTGGGATGCCATGGAAAGCGATGGATCTGTGGTGAATAGTTTCCTGCAGTCCCTTAATGGCTGGTATGGGGCTCTTCCTCCCAGGGAACAGGGAAGGGAGCCTGGGAGGACCATCCCGCTGGCCAGAGTCCAACAGCCCCCCAGTTCTCAGGCAGGCCTTCAAGCCCTGCGTCTCTCTCTGTTTCCCCCCAGACACAGGCAGGCCCCCGGACCCAGGCGGCCGGCAGAGGGGATGCGGAGAGGAGGAGGCTGATCCTGCGGAGGGGAGAGGCGCCCAAAGGCAAGTTGTCCCACTCTGTGGGGCAACTTGTAGTGTAAGCAGTGGTAACTGGCAACTCGAAGCTGGCGGAGTGCCACGGTCGGAAGCGCCTGATGACGTTAGCTGACGGAAGCTGGCAGAACTCGGCTGGTTGGAAGGGGGCGGAAATTGACGAATGCAGCTGGGGAGGGTGTGTGTGTGAATGTGTGTGTGAATGGGTGTTCCATAACTGAGGGGCTTTCCGCCGTCAGCATGGGGCACCGGTGTGAATGTGTGAGTGAATGGGGGTGTGTCCGTTGCTGTGTGGCTCCCCGCCCTCAGCGCGGCGCACTGGTGTGAATGTGTGTGTGAATGTGAGCCAGTGGCCATTCGCAGGTGGAAGTCCGTGGAGGCCGGCTGACGGACCCCGGTGGATGTTGGCCAACTGAGGGCTGTGGATGTCCCTGGAGGATGCCGGCGGAGGGGAGTCCACGATCCCTGCTTACCGCCATGTTTTTGCCTTGCAGGAATGCGTCCAGCTGGTCTTTTGGAGAAGCAGGGACACGAAAAGGATCCAGAGGATGAGGGGTAATGGCCCCCTGCCCTACACTGGACCGTGTGTGTCTGTGCCACCTCCAGATGTGCCTACCAGGCGTCACCCACGGGCTTCAATGTTTTTGCTTTTCATTAAAACAAACCGTTCTAATCATGCTGCAAACTTATTTATGATTAAAAGGCAACTCTATGCAATAAACTTTCTTTCCTTCCACTAGTAGTTTCTCTCCTGATTTATTTTGGAATACAATAGGTGCTAGCATATACACCTGCATTGTGACCTTCCTGGGTTCTGCCCCCCCCCCCGCCACCCGCTTGAGCTTGAAATCCAGTGTGGTGAAGAAGTTAAAGAGCAGCAGACTCTAATCTCAGGAGCTGGGTTTGATTCCTGATTCCTCCTCCATATGCAGCCAGCTGGGTTACCAACTTCCAGGTGGGAGCCTGGAAACCTTCACAAAGATGAAAAAGAGAGGGGGGGTGGAGAAAGAGCAGGAGAGAGGGAGGGAGGGAGGCAGTAGGGAAGGAAGGTATCAGGTCTGGAGAAAACAGCTGCTTTGGAGGGGAACTGGCCCTCCTGATCTGTGTCTACACCTTCCTATTCAACCCCAAATTTTCCAATGGCGAGGCCAGTCATTCCCCCTCCCCCGTACAATCCCTATTCCGCCCCTCCCAGCTGCCATTCCCAGGTAGATTACGATGTTACCTAAATAGAAGAATGTCATAGGAGGGGCCCAAGTTGTCCTCCTAGCCTGGCTTGGCCTCAACCAAAAGCCTAACAGAAGAGCGGAACTGTATTAGCTCCGACAGGGCCCATAGCTTTTCCGGGAGCTCATTCCACCAGGTATTTTAAGTATAAAAAATAACAAATGGCTTTGCCTGTATCTTTTACAAGGTTTATATCTCTGGCACCGGGCATTACATTTTATGGCACACATGGCCCAACGTGACAAAGTGAACATTATGACAGATGCAGCCCTTGTAACAATTGACTAACATCTCTGCCCCAGAAGTCTGTGGCCACCAGGAACCATACTGCTTCTAATTGAAGGCTTGACAAATCCCAGGTTCTGGTTTGCCATGGTGCCTAGAAATTTCCTTGCACTGCATATTATTTTAAAAGTTATGGTCACCTGACTCCTAAATTTGGGGCCTGGCTCTAAGTAAAGTTGTTCCAAGGCCTGTTGTTCTAATGTTCTGTAGGTGGGCAGGACAGTATTCGACGCAGTGTTCTGGAGACCCCACTATGCATTTCAGTTCTACTGTGGAAGCTCACTGGGTGACCCTGGGACATTCAGCCTCAGTCTCACCTACCTCAAGGGGTGAGGATAAAACAAAGGAGAATGATGTGGGCCAATTTGGATGCCCACTGGGGAGAAAAGAGGGACATCAACAAAGTTTAAAAAGCAAAATGCCTATATCAGATGTAGTCAACCTGTGGTCCTCCAGATGCCCATGGACTACAATTCCCATGAGCCCCTGCCAGCATTTGCTGGCAGGGGCTCATGGGAATTGTAGCCCATGGACATCTGGAGGACCACAGGTTGACTAACTCTGACCTATATCACAAGTACAATCAAATGGCTACTTATGCTTCAAGAGCCTCTTTTGGCGCAGGGTGGTAAAGGCAGCCGACTTGCTGTTTGAAGCTCTGACCATGAGGCTGGGAGTTCGATCCCAGCAGCCGGGTCAAGGTTGACTCAGCCTTCCACCCTTCCGAGGTCGGTAAAATGAGTACCCAGCTTGCTGGGGGGTAAACGGGAATGACTGGGGAAGGCACTGGCAAACCACCCCGTATTGAGTCTGCCATGAAAACGCTAGAGGGCGTCACCCCAAAGGTCAGGCATGACACGGTGCTTGCACAGGGGATACCTTTACCTTTACTTATGCTTCGTGCATGTGGCAAGAATTTGAGACAGGGATTCTTTGGCTCACAGCTCATTCTCTTTGCCGCTATTTTAAAGCAATCTGTTTGGAAAGTGGACACCTTGGAATGAGGACTTGTTGAAAAACTCAGCTGCCTCCTGAGTGCACATATACCTATCTGCTTAGACCAGGGGTAGTCAAACTGCGGCCCTCCAAATGTCCATGGACTCCAGATGTCCATGGACTACAAACCCCTGGTTTTCACAAAGACCTGGTTGAGAAATCTTGCTTTAGAGTTAGCAGAATTGTAGTCCATGGACATCTTGAGGGCCGCAGTTTGACTACCCCTGGCTTAGACTTTGAAAAACTGAACGTTACCAAGAGAAAGTCAGGAGAACTGAGCTACCTTTAAAAGTTGTGGGTCTTAAATAAAGATAGGGACTAAAAGCTATTATCCAGCTCACACTAGCAGCAAAGCTCATGGTTGAGGGCAGTAAACTGAACTGCGCCATACGGAATATTTTAGCTCTGATAGGCCTTTTGAACAGTCCAACGTGATTTCATTTTGACAAGAATCTCGAGGACCTTTCATGTTCAAGCTCATTTTAAAAACGTCTGAGAATATACCACAAGGCCGGAATATACCACATCCTATGACGTACCTTGCTACATTTCCAGGGGAAAAAATATCAAGCCAGTTTCCCCAAACTGGGCACTTAACCCACAAGCACAAGATGTCACTGGCAGTCTTCAAGCAAAGGTTGGATACACACTTTTCTTGGATGCTTTAGGATGCTTTGGGCTGATCCTACATTGAGCAGGGGGTTGGACTAGATGGCCTGTATGACCCCTTCCAACTCTATGATTCTATGATTCTATGTCTTGACAAGTCTGCTTATTTAAACCCAGCCCTAACACACACACACACGTTCTTTATTTGCTACAAGAAAGACACAACATAACACTGCTGACTTCCAGAAGTTCAAAAACTGTCAATCAAGGAGTCTACCACAGTTTTTCCCACCACTGTCTGTGATTCTATTAACACACTGACCAATTCTACCTCTCAAGTGGAGATTCTTTTGGAATGGCAGCCTAAAAACTACATAACACCGAAGACTCCCACCGATTTTTTTCCCAGACAGGAGGAGTCAGAATTTAAAAAGGGAGAAAGGGTGAATATCAGTTCTGGGGACGTCATACTCAAACGTACACTACTCATTCTGTGGGCCTGCGCAGGCAGCCTAGACTTCAGCCTGAAAGTATGCAGTTCCTTTGTTTTGAACTACAAGACTGAACCAAATTGACAGCTTTTGTCGTTTCCCCACATATCTTCTCAGTATAGAACACTACCGTTGGATTTAGATTCAACATGACGGGTGACTGAATGGCTTTTCCTTCAGGGCAGCCTTTCTCAACTTGTTTACCATGGACAAATCCTTGACACATTCTTCAGGCTTCAAGAAACTTTAGGATGCTTAGGGCTGATCCTGCGTTGAGCAGGGGGTTGGACTAGATGGCCTGTATGGCCCCTTCCAACTCTATGATTCTGTGATTCTGTGAAACCCCAGAAGTGGCGCAATCAGGAGGAAGCATAGCTGTGCTTTAGGATGCTTTGGGCTGATCCTGCGTTGAGCAGGGGGTTGGACAAGATGGCCTGTGTGGCCCCTTCCAACTCTATGATTCTATGTGTCCACATCCATCTGGGGCTCCTCCCCTTCTCACCCCCTCCAGGCCCATCGTTGACCATTGGGGGGCAGTAGACATGATCACATATGATCATATCAGACGTTAAATGTTTAACAAATTTTTAAAATATATTTAAAAATTAAGTCCCATTTGAGAAACCGTTCTAGGGCCACCATGAAACCCCGGGTTTTCACAAAGCCCTGGTTGAGAAATCTTGCTTTAGAGTTAGCAGACTCCTAACCCACTCTGGGGTTAAGGCTGCCCCTAAACTCTAGGGCAGAGGAAGGCAAACTGTGGCCCTCCAGATGTCCATGGACTACAATTCCCATGATCCCCTACAATTCCCAGCAAATACAGTTTGCCCACCCTTGCTCTAGGGTCTTTGGAAATGTTTAAACCAGGGGTAGTCAAACTGCGGCCCTCCAGATGTCCATGGACTACAATTCCCAGGAGCCCCCTGCCAGCGAATGCTGGCAGGGGGCTCCTGGGAATTGTAGTCCATGGACATCTGGAGGGCCGCAGTTTGACTACCCTTGGTTTAAACAGAGGCTGGATAGCCATCTGACGGAGAGGCTGATTCTGTGAAGGTTCAAGGGGGTGGCAGGTGACAGTGGGTGAGCGAGAGGGTTGTGAGTGTCCTGCATAGTGCCGGCGGTTGGACTAGATGACCCAGAAGATCCCTTCCAACTCTATGATTCTAAGGCATGGACAAATGCGCGCAACCTATATACTCTTGCTGCTTCTTAGAAAGCTGCCGCTTCTTTTTCCAAAAAAAGCTCCACGCCAAAGTTCTCTAAACTCTCACGGTCAGGAAAACTTAAAAATGTGATAGCAAATGCATCAGAAATAGGGAGGAACCACTCCCCCCAAAAAAACACACACACACACACATTATTCCTCCAACTGTATTCCTAACCAGTAAGAAAAGCCCTGACCCAGACAGCCTCTGGGTCAGAACTCCGAAGCCACGTACAGCTGACCCTGATTAGTAATTGGATGGGAGACCAGCAAGGAGGTCCAAAGTTGCTATGTAGAGGCAGGCAATGGCACAGCACACCTCTGCTCACATCTTGCCTTGAAACCCTCTGGACTTGCCATGAGTCAGCTGCGACTTGACAGGACTTTCTCCCGCCATCAAGAAAAGACACAAGGATAATGAGATGCCACACGGAGTGAGACCATCAAGTGTCCAACTATCTGTGCTCTTGTAGCAAATCTCTGCAGCCCCAGGCACAGATCTTTCTAGCACGGCTACCAATGATCCTGCAGGCTGGAACGTCTCTAACTGCCCCTCGTGCCTTTTCCATGCACAACACATGCTCGGTCACTGAACTGTGGCCCAGCCGTACACCTGGAATATCCAAGGATTGTGTGCAACCACAAAAGTTCTGTATTAGGGTCTGTGCAACTAAAACGTTCAAGTTAGCTGCAAGCTGACCCTGTAGCTCAATATGCTTGCAATGCGACTGCCACTGTCAAATCAGTTGACTACCTCAAGCCAAGGCAAGCCGAGACTTCAATGACCATATTCTTAGGTACGAAGTCTAAAAGAACTATTACTGTTCCCTTGTCCTGACCTCCATGGCCCAGGCTAGTCTGATCTCATTAGATTTCACAAGCTAAGCTGGGCCAGCCATAGTTAATATTCGGATGAGAGACCACCAAGAGAGGCAGGCAATGGCAAACCAACTCTTGCCTTGAAGATCCTATGAGGTTGCCATGTCAGCTGCCATGTCTTGACGGTACTTTCCACCACTACCACTGCTTCCCCTGCTGCCACGCCCCGGATGTCTACCCGGATCTTGTCTAATCTCAGCTAAGCAGGAATCAACAAAGAAGTCCAGGGTCATTATACCCCAACGGGGCTACTTTGAGTTAACGGCAACTTGATGGTATTTCCCACCACCACTGTCCCCCTCCCTCCTTCAAAAAGGAAAGGAAAAGCTCACTCACTTGAGAAAATATCTCTGACCAGAAGGAGTTTTTGCCATCTCCCAGCCGGGCGGTAGGGGTACGTCATCCGGAATTTCAAAAGATGGTTGGCGAAGATGCTGAGAAGATGGTGACGCTCCAGAAATGACCCCAGTGGGGGTGAGAGTCCCTGGAGAGACAGTGCCCAGCTGTAGCGAAGCTGGAGAAGAATGAGCACGGACATGCTGAGGGGTCAGGGTTCCTGCTGTCCCCGCATCTGTACTGGCCTGCAGAGAGAGAAAGAGGGAAACGAATTCTTTCAATATACAAGTCAGACAACTACCCTTTTTAAAAATTCTATGACCTATAGCTACAAGGCTCCCAGGACCTAAGAGATAAATGAATTATTACTATTATTTGATTTATAGACTGCCCTCTCCAGTCAGGCTTAGGGTGGTGTACAGCAATAGTGATACAAAATTCTGATAAAACAGTAAAATCAATAACAGGATAAAACAAATAAAGCAATATCCTAAGTCAGCCTTTTGTCCATGGAAGAGCCCCTGAAATCATTCTTCAGGTTTTGAGGAGCTCCGGAAGTGATGTCAGCTGGCCAAACCTCCCAGCTACGCCCCCGGAAGTGACATCACTGTTAACAGGCAGCCTGGAGGGGAACTGAGTGGAAGAGAGACAGGAGGCGGTTTAAGGAGAAGAATGCACACAGGCACATAAACCACGAGAAAACACACTCATGCTCAGGAGGGAGAGCAATGGAAGTGGCTGATCCCCTAGCTTGTGGCTGAGTCCACTAAGGCTGGAGGGGAAAGGCCACAGGCCCCTCCATTGCTCTTTGCAAACCCCCAGTGGCTCACAGAACCCTGGTTGGGAATGTCTGTCCTAACTGCTTCATTTCATGGCCTTCTTTCAATCTTTGTCTTCTTGGACTGTGGTAATGGGGGGGGGGGGGAGAGTACATAATTGTATTTACTTGCTTCTGGCCTCAACTATATGCCTGGTGGAATATTACCATTTTACAGGCCCTGTGTAACTTTGATAGCTTCTGACAGCAACATATTCCACCAGGCTGGGGCCAGAGCTGAAAAGGCCCTGGCCCCTAATCGAGACCAGGTGTTACTTCCTTAGGGCCAGGGACCACCGACACATTCGACAATCTTAAATGTTCTTCTGGAGGTATATGGGGAGAGGCAGTCCCTTAGATACGCTGGGCCCAGACTGCCATAGGGCCTTGAAGATTAAGATCAGAACCTTGACCTGGAATTCAACTGGTAGCCAGCGCAGCTGTTGGAATGGGTCCTAGTAAGGACGCATGCATTGCAGTTTGCACCAGTCAGTTTCCGGATCGAGTCCAGGGGTAGACCTGCATAGGGTAGGAGGAAAGGCTAATGCCAAAATGACTGATAGTGCCATCATTAGAATGGACCCTCCTCCAAATACCTTGCCTCCCTGAATGGGAGAAGGGGAAGCAGAAGACAAGACCTGTTTTTCACTGTGATTTTATTGTCTTAAGGTTATGTTTATGGCATGTTAACAAAATGTTTTAACATGGCCCAAGCTGGCAATACTGGGAAGGGCGGTGATAGAAATCTAATTATCATTCTCAATCATCAATCAATCAATAAAATAAAAATGGGTGCTGAACAAGCATCCCCACAGAGAACACAAGAACTGAATTTGCTTTTACACTAATAAACCTGCACCTTAAACTGCAGTAGTTTCTTTTTTAAAAAATACATCTGGCTGATGAACAGTATGGCATGACTTCTAGATCTATCTTCTGCTATGCATATCAAGATTAGCAGGAAGTTCTTGAGCCCTCTCCTACTTTACAACATTAGACACTTGGATGCCCTTGCCTTCTTCCGCCCAGCCATTTCCTCCCCACTGTAGCTTTCCCTCTTCTGTCCCACATCTTCAGCAAAGGGCTTTGGAGACAGCTGTGAAATCTATTTAAGAAGCATTACAAAACTTGCACACAAAACAGAACAAATGGGGTCCACATTGCAAACAGCAATACGTCTGGGTGTTTCCTTCTCTCTCTTTTTGCACTAAAATGTGTTCCAGATGACAAAAGACTTTGGAGGGGGGGAGGAAGAGAAGGCTAGACAAGGCAGCACTCTTCAAACTAGCTCACCCCACATTTCCTGTTCTTTTGGAGCACTGCTCCCCACATTTTAGATCACTCCCAGAATGCAACTCTTCCTTACCACCGCCTTTCATGGCATAATTAAATCCTAGAATCCTAGAATCATAGAGTTGGAAGGGGCCATACAGGCCATCTAGTCCAACCCCCTGCTCAACGCAGGATCAGCCCAAAGCATCCTAAAGCATCCAGAAAAGTGTGTATCCAACCTTTGCTTGAAGACGGCCAGTGAGGGGGAGCTCACCACCTCCTTAGGCAGCCTATTCCACTGCTGAACTACTCTGGCTGTGAAAAAATCCTACCATCAACTGCACAGGACTGGAGCCTATAAACTGCCAGTCTCAAAACCGTCAGGACCTGCAGCCATTGTGGCAGAGAAAGTCCTGGGGAGACCCCGACCTGTTCCCCACTTGCTATCAGGGCAACTTTGGCCCACTTATGCTCCCAGCCGACAGGGCTGGGGCAGAGAGAGCACAAAGGAAGACAGATCCATGCATGCCACCATGCCATGCCTGCAGGAAAGGTGAGAATAAAAGTGCATTTATCTGACTACCAATAAAGCCAAAGAAATTCGGTGCGACGGGTCGGAGCCAGTGAAACACTCCCCATTTGTCTAAAGCCTTTGCACAATTGGAAACTCAAGGGGGAAAGTCAACAGTAGGTCCTGGTGCAGAGCCAAACTTATTTTTATTTTATCCCCATTTGCGTTACTGCTTCTGCCAAGATCTTCCGCCACCAAGTTTCAGGAGCACTATAAGAGGAAAGTTCTTGCATGATGGTGCGCTGCTGGACCCAAGCAGGGGGCATCCCTTTTCCTGGTCTCCCCCCCCCCCCCCCGGTCAGTAAGGAGTGCCCTTGGGGTAGTTCAGACCAGAGGGAGACCTTTTGTGAATCTGTTTGAATGAGGTGCCTCCCTGCAGTCCCACACTTTAAAACTGGAAGGGGTAACAAAACACCTAGACAGGTAACACTTCTGAAACCACGTAGCACCCCAAAATGGATTTTTCAGCAGTAATGTGAATTCTTCCCTACCTGCCAGTTTTTCAGCTGCAAGTACCTAGTTCGGGAGGGAGTGCTGGACATTTTAATTAAAATGCATTAATCATAGAACTCCAGAAAGCCTGCCAGGTGTGGGTTATACCCAGCCGTGACCTTGACGTTCCGGAGTAAAAAAAAGAAAAAACCCAGAACTTGGAAGAGAGATCCCAAAGAAAGCAAAGAGGAGAGTGCAAAGAACACAGGGCTTGTAGCAAAACTGCCTGCCTGTTTCAGGTCAAATGTGATGTACAAACAGCTGGCTGAGCTCCAGCCCCCTATTATTATATTCCGAATTATCTTCACTGTACTAAGGTGAATTTGGAATTGTCATGCTTAAGGTGTACGGAACATTCAGTTGCATGCCATCTTTATTTAGAATAAGAGCATAAATAATAGTCCAACTTCCTAGATACCTGCAACCTGGATTTTATCTTTTTTTCATAATTTATGAAAAAAAGCAACAAATATAAATGAATAAAACTGGCAAGCAAACGAAGGGTCAAGCCCCTCCATTGGGCCAGTGGCTTCCAAATCTTTGGATTCTTGCTTCCCAAAACTACTTTTGCTTTTCAAAAGCCAGTAGCTGGGTTTTGATTCAGGGGACTCTTGCTGTGTGTACCGTGTGGTTCAGGGGTGGCCAAACTGTGTCTCTCCAGCTGTTGATGGACTACAATTCCCATGAGCCCCTGCCAGATGGCAGGGGCTCATGGGAATTGTAGTCCATCGACAGCTGGAGAGGCCACATTTTGGTCACCCCAGTATAGTCTGTCCCTATGAGGCTGCTGAGGCAGGCGTCAGAGAGAGATGTTAAATATAGAAGCACAGAGCATGACTACCTGCAGGGAATTAGCTGATAAATAGCTGCCTATGAAGCGGACAAGTCAGGTGTCCGTGATAAGTGTCCCCAGACATACCCTAGGGGCCCGTAACATTTGGGCAAAACAGGCAGGTGTTAAGCCAGTAGCAAACGCAGATGTTAAAAGTGATCGCTGTCAGCACAACGGAAAAGCAGAGAACGACGCTTGGACGTTGGCATTCGGAAGGCCGCTGCCTTTGAACATGGAGGCTCGAATTACACCGACGTTCTAGTTACATAATCATTTACAATACCTCTGAACGGGAGTGGTTTAAGGATTCGCAGGGCCCATGCCCCAGAGCCAGTTGAAGGATTCCCGGGGGCCTGGCAGAGTACAACGGCAGTGGCAGCAGCCAGACTGGGGGCAGAAGGCCCCCCCTCCCACAGTGGAAATGGGTGTCGCTTCAAGAGTCCTTAAAGAGGGGGAAAGGTGGAGGAGAGAGCTACATGGTGGAAAGCACTGGGTAGGGTCTCTGGAAATGTGGGGCCCATCGCACGTGACATATGCTCTACATCAGTGGTTCTCAACCTGGGGGTCGGGACCCCATTGGGGGCCAAATGACTCTTTCGCAGGGGTTGCGACAGGGCAAGCAGCTTGGGGGGGCACCATCCACACAACAGCCTTGCGGGGTAGGTCAAGATAGAGTGTTCTGTCTGTCTGGAGCAGCGGAAAAGAGTGAGATCGGCATGGTGGGACAAGAGGCAGAACTGAACTGAGAAACCCAGGGGGGGGGAACAATTTATATACAATCATAAACACTGGATCTTCACACCATTGGTTAGTTTTTGGTTTAATTTCTGTGAAAGAACCCTTGCATAATTTTAGGGTTGGGGTCACCACAATATGAGGAACTGTATTACAGGCTCGCGGCATTAGGGAGGTTGAGAACCACTGGGCTACATGGATAAACTGGCCCAGGTTCTGAACACAGAGGTGTCTTGGTCCTTGATAGTGGATTTCGCATACCTGTGTGGTCCACCACAAGTTCAGCTTTGCATGCCGAAGGTTCCATCCTTGACATCTCCCGTTAACAGATCAGGCAGTAGGTGATATGAAAAACCTCTGCCCAAAGACCCCAGAGAGGCTCTGCGAATTCGAGTTGACACTACAGAGTTTGAGAGACGAACGGTCCAACTCAATATAACACAATTTCCCATCCTGTTCATTCGGGCATTATGGCTAACAGGAACTGATGAGCCTGCCCTCCGTGAATCCACTTTAACAAAGCCCGCCAAATATACAACTCACATCGCTTCTCACAGCAGGGAACTGAATCACAGAATCATAGAGTTGGAAGGGGCCATTACAGGCCATCTACTCCAACCCCCTGCTCAGCGCAGGATCAGCCCTAAGCTTCCTAAAGCATCCAAGAAAACTCCACAAGCCAAACTGATCTTTGAGTGACGGGGTATTTCTTGGCCACTTCTGCCACGAACTGCTGGTGAGCCGGGTTTGATTCCCCGTTCCTCCCCCACATGCAGCCAGCTGGGGTGACCTTGGGCTCGCCACAGCACTGATAAAACTGTTCTGACCGAGCTGGAATATCAGGGCTCTCTCAGCCTCACCTCCCTCACAGGGTATCTGTTGTGGGGAGAGGAAAGGGTAGGTAACCATAAGCCGCTTTGAGCCTCTTTCGGGGTAGAGAAAAGCGGCATATAAGAACCAACTCCTCCCTCCTCCTCCTCTTCTTTTTCTGGCTTGAAAAGGCCTGTTCTATTCCTCTCTCACCCCCCCCCCCCAATATTCCAGATTATGCTGAGTATAATCTAAGCTCTTAATTAGCCACCTTCATTAGAGTGGCCAAACTAGGAAGTTTTCAACAAGCTCATTCTTCTATTGAGGAAAACAGCTTCCACAGGCATGCAGAAACACAGAATTACTTACATTACTAACTTTTTTAAAAAGGTAGTGTTTACTTTAAACAAAAGAGTTAGGTGAAGTCAGTAGGTTCTTATTAATTGTGTTTTTAGTCTCCATTCCAGCCCCAAAGATCCATATAAGGATTCTCTTGTCCTCAGTTGAACTCTCTTGTATATGTCTAGGTACAGGATATATATTGGGTAGAGTTGAATAGATAATATCTGATTGCAGGAACCCTTCTGTCCTGTGCATGCCCCAGGTTCTGGGACAACTCTAGAGAAACAGGGTGTTTAAGAGGTAGACAGTCTCAACTGCAATAAGGCGGGGAATAAAAGAAATCAAAGGGAAAAACTGTAAGTTTCCTAATTTAAAGTGGAGAAGAGACTATGGGAATACCCAAGTGTGCACAGGAAGCAGAACAGGACACTTGAAACATGTTTGAAATGTACACTGCATCCAAGGACACCCCCCCCCCCAAAAAAATGTGCTACAGTAAAGCCAAAGATGGAGCAAGAATCCCATCCTTATTCGAAGGAGCACACCTGGATATTCCATCTATTCCTCCCTAAACTGTGTGGAGGGATGCTGAGATACGGAACGCAGTGAGCTGTACACCAAGCCAACTGGCCAAGCTAAACTTGGAGAAACTTAAGTGAAACAAGCCAAGATCCCTGTTTCAACCTTCAGGGAGAGAATGTGAATGTGATTTAAAAGTATTCATGTGGCATACTTTCAAACGATACAAGCTAACCCAAAAGGCAATCAACAACAACGAAAATCTACAAAAGTCTTACTTCGGCAATTAAAAATTACCAATCTATCAAAACAAAGGACACTACAGAGCATGCAGGCCACTTGAAGCTACCCACTTTCTGTTATGAATCACCATGGATCAAGAGATCAGCAAACAGTCCTTTGTTGATCATCTTCATGCACAAATATACATGGAGAACCACAATTACTAACACGGGTGCAGCCTGTACCTGCAGAACACACAACAGCTTGCATGTTTCCCCATTTATATTTGGTAAGATGTGCAAGATTTACTTCCATCTAAAGAAGAGGTTTTTGCTCTGGAAGGTTTCTGCTTGCATAGCCCAAATCCAATAGTCAAACTAAGTGTTTATATGTTACTGTTCACAAAGGATTGTTATGCGTGCTCTCTCTCTCTCTCACACACACAACACACACACACACACTCGCTCAGTGTTGTGCAGCTCTTATGAAGAGTCAAAGTAAGATGTGGGAGACCTGAGTCAAATCCACACTCTGCCAAACTACCTCCTAAGAGTTGCTGTGTAGATACAATGGAGGGAAGGAAAGCTATGAATACTATGATGCTCTTTGGGTCCCCACTGAGGGGAAAAAGCAGCATATAAATTAAATTAAATTAATTTAAGTAAATAAATTTATAATTTACATCCTGCACACACACACACACATTCTGCAAAGCTTTACACATCATGCCATACAACTGCATGAATTTAAAGCCCACATTCTAAATATTTTT
Organism: Paroedura picta; assembly: GCF_049243985.1. Lineage (NCBI taxonomy): Eukaryota > Metazoa > Chordata > Lepidosauria > Squamata > Gekkonidae > Paroedura > Paroedura picta. Next base: position 16,125,823 of record NC_135374.1, on the reverse strand, counting down.
TCACTGATACCTCGCTTCTGCTTGCCCAGTGGGGATCCAAGTGGCTTCCAATGTTCAGCCCTTCTAAATTTCAGTCATCACAACAACCCCAGTAAGGTAGGCAGGCTGAGAGGGTATGAACCGACTTCCCAGGCAAGGTTTCCATAGCACAAACGGGGATTCAAATCTTAGTGTAGTCCCATTACACTAAGCAATATACCAGGGATGACCTAACTGTGGCTCTCGAGATGTCCATGGACTAGAGTTCCCATGAGCCCTGCCTACCAGCAGGGCTCATGGGAGCTGTAAGTCCATGGACATGCTGGAGCCACAGTTTGGCCACCCCTGCACAATACAGGGGTCTCATATGATTCACACAAGCATGTTCAAGCACCTTTTTTATTTATCACAGCAATCACAACACAACTCTGTTGGGGAGACGCAAGCTAATGTCACTTTGCAGATAGGAAACCCGGGGGGAGGGGGGGGAGGAGAAGAGACCCTGCTCTCAATCTATTTCCAAATTTTTAACATATGTGCACAGCCAATAAACTCGTCTTCCATAACTGTCATGGGAGTAGAGATGCTGGAAACTATGTGATAAGCCCGCAGTAGGCTAAAGTTCAAAGAAAACCAAAGGAAGCCATTCTGGGATGCTCTGCAAGAGATTTGGCTTTTTAGGTTTAACGTACGTCGAATGAACTAACCCTGGGCCGAGGGTGTTGTGCACAGTGGCTGGAGCTGGATTTCTTAAGCATCAAAGAAGAAGCATGTAGGACTAAGTCCCTTTTCAAGTGGGCTTTAATGATGAAGAAGATGAGTTGGTTCTTATATGCCGCTTTTCCCTACCTGAAGGAGGCTCAAAGCGGGCTTACAGTCGCCTTCCCTTTCCCTCTCCCCACAACAGACACCCTGTGAGGTGGGTGAGGCTGAGAGAGCCCTGATATCACTGCTCGGTCAGAACAGCATTATCAGTGCCGTGGCGAGCCCAAGGTCCACCCAGCTGGCTGCATGTGGATAAATGGAAAAGCTGACATAATCTGGTACAGAAATACCACCAGCAGCCATCCACGCTTTTACAGCCTGTATAGGAAACGTGACAAAAGTGTATAATAATAATAATATAATAATAATAATAATAATAATAATAATAATAATAATAATAATAATAATATAATACCCTCATTTTACAGCTAGCCGTAACATTTGTTTAAGAATATTTTCAACTAGATCGAAACAAATTCCACTGTTACATCTGTTTTCTATCTGTTTCAATATTCAACAAAATCTGGAGGAACCCCCACAACTGCAAGGGCTTTAATCCATTCATTAACAGGAGGCAAGTGGGGGGTGCCCACCACCAACAACAACGCCACCCCCCTGGGTTAAGCTTCAGGGCTGCAAACAAATCCACCGCAGAGATGGCATCAGCAAAATGTCAACAGCACTCAAGCACTGCAATTAGTAAGATTTATTTTGTGCCCGGGTGACCAAGAACGAAGCCGTGGAACACACAAGAGAGGCGAGCCAACTAAAAATGCACAGTTCTGCCACTGGATTTTTGGGCCTCATTTCACTCTGCGCACAAAACAGACGTCAACCAAGAGTGATGGTGGGATCAAAGTCCCTTCTGCCTTATAGGTAATTCATTTTTTTTCAGAAAGCATCTTAGGCCCCTAGGCTCCCCCGAAACCCCCGGAGTGGGGGGGGGGGGGGGAATGGAACAAGAGTTCAGTTATTGCCATTCCAAACACAGGGCGAAGCCCAGACGGGCGGGCCATCCACACACAAATCAAGCAAGCCGGCTTATAATACCTGCCTTGAACTCCCGAGTGACATACCAGACTTCCCACAAACTGAGGGGGGTGGGGAGGTGTGCATGCAAAAAGAAAAAAAAGCCCTCTTTATATTGCAAGTGTGGAGACAAGGGGGGGAAACTCCATCCCCCCCCCTCTCCTTTCTGACAGGGAGAAAAGGATAAACAGTTGTCAGCCTGTAAGGCCCAACCCATGAGATGGAGCAACTCCTCCCCAAGTGGGCAGCAGAGGAAGAACTGGCCTGCCTGAATGAGCCCATCCAGGGATTTAGGAGGGGGGAAGAAAATTAAATGAGAGGAAAGGTCAAAGCTCTCACAAGGGAAGTCAAAATGGAGAAAAATCGAAGGGGACAGCTCTCTTGCAAGAGGAGGTCCAGCACAAAAAGCTTAACATGATGGATTTGGGGGGTTGGGGGGGTTAGATGGGTGCACAGATTTTTAGATCGCATATAAGGAAGGGCCCTGGAAGAAAAATGTAGGTGGCACAGAACGCAGGTAGCAGATACCCAGGGGAACCGCTACAAAGAGGAAAGGAGAAACTTACAGCACAGAAAATCACAACTGGACTGCCACCATATTCCTGTCTACAGTATAAAGAGAAATACAGTTTCTCTTTTCTCTCCTGCAGCCAAAACAGAAGTTTACCTGATGCCACCACCTCTCCTCCTCATAAACAAGAGGTTTTCATACTAGAAAGAATAAGACATCCATTGCAACAGTGTTTTTTGAAGCCCCCCCCCCCCCAATCACTATATACTCCCAAGGAGAAGAGGGAGCTGAAAAGTGGGGCTGTTTCCCCCCCACACCAATATCACCAGGAATGCAAAGAATATCAATCCACCCACACAGTTGGCAAGGCCAGCCACAGACGGCACAGCAAGGAGAGTTATTATTTATTATTTATCATACTTATAGACCGCCCTCCCCGGAGACTCTGAGTTGAGCCTCTGCCCTCCACTCAGAGGCCTAGGAAAGGGACAGAAGCCCAGGCATGAGAAAATAAAATGGGGTCTCTCATGTTCCTTCCCACCTCTGGTCTTCACCCCCATAAGGAGATTTGTATGAAGCCCCTGGGGGAAATCCTTCTTAAAGTCCCAGATCCTCCCTAGGAACAAACAGGAAATGCCCCACAAGTGCAAGAAAAGCCTTTAAAAGGGAACTAACTATGCAGGTTAAAAAAAAAAGCAACAACCACTGGATTCTGCTATGGTTGTTGTGACCCAGAAAGAAATCGGGTGAGAAGAGAACAGGGAACTTTTACAATTAGACATAAAGTACGCCGTCTCTACAAGGAAAGCCCTAGCTTGGGGGCGGGGAAGGTCACACCCTTTGACCTGGAAACTCTTTTTCCTCCAGGCTTGGTACGGTTCCCTCCTCCCCCCCCCCCCCCCGCACACACGCACACAAAATCAAACTTTATTTTTCCATATCCCTTTAGCAGAAGGACAAGAGCACAAGCAAATCTCTGCTAAACAGACAGGTCTCTTTAGTTAAGATGTGGCATCTTTCGATGCTCAGCAATGCACATATAGCAACGAATGTGGTGGTGACTCCCAGGCATCTGGCATGAAGATTGACACACTGTTTCACCTCCGACTCTTTTGAGATGTAGACAGAAACCACCTCAGAGCAAGGACAGGTCGCCCCCCCCCCCCACCAGCACCACCTTTTTTGCACATTTGTGAAATAAACGGCGTTGTTCATCTCTGTTGTTAATAATTATAATACCGCTGGTGGCGATGACCCTGGACACCGTAGATTCAGCCAGGCCTTGACGCCTTCTGGAGCTCAGCTGGTAGAAGTCAAATAAGCCTTTATTAATTCTCACCTTCCTGGATTGAGTGTGTTGGCGTGGAAGGAGGAGATTTCCACATCTACAAACTATTAGTAGGTTAGGGGGTGAAAGGGTTTTCAGATAAGTATGGGATGGAAAGGATTTAGATACGTACTTGCCTGTATCTACATCAGGGGTAGTCAAACTGCGTTTCTCCAGATGTCCATGGACTACAATTCCCATGAGCCCCTGCCAGCAGGGGCTCATGGGAATTGTAGTCCATGGACATCTGGAGAAACGCAATTTGACTACCCCTGATCTACACCCTCTTCCCCTCCACACACACAGGGCCCGAAAGCAGCTTCTTGGTCCTATCCTCCCCTTCACCTTCTCCTCACACCCACCATCCTGTGAGGTAACCTGGGCTGAGTTGAGGAATTGGAAAAGGATGAGGGGGGGCCACTCCTAGGACTACATGAGCCCCTGCCAGCATCAGCATGGTAATTATCATCCACCAACATCTGGAGAGCCGCAGTTTGGCCACCCCTGGCCTAGGCCAGTTCTCCAAAAAGAGCTCCAGGCAGGAAAGATCAGTGGTTTATAACGCAGGTGGCCCAACCATGGCTCTCCAGACGTCCATAAGACTACAAATACCATGAGCCCCTGCCAATTGGCCATGCTGGCAAGGGCTCATGGTAATTGTAGTCTATGGGACATCTGGAGAACCTAAGTTTGGCCACCCCCGGTTTGTTACAATAATGACTTCGTTTTTATAGCCTGCCCTTCCCAGTTGGCTCAGGGCGGGTCTAGGACACTTGTTAACCTCCTGCCACCCGAGGCAGTTTCACAGCTTTTTACGTAATGGGCAGTGTGCCTGTCAATTCTTCTTAGGGGCAGAGGACTCCGAAAGCTGGCAGCGGCCCAGGCCTCTCTGGACCTCTGGAGGAGCCTGCCCCGGCCCTCAGCACTGCACCGCACTGCAGGGGAGGCCAAACCATGGCTCTCCAGATACGTCCACAATCACCATGAGCTACTGCCAGCACAGCCAATCGGCAGGGTTTCATCATGGTCACTGCAGTCCATAGACCTCTGGAGAGCCATGGTTGGGCCACCCATGTTCCAAACCATCGTGCTTTCCTGCCTGGAGCTTTAGGCCCAGGCCAAATGGCTCTTTCTGGAGAACTGGCCTAGGCCAGGGATGGCCAAACTGCGGCTCTCCGGACGTTGGTGGGCTATAATTACCATGCAGACGCTGGCAGGGGCTCATGGCCACTGTAGTCCACGGACCCCTGGAAAGCCGCAGCAAAAAACGCCCTGCATTGTGGACTGAACATGTTTTTTTCCCAAGCATTAAGAGCAAAAACAAAGGATTTAGAGCAGGGGTAGTCAACCTGCGGCCCTCCAGATGTCCACGGACTACAATTCCCAGGAGCCCCTGCCAGCATTCGCTGGCAGGGGCTCGTGGGAATTGTAGTCCGTGGACATCTGGAGGGCCGCAGGTTGACTACCCCTGATTTAGAGAAACCAAGACCCCCCTTCCCGTGGGGACCCCCCTCCCCGCTTTCTGCCCTCCCCCGCCTTGGAGCATGAAAGGGGCGAGTCTGGCCCTGCGGGCGAAGCTCTCCCAAGCTGCCCCCCTCCCTCCTTCCCGGGCGGGCGGGCGGGCGGGGCTCTCACCTGGCGGGAGTGGGCCTTGGGCTCGGGCGGCTTGAAGAAGGAGTCGGGCAGCTTGCGGAGGCGCATGGGCAGCGTGTGGGGCACGTTGGCGCCCTTGGGGTTCATGACGGCGTTGAAGAGGGCCTCCAGGTCGGTCTCCGAGTCGCCCCGGACGTGCACGATCTGGTGGCCGGCCGGGGGGGGCCCGGACACGGCGCCGCCGGGCTGCTGCTGCCCCTGGGGCGCCGCGGCTTGCGGGGGCTGCTGCGGCGATGCCTGCTGCGGAGGGGCCGCCGACGGAGGCTGCTGCTGCTGCTGCTGGGGCTGCCCGGCGGGGTCCATGGCTGGCTGGCTGGCCGGCCTCCCTGCTTCAGCCGCTCCTCTCTAAGCCCCGGCTCCTGCGGCCGCTCCGTCCCGCATGCCCCGCACCGACCCCCGGCTGGCTGGCGGGCTGGGTCTCCCGGCTGCCCCGTCGCCCCGCAGCTCTCCCCCGGCCCCGCCGGATCCGGCCCGTCCGAGCGGCGGCGGCGGCGGAACGAGAAGAAGAAAAGAACTGGAAGGTCCCAAACTCGGCTGGCGGGCGGGCGGGCGCACAAACACTCCCAAACAAAAGTTCGCAGAGGCGCCCGCCCGAGCGCGCTCCGCCCAGCGCGAGCCCGCCCGCACGGAAATCGACGGGACTTAATTCAGCCCAGCCGGCGAGAGCGCCTCCCCCCGCCCTTCTCGCGTTGGCTTAGCCTGGTGCGCCCGGCCGCACCGCAATCCGAAGAGTCCCCGCGGCGGGGATCGGCGCCGCGCTCGCCCCGTTTCCTCTCGAGGAGGCCGCTTGGCGCCTCCCGCCGAAGACAGCCGACTTCGGCTCCTTTGCCGCGCGGTGGGTGGCTAGTTGGCTGCCGGCGCCCGCCCTCCCCGTTCGTCGCCTTCAAAAAGTTCAGCAACCAAGTGTTTTACTTTCCCCCCCTCCCAAAAAAAAAAGTTTTCCAACCCTCCCGCAGGGACAAGGAGGAGGGGAAACGGGGACTATTTTCCCTCTCTCAGCCAGAAAGGGGAGGAGGGGGAGGAAAGAGGGGACGAGACCACGATCGGGGGCGGGGAGGTGAAGGGGGTGGGGGGCGTATTGCCTGGAAGGTCCCGCAGCCCGGGCTGGCCAGGGAGAGGTTGGAGGAGGGGGAAGGAGCAGGCCTCCCAATCCTCGACGTAACTTCCATGCCCCCCCCCCACCACCCTGGAAGCCGGGCAGCGGACGGAGGGGAGGTGCATTGAGACCCCCCCCCCTTCAACCCCTGCGGGCTGCAAAGTGGCTTCGCGGTGCATTTGCAGCGGCGGCGGGTGCAGAAGGAAAGCTCTTCCTTGCTCGGGCCACTGGCGATTGCGCCTCCACTTGCAGCCCCGTCTCTGAAACGAAGGGGGGGGTCCTCTGGGAACTGGGTGAGAATTTGCCCCCCGACCGCCCATTAATGCTTTCATGCTTTCACTCCTGAGAGCTGCAGAGAATCTCTCTCTCTCTCTCTCCCTCTCTCTCTCTCTCTCTCTCTGAGATTTCCAAAAGGAAATGCGGAGGGGAGCAAGAATGAAGTTGCAGCTCTCCCCCACAGGAATACGAAGAAACGGTAAACAGGCTCAGGGCTGCTGTGGAAACCCCAGACTGACCAGTTGTCTACATTTTATTTACTTATTATTTTATAAGTGGATTTATATATACACGGCCTGCCCTTGTGGCTCCGGGAAGCAATTGCTGTTAGTGAAAAGGACTTCTCACAATTGTGCTTTGAACAGGTTTCGGAAAGGTTACATTAAAAAAAATGATCTAAAAGGTATCTAAAATATGTGAATTAAGGAAAAAGACGATGACGAAGAAGATGCGTTAGTCAATCCAGTAGCAGCACAGCTTTTCCCCAATTGCTGGTGGGAATACATGTATTAAAACACGAATGCAAATCAATAAAAACGGTAAGTGTATGAAATCGACAGTCTCGTGGATTGCTAAGACATGAGATCCTAACAAAGGCATGTTTTTTAAAAGTCCATCTGCTAATTCAGCACTTCTTAAATCGGTCAATTTCAGAAGACAGTGGTCCCAAATGAGTGATACAAGACGTAGACGTGTCTCTTTAAAGGGTTGATGATCAAGTAGGCAAAAGTTTGCTCGTGCCTGCTGGATGAGGGATAGCAAAGGCCGTGAACATCCTAGGAAGAAAAGCATTGAGACTTATTAAAACACATTTCTTCATCTCCTTCACCTGTCTGATATAGGTTGGCTTATAAACAATCTCTACTGCCTCTGCGTGGGATGGCGGCCAAATGCATTTTGCTCATTACAAATGGAACTGATGAAAGGCAAAGAAGGGAAATGTCACTGAGGTCTATAAAAAAACTTACAAACTAGAAAGGTGCGTAATAAAATGTTACGCCACCATGCTGCAGTACTTATACGCCCATGAGTAGAGTGATGCAAACTGGGGACACCTGCTTGGTACACAGAAGGTCTCCGGTTCAATCTCCGACATCTCCAGTTTAAATGACCAGGGAGTCGGTGATGTGAAAGATCCTAGAGACAATTCTGAGCTCTGTAGTCTGTAGATTCGGTCATAATGCAGCCTGCTGTGTTAGCATGAGTTCATGGAATAACCCCAGTGGGGTCTTGTTAGTATCCAAAAACCATAACGGAAGAAAGACCCTAACCTAGGCTTTAATTAACACTTAAACAATTTGACAATAAATAGAAATGTCTTATCTCTTCTTTTAATCGTCATAGAACAACCAAAACGGCCTCCAGATTTAAACCGTTTTCAAAGTGGCATTTTCATCAGTGGCTGTTTTTCCAACTTGGTATTTGTTGATGATCTAGTCCTTTGCTATGATCTATTCTTCTTCAAAGAATTTAAACAATATATATTGGCTCAAAGTTATGGGGAAGCTTAGTCAAAAGACTGTTCCAGCCAAGACCACCTTTATGTCTTTGCCAGTTTCCTCGTTAACCGGTTTGCTGTGTTCTTGCTGACGGGCTAGTCTGATGCTGTTGGTTGCTTGGTTCCATTTCAATGGTATTAACAATGAGTTTAATGTATGGCGTAGGTTGTATATGGTGCTGTGGAGTGCAATTCCTTTAGCGTAAACTACTCTGGCCAGGGTTATTTCTTTAAGGGGCATAAAAGAACACCCCATAAGAACTAGGACTGAATGATGGGAAACTGATGTCCCTCCGCATGAGCAGGAGGTCACTCTGCTATCTGGGACTGCTCTTGAACATGTAGTGCCCACTACCACAATGCTGTGATAGACGAGGCAGCCCTGCTTACACTCATCTTCAGCCTACAAGCATCACACCATCACAATCAGCCATTCGGAACTGCTGTGGTATCCATGCTCTAAGGCAGGGGTAGTCAACCTGTGGTCCTCCAGATGTGCGTGGACTACAATTCCCATGAGCCCCTGCCAGCGGTTTCTGGCAGGGGCTCATGGGAATTGTGGTCCATGAACATCTGGAGGACCACAGGTTGACTACCTCTGCTCTAACGCACCTTCCAATGGTATGGTTTTATGCTGCAGACTAGGGTTGCTAGGTCCCTCCTGGGAGGGGGGTGGTGGAGGGTCTTACGAAGTGTGAGAGGGAAGCCCAGCCAACAATATAGCAAGGTGTGTATTTCATTTCCAATGTGACCCATAAGGGATGTCATCACACTGCGCTGGCCAGGTGACACTCTGGTATCTGGGCTCCTATCATAAGAATTTTTGTCCAAATGCCGGAGTGTAATCCCTGGAATTTCTTTTGAAATAATTTGATCTCATTGGTTCTGGTCTGTCCCTCTGGAGCAAGAGAGAACAACTCTGCTCCATCCTCTATATGGCACCCTTTTAAATACTTGAATATGGTTATCACATCCCCTCTCAGTCCTCTCCTCTCCAGGCTAAAAACATCAAGCTCCCCCAACCGTTCCCCATTTCTCAATTCTCTATAAAATATTGTTTTAGCTTTTTAGGGATTGGGAACTAGGGATGGTACAAATCAATCCATGAGCCAAAATTTGGCATGAACGTGGCTCTGTTTGGAGCCCCTTAAGGGCCTTAACCAATATCTGGGGAAGGTGCACTCCTGCCCCAGCCACTAAACCCTTTTGGCTTGTTTTCTCCTTCCCCCCTGCTTCAAAGTGGGAGCAAGTGAAACAGCCAGGTTAAATAGCTGCCAGCCATGTAACCCCCCCCCCCCCACCACCACCACCACCTTCTCCTGGTTGTGGCTTGCTGTGTTTGCGAGAATGGGGGATACCAACTGGCCAGTTCAGGGCATTTTGGACTTAATTGCCCCAAACACCAAACTGGAATTTTTAGGTTCATGCCCATTCCTATTAGGAACCTCATCTCTCTTCACTTTTACAAATTACTTTCTTTGCATTGCTCTATTATTGTGCATTGCTTCAATCCCCGTTGAAAAGTTCTGGCCCTGTTGTTTACAAAAGCTTTAATTTAATTAAAACTTGGAGAGCATATCGTATCCTTTATACTCGGATAACGATTTGCATGGCAAAAGGCTACCCCAAATTAAACTGATGCACTGGCTCTTAACCTGGTTTACCGGCGGGTGAATATTTAAAACGTTCACGCAAACCATTGCTGCCATCACAACTTTGCCCTATGAAAGAATGCATACATTGCATTAACATATTTTTGTTGGTCCAGTCTGTGGATCGTACAGTGATCAACATGGCGTAGATCATTAAGTACCTTAAGCAACACCTCCTCCTATACAAACCTACCTGTCGTCTTCAGAAGACCTGCTGTGGGTACCCTGGCTATCTGAAGCTAGATGGACAGTAACCTGAGAAAAGGCCTTTTTCACAGAGCCAAAAATTTGTAACACCTCCCTCCCCCAAGGCCTTCCATTAGCAGGTGACCACTGAGACCTCTGGGTCTCAGTAAGAGTTGAGCTGAGGCTGTTTTGCAGTTCCATCATTCTCTAATGTTATGGTTGTTATCGTGTTAATGTTATTGTTATAATGTTATTGTTGTTATCACCTGTTGTTACCATCTATGATGTTACCTGTATCTTTTTCCTGTTTCCTGTAAACCGCCCTGAGCCTTCGGGGAGGGCAGTATATAAATGTAATAAATAATATAAAATAAACTAAAGATTCCATAACATTATACTTCATGGAAGTCCTTTCCCACCCCAAAGTCCACCCGCCCCAGCTCCACCCTCAATGTCTCCAGGTGCTTCCCAACCCAAAATTGGAAAATTTTATTCGGCAGGAGTAGAGTTGCCAGTCTGATTTTCCATCACAGATCTAGCTGAAGAAGTGAGCTGTGGGCCCACGAGATCTTTGTATTGTGTAGGCCAGCCCTGAATTGCTAGCCAGCCTTCTATTCCTCCAATCAGTTGAATCTATCTTCTCTCTCTCTTTTTTTCTGATGGCAGTCAGCCTCCCCAGCCTACAATCTCACTCTCTGCCCCACTTTTTCTCATGAACGACATACCATTATTTTATGAATTCTGCAAATTACAAACAGGTCGGTGTTATTCCTCCTTTCTCAGGTGAATTCGGGGCATTTTTTTTTCCTGTGTGGCCCTGGTTGCTAAATCAGACTAAATGGAGAGTCACAGAGAAAGGCTCCTTAGGCTGGGGTGGCTTCAGATGTTGCTGACCAGAGCGGTCAGACCTGTTTGGTCTGATTTGCTACATTCAAATGCAGCTGCAAACTAGGTCCGTGTTTTGTTTGAAACTACGGGTGCCGAAATGCAGCTTGCCTTAGCCGCGATGAGGACATCTCAGTGGCCCCCATGGCCGTAACATTTCAAAACCGCACATGTTAAAGGGCAATCATTTGTCTGCTTAGTCACAGCTATTCTTGAGAAAGGCATTTGCCTCTTTGAGGTTTCCAGCTGAAGATAAAAGGCCCAGAGGACTTTGGGCACATTTGAGTCCAAAAAAGATGCATTTTCAACAGATGTGAAACAGCAGACCTTCATCATGCTCCATGGTCCATTATACAAGGAAGTTAAAAAGTCAGGAACGTAGCCATTGTTGACTTAGTGAGAAACTTGTAGCGACCCAGGAAATTAGATTCTCACTAGAAATGAGAGTGGCTAAAATGACAACAGTACGTTGTATCGAAAGAGCTTCTTGTGGCGCAGAGTGGTAAGGCAGCAGACATGCAGTCTGAAGCTCTGCCCATGAGGCTGGGAGTTCGATCCCAGCAGCCGGCTCAAGGTTGACTCAGCCTTCCATCCTTCCAAGGTCGGTAAAATGAGTACCCAGCTTGCTGGGGGGGGGGGGGGTAAATGGTAATGACTGGGGAAGGCACTGGCAAACCACCCCGTATTGAGTCTGCCATGAAAACGCTAGAGGGCGTCACCCCAAGGGTCAGACATGACCCGGTGTTTGCACAGGATAAGTTGTATCACGTTAATTTACTCGAATCCGTGAATTCTATCTTGGTTTTTAAAAAGCTGCCGAGGAGAGGCAGGGGACAGACTGTGTGTGTGTATGTTTAAAAGAAACCTAATGGCCAAATGCTGGGGGGGGGGGGGCAAAAAAACTAGCCAGCAAATCAGAAGAGGAATTCAAGCTAATCTTTTCAAAAGGTTTAGACAGAGCAGACAAATAGGAAATCTCTATAATTTTTAGCTAAACGCAGTGTCATATCTGATGTGAAGGTTGGAGAGTTATGACTCTTAATCAAATTTATATCCCGATCCTTGTCCCCTAAACAGGTGTAATTCTACTTAGGATGGCACCATAAGGTTGTTTCAAGGGTGGCAGAATGATCGTAAAGCACTCTGTAGGTGTTTCAGAGGTGACTGCTTTCAGGATAATGATTAATAAATAATAATAAAGTGTCCACATTCAGTGGTATATCCAGCAGGTGGCTTCCAACTATTTGTTTTGGGAAAGCACTGTATGAAATTTAAAATGTCTTACTTCCACAATGCAGCTGATCCAAGACATGCACCATCTTAACCTCCAGAAAAGCCAGTTGGGTAATGTGATTTATTTTAGCTGTCTCAGAGGCAGTTCTCATTGGAGCGATTGAAAGATAATGGCTAAGTCCATTTGCGTCCCCTTCGCAGTATTTAGACTCCGTATACTCTAGTTAAGAATAGAATCTGTTCCACTATCTGTCCCTTTTAACAGGTGTTAAGTGTTTGACACTCGGTTGATTTAATGACGCCAATGCCAGATCATTTTAGCTCTGGACTTTGTAGAAATGTCATTTAATCCGGTGATGATTGTAGAAGATGTGAGTTGCCTACTAGGCAGGGTTTAGTTCTGGTATAATTATACCAGCTTGCCTTACATAGCTTATAGCCTGATCCTAAGCAGGTTCACTCTGAAGAACATTTTACTAAAATACAACTTACTCCAGAATGATTGTGCCTAGTTTTCTGCCTTGGTGAAACTGCCTTTGTTTACCTCAGAGCTGCCAAAAGCAGTTCTACAGATATAGTCCAAAAAGAGCCTTGCAGACAAGTCTTTGATGGCATTTGATAGCACTTTTGGTTCCTTTCTTTATTTTGAAATCTCCCATCAGCAAAATCTTTTGAGCCTCAAGTTATTATGACTACTGTTCTGAACCACACCTATCACTGATTAAGTTACATTCCAACTGATTTACCACTGGGTGAAATCCAGGAACTTCAGTTATTCGTGGGCTGGGGCTGCCTGGTAGCAATTCCTTGGCCTTCTTAAAGCAGGGGAAATATTGCCATTAGTTATAATGAATTGGACTGTCAATCTGAAAGCCAATGAGATTTCACAGTCTACTAATGAAGGCCAATTTACAAAGCCTTAGAAACGAGCTGTAAAGCAGGTTTTTTGCAAATGCAGACTCCAGTATTCCTGCATGGGGAAGCAGTAATCTGACATGTGACCTGAGCTGAACTATGGGGAACACGGTTTACGTCCAGAAGGCCACAGGTGCACTCTGTGGCAGCTCAGCTTATTTTAAAAAGCAGGTAGGATGAGCAGGTAAGTGGTCAGACTTGGTATTTGGGTTCCCATTTGCCCACTTACGGTGGGAGACCTCCACCCCTTGCCAGCTCAGCTGATCAGTGGGCAGAACCTGGGATCAAGGAGGTGGGGGCACGATCATCCGGGGGAACAAAATTTAAAAGAAAAATAAGGTCTCATCAGGAACTCTAGGGTATCAGTTTCCAGGAAGTAGCCAAGGCCGTATTTTTCTTCTTAAATTTTCCTCCTAAGACACTGGCCCCCAAACCACTATCCATCCATGGTATGATTAATAGGGAATGTTTGGGGGCCAGTGTCTTAGGAAGAAAACATATAAGATTATTCAGAGTGGAGATCCCATAGTTCACAAGGGCATCAGAAGATCAGAGATTCAATCACAGTAAGGATCACAAAGCAGGTAGACAGACCTCTCAGAGATCTTGGAGAGGGGCTCTTAGTCAGTGTACTGTACTGAAAGGTAGGCCCTAGGTAGACTGATGCCCTTCTAAGATCATTGGCTTCAATGGATTGGGAAGAGCCAAGGGCCCTGCCAGAGTTATCAGCTTTCTACAGGGCCTCTAAGACGGAGCTCTTCCACCAGGTGTAGGTTGAGGTCCTGGAATTACCATCAGGGGATCCCCTAGGGCTGGTGAGATCAGGTCCCCCGCTCTTAAGGAAAAAGCTCCGGACTGCTAGCTGCACTGGTGGGGGAGGAGATGGCTATCCAACCCATAGCCATCTTTAATGTGTCTTAATGTGCTGGGGATTTTAAGGGTTCCGTGTTTTTATCATTTTATTGTACACCGCCGTAAGTCTTTGAGAGCGGCGATATATGGATGGATGGATGGATGGATGGATGGATGGATGGATGGATGGATGGATGGATGGATGGATGGATGGATGGATGGATGGATGGATGGATGGATGGATGAGGCTGCTCAGGATTGCATTGTGAGCAACGGCTTAGGTCCTTAGGTCAGGGGTAGTCAATTTGTGGTCCTCCAGATGTCCATGGACTACAATTCCCATGAGCCCCTGCCAGCAAATGGACATCTGGAGGACCACAGGTTGACTACCCCTGCCTTAGGTCATCCACAGCAAAAATCTGTGAGAGTTTTGTTATCTGTCAACATGGTGAATCATCAAGTTAGTAGACCAATTACGCTGCCACCTGTTAAACTGGTTCGCAGTGGAACTCGGGTTCTCAACTACTAGAATGACCATGACAGCTTTTCTTTCACTTGTATGTCTGACTAATCCTATTGAGCCTGGAGCTTCTGGGTTACCCGGTTTGAGGGTTGCCGAAAAAGCAAATCGGTAAAAACAAAACACTGCAGAAAATAAAACTGTGTAGAAATGTGATTGCTTCATTTAATGGATTTTCGGATCTGTTGAAAGACTACCTGATTAAATCCATGTAAGAAATTTGGAAGGTGCTTGTGTCAGTGGATTATAATAAAATCAGAGTCCAGTAGCACCTTTAAGACCAACAAGGATTTATTTAGGGCGTGAATAAATCATAGAATCATAGAATCATAGAGTTGGAAGGGACCACACAGGCCATCTAGTCCAACCCCCTGCTCAACGCAGGATCAGCCCTAAGCATCCTAAAGCATCCAAGAAAAGTATGTATCCAACCTATGACTGCCACCAAATCCTTGTTGGTCTTAAAGGTGCTACTGGACTCTGATTTTATTGCGCTACTTCAGACCAACACGGCTACCCACTTGAAGGGAACATATTATGTTATGCACATTATACAGCACAGGGTGCAGTCCTATACCTGGAACGAAATCCCATGGAACTCAGACTCACATCCAAGTAAAACAGTATGGAATCCACCTTACTGTCAAGTAAAAATGGCGGTCAAATTCACTACGCTATTAGCACAATAAAACCAGAGTCCAGTAGCACCTTTAAGACCAACAAAGATTTATTCAAAGTGTGAGCTTTCGAGTGCAAGCGCTCTTCGTCAGACTATCTGCTTGCACTCGAAAGCTCACGCCTTGAATAAATCTTTGTTGGTCTTAAAGGAGCTACTGGACTCTGGTTTTATTGTGCTACTTCAGACCAACCCGGCTACTCATTTGAAGCTACGCTATTAGGTCAAAGTGCCTTGCATGCACTCCTATGGAGAGTTATTTGCCTAGGCCCACTGAAATCAGAAGAGTCCAGCAGCACCTTAAAGACTAACAAAATCTGTGGCGGCATCCATCGCCACCTTCTTATTGCATGTGAGAAGGAGAAGGAGGAGGAGGAGGGAGTGGTGAGTACAGTAATAAGCCAGCTTTGTTTCTGAGGAGAAGAGCTGTTTTGTTTTTAACACCCTGCTTTTCACTATCCAAAGGAGTCCCAAACACCTTTCCCCACAATAGGCACCCTGTGAGGTAGGTGGGGCTGTGCGAGCTCTCACAGAACTATGCCTTCAAGCACAGAAATCCTCATAGCATTCTCAATGTTGAAATGTCATTTTAAAACGCAAAGGTGGTCATGAGAGGGGGAAAAAATAACTATCTGCCAAAAAAACTAGGACGCAACGCCACAGAAAATTTAAAAAGATCCAGCCAAAGTTAAGGATGTGAGATTTTAAAGTGCTTAGCCTTAAAATATATTTGCTTACTGAAATGAGTCTCTATGAATATTCTTTCACTTTAAAATACCTGACAATACTTTAAAGTAATTCTTTTGCTTCAGTGAGATACTTACATAGGCAGAGACTTTAAAAACAGTAGATACTATATTAATTTCTTTCGTTTCAGGATCCTTTTGAACACTGAAAGACAGAAAACATAAAGCAGTGTTTAATGCAGACACTTAAATTTATTTATTTATTTAGATTTTTCTATCGCCCTTCCCTACAGCTCTAGGCGGTTTACATAAAACATATAGAACATTTACATAGAACAATATCAATATAACAATAACAATTTAACAGATATCAATATAACAAATAACAATAACATATCAGCTAGAGCAGCATTTTAACAAACAGTGACAAACCCTTGGTAGGTTTGACCTCTCAGCCTGAGGTCATTTTAAATGAGTTTAAACTCATTTTCAATTAGTTTAAAATTTACATTATATAGTTTGAGATAGGTACATCGGATGAAAAAAGAATCTCTGAGTAGACTGACAGCTTCAGAGATGACAGAATGCAAAATCAAACTCGATCTTAAAGGAAAATAAGAGTAGCTAATAGGAATACAGAGTTCTACATCAGGAAATGGGGAAGAAAAGGATCTCAAAGATGGGAGACCACTTTAAAAAATGGACAAGAGACCACTTTAAAAATCTAGGGTGATAAGCAGAAGCAGAAGCAAGCAATGGCAAACCACCTCTGTTAGTTCTCTTGCCTTGAAAACCTTATAGCGGTGTTCCCCAACCCCTGGGCCACGACTGGTACCGGCCGTGGAGCCCTTGGTACTAGGCTGCAGTGGGGGGGGGAGGCGCCAGTGGGCATGCCTCCCTCCCCCCCACAGCATGGCGCTTGCTGCACCGGGAGTGAGCGCCGCGCTGCGGGCGGGGGAGATGTGACTGGCGTGCTGGCGGGCACACTTCCCTCTCCCCCCCCCTCCCCGGTCCATGGCCTGAAAAAAGGTTGGGGACCACTGCCTTATAGAGTTAGGCATAAGTCAGTTGTGACTTGACATCACCTTACACTGACCATACAATGTTTTTTTCAGTCTAATTCCGTTTATTTCTGGTCAGATCTAAGATTTCATAATGGCGTTCAAAGCTCCCAGGTCATGACACTAAAAAAGAAGCCACTAATTATTTCATGATTACTTGAAAACTGGATTGCCAGCTGAATAGAGAGTAGTGAAATAAAATTTTTAATTGCTGACAAAGTGTAGCATTGAGGTTCCAATTCAAATACCTTAAAAACTGAGCTAAACCAAGCAATCTTTAACCTACTTAAATGAAGCTTTGCTAATAGTTGCATGCACATTCAATTCTAGAAAATCAGAATTAAAAAAAAATATGATTATTGCCTATATTTATTTGTTTGTTTGTTTATTTCACATTTATATACCGCCCTCCCCCTTGTATGCTGCTCTTCCCCAAGGGCTCAGGGCAGCTAACAACAATCAATGCAAACACAATAAAACAATAAAATTGACATCTAAGATCCTAAAATCCAAACAATAAAGGTTAAAAAATTCAAGAAGGGCCGCTGCCTCCTCTCTAGTGAAAGAGGGGCGGCATAAAATGGACTCCTGGTAGTCAGCAGGTCAGCAGATAGGGAGACCAGAAATTTTGATGGCATTTTATTACTGCTTCACATTGCATGCATGTCCAAAATTCAGATTCGTTGCAGGACAGGTTTACCTCACTAGATCTTTATATAGAGCCTTTGTTGTTTCTAAGTATGGACCAAGATCCTCTTCATATTGACAAAGAGTTCCTCCAAGGCAAAGGTGCTTAAAAAGACAGAAGAGAAACTCCTCACGATCCAAATAGCTGAATAGATCATAGTGATCTGTATCTTCCAAAAGAAGTACCTATTGTGAGACAGGGAAGGATATAAAATGGAAAATGTGTAAAATAGTTCAAAACTTACATTGAATAGAAACAGTGATTTGTTTATTTATTTATTTATTTATTATTGTATTTATATACCACCCTCCCCAAAGGCTCAGGGCGGTTTACATAAAACAGGAAGCAGACCGATAACTCAATTTATTATAATAATACAGTGATAACAATAAACAACATTATAGAATAGAACATTAAATCAATGCGTACTGATGGCCCAGTGGGTTGGGCGGGTCTGCAATGATTGCTGTAAGAGGGAGGTCGGGGGGGGGGGAGATGGGAGGTGGTGGTTCGGGTTGACCTCAACCAAGCTGCTAATGCTGCTCTTCTGTTTTTTTTTAACAGCATTGCCAGATACAATGCATCTGATAATCAATTTGTATGTAGTTATCTTTTCATCAAAAAAAGATCTTTAACGGAGCCACTTGATTCTAATAGATATGAGCCACCAGGCAGGTGTGAAGGCACAGTACCTGGAATCTTTGAGTGAATTAAGGTGTTTAATTTGGCAAGATTTGGCAATCTCGTGAGCTGATTAGACTTGCAGGTTACAACCTCAAAGGTGAGGGCGCATGGCCAGCGAGAGAGCTCCTCAGTTGCATTCCATTGATGGGGGAGTGTGCAACTGATGCAAGAAGAAGACTTCCAAGAGGGAAAAATCATTCTCCTCTACCTCCTACCTGGAAAGTAATTGAAACTGGGGAAGGGGTATTGAAATATATGCAGTATAATCGAGGGCCCATTTTTGCTGTGAGAGGCTCATGCTACTTTATGAATGTCATTCATACAGCTGCCCTTTTAAAACGGTCTCCTGGCTTATAACTGATCAGACTTCAGGGAGAAGCAACACTAGAGTAGGGGGGGGGGTTGTCATTCTCCCCTCACCCCAGCTCTCATCCTGCTTCTTCCCACAGTCTGACTGACTAGAAGCCGGGAGAAAGTTTTTAAAGGACAGCTCAGCCAGGTACAGAGACCGGAATGTGATGGAGACTCTTTGTACACTCACAGGCCTCTATAGTTGCTGACCCAGTTCTCCTTTTAAAATTCCACCCTCCTGGTTTCTAATCAGCCAGACTTCAACTACAGGGGAGGGATGGAGGGGAGGGGAGACAGAGAGATGAGGGGATATTAGAGAAGGGAGGGGAAGAGAATTGTCAAAGGAGGTGTGGGGAGAGAAGTATAGGGGGAGATTGATAGAAAAGGGGAGAGAAAGTGCTGTGGGTAAAATTGTCAGGGAAGGGGAGGGGGAGAAAGGGGCTGGAAAATTATTTGAGAAGTGATGAGAGGGAAGGGAACAAAGACAGAGGTGAACGGGATGCATCTTCCCTACAAGCTTCTTGCAAGTCTCCACTTGTAGGAGATTAATTGAGGACAAAATTAGTCACATTTTAACAATAAGTATATCCTTGAATGTGGGTTGTATATGTCGACAAGTATACACAGGAAGTACCACGACTCAAGGCCATACATAAAGATCTTCAGTCTACATATTTTTAATGTGTAAAACCTCATCTTTAAAAGCATTTCCTCCATTCCAAATTAGAAAATAATTCAAAGTTCTTTCAGTTCCTTCCAAAATTTCAAGTTTTTCTAATGGAACGTCATCAAGGGGGAAAAAATTAAATACTTTTTCTTCTCTCCTGATTTTTTTTTTTGGGGGGGTCACATTTCTAGAAATAGGCCTCTTCCACCAAACAAAGGCGCCTTGGTCCAGCAGAAAGCTCCTGGTGGTGAAGGCCAGCTCCATTGCTAACAGAGTAAAACCTTTGGATTCACCCTAAAGAAAATCCATAAATGTAGTCTTTCCAAAGGGAAACCCCAGTGTTACTGCTCTTTACACTGCTGGGGGAGGGGAAGGAAGGTTCCCTTTTGACCATCCCAAAAGGCTTAGGCTGGTGATCATAGAACTTGTGTGGACAAAAGTCATATTGGACAAGGTCTGTAGAAACAAAGGAGAATTGAGCGAGTGAGCAAGCCACACTTTGTTTGTGGAAAGAAGATACATACATAACCTGATTAAAGAAACCCTGATGTTGGGTACAAAGCAACTTCTTCCTGGTAAGCTAAAATATATCTGTGTTTTGAATGACGTCCCTCTTTTTCAAAGGTGGAATTTCCTTCTTCTCTTTTAAGAGACACTGGTTGTATTCTTTCCCCCTTCCTGCTTAACTTGTATGCTGAGATCATCATGAGAGATATTAAGAATCAAACACTGGAATTAAGATTGGAGGAATAATATTTGGTACGTTGATGACACTACCCTTCTGTCAGAAACTAAGGAAGGCCTAGAACAGCTGGTTACAAAGGTCAATGAAGTATGAAAGGAATTTGGACTTTTCTTAAACTCTGAAAAGACAAAAATAATGACCACTGCAAAAACAGACATGTCACTATAACAATTTATGGTGAAGAGATAGAATGTGGATCACAAATTGTTGTGAGTGGCGATTGCAGTATGGAAATAAAACGTTGAATTGCTCTGGGTCACTCAGCAATTACAAGCTTCAACCAAACTTGGAAAAGCAAGGACAGAAGCCTGACTCCCAAATGTAGATTAGTACGATCTATCATATTTCCATTAGCCATTTATGGTTGTGAAAGTTGGCCGATGAAAAAAAAATCAAACTACAGAAGAATCAGTTCATTTGAACTCTGTGTTGGAGAAGGTTTCTGCGGGTTCCGTGGACAGCAAAAGTCACAAACAAGGAAATACTACAGTGCAGAAATTCTGGTATATCACCGGTAGGCAAAATCATGAAACTCCAGTTCACTTAGTTTGGCTATATCCTGCAATCCAACTCAATGGAGAAAGCAATTATGCTAGAATTGGTCAGTGGAAAAAAAAACAAAGGGCGCAGCGGTTGGATGTGATCAGGATGGACACTGGACAGAACGTTGCATGGCTGAGGGGGGCAGGGCAGGATCAGGGATCATGGAGACAGCTGTGCCATGGGATTGCCAGGAATCAGACACAACTGAATGGCTGACAACAGCAACAACAGTGGAAAATACGGACGGATAATGAAAACCACTGGGCAATGCTAAACAAGGTGCGGATACTGGCTGGAAATTAAACTATGTTTCAGCCTGTACTGACCTTTCTTAGCTCATCAGCAATTAGAATCTCATCACGGTATTCATCAAAACACTTGACAATATACCCATTTTCTCGAACAACCCCTTCACAGTATAGTCGGTCAAAAAACGACATGGAGACTTTGGTACACAGAATATTCTTCGCTTCAACTTTCTTCACACTGGTATCTGAAAGATAAGGCAGAAAGGCAGACAAGGCAGACGGAATAAGAGGAGCCATTTTGACATGAGGTCAGAAGGTTATATTTTCAGAGATCTAAGCGTGGGCTAATACAGAAGCACATTTTAAACAATTTTGGGAAGTCTTCATAGATTGGAACACTTCTGTTGAAAACCCAGGTTCAACTTCCAGCTGAATCACAAGGAAGAATTAGACATTGTGGAGAAGGCAGGGGCTAGCCCAAAGGCAAGTTTCTCCTACCTCCAAGGAAACTGGACATTACAAGAAATGCCTGTTTCAACAGCCTTAGACCTCTAAATCCCTAGATGATCCCAGAGATCAGGCTTTCATGAAACTCTGGGGTTTCTTGAGGACCCTGAAAGGGTTTCCTGAGTTTCTGGAAGTTAATATTCATTCATTCATTCATTCATTCATTCATCCATCCATCCATCCATCCATCCATCCATCCATCCATCCATCCATCCATCCATCCATCCATCCATCCATCCATTTATTGGGTTTATATGCTGATATGAAAATGATAAAAATCACAATAAAAACCCCATACCCATTATTACAATAAGAAAGATGGCGTTCTGTCCTATAGCTTCTCCCGCTTGTTCAAAGAGAGGTCGAACATTAGTTCCATAAGAGAGAGGAGAAAAAGGAGGGGGGGGGGAAAGCTGGCCAATGGATTAGGGATCTAAGATGGAACCCGGGCTCTGCCCTGGCCTCAACTGTACGCCTGGCAGAAGAGCTCCGTCTGTCAGGCCCTGTGGAAAACTGGTATTAAACATTTATTGGGTGATATAACCACATATGGTCATGTCAACTACCCCTCTCCTCCCAAAATTGCCAATGATGGGCCAAGATGGGGTGGGAAGGAGCAAGGCCCCAGCTGGGCTTGTACACAGCTATGTTTCCCAACCAGAAACGGCACAATCGTGCCACTCCCGGGGTTTCTCAAAGCCTGAAGAATGTTTCAGGGGGTTCTCAATGGTAAAAAAAAAAAAAAAGTTGAGAAAGGCCACCCTAGATGATTTCAGACCAGGGCATCTTAGAATCATAGAATCATAGAATTATAGAGTTGGAAGGGGCCATACAGGCCATCTAGTCCAACCCCCTGCTCTACGCAGGATCAGCCCAAAGCATCCTAAAGCAAAGGACTGCAGATCCTTTTATGATTATGAAGGCTGTATCAGAGGCTTTTATAGACACCTCTCTGCATTCAAATGGAGCAAGGACCTTTTCTGGGGTGACGAATTTATGGAATCACCTCCCTAGTCCAATCTGCCTAGCAACTTGCCTGGCATCTGCCTTATCATCTTTTAGTTAACAGGTAAAGCCTGTCCGGTTGATCTATGCTTTGAAGGACAACATGCTATAAATCTAATATATTGCTTTAATTCACTTATGCATTTATGCAACTTTTGCCTGTTCTCTCCTTCCACTGCTGACTAGGGGGGGGAGCACTCAGCAGGGAGGCAGCAGGAGGGAAGAGACAGGCAAGTCTGGCTTTGCAAATTTCAACATTGCTCATGGTCATTTGAACATAACCCAGTTTGCATTTCCCTGCCTCTAGCAGTGGCAGTCAATGACACAACATTTATTTATCTATTTACATTATTTATACTCCACCTTTTCTCACTGGGATTTAAGAATGTGTGGTGTGAAGACACAGGGAATTGCAACTAGAAATTACTGAGGAAGAAGCAAGACATAATATGAGGCTACCATTTTCAGGGGCAACTCTGTGCTCTCCATTGTGTGTAGTTCCACTCCCTGGATAACCTTGGATAAGTCAGTACCAATCAGCCTTATCGAAGGCGGCCCCAACCTGGTGCAAGGAGTTCCCCAACAAGATCAGGGCCCTATCAGAACTCAAGCAGTTCTGTAGGGCCTGCAAAATGGAGCTCTTCTGCCAGGCTTTTGGATAAGATCAGCACCAAGGACCCAACTCCAATCCAGCTACCAGGAAACTGCAATACTGATGACCACGTATCCCCTCATCTCTTAGGCTGTTCTTTGTGATCTGTTATACGTCATTTACTACTTATCTCAAATGGTTACAAATGTTAAAATGTATTTTCTAGTTTCTGTGTTCCATGTATACCGCCCCTAGTTATCAAGTGGGGGGGGGATATAGAAGCCAAACCAATAAATAAATAAAAATAAATAGGTTAAACACCGCTCTGAGCTCCTTCAAGAAGAGTAATGGGAAACAGATGAGAGGAAGAAAATGGTGGCCTTCCCAAAATTTCCACAGCTTGGGGGAGGGGACACATTTTTTGCCAGAACTTTTTCCCCTGGGTGTCAGTGCACCATCCAGAAAAGAAGGGGGGCATAGTTCAATTCCACAATATAATAGGGAATTCAGTAGAAATCAATGCCCCTTCTTTCACAAACAAAAACACTGTGCCATTGGGGAGAAATGCATGTCAGAATACATACCACTGCTTTTTTTTTTAATATTCTAAACTATTTGGAGGACCTTATGGTCATGCAGTAAATAAATAACTTGTAAGAAACAAATGAAGAAAGAGTGGACACATTCTTTTGTTCTCATTCCCATTATAAATGGGTATTTGATAAATGGCCAGAACAGAATACTTTTTCAGTAGTACCTAGCTAGGAATCACTGATTCAAAGAAAACAATATAAAAGACTCTATCCATCTTCATATGGAGCCAACCCCACAGCAAAAGACTACATTTAAACATTTACAAACACCTCTGAAGCCAAAATGTGGGTATGCTTGAGCACGTACAAGAGTGCAAAGCTGATTGTAGATGCAGTGGATAAAGATGACTTTCTTTTTTCTTTCCCTTTTTTTTACCGGCTTGTCTTCCTGGGCCTGTAGGATCTCTTGCCCTGCATACACATGCCCATTACAGTCCTTATTGCCAGACTGTGAAATGCTTCACCGACTGATGTCTGCTGATCATGCTGCTGCTAAAGTCACAAGTGACACTTGTCAAGCCCAGGCCAGGCTCTTCATTTTATCTAATCAGCAGCCCTGGCGATGGGGTGAAGACTCTGCTGGAGAGCAGCTCCAGAGGCCCTTCAAACCAGCTTTCTAGAGACTGAAAAGATAAGAAGAGCCCTGCCGGATCACAGGGAGATCACATCTGTTCCTGTTTCTCAGAGCGATCAACCAGATGCCTCTGGAAAGCCCACCAGTGGGACATGAATGCAGTGTAGTTATAGATCTATGGTGAGGCCTTATTGAGAATACCGTGTCCAGTTCTAGAATCTCTAAACGGACATTGTAGAGCTGGGAAAAATACAGAAGAAGACAGCCAAGATGATCATGGGGCTGGAGCACTTCCTTGTGAGGAAAGGTTGTAGAGTCTGGGGCATTTCAGTTTAGAAAAGAGATGACTAAGGGGTCCATGATAAGAGGTTTATAAAATTATGAATGGGTGGAGAGAGTGGACAGAGAGACATTTTTCCTCCTCTCCCCAAATACCAGGGCATCCAATGAAGCTGGTGTGTAGTAGATGCAAGATGGACAAAAGGAAATACTTCTTTACATAGAGAGTGGTTAAACTGTGGGGTTTGCTGCCAGAGGCTGTAATTATGGTCACAGAATAAACAGCTTTAAGAGGGGAGGAGATAGATACCTGGAGGATCAGTCTATCTATGGCTACTTACCATGGTGACTGAGGAGAACTTCCACATTCAGGGACACTAAACCTCAGAATCCCAGAGCCAGATGGCAACATCAGGAGAAGACTTGGCCTCTATGCCCTGTTGTTGGCCATTCAGAGGAACAGGTTGGCTACTGTATGAGACAGGATGCTGGACTAGATGGACCATTGGACTGATCCAGCAGAGCTCTTCTTAGGTTCTTCTGTCATCCCCTCCACACACAAGAAAACAGCTCTTGAAACTGTATTGTTGTCGAGACGAACAATTGCTTCTTTGTATATCTGCAACGGCCTTTGGCTATACACGATAAATTTGACTGACAGACTGACACAAGAAAACAGGATTCAACATTTCCTCTGGGAAATTTATTTTAGCTAATACCTTTTGCTAGCCTATTCAACTGCAGTCCTTTTTTAAAGTAAGCAACCAACAGTGGCCTTCACTATATCCTTTCGCAGTGAACTCTGTACATTACTCACACCCTGTGTGAAAAAATTAGTGACAGCCCAACTCTCACAAGGTAAGTGGAACACATACCTTGGTCCCTCCCCCCTCTCTCACTCACACACAAACACTCTTTCTCCCTATTCCACCCACCTCTGACGTACTCCCTGGTCCCTCCCCCAGACACACACCCAGACTTTCCCCTCCCCCCTACTTAACTCTTGCAGGCCAGGCCTGCTACCACACCTCCCTGCTCACAGAGGCTTTGTGGCAGCCACCTTTTCCCATGGAGGCTGCATGGCCACTGCCTCCATCCATAGAGGCTTTGCGGCAGCCGCCACCTCCGCCCATGGAGGCTTTGAGGCTGCCACCTCCGCCCACGGAAGCTTCGCTGCCTCCTCACAGCCGCCGCCTCCACGCATGGAGGCTTTGCTGCTGCTGCTCACACAGGCTTCGTGGCCACCACATTGACCACAGCCTTGCTCTCGTCCGCCAGTCACCCCTGCCTCTTATAGCGCAATCCCTGGGGCGGGGCTACAGACATTTATTTATTTATTTATTTATTTATTTATTTATTTATTTATTTATTTATTTATTTATTTATTTATTTATTTATTTATTTATTTAGATTTATATACCGCCCTCCCCGAAGGCTCAGGAAACTGCCTCCCAAAGGAACCCAAAAGGATATATCTAAGAAACTCACAACAAACATAACCAATGGCTTACAGGTAAATGGCAGAAAGTCCATCACCGTTAGGAAGTGGGTGTTCCTAAGTGTATTATTGGGTTTAGATAATGCAGGAATCAAATTGCAGAGGATTTCATTACCAAGGGAAAAAAACATAGCATGAGAGAAAAAATCACCAGAACATTATTGAAATGCTATGTTAGCATCACAAGCATTTATTTATTTATTTATTTATTTGTTTATTTATTTATTTTCACATTTATATACCTCCCTCCTCGAAGGCTCAGGGCGGTTTATATGAAACTGAAGGAAACTATACAGAGATTACATATAACTAATTATAATAACAAGTAACTGGATAGCATTTAACAATAATAATAAAACAATAATACAACAGGTACAGGAGACTTGGTAGATTACTGTTGGGAGGGAGGAAGAGGGGGGGCAGAGGCATTCATACTACAGCTTTTTAGAAAACAACATAGATACTATTTTCTGACATAATACCAAAATCTGTAGCACAAATCGCTAAAATAAAACAGTCAAGCACAGATAAAGCATTCTGAACAACTGATAATCCAAACGTGTTAATACCTCTTACCAGCTGGTAAAAGTTAATGTTTTCTTTTTTGCAATTATTCAGAAGATATAAATATGGATCATACTGTAGAAGAGAAAAATGATCATCTCAAAAGGAAAAGAGAAACCTCTCCCAAATATACACTACTTACTTAATGTAGTCCATTCTCCCGAGGCTGAAAGCATTTTCAAATTGCTGTTAACATCTGGATAGTTAAAAAAGTCCTAGAAGTGCAAAGCAAACACGATTAATTGATTGAACAGATTGCTGCTGAATGAGGTTTTATAGATATGTCAGGAAGGTGACTCCAGCTCCTGAGCCTTTTCCCCTTGGAAAAGTCTGAAATCTAGAACTGCTTCCCATATTAAGGTTTTCAGTCATGAAGATACCCTTGCAAGGCATTCTAATAAAGGAGAGTGAAATGCAGAATGTATATCCATGCTTATTCATAATCAGAAAGTCCTGACAGCTGTTCCTCAGCAAACCAGTACAGTGGAATATAAATCTTCCCATGTTACAGTTTTCCACCATGGGAATGACTAGCAGAAGCACTCCTGTGAACGAAATATACAGAGTTGTCATGTGGCAGTGGAAAGTGCCATCAAGTTACAGCTGACACAGTGACCCTGTAGCATTTTCAAGGCTAGAGAGGCACGGAGGCCTCCCTCTGTTAAGCAACTCTGGACTTCCTTGTTAGTCTCCCATCCAAGAAGTAACTGGGGTTGGCCCTGCTTAGCTGAGATCAGATGGTTATCTGGCTTGCCTGGGCCATCCAGGTCAGGGTACACCATTGTCATACTAGAAATGACATAGTATTTGCGTAACTACCATAAAGAATTCCTCCTGTTGGTCGCTTTGGAAATTCTGATCAAAGCTGAAAGCCTGTGCTGTGATTCTGCCATCCATAGACCTGCAGAGAACAAAAAGAATGCAAAAATAATAAGTTTGGTCTATATATGCCACAGAATTACATGATGGAATCCACTGTATGGCTTTCTGAATACAGGTGGGGAAACCATACTTTTTCCAGGGCGTACATACAAAATAAAAACTAACACAGAAAACAGCATACCTGGGATAAAAATGTTTCTTGCAAGACCTAAGGCATATTATTCATTCTATTATTACAGACAATTAATCGAGCTCACCAAGACTACATGTCAAAAGCTGATAATACCAGGTGGTATTATTTACCTCCTTGCTTATTACTACACATTAACCCCCTATTCAAGAGGCAGGACATTTTTTTTCCTCCAGGTCATTTGGGAACCCTAATTTAAACAAGGGTTCTTTCCAGACGATATTTTGTGCTGCCTCTATTGTAGACCATAGGGGAAATTCCTAGAGCATTACTCTATGGCAGCGGTTCTCAATCTGGGGGTCACGACTCCTATGGGGGTCGATCAACCCTTTTCCCAGGGGTCACCAAGGCCACTGCCCACCACCACCCCAGCCACTGCTGCGGCCACCGTGCTGCCGCTGCTGGCTATGGCCTCGGAGACTCAAATAGGATCGTGACATTAGGAAGATTGAGAACCACTGCTCGATGGAATCCATTTTTCCCCACCTGCTTCTCAATTCTTCAGGAATGGGAAACTGGGGCTGGATAAATGGGAGGCGTAATTCAAACTCTGGGCCAAACAACAAACATAGTATTTCGGGGTTTGGCTCATGGCAATTTACTCACATATCTGTGCAGGCAAAAATATATGATGTGAATTAAGAATATACAAGTGTGCATGTATACAGTTCAAAAAGAAACAAAAAAAAGACAAAGATTTATGACCCCTGTTTTGTAGAACTGTATCCCAGGAAAGGCCCATCAAAGCCATAACCTGCAGGTTCTGAAAAAAACAGTACAAATGGTTCGTTTTATTTCAACAAACTTGGAGAGATCTGCTAAAACAGTTTGTTAACTGATTTTTGTTTTTTGCTGCAGACTTCTTTGATTAGTAGTTAAAAGTCTATTTTGATATCTTTTAATATTTTGAATTGTTAATCTGATTGTAAACTTAGAGCTCTTTGAGAAGTCAACAGAGAAATTCAATAGTGTCTCACATCTGACATTGTAACTTTTCTGAAGCCTGGGTAGGCAGAGAGTTGAACGGGAAAGGTTAAGAGGACTGAATTTAGAACACATCTCTACAAAGGCTTGGATCTCAACTAACAGGGTGTGCAATTCACACACTGACAACTCTTTAAGTTTCTCCAGTCCATCAGCAGATTCTTGAACCACCTAATCTCCTCCTAAGATCTAGAGGCCCTCTGGAGCGACATCTCATGAAGCACAAGGAGCTGCCAACGGAAAGAAATATCATTTTTCTTCTGTGACCACTTACTGTACTTACTGCAATCTTAAGGATGCTTACCTGTGAGTAAGCCCCATGGAATTCAGTGAGATTTACTTCTGAGTAAACAAGCACTCTAACACCAGTAAAGTGTTGGTACGAATTGATGTAATTGTAAGAATGTAAGTATAGCCTGCAGGATTAGCCCACTGGTTCATCTAGTTCAGCATACTTTTTCACACAGTGGACAGCCAGTTGCCCTGGAGGACTGATTGAACAGGGCAGAGAGGCCAAAGCCTTCCCTTGCTGCTGCCTCCCAGGACTGGTATGAGTTTGCTATAGAAGAAGAAGAAGAGTTGGTTCTTATATGCCACTGTTCTGTACCCGAAGGAGGCTCAAAGCGACTTACAGTCGCCTCCCCATTCCTCTCCCCACAACAGACACCCTGTGGGGTGGGTGAGGCTGAGAGCGTGCTGATATCACTGCTCGGTCAGAACAGTTTTATCAGTGCCGTGGTGAGCCCAAGGTCACCCAGCTGGCTGCATGTGGGGGAGTGCAGAATCGAACCTGGCACGCCAGATTAGAAGTCCACACTCCTAAACACTACACCAAACTGGCTCTCTATAGACAAGAGGTTTATGTCCCTTCCAATTCCCAAAGAGGGCATTTTTGTCAGTTTCTTTTAAAAAGATCCCAACAAAGGAGAGATACAAAATAAGAGGCCACGTCTTCTAGAAAGAGCACATCTGGTCGCCATTTCAAGACATAGTAAATGTGCAGCAGAGATGATCACAGAGGCATTTTAAATTTTTTACAAAAGTGCTTTTTAAAATATAAATTATGAATTAGCTGCTGGGTTTTTACAGGAAGGGAGGGGATGGCCAAACTAGCGCTCCAGATTTTCCTGGACTACAATACCCATGAGCCCCTGCCAGCATGCTCCTGGCAGGGGATCATGGGGATTGTAGTCCATGGACATCTGGAGAGCCACAGTTTGGCCACCCCTCCCAGCCATGCACCCGCTGCCTCCCTGCATTTGACAGACCTCCGGCTGCAGCTCTTCCCACCCCAGCCTCGCCGCCCTCCCGGAGGATCCTCCATTGCAGCCCCCATTTTCTCCTCCGCCGCGCACCACTTGAGCAGGAGGTCCCGAGTCTCCCGGCTTCCCAGCGATGGAAAGCTTTTCTGGGGGAGGTGGTGGAAGGTGTATCGCGGCCGAGACGCCTCGTCCCCGCAGGCAGACATCGTCGCTAATCGAAAGCAAGACGCTCCGCCGGTCACCATGGAAACGCGCTCGCCTCCAGCCAGGGCTGCGGGGTCCCCGCGTTTTCTGTCCCCCGGAGAACCCGGGCCAAGAGCGATGGTTCCGCGTCTTTTTTTACTCACGAAGAAGATTGAGGTCTCAGCCAACTGGCTTTAGAGCAGGGGTAGTCAAACTGCGGCCCTCCAGATGTCCATGGACTACAATTCCCAGGAGCCCCTGCCAGCGAATGCTGGCAGGGGCTTCTGGGAATTGTAGTCCATGGACATCTGGAGGGCCGCAGTTTGACTACCCCTGCTTTAGAGCATTTCCCATCAGATCTGAGCTGGCGATGGTTTAATCTGCTTTAATGTTCTTTGAATCTGTGTTTTTGTCAGATCTGTGGGTTCAGAGACCAGGACACTGTGCTCGCTTGGGAAGCGCTAAAATTAGAGACCAGGATGCTGGGAGATCATTTCAGTTCTTTATTGTGACCTCTGCACAAGGGTAAAAGAGGCAAAATGTGAACTGGAGAACCCCTTGTTAAATCAGTGGGTTCAGGGGTGGACACGGACATCGGTGGTGATTGGAGCTGTTTGTTAGGGCCCAATTGTGGTACAAGAAGGGCTGAATTGAACCAACAACCCCCTGAAAGCTCCCAACTTATCTACACAAGCAAACAAGGGATCTTCCTGCCAGTGCGTACTACTGGTCAGTTTTGATTTAATCTGGCAGACGGGGTTTAGCCGCATGTTGGTCAATTACACTGTAAACTCAGACCTCAGCAGGTCTACAGACACAATACCCTCCAAAAACCCCAATTTATATAAGGAAGAATAGTTGGTTCTGGGTGATGCTGAGAGAGCGCTGATATCACTGCTCGGTCAGAACAGTTTTATCAGTGCTGTGGTGAGCCCAAGGTCACCCAGCTGGCTGCATGTGGGGGAGCGCAAAATCGAACCTGGCATGCCAGATTAGAAGTCCGCACTCCTAATCACTACACCAAACTGGCTCAGGATCAAGCCTCAGGCAGTCAGGATCAAGCCTCAGGATACGATCCTGCCTCGGACCTCAAGCTCAGTCCTTGGCAGGTCTACAGGCACAACATTTTTATACTAATTTTAGATGTTTTACCCCTATTGTAAAACGGCCTGGTTAGAAGTATATAATAACATAAATAAGAATGAGCATTTGGCTATTATTATGATGATGATAATTGAAGGAGGAGGAGGAGTTAGTTTTTGTATCCAGCCTTTTGCTACCCAAAGGAGTCTCAAACTGGCTAACACCTTCCCTTCCTCTCCTCACATTACACACACTGTAAGAACTGCTCTGTAAGGATAGCTCTGTCAGGACAGTGACTAGCTCAAGGTCACCCAGCTGGCTGCATGTGGAGGAATGGGGAATCAAACCTGGCTCTCCAGGTCAGAAACTGAAGCTCTTGCCAGCTGAATTCCAGATCAAGTGAAAGGTGTTGGCTTTAACCTTTAACACCATGCACAGTCTGAGACTTGCATATCTAAGGGAAGGATCTTAAGATTATCCAATACTAACATGTTGATGGTCCCCAGCCCAAGGAAGGTGCCCCTGGCCTCAACCAGGGCCCCTGTCTGGTGGAGCAAGTCATTTAAGTTCCTCAGGACCTTTAAAATGATGCTCTTCCATCAGGCTTTTTTTTTTTGAGGCCAGAACTAACTAACTAACTAATGAATCTACAGGCCTTCCTCCACTCATCTCCATATTCCCCCCACTGAACTAGAGTTAAAATAATATCTACACTGTTCTGAAACAGGTTAAGAAGCAAACCAGCAGAACATCTATAAATACAAAGGAGCCGTGAATAGTTTTAATGTTATTTTAATTGTGATCTTATATATTGTAAACCGCCCCAAACGTGCTCTGCGGAGAAGGGCAGTATATAAAAATAAATAGGCTTTAGGCCACAGTGGCTATAATATTATCATTATTTATTTATTTTATTGTGTCTCACTACTTTCTGCATACATCAGAAACTCTTGTCCAGATTTTAACTTGGCTCCTACAGAATATCCTTCTCCAAGGGTGAATTCAAGTGGGTAGCTGTGTTGATCTGAAGCAACAGAACAAATGCTTCAGTCTAGTGGCACCTTTAAGATCACAACATTTAATTCCGGGTATGCAGACACACAACAGTTTATTCCCAGATTTAAACTTGTTGGTCTTAAGGGTGCCACTGGTCTCAAACTTCATTTTTCTCTCAGAGTGTGTTCCCTTAACGCCCTCCTCTTTAGCAAGTGGGCTCATCTCTCTTGTTCAGAACCTGTTCGGCCTCATGTGTCAAACTGAGGCAAGAAACTTTCCTTTCCCCTTCTGAATGCACTGTGCACATTGTAGCATTATTTAGCTGACACATATTTGAGTCAGCATTATTATTCTGGGCCTGCTCATATTTGCCCCTCCCGCTTGCGAAGGAATTGGAAACATTTCCACAGGATGGATTGGCTCAGAGAGCTCCCTACGGCGTGACTCACGCAGAGGAAATAAGCAAAGTGGTGGGCATGAACTTTTACCCAGCTATCCTATGCAGAGGCATATTTCAGACTGGACCGAGTAACTGCACAGCGAAAGCCCTGATGGCACATTGACTCAGGCGCTCTCTTCTTCTGCCGAAGAGCTTGGACTGAGCTGCATGAATCTCAGCACAAAGACAACTGAGAATAAACTGATCCAAACTAGATCTCAGCTTTTCTTGCTTTGCTCTCCTTTAGGACCTTCTTCAGTGGCACAATCACAGATTAGTTTTCCTCTATGGAATCTAGAGGGTAGCTAATGTTGGTCTGAAGCAGCAGAACAAATTCAGAGTCCAGGGGCACCTTGAAGAGCAACACAGTTGTATTCAAGGCATGAGCTTTCGTGTGCTCGCACACTTGATTGGGAGTTGATTGGTTTTATTGAGGATTTTACCTGTCTCATATAACATTCCACAAGTCTACAGAAAGTGGCAGGATGGATGGATGGATGGATCACATGGATGGATCACATGGATGGATAGATTAGATGGATAGATAGATTCATGGAATCTGTTTATCCCATGGCTAGTGTTGCCAGATCCTCCCCCAGCCACTGCAGGGTATAGGGGGTGGGGTACAATGCCACTGAACCTGTCCCCTGTTCCCTGTCCAGATTTTTTGGTCCACAGAATAGTGTCAACCATTACGATTACAATTCCCATGGACTACAATTCCCATGAGCAAACGCTGGCAGGGGCTCATGGGAATTGTAGTCCATGAACATCTGGAGGACCACAGGTTGACTACCCCTGCTCTAAAGCATCCATTTTCTCCAGGGGAAGTCTGGAGATGTCTGGAGATGAGCTGTAATCCCAGGGGATCTCCAGGTCCCACCTGCAGGCTGGCATCCCTAGCAGATTAAAACAATTTCCAAATGCTGAGAGAATGAACGATGGCTGTCTTGAAAACCCACCTACTAATCGTAATGGTTGACTCTGCTCTGTGGACCAAAACATCTGGACAGGGAACAGGGGACACATCCAAAGCTATATGTTTCCATTAAGGAGCAGTCATTCCCAGATTGCCAAAGAAATATGAAAAGTTCAAATATATTGAGCCCCCCTCCAAGTAATCAGTGCCATCTGTGTATACGTGCCAGACGTCTTCTCCCCAAATACCAGTGGAAAATGTACACCGAAAAGTATTGCATCATTGAAACTGACTTATACTGAGTCAGGCTGTTGGTTTTAGATTAGCTGAGTCATACTTTAGGGAGAACACAGGTTAATTCCAAGGTCTCCATCCTCCATCCCAAGAAACAGTCACACATGAGTGGTGAGTTCTCTTCAGTTGTTGCACACGCTATGCCCAGTTTGGATCATGACTTTGGCACTTTCACACACACGCACGTGCACACACGTGGTTCAACACCCCACTCCTCATGCAGCCAGCTGGGTGACTTTGGGCCACTCAGTTATCTCAGAGCCTCACCTGCCCATCAGGGTGTCTGTTGTGAGGAGAGGAAAAGAGGGCATTTGTAAGCCACTTTGAGACTTCTTTGAGTATTAAAAAGTAGAGTACAAAAAAGCAGCTCTTCTTCCAGGCTGTCATGTGGGGCTCTTACTCATCGTTTACTCTCAGCTCCCTTTAACTGGAGATGAACTTGGGATTTTATTCAAGCCATGCAGGTGTTCTGCAACTGAGCCGGGGTGGGGGAGGAAAAAGTGACTGGGCAAGGAGGAGGAAAGAGAAGAAAGCAGGAAGCAGCTGGGGAAACAGGACTTCTCCCCTGTGGATCCTTCTCCCTGCTTGTGTGCACGTTTGCACACTGGGGCAGTACATCCTGAACACAAAAGTTGAACAAATAGTAGATGCTCCAAGATATTAATCAGGTGCCAGAGATCCACCTGCTTGGCCTGTTGCATGAGCTTCCAGCTCAACCACTGAGTCAGGAAGACGAGGAGGGTGTGTTCGCTCCTCCAACTGGTCCTTCCAGCTCTTTAAGTGAGGAGAGGGAAGGAAGGGCCCATGCAGGGTGCTGGCAGGAGGAACAACTGCATCCTGTAAGACCTTACACAATCCCTCAATCAGGATTCAAGGAAACCCCTCTCCTTATCTATAATATCAAAATATTACTGTGTTCTTCCTATTGAACTGTATCGGAGCCACTTCTCCAGATCCCTAAATGAATATCTGAACAGGCAACTGCTTTCAGACATGACTTTACTGAGCCAACCACATAGAAGAGAAGAAGAATTGGGTTTCAGACCCCACTTTTGCCTGCCTGGAGGAGTCTCAAAGCGGCTTACAATCCCCTTCCCTTTCCTCTCCCCACGACACCCTGTGAGGGAGGTGAGCCTGAGAGAGCCCTGATATTACTGCTCAGTGAGAACAGCATTATCAGGGCTGTGACGAGCCCAAGTTCACCCAACTGGCTGCATGTAGAGGAGCAGGGAATCAAACCCAACTCGCCAGATTAGAAGCTGCCACTGTTAAACACAACACCATGCACTTGGAGACATCCTTCTGCTGTTTTGCCTCAGAAGTAGCCAAACTGTAGTCCACCCATGAGCTTTCCCACTGGTCCTATGTTGTTCCCCCAATGGTGCAGGGTGGTATCTATAGGTGGGAATGCCACCACTGTGCTGACAGGACTCATAGAATCATAGAGTTGGAAGGGGCCTCCAGGGTCATCTAGTCCAACCCCCTGCTCAACGCAGGACACTCACATCTGCCTGCCCACCCAGAGTGATCCCAATTTCATGCCCAAGTGATCCCAAACAAAATATCCATCCTGGCCTGGAGGAAATTCACCTGCCATCCCACAGTGGCCATTAGCAATTCTCTGGGTATCTTGAACTCTACCTGCCCATATTTTCCCTGGCAACCTGTGCTTGAGGGACCCTTCCAGCAGTGGGCTCTGTTAGGACCCTGAATCATGGACCCACCTTCAGGCTATGCTGATGTCAGCCCTACCCTGGAGCATCCCTGTGAAAACAGCAGATGGCATAAAAAGTTGCCTGGTGCTTCTTCCACCTCGCCGTACTCTGAAGAAAAATGCTTAGAGTAATACAACATCAGAAGGGAAGCACAACCTCTCTTTTTCAGATACCAATTTATTTTGTTTGTTAAAGACAGACTCCTCCAGTCTGTTTTACCTGTAGAACAAGAGCTGGGGTTTTTATACCCTGCTTTTCACCCTCCAAAGGAGTCCTAGATCAGCTCACAAACGCCTTTCCCTTCCTCTCCCCACAACAGACACCTCATTCATTCATTCATTCATTCATTCATTCATTCATTCATTCATTCATTCATTCATTCATTCATTCATTCATACTGCCCTCCCATACGGCCCAGGGCGGTTTACATGGGAACATAGTGGGATACATGGAATGTTAAACATTAATAATGGTAACAACAACAATTCCAACAGTATATATAAGTTTTAACAGGTTACCATAATTAACTCATTGAACAATTTCAGTAGAACAACTTTAACAGAGCCCCATAGGGAGGTCAGAAACGTTCAGGTTATGGAGGGTATGATCTGGGGGGACCGCCGGATGTTTATAGGTCGGATTAACCTCAGTCAAATGCCTTTTGCAGGCCCTGCAAACCTTGTGAGGTAGGTGGGGCTGTAAGAGAACTGCTCTGAAAGAACTGTCCTAAGAGAACCGTGACTAGTCAAAGGTCACCTAGCTGGCTGCATGTGGAGAACTGAGGAATCAAACCTGGCTCTCCACCGCTCTTAACCACAATGCTACCCTGGCTGAGGGCTAGAATTACGACTGATGTTCAGCGTACAGTAATCAGCTTCCCTGGAGGAAACGGCCACCACGAGAGAAGAACTGAATGGAATTATACCTTCCTGAGGTCCCACTCCTGATCTCAGACCCTGCCCTCCCCACGGCCTACCCCCAAATCTCCAGGCATTTCTGGAGTTGTCACCCTTAACAGTGTAGGAGAAACCAAATCATAGAGCGATTTATCACCTTCTGTTGGAACTCTGGGAGTGAGCATTGAGAAAGGAGAGGGTTGAGGAGAAGTTTAATGGCTCCCTGAATATTGTTGTGGTGTTGGTTGTGATCAGAGCTGAGCTGGCAGGCTTGTCCATCTTCAGTCGGAGGCTTAACTTCCATCTCCTTCCATCCCCTCTGGAGTATTTCTTGTTCGACAGTGGTTCCTTACAAACATGCTCTACACAGCGAGTGGCTAACACAGTGGAGTCATCCCTGCTGCTCACGTGGAGTAATGAATAATCCATATGGGCAGAATTCTCTCTGTTATTACTCCCTCAAAACCCAGGAGTGCTTTGTTTTGCATTTACAAAAGGAATGTTTATGGACAAATCTTGTTTTCTTTGTCTGCCATTTACGCTTGTTTGAAGAAAGTTTATGAAGGGCTATAAAATGCAGTGCCCAAGAGCTGGCAACGAGAGATGCCAGCCTCTAGGTGGGACCTGGGGATCCTCTAGAATTACAGCTCATCTCCAGACTACAGAGAGATCAGTTCCCCTGGAGAAAATGGATGCTTTGGAGCAGGGGTAGTCACACTGCGGCCCTCCAGATGTCCATGGACTACAATTCCCAGGAGCCCCTGCCAGCGTTCGCTGGCAGGGGCTCCTGGGAATTGTAGTCCATGGTCATATGAAGGGCCGCAGTTTGACTACCCCTGCTTTGGAGGATGGATTCAATGGCATTGTTCCCCACTGAGGTTCCTGTCCTCCCCAGCTCCATCCCCAAATCTCCAGGAGTTTCCCAACTTGGATCTGGGAACCCTACCCCCACATCCCCCATTGGTGGCCAGGGGAGACCCTACTGGTGGACAAAAGTGATCCCCTTTCCAAACTCCAATTTCTCCAAGAATCTCCCATTCCAGAGGTGGCAGCCGTGCTCCCCAAACCCCTCTCTCGCCAGATTTTCTGGAATTTCCTAACCCAGAGATGAGAATGTTAAAATGTTGTATTGGTTTTGCCTGGTGAAACTGGACATGAGGGGAAGAACTAAAGAGTCAGCTAGGTGCGGTGGTTAAAAGGTGCAGCGGTGAGCCAGGTTGGATTCCCCACTCCTCCACATGCAGCCAGCTAGGGATCCTTGGGTCAGTCACAGTCCTGTTAGTGCTGGTCTCACAGAGCGGTCCTGTCAGAAGCTCTCAGCCTCACCTACTTCGCAGGGTGTCTGTTGTGGGGAGAGGAAGGGAAGGCGATTGTCAAACACTTTGAGACTCCTTCGGGTAGAGAAAAGCTGCATATAAGAACCAACTCTTCTTCTTCAGTAATATCTCAGTCTCACCTCCCTCACAGGGTGTCTGTTGTGGGGAGAGGAAAGGGAAAGCAATTGTCAGCCACTTTGAGACTCCTTTGGGCAGTGAAAAGTGGGGTATAAAACCCAACTCTTCTCCTAAAGCCGTTCTGCCCTGGGGTACTTTCTCCAGTCCAAATTAGGCCCCTCTGCAGAAGTTATAGTGGAGAACTGTGTGACTAAGATATATGGATGGCCTCAGGGAGACACCCTGTCAACCTTAATGGCTGTGATTGGGCTACAAGAATGCTCTCTGAGGCATTAAATAGCTGCCTAGCTGAAAATGTCAAGGGTTTCACATATGCCTGTTATCTCAACAGGCGTTACAGAAGCCCTGGGGAGTTGGCCAGGATTATCTCCATCCTCATCCTAGATAGAAGGGCCAGGGCACCTTGTGCATTCAGAGGGATGTGTAAAATGGTCCTATTTCAAAGGGCTTTTGGGTGGAGGGAGAAGTGTTTTGGCAGAAGTGTTATCTTGTGTGCTGTTCTCAATCTGATTTACTGTTATGTTAAATTTGGACATTTGCAACTTCTTGTGGCTTTGAGGGCTGCCTTGAGTCCAAGGAGATAAAGGAGGGATATAAATATTTTAAGTAAATAACGACAATGGAAGGGGGGGGGGAGAGGAGTTGGAGATTTAGCAGGTTGCCTAACACAACCCAACACTTTTATTGCTGGCGTGAGATTTGAAACGGTTCCATCACAGGTTTTATTTATTTAAAATCTTTTGATTTTTATACCTGCCTTTCTGCAAGGCATCCAGGACAGAAGGCAAATAAAAACAATATAATGTGAAGACACCATAAGCAATTTAATAAAACCAAAGTTAAAAAGGATAAATTAAAAGCAAAGACTACAACAATTTACATCCTAGCCAGCAGAATATTCCCACTTTTTCCAGACTAGGATTTCCAGCTCCCCAGATACTGGGGGTGGGAGTGGGGGATAGGGTGTAGAGTTGCCAAATGCTGCCTGGGAAACTCCTGGAGATTTGAGGGAGGGGAGCCTGGAGAGGACAGGATCTTCCATGGGGTACAATGACGCACAGTCCATTTTCCAAAGCATCCGTCTTCTTCAGGGGAAGTGATCTCTGTAATCCCGGGGATCCCAAGGTCTCACCTGGAGGCTGGCATCCCTGTTCAAGACTCCCTTGAGAACAATTCTGTTTTGTAGCCTTGCTGTGAAGCGAATGCTTGGGAAAGTTAACAGGAACAGGAAAAGAGGAAGAAGGGATGGGTTGACTCAGTCAAGGAAGCCATGGATCTCCTTTTGCAAGAGCTGAGCAAGGCTGCTAATGATAGGACATTGAGGAGGTCATTATTTCATAGGGTTTCCATAATTCAGAAGTGACTAAACAGTATTTAACACACATATATCTCTGACGTCTTCTTCTGGGAGGCTGTTCCAGAGGCAAGAGGCCACCAGGCAGAGGAAGCATCAGCATCTGCATGGTTTGCAGATTTTGGACCCAATTCAAAGCTCTGTGCACCAATTGTATTTCACTGATGGACTCCTCCTTGCTGTATCCTCCATTAAATCAACTTGCTACTCTGCCTTTACATAGAGAAGTGCTGTTGAGTGGCAACCAACTTAGGGTGACCTCAACAAGGACCTTTCAAGGCAACTAAGAAACAGAGGTGGTCTGCCACTGCCTTCCTCTGCAGAGTCTTCCTTAGTGGTCTCCTACCCAAGTATCATCTCTCCTTAGCTTCCAAGATTTAACACTGGGCTACAGCATACTGCCTGCCCCCATCTTTATCAAGGATCATATTTGGTGGTAGGAGCTGCGCTTGAGATGCTGGTTTGTCTGAATAGGTCCAGAAGGCCCCATCACATAAAATTTGTCATAGGCTATGTAGAAGTGTCTCATTTGAAATACCCTCATTTGGAAAGATAAGAGATGAAAAAATGGCCGACTCTTTCAAAGAAGAAACTTTTGAAGAAGGGTTTGCCATTTTAGAACGTGAAGTGAAGGCTGCAGTGAGAAAATAACGGAGAGAAACAAATCGCCAGCAGTAGATGGGATATCGATGCAGCTATTCCAAGCTGCACAAATGGAGTCCATCAAAATCTTAACAAGAATACGCCAACAGATGTGGGGGGAAAACACAATGGTCCACGCAGCCTGGAAACACTCAATTTATATTCCAATTCCAGAAAAAGGACACATCAAGCAATGCAACAGCTCTCTAACCATCACATTAATTTATCACACAAGTAAAGCGATGCTTAAAATCTTGCAAGAAAGTTACCATGTATGGAAGGAGAAACGCCAGATGCTCAGCCTGGATTCCGAAAAGGAAGAGGCGCCAGAGATCATGTTGCAAATTTACACTGGTTACTGGAGCATATGAGAGAATTCCAGCTTCTGTTTCATAGATTACTGCAAAACCTTTGACTTTGTAGATCATGAAAAATTACGGTTGTTTTTAAAATAAATGGATGTCTCACAGCATCTGACTGTTTTGATGTGCCGCCTGTACTCAGAAAGAGGCTAGTCTTAGCACAGAATATGGAGAAACAGAAGAGTTGCCAATTTGCAAAGAGGCCAAACTAGAATGTATTTTATCTCCCTATCTCTTCAATCCTTAAGCATCTATAAGCAGAATATATAATAAGAAAAGGTAGATTAGATTTAGTTGAAGGTGAAGTGAAAATTGTAGGAAGAAGCATGAGATACCACATACAGACAGAAGAAGAGAGGAACTGTTTTTTTTTATACCCCACTTTTCACTACTCAAAGGAGTCCCAAAGCAGCTTACAAATATCCTTCTCTTTCCCACAACAGACACCCTGTCAGGTAGGAGGGGCTGAGAGAGCTCTGATAGAACTGCTCTGTGAGAACAGCTCTAACAGGCTGTGACTGGCCCAAGGTCACCAAGCTGGCTGCATGTGGAGGAGTGGGGAATCAAACCTAGTTCTCCAGAGTCTGCTGCTCTTAACCACCATCCCACACTGATTTGAAACAACCCCTCCTGAAGGTTGATACAGGAAGTGCCAAAGCAGGATTACTGCTGAACATCAACTGCGGGGGAAGTATATAACTTTAAGGCTGACAGTAAAAGAAATTGAAATTGTCAAAGGTGTTCTATTCCTTGGCTCCATCATCAAACTAAAGGATGGCAACCAAGAAATCAGAAGAAAGAGACTGCGAAGGGCAGCCATGAAGGAGCTAGAAAAGGTTCTTAAGGGCAAGGATGATCCTGCGTTGAGCAGGGGGTTGGACTAGATGGCCTGTATGGCCCCTTCCAACTCTATGATTCTATGATTCTATGATTCTATGATGTGTTGGTCTACCAAGATGAAGATAATTTGTACCATAATGTTTCCCATTAGTACAAATGAGTGTGAAAGACAACGAAGAAAGCAGATAGGAAGGAAGTAGATTAATTTGAAATGTGGTGCAGGTGGAGAATTTTACAGATACGTTGGACTGCCCAAAAGCCAAACGTGTTCTAGGTCAAATCAAGCCTGAACTCTCCCTAGAAATTAAAAGGGGACTGATGTGGTTTAGCTGGGATGAGGATCAGGAATGCTAGAGCTAGTATCAGCAATGCTTGCTTGCTATTGGCCAGCACACAGGATCTAGCCAGCTATGGGTTGTTATAACTGTCCAATCAGGGGACTCTGCTTAGAGCCAATCACAGGCTGTTGCAGGAACCTCTGAACTGCTATTAACATTTTTTAGAAGTTCCCACATTTTTCAAATGAGATTTAGACCCTAGAGCCAGCTGAGTACCAGATGGGCTATGCCCTCTGCCCAGAAATTTCTGCTGTTCCAAAGTCAGTCTGGAAATGAGACTGAGGATTAGCCAGAAAGCCACCAAATGCGCCTTTTATGGCAATCAACAGAATCCTCACCCAGCTCCTTCAGTTCAAGCCAGGATAAGACCTTGAATGGCAGAAGTCGCCCCAAAGAATTTAGACCTAACCCTTTAAAAAATAAAGCCGAAAGCAAGTTGGCACACCGTTTAGGAGCTTGGGGCACAGGTGTAATAATATATTCAGATCAGACTTCCCTGTTTTTAATGCAGGTATCAGCCAAATCTATACTAGTTTATGACTCATTTATCCTTTGTTTGTGTACCCATTTCAAGAGCATCGGATTAAGCCTTCTTGAAGGTGGCAGAGAGATGGGTGGCGTGACAGAATCCGTACCTCAGACGAGTGAAGATAAAAGCAACCCCTTTCAAACCCAGGAACCAAGAAATACCCTGGAGGTTGTGAGCAGGTCTGACGCATAAACAGTAAACAAACTAGGTTCGGGGTGTAGTCGTATTTCCTGCCAATCCCAACAAACGACAAGCATTGTACTTTAGGTTTAATTTTAAAAGGAACAGGGTCTAAGAGCATGCAGGCCTTCATCTAAAGTAGCACTACTACCCTGAAGATTGGCCACATCACAACATTTGGTAAAACCACTCAGGTTTTTTTTAAGGCCCTTTTGACAAGAATGAATAACTGGGCCGTTCTTAATTGGGTGTGGCTTTGTGTGGGTTTTGTTATTTCTCTGGCATAATTATAGGGGTGTGTTCGTGAGTGCAACCCTGTAGTCTTTCCTATTCTGGCAGGAAGAGACCACACTTATACAATATCACCTTCC
Organism: Paroedura picta; assembly: GCF_049243985.1. Classification (NCBI taxonomy): domain Eukaryota; kingdom Metazoa; phylum Chordata; class Lepidosauria; order Squamata; family Gekkonidae; genus Paroedura; species Paroedura picta. Next base: position 16,083,572 of record NC_135374.1, on the reverse strand, counting down.
TCTAATTGGTAGTGTGTTAGAGGGCGAATATTCCCACATCACTCTGCCCCATCACATAATAGAGAGTGGCCAAAGATGAATTGGCCTTAGTACTGGGAGATTTTTGGGTTTTGGCCATTTGTGAGGTAAATAATAGATGCTGGAGAATTGTGCAGACACACGAAGGTATATACACACAAAGGCATATACACAGAATTCAGCTTGGTTTAGCCTTAAATGGGCCACTGGACTAAAAGGCTGCCAGCATAGTATAGTGGTTAAGAGCAGCGGCTTCTAAACTGGAGAGCCGGGTTTGATTCCCCGCTCCTCCATATGCAGCCAGCTGGGTGACTTTGGGCTTGTTACAGCCCTGCTAGCGCTGCTGTTCTCACAGAGCAGTAACATCAAGGCTCTCTCAGCCCCACCTACCTCACTGGGTGCCAGTTGTGGGGAGAGGAAGCCAAGGCTTTGAGACACTTTGAGACTCCTGGTAAAGGGGGGGGGGTATAAATAAACTCTTCTGTCTTCTGATACTAGTAAAGTCTGTCTCTGGTGTTAATCTCTCCCTTGCCCTGGTATTTAACCTACGATCATCTTGTCCACACCTATATACCGAGCAAAAGTCCATGGATAAAGGAAAACCAAATTTTATCTCCCTTTAGGGGAAAGTTTTTGCTCATTAGGACTAAACCCCATGCAATTGTAAAGGTAAAGGTAAAGGTATCCCCTGTGCAAGCACTGAGTCATGTCTGACCCTTGGGGTGATGCCCTCTAGCGTTTTCATGGCAGACTCAATACGGGGTGGTTTGCCAGTGCCTTCCCCAGTCATTACCGTTTACCCCCCAGCAAGCTGGGTACTCATTTTACCGACCTCGGAAGGATGGAAGGCTGAGTCAACCTTGAGCCGGCTGCTGGGATTGAACTCCCAGCCTCATGGGCAAAGCTTTCAGGCGGCTGCCTTACCACTCTGCGCCACAAGAGGCTCTCATGCAATTGTAGCTGTGTGGAAATTGTGGAGAAACAGTAATGGGCAAGTTGTATGAGAGACAGTCAGACAAAGGCAGGGCTGGTCTACTGCATGAAGGTAGAACAGACCAAATTTCTTTAGGGTTTTCCAGCCTGGTTTAAGACTTGTGGAGTTTTTACTGCTCAAGCCTGTGCTTTAGATTCCCTCTCTTCAGGAAGACAGAGTTTGAGAGCTGACAAATCATTGTGTACCCTTCCAAGGCAGGCTATGAAGAAAAGATGCTTCTAGAGCCAGTCTGAGGGAAATGACTCTTGAGCAACTCCTTTTTCTTCTGCCAGCTCTACCCTACCCACCCTCTTTGGGGGTTCCAAGGAGACCGGTCTTTTCTGGCTTCTCCACTGCACCAACAGGATGAAAAGGGAATTGGCCGACACATCTAAAAGTTTTATGGGAACTGGCTTTATAGACAATTTAAAAAGAACAAGCTGTAAAGTCAACATTGGGTAAACAAAGTGAACGAAATTTGCATTTGGAAGTGCCCTTTCTGGAAGGAAACTTGTCCAGACAAGAAACTTATCTTCTGGCCAAACTAGAACTTGTTCAGCATATATGAATTGTAATATGTATATATTTATTTAAACCAGGGTCAAATATATAAATATATATATTTATTTATTTATAAATAAATATATATTTATATATATATATATGACCAGGGTTTAAATAAATGAGGTCAACAAAACATTCCGGTCTGGTTTTCAAGAATTTCATTTTCTTGATCAGGGATAGGAAAAACTTGGTGCCAGCTATATGCAACAAATGGGAAGGCAGTAAACAAATCTATCTTAAATAAATCACTTAAAATAATAAAAAAAAGAAGTGCCAAGAACTCAACAGCCATCATGAATAGCTCCATCTTGAAACAAGGCATATTTCAACTGCAAGAAAGAACATTCCTAAAATTCTCCTTCAATGTGAATGCACGGGAACCACTAAAAATCGAAAGGATATGCACTTACGTCAAATGCCATTTACTGGAGATGAAATGCATTTCTGTTTGATATAAGCTGCAGCTGAAAAATTTGGTCCTCTCCCTAGCCAACATCTTGCTTTGCTGAAATGAACTATTTCTCATCCCTCCTCTGTTTCCACCAATATGAAAATATTCAAACCTCATGTGAATCCCTGAAGTATTGATGGATGAATAAAACGTGAGGGAACTGTGAATCCCTCCCGTATTTCAGTATCTACTTTACCACTATTTTCATTTTTGCTGGTTTAGTAAGGAACCAGATTTTTAAAAATTAATTGCAAACAGAGGCAGCCAGTACACGAATATAGGTTGAATCTAACATATATTGGTGATCCCTGGCCTCAAACAAGCACGTCGGTCCTCAACGAGGGCCAGGGCTTTTTCCGTCCTGGCCCCCACCTGGTGGAACAAGCTCCGTGAAGAGATCAGGGCCCTGCCCGAACTCCCACAGACTCCCACAGTTCCGCAGGGCATGCAAAAGGGAGCTCCTCCACCAGGCATTTGCCTGAGACCAACCACAGGTCCCCCTCAGACCTGAACCAGTCCCCCTGAACCAGACCAACCACAGGTCCCCCTCCATGGCCTGAACCAGTCTGACCTCTCTAGGGGCCTTAGCTAAGTTCCTGTTCTTGTTATATTGTTGTTGTTGAGATCACTGAAGTTGTATTGTTTAGAACCACTGTTAGATTGCTATTGTTATATATTGACTATCTTGTATGTTGATTCGTTCCATGTATCCCCCTGTGATGTTGTATGTAAACTGCCCTGAGCCATATAGAAGGGCAGTAGAGAAATCAAATAAATAAAATAAAAATATTGTAGGGTGAAAATTTAGTATTCCACGTGGTTCCTAATGGATAAAAGCTGATTTAAAACTTCTTCCTTCCATTCCAGTATGCAAGTTAATTTACAAGCCTCCACTCCCTTCAGTCATTGTCTAGGACAGGGTAGTCAACCTATGGTCCTCCAGATGTTCATGAACTACAATTCCAATGAGCCCCTGCCAGCAAATGCTGGCAGGGGCTCATGGGAATTGTAGTCCATGGACATCTGGAGGACCACAAGACTACCCCTGGTCTAGGGATCTCTTGCAGATGCCTGGACCCGGGATGGCTTGCTCAGCAGACACCAGTGATAGGACCTTCTTAGTTGAAGACCCTACCCTTTGGAATGCACTCTCAAATGACACCTGTGCCCTGCCAGACATGTTCAGTTTACACAGGGCATGTAAAACTGAATCATTTTGGTTGGCCTTTGGAGGGTAATCACATTCTTGGCCTGTTTTAATAGTGGTATGGTGACAGCCATGTATTTCAATATTTTTATATTAGTATTTTACATTTGTTATTTGTTTCTATATTTTTATCTTTTTTGTTTTAATGTTTTACGTTGCCACGTGACCCTTTGGGTGAGTGGTGACTAAAAATCAAATAAATATTACTGGACCTCTGCTCTGTTTTGCTACTATAGGCGAACACAATCACTCCGCTAGAATCGTAAAGCAACTGGGTAATAGGTGAAAAGAGGAGGATCCAAAATCCTTCATCACTGTAACATTGTGAACATAAATTTTCATTGCTGTTATTTATTGAACAATAGAATTATTGTGAGTAGGTGCCTTCTGAGGAATCCATGACACATAGAATCATAAAGTTTGAAGGATACAGGCCATCTAGTCCAAGCCCCTGTTCAATGCAGGATCAGCCTCATGTCACTGCCCCCCCCTCCAAATTTGTGAAACAGCCAAGGAAAGAATCGGAAACATTATTTGTGAGCTTTGTAGATAATTGATGATAATTTTCTGCAACGTATCTTTTACAAATGTATTAGAAATTTATTTAGCAGTTAATGAAAGCCATAAAGTTAGGAGATAAACTCATACATAATTTTAATCAGTAGCAAAATAATTTCTTTTCCTTTTAATTAAAATGTACAATAAATTTACAAACATCGCCACACATTCAAAAGTGAGGTATTTCCATTAAAAAAAAACCAAACAAACCCAACAACATATATATTGTACAATAAAGTGCATATATAAAAAAATAATTTTTGTCTTATGTAAACTACGTAACAAGCAGTCAATACTCATGTTACATCTTTATTTTGTTTGGATTTTCTGAATAGTACTTAAGGCATGTTTGCAAATAATTATATTACATCAAGAGCAGCCAAGAATATATATATATATTTTTAAAAAATCTCATTTCAGCAAGGCTTTGTTAGGCCAAGTCAGAATCTTCTCTGGGTAAGAGTTCGGGCATCAGCTAATATGTTCTTACACCTTTGTACAGATGGCATGACATCCATGTGAGAGGGAGCTGTAACCTGGAAGAAAAGCAAGTATTCTAACATCTTTCTCTCTCTCTACATTATCAATTCCATGTAATGACAGAATAGTTTTGAAGCCAGAGATGGTCCTGGAGGCATTGGAGCACCCTACCCTCTCTGCTTTGAACTCCCAAAATGCAAAGCAGGGTTACACTTCTTTAAAAGGGTACCCAGGTACTGATATATACATTAACATGTAAGGTGTAGTCTGCCCCAAGGTGATCAGTGGTTGCAAGGTATTCTAAATCTTATCTCTTGCCAGATGATAGAAAGATACACCTAGTTCAGCATTCTGGTTTGTTCAGCAGCCAGCCAGATGCCTCTGGAAGCATACAAGTTGACTGTTTTGAGTTTCAAATTAAATACAAGTTTTACTCACTCAGCCTTATCATAGAAGAAGAAGAGTTGGTTCTTATATGCCGCTTTTCCCTACCCGAAGGAGGCTCAAAGCGGCTTACAGTCGCCTTCCCATTCCTCTCCCCACAACAGACACCCTGTGAGGGAGGTGAGGCTGAGAGAGCCCTGATAGTACTGCTCAGTCAGAACAGTTTTATCAGTGCCGTGGTGAGCCCAAGGTCACCCAGCTGGTTGCATGTGGGGGAGCGCAGATTCAAACCTGGCATGCCAGATAAGAAGTCCACACTCCTAACCACTACACCAAACTGGCTCTCATACATAAAGCAGACTACACACGTACTCAACAAGCTGCACAACGGACAAAATAAAACTTAGAAGAGCAAACCTGTATGCTTACCAAGGGGGAAATGGTTTGTAAAATGCTTGTAGTGGATTGATTTTGGTTAATGGTTTCTTGGACATCTAAAATGATATAAAATAAAGTAGTTCAGTGATATGGCTAAAAAGGAACTTGAGTGTACAGTCACCATTTTAGCACAGTTTTTCATTTAAGTATATCAATGTTTACAGTACCTGTAGGAGAGTTCTGTTTCATTTTGTCTGTAAAAGCATTTGTGTTTGGCTACTCTGGCTTCCAACCCAAATCTGACATTCTATGTCAGGTGCTTCTATGTGGCTAAAGAAATTGTTTACAACTGGATTGCTTGACGTTTCTGCAATCGCTCTTACTGTTGAGCATAAGATGCTGAGAAAGTTACTATGGAACCTGAGCGCTTTTTTTCTTTTTTCTTTTGACATCAAGTGGCATCTGAATTATGGCAACTCAAAGGGATTTCAAGGCATGAGACATTCAGAGCTGGTTTGCCACTGGCTGCCTCTGTAGAACAGCCCTGGTATTCTTTGGTGGTCTCCCCCCCAAATACTGACCAGAGCAGACCCTGCTTAGCTTCCCAGTTCAAATGAGACTTGAGTTTGCCTGAGTTACCCAGGTCAGAGGCCCATAAAAACCACATATTTGTTTTTTTTTCCGGAGGACTCCCAGAGAATGGTTACAAATGACAGTCATTTCTCAACCTTTTCTTTGCAAGTGACCACTGGAGCTCTCCCCAGATATACAAGGCTACTAAAGACAGGGAGGTAGTTTTGTCTGAAATCCTCTTAGAATGTTGAACTGAACAAAGCGAAGTTTAAACAAGCCAGTTTATTGGCTCAGCTACTGCTTGGTCCAGATAACATACTCCACCTTACCACTGCACAGCCATGAAAGCTCGCCTAGGAAGAAATGTTGCTAATTGTGGACTTTTGTTTTTTTCACAGAGACACAAGTCTTTTAAAATGAGTTCAACGAATAGAGGAAAACTTGTCTTGTGATGCATTGTCAGAATGTCCTCAGCGCACCTCTGTGGTCGTATGGATGGAAGTGGCGAACAGGGGTAGTCAAACTGCGGCCCGCCAGATGTCCATGGACTACAATTCCCATGAGCCCCTGCCAGCGAATGCTGGCAGGGGCTCATGGGAATTGTAGTCCATGGACATCTGGAGGGCTGCAGTTTGACTACCCCTGCATTAGGAAAATGAGTGGTAGCTGGTCACATTCCCGACTTCTTTAGCAGAAACTGAATAAACTGACTTGTCTGTTGGGCTAGAGCAGTGGTTCTCAACCTGGGGGTTGGGACCTCTTTGGGGACCTCTTTCATAGGGGTCGTGGCAGGGCAAGCAGCTTGGCCGGGGGGGGGGGCACCATCCACACAACAGCCTTGCAGGGTAGATCAAGACAGAGCGTTCGTCTGTCTGGAGCAGCGGAAAAGAGCAAGATCGGCATGGTGGGACAAGAGGCAGAACTGAAATGAAAAACCCCGGAAAGAAAAACAATTTATACACAATCACGAACAATGGATCTTCACCCCATTGGTCAGTTTCGGTTTAATTTCTGTGAAAGAACCCTTGCATGATTTTATGGTTGGGGGTCACCACAACATGAGGAACTGTATTAAAGGGTCGCGGCATTAGGAAGGTTGAGAACCACTAGGCTAGAGAATGCTCCTGAGAAACATAAAATATATAGCTTCAGAAATGGTTGGACTAATTTTTACTGAGGCAAAACACCACGCCAAAATTTCACGCTGAGTATGAAGTCTGGACTTCAGGCTGCTTCAGAGTTTATTTGCTGAATAACAGGAAGCAAGGCAGTGGGAACCACCCCTCCCCCTGCCAAAAGTTGTTTTGTCTGTTCCATTTGTTTATATTTAGATGACCTGCTAAACTGAGGAAGTCATTGTTTAAAAGAAAACATAGCTTTGCAGATCAACGGATTCCTTACTCTGCAGCCTTTGATTGAGGCGGTCTAGAGACTGAAGTACTCTGTGCTCTTCGAGAGAGAGCGCACTCATGCCCGGCCGTGGGGGTCTATTTAGCAGCACTGTCGGTTTGTACTGCTGGGCTGTGTCCAAATAAGTCAGGATTTCGCCTTCTGTGGCTGCAGTGTTCGCTAGGTGTTCTGCTACCAGAAACTGGGTGGTGCTGTCTGAAACTGCAGGACAGGACAGAAATGCACACAAGATCACAACTGTTTTAACAGTACCGGGATTGTGACATATACGAAACACCCTGAACACTTGGAAAAAGAACTTAGTATTATGGTTGCTATTGCATCTCCTACTGAGTTCGATTCTTTAAAACAGGGGTAGTCAAACTGCGGCCCTTCAGATGTCCATGGACTACAATTCCCATGAGCCCCAGCATTTGAAGAAGAAGAAGAAGAAGAAGAAGGGGCTTTACGCACCGGGATCTTTGTTGCAAATTGGTCACTGAATGAAAAATCGGCATTTAAAATAGTGGAATTCGTCGTTATGCATACCTGCCTTTGTAGTGGAATCCAGTTGCGTTTTGTAGCGTTTCCCGCAGCTTCCGGTCTTGGCAGAAAAGGAAGCGCTATTTCCAAGCTCGTCCCGCCCCTGGCCGTCAAGCAGCCAATGGGCAGCCGTTAGCATGCTCCCAAACAGCCCCTTTCCCTTTAAGAAAGGTTTTTTTAAAAAAAAAAACAGACCAATTGTAACGAATCTGTGTAGATTCGTTGCAACGGAGAGACCCATCCAGCTGCCTAATTTGAGCTGTCGTTTGATCGTATGATCGTTGCCACGCTGCCTCGAGTGATAAAAAAAAAATCCCCCCCCCTCTCACGGGCCCGATTTTCGGCTGAATTAATGTGTAAAAAATAAAGGGACTTTATTTCAGCAAACGGGCTTTTATGTGGTTTGTGCTTAGTGACTAAAGGTGAAGGACTGAAGCCAGGGAAGCCTCTAAACAGAAAGAGGCTCGCTGGTGCGTTTATCCCCGCTCGCTCGGAGAAAAAAAAATGGCGATCGCTTCGCCGAAAGTTTGGAGGACAGGCTCAGGAGGAGGGACTTTGAAGAAACCGCAACAATGTTAACGCACAGGTCTTTATCGCTAGTGTTGCAGATTGTTTGCAAGAGTGTAGCGCTTTCCGGAGGGTGAATCCACTTTTTGGGATTCCCCTGAAAGCGCTACAACGAAGCGCTTTTTGCTGATCGGTTTCAGGAGTGTTGCAGATTGTCTACGACGTCGTGCGTTATGGCAAATCAATAGCGTTTCCAATTGGCAACCATTGTGCGATTTTGAAGCCGTGCAAAAAGCCCCGAAGAGTTGGTTCTTATATGCCGCTTTTCCCTACCCGAAGGAGGCTCAAAGCGGCTTACAGTCGCCTTCCCTTTCCTCTCCCCACAACAGACACCCTGTGGGGTGGGTGAGGCTGAGAGAGCCCTGATATCACTGCCCGGTCAGAACAGTTTTATCAGTGCCGTGGCAAGCCCAAGGTCACCCAGCTGGCTGCATGTGGGGGAGCGCAGAATCGAACCTGGCATGCCAGATTAGAAGTCCGCACTCCTAACCACTACACCAAACTGGCTCTCCAGCTGGCAGGGGCTCATGGGAATTGTAGTCCATGGACATCTGGAGGGCTGCAGTTTGAATACTTATTATTATTATTATTATTTATTTATTTATTTATTTATTTATTTATTTATTTATTTATTTCCCGCCTCCCCCAAGAGGCTCGAGGCGGGTCACAATCACATAAAATCCTCAAAAACCCCTAAAAACAATAAAACTAATATGGATAAAATAGCCTATTGACCAAGACTCCAGTTTTTAAATATTAAATATTACCAAGTGTGGATTATGGCTCTGCTATAATTGTGTCTGCACCGAACTATAAACCTGGCAGCATGCACTGGTACAGTTCTGCAGTGTTTGCAAGTTAGAGCTCTTTTGCCAAGCTTTTGGTTGGAGCTAGCGATTCAATAACATCTAATGCACCCCCCCCCCTTAAAAAACATTGCCATGTTTACATCAGTCTGGCAGCAGACCTATTCACTGGACATACTAGCTGTAATGCAACAAATTTTGTGTCCGGTGACACCTTTAAGGCTAACCAAGTTTTATTCAAGGTATGAGCTTTCACTTCCTCAGATACAATGGAATGTCTTGAAAGCTCATACCTCAAATACAACTGTGTTGGTCTTAAAGGTGCCACTGGACTCAACATTTCTCCTGCTGCTTCCGACCAACACGGCCACCCACTTGATTCTAGGTGTAATTGAGATGATGTTGCTGTTAGTTAAAGGTGGTTTAAAATGGTTTCGGGTATTATTTTCATTGTGTATCATGTTTACTGATGCTGTAAACTGTCCTGGGCAAGTATACCAAAAGGGTGGTATATAAATGGAATAAATAAATAAATAAAATTCGCTTTCACAATGGCTAAACCAGATGCACAGCAAGGACAAGGGAAAGAAAGAACCCTTTCCCCCCTTGGCATTACAAAGTGACAATTCAATCCTAGGACAAAGATGTGGGCACAATAGCTAGTTGGTGTTTTACGTTCTCTCAGCAGAGAAAATGGATACCCAACAAAGGCCTTGTACCTAGGGAGTTTATAGACTCACCTTTGGATTGCACTGTAAAACACATAAACATACTACTGATATAAATACCTTGGCGGTATTTATGGAGTAGAAATGGCACAGGGTACCTAGAAACAAGGAAGAAATACCTGTAGTAACGGATGGAAATGTGTTGCATTACCTTCGTCAGAATGACCAACCCCGCCTGTGGCATGCACTGGCTCGGAAGCAGACTGAGATGGTGCTAACTTCATGGCTTGCATTGAGTTCTGTTAAGAAAACAAACAAACAGTTTTTATCATCCAGCTGTTAAAAAATGAAAATGAATTTAATACTGCTTAAAAAATAGGTCAGCAACTGTGGACATGGTTCTGAACCATAGGGCAAATAGTGCAGTTATCAATAAGCAGAACAAGAAAGCATCTCTAACAGAGGTTGTTGCAATACGGTTGATATGCAGTAACCTGTTATGCTGAGGGGATGCCAAACTTTATCAATAGGAACAGGCAACATTAATGCAAGGAGACTTATGCTGCTGACTGAAAGTGATTATAAAGGTAAAGGTATCCCCTGTGCAATTCATGTCTGACCCTTGGGGTGACGCCCTCTAGCGTTTTCATGACAGACTCAATACTGCCATGGTTTGCCATTCCCTTCCCCAGTCATTATCGTTTACCCCCCAGCAAGCTGGGTACGCATTTTGAGCCAGCTGCTGGGATTGAACTCCCAGCCTCATGGGCAGATCTTCAGACTGCATGTCTGCTGTCTTACCACTCTGTGCTACAAGAGGCTCTAAAGTGATTATACTGCCTTATAAATGCTCTTACAGCTGGAACATCACAAAGAAATATTGCTGTGCTGGTTAATAAAATGACCTTTTATTGCAAGTGTTAGTTGTTCTTGAATCTCTTTCTGGATTTTTGGGCCTTCCCAATCACTTATTACCTACTCAAGGAACATTTTTACGCCACACTCTCTGTATTGTATACACTATATCTACAGGCTTCACAAGAATCCACATACAGAGCCACATTACTCTGAACTTGGGGCCACCAGAACTTGCAAATGAGGAGATGTACTGCTTTATGACACCCAAAGGGTCCAGCAGGCATTATGGACTAGTTATAGTACTTCCACCCTCAATGTCCCAGGTGTACATATACTCAACCCTGGTGGGTAAGAACAGCTTGGACTTCAGCGAACCCTGCTTGCCCATTTTTTCATGGATCTCATAGGCTTTGGAGGTGCCTTTGCACAAATGGATCTTGCTCTTGTTTAATCTGTATCTGACAATGGGTGCTGAGTGGCAACAAATGTTTCTGGAGACAAGGCGGCTATTGGTTGTGCTTCTGTTGGAGAGGTAACATACTCCAGTTTACGGGAAAAGGCAACCGCCCACTTTTTTGGAGACCCTGGAATGTAGGTGACCTTGAAACTGAGCCTGGAGAAGAGGGCCCAGTGGATTGATCTCTAGCTCAACCAGCTGAGAAGTCTTCAGGTGTTCCAGGTTACAATGACCAGTACACACCTGCACCAGATGTCAGGTTCCCTCCAGATGAAGCCCCACTTTCCACTGTACCATAGTGGTGGGAACAACAGGTCCAGAGAGAGCAAGAGACATCTCTGTCTTCTATTCAAAGTAATTTTTAAAATGTTCTTCACTGTATTATTTGTTATTTTTGCAACATAATATAAAAATCACCTTCTTCAAAAAAACAAAAAAGCAACCCATCAGTCCACCATTTCTCACTCAAACATACCTGTCCAAAATAAGAGGCCTTCCATCCCGCTACTTGTTTTCTCTGTTCTAAAAGAGCCCTGCGCTTATTTTCAATACTATCATAATGTATTTTTCGTCTTAAAACAGCGTCTGAAAGAGATAACAAACTACATTAAAAACCCTGTTTATATAAACCTGCAGTGATCCCCAGAAAGAGAAGAAATTAATATGCAGATTACCAAGATTTATTAAACTTTCGTTGTCAGAAATGCCAAATAGGTTAGATGGCAACTTCAGATACTTTCTGCAGATTGTCAAATCATCTTTCTAAAAATGCATGGCTGATGATGATTCTTAATATTTTGCAATGGCGGTTTCCAGTCCTTTTACCTGGAGGTATAACTGTTCACACATTCATTTATTCCACATGCATACACCCACCCTTAAGTTCATTCACTATAGTACCAGCAAACACAATCCTTTTCTAGCTTCTCGCTATTTGTCTTCTTATCACTACATCATTGTTTTTCCTCTCCTTTATTTCCTCTGCCAATCCAAACTTCTTGCTGAATATGAGTGTCCTTTATAGCAGCGGTCCCCAACCTTCTAGTAGTCGGGGACCGCCTCCGAGGTTTGGAGAGAGCCGGCGGCCCGGCCGCCGCCGCTCGCAAACGCGCACGCCGCTCGCAAACGCGCACGCGCAGTTGTCGCACATGCACGTTTTCGCCACTAGGTGGCGCTAACGCGCACGTGCAGAGGTGCTGCGCGTGCGCGTTTTTGCCAGCAGGGGGCGCAAACACGTGCGCGCGGCAGCTCCGCGCATGCGCGTTTGCGTCGCTGGCGTGCTGCCGGCCGTGCCTGCTTCTTCCCCCCCTCTCGCTGCGGGGGGGGGGGGAGGAAGGCGCGGCTGCTGGCGGCCCAGTACCATGGCCTTTGCGGCCCAGTACCGGGCCGCAGACCGGGGGTTGAGGACCCCTGCTTTATAGGTGCTGAAACTGCTGAAGCAGATCCATGCAAAGAATGGGATGCCTCTTACTAGTCCTGACCATGAAATCCTCAGCCATCCATGGTCAGGCAAGGAAAATCACCCCAAATGGGGGGCAGGTCCAAGTGAAGATTAGCAATGGGCCTGAACTGGCTCTTGAGCTAAAGTTCTTGACAAACCTTGGCCGTTCTGTGGTTAGCAAACTAAAGTTCATGGCAGGTCAACCACTACAACCTTTTCAAAGGAGTTTGTGGAGGTTTGTGGATGATAGACTTGCAGAGAGTGTCTACTAAAAAAAAAAGTTTACTAAACTTCAAAGCAAGGAGGTGGTGGAATTCTCCAGACTTAGAAACAGTCCTGTCACTGTCAAGGGAAGTTTCCCTCCCCCTTTGCTGGCCTTCATTTGTGGACACTGTGCAGTGCCACAGTAGCACAGGGGTCTGCTGGGTTTTCTGTACTGAACTGTTGTGCTCTGCTTGGAAAAATGTGTTATGAGTCCAGGCTCTGTTAGTGAGGACCCCTTGACAGGACCCCTTGCCTCAGTTGGATGAGAGCTTAGCTCAGCAAGATGCTCAACAGGCAGAGAGTTCTGACTAGCAGAAAGAAACTGAGTCACAGACAAACGAGGGCTTAGACTCCAAGGTTTTTGCAGAAGCCGCTTACTCCTCTGCCCAGTCTCCAGGTGCAGCTCCCAGCCCAGCCCACTTGGCTCACCTGAACCAATTAACCAACACAGGTGTGCCCAAAGAGAGCTGCAGTCTAAAAGGTACCTCACCAGATTAGCAAACCAGGTCTGTGAGTCATCACAAAATGGTGTTTCTAGCACACCAGGGCTGTTCTACTGCATCACAAACCAACGTTTTATGCCTAAAAGTTCATGACAATTCATGGTTTCTAAACCAGGAATGAGGCAAACCGAAGCAAATTACGTTTTCCTGGTTCATGCCCATCTCTAGAAAAGAGATTCATCCTATGTGGCAAACCAAGTTGCATCTGGTATAAGAAGCGCTAAGGAATCAGCCTCAGATAACAACTGAGACGCTTTCTTTGGTAAGTGATGCACAGTACTTTACATACTTTATGCCCTTAAATGTTCTGGGAGTAAAACAATTAGCACAGAGTCTGCAGGAGAAAAAGTACAGAATGGTACAATTCCTATGAAATTGCCTTATGCCAAGCCGGCCACTGGGTCCTCTGTGACCAGTACTATCTCATTTGATCAGCAAACACCTACAGGTCTCAAATTTGTAGATCTTTGCTAGCTCTTTTTCCTATGATCCCGTGCCCTTAACTTTCATCCCCACCAATTAAAAATCTGCTCCAAGTACATTCTTTTGGCATAGTAAATGGCAATCAGGGCTGAAAGCTTTAGATAAACCCACTGAAGTTGAGAGAAGCACTGAAAAGTGGTTGCAGTGCTGAATTAGAATCTGGGACATCCAGGTTTAAATCCTCACTTTATCACGGAAGCTTGCTGGATGACCGTGGACCAGTTATTCTCTCTCAGGCTAACCTGTCTCACAGGGCGGAGATGCAGAAATGCTAAATGAGGGGAGAAGGATGATATAAACTGCTTTGGGTCCCCATTGGGGAGAAAAGTGAGGTATAAATTAATAAACTGATTTAGTTGATCAGTTGGGGTTAATTTCAATTAGTAAGGGCACTTTTAATTGATGGGGCTGAAAGTTAAGGGCATACTTGTCGATTCTTAAGGCTACTTAGATCAGAATTGAAATTTGGAACAAATGCACACATCCATTTTCACTAATAACAGTACCCACATTGCTTGTAAGCCAAGCCTTGACAAATTTTCGTTGGCAAAATGTAGGAGCCAGACTCATTTTCTAGCCTTTAAGCTTTTGTATTTTAATAACTACATTTTTCAAATCATTGCAACCACAAAGCCTAAACCTAGCCTCTTCACAAGATCTTTGATGCCTCTTTGTCAATGGAGGCCCAAGGTAATGCTAATGACATTCTGCCATCTTAGCAAAGCTACTAGCACCCTACCTGGACCCGGAACACCTAGCCACAGTGATCTATGATGGAAAGCGCCCTGAGCTGGGAGGGAGGTACATAAATTTCAATATTTCAATATAAATAAAATAAATAAAGTTTGTGTGACACAAGCGTAAGTAAATATGGGAGTAATGCTGGTTGTCATCACTACAACCAAAGCCTAATCTTAATCTAACTTTCCCCCAATTTCTCATAATTTCATTATTGCTTTAAAAATCCATTTATATGAACACTGGAACCAGCATAGGATGCAGCTGGTTAAGAAATGAATTCATCCACCTCCATGGAAGGGTAAGCTGACATACGAACAAGTACTGACAAGAACTTCCCGCACATGCCTTGTTATGTCATACAACAACAAAACATACTGTGATGGGAAATGAGCTTTGGACAAACCGAGGCTTGCCAAGGGATGCTACAATAAAATCCCTGCTGAAAACACCAGGCACCACAAGGAAATCCCTAGGGGCCATGGTGACCTAGAGTCTGAAATTTGTCAAGTGCTGTTGTAAAGAACAAACAGCTGCAGAATAAACAAATTAGCCTGTTCCAGTTCACTAGTATAGACTTGCAGTACCATTTTCTCAACCAGCAATATAACTAAACGGTCAATCTTTTTCACGAGGATACCAAGTTCCTAGATTCTATCCTTTAAAATGTATGGCAGAATGTACATATTGAATATCTATTAAACTGGGATGTAGGCACTCTGTCCCAACAGGCTCCTTTGTGCTTGTATGCAGAGCTAAGAGACTGAAAGGACTGACAATCTAGGCTTCAACTATACACACTCCTGCCCCGGTTTTATGTGTTGGGATTCACTATGCGTGTTTACATAACTGCATAAATATCTGACAAAAGAAGGACCTTACTGCTTGGCTGAGAAGAAAAAAATCCATTCACCCTAAGACCTGGTTTCACAGCATTTATCAGAATGCCACCATCGATAGTGATGTGGGGCACACCAGTTCTAGCAGGCTGCGACTCCCCGTTGGTTGAATTATTGGGCTGTACAGAGCAATGCTTCGAATCCCCTGGAAGTGAAAGATAAAACGATGTCTAAAATTACATTATGAGCTCTACCCATCGGATCTCAATCAAGAGTTATCCTTTAAAATGGAGATAACTTTTTTTGTTCTGTGATTACAGGTGCTTATCCTGAGTCTACCCAATTTCTTGAATCCCAAGAATAGCTATGGAGCATAGTTACAGGCAGCCTAATGCATCTAATATACAAGCTTTGTGGTATGGGTTTGCCTGATGCGATATCACACATAATATTACAATGCCCTATTCACAAGGTACCTTGCCAGAAATTTCTTTCAACCATCCTGCAGAACAAGATTAATGCAAACAAAGGTGATATATGCCGGCAAATCCTTAATGCCACAAAAGTAGTTTCCAAATTTTTTAGAGACAGGTATCAAGGTCAATTCCAAACTGCTTACTTGAAACTATATACATGTGATGCTGTTTTTATATTCTGCTTCATATTGGGATTTTGTATCGATTTTACATTCATAGACCGTTTCTGCACTGGAGGTTTCATGCCGGGCTGCAGGCTGGAGTTTTAGTCATAGCAGGTTGCCTCACCTCTTCCTGCACCCACACGGGGGAGCATTTGGCCCGGTGCTCCTCATCTGCCCCTGATTTTTGCTCCTGCACGGGAGCTGGGGCAGTGAAGTTCCCAGTGCATAAACAGTCATACTGTTTTACATATTTTATATGCCATTGAAGGTATGTATGGACTGAATCCTAAGAAGAATAGTTATGGAGCACATTTATAGGCAATTTAATTGCACCGAATACACAGGCATGTACTAGGTTTGACAGTTAAGTATTCTCTCAGCACATGTTCTTTCAACCCTGTTGTGCCAGAAATCGCTACAATATGATAGCCAGGATGACGTCAGATGACAACCAAAATACTTCCTTTCAGGAAGACTCTGCTGCCAACGTAGTGATTGACAGGTCTGCAATGTGTTACATTAGGAGACACTCACTTTGTTAATATAGATACTAGCAACACATCTATTTTTATCAGCACCTCCCCCCAGTATTGTTTCATTAAGATTTTGTACAGTTAAGTAATTTACTGAAGAATGAAAACTATAAGTAACATTTTGAAAAACCCAGCTTGGACACAAAGAACTGCACAGGGAGTTCTATGTCGCCAAGGCAGGTTTTGACTAGTAGGTCCTGAAAAATGAAGCCCCTCCCCTCTGGAAAGCAGTATTATTGTTATTGTTATATTAATTTATTAGATTTATTATCCACCACTCCCTAACGGCTTTTTAAAAGGGTGGCGTTTCACAACCAGTTTATAATGCATCTTGGCAATAGCCATGCAAAAGAAAAGAACTGGCAAATTGCACTAGTGCTCCAAGGTCTTCTGAATGTCTTAAATATTGTCAAAAACAGACAGTGGGATGCAAGGCGATATATTCTTGAGCAAAGTCACATATCAAATTCTGATCCGATTCTAAAATTCAATATTATCCATCCATACTATTTTATAATATCCATATCAATCTTATTTTATTCTATGCATGAACTTTGATTTGTTGGAATTTGGAGAATATATAGTGTTTCACCAATCACAAATTTCAAAGGGGTGGGGCAACCACCTGCATAAATCATTTGGATGGGGCAAAACTGACAGCTGAAACGCCCTCCCATCTGCGGGCAGAAATATCCTCAAACAGTCCCCAAAGGTCTTTTTTTTTTTTAAATTATGTCTTTCACCCAAGATCCTTCTCCCTTCCAAATATGTGCCTCCTCTCCTCTATGAACGGCTTGTTTTTGTTCTGTTTTTAAACATTCCTCAGGAGTTTTGCTTTCCTGTCAGACAAAAGTCTCTAGAGGCCTTTGGGACTGAGAAGATCAAGGATTGAAAGGGATGAACGGATTAGGGTAGGCTTTTCTCAACTAGAGTTTCATGGCACCCTGGGGTTTCTTGATAGCCCTGGAAGGGTTTCCTAAATGAGTGGGAGCTAGTTAATTGTTAAACATTTATTGGCGATATGACCATATATGTTCATGTTGACATGCCCCTCCAATGGGATGGGTAGGCATATACACAACTATGCTCCCCAACCATATTCTGCACCATCATGCAACTTCTGCGGTTCCTTGAAGACTGAGGAATGTTTCAGGGGTTTCTCAGCCATAAGAAGT
Source organism: Paroedura picta (assembly GCF_049243985.1). Lineage (NCBI taxonomy): Eukaryota > Metazoa > Chordata > Lepidosauria > Squamata > Gekkonidae > Paroedura > Paroedura picta. The sequence goes on along the minus strand of NC_135374.1, from coordinate 16,066,082 downwards.
TGAGAAAGTCTGGATTTGGGGAAGAAGCCTGAATAAAATTCATGAATAAGTGGTGATCTGTTGGGTGGGGATGATGATGGGCCCTTGCCTTAAGCCAGCCTCAACTGTCTTTTGTTACAAATCTGTTATTTCCAAGGTTAACATGACCTGATATGCCTGAAACAAAGAGTTTCTTTATGTTCCTCTGAATGGTCTTCTTCTATTTGGGGGGAAATAAGAACAAAAAACAAACCTTTCTTATTTACCAAGAACTGAGATGAACCTTACCAGCAGCCCCATCCTTTTGGGGGTGTCCATTGGGCACTCCTTGCCACAAATGCTTTATTTCTTCATCCGTTGCAGTGCGATCCACGCACAATCCATTTTCTGAGTATACAGGGCTTCTTTTTATCGCATTATTGTCCCGCTCAACTGGTTGAGCAGTATTTGCTGTTTGACTGGTCATTGGCAAAGGATCACCCGTGACTGTACATGGAGGTTCGGATGGCCTCTCAGGGCCCACATGAGAAACATTCTGAAGGGAAGGGTTGTCTGTAGTGTCGTGATTCAAATCCTGATCTTCATTTGAAAGTGAGCTACCACTTTGATCCGTCCTTTCGTCTGCTACAGATAAGTACGGTGGATGAGGCACCATGATTTTCCCCTGAGTATTCGTAACACTGATGGCTTCACTGGCAGACTTTGGTCGGATAATGGTGCCCTTTCGGTTTTTGGAGGTGAAAGTTGAAGCTTTGGCAGATTTTGGTCTTTTGATCATTTTTGTTCTACCTTTGCGCGGGTTGGTTTTGGGGCTTTTAAGGTCACCAATACATGGAGATTTAATTTCGTCACCTTTTGATGTCATCCAGGCCTGCTTAGCAATATGATACCCTGTAGCTTCAAAAGAAATCAGAGTCTCAGCATTTCTCTCTGAGCCTCCAGAATTAGCAAGCTTGGCTGATTTCTGAATATGATCCTGCCCATTTTCCAGAAAAGCAGAATTAATAAGGCAAGAAGATGGAATGCTTCTAAGATTTGTTCTAGAAGTTGTGGCTTTAATGGAAACACCGGAAGACTGGGATGGCACGCGAGGTATTTCAGTGATTCTTTGCTCTGAACACTTTTCACTATCGTCAGTTTCTTGTACTCCATTAATTTCATCAAACCATCTAATCTTTTTATAGTTTCTTGGGAACTCGGTGTCTTTCCCTTTTGTTTTAGCCAGTTCAACACTGTCCCTGATAGCAGACACAGGCTGATTCCCAAATCTGATCCCTCTGTTTACCACCAGGGCTTTGAAACTATTGCTAGGCTCATATTTAGATTCTTTCTTCAAAATGCTTTTTGGCAGTTTCACTACTTTTCTCTTATCGTTGCCGTTCTGTTGATGGTCCTGGTTGGGTAAATTGGCTGCGGCAAAGTTTCCGTAGGAAACATTGTCATTCTGTTGATCAAGGTTGCTCCTATACGTGCCATCGAACAATGATGCTTCACCGTTAATATGATTAACGTATTTCTCCATTTCGGCACCTGCTGCACCGTCTGTGTCTTCAGTACACCTGGTTGCACGAACATCTTTTCCCTTCTGCCAATAATTTACTGAGAGGCCATTATTGCAAGGAGTGGTAGACCTCCACTGTCCAGTAGGAAAGGCTACAGGTGTTGCAGCAATTGGATTGAGGGGCTGTGCTAATGAGGTCCTGTTATTCTGGAGAACTTCAGAATGCTTCTCTGGTACTAAAGCAACTGGAGATGGATCAGGGGGAGCTGTGGCTTTGTTGAATATGAGTACAGGTTTATCAGTAGCTAATGTATCCTCGGTGCTAACTGTTCCAGAGGATGGATTCTTCAACAAAGTGCATTTTTCACCTCTTTTATTTTGCATAAAGGCTAGATTTTCATCAAAAGTACATCCCTTGGACTCTTTCTGTTCAGATGCACTTGGAAGGGAGGGGTTCTGATCAGGACCACACACCTGCTCCTCAGGAATCATAACATTATGTTTAACTAAAATATCATGAAAATGAGAGTTTCTTTGGATATTTGAGGTGTTTAAACTCATGAGCCAATTATTTACATGTTGGTTTTTAGAAAAAGTCATGTTATCATAATCAGAGAAACTTTTGTTTTTAGCATGTAAGTCCTGTGAATGGTGTAATGCGGGGTCCAAATGGGCCGACGCAGAAGAAGCATCACTGGGTGTTGCAAAGCTTTCAATTTGGTCACCGGCTTCGAGGCTATCTGCACTGGGAGTGCTTTCTGAATTGGCTATTTCATTCACTTCTTGATGAAAACTCTGCGACAGAAAAGCAAATGGATTATGAATATTATGAGCACATCGCCGCTTTAAGTTTTTAGACCAGCTTAGATGAAAACTGAGGAAATTCGACTGTATTTTGTATTTGAGGGTTGAAGTTCACCAAAAGACAAGATGTTACAGACATTCTTATCTGCCTTACGTGTGCTATAAAAGAAAAACAAGCCACAGGCTTTAATAGGAAGCTGTCGTACTTCTGGAGAGCCATGCTACATTTCTATGAAAGTGTTTGAGATACAGAACATCCGTATCCAAGCATGGTCAGAAGCGTTAAAAATCCCAAAGAGTCAATTCTCTTTAACAGGTATCTGCATAGAAACACTGATTTCAATTTCAGAAAAAGGGTGAGAGCTGAGATGGTTTTTTGTATTTTACTTTTTACTACTTGAAGGAGTCTTTTTCTTTCCTTCTTAAAAATTGACTTCTCCAGCCTGTTTTATATGTAGAAGAACTTTTTTTTTGTACACTGCTTTTTACTACCCGAAGGAGTCTCGAAGCCTACCCATCCTCTCCCCACAACAGACACCCTGTGAGGTAGGTGAGGCTTAGAGAGCTCAGAGAGAACTGTGACCCAAGTCATCCAGTTGGTTACATGTGAAGGAGTGGAGAATCAAACCAAGTTCCCCAGATCAGAGATCCCCACACTTAACCACCACACCAAGCTGGGTACAAACTCCTAATACCCCATTTGCTTTATATTCTAGGAGCCTGGCCTGCACAAGGGGGAGGGGATATGAATGTCTGATTTTATATCTGATTTCACGTGGTTTAGCCAGATACTTCTTTTCAAAAATACATTAACTACCATGCTGCACATTTAGTCAATAGGCTACCTAGGAAATGCTCTAGTAGTCCTAACCCAGAAAATATCTAACATTGCAAGAGCAGTTTAAATTTATTAACAGTGAGATCCCACTCAGTGCTATGCCCTTCTAAGACCACTAACTTCAATGGACTGAAAAGGGTTTACCTCTCTCAAAACAGCAACCAACAGGCAAACACACATTATAGGCACTATTACTTGTTAAAATAGAATCAGAATCCAGTCGCACCTTTAAGAACGACAAGTGCTTGCACTCGAAAGCTCACGCCTTGAATAAATCTTTGTTGGTCTTAAAGGTGCTACTGGACTCTGATTTTATTGTGGTACTTCAGACCAACACAGCTACCCATTTGAATCTATCGTTAAAATAGATTTAGTTTTTAGGGATGTCAGTGGGGAACAAATTTTTACTGTGGTTAGCAAAGCCTGCATGGATCTTTTACTGGCTTGAATTATTTTTTTTTAAGAATCTTTATGGGCCTGAAATGAGATGTGGATGGAGTTCAGTACTTAATAATATAAAGATGCACAGTTTGAGCTCTGAAGTCCTCTACACAAACAACGGTTGGCTGCAATAATTGTGACTGACATAAGCAGTAGAATCAGGTATATACTGTTTCTTATCAACAATACTTTATAACAAAGAATTACATCAAGTGGAAAATTATAACAAAAGCATCATTCACTAAATGAACACGTAACATTTATTGTGTCGTACTGCTATCTGCCTCTCTGTTAAACTCTACAACACATTAATAATCCCCAGAAGGGAAGGTCAAACTTTTCTTGATTTACTTGAAAACACTCAGCGGCCCCTAGTGGCAAGCTATGTTGAAGCAAAAGAAATTGGTCCGATTAATTTTTCCAGTTGATCCACTAAATTTATTGTAGATTTAGACTATCCAGAGTACAGATCCTACCTTCCAAGGGAGTCTAAACAGAGGCAGTGAATTGATTTTATTTATTTATTTATTTATTTATTCATTTGATTTTGATACTTTTTTGACTGTAGTATACCACTACAATGACAGAATATGCAATTTTCTTGCCAAAATACGGATTTGTAATATTTTTGCTGTTCTGAATTAGTAACAGCTAGTAAAAACTTGCTAACTCTTTAAAAAGGAAATTATATGACATCATTTCAAAAACCAAAACTAAAAAAACTGTATGAATTATTCCCTCAATAAAGCCACATCATCTTCTGTCTTGGATAACAGGATCTCCATTCCTACTCATGTTTGATGAAGGCTCTTGAAACGTTCTTCCCTGAAAATCTAGTTGGCCTTGAATTTAACAGTTCTGCAGCAGAAACCATGTGGCTACCCTCTGAAGCTTTCATGAGTGTTTTCGAAACTTTTAATAACTATAAGTATGTTTTAAAAACTGTTATAGCTAATAACTAAATAATACCCCGGAGCTGAGGAGCAGACTCATGGTGACATCCTAAGCAGAGTTACACCTTTCTAAGTCCACTGAAGTGAATGGGCTTAAAAGGGTGGCTCTGTTTAAGAGTGCACTGTGACCCCATTCCTCAGCCCCTGCTCCTCATTCCAAGCAGTACCTTTTTGGACTATTGCACAATTATTAGAGAGCAGCCAGGTAACTGACTAATAAAGATTACAGGCCTGTTCTACCGACTTGAATGGAATTGGCCATTGGATGCTCCAAGATCCTCACCCTGCCAGCATGGTGTAGTGGTTAAGAGCGGCGGACTCTGATCTGGGGAATTGGGTTTGATCCCCCACTCTTCCACGTGCAATCAGCTGGGTGACCTTAGGTTCTCTCAGAGCTCTATTAGCCCCACCTCCCTCTCAAGGGGTCTGTTGTGGGGTAGAGGATGGGTAGGTGAGCGTAAGCCGCTACGGAACTCCTTCACGCAGTGAAAAGCAAGGAATAAAAAAAGCTATTCTTCTCTCTATGAATAGCTAGGCAGACTACAAAACACAATGACACACCCAGCATAGAGATCTGACAATTGGGATGCCAGTCCCCAGGTGGTAACAGGGGACCCCCTGGAATTATAGTTCCTCTCTAGGCTAAAGAGATCAATTCCCCTGGGGAAAAAGGACTGTTTTGGAAGGTGGACTCCATGGCATTATACTCCATTGTGGTCCCTCCCCTATCCCAAATCCCACCTATATCTGGCTCTACCTCCAGTTTCCAGGTGTTTCCCAACCCAAAATGGACAAACCTATCTGGCAAGGATCAGGAATGCCTTGGTCATGCCCTATGTAGTAGTCAACCTGTGGTCCTCCAGATGTTCATGGACTACAATTCCCATGAGCCCCTGCCAGCAAACGCTTGTAGTCCATGGACACCTGGACCACAGGTTGACTACCCCTGCCATATGGAGTGTCCCTTCAATATGCCAGGTGTGCATGGCAACCTTGTGCTTCCTGTTTTCATAAGTCCTGTGCTTCGGAGTTCTTAAGAGAATGCTGGAGCTGGAGCTGCTGTATTCCCACTGAAATCAATAGCCTTAAGCAGTCAAAGAGCTACTTCTGCTCAGGTGGTCTGTGAATTGAAGCATTTAGTTGGGAAAGAAAGTAATTTTCTGCTTACGATACCTGAAGGTTGCTGAGATGCTGTTCTTGCAGCTGCTGCTGCATTTCCTCCAAATTCTGTTGTATATGAAGGTGGTTTCTATCCAGATTGGCCCTTTCATTACCCTCCATTATTTTATCACCACCAGTTTTTGCCATGTTTTGTTTCCACTGAAAAGGGCCATTTCGGGTTGCCAAGGACGCTGTGTCACTAGTTCTTAAAAGGGATGAAAAAAATAAATTTACTTTGAGCTATTTTTCTTATTGGTTATTTGCACAAACTTCCATATTAATTTCCTAGAAAACTGATATGATACTCAGAATGTAACATTTGGAACAACTTGAAGCATTTCATAGCTGTATGTGGCACTTGTAAGAAAATACACTGCCAAGGAAATTCATCCCAAATGGTCACCCGACTAGAAAGATTTGTTGTTGTTGTATTTGATTGCACTGTTAAATATTTTGTTAAGAATCTACAATGTCCTGAAGGAGTCTAAAAGATGTGAAATGTCTGAAAGCAGAGAATTTGGTGCCACAATAAATAACAAAGACAGGGATCTTCCAAAACCCTTTTATGTACAAGAAAGTGCCTGAGATATTGCTGGGAGGAGGGGAGTGAAAAGTAAAAGGGGAAATGAAGGTGTGATGCTGAAAAATAAGAAAAAAACTCTAGGAGAAAATAAACTGAGTACTGAAAAAAGAGAGAACAGGAGAGAAAGCCATGAAAGTGAGTAAATGAGAATTTCTTTTAAAAAAGCAAACATTGGAACTTAGGGTTCTACCGCAACAGAGAATGTGAAGTTGTTCCTGAAGGTGCAATTATATGTGATGCTAGAGCAGCGGATCTCAGCCGCCCTAACACCGCGACTCTAACTGCGGCGGCAGTGCGCGCACACAGGGACGCACGCTTGTGTGAAGGTGTGCATGCAGGCACTCAGCGATCTTGAGGCGGCATGGAGGCGGCCAGGTCCATGGCTCTGTCACCACCGGCCACCGGCACCACCTGCTGCTGTGGTGGCAGCAACCTGTCCTGGCGACCCCGCAGAAGGGTGCAGGTGACCCCACTTGGGGTCAGGACCCCAAGGTTGAGAACCACTGTGCTAGAGGGTCCATATACAGGGATCCCAAGATTTTTAAAACTCAAAACAAAATGCAAGGATATGTGGAATTCTGAACAGGAATTCTGGTGTAAATTTTTCCAATATGAAAAGGCCCCAAAGGTGGCTGCTACTTATTCAATGGGGCAGCATACAGGATCTGATATAAGTGCCTGTATATTTGTTCAAATGGGGCAAATAGCTGTTCCTTGGGGCCTTTTCTGATTGGGAGACCAACATGGGGGGAAGGTTAGAGTCCTTCTCCCCTAACACCACAGTCCTGTTCAGTTTTGGAATATGCCACCATGATATTTCTGCTTAAAAAAACAAAGTGGAGAGTTTATATACAGAACTTCTAGTCGCATGTAATTGGACTCGGAGAGGTACAAATTCAAATCTCCTTTCAGGCACAAATGTTACTGGGTAAGCTTGGGCCCTACGCTATGTCTCAATTTAACCTAGCTTACGTTAGGTTACGTTATGAAGATTATAAGGCCATATACAGTGTGAATGAAAGGGGTGAAACATATAATAAACAAATTTGAGACAGGAAGAAACACTGAATTAAGCAAAAGTGAAGAAAGTATTGAGAACTTACCCTGAAGGGGGGGGGGGAACCCAAAAATCGTTTCAGGGGAATGCAGTGGACTATTTGAGACAATTGCAGATAACAAAAATATTTAAAATGGCCCCAGGTGTCTGCAAATATTACCAAGTTAAAAAAACACAGCCCACTTTGTAGCTGACATGTGCTGTTACCTCTGCTTCCGCCATCTTAATGAGATTTATGGCAGACGTTTTGTCAAAAATCCCTCAAATTAACATACAGTTCTTGCAATGACTGTATATTTGAGGTAAATAAACAGACAGTTTACCTGCTATCGCCTCTGTACAGTGGCAACTGTAAACCAGTTATCTGAATTTTTCCAAAAGCCTCATCCAGTTTAGGTTCTGGTTTTCTCTGCACTAGGACTTTTTTTTAAAAAAAGAGAGATTCAGCCTTGAAAAGTAGTTTGCAAACATGTCAAGTTCTTAACATTAAAAGACTGAAGGTTAATCATCAAAAGACTGATCCCACCCCAACAACTTCCATTTCAGTACTTAATATTTTGTTTCCTTCTCACTGTGTCTTACAATGCAATCCTACTTCAGTACATGAAGCCCCCCCCCCTCAGTGGGAAATGATGCTTCCCCTGGATTGGGAAAATAGTGTAGAGGAGAGGGAGGAGCCCCTCCCTTAATTCATGTTGATGGATTTGGGAATATCTAAATCAATTACCAGAGAATTATTATTTCCTCACCCTATCCCACCACAAATCTAAAACTTGGCAAGGCCAGAATGCACCACTACCAACTCTCTCCCCCTCCCCAATTTGATGAGTGAGTCGGAAACATTAACTCACATTTGGACTTTGGTGTATTCGTGACAGCCAGTCTAGAGAAGAATATTTAAGTGAAATACCACATTGCATAGCTTCACCCTTGGAAAGCTGACGGAGAGATCAGACTGTGCTAAAATTGCCCCCTATTTTTATAGTGTGCACTCATTCCAATAATAAACACTGAGGCTAAACTAAGTAATGCACAATAAATCTAATGTGAATGCGGGGTGGATGGTTAAAGGGAAATTTATGGAGTCAAATAATTGAAAGGAGATTCTGAAATACTTTTATTGTATTTCATAGGGATGCCCGCTCCAAAATATGCAGTTCTGCTCACAAAGCAAGCCAATTTCTGCAACACAAGAACAAATGTGAAATTAACCAGTCAAAAGAGCCTGTCACTGATCTGGTAGCCATTAAACTGCAATGGCCTGGCATACTTCTTCAGACTGTCCACATTAGAAGCATCTTTTAAAGTGTACAAACCTCTCTTTCGCTGTGCGTATGGCAGATGGCCACGCTGAAACTTTTCAGTGGCTTCCTGCTGTTTGAGTTTCCGCTGCAGTAAGATGTGTTCTCTAAATTTTTGCTCTTTTTCTTCCTCTTCTTTCCATTTTTCTTCAAGGGCTCTATTTAAGAACAACTACTTTTTAAATAAAAACAATTGCCATGAAATTGCAAGTGGTCTTTTTGAAAATGACTTGTTAAGGTTTTTTTTTTGTGCTTAAACCCTCCTGTCCCAAAATAATGTCATACTTTAGAGACTTATTACAACCCATGTCTCAAGCTTGGCAGTTTGCAGATACCGTGAACAGCATGGATCCTGCCTCTTAAAACTAGGTGCCAAGGTTATTGCACACACATCCAAGGCTGTGGCGGCACTGTAATGGCTCCTGTTCTCCATATGGACCCAAGCATTGGACCCAAGCATTGTGAAGCCAACAACTATGGTACAGCTATTTACAGCAGTCACAACAGTTCCTCACCACAAAGTGCCATTCTATGGAAGGGGTCGCCAAACTGTACTCTATGGACTTCTGGAGAGTCACAGGTTGGCTACCCCTCATTTATCACACAGTGTTACTACTTTGGAGTTGCTGCAACCATTCTGATCAGTCACAAGCAGAACTGAGAGTTGTTGCATGGCCACTGGTCCAGGAGGGATACTAGTTTCTAGTGACAACTGGGGTTTGGTGAGGATCAGCTGCCTGGGCTGGACAAGAGTTGCATCTGTGCTGCACAGCACTCCCGATCATCCCTGCAGTTTTGCACAACTAGTGTGTGCTACACAAATAACAGTGGAGCAACTTTCGAAGGACAGCTGGAATTTTGGAAGCAACCAACAGCCTCACTTTGATGAAAACATTAAGTTTTTTGTTTTTAATGTTTTTTTATTTGTATGTTTTCAAAGTCAGTTGTTACCTGCCCTGAGCCAACCAGGGAAAGGTGGAATAGAAATAAAAATGTGTTAATATTATTATTACTAGTATCAAAGCCCAATTTTAAAAAATGGGCTTTGAAAGAGGTGGCAGGCAGGACAGCGTGAGAGGGTGGCCACGGCTCCCTTTGGCCCGCAAAGCGGGCTAAAGGGAGTGGAAACCCCCCTCCCACTGGTGGCAACAGGGCTTTGTTTGCAGGAAGGCTGCAAGCTCCCCCCCACCGCTCCCTCCCAGCAGGAGTATACCTGTGGGCCGCAAAGCCCTGTCATTGCCTCTCTCCTTGTGGGCAACAATGGAGGCTGCAGCCACAAGCCTTCTAGCTGGCAAGGAGGGAGGGTGGGAGCTGGGAGAGGAGGGCTAATCAGGGTGGACCTGGACGGACAGGGCTCCGGACAATCTCCTCCCAGGAGGCTGTTTCCCAAATATATAAGGGAGCGAAATAGTGTTAAGGATTATTATTTACTAGTATTATCTTGAACTCAATGAGCAATGTGCATGCCCAGTTACTAACAGAGCACACACACTGCCCCTTTTCTCTTCTTGTGGTCCGCAAGCTGCATGAGTATGAAGACCCCCTAAACAAACACAGCCTGAAGCCCCCCTAACTGTACAGTACCTCAGGGCCCTGGAACCATGCTACTGGGATAAACAGCTTTTGGGTCTCCCATCTAAATAACAAGCAGCGTCAACCTAATTAGCTCTAAGATCTGCTGGGAGAAGGCATGCCTGGGCTATCCAGGTGATAGCAAAAGTGTATTCTGATATTGCAAAACTAAAGCATGGGAAATAAGGGATGTAATGCATTAACTACTATTAACTCGGACGGTATTGGAACGCTGAAGTTGTTTTCCAATTTCTGTATACCTAGGACTGAAACATCAAAAATCTAACCTGAAATAACCTGAGATATATTGATAAAGAACAATTTTTTGTATTAATTCCTTCCCACAGAAAGAAAAGAATGTTTAACATCAAATTTCACGCTCACAAAAATTAATCTAACTACAGACCAAGGCTTGCTCCACATCGAATTATCTCCCCCCCCCCCAATCTGAAAAAAAAACACCTCAGTGATTCTGGATCAGACTTAAGGTTTTGGTAATCACCTTCAAGGCCATATGTGGTCTGGGCCCAGTGTACCTGAGGGACCACCTCACTGTCTATACCCCCCAAAGAGCTCTATGCTCTGCCACTTCCATTTATGGCTTTAAAGGTGAAAAGAACAGTTTGAATTGACACTGGAAAGATATACATTTGATAATACTAAAAATAAATAAACGGGTAGGCATTGCAGCTGCCAGTGTAGCCTTGTCCATAACTAGAAAACTATGTTGTGTTCCAGTCAACACTCTTACCACAGCATTACAAGCTACCACAGCTTCAAAATAATCTAACAAATAATCTGTACAAAGCCCCTGTGCAGCTGTCAGATCAGAGATCTACTTACTATTTAGCACGTGACAAGAAATCAGCATTAAAGTAATTATTCTTTACACATAACACTTGCTCTAGGCAATTGAAACATGGCATCCCAGCAACATTCAGGGTTTTCAACGGTCCATGTCTAGCCTGAAACTCCTTGAGTCAAATCCCTTCTCACTGCACCCTTCTTCAACCTCCCTTGCAAAGCTGCGATTTTGCAGTACCCCTCCTGCCCCTTATTGAGACTATAAATACAAAGCCTCTTATATTAAGACAAGTATGGATGACATCAAAAAGAATATGCTAGGTTAGCAATGTAAATAAAAGACTCCGGAATCTTTCATTACCTGGCCATATACTATTTCAGGTGGATTCAAGTCATGAACTCAGCACATTTCTTGATTGCACCAGGGTAAACCAGTACTGTAACAGAAAGCTAACAAGATACCTTACCCTCCAACTATGATTTAGCTTAGCACCAGTTTTAAAAGGTCAGCAATATTCAGAGTGTTAACCTTGCTCGCTATGATTCTAGTCAAACAATCAAGCTTTATAAAGGAAGTTTAAAAAATCTGATTATCACAGTTAAATGTCACATTTCTTCACCCCTTAGAAGCACATTGGAAACTTATTGTAAACAAACGATCACAGATATTCTGCACCTTTTTAAAACATCTTAAGTATAGAAAAACGTAACCTATACTTGCATACCTCCTTCGTTTATTTGTTTCTAGAAAATGTTTTCGCGCTCGACTGTGAAGCTGTCTTTGATCCTTTAGCAAGTCGTGACGTTCTTTTGATAAGTCCCTCTCAAGAAAAATCCTTAGATTTCTGTTTTTGACGTTAAAGACAATGGACTCCGTGGTAAAATCCCCCAGAAACCCCAGTTAATTGCTTATGATCTAAATAAAAAAATTAAATTTATGAAGTTTTTAATGTCCCCATTTCCATTAATCCTTTCACAGGAAATAAATGTATACAGCACATTAAAAAATGAAACCCAGTCCTGCTTCTTAAATATTTGACCAACTAATTGAACCCCCATTGACATCATCATCAGTATATATAATTATCCTAAAGGTAAAGGTATCCCCTGTGCAAGCACCGAGTCATGTCTGACCCTTGGAGTGACGCCCTCCAGCATTTTCATGGCAGACTCATTCTCTTCCCCAGTCATTACTGTTTTACCCCCAGCAGCAAGCTGGGTACTCATTTTACCGACCTCGGAAGGATGGAAGGCTGAGTCAACCTAAGCACACTTAAATAGAATTAAGTTCCACTGAAATTAACAGTAATTAATTCCATGTCATTCAGCATCTTATATGGCCTGTAATGCAAAACCAAAACAAAAGAAGGAGTCACTCTGCGCTGCCTCAGGACCACGGGCTTTAAGACAAGAGATACACACAAGTGGTCCTTTGCACAGCAACCCTAGACTTCCTAGTTGGCCTCCTATCCAAGTACTAACCATAACCAACCCTGCTTAGCTTCTGAACTCTGATACGATCAGAACTCTGATAAGATCAGCCTAGCTATAACTACCCAGGCTTCTGCAATAGGGATGCCTACCCCAGTTATAGATTCCGAAACACAGACACATTTATGGCTTTTTGTTGTTGTTGTTGGTCCAAAAATATACTTTTTAAAACCACCACGCATGAGGCATCTGAGACAATCCCTGACACACATGCAGAACAGCAGTGCAATTTTTGCTCAGCATGCCGGGCTCATTCTCCACCTAAAAGACTAAGTTTAGCCCCTGGGTTGCTGGCAACACTGCTCAGCATGCTCTCAAATGTGCCTGTCCAACAACAACATAGAATCATAGAGTTGGAAGGGGCCATACAGGCCATCTAGTCCAACCTCCTGCTCAACGCAGGATCAGCCCAGAACATCCTAAAGCATCCAAGAAAAGTGTGCATCCAACCTTTGCTTGAAGACTGCCAGTGAGGGGGAGCTCACCACCTCCTTAGGCAGCCTATTCCACTGCTGAACTACTCTGACTGTGAAAATTTTTTCCCTGATATCTAGCCTATATTGTTGTAGTTTAAACCCATTACTGCGTGTCCTTTCCTCTGCAACCTTAACTTCTCTGCTGGTTTTCTGAAAACACACGCTTCCCACCTCTGATGTAAAATGTTAATAAAACTGGCTGGAAAGCAACTGTGCCGGGTTCAACGCAAGAGACATTCAGCATAGCATCCTGGCAGTAAAGCCCAAGCTATGTTAGCTCAGAGGTAAACCGACAGTTTTGTGTATTAGCAAAAAAATCAATAAGAGTCTCTGTTTCCTACTGTTCTCTCAGCCTTTGACAACATAACAGAGCCTGGAAGAGCAACCTGAAACACACCTACTCAGAAGTAAGCCCAACTTTGATTCAATGGGACTTATTCCCAGAACAGTATTATTTGACTTGCAGCCTGTGGCTCCAATTCGGTCCACTAAGAACAGGTATTCAAAGATCAAAAGCAAATCTCAGTTTGCGAATTGAGGATGAAGGTCAGTTGCATGTCTGCAAAAAGTGCAGACTATTTATTGCAAGTTCCCTGGGACTGCAATTCTCAATACGCTCGGTCAGGAGTCAGCCATACTGAACTTCACAGGATTTTATTTTTGAGAGTGCATGCTTAGAATTGCACTGTGGGACCTCACCATCCATATACCACACAGCAACAAACTCCAATTTGCCACCAAACATGCACTTGACTGGAAGCCCAATGCAATCCCAGTTCTCTGCTTTGCTACACATATTATGAGTTTTTTTTTTATTTGAGAAGCACAAGTGTACAAAGCCATTATGAAGCTAAGGCTGTCTCTGGCTTCCTCTTGAACACAAACCTGGGTTTACTGCCACATAGTGTGAAACCAAAGAATGAATCTCTGTGATAGGCATGTACTTCTGAATACCTGTCTGATTAATTTCACACTTTCAACCTGGTGAGATATACACTCTGACCCTATGCCAAGAGTTAGATAGGTTTAGAAAAGCTGATTTCAGTGGCTAAGTCTAACTCTCAGTAGGCAGAACAAAGTTTGAGTCCAGTGGCACCTATAAGGCCAACACAGTTTTGCTCTGAGTATAAACTTTCATGTGCAAGCCCACTTCTTTGATACACTGAAAAGAGGAATGAAGAAAAATAAGTGGGCATGCACATGAAAGCCAGAAGCTTTGTTGGCCTTAAAGATGCCACTGGACTCAAACGTTGTTCTGATGTTTCAGACCAACATGGCTACCCAAATGAAGACCAGTTGATCCTACGAAGCCAAAATCAAAGAAAAAGGAACATGACAGCTGAATAATAAATATCTCTTAATTAATCAGTTTCAACCTGAGCTCCATGAATATTGTGTTGCAAGTATTGAGATTGAAAACGGATTCATTAAAAGAAGTTTATTATTCAACTGTTGTGTCATTTTTTTCTTCAGCATGGCTTACCAGAAGAATCAATCTCAGTAAACAGAAAAGAGGTTACAATATCTGCACTGGTCCAAAACAAAACTCAGAAACCTAAGCCATATAATATCTTTTATGGAGACTATAACCAAAATGACCCCAACCAGTAGTAATAAACAGTTGCCTTGTGGCATCTTTTAAAAAACGGTGAAAAACTAATAAATATTCTTTAAGCACAATGCTAGGTGGACAAGAGCTATCTACGAAGCCATCTAGACAAGATGCAAGAGGCCAGATCTAGTCCACCAAAGAATATGTACCAAACAAAACTCTTAAAGGTGCCACAAGTTCAAGAGGGTACCCTTGTTGGGGGAAGAATTTCTGGAGGACTCAAAAGCTTGCACACTAATTCTGTGTCGGTTAGGGATGCCAGCCTCCAGGCAGGACCTGGGGATCACTCCACACCACAGAGATCAGTTCCCCTGGAGGAAACAGCTTCTTTGGAGGGTAGAGCCATTGCCATCGTACCCCACTGAGGTCCCTGTCCTCCCCAGGCTCCCCCCCCCCAAATCTCAAGGAGTTTCCCAATCTGGATCTGCCAACCTTCGTGTCGGTGTGATTTGAGTCACTCTTATAATAATACAAACAAAAGGGGGAGGGGGCTATGTTTCAGGATATTAGGTGCGCCCCAAAAAACTGAACCACGTTGGGAGTCCTGTGGCGCCCTGAAGACCAACAAAATTTTATTCAGATTCAAGTGGGCAGCCGTGTTGGCCTGAAGTAACACCCCAAAAACGGAGCCCAATAATAGCAGCTTGAAGACAGCCAAAGACTTATTCAAGGCGTGAGATTTTGAGCCCTCACGCCTCGAATAAATTTTCGTTGGTCTTCATTTTATTGTTCTTCAGACACAAACGCGGATAACCCTGAATCCATCTCTGTCGGTCTCCAAGGTGCCCGCTGGGACTCCAACTTGTGGTTCTGCTGCTAAAGGCCGCCTCAATCTCCTTGGGGGAAAAAAAAACAACAAGCCCTGTTAAGCCTACACCTCAAATTTTTCAAAAAGTTAAAGTCAGGGGTAGTCAAACTGCGGCCCTCCAGATGCCCATGGACTACAATTCCCAGGGGCCCCTGCCAGCATTCGCTGGCAGGGGCTCCTGGGAATTGTAGTCCATGGACATCTGGAGGGCCGCAGTTTGACTACCCCTGATTAAAGGCTGAGGCGGGCAGCCGCCTGAGGCCTCCCGAAAGCCTCCCTCCTACCCCGCCCGCCCACCCGTCTGCCCGGCCGGCCGGCCGCGGCCAGAGGATACTGAGTGCTGGGCGCGAAGGCGCTCAAGGCCCGGCGGCTGACCACCCGCGACAAGGCGCTGTCCGAGGGGCTCCTCCGCCAGCCTTCCGCCGCGCGCCCGCCGGCCGACACCGCCCGCGGGAAGATGGAGTAGTAGCCGCCGCCGCTCTTGCGCCCCGCGCCGCCCCCGCCGCCGGGCTCCATTCACCGCGCGGCCTCCATCGCCGCCTCGCGGGCGGGCGCAATCCACCCCACCCCCCGGACCCGGTCCGCCCTCGCCGCCGCCGCCGCCCCACGCCTCTTCACGCCGCCCGTCGGCCCTCAGCGCCCAGCGCGGGCGCGGCAGGCCGCCGTCCCCGCCTCAGAAGCCCCCGCCGAAGCCCTTCGCCCGGCTCCAGGGCGCCGGCGCCATCTTAGCAACCGGCGACGCCGCTTCCTTCGCAACGGAAACCACGGGCGACGGCCGAGGCGGGCGGGCGGGCGACGGGCGGGCGGAGGGCGCTTCAGTCCCGGCGGTGGGTTTGGTGAGGCGGAGGCCTTGCCCAGCCATGAGCTCGGTTGCCAACCTCCCGTTGGGGGGGGGATGTCGTGCAAAAATACAGGTGGGGGATACAGGTAGGGATGGATTGGGTGGGCCTCAAGGCAATCTTCAGTACCGCAACACGACGTGTGCTCATTTCGTTCAAATATTCTATCCAGCGGTAGTCAACCTGTAGTCCTCCAGATGTTCATGGACTACAATTCCCATGAGCCCCTGCCAGCCTCCTTATTCTTTTATTTGGGGGCAATGTGACACGAATGCGATGTTGTTTCTCCAAGGTTTTTGTGAACCACAACGGAACTCAGAAGGAACTCAGAAACTTTGCTGAGTAAAAGCCTTATCTCGTACTATCAACTTCTTCAAAACATATTTGGCAGGCGCCTACAGGCAGCACTTTGGGATAGAATAAAGCTTGTATTTATTTAAGAGTCACCTGGCTGTTCCTAATGTTGCCAAACAGCCCTGTTTTGATGTTTCTCCTGGCTTCAAACTGCTGAGGGGTCAAATGCTAGAAGACAAATAGCAACTACTGAAGTGGAAGGCCCACCAAAACCTTTGGGAGAGAATTAGGGTCTAATGAAGAAGAGTGGGTTTTCTGTCAGCAAAAGTCTCTCTCTGGCCGACTGTGTATGGACAAATCCCCACTTCCACATGATGCAGCTGCTGGGCAGGCCCCCTCCTGCCATGGATCAGGCCCTTACTTGCCCCGGGCTAAGGGAGCACGGGAGAATCTGTGTTCCCTTAGCCGCTGTGGGGGCCAACAGGGCCTCTCGCGTGGCAGGCCCGTCTGGACAGAAGGGACAACGGTGGCCCAGAAGGGACAAAGAATGCCCTGGTTGACTTCATGGTGCTTTGCCACGCCACGGGTGGCCCAGGGCATTCATTTTTATATTGCACCCTCCTGCAAAATAAAATTTAAAAACTCTCTCTCTCCCCCCCCCCCCATGCAGGGGAACTATTCCACCACTGCTTTGTTTCCCAGGGGGACACATTTAAGTGCCTGAGCAGATCCATTGCTGAAATGTGTCCCCCGTGGGAACACAGTAAACTGCAGAGCTTTATGCTCCGCAGCACTGTACTACAAGTGGCCCCCCTTCCCACCCCCTGAGCAAGGCTGGGTCTTGCTTGTTTGCTTGAGGGTGAACTTCTGGAAAGGGGAACGTATTGGCAAATAGCGGGGGTGGAATCATTACAATGGGTACCTTGCATTCCCGTATTTGCCAGCGTATAAGACGACCCCCCAACATTTCCACTCAAAATAAAGAGTTTGTTACATTACATTACAGTACTATGGGCCACTATGGGCAGCTATGTCTATCCCAACTGAAGTGCACCCCGCGTATAGGACGACCCCCCCCCACTTGGAGGCATGTTTTTCAGGGGGGGAAAGTAGTCTTATACGCCAGCAAATACTGTACATATAAAGCCCTGGTGCTTAGAGGTCCTGGGGGGAAATGTCCATGTGCCTAAATGTGTGGGCAGTATTATTCCCCCCGCCCCCAACAGGTCTGAACTGTGTCAAACTGTACAATAGTCAGTACATGAAAACAGCTTACATGCATGAAAAACTCATAAAAGCCATTGGTGCTTAATGATATACAGTGTGCTGTCTCAAGATTATTTCCAGATGATTAGAGTTGGAAATCAACAGCTCACAGCGTGCTGCTCCCACCCAGGAGCCAGATATCTCTGAGCCTGAAGAGGGATTTTGGTGACTATAAACATAGTACGTCTGCAACTTCTTCTCACTCCATCCCTCCCTACCTCTGGAAACAGCTGGGTGGGAGGGAAAGCAGAGGATGAAAGAGGAGAAACCCATGGGGGACTCAGCTTTTCTTTAGGGGAGGGGAGAAGACAAATCTAAATCAGTATAACCCAGAAAGTGTGTGGGAGTGTGGGGGGTTTCCCTTTACCATCTAGTTTCCTCTGTTTGCTTCCATTATTTTTGCCCCACCTTTATTTTATGGTTATAAAGAAGAAGGAGGAGAGAAATGATAGAATAGTGGCTGAGTTTGCTGGAAAACTATGAGATGGGTTTTTTTTTTTTGCTATGCCTGTGTATATCTGACAGGTCTTAATAAAATGGCCCTTGCCCTTTCCTTCTGCAGAACATTGGCACAGCTACAAAAATCACAGTTTGTTACCTAACTGTTAGCCATCCGACCTTCACAATCCTCATGGTTAGGATCAACCACTGCAAGATTTAGGAACGCTCCTCGGGTCAAACCATGAGTGTGTTACATAAAAGTAATTTTGTACATCCCCCATCCCGAAGTCTGTTCATAAAAGGGTTGGCTTGCTAGCGAATGTTTGTGCCGTACACATTCCTGAATTCTTAACTCAAGGCTTCATCGGCTCGCGGACAGTCTTTTCCAGGACAATTTGAGAAAGTCTTTGAAAACCCTTTTCATTCCTTCAGCTCAGAGATGATCCAGCCTGGGGCCTCCTTAGTGATCTTCTTGAGTGTCATGTTTTTCATTTCGGCCGATGGTGTGTCTGGT
Organism: Paroedura picta; assembly: GCF_049243985.1. Classification (NCBI taxonomy): domain Eukaryota; kingdom Metazoa; phylum Chordata; class Lepidosauria; order Squamata; family Gekkonidae; genus Paroedura; species Paroedura picta. Next base: position 16,047,347 of record NC_135374.1, on the reverse strand, counting down.
ATTGCCCAGCCATGTTCTGCAATGGTAAGGTTTGCAGCGTGTGTGCCTTGAACAGATTTATAGAATAAGAGAAGTGGCGGTCAGGCACTCCTCTGCTTTTAGACTCTTGTTTTGGTTTGGGAGGGATTTTGACGGTAAGAGCAGTTGCATTCCTCTTGAAAATACCCTGCTGAATCTGCCCTAAAGCGACCCCCTTTCCTAATTGCAGAGGAAGAATGATGAATCCACAAACGTTCCCGGGAATTTTAGCAAGTTAAAGTCTTCTTAAAACTCAGTTATTAAATGGTGGAGATGGAAACCTGCCTCTCCACAGAAAACCTAATCTTTTGATACATCTGTGCTGGTGTCAATGCAAAACAACATGGAATTTGTTATATCTTGATTTTCTAAAGCAGGTTAAAAAACCCACCCCAGTCTTTTAGGTCTATTTCTTGTTGCCGTTCTTTTTACAATATGCTTAGGATTCCTACTAGCCTCCTGCAGAAATGTCTCAAAATCTTTTTCATGGAAGGATTAATGTTTCTCAGTTTTAGTCCTTTGTTCGAAGCCAAGAAAACGGAAAGAGCTGGCAAAAGTTCCAGGTGCTTTGCTGCATATGTGTACAATGGGGAAATCTGTTAATAGTTAAGGATTTTGTTTTTAGAAACCTCTCTTGTTTCGTCAATCCTCCATTAATCACTCAGCTTAAGTGTGTTTAGGATGAAAGTGTTTGCTTATAGTTCTTTTGCCTTCGGTAACTATTTCTGTTCTATCAGGATTATGGCTTACAATGTACACTGTTGTGTCAGTATATGGCCAATGCCAGAAATAAAAGGTGAACATCTGTAAAAATGTCAAACAAAAATGTTTTATAGTTTTCATGTTTTAAAATGTTTTCATTATACACTTTGCATGTTTTCACTTTTTAAAAAAGAACCTCAACAAATACAGTTTTATCAAAGCTAGGAACTGCAAAAACAGAATATTTCCTTAGAAAAGGAAGAAAGGAACCTGACAGAAATGTTTGAAAAGGGAATAGTATTTTTTTTCTTTTGCTTCAAGCAATTCAAGATTTCCAGGTTTTAAATTGTTTAAGAGTAAGATTTTAAATGTCATTCTAAGTGCTTGATTTCTGAAATGAAAAAGCCCTGAGCTGCAAGCCAAACATTTCCCCTGCTATAGTTAGAATTGCCATGTGAAAATTGGCCACCGGTGGGAAGCTTTGGGATGGCAGAGAATGACATCACACAATGATGCACCACAAGATGATGTCATTTCCCAATAGTATCTGGAAGTGACATTATGACCATTTACTCACTGGGAACTTCATTGCCCCAGCTCCCATTCAGGAGCACAAATTGGGGGTGGATGAGCTGCACTAGGCCAAATGTTCCCCCATGTGGGGGCAGGAAGAGGCGAGGCAACTTGCCATGACTAAAACTCCAGCCTGCAGCCCAGCAGGAAACCCCCAGTGCATAAACTGTCTATGAGGCTCTAGGAACTCAGTCACCTCTATAATTTTTTAATATGAGAGATATGTGAATTCATAGGGCGCTGTGACATCATTTCCAGGTATTACCCTATATACTCGCATATAAGCCATACTGTGGGTGGCCCGGGGCACTTATTTTCATTTAGCAGGAAGGTGGGATTCTGTTCCAAGCAATCCCATCTTCCTGCAAAATACCCCCCCCCCCGCCCCGTGCAGCATAACTAATCCACCTCTGTTTTGTTTCCTGGGGGGACACATTACAGCAGGACACCAGGTTTCCTGCTGAAATGTGTCCCCTATGTGGACACAGACTGGGTGCACCCACTGCCATGCATAATGGGCCCATGTCAAGCTTTCTCAACCAAGGGTTGGGTGATATGGTCATATATCATCCTATTGAGCCACCACTCCCTCCCCAAATGGCCAGTGATGGGCCTGGAGAGGATAGGAGGGATAAAGGTCTTGGGTGGGCATGTAAACAGCTCTGCTTCCCAACCATATTTTGTATGATAGAGCCATTTCTGGGGTATTTTGAAGCCTGAAGAATGTTTCAGGGGTTTCTCAATGGGAAACAGGTTGAGAAATGCTGTACTATGTAGATGGCATACCAAAAGACATGGAAGGCCTGAACAGCAGGAATAGGCTGCGTACAATATTGCTACTGCTGCACACATAGAATTTACCGTTTGCTGATTTTATGCCTTGGTTATCAATATAGTTGCTATATACGAAAGTGTGGTAAGAAAGTCAATTTATTTGTGCTGCCATTGTTTCACACCAGTACAAACTTAATAAGTATAGTAAAACATGACCGTAACAGGACGCAAAAGCAATTTTCTGAGAAAGGTTTCCATATAGTTTGTTTTATGCCAGCTGGCTTTATTCTTTTTTCGCAAGTCATATTCAACAATGGTAAATTACAATCCTGCAAGACATTATAGACTCAGAAACTGTGCTCCTGTGGTCCTGGTTTCACTTTAGCAAACATATGCAACTGTCTTATATTCTCAGTGCCATTTGTCTGTTGCACACAGTTCTACTGCAACAGAAAGCTGCCCTGCTGTTGGAGTCCTGCTGAGGGATGGGAGAGTCTCCTGCCTCCCACACCTCTTTACACGCTTCAAGTGGTGATGACATCATGTCTAGGTAAATCACTCAGCAGTGATATAATCTTTCCACCCACCTTGGCTGCTCTAGAAAGTTCCCCAGTCTCTATGGCAAAGAACAAAATTCCTAGAGCCTTTCAGACATGACGATTGGAAATTATATCACAGTATATGTGGCATCATTTCCCCTCTCTTTTTTTAATTGAGAGAATAGATGACGATGCGGGTGAGGCAGTGGGAGGGTGTGAGATTGACCACTGCATCAGGCAGTCTGGTAACCTTAAACCCTACTCTCCATGCCTCACCTGCAGAGACCCCAAAGACAGGGCTTTTTCAGTGGTGGCACCATTCCTTTGCAATGTCCCCTAATTGAGGGTTTTCTGCTGCCTACCAACTTTATTATTTAGGTCCTCAGTCTTTAATTCAAGGGTTGAATCTTTTAAAGCTGTTTTTATGGTCTGCTTCTAACCCCAGGACTGTTTTATGGATATCATTACAGGCTGTTGAATATTGTTTCATGCTGTTATTATGCTCCTAGTTGGTTTTTATGGCTTTGCTGATCATTTTTAACACTGTTATTTTTATGGTTTTCTTGTACGTTTATTCTTTGTGAGCCATTTCAGGCAGACTTGTAGAGAACCATATATACATTTTCTAAATAAAAGAACATAAAGCTTCAACTCAGTACATCTATTAAATAAATGTTTTAAAACCCAAGTATCCTGTATTCATACACTGGATTTTTACTTGTATGTATAAAACACCTTAAGGTATAAACCTAAAAATGAAATGTATGAAATATTGATTTGTTGTGCTTTGTGATGACAACTTGTTTTCTTTTTAGTTCTTGAGTGTAGAGAACTGGGGTATACAGATGGTTGACAAGATTTCTTTAATTTTTCGCTACTCTTTGGTGTTTCAGAATACTTCCGTAACAAGCACAGACAGTCCAGGAACAAAAAATCAATCTGCAGATATTTCGCAAGAGAAGAAAAAATGCTCCATGCCTTGTGACTTTCAAGCTAAAGTAATGCGGGAAGAAAAACATTATATGTGTAGTATGTACCTTCTAATTATAGTTATTCTTTTGTGTCATTCTACTGCAAAACCATACAGAATTGCACTGCATTGTACTGATTTTTGTGGGTTATCATTTTCAAATTAAGGGCCAGTTCATCATCCGTTGACTGTAGCGTCACGTGATAAGTTTAGCATGTATAAATCAGCCAGCATGAGTTAATAATCAGAGATAGGACAACAGAGACAGCTCACATATTCATCTAAGTGACATCAAGAGAGCAATCTTATTCAAAGCCCATGTTATTCAATAGGCTTATTCCCAGGAAAGGGTCCTTAGAATTGCAGCCCAAGTAGGGTTGCCAATTATGGCTTGGGAATTTCCTGGAGATTTGGGGGTGGTTTTTGGAGATGGTGGAGTCTGTCCAAGAAAGGGATCTCAGCAGGGATATGATTCTATAGAGATTCTAAACCTGCCCTTTCCCCATGGGAACTAATCTCTGTAGTCTAAAGATCAGTTGTAATCTTGGGAGAACTCTAAGCCCAAGCTGGAGACTGCCAACCCTAAACTCAAGTGATTCATATGGGTATTACTTGAGCTTAAAAACCTTTCACTCACACAAATACTTAACACTTACTTAGCCTGTTTCATAGAATCCTTAGAGTAACAACCCTGGAAGGTACATCAGGTGATCTACTTGAAGACCAGTTTCCATGTTTTGTCTTGTATTCATAAACATGAAGTACACGTAGAAGCTCTCCCAGTTGCATGGGGATCCATATGTTTCTGAGCAGTCCCATTTAAAGATTTCTGAGAATCTTTAAATGACCAATTTAGTTATGGTCCAATGAATTGGCTTTCATGGGTGGGGTCAACTGGTGGTTGTGGGTTTTCCAGGCTGTGTGGCCATGGTCTGGTAGATCTAGTTCCTGATGTTTCACCAGTAGGACAACCAGTTAGGTATGGTCCCTTCCTGCAGTGCCAGCCTATCCCGATAGTGGAGGTTGTGCCTAAAATCCCACAAACCGGTGTCCTGTGTTGACTTTGGAAGCTGACTTGATATTTCCACACAATACTAACACAATCTATACTGTAATGTTTGTCACATCTGATTAAATAACAAATAATCTGTTTGCTCAAAGGGAATTTGCAGAGTTCTCTAGTGGAATATGCAAGAAGCACCAAGAAAATGATAAGGAACTTGATGGAGGACCAGCAGTCTTCTCTGGATTACCTTTCTAATCAGGTGCCTGCTGATACTTTGAGAATACGCTGCTTTCGGTACAGGAAGTAGTATTAATTGAGTATTTTTCTTCATCCCAATGAAATCTGAATTATAAATTTAAAGAATGACTTTCATAGAAGAAGCTAATTCTTACTGTCCCTCAGACATCAATATTTTGGGGTTGTTTGATTGTAAGGGCAACAAATTGCCGTTATCTCATTTTATTTATTTATGCTTTTGTTTATACCCCGCCACTCTCAACAATGTCTTCTCGCGGTGGCTTACAATATAAAACTCCCCAGTCCAGTAAAATACTAATCAATAATCAACGTGCAGAAGTCAGCGTTATGAAGAGAAGCTTAATCTTGCGAAATCCTTGGTTCCTCTCCAGAATATTTATTCAACATATAGAATTAGTTTTATCATTTTCCAACAGATGTGTAGTTACATTAAAAAAAACAATTATGTATAAACTGTGCCATTCAAAACTTTTTAGACATCTGCTACCGATGATGAGCAATTTCTAAAAATGCAGTATTGGCTTGAAACTGTAAGGATATTTAACCAGTCTTCTTTTCAACACACAGGTTAATGAACTTATGAGTCGGGTTATGCAGTTAAATGGCGACAGTTCTAGGAGACCAATAGATGTATTTCCCCACCGAGCAATTCAGTCTCACGGTATGGACTCCTCTTGGCTAGCAGATAATATTTCTATTTTTGGTTCTGTAATGATTCTGGAATCTCAGTGGCGAAAAATCAAGATGGCGGAGGGAGGAGCCAGTTGTTTTAAAGCTGTACATTTTTCTTCCTTTGGTACAATATCTTTTGAATAGATCCATTCATCCAAATAAGTATCTCAGTACTTCAAACTTTACTTGTAGGAATAGTCAACCTTATGATGGCTCCTAATAATTTCTACACCGCTTAAATAGACAATAAATTTTGCAATCTCTTTATCTTGCTTATCTTTACTACCATCCTATGAGATAGGTTTTAAAAAATCATGTTTTACTGCAGGGAAAGTAAATTCGAGTGGCAGTGACCTATCCAAATAAGCAGTCTCCCATGTGTCATTCATTGCTGATTATTTGTAGTTTATATAGTGTGGTTACTGCTTCGAGAGCCAGCTTGGTGTAGTAGGTAAGAATGGCAACCTCTCATCTGGAGAATTGGGTTTGATTCTCCATTCCTGCTCCATGTGCAGTCAGCTGGGTGACCTTAGGCTAGTCCCAGTTCTCTCAGAGCTCTCTCAGCCTCACCTATCTCTCAGGGTGTTGTGGGGAAAGGAAGGGAAAGTGATTGTAAGCCACTTCAAGACTCCTTTACAACCCCCCCCCCAAAAAAAACAGCTCCTCTTCTTCTGCCTTGTTAGCCTGCATAAAGATCTAAGGCTAGTAATCATGAGGACAAATAAACTGGTATGTTACTCTGCAGGCTGTGCTTCAACCATGGGAGAAATAGAAAGCACATGACATGAATGAAGAACAAATTGGCCCCAGGTCACAAGTGTATGCATATAACTGCTCTGCTCAGTCATTTTTCCATCTCAGTCTGTCAGGGTAGGGCTGCCAGCACTGCCTTGGTGTCTGGTGTCTGAGTAGGATGGAATTCGAGGAGGATGTGACAGCACTTCCCAAAATTATGGTAAAAACCAGACAGACACGGAGAAATTCTTCAAGCAATAGCATTGAGGATCGTTTTCTGGCTATCCCCCCCCCCCACACACTTATCCCTCCATTTCTTGAGGGTGAAGGTTTACCCACCATAGCTGGACACATGGCAAGCCTATGTCAGGGCCATGCCTGTATTCAGACTGGCAAATGGTTCTTTTGTCTGTTGTTGGAACTAAAATTGGAGGCTAGGGTTTGCCCAATGTGTAGCAGTCAGAAGGTTCGGCTGTATTAATGACTCAAAGGCAGAAGGCAAAGTTATTTGGCCTTTATACCAGGCCTGGCCAAATGAGATATTTCATGTCACTTGCCAATGTCCAAATCCTAGTAGCCATGGCTGGCACAATTCTTAGGGCCTCCTTATTCGTGATCAGTAGGAGTGGATGGCCTGCAATTTTGCATACACTTTTCACAGACCCACAAAGCTTCAGTAGTGTTTGGTGCGGAATTCGTGACCCGTCCATTCTAAATAGGGAGTTGCCATTAACTAAGGACAAGGTCTAACAAGCTTGGCTTAAGCCAGGCTAAACTCAAAAATGTAGCTCTTAAACTCGGCAGCCAGGTAGAGTTGAAGCTGGAGAGGGAGACATTTCAGGCCAACAGGCAGGGGAATAGTTAAGTTAGTATCTCCATTTTTTAGGCTTAATATTTGGTTGCATTTGCAAGATTGGGTCTGAACTTTGGTAATGCTGTCTCTAGGTTTGGATTGCAGTGATATTAAAGACACTATTGGAACGGTTACTAAAACTCCAAGTGGCCTGTACATCATCCATCCAGAAGGCTCAAGCTACCCCTTTGAGGTAATGAATGTTTTTCAAATCTTCTGGTTTCTTGCAAAAAACGTAGTGCTTTGATTGTTCTCCTCTCCCATTATGGCCAAGCTGAAGTCATCCAAGTCTCTTCTGCAGTGGTAGGATTCCTAGAGTGTCTTGTGACCATAGTTCCTCTCATTTTCTTCATGATGCTCCATTGAGCTGCAGCAGGAGCCCAAAGGCTGGGAATTTTCTGACAGCCCCCCTTCTGTATCCTGGTTGAACCTCTTGTTTTTCTCTTAAATTGCTCCCATTGGCCTTTTATTAATTTAGCAGCAACCCATGGTTTTCTAACACAGAGTCTTGTTGATATCACATGCACTTAGCTTCTTGAGAACCAACCTGGTGTTGTGGTTAAGGGCGGCAGCCTCAAATCTGGACAACCAGGAGTGATTCCCCACTCCTCCATATGCAGCCAGCTGGATCAGTCACGGTTCTGTCAGAGCTCTCTCAGCTCCACCCACCTCACAAGATGTTTGTTGTGGGGAGAGGAAGGGCAGGCGATTGTCAATTGCTTTTAGACTCCTTTGGATAGAAAAGTTGGTTCCTATATGCTGCTTTTCTCTACCCAAAGGAGTCTCAAAACGGCTTATATTCGCTTTCCCTTTCCTCTCCCCACAACAGACACCCTGTGAGGTAGATGAGGCTGAGAGAGCCCTGATATTACTGAAGAAGAGTTGGTTCTTTTAGGCTGCTTTTCTCTACCCAAAGGAGTCTCAAAGCGGCTTATATTTGCCTTCCCTTTCCTATCCCCACAACAGACACCCTGTGAGGGAGGTGAGGCTGAGAGCCCTGATATTACTGAAGAGTTGGTTCTTATGTGCCGCTTTTCTCTACCCAAAGGAGTCTCAAAGTGGCTTATATTTGCCTTCCCTTTCCTCTCCCCACAACAGACACCCTGTGAGGTGGGTGAGGCTGAGAGAGCCCTGATATTACTGCTTGGTCAGAACAGCTTTATCAGTGCTGTGGCAAGCCCAAGGTCACCCAGCTGGTTGCATGTGGAGGGAGCGCAGAATCGAACCCAGCATGCCAGATTAGAAGTCTGCACTCCTAACCACTACACCAAGCTGTCTCTCTAGTAAAAAGTGGGGTACAACCCTCACCCCTGCTCTTCTTAAAAGCTACATAAAGGGAATGTTTTATTCTCTTTGTGCTCCTTAGCTTTAAAAATCCCTGATTTTGCAACTGGCACTTTTATTAAATCAATGTACACAATAATGTTTTATAGATATTGACTTAGGGATATGATCTGATCAGCCAAACAAACATTCCCCCATAGTTTCAGTCCTAGTATCGTTTGTTTTTGTCCGTTCAGGGTTTGGGTGACTAATAAAGAAAATGAAAAATGTGTTTGCAATGGTTCAGCCCCGGCTCTTTGGAATAACAGTGATGAATAACTGCAAAGTGGGTAAGGCCAAAGGAGTGCTAGGCATATCTTACAAGCATTATGAAAAGTTTACACTTCAATGTCTAATTTATGTTTAACTGTATTCTAACAAAGCCCCTCACTATCTATAGCTGGCAAGGGAAGCTTTGATTCTCAAATCAATCGGTGTAATTTGTGCAAAATCATTTCTGTGATTGAAAAAAAAAACCCTCGTGAAATGTGGACTCTTAAGGGCTAAAACATTATCCATTCATGAACTATTTCAGCTCACAGGAAAGGGATACTTTTGCAAAAAGCAAGATGATAATTTAATCGCACCAAAAATTTCCTCTTAAATAAACACATTCTAATGTTTGAGAGTCAATGCCAGCATTTATAGAAGTTAATGATCTAAGAAGTCAAAATGCTTACTTATAACACTGGCCAGAAATCAAGAACCAATGGGAAAACATGGTTACATAAATAACCCAAGTGGGAGGGGAGTTAATACTGAAAACAAAGTCAGGGTAGGATTGCCAAGTTTCTCCCAGCAACCAATGGAGGATGGGAGGACTTACTGGGAGCGAGAGAAAGACACAGCTGATGTTGCAGTGAAGGGCCTACATCACTTCTGTCATGAGCCAGAAGTGTTGTCATCACACAGCAGCATCAGAGCAATACTCTGGTATTTGGGCAAAAACTCTATGGTAAATTTGACTTCTACCATAGAGGTTTTGCCCAACACCAGAGTGTCATCCCAATGGTTCTAATGTGATGATGTCACTTCCAGGTCATGTTGTAAGTGGCATAGGTACAATGCTGTGTTGACTGGGCCTCTTCTTTTTCTGAGTAAGTCCCCTGCATCGCCCCGCTGATTTGCAGCAGGTTGTTGGGCCTAGCAGTGGGGAATCTGTGCCTCCACCAGGATGTGAGGCAACCTTAAGTCAAGGATTCTATTTGAAATTTAAAGAAGGGGAAGGTTTTGGTAAGGAAGGGGAAATGGTCCAGCAAGGGGCATTTGGGGTCAGATTGCAAAAAAGCAGTCACTTTGGCCCAAATAAGGGCCATGTCGAAACTGGATGACTTGCTGGATCCAAATTCTATAAATCCAGTTTGCTGCAAGAACAAAAAGACTGAACTCGTGGCCAAAGCACTCAGGGGGTTTTCTGGGTATTTTGGGGTACTCGTTTGGCTGGGTTAAAGCTTTCTTTCCATTTCTCCCATGGTTACCAGCTGAGCAGTGGCAATGACTGTGGTGCTTGCTGCTGGGCTTGATGGGTGGCACACTGACTAATGTTGTTCTGTCCTTCCCTCCCTCCTTCCCTCCTTTTAGAACTTGTGAAACAACAAGGGAAAAAGTAATCAATAAATATTGTCTACCAAATGACCCTCAAAAGGTGCAGAGTGGGTGGAATGACCTCAATGTAGGTGGGGGAGTGGTCTGCAACAGGCAAGAAGAGGGAAATCTGAGGGAGTATGTGATGCTTTTGAATTACCATCAGCATAGAAAACAGGGAAACAGCAAGAAAGTGAACTGGGTGCTGAAGGTGGTGAAATCAATGAAGAACGAAAAAGAAAATCTGATAGAGATGCATGGCAAAAGCGAGGGGAAACACCTGTGCTTAATAGACTGAAGTAACTGGAACTCTTGAGAATTCTAGGTCTGCCACCATAGCTCCACCACATCCTTTTGGAGAGCCAGTTTGGTGTAGTGGTTAGGAGTGTGGACTTCTAATCTGGCATGCCAGGTTCGATTCTGCACTCCCCCACATGCAGCCAGCTGGGTGACCTTGGGCTCGCCACAGCACTGATAAAACTGTTCTGACTGAGCAGGAATATCAGGGCTCTCTCAGCCTCACCCACCTCACAGGGTGTCTGTTGTGGGGAGAGGAAAGGGAAGGCGACTGTAAGCCACTTTGAGCCTCCTTCGGGTAGAGAAAAGCAGCATATAAGAACCAATTCTTCTTCTTCAGTAATATCAGGGCTCTCTCAGCCTCACCTCCCTCACAGGGTGTCTGTTGTGGGGAGAGGAAAGGGAAGGCGACTGTAAGCCGCTTTGAGCCTCCTTCGGGTAGAGAAAAGCGGCATATAAAACCCAATTCTTCTTCTTCTTCTTCTTTCTCTAAAAACGGATCAGATCATGGAAATTCCCAGGGGAGGTGGAACATTGCTTTAAAAAAACCCACTTCCAAGAATGTTTCTAATTTCTCTTTAAAGAGGTGAAGGACTATTGAGCAAAATCACTGGTCTTACTCTGCAAAATACGAACTGTTCCTCACCGTATCAGTTATCCTTATTTGATTTGAAAGGATGAAAAGTATTCTGTGACAGACAAATGACATTATCAAAGGCCTTTTCCAAATCCTTGATTCATTTTAAGGTATTGTGCGAGATGGACTTCAGAGGAGGAGGCTGGACTGTGATTCAGAAAAGAACCGAGGGGATCGTCGAATTTCAGAAGATGTGGTCTGACTATTTGGATGGATTTGGGGACCTTTCAGGTGTCAGTTTCTAAATTGTGTGTGTGTGTGTGTAACCATTACTTATAGCGTAAGAGTTTCCTTTGTACAGCTGGACTGTGATGCTGCTTTAAGAATTGAGTTCACCAGCAGCTTGTTGATTTAGGCTAGAAATCTAGATTCTTTATTATAGAAGAACTCCATGCTGGGTAGAAAAGAGTAGAAAGTGCATTCTGCTATCGATCTATGCTAGGATGGCAAGAGACAAAAGGGGCCGAATCATAGAATCATAGAGTTAGAGGGGATCTCCAGGGTCATCTAGTCCAACCCTTTGCACAGTGCAGGGACTCACAACTACCTGCCCACTCACAGTGATCCCAATTTCATTCCCAATCTTATCTTCATGAAGGTTAGGAAAGAAAGGATCAGCTGGAAGGAATGATGTTCCTTGAGAACAACAATCCAGCTGACAAAGGAGATGCGGGACAGCAGATCAAAAGAAGGATGCTGGAAGTCTTTCCAGCTCTGTTGCCCTTTCTGAAGTCTCTGTGTGTGCTAGTACTAAGAGACATTGCACGGTCCATTCCTTCCGAGATGGCTGGAGGCATCTCCATTTGATACGGACTGTGCAATCTCTCTTAGTACTAGCACACACAGAGACTTCAGAAAGGGCAACCTGAACATGATCTGAAGCTACCTGAATAAATCTGAGTTTGTCTTTCTTGCAATATACTTCTTGGTAGATTTATTCATTGCACTCAGTATCACGCTTCTATGGCAGGACTAAACTCTTTTATCCAAATAGCCAGTAGTTATACACCCTTAAATCCACTAGCTTGGTGTAGTGGTTAGGAGTGTAGACTTCTAATCTGGTGACCCGGATTTGATGCAGCCAGCTGGGTGACCTTGGGCTTGCCACTGCATTGATAAAGCTGTTCTGACCCAGCAGTGACATCAGGGCTCTGTCAGCCTCACCCACCCCACAGGGTGTCTGTTGTAGGGAGAGGAAAAGGAAAGCCAGCGTAAGCCACTTTGAGGCTCCTTTGGGTATAGACTAGCGGCATATAAGAACCATCTCCTTCTTCTTCTTCTTCTTCTTCTTCTTCTTCTTCTTCTTCTTCTTCTTCTTCTTCTTCTTCTTCTTCTTCTTCTTCTTCTTCTTCTTCTTCTTCTTCTTCTTCTTCTTCTTCTTCTTCTTCTTCTTCTTTATTGAAAAGATATAACCCTGCTTTACATTGAACTCTTTAAGGTGGCACAGAGGGAGAAATCTTTGCTTCTATTCTTCCAAAGTTTATTTTAATGCCGTTTATAGGGGAATTTTGGCTCGGGCTCCGGAAGGTTTTCCACATAGTCAACCAGAAAACTGCCAGCTTCATGCTTTACGTGGGCTTGGAGTCTGAAGACGACACGTACGCATATGCGTCATATGACAGCTTTTGGCTAGAGGACGAAGCGTGCTCTTTTAAGATACATTTAGGACAATACTCTGGAAATGCCGGTAAGACTTTTCTTTTGGGTGCTCAGAGTTGTTCAGCTTTAAAAATTGCAGAGGGGAGATTTAGGGGGCAGATAACGTCTGCATGCAGCATGTATTCAAAAAGGAGATTAGTAATGAAGTGGAACCCTGAGCTGAATGGTCCAGGCTAGCCAGATCTTGTCAGATCTCAGAAGCTAAGCAGGGTCCTTCATGGTTAGTACTTGGGTGGGAGAACACCAAGGAAGTCCAAGGTTGCCGTGCAGAGGCAGCCAATGGCAAAACGCCTCTGTTCATCCCTTGCCCCGAAAACCTTAAGGCAGGGGTAGTCAAACTGCGGCCCTCCAGATGTCCATGGACTACAATTCCCAGGAGCCCCCGCCAGCATTCGCTGGCAGGGGGCTCCTGGGAATTGTAGTCCATGGACATCTGGAGGGCCGCAGTTTGACTACCCCTGCCTTAAGGAGTTGCCATAAGTCAGCTGTGACTTGACGGCACTTTCTATCACCCCCAAGAGAATGGTAGGCCCAGATTCTTCTTCTTTTTTTAACTATTCCATCTCCTACGTTTGGAATAATCACCAGGTTATATTCTGCTTTATGCTTTCTGGCAGGCATAGTAGGAAGGCAAGATTTGAACATTCCAGAATACCTGGCCTTGGAGAAGGGCCAGGCTCAGTGGTAGAGCGTTTGCATGGCATGCAGGAGGTCCTGGGTCCAATCCCTGAGAGCTCTAAGACAACAGCTCTGAGGAGACTGTGACTATCCAAGGTCACCCAGCTGGCTTCATGTGGAGGAGTGGGGCATCAAACCCAGTCCTCCAGATTAGAGTCTGTTGCTGTTTAACCACTATACTACATTTTAAAGCACTGGTATGACCTAATAGTAGGACTAAGTAGGGGGTGGGGATGGAGCCAAGTTCAAATCCCTGCTTGTCAAGAAGCTCACTAGGAAACCTCAGCCTAACTTAACTTAACCTCAGACTAGCTTAGCGTCTTTCCCAGCCTAACTTAACTTGCTGATTAGTTGTGAGGACAAATGGAGGTGAGACGAGCCATCCATGCAACCTCAAATTCCTTGGAGAAAGGATGGGATAAACATGCGATGAGTAGTTCAAGTTAGTTTTATTACGGTCATAGACCAGCACAAGATGATAGAAAAACATCCATTAAAACCAGGAATTAAAACATCTTAAAACATAACAATAAGAGCCTCTTGTGGCGCAGGGTGGTAAGGCAGCAGAAATGCTCTCTGAAGCTGTCTGCCCATGAGGCTGGGAGTTCAATCCCAGCAGCCGGCTCAAGGTTGACTCAGCCTTCCATCCTTCCGAGGTCGGTAAAATGAGTACCCAGCTTGCTGGAGGGTAAACGGTAATGACTGGGGAAGGCACTGGCAAACCACCCCGTATTGAGTCTGCCATGAAAACGCTAGAGGGCGTCACCCCAAGGGTCAGACATGACTCGGTGCTTGCACAGGGGATACCTTTACCTTTACCTTTTAAAACATAACCATACAAAATACAATAATAAGGTACATAAACGCAGCTGTCCAGTTCACTCGAAACAGAATTGTGATCGCTGCTGCGCAGAACTGGGCAACTCTACAGGTTGTATCATTATCTATATCTGCAATCAGCAGAGAAATGTAAAATTCTCCTGAACGCCCTGGGAATCTGCCTAACAGTGAAAGAATTAGACTAGTTCGAATGTCATTATAAAATCGACATTGAAGGAGAACATGTTCCATGGTTTCTGTGTCCCGAGCCACAAGTACATTTCCTTTTGATACAGGCTATTTCCCTATATCTTCCTTCGAATACCGCCGATAAGTAATAAATGTGCCTATGATTGTATTTTGGAATGCAGTACCTTGAAGTGAATTCAAATTAATTTAATCACTATTGCTATTTTTTTTCTCCCTTCCTGTTACTCAGGAGATGCATTTCGGGGACTCAAAGAAGAAGACAGCCAAAATGCGTTCCCTTTTAGTACGTACGATATGGACAACGACGGCTGCAACCCTGCATGCTCTCTCCAAGAAGAGCCTGTGAAGAGCTGCAGCAACTTCAGCGAGAAAACGGGCTGGTGGTTCAGCCAGTGTGGCCTTGCAAATCTCAACGGGCTGCATCGGTTCACGGGGAGGATGCTGCAAACAGGGATCCGGTGGGACACCTGGACTGTGGGTGGCGAGCCAGTCAAGATCAAGTCTGCCTCAATGAAAATCAGAAGGACTTATTTTAGATAACCGAATGATGAAATGGAAAGTTATCATTCGATGAAACTAGGCTGTTTTAGAGCTTATCTCAGGTGGAAATATGCGGAATTTTCACTAGGATTCTGTGTTTAGTAAGGTTCTAAAAAGATTTGCACACTTTAGTTGGAAATTGCACTTTTCGGTACATTATAATTATACTTCTGTTATGAAATTACCCCCGTTGTAGCTTTGTTACTGTCGTTATTAGTTACCTCACTGGTGGTCATAGTGACATATTGTGTCAGCGGTGTCCTTACAGGGATCAAAAGCTGTCAGCATAATTCCAAGAATGACAGCTCCTTTAATGCTCTGCGTTACCTTACCTTTAGATGCAGGGCCCAACTGGACAACGCTATGTCCTCAGGTACACCCCAGGAACGCCCCCCATTTTGAAACAGCAAATGCACAGGTAAGAATGCCTTTAATCTGCACCCAAGGGCCCAAGACTGGATAGGACCACCATGGCACAGGGGCAGGAAGGGCTTCTGCCTTTCCCCCTTGTCGTTTTTCCAATCTGATTACAGTACAAAAAAAAGAAAGGTTCGCAATGAACAATCAACAGAAGAGAAAGGGAACCTTTCCAAGGCAATATGTTTGTAAGGATATATACAATGAGTAAATACAATTTCTTTTGCATCTTTTATATACCAGAAGGAACAACCATAACGGCTTCTAGATCAATTCCGTTTTCATTGGCTTCAACAGTGGTTGAAACCTCCAATCCTCCAAAACCAGTTTGTAGTATCAAAGGTGGCAAAATCCTATCGCCTTTCCTTATATTACTATTGTTAATATTTTAGTATCAATCGGCCATAGGCTCTCTAGGGCAGGGGTAGTCAACCTGTGGTCCTCCAGATGTCCATGGACTACAATTCCCATGAGCCCCTGCCAGCAAATGCTGGCAGGGGCTCATGGGAATTGTAGTCCATTGACATTTGGAGGACCACAGGTTGACGACCCCTGCTCTAGGGTACTGCGGGGAATGCTAGTCAACGACCACTCCCTCTTTTCCCTCAGAACTCTTTCCCCCCCCTCAAAACCCACCCATAGATCCCTCTGAGGGACAAAATAACTTCCCCCCCTTCTCTAACAGGGGGGGCCAAACCCACAGGGTTATATAAATAACTGACCAGCTTATAAACCGGAAGTCATTGAAATAAAGCATTTCCCAACCACAGGGCCGACTTGTTTATCCATCCACAAGGCCAGGTCCTGGAGCATCCCCACACCAGCTTGGTGTAGTGATTACGAGCATTAAGAGCAGGCCTCTGATCTGGAGAACTGAATTCAATTCCCCAGTCCTCTTCTACCTGCAGTCAGTTGACCTTGGCCAGTCACACTTCTCTCAGGGCTCTCTCATCCTCACTTGCCTCACAAGGTTAAGGTGACCAGATTTTAATATTGGTAAAGTGGGACACCATTGACTGGGGGGGGGGGTTCTTGATTTAAAAATTGGTCTATATGGAGCAACTGAAAGTTTCATAGAATACATAGAATGCAGAAATAGTATTGTAATATATATTTTTAAAATTTCAACATAGGTACAATTTGCCAGGTGCCCCCAGATGTCCCTCCAAAAGTGGGACAATCTGGTCACCTTACACAAGGTGTCTGTTGTGGGGAAAGGATGGGAAGGCGATTGTAAGCTCCTTTAAGACTCATTTGGGTAGCAAAAAGGACAGAAAAAAACCCTAGCTCTTCTCCTTAATTTGATCTACCAGAGAAAGCATAGCCCCATCTACGGTTGGTAAAGCAAGACTGGCCAAAGACTTTGTCGTCTCAAAATAGTGATGGTCATGGGATGGCATGTCCCTGTTCAAAGCACATCCCTTTTCCCATTCAGGAAAGATCTAGTAAAGTAACCTAATCCAAATGTAAAGTCATGTACCATTTGTATTTCCAGACGGCTTTGTGTGCCCATTATCAGAGCCAACACGTATTTTAATGAGAACTTCATATGTGAAGCGTCTTGAAGACACAGATTTCTTTTTCATTGTCCCCAAACAGCTGGAGAATCATTTCCACAGCAAGCGGGGCAAGTCTGCCGCTCAGCTATGCCTGACGTGGCAGCAGAAGCTCAATGTGTTAAACATTTGGAAACAAAAGGCGTTTTCCTGCGAGGAGGTTGCCTTTCTCCCTGGACGAGCTTCAGTCTGGGCTGCACAGTCTCTGCAGATGTACTTAGATGACAAAATGTCAGTGCCTATTTGTGTTGTAGAGTGAGCTGAATATCAGATTGTCCCTGTGAAATGCATCGGCACAGTATTAACTGTTTGTACTAGAACAATGTAGTGCAATACTGTAGGGTAAATTTGTATTTTGCAAAAAAATATGCTTCCTCAGATGCTATTTTGTACAGCCGGGGAAGGCACAGGAAAACCTCTACTTTGTCTACCAGGAGACCCCTCCTTTGGCACCCAGAACATATTCTAAATATAAACTGATATTACATGAGATCCAGTCTTGGTCAGAAGGACTCCACTAGAAGGAGTCTTCCACCAAGAAAATATTCCTCACTTAGTAGAAGGAGCCACAGAATTTATAATAACACTAGTATCAAAGCCCATTTTAAACATGGGATTGGAAAGGGGTGGTAGGGAGGAGGGCGTGAGAGGATGGCCGTGAAAGCCCCCCCCCCACTGGCGGCAACAGGGCTTTGCGGCCCACAGGGAGGCTGCAAACTCCCCCCTGGCTCCCTCCCAGCAGGAGCGTACCTGTGAGCTGCAAAGTCCTGTTGCTGCCTCTCTCCTCGTGGGTGACAATGAAGGCCGCAGCCACAAGGCTTCTAGCAGGCAGGGAGGGAGCTGGAAGAGGAGGGCCAATCAGAGTGGACTTGCACGGACAGGGCCTTGGACAGTCTCCTCCCAGGAGGCTGTTTCCCAAATATATAAGGGAGCGAAATAGTGTTAAGGATTTTAACCATCCAGGGTGTATTATGCATGGCAAGAAACCTCACAAAAAGTCTGCCCCAAAATACATTTTTATTTCTGCACAAGGGACCATTTTCACTGTGCAAAACCTACTGTGTTATTTATTATTATGCATGACAGCCCCTCCTCATAGCATTGACTGTGTTTTTTCAGCATAGTATCTGAAACTAGCTTTGCAACGACTTTTTGCGTGTGACGGCACTGAGGATGCGCTTTTTAAATGCATAAATATTACCGTATTTTTGGTTTCCTTCCCTTTTCTGCTTGCAGTCCCTCGCCCACCAATGGGGGCTTGAGCACCTGCCGCTGATTCTGTGTCTCTGTCAGCGATCACGTGAACATGCCATTTGCCCTGGCAACCAAGCCAACTGTACCGCTATGTAAATTAGTAGGATTACTCTGTGGTATGCATGGCATTTCCTCCACAGCCTTCTGCAAATGCTCCTGAAACAACAAAGCTCTACCTCTGATCAGTGACCATGGTGTGAGGTGGGCCTTGTTTGAAAGTTTATCATGCTGGCAAAGCAGAGGGGTCTGAAATGCAGGAGAATGAGGAAGCAGAGCTGCTTCCATTATGGACTTGCCAGTGATTTAAAAAAACCTTCACGGTTGAGGGATGGTATGATGGGGGTTTTAAGTTTGCATGGGAGCCTGTGGTCTGCTGTGATCCATCCTGCCCACTCTCTACGAGGAACAGTATACCTCAGAGGGCGAAAGGTAGTAGTTTTGGCATTCAGAAGCAGCTGTGTCCCCATGGGGAAGTCTCCTTGTCCGTGAACTACAATTCCCATAAGGCCCTGCCAGCAGCATGTGCCAGAGTGGCAGTCAGGTGACTTTGCAGCAACAACAGAGGAGGTTCCCTCTCCCACAGTTACAGTCAGAACAGTTCAGAATGCTAAAAAAACAACAAAAATTGCAGAATTAGAGCACATGAATAAATGAGAATGTTGAGCTTCTGAGCCCTAAAATATGCCACTGCGGAAGCCATTCAAGGATACTGTAGATGAGAGAACAAGTTTTAAAAAAAACATTCCAAAGGGAGGAAAAGGACAATCCAAGAACTAGCAAGACCTGGACAATTTACCAAAGACTGGAGACCAATGCAATTTGTAAGAGAGCGGAAATTGATTTGCATGACGCATTGTCCATTCCCATGCCACGCAAACATATTCCTTTTGTCTCATTGCTGTGTTCATTCAAACAGACTGTCCATTTTTGAAATGGTTCCAAAATCTGCAACCCAGAGGCCAAAGCAGGGACCATGTGTTATGCATGTGTTATGTGCTGACAAGTTGTCTCCAACTTATGGTAACCTTATGGATTCATAACCTCCAAAGCATCCAACCGCTAACAGCCTTGTTTAGATCTTTCAAAGCGAAGGTCATGGCTTCCTTGATTGACTCAGCTTTTCCCATGATCAGATTCCCAAAATAGACTGGTTCATACTCTGGTTATCCATTATGACACTTCCGTCTCGTCACCTCTACCCAAAATTATTCACTTCAGCAAGGGCTGCCAACAGGCCTGGGGAAATTAGCCCTGCCCCTTTAATGTGCCCCTCAGTGTGCAGAAATAGGCAGCTTTTTCATGCCATGGAGGTAAACATCACCACCCAGTAAATAACATCTCATTAAACATCTATGAATGAGCCTCTTGTGGCGCAGAGTGGTAAGGCAGCAGAAATGTTGTCTGGAAGCTTTGCCCATGAGGTTGGGAGTTCGATCCCAGCAGCCGGCTCAGGTTGACTCAGCCTTCCATCCTTCCGAGGTCAGTAAAATGAGTACCCAGCTTGCTGGGGGGTAAACGGTAATGACTGGGGAAGGCACTGGCAAACCACCCCGTATTGAGTCTGCCATGAAGACGCTGGAGGGCGTCACCCCAAGAGTCAGATATGACCCAGTGCTTGCACAGGGGATACCTTTACCTTTAAACCTCTATGAAAGGGTCATAGGGGTTTTCTCCAGATGTTTCAGTACCCTGCCTCTTAGGGTTCCCAGCTCTGGGTTTGGAAGTATCTGGAGATATTTTGCGTGGAGCTGGGAGTGGGCAGGATTTGGGGCCGGGAAGGGCCTTGATGGGGAGTGATGCTATGGGGTCCGCCCTCCAAAGCAGCCATTGTCACTGATTTCTGTTGCCTGGGGATGAACTGTCAATCCCCCAGATCCTACCTGGGGACTGGCACCCCTATTGCCTATATATGGGTCTTTATAGCTGTGGCCCCCAAATTGTGGGATGGTCGGCCTAAAGCTGCCACAAAGAATCCCACTCTCGTGGCTTTCTACTATGCAAAACGGAATTACTCAAGAGGGTTTTACTATGCAAGTAATAGAATAGTCCAGTATAATATTCCAGCAAGTAGTAGAAGAGTGCAGGCGGGACCAAGGGAAGAGAATCCACTAGAATTAAAGCTCATCTCCATTCTGCAGAGATCAGTTCCCCTGGAGAAAATGGGTACTTTGGAAGGTGGGCCCTGTGGCATTGTACCCCACTGAGGTTCCTGTCTTCCCCAGCTCCATCCCCATATCTCCAGGAGTTTCCCAACTTGGACCTGGCCACCTTCCCTCCCCTTCTCCCATCTGTGGCCAGGGGTTAGGACCTGGCCACCCTTGTACAAACCGGTTCTCAAAGTTACTTGGATAAATTATTAGGGACTGTGGTCTATGCTACTGTGTTGAGTTTGCCGTGAGTTCGATCCTACTGTGTAGTTCTGCATCATTGAATGTATCCTGTTAGCACATAACCTTCTGCTTTAGTTCTGGTTTTTAAGACTTCTGGTTGGATCTGCAGACCAAATCCTACTTCAGTGTTTATTGGATGCCCCAACCTCTTGATTGTATTGACTCAATCCATGCAATCTACCTTGAGTTCCTAGAAAGGCAGACTATGAATGAGGTAAATAAATAAAATCAACCCGATTTACTGCCCTCGTTCTTCTGCACAGGAGGGCACCCTTTCTGAAATCTATGCTGTCTCACTGGTCATAGGTTTTGCCCTGAAGTTCAACTTCACACAAGTCAAAATTAAGCCTAATTATATCGACTGCTTTTCTAATGGGCAATACAGTTAACGCCCTTCAGGCTTTCCTCTTGAAGGCCCAAGATTGACGTCTTCTGTAAAAACTTGCCAAAGGCTTGCCGTACTTCCTCCAGTAGGTGGCAGCACAAGCAAAGAAACTGATTGTGCAGCTAAATACCCCCCCCCCCCACACACAACTTGTAGGTAGCAGAAGTGGTCCATAACAAAAGCACTGTGGATTAGCACCATAACTGCAAAGTGCTTGTTCTTTATTTAAGAAATACAGTTTGGGAGAATTCTGAGAGACAGAAGTCGTTTCAAGTTTGCATTCAGAGGCTAACCAAAGATCAGATACATGCTCAATGAGCAATGACACACTTTTAAATTTATTATTATTGTTTATTGGATTTTTATATAGCTTCTCTCCCATAATAGTAAATTGTTATGATGGTTGTTATTTGAACTTGAATGATCTTTTATTCATACTTCACTAGGTTGTCTATCTATCTATCTATCTATCTATCTATCTATCTATCTATCTATCTATCTATCTATCTATCTATCTATCTATCTATCTATCTATCTATCTATCTATCTATCTTGTAATTTTTGACTTCAAATTGGATTCTGTAGAACTGCAGATGGAACAGTTTTGCTGTTCTCCTTTTTGCATTTCACCCTCCTGTGCTCCCCAAACAGGGTTGGCCTGGAGATCTCCTGGAATTACAACTGATCTGTAGATGACCAAGATCAAGTGATAAGGTGTTGTCTATGGCAGGGGTAGTCAACCTGTGGTCCTCCAGATGTCCATGGACTACAATTCCCATGAGCCCCTGCCAGCAAATGCTGGCAGGGGCTCATGGGAATTGTAGTCCATGGACATCTGGAGGACCACAGGTTGACTTCCCCTGGTCTATGGCATTACACGTTGCTTAGGTCCCTCCTTTCTCTAGACCCTGCCCTCCCCAGGCTCCAACCTAGCTCAAGGAATTTCACAAGCTCGAGTGGGAACCCAACCCCCAAAAGCCAACAATGAGGGTGAGGGAACAATGTGGCATGTGACATCCTGAAGGGAAAACGAGCAACAACTGTCCCTCCTGCACAACTGGATGCGAATGGCAGGATAAGAGAAGAAGTGTTGGGTTTTTTTGGACCCACTTTTTACTACCCAGAGGAGTCCCCAAGCAGTTTGCAAACCTCTTTCCCTTCCTCTCCCCACAACTGACACTCTGACCATTTCCGCACAAGGTATTTGGCCCAACTCACCACTTGTCCAGGATCTGGCTGAATTCCCGCTTCCAGATGACATTGGCACTAGTCCAGGGCATTGCCAGGCCTGGCACGACTCAGGCCCTCAGTTCGCCCCCAGCAACCTTTTTTGCCACAGGCCTCGTTGTTGGGCCGTTCTGGCCTGACTTCTCAGCCTCCCTGTCTGCAATACCGCATTGTTGCAAATTTTAAGAAAATGCCCCAGGTGGCACTACCACACACAGTGGAGCTGCATGGGACAGGTTCTTACAAATTAAAAAAGGTCCACAGTCCACACCACCTTGCAGCATGGTGGAACCTCACCTCCCTGCCTACCTTGTCGGGAGCACAAATCTGGGGGGGGGTGCATCGGGCCAAGTGTTCCCCCTTATGGTTCTGAGAAGACTTGGAGCAACCTGCCCCAAGCTGGACACCAGCAGCAGCGTGGTACAACACCTCGCATATGGCAATATTCCCTATGAGTTAGATGGGGTTGAGAGAGTTCTGAGAGAACTGCTCTGTAATAACAGCTCTGACTGGGACTAGCCCAAGGGGACCCAGCTAGCTGCATGCGTAAGAGTTCTCCAGGTTAGAGTCTACCGCTCTTAACCACTGCACTACAGTGGCTTTCCCTACAAACGAGGATTCCCTACAAACCCAGGATCAAACGCTGTTGAATCCCGGATTGCAAGGCACCCTCAACTTACCTACTGACCATCAAAAAATAAAAAAATACAAAGAAAGAATGAGCTTGTTGCCCATGAAGAAAGAGATAATCAAGGTTTGTTGCTATATCTGAATTATGTCGTATATTTGATTTTAGAGCCTCTTGTGGCGCAGAGTGGTAAGGCAGCCAACATGCAGTCTGAAGCTCTGTCCATGAGATTGGGAGTTCGATCCCAGCAGCCGGCTCAAGGTTGACTCAGCCTTCCATCCTTCTGAGGTCGGTAAAATGAGTACCCAGCTTGCTGGGAGGGTAAACGGTAATGACTGGGGAAGGCACTGGCAAACCACCCCGTATTGAGTCTGCCAAGAAAACGCTAGAGGGCATCACCCCAAGGATCAGACATGACTCGGTGCTTGCACAGGGGATACCTTTACCTTTACCTTTTAATATTTTATTTTAGTGCCATTACAGCCCCATTCTAAATGCAATGCAGCTGTGAAAACACAGAGGCTTGGCTCCCTTGAGGTCTTTAGGGATATGGATGGAAAAAAAGGATAATTTGTTGTTTATGATATTTTAAATATGAAAGGCTGAGTTTATGATACTTGGCATCTGTCAGCAAGACTTATTTGCATTTCTTTGACGGCACGGGGACACTTTCAGGGCATTGATTGCTGAAATTATTCTTCCTGAGGCTGATTCTCCAATCAATACGGAGAAAAAGAAAGAACGCGATTTGGATCCCACTGATATCAGATCAACAGATTGGGGGAAAGTATAACCTTAGCAGAGGTGCTGAAGCCGACATTAGCATTTTGATCACCTTTCTTTGTGTTGAAAATTGCAAAGAGGGTGGGAAGGGATTATTCTAACTGCCCCCCCCTCCACCAATGCTACAATGAAGCTCAATTTTGTAATAAACTCTCTAGCCGGTTTTTGAGAAGTTCCCCATTAAAGATACACTGCTTTCTATTTCTATAGCACATTGAAGCAAGATGGGCCTTACAAACCTCCTTGGAGGTGTAAATTGCAGCGGATTTAGGGCAGTCAGCAAGGGGCCTTCTTTGGTGGTCTCTGTTCCAAACGCAGACCCTGCCTAGCTTCCAAGATCTGGTGAGATCAGGCTATACAAACCCACCCACATACCTTAAATCAGGGGTAGTCAAACTGCGGCCCTCCAGATGTCCATGGACTACAATTCCCAGGAGTCCCTGCCAGCGAATGCTGGCAGGGGCTCCTGGGAATTGTAGTCCATGGACATCTGGAGGGCCGCAGTTTGACTACCCCTGCCTTAAACGCTACAGAAAGAACTAGCTGGTGATTAAAACGGGATCAGGACAGGATGTTCCGTTTTACAGCAGTGGCCAAGCTGTGGCCGATCTGGATATCCATGGTTTACAATTATCACGAGCCCATGCCTGCAGGAACTCATGGTTATTGTAGTCCATGGACATCTGGAGAGCCAGACTTTGGCCACCCTGATAGAGATTCTTTCACCAGGCTCTCTGGAATATTTATGAGAGCACAAGATTTTCAAAAGGCTTGTAGGATAGATTTAGGACTCCTTTAAAAGTTAAATTTTGTTTGACGCTTTTCTGGCTGCTTCAGTCTTTTTAGTGTTAGTGGGGTTGCTAGATCTGGGGGGGGGGAAGTAGCTGGATATTTTGGGGGTGGAATCTTAAGAGGGTGGGATTTGGGGAGGGACCACAGTAGGGTACAAGGGCATAGAGTCCACGCTTGAAAGCAGCCATTTTATCCAGGGAAACTGACCTCTGTAGCTTAGAGATCAATTGTATTAGTGGTAGCTCTGGAAACAGAAATACTTATGCAGATGACCTGACTGGATTGTTTGTACCATAAAGCGAAAATCTTTCTGTCTTAATAGTCGCTGCTGTTTCTATTTGCTAGCGTGCAAAGGTGAAACTGTAAGAGCAAGCTTTAATCTGGTGAGCCAGGTTTGATTCCCCACTCCTCCTCTACATGCAGCCTGCTGGGTGACCTTGAGCTAGTTACAGTCCTGTTAGAGCTGTGCTTGCAGAGCAGTTCTGTCAGAGCTCTCTCAGCCTCACTTAACTCACAATGTGCCTGTCGTGGGGAGAGGAAAGGGAAGGCGAATGTAAGCCGCTTTGAGACTCCTTCGGGTAGAGAAAAGCAGCATCTAAGAACCAACTCTTCTTCTTCTACTTACTTTCTAGCAGGTTAAGAGAGTCTCTTACACAAGCATGTTGTCAGAAATTTTTTAATACAGAGACTCCTACAAAAAGTAATCTCAGTTGTGCTGCATAAACGGATATGCATGAATAAGTAAGAGACCTGGAGAGCTATGAACTTGGAGGCACCAGAAGTAAACACAAAAGAATCTATCTATTTTCTCAGCTAATTAATATAGCTGTCACATTCCTAATGAGGGAAAAGAGGTGGCAGAAATAGACAAATCCATTTGCGTGGATCCTCTGTGCTGGATAGGCCTTCAGCTTTCCTCTCGAAGACAGCACCGTGGAATACTAATATTGAAACAAAACAAATTAATGCATGATAAATGGACACTAGCAACCAAACTGTGGCATTTTCCAAACAGGCTAACAGACCTCAGGAAATGTATTGTGGGATGTCAAGTAGGGAAGGCAGGACCATGCTGAGTGATGACTGAGCCCTGAAGGTCAGCTGATGATTCTGGCTCAAGATGGTTTTGCTCAATGGCTTTTGATGGCCACAAGATCTTTCTTCAATTATAGTTGGTGGTACTGGTAGAAGTAGAGCTACAAACCTTCCAATGAGGCCTAGAGCTCACCTGGTGAATAATATTCTGTATTAATTGGACACTTGTTTCTTAGAGGTACAGGTGCTGTTTCTGTCATGCTTGAGTCTTTTAACTCTCCAATGTATTTTTAAAATTTCAGGTATTTCTGCAGACACAGGGCTCTTTCTCAGGTTTGTGTAGGGTTTGCCTTGTATATCTTGGCTGTCCATAGCCCCAGTTTCAAGATTTAAACATCCACATGGGCCCACATTGGAAATAACGTATGTTGATAATTTGTACAGTAAGGATGTTGAATTGTATACCAGTACCTTCCTGGAGGACTCTTGATAAATTGGAGGGGCTTGTATTTCAGGTGAGGCAGTTTATATACGAAATTTTGACATGCCAGTTGGTAATGAATACCTCTGAGCTGATGTGTTTTTCTGATAGCTGGATTTGGTGGGTAGGTTTTCCTATTAATCCAGTACTCCAAACCCTTTGACATAAGAATCAACAATATTTGGATGCTGCACAAGTTGTTTGTCTGAGTAAATATTTAACTTGTCAAGCTCTGGATTATTTGGAACATAAATCTGGGGATCTAAAAGGAGTTCGTTTTGGCATTATATTTTTCCTGTCTACGCTGATCATATCTTTCCAGTTGTTTTGTCCTGAATATTAAATGTCCCCTGTACTCAAACCACAATACGTTGCCACCGGAAAAACAGGACTCCTACTCCAGATAGTGCTTCCATGGCTATGGAGAACCGCTTGACTTATTACACGTAAATATGTATCGCCTGAGGGTCTTTCTGTTAAATTAGGAAAACATACTCAGGAGGGAACATTTGAGGGTAAAGGCTGAATGGTGCCTGCCTCCCTCTACAATCCTTTCACTAAAGGGTTGAGTTCCATACCGAGGTTCATAGCTTTCATAGTGCTTCCAATCTCAGTGAGAAAGACTATATATTTATTCATTTAATACAGTTCTACACCCTCGTTCCACCTAACTGAGAGTCCCCAGGGTGGAAAACAATAAAAACATCTGAACAAACATGGTTTGGTGGTTAAGTGTGGTAGCCTCTAATCTGGAGAGCCATCTTTGATTCCCTGCTCCTCCACATGCAGCCCGCTGGGTGACCTTGAGCTAGTCACAGTCCTGTTAGAGCTCTTCTTGCTGAGCAGTTTTGTCAGAGCTGTCTCAGCCTCACCAACTTCACAGGGTGTGTGTTGTGGAGAGAGGAAGGGAGGGCGATTGTAAGCTGCTTTGAGACTTCTTCTGGTAGGGAAAAGTGGGGTAGAAAAACCAATTCTTCTTCTTCTTCTTCTTCTTCTTCTTCTTCTTCTTCTTCTTCAGGATGCCTATAGCTACATTTAAAAAAACCACAACTAAAACAAAATGCATTAACCCTAAAAAGTTACACCCTGCTAAATTCATTTGTGGACTTAGAAGGGCATAACTCTGCTTGGGATTGCACTGTTAGACACATGAACAGGGAGTAAATTAAATGAAGTTTTAAAAAGTCAACAACAACAACAATAATAATATGTAATGTGGGTGGCCCTACAAAATAGCTGTCCTGTGAAGCTTTAATAAATAACCATGCCCTCCAGTATCCTACACATGAACACTAACATTAAGCATGGGTTGGCTGAAGGTTTGGGACAGGGAACTGTGCATGTATCAGTTCTAGTGACTGGTTTTAAGAATGGACTTCCGATAAAGCCAGTAAAATTCTAGTGAGCTGCAGCTTCATCTACCAGCTGCAAGACCACCCATTCACATGGGCATCATGCAGGGGAATGGGGTATTCCTATTTCTAGGGCTATATTGCTAAGAATAGTCTATCATCTCAAAAATACACGAAAAGAAGGGACACAGAGTTGGTCGTCACTACTAGCGAAAAATGTATCACCTCGAACAAAGTTGATCTATGCCTACACTATACCAGTCATACAGTTTTCATTGTTGAGAGATAGCAATCTGACTTGTAATTTTTAAAAAATGAATGGAGATTACCGTTTTCTAAAATTATCCATGCTGGGAAAATTCATGTTCTTGTTTAGATCTGGGGAGCTAAAATGAGGTTTCCTGTTTAGTGGGTTTTTTCCCATGGGCTAGTTGACCCTTTCCATCAAACTTCTGCATGCTGAAAATTAGGGTAGTTAATGATTTTTTTTTAAAAGACCATGGGAATAAATATAACATGCTGTCCATTTTCATACACAGAACACATTTTATAACAGTCGCAGTTCTCAACGTTGTGAAACAATGTCACAAGAGACTAAAGTCGAGCAACTAGTCCTTCAACAGCAGCAGGGGATCCTCTGCTCTCACCTTTTCTTTCCCACCACTGCTTTGAGGTGTTAGTGGGAGAAGGAAAAATCTGGAAGTGATATCAGGACGCTTTAGGAATTACCAGAAATTCTATGGTTTTGCCATAGAGTTTTCAGTGATTCCTAGAGCGGACAGATATTACTTTCAGGTTTTTCCTGGAAGTGATGTCATGTTATCACTGACAGCCACCCCCATGTCTGCCCCCCCCCCAGTCTTCTGGTAGTCAGTCCAGGTCTGACAACTCTAGAGTAAAGCATTCTATAACTTTTAGCATAATATCTAATTTCAAAATGGCTGATACCCTCAGTTGCAATTCTTGGCTGGCGTTCTCCAGAATTATTTCCCTCTGTGCATCTGTTCATGGAACATGGTTCATTGCCCATTTTATTATCAATTTGTGGTACAAAGTAGACTGAGAATAGCCATTTTTGTTGCAGGTTATCCCTTCCTGACAGAGGGAGATCCCTTACTTCCCCTGTCCTTCCTGCCAAAGGGCTATAAGGACAGGCAACATAAGAATCTGGAGACTCAGATGCAGAGCAGGGTGGCGGTAGCAAATCAACTACATTCAAAATGATCAAGAAAACAAGGTGCATTCGGGAATCAGAAACAATTCCTAGGGTTGCCAGCTCATTAATGGAGATTTGGATGTAGAGCCCATGGAGGACAGAGTTAAGTAAAGCCTTCAGTGGTGTATTATGCCATAATGACCACCTGCCAAAGCATCCATTTACTCCAGGGTTCCTGTTGTTTGGATATCAGCTGTAACTCTGAGGGATATCCAGGAACCCCCAAGAGGTTGGCGGCCCTACCAGTTCTTAAGTCCAGCATGGTAAGAACTGGATGATGGCAATCAAGACTGGAGGTGAAAATGGGACAGGGGAATCCACGTAGCAGCACAGAAAAATTCCTGTTGCAGGGACAAAGACCGGAGTAGAACTTTCACAGGTCAGGAGCAACAAGTTAAGGCTTAGGGTTGATGTTAGGGAGGGCAGCTAATGGCGCACGATACTAGGTCATTTCCTCTGAAAAATGTCTGTCCAGATGTTGAAAGGACTCATCAAAAGAAGCTAGGTTTGGCTCCAACTATTGCCTAGAGGAGCCTGATAAGGTCAGAGTGAACGTAGGTTTGCCAAATGCCATCTCTAATCTGGGAAATTCCTGAAATTTTGCTTGGCCTAAGGAGCCATGCTGGGTGAGTGTGCGTTTGCATGTGTGTGGAGACCAGAACCATGACTAAAGGACTGAAAATATTTCATAATGATCTCATTAATGGTCCTTAAATCTATGCTGGAATAAATATTATTAGTAGGGTGCTAGGTACCTCTCTGGGCCACCAGCAGATGATGGGCTGCTAGATCCAGATGGGAAAACTGCTGGAGATATGGGGATGGAGCCTGGGGAAGGCAGGATCCTCAATGGGGGACAATGCCCTAGAGCAGGGGTAGTCAACCTGTGGTCCTCCAGATGTCCGTGGACTACAATTCCCATGAGCCCCTGCCAGTGTTTGCTGGCAGGGACTCATGGGAATTGTAGTCCATGGAGGGCCACAGGTTGACTACCCCTGTCCTAGATTCTTCCTTCCAAAGCATCCATTTTCACCAGGGGAACGGATCTCTGTCATCTGGAGGTGAGCTATAATTCCCGGGGTTATCCAGAGCCTATTCTGCACACAATAGGTAATGCACTTTCAATGCACTTTAGAAGTAGATTTTCCTGTTCTGTACAGGAAAATTCAGTTGCCAAAGCACATTGAAAGAGCATTATCCTCTGTGTGCAGACTAGGCCCTGGTCTCACCTGGAGGCTGGCATCCCTCGTTATTCTTTGAGGTGCTATCAGAATTCAGTTTAATTTACTTCTCCGAAGATTGGCAGGAGGATATGCAGCAAGCCTTTCTGTTTTTGTCTTTGGGTTTGCTAATTGGAGCTTGAAGAGTTTGAGACAGGCTCGTGTTCAAAATGTCATTTGAGACAGCTTAATATAAATTTAAATAAGAAGAAAGCCTCAGGAAGGAGTTTGAATGTCCATGTTTATGTACTTACTTCTCCAGCCTCCATCTTGGCTCAGAGAGTCACTATCTTCTTTTCTATCAGAGTGTCAGAAGCCGCTTGTGCTTTTTAAGAGGCCCAACGCTTAGCAGGGCTCCAAGAGGGGTCCCTTGGGTCTCCAGGAGGAGAAATTTCAGCACAATTGCCATTTCATACTTGCAATTTTAGCATCCCGTTAGGAAATTAAAAAAAAAACAATTTAAGTCTCCGGGTTGGAAACACACCGTCAGCCAGCCAATTTAAACTGGTTTATATAATTGGTTTATAGACTAAGCTTAAATATGTGCATGCAAGAGTAAGTCCCAGTGAATTCAATTGTTGCTAAAATTGCAAGAGAAGGCATTAACCGAGGCGGTTTCCTTTTTCAATGACCCTGCTCCTTTACCTTCACACAACAGCCTCGCATATGCAAAATAACACGGGAGGAAACTTCTCCTCTACCACTTGTTGCCAAGCCAGGGGTGGGGGAATCCTTTGCCTTAAATTTGGAGTCAGATTCGTGCCTTCAAACGTGAATTGTCTGAGGGTAAGCCAGAGTGATCCAACTCAATGGAGAGAGCAATTTTGCTAGGACTGGTCCGTGGTAAAGGTAACCAGGCCGACAAAGAACATGGTGGCTAGATATTACACAACAAAAATAAATGGCGCAAGATTGACAGTCATGGTGACAGTTGAGCCATAGTATCGCCAAGAGTCAGACTCTGTAAATCTACTCCTCACCAAACTTGGAGGGCTCAGACCTCAGAAACCAAATCATTTAGCATCAAAAAGTTCATGAGAGTTTGTGCTTTGTGAACTGGGCACGCCACAAACCATGAACCAAACTGCATTTTCCCAGTTCCTTCCCGTCCCTATTGGCAAATCATTTGCTCTATGCCCTGCACAGAAAAGCCTTCTTGAATAGTTCAGTTTGGCATTGTTTGCAGAATGTTCAACCCACCCCCCACATCTATGGTCTCACTCGGTGCGTAGGAAACAATCAAGGAAAAGCAACGTGGCTGGACTTCGGGCAAACAGTCGGCAAGTGAAGTTTGATTGACCCGCCAGCCTTTATCTCTGAAATCCCTCAGCTCCGAGGAGGAGTAAATAGCAGACGGAAGAAATGCTTTGCATTTCAGCCACCCACTTGAGTCCAGGGATGTAGCAGGCTACATGTTTTCCAGTCGGGAGGGCAATATGAGGCAATTGCTTCCTTTTCACATGAAAGCTGCATCATACAAACTTTAAAAGGAAATGCCACGATGGTTTAGAACAGGGGTAGTCAAACTGCGGCCTTACAGATATCCATGGACTACAATTCCCAGGAGCCCCCTGCCAGCATTTGCTGGCAGGGGGCTCCTGGGAATTGTAGTCCATGGACACCTGGAGGGCCGCAGTTTGACTACCCCTGGTTTAGAACGTTGGGGGACGGGAACATTCCTCCTCCCCTGGTTTCTCTTTCGTGCGTGGGCTGTCTTCACATGGATGCCGGCCCCTCGCTAAACTAAGAACCAACTCCCGCGATTCTCTGAAATCTATTTAAAGAGTTTCTCAGGATGAAAGGTCACCAGTTTCGAGAACAGGAAACAGAGGGCTGCTGTGGGAAATATCTCTACTCTACGTGGTCTCAGAGTATTAACATTGCATGAACACACGCCAACTAAGAAAACATTAGTCAAAGGGCAAGGGGGCGTGATTCAGTCGTAGAGTTAATAGCTGATGACAAAGGCTGCCCCTGGGAAGTGGTTGCCGGAGCACAGACGTCTGCCCTTGGTTGGCCCACAATCTGGCTCAGGGCAAGGCTGCTCCTTCACGTGTGTACACAATGGTCCTGTCCACTAAGCAGATGAAAGCAGCACTGGAAACCAATTCTTTCATCTTGGTGGTCATATTAAATATAAGTTAGTGGGATGTTTTGAGCTCAGGGCTCTGGGCAAGCAGCATAACTGTAGAAGTGGGTAAAACAAGATGGAGGAAGAGGAGGAGAGTTGGTGTTTATATCCCATATTTCACTACCTGAAGGAGTCTCAAAGCAACTTACAATCGCCTTCCCTTGCTCTCCCCACCACAGACACCCTGCAGATTCGGTGGAGATGAGAGAGCTCTGACAGAACTGCTCTCTGAGAATAGCTGGAACAGGACTCTGACTAGCCCAAGGTAACCCAGCTGGCTGCATGTGGATGAGTGGGGATTCAAAACCTGGCTCGCCAGATTAGAGGCTGCTTTTCTTATCTACTATACCAACCACTGCACCAAGATAAAGAAGAAGAAGAAGAAGAAGAAGAAGAAGAAGAAGAAGAAGAAGAAGAAGAAGAAGAAGAAGAAGAAGAAGAAGAAGAAGAAGAGGGAAATGTAGGATGGGATGGAAGCTCTTAGAACCTAAACAGGGGATCATCAGGGAAGACTCTGCAGAGAAAGGCAATGGCAAATTACTTGAGAACACTTCCTTCCTTCCTTCCTTCCTTCCTTCCTTCCTTCCTTCCTTCCTTCCTTCCTTCCTTCCTTCCTTCCTTCCTTCCTTCTTCCTCCTGCCTGCCTGCCTGCCTGCCTTGGCTGAGAGTTATTACATCAGGGTTGTAATAAACCACAGTGCTTTTTCAAGCAGAACGATGAATCCCTCCAAATCTCATTAGCAGAAGCAGAGTGTCCTTTAATCATGCCAAACAGAAGTAATAAGAGGAGGTGAAATTCTCAGTCAGGTCAAAATACCTGCTTTTGGAAGCTCTTGAGCTGAAACGACATGACAGCAGCTTACTAAGAGGCACCAATACACTGATACTTTAGAATTGCAAATTTCCAGGTAAGGCCTGGAAATCACAATGGGTTTGATACCGAAATCAGTTTCCCCGGACCAAATGGTTGATTTGAAGGCTGGGTTCTAAGGCCTGATAATTACGGAGGTCCCCCCCTCCAAACCCTGACTTCTCTAGGCTGCACCCCCAAATCTCCAGGAATCACCCAGCCCAGAGATGGCAACCCTGTTTAAGTGCTTGTGTGTTTGCATTGCAGGGAGTGTGACTCTACAAAGGGAATCCACACTGTCAGGATATCTTCATCCTTCAGTAAGGCCTCTTGCTGAGCCACCTACCTCATATTACGTCTTTTTCACTCTCCAAAATCTTCCTGACAACCTGTTATTCACACAATACGTTTGGCTTGCCCCTTTCCCTGCTGGTGCAGAAGCTTCAGTGATTTTAATGGCCTCTGCACACATCCATCTTTTGGGAACAGTCTCTCTCATTGGCCTTGCTCTCTTCTCTCCAGGAAATCTGACTGTCAGGTCCCTGAAGGTGCAGACTTGTCTTTCTTTGCTTAGCTCTGCAAGGACTGTGGAATATCATACTGCCCTCCTCTTTTAAGTTGGTCAGGAGGACATGCAACTATTCATTAAATTGTTGTCATTTATAAAACTCCTGCATGTTAACACAAAATATAGAGTAGTTTATTGGGATGATTATAACGCAATTTCTCTTTGGGATATAGCTTAGTTAGGACAAGCTCTCGGAGAGTCCTTGTATTCTAAACAATGGGCACTTTTGCGACTGTCGTCACCCAGTCGACCTCCCCAATAAGCAGACTCTTGGTTGAAGAAATCTCTTTGTTGGAAGGATTAAAGAAACGGGTATACAGTGCTCTTTGCTGAAACTAAAGTTAGCACAAGCCCACCTGCCTATGTGGCTGCCCCAAAGCCCATCCCCCAGGAAACCCCTTGGTGCCCAAAACCCAGTGGCTCTAACTCAGTGTTCCCACACCACACACCTCCCCCTCACCAAAAACTTGCATCCCTAACGGGAGTCCATGGTTGCTACTCAAAAGCAGGTGATGGCAAAACACCTCTGAACATCTCTGGCCTTGAAAACCTTGCCGGGTTGCCATAAATTGGCTGCAACTTGATCTATCCCTTTCTACCACCAGTAAGGTCTCCCAGTATTGATATTGATATTGATATTGATATTGATATTGATATTGATATTGATATTGATATTGATATTGATATTGATATTGATATTGATATTGATATTGATATTGATATACCGCCCTCCCCCGAAGTATTTCATTAGCGTTGTGATATTTGTGCTGATGATTGCAAATACTTGATTATATCGAGTCTCTAACACGTTCTTTCTCACATCTTCCTTCCTTCCTTCCATCTTGTTTTGGAGATTTGTTCAAAATCCTGCTTGCCTTGTTAAACTGGATTCCATCCGTAGCTTGCTGCAACTTATCAGGTTTGGTGCTGAGCTTTCATTGCTCTTTTAACATGAGCCGAGCACCTCATCATTGCTGCCTGCGTTTTATTTGAAGACTGTGTGCAGCTTTTTCTGCCAAAGAACAAGCAGCCAGAAAAAAACACTCAGAAGTCCTCCAGCGCTGTGTTTGCACTGCAGATCAAGCAAGTCCGTTGTTTTCTCCATCATAACTTGACTTTTCTCATTTGCAGATAGGTGCAGATTTGATGGATTTGAAGTCTAAACCTCATACAATCCACGGACTACTAGAGCAATTCTCAGCGGAATTACAGAATGTCCTAAATCCACTGGGTTTAAAAGGACGGAGCCCTGTTTCCGATTACACTGAAACGTTTCTTGAACCGCGCAGCAGAAATAACAACAGAAACAATATAATCCAGGATTCGGCACCACGCAGCACTGACCGTGCTTCAAATAATGTCATCCTTGCACACGGAACATTTAGAGGGGACTAATTTTCTTTGAGCCTGCGAACCTTGCAGCCTCTGCCCTAATGTTTATTACCACTGACTGCTGCAGAGGTTTTAAATGCCACGATGGAAGCTAGGGATCAGACTTGGACTGGTGACAGAAGGATAGCTCCCAGCTGTTTTTTTGCTATGTAGGAAGTGAGTCATCCTGCCCTTGGAGATTTACATGGTAAAACCCAATGGCCTGGAATATCAGGCTCTGAATAACACAGTGTGCAGGTCAGCGTGGAATAACGGAGGTCAGCCTTCACTGATCATGTAACTAAATCAGGTCTTTACCCAAACAGCCTCTTGTGGCGCAGAGTGGTAAGGCAGCAGACATGCAGTCTGAAGCTCTGCCCATGAGGCTGGGAGTTCGATCCCAGCAGCCGGCTCAAGGTTGACTCAGCCTTCCATCCTTCCGAGGTCGGTAAAATGAGAACCCAGCTTGCTGGGGGGTAAACGGTAATGACTGGGGAAGGCACTGGCAAACCAACCCGTATTGAGTCTGCCATGAAACCGCTGGAGGGCATCACCCCAAGGGTCAGACATGACCCAGTGCTTGCACAGGGGATACCTTTACCTTTACCTTTTTACCCAAACAGCAACCATTTGCAACATTGCTGAGTTTCACCACACTGCTGGGAGCATAGGGCATTTTTTTTATTTTGCAGGAAGGAGGAATTGCATTCCATGCAAGGAATTGCATTCCATGCACTCCCACCATCTTGCAAAACAAGCCCCCCCCCGTGCCCCCCTGTACGGCAGCACCATTCCACCACGGCTGTGCAGAGTATGCAGCTCCGCAGCAATGCACCAGTGGGACCTGGAGATCTTCTGGGATGACGCCTAATCTCCAGGGATCATGTTCAGCATCTCAGAAATCCATTCAGACAGAAAAAAAGTCCAAAAGAACATGAATTCCAAACCGGGTGGGGGTGGGGGCTGCATCATTCTGGCATTTCTCCATAGTAACGCTCCAGTGTTGATTTTTATTAATGATGCACCTGTGTTGTAGCATTACCACATAGCAATGTGGAGGTGCCTTTTTTAAAATTATTTTTGGGGCTCAGGGTGGGGGAAGAAAATTTCAGTCCATGAGGAAACTGCTGTGCTGTGATTGGTGGCTTCCTGTGATTGACAAGCCAAGGAATGGAGGACAAAGTTCATTTTGCTTTCCCTTGCAGCCTCACCAAGAGGAAAAAAGCCATGAAGGGGCAGAGGGAAAACGCGGGAGGGGTCTCCTGTGAGAAGGGCTGCAAATGTGAGGGTTACCATCCTGTGTTTGCAAGCAAGAAGTCACTCGCGTTTTACTCCTCCATGTGGAAATGATCTTAATATTCCCAATTATTCTTACCTACTTTAATGCTATTTCTCTCTAACATTTGCATTATCATGCTGATTTAGACATCTTACTGAAGTGTAAGCTGCGTTGGACATCACTTGATGGAAAGGTGCAATATAAATATATTTGTTGTTGTTGTTAGTTGTGAAGTCGTGTCCGACCCATCGCGACCCCATGGACAATGATCCTCCAGGCCTTCCTGTCCTCTACCATTCCCCGGAGTCCATTTAAGCTTGCATATAAATATATAAAACTTACTAAATAATCCTGTCTCTAAAAGCATCCTTCACTCTTGCTGGTTCTGTTTTCCAAGGTGGATAATAGTAGACATAATGCATTTCCTCACGATATCTATATTCTCTTCGCCACCCATGTCCCCATCCTATAAAAAGCCCAATTTAAAACCATAAAGGCATGAAATTAAGAAAAGAAGACTTAAATGCATGGTATACATTATTGATTTTTGAAAAAAAGTAGGGAGATAGAATCTATTTTAGAGAAACAGAACCTTGTACTATGTCCTAGGAAAGGGTGTTTTTTTTTTTTTTTAATAAAGTAATTTTCTCCAGGCTGTAGTTATTGGAAAAAAAGAGAAGCATGACATTTAAAAAATTTTTTTTATTAGTACAATATAAAAATACTTTTTAGAATATCAGTATTGTACATAGATAAAAATGACATTTAACATGTTAATATCAGTACAGCTAGTACTTGAACTTGTTATCGCTACAAAGCAGTAATTCTACCTCAGCAATTTCATAGAAAATGCAGGTTAATTGTTCTGTACTTTTCACAACAATGCAAGGCTTAAAGAAAACAATTCTGCTTATTTCTGATCCTTCTAATGGTCTACTGATACCCAGAATCTAGAAATAGGAATTAAAGCTCTCAGTGGAATAAAATGCCTCATAAATCTCCAGTTTTTTACACATAAGCAAGGCATTCTTTTACTTTAATTCATTGTTGTCCAAGAACACCTTATCTTATCTTACTGTTCTTGAGGCAAAGGTGTTGGATAGATTAAAATCCAGACCTCTTGAAGGCAATCAATGCATCTATTTAGCAACTGCTAAGGCAGTTTTCCAGTCCTCTTCTACAAAGAAAAACAGTTTTGAGATGATAAATCCACATAAGAGGAAGGTCAAATACCCTCCTCTCAGATCTGCTCAGATTTTATGCTCCAATAACATATGTTCTGAGGAAGACTCAAACTGACCAGATCCACATTTACAGACTCTGTTCGAATCCCTATGCCTCAGAATCGGCCTTCCAGTATGGCCAAGGGGAAAGAATTTAACTGAACAATGATCTTTTTATAATTGGGGATTGCTTGGTCTTTTAAGTAGCTCAGAAGAGCACAAAAGAGGTGACTTCAAATAATACATGGTGTGCCCTCAATAAAGGACTTGTTCTATCTAGATTCAGTACCGAGAGATTTATTTGTTTTGTGATGTCCATGTCCTTATCACTGAATCCTAGTCTATTCTTAATACTCTCCTTCCATAGACTCATACAAGGGTCTTTCTCAATAAGATTCAAAATGCTGTTCCTCACATGGTGTTAAGAACAGAAGAAGAGCCCCTTGGTTCATCTAGTCCAGGAGCATGTTTCCCAAAGAAACCAACAAGACACTCCCCCCCCTCCCCTGAAGGTCTACAAACAGAACCTTGTTGTTGTTGTTAGGTGCGAAGTCGTGTCCAACCCATCACGACCCCATGGACAATGATCCTCCAGGCCTTCCTGTCCTCTACCATTCCCCTGAGTCCATTTAAGTTTGCACCGACTGCTTCAGTGACTCCATCCAGCCACCTCATTCTCTGCCGTCCCCTTCTTCTTTTGCCCTCGATCACTCCCAGCATTAGACTCTTCTCCAGGGAGTCCTTCCTTCTCATGAGGTGGCCAAAGTATTTGAGTTTCTTCTTCAGGATCTGGCCTTCTAAGGAGCAGTCAGGGCTGATCTCCTCTAGGACTGACCGGTTTGTTCGCCTTGCAGTCCAAGGGACTCGCAAGAGTCTTCTCCAGCACCAGAGTTCAAAAGCCTCAATTATTTGACGCTCGGCCTTCCTTATGGTCCAACTTTCACAGCCATACATTGCGACTGGGAAGACCATAGTCTTGACTAAACACACTTTTGTTGGCAGGGTGATGTCTCTGCTTTTTAGGATGCTGTCTACAAACAGAACCTGGAAAGTAAAAACCCACCCTAATGCTGCTCCACAGGAACTATGGTTGCCAACCTCCAGTCAGGGGCTGGAGTTCTCTCAGAATTACAATTGATCTCCAGATTATAGAGATTTGTTCCCCTTGAGAAAATGGCTGCTTTGTAGGGTACACCTTAATGCCAGGCATCAAAATAGGAGGTTTTGTGAAAACCTGTGGAGTATCTCCCTCCCTAATGCTATACCAAGAAGCCTGGGGAACAATTAAAGCTAACATCATACCCATTCCCTCGTGTTTGAAGCAATGCAAGATCAAGGAATGAGTTGTCCCGTGGTTGCCAACCTCCAGGTGGTGACTGAGGGCCTTTTCGCACGGGGATCTTTGTTGCAAATTGTTTGCGGAATGAAAAATCGCCATTTAAAATAGTGGAATTCGTCGTTTTGCACACCTGGCTTTGTAGTGGAATCAGTTGCGTTTTTTAGCGTTTCCCACAGGCTTCCGGTCTCGGCAGAAATCGCTAGAAAGGAAGCGCTATTGCCAAGCTCGTCCCGCCCCTGGCCGTCAAGCAGCCAATGGGCAGCCATTAGCATGCTCCCAAACAGCCGCTTTCCCTTTAAGAAAGGTTTTTTTAAAAAAAAACAGACCCATAGCAACGAATCTGTGTAGATTCATTGCTACGGAGAGACCCATCCAGCTGCCTAATGTGAGCTGTCGTTTGATTGTATGATCGTTTGCACGCTGCCTCGAGTGATAAACCCCCCCCCCCTTCTCACGGGCTCGATTTTCGGCTGAATTTATGTGTAAAAAATAAAGGGACTTTATTTCAGCAAACGGGCTTTTAAGTGGTTTGTGCTTAGTGACTAAAGGTGAAGGAATGAAGCCAGGGAAGCCTCTAAACAGAAAGAGGCTCGCCGGTGCGTTTATCCCCGCTCGCTCCGAGAAAAAAAAATGGCGATCGCTTCGCCGGAAGTTTGGAGAAGAGAGCCAGGGGGAGGGGCTTTGAAGAACCAGCAACAATGGTAACGCACAGGTCTTTAGCGCTAGTGTTGCAGATTGGTTGCAGGAGTGTATCGCTATCCGGAGGGTGAATCCACTTTTCTGGATTCCCCTGAAAGCGCTAAAACGAAGCGCTTATTGCTGATCGGTTTCAGGAGTGTTGCAGATTGTCTACGACGTCGTGGGTAATGCCAAATTAGTAGCGTTTTCAATTAGCAACCATTGTGCTATTTTTAAGCCGTGGGAAATGGCCCTGAAGATCTGGGATTATAGCTGTTCTCCAAGTGACAGGGATCAATTCCCCTGGAGAAAATGGCTGCTTTGGAAGGTGGGCTGCCTGGCATTGATTCTGCCTCCCCACTGCAACCCCTGATGCTCTTCTGAAGAATCCCTCAGCACTGGACAGTGGGTTTTTAGCTTGGGGAGGGAGAAGGTTGTGGGGGGAAAGTGCTAAAAAGCTCATTTGCAATTTCAATGCCATTCATGGGAGCTTGGAGCCAACCCATAACTCTTGTACACCAACTTAAATTGCAAATTGAGGGCCATTTCGCACGGGGATCTTTGTTGCAAATTGTTTGCGGAATGAAAAATCGCCATTTAAAATAGTGGAATTCGTCGTTTTGCACACCTGGCTTTGTAGTGGAATCAGTTGCGTTTTTTAGCGTTTCCCACAGGCTTCCGGTCTCGGCAGAAATCGCTAGAAAGGAAGCGCTATTGCCAAGCTCGTCCCGCCCCTGGCCGTCAAGCAGCCAATGGGCAGCCGTTAGCATGCTCCCAAACAGCCGCTTTCCCTTTAAGAAAGGTTTTTAAAAAAAAAAACAGACCCATAGCAACGAATCTGTGTAGATTCGTTGCTACAGAGAGACCCATCCAGCTGCCTAATGTGAGCTGTCGTTTGATTGTATGATCGTTTGCACGCTGCCTCGAGTGATAAAAAAAAATTCCCCCCCCCCTTCTCACGGGCTCGATTTTCGGCTGAATTTATGTGTAAAAAATAAAGGGACTTTATTTCAGCAAACGGGCTTTTAAGTGGTTTGTGCTTAGTGACTAAAGGTGAAGGACTGAAGCCAGGGAAGCCTCTAAACAGAAAGAGGCTCGCCGGTGCGTTTATCCCCGCTCGCTCCGAGAAAAAAAAATGGCGATCGCTTCGCCGGAAGTTTGGAGGAGAGAGCCAGGGGGAGGGACTTTGAAGAACCAGCAACAATGGTAACGCACAGGTCTTTAGCGCTAGTGTTGCAGATTGGTTGCAGGAGTGTATCGCTATCCGGAGGGTGAATCCACTTTTCTGGATTCCCCTGAAAGCGCCACAACGAAGCGCTTTTGGCGGGTCGGTTTCAGGATTGTTGCAGATTGTCTACGACGTCGTGGGTTATGGCAAATTAGTAGCGTTTCCAATTAGCAACCATTGTGCTATTTTGAAGCCGTGCGAAATGGCCCTGAATCTCAAGTACGTTGCGGTTGAAGATAAAGTATAATTGCAGCTGTGCACAAAGTTGCAATTAAGTCAGAAACTTTTAGCAAGTAGTAAGGCTAGCAGAACGGAGGATTCCTTATTATCTACCTCATTTGGCCTTTCGTGTTTCGGTTCATGGGGTTGCTCTCCTTCCCTTTGGCTCCCTCTGGCTAACGTCACCAGCTTGTTTACTGTTAAAGTTAGTAGAACCATCTTGGGAGGAGGCGGGTGCAGATTTCAGCGACTGATTGTGATCTTGTGGCCGTTGGGAGTTGCTCACTAGCCTGTCTGGATGTTCTTGTGCTCCAAAGAGCTCACCAGCTACCTTACAAGGACAGAATTCCTCAGGCCGTTTTGGTCCTGTATCATCTCCTCTCTGCCAAATGGCTTGATTGTAAGTATGCCAAATGCAGCACTCGATACATCTTATTCACTCACTCAGTTTTGGAAAAGTGAATCCTTCTGCTAGTCTCGTTGAAGCCTGTTGCTCTTTGGCTGTGGTCCATAAACACTTAAAGCTGAGAACTTACATCTAACCCTACTGACGAGCCGGTTCCCAAAATCTGCAAATGGGTGATGAATAAGACACCAGACTAGAGACAATGTTTGGGGTTGGGACAAAATTAATTACTTTGACTAAAATCTATTCCAGGGATCAAAAGAGGGCCAGTGACTTACATGTAAACCAGATGAAAGCCGGTAGGGGCTCATGGGAATTGTAGTCTATTTAGGGAGGGGGGATCTGGTTGACATGACCATATATGGTCATATCACCTGATACATTTTAATTTAAAAATATATTAAAATTGACTCCCACCTAGTCAGGGAAACCCTTCTGGGGTCATTGCAAAACACCAGGGGTTCATGAATCCCTGGCTGAGGAAGCCTGAGCTAAACTTACCTCCGCAGAGTTGTTGTGATGTGCAGGGGGTTAGACTAGATGACCCATGAGGTGCCTTCCAACTTTATTATTCTATGATTCTATGATTCTAATATTCCGCAGGGCCTGCAAAAGGGAGCTCTTCCGCCAGGCATTTGATTGAGACCAGGCATAACCAACAGCAAATGAAGGGGCCCTGCTCCCCTCCCTCTCAGAACTCCACCAGAGTGCTCTGGACCTGTTTGTACTGTTTATTGTATCATTGCTTACACTATTTATTATTGCAGCAACCTGTTATTAATATGTGTTATTGATTGTTTTATGTATTGTTCATAAGTTCCATGTAAACTGCCCTGAGCCCCCGGGGAGGGCGGTATATAAATCAAATAAATAAATAAAATATATGAGGCAAGAATGGTGTTGTAAGCTGCTCTGGGTTTCAATTGGAGAGAGCAGCAGGTTATTAATACCGAGGGAAACAGACTGACATTATCTGCACACTGTCGTTGGCCAGTTTCTGCTTCCCGTATCTTCCCCTTTTCACCATCAGGACTGTGAGTTCCATCCTGTCGGCTTCTCTACAGAACCTCCTGCCCTCAATCCATCAACCGTAGGCAGCAGGGATTTCTGAGAACACCTCTCAGGAGCAGGTGAAGTGGGCCTTTCAAAGAGCCCTCTTATGTTCTTATTGAACACTTGTCGGTATTCAAGGACATGGCAGCCCCAAATCGGTTAGCACAGCAGAAACAACAAACCTGACAGAGCTTCGGCAGTAACAGGCTACAGAAGCATAGAGCGATCCAAGGCATGGCGTAAGGCAGTGGTCCCCAACCTGCAGGCAGCGGCCCGATGCCGGGCCGTGAAGGCTATGGCGCCGGGCCGCGGTTCCCTCTCCCCGCCCCCCCGCAGTAAAGAACTTCCCAGGCCGCAAGCTTATGGCCCGGGAAGCTTCTTACTGTGGGAGGGGGGAGAGAGGGAATCAGGGCAGCGCATGCGCACATGCGCCATGTGCATCCGAAATCGTGCATGCGCGGCACTTTCGCGCATGTGCGCATGCGCGAAAGTGCTGCACATGCGTTATTTCGGCTGCACATGATGCATGTGCGCGGACGCGCATGCACGATGCGCGGGCGCGGGCAGTTGCCCTGCCAGTCCCCAGCCTAAAAAAGGTTGGGGACCACTGGCGTAAGGTGTACTTGTTTCAATATTCTGAAGAAATGAGCCCTGATTCATGGCAGCTCCTACCCTACAACCAATTATGTTAGTCTTTAGGGTGCTACTGAACTCTTGCTCATTTCTAGTGTTTCTCTAGTAGTTATGGTCATGCCTAATTAATTCATTTTAAATCAAGCTGTTTCTATGCTTCCTTCCTACCCAAGTAAGGTCACCCAGGTGGAAAACAGTAACGGAATGTCAAAGGCAGGTAATTCCTTTGTGGTCACTAGAGATACATGTCAAAGATTCCCTCCCCTCCCTTGATTGCAGACTTGCTCCTGTCTTTTTATTTCTCTGTTTCAACCACATCAGTAACTCTTATGCAGCCTTGTTATGGTTTTTATCACGGCTGTTTTGTAATAAAATATAGATATCTTGTCAAGCACATTTGATTTGCGTTCGGTATAACGCATTGGGTGTATTCTTTCTGCAAATGCTACTGAACAGTTGAGAAAGAGATTTACATAAATTAAAGAAGAATAAATTTCTGAAAGGATTACCCTCCTTTCAACCTTGTCAGGTTCATGGAGGCTTTTCGGGTCATTTTTAATTTCCTGACAGATTAGGGCTGTCAGTTCTAGTTGGGGAACTCCTGGAGATTTGGGGATGGAGCCTGGGGAAGAAAGCGATCTCAGTGGGGTACAAAATTAGGGATGCTAGTTCCCAGGTGGGACCTGGGCATCCTCTGGAATCAGTTCCCTTGGAGAAAATGGCAGCTTTGGAGGGTGGATTCTATTAAACCTGTGGGTTCAGTAAAGACACGGACACTTCAGCTCCGTACAACCAAGTCTTTACTAAGCACCGGAACACTGAACAAGAAGAAGAGTTGGTACTTATATGCCACTTTTCTCTACCTGAAGAAGTCTCAAAGTGACTTCCAATCTCCTTCCCTTTCCTCTCCCCACAACAGACACCCTGTGAGGTGGGTGAGGCTGAGAGAGCCCTGATATTACTGAAGAAGAAGAAGAGTTGGTTCTTATATGCGGCTTTTCTCTACCCGAAGGAGTCTCAAAGTGGCTTCCAATCCCTTTTCTCTCCCCACGACAGACACCTTGTAAGGTAGGTGAGGCTGAGAGAGCCCTGATATCACTGCCCTGTCAGAGCAGTTTTATCAGTGCTGTGGCGAGCCCAAGGTCACCCAGCTGGCTGCATGTGGGAGAGTGTGGAATCAAACCTGGCTTGCCAGATTAGAAGTCCGCACTCCTAACCACGACACCAAGCTGGCAAAACTGGGGAACTTATATACATGTTTGAGGCCCCTGCCAAGACGTGCAGTTGGTCCTTAAGAGAGGCCCCTGTTAGGTCTATTGAATCAATCAATGAGCAATTGGGAACGGGGACTTGATGAATCCCATTCAAGAATTCAGGATCCCAGTCTCTTGTTCCAAACTGCCTGCCTCAGATTGTCCATAGACACAATAGGCTCCATAGCATTCCACTCCACTGAGGCCCCTCCCTGGCCCAAATCCTGATTCCACCCCCTAAGTCTCCAGGTATTTCCCAACCCAGAGCTGGCAACCCTAAAGTTATCCAGGGAATGTCCTGTATTAGTAGGGATTTGAGATTTGGTAATTCCACACTGTCCAATTCTCTAACTCATATATTGCCTCTGACTAAATCAGGGGAAAGCCGTATTATTTACCTGCCCATTTTGAAGAAGAAAGGTGCATGTTTTTTTTTGGGAGGTGCTCCCATTTGGAAGTTTATCTTTAGCTCCATCTGTGTTTTCAAACAGGCCCTGGCCTGTCTGTGAATAGGAAAATTGCTCAAACAGACTTGGAAGCCTCTAGGACATTTTTATGATGCAGGCTGGTCTTTGAAATGTCATGATATATTCATTCAGTAACCTTTGGATTTAGGTGATTATCATCAAAATTCCTGGGGTGAAGATTTGAAGACCGTTTCAAAAAGTCTGCGGCTTCCTTTCTCATGGAAATTATATAAATGTAGTTCTGATTATACAAGAGATAATACCAACCAACTCCCCCCCCCCCAATTTTCTTTATATACAGGCAAAAGCTTCACTGCTAAGTGAACAGTTGTGGTCAAATTAAATTTGCTCAGCCAAATGGAAAGGAAGTCCATGACCTGCTGTGATTTCATCAATTATTCTCAAAATTAGCAGAGTTGTTTTTAAAGTCTAGCTCTTTGGAAACACGGTCCTTAGAAGATAAGGATTTGTCAAGCCAACCGGGCTTCTGAAAAACTGAGTACATATGCGCATACTTAGAAAAAGAAA
Organism: Paroedura picta; assembly: GCF_049243985.1. Classification (NCBI taxonomy): domain Eukaryota; kingdom Metazoa; phylum Chordata; class Lepidosauria; order Squamata; family Gekkonidae; genus Paroedura; species Paroedura picta. The sequence continues at coordinate 16,002,538 of NC_135374.1, read as the reverse complement.
ATCTCACTGTAGGTGTATGTTTTATGCTTATGTTTTGTGTGTGTGTGTGTGGGGGGGGGTTAGAATCATAGAATCATAGAGTTGGAAGGGACCTCCTGGGTCATCTAGTCCAACCCCCTCCACTATAAAGGACACGCACAACACTATCGCTCATCCACTGTCACCTGCCACCCCCTTGAACCTTCACAGAATCTGCCTCTCCATCAGATGGCCATCCAGCCTGTTTAAAAATTTCCAAAGATGGAGAACCAGCCACCTCCCAAGGAAGCCTGTTCCACTGAGGAACCGCTCTAACTGCCAGGAACTTCTTCCGGATGTTCAGACGGAATTTCTTTTGAATTTCATCCCATTGGATCTGGTCTGTCCCTCTGGGGCAAGAGAGAACAACTCTGCTCCATCTGTCTTCCTTCTTCAGGGTCCAGCTTTCTCATCCATAGCTTGTTACGGGGAAGACAATGGCGTTGACTAGGCTGCTATCATCTTTCCATATTCGGTTCATGCTTAGCTCTTTAGTAAATATCTTTCGGCTCTGTCAACTTCTCTACGGCAACTCCAAATACAGATTGGGAGGATTCTTAGAAGATCACTCCAGATGCTGAAGGAGTTCCCCTGCCTCATTTTTCTCTGCACCGTTCCATTGAATGCCAGCATGGGGCAGGGGGTGCCAGTGGAGGTTTGCAGTGGGCACGGGACAACCGCAGCAGAAGTAATAGTTGGGAGCGAAAGGGCAGAGAGGTCCCATCACGATGACAGAACGTTCCGTGTTGTACGCCAGCACTCTGAACAGCGTTTGGGGGGCACAATCTCCCATTCAATGTACAAGAAACCGAAATAACCTCAGTCTGGATTAGTCTTGTCTTTGGGGACCGATTATTTTCTATGGTTCAATGAAGAGGAAACAATTAAGCTTAAAAAAACATGAAGGGTCTGGCCTGTAAAAAAGCCATCTGCATCGGGGACCAGCTTCTAGCAAGGCTGCAAAGAATCGGAAGTTACTTAGGCTCATCTTTTTCATTTATAAAAAGTAGAATCATAGAATCCTAGAGTTGGAAGGGGCCACACAGGCCATCTAGTCCAACCCCCTGCTCAACGCAGGATCAGCCCTAAGCATCCTCAAGCATCTAAGAAAAGTGTGCATCCAACCTTTGCTTGAAGACTGCCAGTGAATTGTTTCCTTTCAACTCACAGCATGGTAAGCTTCCTCCAGTGTTAGGGTTGCCAAGCTCCAGATAGTGGCTGGAGACCATGCAGTAACTGGCATCCAGGTAACTGAGATCAGCTCTCCTGGAGAAAATAGCTGCTTTAGAATTTAGACCCCATGGAATTATATCCCATTGAATTTCCTACTCTTCCCAAATCCCACCCTCTTTAGGCTGCATGCTAAAGACCCCCATGTATTTCCCAACCGGGAACTGGCAGTCCTGCTCACAGGGCTAATGTTGAAGGTAGGTTATAAATGCTGTGAATACATTTGACAAAATTGCAAATAAAGTTCTGGAGGCAGCTTGGGGAGGGAATTATGAAACTCTGGAACAAAGTTAAGAAAGGAGATCAGTTACAATTAGGATGCTAAATTGAGCTTTTATCACTTTTTGGAATTTGATGCACAGAGCTGTGTTATTGAAATGTATGCTTAAAATGTAGTGAAAATAATACCGTTTTCATACTCAACAAGACCAGGGCTTTGAAAACTGGGCTTGTGTTGCTCGTCATTTTTCTACCTGGAGCTTGAAACCTGATCACTAAAGTGTGCAGACTGAGCTGCCTTAGATTTGTATTTAAACCATTGTTTGGATTCAGATCCCCTTCCTTCCACCGACAGGAGTCCTTCTAGGAACATAAGATTTCTCCTTCAGTGGAAGGATGGGCTTGAATGCTGACCAGTCTCTATTATCCTGAGCAAACAGCTTTGGTTGAGATCAGGCTTTCTCAACCAGGATTTTGCAAAGCCCTGGGGTTTCTTGACAGCCATGGAAGGGCTTCCCAAATGGATGGGAGTTAATTAATTTTTAGTATATATTTTGAATTTGTTAAACATATGGTCTTGTCGGCCTGCTTCCCAAAATGACCAGTGACGGGGGTAGAAAGGGTGGGTGTGTACACGGTTATGCTTCCCAACCATCATCTGTACTAGGGTTGGGTGTTTTGGCCGCCGAAGCAGCCAGCCCCGCAGCAAATCCTGGGGAATATTAATTGGAGCAAATCCTGGGCAATATTAACTAGTATTGAAGCCCTAACAAGAAGTGCAAACCAGGTTATAAACGGTATGATAGTGCATGGGGAGTCAAAATCACTGCTGATAAATCAAACTGGAGAAGGGAGTGAGGAGGGAGTGGGGTGGGGGGAGTACATGAATTTTTGGCATGCTCACCATCTCCTGACATTGCCAAAAAGATTGGGAACATTCTGTTGGCTCCTGGACCATCTCTCCACCTTTCTGCGTTATGTCTGCACCTCGTCAGCTCTCACACTGTTATGAATGCCAAACCAAAGAAAGGACCCGTTTTCTCTAAGGACACCTTGAATGTTGGCTACTCTGTTCTCTGCTGTGTTACTCTATTCTCTGCTCTGTTTACTGGCTTTGGCATTATATACGACCGGTAGATGCATCCTATTTGTGTACTTTGAGTCCACACGGGTAATGAGCTGCTAGCCAAATTAGCTCCAGAATCTCTGGCAGTCTCCATTAGAATCAATGGATATTGTCAGAGCATGAATGCGTCAACTAATGAGCACTGCAAATGGGCAATGGCTGATCTACAGTGGTCATTAGGCCAGGCTATTTTGGAAATACTGAGAGCAAATGAGGCAGGAAGGTCCATCCAGTTTTGGATCACGCAGAATTAAGTGAGACGCAGGGGGAAGGGCAGTATATAATATTGGTTGGTTTAAAACAACAGGGTTAGCCATGGCCTTCCAATGAGCTTCCTTTTCCAAAGGGAATGAATCAGTGAGCACTGCATGTGTGCATAGCTGGTCTAGAGCATACAGGCGCATTTTAGCATTTATGAACAGATCCTCGTTACACATGCTCTGGTCATCTCCATTTCGGACAGCTGCAATGCACCCAGCATGAAGCTGCCTTTAAAAAGATCTCAGAAACATGATTTAGATAGCCAGTGTAGAGTGGCAGACCCTGATCTGGAGAAGAGATTTTTTTATACCCACTTTTCACAACCTGAAGGTGCCGCGAAATCGCGTTCCCTTCCTCTCCCCTCAACAGACACCCTGTGAGGTAAGTGAGGCTGAGAGAGCTCTGACAGGGCTGCTCTGGGAGAGCAGCACTATCAGGGCTGTGATGAGCCCAAGGTCACCCAGCTGGCTGCATGTGGAAGAGTGGGCAATCAAACCTGGCTCACCAGCTCAGAAGCCACCACTCTTAACCCCGACACCACGCTGGCTCTCTGCAGTCAGCTGGGTGACCTTGGGCTAGTCACAGTTCTCACCTACCTCACTAGGAGCCATTTATGGTGAGGGGAAGGGGATGGCATTGTCAGCCGTTTGGAGACTCCTTATGGTAAAGAAAAGTGGGGTAAAGTCTCCTCAAGGGAAATTCTTCCCAACCATAAGAACCAACTCTTCTTCTTCTTCTTCTTCTTCTTCTTCTTCTTCTTCTTCTTCTTCTTCTTCTTCTTCTTCTTCTTCTTCTTCTTCTTCTTCTTCTTCTTCTTCTTCTAGTTTATGGCGCTCCAGACAGAGTATGACCTTATACTCTGTGAAGAGATTCTTTTCTAAAGTTGACGTTGGTCCTAAAATATGAAAACCATTGTCCCTTGAAAAAGCTATAAGGCGAAACGCATTGGGACTTGTGTGAAATTATAAAGAATAAAGAATCACAGAAGATAGAAGACTCTATATAAGTCCATTTTGGATATTTTATTGCCATATTGGCTCCCCAGGGCATCTATATTGCAGTACCTTTGGGGGCAGGTCAGAGAAAAGGCATACGGGTTTTTTTTTTAAGGTCTCATGGCCCAGAGATCAATGCACATGGTGATCGCTTCCAGCTTTCTCCATTTTTTTCCAATAGAGGGAGCAAAATTAACGAGGTCGCCATGGCAGTTGTTTGGAAGTTCAGAATGCTCACCTGGAAGTCCATCCTTAAACAAAACCGTTAGGCCTGGATGACAGTAAGCAGATCTGCAGACCTCATTCTCTAGAAAAGTCAAGACCTTCAATCCATGCTCTGTCATAAATTATTTCAGGTACGTGACCCAAATTGTGTGGGTGCCCCCCTCCCCCTTTCCCAGAATCTCGTTTTCTGACCCCATGCCAGGGAGAACCCCCTCCCTCAAGATCGAAATTAATTTCCTATTCCACTCCTCTGTTGTTCATTGACTTCACTTCACAATGTCAAACATTTATAGAATTCACTGGGGAAGGAAAATTCCAGGAAGCAGCCCTGGCTGGTTTTATAGCTGACAATATTTGTCATGCGGAGAGTCGCTCTGAATGGGAGGCTGGAGGCTTTTTCTTGGAAGAGCACAGCAACCTCAATGTTCTGATCCTCGGAGATGCGTATGTCAAGGGCCGGCGTATCAGTATTGGCGCACAGCTCGAACAATTGTCCTTAGGATAATATTCTATTTGGAGCGTGAGGAAAGGCAGAGTTTCAAGGCTGTAAACATGTAAAATGAAGCCATGACGCAAAATATATTGCATTAATTTCCCCGTCCCAGGTCATTTAAAATGCTTGCAATGTAATGTTCTACAGGGATAATGTTAAAAAGCACCAAAACATTGTAGAAGAACGTTGAAATAAGGCAACAAAAATAGAGTCCAATAGCACCATTAAGATCAACAAAGATTCATTCAAGGCTTGAGCTTTCGAGTGCATGCTTCAGACCAACACAGCCACCCACTTGAATTGATCCTTTTGAAATAAGAAGCTACTGATCTTACAGGTTACACAATTCTTGGAAAAGTATTTCCACAGAAGCCAAGTTTTGCTTCTGCTTTTCTTTGGAAATTCAACCCATTGTGCATTTTGAACCTTGGCTGAATCTTCATGGAGCTTTTATTCCAATCCCAGGTCGATTCAGTCCCTGCCGTCTACAATGAATGCGGTTTCCATTTTGATTTTGGGCGATTTAAATTTTCCCTCTGTAACCAGAATGCTTGATCCAGAGTGCCCCTACCTTTCCTTCGCAATATCCTGGAGTGGATATAACCCTCGATATTTGAAAAATCAGCATGAGTAAAGGTGCAGCTCTCTGCTTTTCCTGAACTAACTTGCTGCCTGGAGTCTCCAATGTTGTAGAAAAGCCCTAATTGGCCAGGGCATCAGTTCAAAGGCGTCCTCGTTCCAGTTTCCAAGGATTCCATTAAAGGGGAAGCCCTAAGAGAGAAGCAGAAGGGAGTTGCTACTGCCTTCTTCTGCAGAGTCTTCCTTAATAGTTTTCTGCTAGGACTGGCAGCTCTGAGTTGGGAAATACCCGGGGACTTCATTTATGTTTATGTTTATTAGATTTTAGACCACCTTCCCAGCAAGCTGGTTCCACTTTGGGGGTGTAGCCAGGAGTAAGTGGGATTTGGGGCAGGGCAGAGTGTGATGCTATGACATCCACCCTCCAAAGCAGCCATTACCTCCAGGAGAACTGATCTCTGTCAAATGGAGATGAGCTGTACAACCTGGGGATCCCCAGGTACCACATGATCTTCCAAGATCTTTCAGGCAGATTGTGAGTGGGTGGGCAGGAAGGGATGTGCCATTGTTTGTCTCTTGTGGCCCTTCCTTGCATACCCAGGGAACTGCTGATCACCACTGTGGGATGGTAGGCGAATTTCCTCTGGGCCAGGCTGGATTCTGGAGATATTTGGTGGAAGGATCACTTGGGCATGAAACTGGGGTCACAGTGGGTGGGCAGGTAGTTATGAGTTCTGCATTGTGCAGGGGGTTGGACTAGATGACCCTGAAGATCCCCTCTAACTCTATGAGTCTATGATTCAAGGTTGGGGTATCCCACACTATTCCACATCACCTCACATTGCACATACAGCTGGTCAATCAAGGAAACAGTTAATTCTAACCATGGTTTTAACATACATATCAACATATGAAGCTGCCTCCTTCTGCAGCAGACCTTTTGGCCTATCAAGGTCAGTACAATCTGTTCAAAATGGCAGTGGCTTTTCAGACTTTCAGATCAAAGTATATCAAATCGCCTGCTACTTAATCCATTTTCAAAAGTGGAGATGCCAAGGATTGAACCTGGGACTTTCTGCATGCTAAGAAAGAGTTCTGCTACTGAGCCAAGGCTTCAAAACTTTTCAGTGCCATCCCAGTACAGCTTGGTCTACACATGAGTTAAGAACAAGACATTAGAATTCTGAGATGATAAAACAGATTGACAGACTACAGATGATGGGGGTGGGGGTTACATCTCTGAATATTGTAAACAACTCCAGGCAAAAGGAAAAATAGCACAGTCCGGAGAATGCTGGAACTGGCATATTTCTCCCTGAGTGTTAGTTTTTGATTTTGATACCTGGTGTGTTTTTATATGGAGGCCCTGATTTATATAGCCCAGGGATGCCTGATCTCATTATATCTTGGAAGCTAAGCAGGGTCAGCCTTGGTGAGTATTGGGATGGGAGCCCTCCAAGGGAAACCAGGGTCATGACGCAGAGGCAGGCAATGGCAAACCATCTCCAAACATCTCTTTCCTGGCTGTTAGACAACCCTGAATTGTAGGATCTCGTGGCTACACTACACACATGGCACAAATAAATAAATAAACAAACAAACAAATAAATAAATAATAAATAAAAGATAGATAGATAACTTTATATCGGGGTTCAGGCACCTACAGTCTGAAGTGGTAGAGGCCATTCTACCACCTCAAATTCTTCCACCTCATTTAGCTCCTTTCTGGCCGATTCCGCACAGTGGTGGATGCTCCAGGCTGCCTTCTGGGTCTCTATGTGGGACACATTTCAATACTGGATATGCTTCAGTGCTGAAATGTGTGTCTCCAAGAAACACAGCATTGGCAGATAGGTTCCTTTGCATGGGGGGGGAGGGGGCACAACAGGTTTTTTTTTTACTATTATAGAGGGTAAATTTAAAGTGTTAAATATCAAAATGGAAATTGAATAAAGTGTAGATGACTTTCTTTAATTCGCAGTCACTGGGGTTAAAAAGACCAGTGCAGATTCTACCCTGGTTAGCTTTAACTGGATTGGACCTACACACTTTAACAAATGTGGTTATTAAGGTTAAAATATGATATTGGAGCCTATGCAGCATTAATAGAATAATGCTTATAGAAATCAACTTTCCCATGTGCCTTGCATTCATTGTGGCCTTTCATGAAATGGTCATTCATTCATTCTTTAACCTTTATTGGCATTCCAGAACATTACGAAGTATATATGACATTGTCATCCTTCAGGCTGTGAACATGAAGGTACAGCGGGGTGGAGAGGGAATTGGGAATCTGCAGAAGAAGGAGGAAGCGGTCAAAATTGCATCCCATCCTCCACAGATGGCAAAGCTATTCCATCAGAGTTGCTTTATCTGCAATATGAGAACAAGATGCAATTTAATAAAGATAAATGTAAAGTTCTGCATCTGGGTCAGAAACATGAAAAGCATGCCTACTGGATGGGGGATACGCTTCTAGGTAGCACTGTGTGTGAATGAGACCTTGGGGTACTTATGGATTGTAAACTAAACATGAGCAGGCAGTGTGATGCAGCGGTAAAAAAGGCAAATGCCATTTTGGGCTGTATCAACAGAGGCATCACATCAAAATCACAAGATGTCATAGTCCCATTGTATACGGCACTGGTCAGACCACACCTGGAGTACTGTGTGCAGTTCTGGAGGCCTCACTTCAAGAAGGACATAGATAAAATTGAAAGGGTACAGAGGAGAGCGACGAAGATGATCTGGGGCCAAGGGACCAAGCCCTATGAAGATAGGTTGAGGGACTTGGGAATGTTCAACCTGGAGAAAAGGAGGTTGAGAGGGGACATGATAGCCCTCTTTAAGTATTTGAAAGGTTGTCACTTGGAGGAGGGCAGGATGCTGTTTCTGCTGGCTGCAGAGGAGAGGACACGCAGTAATGGGTTTAAACTTCAAGTACAACAATATAGGCTAGATATCAGGAAAACGTTTTTCACAGTCAGAGTAGTTCAGCAGTGGAATAGGCTGCCTAAGGAGGTGGTGAGCTCCCCCTCACTGGAAGTCTTCAAGCAAAGGCTGGATACACACTTTTCTTAGATGCTTTAGGATGCTTAGAGCTAATCCTGCGTTGAGCAGGTGGTTGGACTAGATGGCCTGTATGGCCCCTTCCAACTCTATGATTCTATGATTCTATGATTCTAATATGGAGGAACATAATGGGGCCATTGGTTCTAAGCCCTGCTCGTGTGGGTTTACAACAAATTTTAATATTTAACTGTCTTGATGATCCGTCTGACTTGCATTGATTCTCATTCTTCTCAAACCTTTTAATTTCCTGTGATTTTACTGGGGACCCACGATTTAATTTATGACAAATTTCCTATGCGGTATTACAGGAATTAATTATTTACAAGCTAGACGTATTTGGCATTTGTAATTAAAAAATACATTGATTGGACATTTGCAGAATGCTAGTCTCGCTGATGCAGGTTTTGGATTCCTTTAAATAAAACACTGAACAATGACAGAAGCAGAGCGCTTGTGTATCACCCTCCTCTTTTAAATCACTCACCGGCCCTCAATAGCCAAGCTATAGAAGAGCTGAAAGCTCAACTCCGTTGCTAATAAAATTGCTTAAAATTCCCAACACAGATCTACAAGGATTAACACTACTTTTAATTATTTCTTTTCACAACTGGGAAAGTGTCTGCCATTATGATTTATTTTAGTTAGATTTGTATACCACCGCTCCCAGCAAGCTGTCTCGCAGTGATTAACAATAAAACAATAAAACACCCCATAAAACAATATAACAATAAAACACCCCATAAAACAATCACAATACCCCCAATTACAATTACAATTAGGATGGTGGATGTAAAAACCCTTTTCTCAATGGCTCATAGCGGCAGGTCTCTAGTATGGTCAACAATGTCCTAGATTTAAATTGGGATAGTTGTTATCATCTGGGTTTGGTCTAGCACCAAGCCCAGGAAGACAGGGAAAGGGACGACTCGATCAAATACCCCGGGGGCTTCAGCCCGGCCTCAACCAAACACCTGGCGGAAGAGCCCCATTTTGCAGGCCTTGCAGAACCCTGAGAGCTCCGTCAGGGTTAATTACTAACCTTGACATTTTTATTTCTCTATGTTCTTTTGAACTACAATTGAACTCAAAAGGAGTGATTAGCGGTTTTAGCAAAGAATTGTCGTACTGCAGATAAAGTCCTCCCCCTTTTTTTGTCTGCTGCTGATGCAATAGAATTAGATGTTTGCATGACCAAATTTTCAATCAGCATTTCAGTTGCCATGGCTCTCACTCTCTGCTTTCCAAGTCGTTGGAACACAGGAGGCCTGATGGATCCCTCACCTGCACAATTTCATCATCTTTTCATGTTTACTCTTTTCCAGTCGAAGGAGGTATTTGGACCCACTGAATAGCCTACCTGAGCCATTTAACTTTCCCCCAACAATCCACTAACTCTCAGCCATCTAGGAAAGTTAGGGAAGTCCCATCCACTGCATAGTGCTGAGAACAGCGTTATTCAAATAATGTTTTCCAATGAGATCACAAGGACTAGAAACTTGATGAACATCCTATGAAATATCAGCTTAATAAGGCTTCTTTCCTTTTGTTCAGCTGGAGACCATGGTTTAAAACTGTTTGCACATTTCAAGGCTTCAAGGCTTTACGCGAGTTGGGACCCACATACCTGAAGGACCGCCTATTGCCCTATGCCCCCCGCAGAGCTTTGCGCTCTGCGGGTGAAAATCTGCTGGTCGTTCCCGGCCCTAGGGAAGCACGCCTGGCCTCGGCCAGGGCCAGGGCCTCTTAAGTGCTGGCCCCAACCTGGTGGAATGAGCTCCCGGGAGAGCTGCGGGCCCTGCGGGATCTTTCAGCGTTCCGCAGGGCCTGCAAGATGGAGCTCTTCCGCCAGGTTTATGGTTGAGGCTGGGGCTGATAATATAGATCTACGCCCCCCCCCCCCCAGGATTTGGGACCCATCAGAGGAGATAATTGCTGCCTCCTTAAACCTCCCCCCTCTGGCCACTCTGAAAGGATGTAGAGCAAAGATTCCTAATGGGAAACATGCTTGCTGTCTCCTTAAACCTCTCCCCCCCCACACTCAGCTGGACAGCAGGAAGAAGCCTACTTAGTGCCCATTGCATTCCAGCATGTAACGGGCTTCATGGCTAGTGCTATAATAATATACAGTATTAAAGCAGTTATACCCCAATGCCCCCATCCTTTGCCCTTTTAGCACCCTCTGCCGTCCACCTAGACTAGAGACGGCACAACTAATCAATCGGTGAGGAGCCAAGAAAAGGAACGGGTGAATTTTTAAGTGACTTGGAATCTTCTCTTAAATTGTAAACTTTTAAAAAGAATTCCTAGAACAGGGGTAGGCAACCCTCGCCATGTGTGCTGAACCAGTAACCCTTGCTTGCGTGTGACCCGTCGTCCATCCAAGCAAGCAATCAGAAGAAGACTTGTTTTTTATACCCCCCTTTCACTACTCAAAGTGGTCTCAAAGCAGTTTACAATTCCCTTCCCTTTCTCTCCCCACAATAGATCCCCTGTGAGAGAGGTGGGTCTCTGAGGTGTTGCCAGAGCTGGTGGGGTGAGAGAAGGTGGTAGGTGTTGTTCACATCTGTCACTGCCTCTCTAAGGCACATGGCCACCAGCAAGGTCTGAGGCAAGCCCTAGAGCAGGGGTAGTCAAACTGCGGCCCTCCAGATGTCCATGGACTACAATTTCCAGGAGCCCTTGCCAGCATTCGCCAGCGAATTCGCTGGCGAATGCTGGCAAGGGCTCCTGGGAATTGTAGTCCATGGACATCTGGAGGGCCGCAGTTTGACTACCCCTGCCCTAGAGTCAAGCGCGGTTTCACTGCTGGGTCTCGCCTTTCTCCCGGGTGTTTCTGGCCAAGTACAACCCTCGCGCCTCCCCCCCCCCTTCATTTAATTTGCGAGCCAACCAGCATTTCCACAAGTCGACTGTGCAGTTGGGCTGTCTGCCCCGTCCCAGAATACAGTTCTGTACAGCCCTTTGCAGAACTAAGAGGCCACAACACAACTGTGCAACTGATAATGGAGTTCTATTTTTGAGTCCCCAAGCAGGAGGCGTGTGACACCACCTAGAATTCCCCGGGAACGTCTCCTACACAACATCCTCTGAAAGGAAGGGGCCTTGCACAAAGCCACAGCAGTGGAGTTGCACAAGCCCAGCCCTGTTTCTGTGAGCTGTGAGTGGGAGAAGCCTCTTGGGCATTGTGCATGCCAAAGCTAACCATTAGTTAAAGCCAATAAAACTCGGCTTTACCATACTAGAAAATAACAGGCTTTCCTGCTCTGATGTATGACAAAGATTTAGGGCGTCAGAGCAGTGCATGAAGTCCCCCCCATGAGCTGTTTCCTATTGTTGGGTGCTAGGAATTGAAAACAGCTTTAATACCCTTAGAGAGTACCTATGCTGGCGTTCTGTAGGGTTGTACGGGGAGGTGTTGAGCTGAACTGGGAGCCACTCAGCGTTGCAACCACGGCTCTCGCCGAGAAGGAGAAAAGAGTGATTGAATCCTGTCCACCTAATTGAGTCATTTCATCTGTAATTATATGGACTTTGTAGCGAAGGAAGGAGTCCTTTGTTCACCGGCTTAACTTTTCAGATGGCGAGTGTTAAGCAAAACAGCCGTGAGAGATTACATTATGGAACCTAATTATAAAGTCTATAATGGCAGAAGGTACACCCCTTATTTTCTTGGGAGCTAAAGTAAATACGTAGATCAAAAAGTGAAGAAGGGGGGAAAAAACACCCTGTTTCTACGCCAGCGAACTTTTATATAAATGCATTACAGATCCATTTTTCCCCGTTTAAAAATAGGACTATCAAATGAAAAGAATGTTTTTTTTTAATGCCCTCCTATCAATGAAGCCTTTTAGAGAAGTTGATGTGAAATGTGAAACGTTTTAAAGAGCTGTTTAGAGAGCCAGCGTGGTGTAGTGGCTTAAGAGCAGCAAACATGAATCTGGAGAACCGAGTTTGATTCATAGAATCGTAGAGTTGGAAGAGACCTCCAGGTTCATCTAGTCCAGAGACATCTAGTCCAAACCCCTGTAGAATGCAGGAAATTCACAACTACCTCCCCACCCACAGTGACCCCAATTCAACACCCAAATTCCCCCCCCCAAAAGCCCCCCAGAAGCCCTGGTCAGTCTGCTCTGGAGAAAATTCACCTCCTGACCCCAAAGTGGCAATCAGCATTTCCCTGGGCAAGCAAGCAAGAGCCACAAGAGTCAAGCATGGACACAATCTCTTCTGCCCACTCACAATCTTCCTAAGTTCACAGAACTGTGGATTCCCCGTTCCTCAACGTGGAGCGACCTGGGAATTTTGGGCTATTCACAGTTCTCTTAGGCCTGTTCTGTTAAGGGTCTCTCAGTCCACTTCGCATTTACAGTTAAGAGTGCTTCTGAGAACACACTGGTCCTTCAAATAATTATAAATTCTCTTTTAAATAACCTAAGCAACTGCTAACATTTTCTAAATACATATGCGATTCACTGCTGGAAATAAAAAGTCATCACAATTCACTAAGTGCAATTTTTAGGTTTAACCTGATAGCTACACAATGCTACTTAGGTTGAATTTGACAAATTAATTGCGTTTTTAACAAAGATGTTGAATATTTCATGTTAAGCCAACCAAGCACTAAATGAGGATAGCTTCTATCCATGCCGTGAGTGTAATAATCTATATTGTAATATACTAAGCATTATGATAGTGGTGGTGGTGGTGGTGGGGGGTGAAACTCCTGGAAATAATTGGTTTGGCCACCTGACTGTCACTAGAAGAAGAAGAGTTGGTTCTTATATGCCGCTTTTCCCTACCCGAAGGTGTCTCAAAGCAGCTTACATTTGCCTTCCCTTTCCTCTCCCCACAACAGACACCCTGTGAGGTGGGTGAGGCTGAGAGAGCCCTGAGATTACTGAAGAAGAAGAAGAGTTGGTTCTTATGTGCCGCTTTTCTCTACTCGAAGGAGTCTCAAAGCGGCTTACAGTCGCCTTTCCTTTCCTCTCCAGGTCAAGTCCACTCACACAGGGGGAAACCCCCTGCATCCCTTTCTCCACACTATTTCCTCTGTCCCTTCTCTTGGCAACCCCTATATCCTCATTGTCCGCTGCTTCCTCCTCTCTTTCCCACTCGCCTTCTAGACTTTTCTCTACATCTGTATTTATTACTTCATTCATATCCTTCTTTCTCCACAACAGGGACCCAAAACTGCTTACATCAGTCTCCTTTCCTCCACTTTTTCCTCACAAGAACCCCGCGAGGAGGTTTAGGCTGCTAAGATGAGACCAGTCCAAGGTCACCCAGTGAGCTTGCATGGCAATGTGGAGATCTGACCGTGGGTCTTTTGGAACTTAGTCTGAGAAACTCCAACCACTTTAGGATGTTTTAGGATGCTTTGGGCTGATCCTGCCTTGAGCAGGGGGTTGGACTAGATGGCCTGTCTGGCCCCTTCCAACTCTATGATTCTATGATTCTATGATTCTATACCACACTGGCTTTTGTGGGTTGGCTGCTACTGAAGTAAGTCATACACAATGCATGATATCTGGTCTCTTATGGTTGTTGGTGGGCAGGGCCCTGATGAGTAATTCCTCAAATGGCAAAACAGCCCTGGAAATGGCCCTGATCCCTCCTTTGCTTTCTAAATCAAGGCTTAAAGGTGACGGTATTATTGTGGTTTTTAGCAACAGTCACGGTGAGATCTATTTTTTTTATAGCTTGCTTCTATTCTTCCCCCCAAAAAACCCTTTCTGTTAGATTTTGGAATTTTTCTGTAATCCTGGGGCTTGTAGAAAAACTTTTCTGTCTGTAACCACAGTCTCTAGATTTTAGCATCTACAGATCTGGCTATGTTGAGAAGTAGATGTGTTGATACCTTAATTCAAAAACATGTAAATGTACTTCTTGTTTATGATTGCGCATGTTTCTAAAATTGCATCTCGTTTTCCTTGCTGTAGCTCTCTGAGGAGACTGTAGAGAACACAGTTTAAAGAGCATGTTATTCCATACTTTGAACAATGACTTCAAAATATTTTCAAGTATTTAAAAGGGTGCCATATGGAGGATGGAGCAGAATTGTTCTCTCTTGCCCCAGAGGGTCAGACCAGAACGAATGGGATGAAATTAATTCAAAAGAAATTCCATTTAAACATCCAGAAGAAGTTCCTGACAGTTAGAGCGGTTTCAGAGTGGAACAGGCTTGGAGATCTTTGGTGATTTTTAAACAGAGGCTGAATAGCCATCTGACAGAGAGGCTGATTCTGTGAAGGCTCAAGGGGGTGGCAGGTTACAGTGGATGAGCAGCAGGGATGTGTGTGTCCTGCATAGTGCAGGAGGTTGGACTAGATGACCCAGGAGGTCCCTTCCAACTCTATGATTCTATGATTCTTTGATTCTATGATTCTACTAGTAATAGAGCCCGCTGTATGGCGAATACAGCGGGCGCTAGAAACTGACCTTGTCGGGCGGCGGGGCTCACGGCGGCGGCGGCTCTCTTGGGCGGCGGCTGTCTGAGGTGGCGGCCTGACGCGGCGAGAGGCGCTTCGGACTTTCTCAGACCCTGCCCGGCGGCCTGACGCAGCGAGAGGCGCGAAGCAACTGCAAGCTGTAAAGGATCAGTAATAAGCATTGGAGGGGCAGAAAATGATTCCGCTCACGTGACTCCTGTTGCATTTCGACACCATCAGAACGGAGCATTGTAACTCACTGTTCAGGAGGGCCAATGGGGTTCTACCGAATCTTACAAAATGGCGGCCACAGGCTGGATGCTTATATAAGGTTTCCAACTTCCAGGAGGTGGTTGGAAATCTTCTGGACTTATAACTGATCTCCAGGCAAGAGAGAGCAGTTCACCAGGAAAAAATGGCTGCCTTGGCAGATGGATTCTATGGCGTTATTCCCCACTGAAGCCCCTCCTCTTCTCAAACCTGGCCTTCCTCAGGTTCCACCCACAAATCTGTAGATATTTCCCAACCTGGAGATGCAACAGTCTCAAGCACAGGCTGCGTTGCCAGTCAGCAGGCCAGCTTGCTGGTCCCCTCAGTGTCCTGAGCCCCAGGTTGCCCTTTGAAGAGTGGTGCATTGAAGCCACATCTACATTTGGCACGAAATGAAGATACAACAAGCCTTTATGTCAGGGTTTTCATGAACTGAAAAACAATCACATATGGATATCCTGACCACCTGGAGATGAAAATCCTTCCATTTTTAATACGACCGTAAGCTTTTAGCCAGGATTTAAAAAATGGAACATTCAACTTTGGCTTTTTTCAATATTTTAAGAGGAAGGACTTTTAACCTGTCTGTTACAGCTTAAGGGAGCAGCAGGTGGATTAGTAATATGGAAAAGGTGCCAGGATATTGATTTTCAAGTGCTATGCAAAAAGGGGGAAGGAGGAATGAAATACGGCTCCTTATTGTTGGTTGAGAGTAAGCCTAAAACACAATATTTCAGGAAGCATTTATGATGATAATGAAGTTTGTGCTCAGGGTTGTAACATTGGTAAATAAGTTTTTAAAACACCCTAGTCCACTCATCTCCTGTTTCATAAGGCCAAAATAGCTGGGAATCCTACCAAACCAGTTTCGGGAAATACCAATAGATTTAACCCTGCGTTCACCCTGCACCCATGGGAAAATCTTATTGCACTAGGCAAATTCCACTTCTGCTATAAGAAGAAAAGGTTGGTTTGGCAGCCATTTTAGAACGCCTGACCAACATTAATTTTCATCATGCCATACAAGACCACTGCTATCTGCTATCAGTGGGCTGAATCCCATCACCTTCTGCTACCAATGGGTTGGATCCATCCACTCAGTCTTGCCCAGTCTCCCGTCTTAAAATGGTTCCCACCTCTCATGACTTTTATACACGCGGTCCAACCATCTCAAGCATAGCCTTTTTTGGTGGCTAAAGGTAGCTTTTCCTTCCTTCCTTCCTTCCTTCCTTCCTTCCTTCCTTCCTTCCTTCCTTCCTTCCTTCCTTCCTTCCTTCCTTCCTTCCTTCCTCCCTCCCTCCCTCCCTCAGTACTAAGGCTGGCTAGATCTAACCCAATATTGAGTTAAGGAAGATCAAACAAAAGTACGGATAACTGCTGCCATCTTAAACCCTCTTTGACTGGGGAAAAGCAGTCCTTGCTAAATAGCAGATCCTACATACAAGAGTGGTCCAATGTAGACTGAAGAACACCTCAAGCATCATGTTTGGACTATGGATATCTCTCTCACTGGCAGTCTTCAAGCAAAGGTTGGATACACACTTTTCTTGGATGCTTTAGGATGCTTTGGGCTGATCCTGCATTGAGCAGGGGGTTGGACTAGATGGCCTGTATGGCCCCTTCCAACTCTATGATTCTATAAGCCCACGAGGAAGGGAAATATGAGAGATTTGCTCTGCTTTTCTACCAAATGATGGGTAGCAGGAACTCTGATAGGGAAGAGAATGGAGAGGCATGGTCAAGAAACTGTCTTAATTCTGAATATGAGATTCTTGGGAAGAAGGCATCTAGGAGTCTTTCTGTATGCTGGATGAAAGAATCCAACTGTGTTTGTTGAGGTTACTAATTGACATCTGGTGTCCTCAGGTTTCTTTGCCCCTGTTTGAGACATGGACTTTTAAAATTGGCTGAACATTCTGAAATAAGAGTATTTATGTCACTCTGTCCCTTTGGGGTGACATTTCTGGCCGCAATACATCTGTAAAACAGTATATCCTGTGAGCAGAGGCTAAAGGCTTCAAGAAGCCTATTTCACTTATTTGAACTTCAGGTTATATACATGCTCCAGGTAAGCAGAACTTTTTAAAACCTAGTCCACAACAAACATTTTTCTTCATAGATATGGAATTACATAGAAAAGTCTAATTGTAGTACTGACTAATTCATGTTAAGAATTTCAGTTCAGGAAGAAAGAAATTTAATCTTTATTGACGAGCTTACCATACACTACAATAGTGGAAAAGCTATTTGTGATAACGATGCTTTCTCTTAAAAGGAAACATTTGGGGAACTTGTTAGTGAAAGCAGGCAAAATTATAGCCTGCATTATCATAAATAATAAGACCGAACAAAGAAAGGTATTGCTTTAAAACCCATTCATGCAAAAAGGTCAATAAATTAATACAAATAAAACTGCCTTCAGTTTTATGATATTTGTACTGGAAGAAATTTAACAGCATTTTGCCCTATTAGAATTAAGTTTCTGAAGTGTCTGAAGGCAGAGGGAGTTTCAACCTACAGGTTCAAAAGGGAACATTTGATCATGTTGAATCCTTTAAAGCAGGGGTAGTCAACCTGCGGTCCTCCAGATGTTCACGGACTACAATTCCCATGAGCCCCTGCCAGCAAGCGCTGGCAGGGGCTCATGGGAATTGTAGTCCGTGAACATCTGGAGGACCGCAGGTTGACTACCCCTGCTTTAAAAAACAGTGCACACTTCTTGAGGGTTGACCCTACAACCTCAAAAGACAATATTGTGAAATGCCAGACTTAGAAATAAAAACCAGAGAAGAAAATCAGGCTAGAAAAGAAAATTAATCCTTTGGTTTAGGAAGATAAAAATACTCAAGATGGCACCAGCACCGCTTCTTATATTATATATGTAACCCTATAGTTTTACAGAATGGCCTAAATATTTTATTTATTTATTTATTTTATTTATCATTTGATTTCTAGACCACCGCTCCCAGCGAACTGACTCGTAATGGTTTGCAGCATATATACAAAACATAATAACATAAAAATCTTAAAACAATAAAATCCCCAAATCTTGCCCCAATAAAATACACATAACAACAAAATACAATAAAAACAAGAAGGCAGTACAATGTTCCTTCAAGATGGATCACTAATGTCCCATCCCTCCCCTTCCAGTTCCTACGAGATAACCATACAGAATTTCCTATAAGATTAAGGGGAACTCTTCTGGCAATTTACTGGAATGAAGCTTGCTGCTTCAATTGAATAGCTAGATTTAAGGACCAACAAGATTTTTTGGGTATAAGCTTTCAAGGCTCAAAGCTCCCTTCATCAGATACCAAGAGGGAAAAAGTCTTGTTGGTGACTAACAGCTTGGTGCAGTGATTAAGAGTGGCAGCTTGTAACCTAGCAAGCTGGGTTTGATTCCCCAATCCTCCACATGCAGCCAGCTGGGTGACTTTGGGCTCGCCACAGCACTGATAAAGCTGTTCTGACCAAGCAGTAATACCAGGGCTCTCTCAACCTTACCCACCCCACAGGGTGTCTGTTGTGGGGAGAGGAAAGGGAAGGCGACTGTAAGCCGCTTTGAGCCTCCTTCCAGTAGAGAAAAGCGGCATATAAGCGGCAACTCTTCTTCTTCTTCAGTAATCTCAGGGCTCTTTCAGCCTCACCTCCCTCACAGGGTGTCTGTTGTGGGGAGAGGAAAGGGAAGGTGATTGAAAGCCACTTTGACCCATCATGCATGGTGACAGCTATGCTGGGCTGCCGCCATTCCATAGCAGCAGGGCAAAAAGCCCCGCCATTCCCCATGTATGCACAGGGGAGGGGCTCCCCCAGCACAAGCTGGCTGTGCAAACACAATGGCCCCACAAATGCAACAAGGAGCTGGAAGTGCCAGGAGTGCTCCATAGCCACAGCAGTGGCAGCAGGGGGATCAGGGGCACGGGGTCCCCACTGCACGATGTTGGAGAACAGCATGCTGCTCTCCTACCATGGTTGGGGGGATGCCTCTGTCAGCTCTGCAGAGTTGCGGAGCTGGTAGGGGCGAGAGGTGTCCCTGCAGGGATGCCTTAGGTCAGGTGAGGAGCTGGGCCAAAAGTCTGACTCCTCCGATTATGAACAGGGCTAGCCCAAGCTAGCCCTCGCCTGCACCTGTGATGGATCCCAGTCCACAGAAGAATCTGTGTTTTCTTAACGTGGGTCTTCTGAGGGCCTGGGGTGGGACAGCCCTTGAATGGCGGCGACGTCATGCGTAATTGGGGATTTTTCCCGAAGCCCTATCACCATCATTACGGGCATTCCAGAACATGCATAATCGGTCTCTGAGAATCCTTCAGGTAGAGAAAAGGGGCATATAACAATCATCTTCTACTTCTAATTCTATTTCAACTACTAACCAGGAACAACCCTGCTTAGCTTCTGAGATCTGATGGGATGAGGCTTTCCTGGGCCATCCGAGTCTGGGCGATTTTATACATTGTAGTATGGAACATCAGTTTGATGTTGCATACAATGATTTCGTCCCGTTTTATGAATGTTTGAAATTAACGTTACATATAAAACACACAAATGGTTTACAAGTCAAGTCAAGTCAGATTTTATTGCATGTAGCCATAGGCCATTACAATACAAATGGTTTACAGAAGAACACTGAAAGCATGCTGTCTTCTTTGCACTGAGCATCCCATAAAATTCTTATGAGAAGGAAAGGTGAGCCCTAGAACTCCTTCCTAAACTTCAACAAAGCAAATCGCTTGATTCCAAAGAAACGTAATCGGAGTTCACTAAGGGAATGGAACTTATATGCCTCCCACCCTCACTACAGCTCACTGTGATTCTTGAAATCAGGGGTAGTCAACCTGTGGTCCTCCAGATGTCCATGGACTACAATTCCCATGAGCCCCTGCCAGCATTTGCTGGCAGGGGCTCATGGGAATTGTAGTCCATGGACATCTGGAGGACCACAGGTTGACTACCCCTGCTTGAAATTATACCCCAAGGGGGTCACGGTACCTCCAGGATGTGATGTGCATATCTGCAATGAGGGGGGTGTGTGCTTGCAAACATCACCCCCCCTTAGCCAGCAAGCAGAAGCCACTGCTGCCAGTGGGAAGCACAACTGAATCCAAATCAACATCCTCATTTACAATCAACGTACACCATGTGCGGTCGATCATTTTTATCTACCGTAAGGATTAAGTCACTAGCAAAACATCTGTGCTCCATTTATTGTCATCCTTATTACTTCAAAACAAAGTCAGTGGAAGATATTATGTTCCTGATTGGTCATAAAGATATAGGCGTCCTTTGGAAACAGATGCTTCTTCTGCATCTTTTTCATAGCAAAAATGGACTTTGCACAAGTAAGTGAGCAAAAATGCCATACTGGAAATGTCTAAATTAGGGCTAGTGTCCCCAATGTGTATATCTAAGTGTTCTAGTCCAGGCTTACACTTCAGTAAACCTTATAAAATCCAAACTGACTGCTCACCCACTACCTGATTGGCCCTCCCTGGGGGTGTGCCAACAATAGA
The DNA here is from genome assembly GCF_049243985.1 of Paroedura picta. Taxonomy (NCBI): domain Eukaryota; kingdom Metazoa; phylum Chordata; class Lepidosauria; order Squamata; family Gekkonidae; genus Paroedura; species Paroedura picta. The sequence continues at coordinate 15,982,109 of NC_135374.1, read as the reverse complement.
GACAAAGCACTTTGCCAATTAGGGCCAATCAGTTCAAATTGCACTCTGACAATGTGGGCCAATTAATTCAGTATGTGAAATGTGTTTCCATATAGTGGTTGCCATACTCTTTGAAAAAAAATCCAATCTGCATCACTTTTATGCTTACTGACATTGAATTATAATTGTCATTTATTTTGCTGTTCACCCAGATGTGGAAATTTTGAGTCTTTAAAAATTTCCCAAAGATCTTTTATTTTATTTTTTTGGCCACCAAGTCACACCTTGGTCATGTCCCATCCAAATATTTGCCTGCACTGACCCTGCTTAGCTTCCAAGATCTAGCAACAATTGGGTAGCTTGGGATGTCCAGGTCAGGGCAAAAGATCTTTTAGAACTCTTTTTCAATGTCTGCTTGGATTTCACCATCAAATTCTTTGATTACACCCCCAAACTTGCCTATTCCAATGTTAACTCCATATCATTTGAGTAAATAGTCATAATCCCGATAGCAGTCTTTGTGAATCCATCTGCTCAGTGCCCTCGTACAAGAATGTATGACCCCCTTCCTGTATGACACCCTTCATTCTGTTCTTTAGATTTTTACTCATCCAGAAGAGTTTCTGTCCTCTTATGCCATGGCTGCTAAAGTTATTCAAGAGACTTTGGACAGCACCTGAATCAAAACCTTCTTGGAATACAGCTATATAATCTTCACAGACAGCCACAAGTACATTCTCAAAGAACCCAAAAACGTTAGTGAGACAGATCTTCTCTTAATAGACACCATGCTAATTCTTCTGTAAGAATAATGTGTTGTTTTACCTATTAACTTCAGACAGATTAGGCTAAAGATCTTGTCATCTCCTGAACCACCTCTGGACCCCTCTTTAAACAATGTCTGACTTTGCCTCTGCCCCCCAAAATGATTCCGTGGAGAATGTCTAAGTCCATTCATGGCAAAGACCAACAAAAATGTAATTCCATTTCTGGTCCACTCATGAGCTCACTTCAGAAATCCTTTCATTCCTTTGTCATCTAACAGTTTGTCCACATCATAGTAGATATCTTGTTTCTAATATATCTGAAGAATGTTTTGTTTGGCCTTTCCTCCCACTTGCCTTCTTATCAGAGGTTGTGCTTACTTTCATTAAAATTCTCCTAATTTGGGCAAGCTTTCCACTGGTTAAAAACAAGCTTTCTTGCCTTTCGTAGCTTTCTTGACTCTGGTTGCAATTCTCCTGGGAAAAGATCCAGGTGAATACCATGGGACTTACTTCTATGTAGACCTACTTAAGAGTGCTTACTTAAGTCATGGCCACAAAGAACTTGGGCATAGAATCATAGAATCATAGAACCAAAGAATTGGAAGGGGCCACACAGGCCATCTAGTCCAACCCCCTGCTCAACGCAGGATCAGCCCAAAGCATCCTAAAGCATCCAAGAAAAGTGTGCATCCAACCTTTGCTTGAAGACTGCCAGTAAGGGGGAGCTCACCACCTCCTTAGGCATGATGGAAGAGGGAAGTCCTTTATGTGCTATTTAAGTGCTATAGAGGCTATTTAAGGTTTTCAAGGTTAGAACCAGCATTTTGATATGTGCCCAGAAATGGATTAGTATTCATTCATTCAAGACTGGCTCGTGGTGGGTTACAGATGTCCAATAAAAACTCCAGTAAAACCCCATTAAAATGGACAACAAAATCACAATAAAAACAGAGCAACATGGCAGTAATACCTCCAGGTAGAGAGTGAGTCCCATCCTTGCAATTTGAGCTGATTGGTCCTCATTGGCAGAGTGCAAATTGAGCTGATTGGCCCTTGCTGGGAGAGTGCGATTTGAACTGATTGGCCCTTGCTGGCAGAGTGCTCTGTCTCTACACAGCAGAAGACCAAATCAGGACACAGGATGCTCTTAACAGGAAAACTGGGCTAATGTGATGTTTACATGTGAGGTCTAGTAAGACCTCACTTGGAGTACTGTGTTCAGTTTTCGGCACTGCAACTGAAGAAAGATGTGGAGAAATTGGAGTGTGTCCAAAGGAGGGCTACAAAGATGATGAGGTCAAGTCATATGAAGAAAGGTTGGTGGAGCTTGGTCTGTTTAGCCTGGAGAGAAGATGACTAAGAGGTGATATGATAACCATCTTCAAATACTTGAGGAGATGTCATAGAGAAGATGTTTCCTGTTGCCCTAGACCGAGGGTCAGACCAGAACCAATGGGTTGAAATTAATTCAAGAGAAATTCCGTCTAAACATCCGGAAGAAGTTCCTGACAGAGCGGTTTCTCAGTGGAACAGGCTTCCTCGGGAATTGGTGGGTTCTCCATCTTTGGATGGTTTTAAACAGAGGCTGGATAGCCATCTGACGGAGAGGCTGATTTTATGAACTTAGGCAGACTGTGAGGGGGTGGGCAGGAAGGGATGTGCCAGTGTTTGTCTCTTGAGGCCCTTCCTTGCATAATCAGGGAATTGCTGATTGCCACTGTGGGATGGTAGGTGCAAACTTAAATGGACTCCGGGGAATGGTAGAGGACAGGAAGGCCTGGAGGATCATTGTCCGTGGGGTCACGATGGGTCGGACATGACTTCGCACCTAACAACAACTGTGGGTTGGTGGGTGAATTTCCTCCAGGACAGACTGGATTCTGGAGATCTTTGGTGGAAGAATCACTTGGGCATGAAATTGGGGTCACTGTGGGTAGTTGTGAGTTCTTGCATTGTGCAGGGGATTGGACTAGATGACTCTGGAAATCCCTTCCAACTCTATGATTCTATGATTCAAATCTATTTCCAGATTTCTGGGCAACTGGCAGTAATGGTAAATATCTTCTTAAAACAGGGGGCCTATCAGTTATTTAAAAATAATTAGTATTAATCCATCTAATACACAAAAGCCTCTTGTGGTGCAGAGTGGTAAGGCAATGACATGCTGTCTGAAGCTGTCTGCCCATGAGGCTGGGAGTTCGATCCCAGCAGCCGGCTCAAGGTTGACTCAGCCTTCCATCCTTCCGAGGTCGGTAAAATGAGTACCCAGCTTGCTGCTGGGGGGTAAACGGTCATGACTGGGGAAGGCACTGGCAAACCACCCCATATTGAATCTGCCATGAAAACGCTAGAGGGCGTCACCCCACGGGTCAGACATGACCCGGTGCTTGCACAGGGGATACCTTTACCTTTACCTTTATCTAATACACCTCTTGCTGATATAAACTGGTAAATAGGCATACGTTTACTTATGAGAAGCTGCCGTTGAGCACAATGGAGTGATAGTTCTTGATGGTTATTTTATTTAAGTCAGTACTATGAATGCAGGATGTAAGGAAGGCAGTTGTAGCAATAAACACCTTGTCCAGCAGAAATTTAAATTTGTGGCTCAACACTCTAAATGCACAATTGTTAACTGTTTTAAAAACCATTTGCCTTTGAGGCACCCCCCCCCCAAGAAAAGCCCACCCACCAGAACATTCCTGAAGTTTTCCTTTTCTCCTGTTCCTTCCACTATTATACCAGCACTATTTTGTGTGCTCAGATGGTGTCAACTGCAGGACTACAATCGCTCTGGCAAATCCGGGCATTTGCTTTCATCAGTAGGATGACACAGTGATCTCTTCTTTTAACCTGCCTTCCAGACATCTGGCCAAGTATTAGAACAGGTTTAACGTTCCATTGCGGATGAGTTGCATTTCAGCTCTCTTTTCTGAATGCCTTTCCTAGCTGGTGAATCACTGCACAATACTTAGTTATAAAACGGGGTAAGGTTAAGAACCCAGAAGGAATCAAAGCACGTTGAATTTATACTAACCTGCTTTCGACCCAGTTGATACGAGAAGCACAGAGTTGTGCATCATGAATTTGCTGTAGAGTAGAATCGTCCAAAAACCATTTGTTGCCGAGCTTTCCCCCATTATTTTGTATTTCTTTTATAAGGAATATAATGACATGAGTTTTTTTTTTAAAAAAATAAAGTCCTCTTCCAACATTTGTGAATTAATTTTGGAATGTAGAACGTAGCTGGTCTCTGAAATAAGTTCCATTCATCTCCCTCCACAACTGAAAACCCTTGTTCTGAAGCCAGCTTGGCGTAGTGGTATAGTGGTTAGGAGCGTGGACCTCTAATCTGCAAGCCGGATTTGATTCCCCGCTCCTCCACCCCGTGCAACCAGCTGGGTGACCTTGGGCTCGCCACGGCACTGATAAAGCTGTTCTGACCGAGCAGGAATATTAGGGCTCCCTCAGCCTCACCCACCTCACAGAGTGTCTGTTATGGGGAGAGGAAAGGGAAGGCGACTGTAAGCCGCTTTGAGACTCCTTCGGGTAGAGAAAAGCGGCATATAAGAACCAACTCTTCTTCTTCTTGCTTTATACATGCAGAAGTATGAGGTAGCGGATGGTAGACTTACCAATCTCATGCTAGGACCTGGAGTTCTCCTGAAACTGCAACTAATCTCTAGACTACAAATTTCCCTTGAGGAAACGGAAGCCCATGATAGCAACCCCTGTGATATCACGTGCCTGCGGAATTCCCTTGCATCCAAAACTTTGCCTTCCTCAGGCAATGCCCGCAAATCTCCAAGTTTTTCGCAAACCAGAGTTGGCATCCAAACCTTCCTAGGCCAGAGTAGGAGATTGAACATACATATGTTAACCAACCTTTAGTGTAAGAAGAAGAGCAGCTGTTGTTTTTTTAATACCCCACTTTTCACTACACAAAGGAGTCACAAAGTGGTTTACAAGCTCTTTTCCCTTCCTCTTCCCACAACAGATACCCTGTGAGGTACGTGGGGCAGAGAGAGCTCTGAGAGAACCACTCTGTCAGAACAGCTCTAAGAGAATGGTGATGAGCCCAAGCTCACCCAGCTGGCTGTATGTGGAGGAGCGGGGAATCAAACCAGGTTCTCCAGAAAGGAGCAGACTCTAACAATTATACGACACTGTAAAGGAAAGGTAACCTGCAGTGAATGCTGCAAGAATAGTACATATACATGAGTTTATTTATTTATTATTTTTACTTATTCATCCATTTCTTGCCCGCCATTTCCGTGAACAGCCTGTGGCAGATAACAGCATTGTCCCCAATAAAACCCCATTAAAACCCACAATGCAATTAAATTCCACAGGCTCCGGCAGCGATAAAAGAGTTCTGCCTACAAGTCCTGATAAGAGATCAAGAAGACTTCACCCAGTGGAAAGTCACAGGGTATGTTTGCTACCACTTGGGAGCAGTTGACAAATCGCCTGTGTTAAAACTCCTTCTTAACCCGCAAATACTTTCGAACTCTTTTTCTTTCAGTCCCTGGAGAAAAAAAAAATCCCTTTCAATCACTAGAAATCACCTTTTGACACTGCTGCAACCATAGATGCAAAAGCAGCAAGTATTTTTAGCTCAGTCGGTTCTTGGCTACCTTGATGTAACAAACTTCTCTCCTTCAGATCTCAATCTACGGAGTTGGAAGGAAGTCACCGACCTCTTTGAAAACACAGCCAAGCTTATCGTGCCGAAAATCTCCACACCGGCCAAACTGTGAAGTGAACTGTCTCACACGTCCTGACATGGGAATATTTTTTAGTTCTTTCACATTCCAGATTGTTGAGCTTGCTATCACTTACCGGAGCTGCACAATAACACTGTGCGATTTCCTCTATACAGCTTGGCAGAGGACTTAGGCAAACCTGGACCAAGACAGAGAAACAATACCCACAGTGGATTTCACGGGATACATGGGCACGAATCGTGAAGATGTGGATTAAGCAGACATGCTAACTATATAAGGAGGACAAGCACTTTTACAGGAGACTGTGAGGAGGGTCATCTGCTGGCAATTCAACTAGCTGCTTCAAAGCTCATATATTGCTACACCTGAAACCAGGAAAATGAATAGAAGCAGTTGTATAGAAATGCTGCTAGGGAGGCATGGCAGCATGGTACATGGTAAATGCGTATCTCAAGGACCATCTGTTTGCATGTACCCCCCCAGAAGAGGGATACGCTCTACTCATTCCAATAATTTGGTGATCCCTGGCCCCAAAGAAATCCGCCTAGTATCCACCAGAGCAAGAGTTTTTTCATCTGTGGCCCCAACCTGTGGAAGAAGAAGAAGAGTTGGTTCTTATAGGCCACTTTTCTCTACACGAAGGAGTCTTTAAGTGGCTTATAATCACTTCAAAGCGGTGTCTCAAAGCGGCTTACAGTCGCCTTCCCTTTCCTCTTCCAACAACAGACACCCTGTGAGGGAGGTGAGGCTGAGAGCCCTGATATTACTGAAGAAGAGTTGGTTGTTATATGCTGCTTTTCTCTACCAGAAGGAGTCTCAAAGTGGCTTACATTCGCCTTCACTTTCCTTTCCTCACAACAGCCCTATGACGTAGGTGAGCCCAAGGTCTCCCAGCTGCCTGCATATGGAGGAGGAGCAGGAAATCAAACCCGGCTTGCCAGATTAGAAGTCCGTGCTCCTAACCACTACACCAAGCTGGCTCCCTAAGGAAATCAAGGCCCTACCAGAATTTGAACACTTCCGTAGGGCCTGCAAAACAGAGCTCCCCTGATGGGCTTTCGGGTGAAGACCACCAGTGAGGACCTGCCTACAACCTGGTCCCTTATCAGGCAGTTCCCAACATCCAATAATGACCCTAACAGAAATTGTTTGCCCCCTAACTCTTATACCTACCCAGCGTTACTACTGTCATAACCATTATGTCATTCAGCATTCCAAATGTCACAATTTCCCTTTCTGCTTCCCACTGGTTCTCTGTGCACCACCCTGAGACATCACCGAAAGTGTTGGTATATAAATCGAATGAAGAAAAATAAATAAATCTCATCAGATCTTAGAAGCGAAGCCGGGCCCGTATTTGGAAAGAAGGACGCCAAGGAGGACTCTGCAGAAGGAGGCAGTGGCAAACCATCTCTGCTTCTTGCTTTCCTTGAAAGCTCCTTGTTGGAGTCGTCATAAGTCAATCGCAGTTCAATGACACTTTATACAAATACAGATACACACGCAAAGAAACGTAGCTTTGATCAACCTATTCAGTCCTTAAATTCTGCAGGGCCTATAAAAGGGCAGTATTTATTTATTTATTTATTTATTTATTTATTTATTTATTTATTTATTTATTTATTTATTTATTTATTTATTTATTTATTTATTTATTTATTTATGTGTTTGTTTATTTATGTGTTTGTTTATTTATTTATGTGTTTGTTTATGTGTTTGTTTATTTATTTATGTGTTTGTTTGTTTGTTTATTCTATTTGAGATTTGATTTGATTTCTATACCGCCCTTCCATATGGCTCAGGGCAGTTTACATACAACATGGGGGATACATGGAACGGATTAGTACATAACATAAACAAATACAACAACAACAACCCAATAACAACCATGATAAACAATACAACAGGAACAGAACGCAGCCAAAGCCCCTGAGAGGACAGACTGGTTCAGGCCATGGAGGGGATGTCTGAGGGGGACCTGTTGACGGTCACAGGCAAATGCCTGGTGGAGGAGCTCCCTTTTGCAGGCCCTGCGGAATTTTGGGAGTTTGGACAAGACCCTGATCTCTTCAGGGAGCTCATTCCACCAGGTGGGAGCCCGGATAGAAAAAGTTCCGGCCCTCGTTGAAGACCGACGTGCTTCTTTGGGGCCAGGGATCACTAGCCAGTTGGGATTGGCAGGCATATGGTTGAGGCCAGAACAAGTCAATAAAATCATATGAGCTTCCCTCCTGCCCTCTCCAGAATATCCCAACACTGGAGAAATGGCTAAGGAAGCATAGGCTATTATTGCTTTTACCGCTTTATTGTATTTTAACTAGATTGCAATATGTTATAAATTACCTCGAGGCTGTCTGCAGAGAGGGACAGTCTATAAATTGAATTAATAATAATAATAATACATAAAAATCCTCACGAAGGAACTGTAGAAATTGAGCAAAAGGAGTTGCCACTGAATTTTGTCAGAAGTGAAATTTCGAGGCAACTTTGGATGTTCCTTTTTGAGACAAACAGCCAATGAATTTCAAGAACGGACTTCTCAAAGTCTGTTCATTTCCTGGTCATATAAAAAGAGAACTTCAACTTGTCAAATGAAACTGGGGTATAAAATGAGTTGTTAAATCATGAAGTTTCTTTAGGCAGTCCTAAATCATTTTTATGTAGGTAGAATAAAGGCTTTAAGATACAGGAATGGACGACAGCCCAAAGAAATTTGCATTTCCATTGCAAAACTGACAATGCGACTGATTGATTGGCTGATCACCACTCTTGGTCCAGTTGGCTCATGGCAGTTTATAACAGTAAGCATAAAATACAATAAAATCCTTACATTCCCATAAAATTCCCACAACCCATAGTCCCACCGCCCAACAGACTTGATAGACCCTTTGAGCCAATGCCTCAGGGAGGGTGTCCAGCAGATAGTCCTTGCCCTGGCCTCAACCAAATACCTCGTGGAAGAGCTCTGTCTTACAGGTCCTGCAGAACTGTGATAGCTCCAACAGATCCCTAAGCTCTTCTGGGAGCTCATTTCACCAGGTAGGGACATAAACCTGTCTGTTTTTTTGGGGGGGGAGGTTGTCTGAGATTATTACACACCTCCTGTTGACCCAACATCTCAATCCATTAGGTTTCACACCATGATCTGGCAAAGTTTAATACCACATTCATTGAGGAGCCCTTACAAGGGTTAGAGTTCTGGAACAGGACATGAGAACCCCAAGTTCAGATCCCCACTTGACCATGAAAATTATCAGGCTAACATCCCTCATGAGGCTGTTGCAATGACAAAATAGGAAAGGGAGGACCATGCATGCCTCTTTGGCAGAAGGGTAATTTAAAAAGAGAGAGAAAATACATTAGATAGATTTTTCCAAAAGCTTCCTCCAAAAAACTTCTAGGTCAGGCCGCTCCAACCTTATTTTAGTCTGTGTGCACTTTTAGAATTCTGACACAGGGTGGTGGGCACAGCTACAAAATGGCCGCCACAGGAGGTGGAGCTACAGACATGGAAGAAGCCCAAGTACAGGAGAGAAGGAATTAATTTCAAAACCACACAGGGAAAGAGGGGTGAGAGAGAATACATCCAACACTCTGGGGGCAGCTGCCACTGAAGTAACCTTTAAAAATATACACAACCATGCAGATCTCCAATGGTCAATCAGAAGTCCTGCTGGGCAATTGTCCCACATGGCTACATTCACTTTCTGTCATTTACCGACCAAGCCAATAAGAGCAGGCTCACAGATATGGCCATTAACAATTGTCTGTTTAACTATTTAATCGTTTTTATGCTTTTAAGTGCATTATTCTATACATGAATGTTGTGAACCGCCCCGAGAAACCAGGTGTTATAGGGGTGGTCTAGAACTGTAATAAAGAAATAAATTTTAAAAATACTTAATGGGCACAGGGGAAAGTGTTGGTAGGCACCTGCAAGTACATAGCTGGTCCATGTACTAGGCAAAATCTTCTGTACTTCCCAAAACACACCAGACTCTACCCATTTCCCAGTTAAATAATAATCTTAACCATAGGCCTATATATAAAAGAAAAAGGGCCATGCAGGTGGCCCTGTCCGGGTCTGGACACCACCCTGTCCGGGTGGGTCAGTGGGCCAATCCGGAGGTGCCCAGCAAAGCTCCAGGAGCCGGCTGCACCAACCGCACATCATGGCGGCCCTCTGGTCAGGAGGCCACGTACCTGGGTAGGCCGCAGCCTCGCCGGGGGTGAGGGGGCCGGGATGGCTTCCCCGCGGCCTGCATAGCATACCCAGCACCTCGCGGAGGTACCGGGTGTGCTCTGCGGTCTGTGGAGAAGCGGCTGTGTGTGTGTGTGGGGGGGGCTTTCAAAGCCCGTTCTTATGAATGGGCTTTGAAGCTAGTAATAATAATAAAACCATGTTGGTCTGTTTGGAAGGTGCGAAGAAATGTTTCATGCGCCAGATTGCTTGATATTTCTAGTGAAATGCGACACTTTTGCTGCATTTGTTACGAGCAAAAACTTCTACGTTATTGCACTATTGAGGGAATAAATAAATAATAATAAAATAATTGACTCATCTGTGAGTCCCCCTTCCCTCCTGAAATGAAGCATGTGTCACTGCCATGAATATATTTTCTCTCTGTTTACCCGTTTCTCCAACTCTCCCCTTCTGTTGTTGACTGTATTTCAAACATTCCGACTTCAAGCTCATCAAACAGGTTAATGCTCTCCTTGTATGCAGGGAGCTGTCGTGTACGTTGAAGACCCTGGGTAAACAAATGGAAGTGCGCAAAACTGAGCTTCAATTGACCTGTTTACTAGATTTTTAAAAATTAAACATGTATTTGCAACCTTTAAATCATTCAATCTGCACAAGGAAAAGGAGGGCTAGCTCCGTATTCAGGAAATGTTCAGAATATTTATTTTAGACCAGTGGATCTCAACCTGGGGGTCGGGACCCTTTTGGGGTCGAATGACCCTTTCACAGGGGTCACGGTAAGGCAATCGGCTTGGCTGGGGGGGTGTGTGCCATCCACACAACAGCCTTGCGGAGTAGATCGAGATAGAGCATTCATCTGTCTGGAGCAGCGGAAAAGAGCGAGATCGGCATGGTGGGACAAGAGGCAGAACTGAACTGAGAAACCCCAGGAAAAAAAACAATTTATATACAATCATGAACCATGGATCTTCACGCCATTGCTCAGTTTTGGTTTAATTTCTGTGAAAGAACACTTGCATAAGTTTATGGTTGGGGGTCACCACAACAGGAGGAACTGTATTAAAGGGTTGTGGCATTACAAAGATTGAGAACCACTGTTTTAGACTTATAATCAACAAACGATTTCCGGTTCCTGTTACCAAGCCCAGCCATCTCACTATCTTAGTGCAGAGGTAGTCAAATTGCGGCCTTCCAGATGTCCATGACTACAATTCCCATGAGCCCCTGCCAGCATTCACTGGCAGGGGCTCATGGGAATTGTAGTCATGGACATCTGGAGCTCCGCAGTTTGACTACCCCTGTCTTAGTGTCTATGAATTGCTAGCATAGGACGCCTATGAGACCCATCAGCACAATTATTTTTCATCTCAAAAGCTTTTATCAAATCCCTTAAATAAGCATACAGCTTCCAAATGTTACCCATAATTCTGTTCAGAATAGGAATTATGCACGACCCAAGCTAATTACAGTGTCAGTGTGTCGGAGCTTGGAGCTGGTGCACCCCCTCAGCTGTGAGAGGAATTTGAGTTCACTCTAGGCCCTCTTTCTCTCTTCCAGTTCCACAGGAGAGGTCCAGGTCGTCCACCCTGGATGTCCTGCGTCTTCCCTTTTAAATGATTTTTGTGTGTGCAGGCAGTCCTGGGTTCATTTAAATCCACAAGGAAGAGTGTGTGATCCTGTATGTGTGTGTGTGGGGTGTGTGTGTGTGAATGATTGGTTCCTTTCTCAGGTCTCACCTTCCTGCACCTCTCCTTCTTCTGCTATCTTTGAAGGCATCTCCTCCAGCCTGATTTTTTTTTTTTGGGGGGGGGGGGGGGACACTGCCAGTTTCATCTGTTGTGTGTAGGGCTGTCTGTAAACAGGTGGGGCAGGGGATCCCTGGGTTTTGCCTATCAGGCTCAGGCCTATTAGGAAGTGGGAGAAATATCCCTGCCCAAACGGGCAAGAAGCTGGAAATAAATACAAATATATTTCTTTTATATCTGCTGCACATATGCCTGTCTTGAATGCTGGGAATTAATGCTGGGAATTATGCTGGGACTTGCATAAAAATATAATTACAGCTTTTTCTAATGACTCAGTGAAACTGGGGGAATGACTAGTCTGTCACTGGAAATTAAGATTTAAAAGAAGGGATAACCCATGTAGTCACATCTGATGTTTTAATGCAATGCTGCTCTTATAAGAATGAGTCCTACAATTCTTATAGTCCTGCTTTCTTGCTCTAAATAGGAAAGAATTAATGAAGTGTTCATGTAACCACTGTTGGCAGAGTTTAAATATGCAAAGAGGTGTAAAGCACCACTCTGCTTAAAAGAATAAAAGTTTTATTAAGAAGAGAGACAAAGTTTGTATAGAAAGAGGAGGGAGAGAGAGAGCTAATTGACTGTCTAACTGTTATTCTGCATCCATTCTGTTCTTGTCTGGAGGCATTCAGGGAGGAATTGTGCTCAAAGGAGCTGGAAGTCTCCTGTTGAGCCAACCAGGGCACAGGAGGAGAAATTTTGAAAAATATCAGGACGTTCCTGTTCTAACTATGCTAAGTAAACATCTCCTCCAATGCCCCCTGTAGGGTATTCTTCATGTGCTTTTGAATCATGCACACTATGGATCCTGCAGATTCCAACAAGCACACTTGTATAGCGGAAGTGTTTTCAGTCTTACTAAGGCCACATTCATTCATACAACCAAATACAACATTGCACAGTTGATGAGCACCAATTTGGAATGTGGAATACTATGGTATAGTCCTATCTCATTTGATCTCAAGCTAAATAGGGTCCAGAGTTGAATGGAAGACCACCAGTGAAGACTCTCCAGTGGCAACCCATTGCTATTTCTCACTTGCCCTGAAAGCCCCTTGCTGATGTCATCATAAATCTATAGTAACTTGACTGCATTTATGTTTATATGAACACTGCTTAGAGTTTCCAACTTTAGGGTGGAGATTACTGGAGGTGGAACCTGAGGAGGGCTTTGTCTTTAGGTTTTGCAGCCATTTTGAAAGCAGGTCCCCCAAGAAAAGATTTGTTCGTTGAAAAGAAAAATGTTTTTGTGAAGACATAACTACAACTATCATTGTGGATTAACTAACAGATTACTTTCTGATGCACAGTATTAAGGGACTTGATTTCCTTCTGTGTCTTCACCACTGATGAAAGCTAATCGGAAGTGACTGTTATCCCTGACGGTGTTTTAGTGAAGACTTAAAACGCATCCATATTGAGAAAAATAAGCAACAGACAAAGTCAAGAATTCATATTTCAGTCTACCATTTGAGCAGGGTACCTTGTTTTGCCCCTGCTCAGGATTTCATCTAGAAGTTGGTAACCCTAATACCTCTTCCTACCCTGGAGATTATATTTGTATATCGCAAATGCCTTATTTATTTTATTTTATTCATTCGCATTTATACACCACTCTCCCTTGCAGCTCAAAGCGGTTTACAGAGAACAAGCATCATGTAACAAAGTACAATATAAAATTGATACCTGTATTATCAACAGGAAGGCCTTTTGAACAATAACCATAACATAACAGGAGCACATTTTCTCAGATCTGTTTTGTTTCACAGGAGGATTAACCACATTATATACTTGACTGACAGCTATATATACAACCCAGGACCAAATGTTTTGCTGGGATTTTACCCTGTCTGAATTCTTATTCTGTTACTGTTGGCATTTCCACACCTGTTAAAGGTAGTGTAATGTTTGTCAAAAGAAGTCGCTATATTCTGGCCCCTCCATATGAAGTTGCCAACATCCAGCATCTGGGCAGTAACTGGCTTGCTATATCCTTCATTTTAAAGTGCGATTTGGGGAATCACATAAAGTAGATTCACCAACCTATTTAGTGCTAGCTACTAGAGAGCAACCAGCAGGCAACCAGCAGAGGAAGGTATGGAGGCTCAAACGTGATAGAGTCACCTGCCTCTTCCCGTCCTCGCACCCGCCTCCCTCTTGCTCCCGGGGACGGGAATTTCTTTTAAAAAATGGCTAACTTCCTGGAGCAATGAATAGGTGGACAAGCATGCAGGCGATGCCAGAAATTACAGAAATTACTTTGCTATTCAGCTGGCATACCACTATTTTTACTGATGTGCAGAAATTGCCTCAAGATATTCTTTGTTCTATCTGATTCAGATGAGTAGGTAACATAATATGTCATTATATTCCCTGGCAGCAAGGATAATAAAGGCAAATGTTGTTACTATGAGAACAGTTAATTAATTTTTAAAAATTGGTATGCCGCTCTTACTGTTATAAGGCTTTATAGTTTTATATAGTAAATTATCCTATGTCAATGGTTCGTTTTGTTTTACCATATAATTCCTCTAAATTTGCTATTTAGATTGTGTTGCTATTCTGTAAAGGCCCAGGGCCATATACAAATAAATATACACGTACAATATAAAACATGATAAGAAAAATGCCCTGCAACACATGGAAAACATTAATATAAAATTCACAGCTGTGAAAATCCCAGCTGCACCATTTAGCTGCCTAAAATAATGATTGTAAAAGACTCTTCAGGCTAAAAACAGACTGTGGCTTACAACGAACACAAAACAGCCGCACCTTATGCCAATGGTGCTCAACCATGGTTACCAACAGAAGTTTCAAGGTCAGAATCATCCCATGAAGAACAAAGTTTATCCACAGGACCGCCTCTTCCCCTGTGCCCCCCAAAGAGCGTTGAAATCGAGTTATCAAAATCTGCTCTGGGTCCCTGTCCTTGACCAGTAGGGCTGATAGCCCAGGGCCTGGTCTGAGCATTTTGGAATCGTTTGCCTATTGTGCAGCACCCAATATCGAATGACCGCTAGACTGGAAAACCTCTCATGATTTTATTCAACTGCAGAAGAACAAAATGACACAGGGGGTTTTGTCCCAGAAAAGCCTGTGTGTCGAACAAAGGATTACATGAGATTTTATAATATTCCATTGAAGGCAAGGAAAGATGATACTTCTCAGGTCAAACCTGGGGTCTCCATCCCCCTGGACGTCTCACAGGACCACCCCATTGCCATTATGTTAAGTCATCGGGAAAAGGTTATAAAAGGCAATTTCCCATTCTTTCTCAATCCTCTGGTAACATAAACAATGGCATGATATAAACAATTGTCCCTGGCCTTGAGAATAGAACATATCAGATACAGTCAAAACAAGTTCCTGGGCCTTCTATTACGAAACAGTTTGGTACACAAAGCTTCTCTTTACAGAACAATAATTTAAAAAAATATTATTTCACTCTTCTATACATCAGGGCTTTTTTTCAGCCCTGGCCCAGCCTGGTGGATTCTCTGAGGCTTTAAACCGTTCTTGAGGGCCTGTAAGAGCTCTTCAGCCAGGCCTACAGTTGAGGCCAGGAAATAATATCAAGTACACACTGGCTTCCCTGTCTGAGAACTCATCCAGCCTTCAAAGTCCATTCAATATGAAATACGCCCGTATTTTTAAAATAAGCTGTAGTCCAGAAGTTCCACAGTCCCATCCTATGCAGTGAGCATAAGGTCCTTGAAATAATAGGATTGCAGCCTTAATAGCTTCAGATTTTACATTTAAGGAAGCTAAGCAAATAGTGTGTTACTGATTCCTTGTAATTCGAGCTATTCCTGGTGTAGTTGTGACTTGATGGTCTGATGATTTTATTGTAAGTGTTGCTGGCTTGATAGCATTCTGTATTTTCCATATTTGAGGATTAGAACTCTTCTGGATTCGTTTAAAATAATTTTAAAGTTTCATTATGATTGGTGTTTTATTGTATGTATATGTCATTTGTATTTCAGGTGATTGTTTTAGCTTTGATGTTATACACCATGAGCCAACAAGGGAAGGGTGGGATCTGAGAATAAAATAACAACAATAACAACAACAACAACAACAACACTATTACAGAGTCACCCTTGAATCGGATCATATTACAACAGAGACACCCAAGTCCAGTCCCTCTTCACTGAAGCTTGACTCCAATCTTCAAGTACAGAAAAATCAATCCCCAGGGCTGAGATATTGGAAAACCTCTTTGTACTTCATGGGTCATTAATGTTCTATTATGACTTTTTTTCTATTTGTGTACTCTGTAATTTACTTAGAGTATCAGTAGGAATGATGGGCTACAAAAGAGTTATATAAATTACAGAAATTGATTATACAGAACAGAAGGAGAGCAGCTTGTGGGGAAGAATACTTCCCGGGTGTTACTGGTAGGGGTGCAGGGTCCCCCTCCTGGGCCACTGGTGAGGGATGGGAGGGGGGTTTAAGATGGACAGATCTGGGTTGAGAAACTCTTGGAGCTTTGGGGATGGAGTCTGGGCAGGATAAGAACCTCAGTGCGGTACAATTCCTGTCTCTATCGGTGGCACACCCCCAGGGAGGGCCAATCAGGTAGTGGGTGAGCAGTCAGTTTGGATTTTATATTTATATTTATATTTATATTTATATTTATATTTATATTTATATTTATATTTAGATTTAGATTTAGATTTAGATTTAGATTTAGATTTAGATTTAGATTTAGATCTAGATCTAGATTTAGATTTAGATTTAGATTTAGATTTAGATTTAGATTTAGATTTAGATTTAGATTTAGATACCACCGCTCTCAAATGTCTTGCGGTGGTTTACACAATCCATAAGTACAATATATCCCATAAAAACCCATTAAAACATAATTAAGATACAATACACAATATCAAGATGGTGGATAAAAATATATATATAACCCACTCCTCTCCCTCTCCATTCAGCATGAGTCTATCACTTTCTATCTAGGAGCGAAGAATTCAGTTGGCTTTAGCTAGAGATCCACAGCAGACCATGCTGGGAACTGCTCTGATCTCAACCATATATGCTTGGTGGAAGAGCTCCGTCTTGCAGGCCCTGCAGAAAGCTAAGGTTTACTGGTGACTTTGTGTTTAATATGTTTGTAAACTTCAAGGAGGAGGGCCAAGAGCAGGGGTAGTCAAACTGCGGCCCTCCAGGTGTCCATGGACTACAATTCCCAGAAGCCCCTGCCAGCATTCAGTTCATCTCCTGACTACAGAGATGAGGGTGTAAACTGCACGCAGCTTTTATTCCACTCCCAGGTCGATTCAGTCCCTCCCGTCTGCACTGAAATCGATTTCCAGTTTGATTTCCATCGATGGAAATTTTCCATCTGCAACCGTCATGCCTCGACCCGCATTCACCGTACCTTTGCCTCGAAATATCAGGGAGCGCTTATTTTCCGGAATATCCACCAATCCGCGCCGGATGCCCCAAAGGATCCACGTGTAGATGTCCTCGGCACTTGGATTAACCGGCATTCCTCCCCCAGCTCCTCCCCAATGGTGACGTTACGGAACTGTCTTTTGCTGATTGGTCAACCAACCCCCGCGTTTCCAATGCTGACACTGTGTGGTTCTCTCTTGCTGATTGGTCGACAACCCCCCCCCCTTTCCAATGCTGACTGAACGTGTTTATCGCCTGCTGATTGGTCGACTTGCGGAGTCGAAAGAAAGGGGGAATAATTGTTTCACGGGTAAAAACGCTGTAAAGCTCTGTTTTGAGAGCTTAGATTGTTTGAGACAGCACAGAAATGGAAAAGTGTACAAATACGGTAATAAAAAAAACATATCCAGGCGCACTCTGGTGGGAAGTACGTCAGAACGTCAGGAATCGATTTAAACTAACGTGATGCAGATGACGCAAGTATGTTAAAGCTGTTTCGTTTCGGAAATAATGTTTGTTGCAGATCACTCATAATGCCCGAACCCGAATCGGGCGGAGATCGGCAAAAATAAAAGCGGGAAAATCAAGTGATGCAGAACAGGCCTAGCTCCCCTGGAGAAAATCCATGCTTTTAAAGGTGGACTCTATGGCATTGTACTCTACTGAGGTCCCTGTCCTCCCCAGGCACCATCCTCAAATCTCCAGGAGTTTACCAGCCTGGATCTGGCAAAGCTACCAGCCCATTCATTCCTGGTGGCTGGGGAGACCTGGGCCTATTCTGCATCTCTTGAGTAATATCAGGGCTCTCTCAGCCTCACCTCCCTCACAGGGTGTCTGTTGTGGGGAGAGGAAAGGGAAGGTGAATGTAAGCCATTTTGAGACTCCTTGTAGAGAAAAGTGGCATATAAGAACCAACTCATCATCTTCTTCAGTAATATCAGGCCTCTCTGAGCCTCACCTCCCTCCCTGGAGAGAGGAAAGGGAAGGCGAATATAAGTTGTTTTGAGACTCCTTGTAGAGAAAAGCAGTATATAAGAAAAGCAACATAAGAAAAGCAGCATATAAGAACCAACCGTCCTCCTCCTTCCTATCTTAGCAGCTTACAGTTTGTTTCTCCCAGCCTCTGTTTTATCATCACAAATACTCTGTGGTAGGTTTTCTTGGCTGACCAGCCCAAGATCACCTAGTGGTTTCCACAATAGAGTTGGGGTTTGAACGTGGGTCTGCCAACATGCAACACTTTAACCACAAAACCATTAAGAGTTAACGCATTTCCAGCCTTTTTACTCACTGACTTTCTTAAAGCCAGAGGGGATCTGAGCCATTGTCCTACATAGTGTCAAGTCTGTTTAAAGACACCTAAGTTTACTTTGAGGCATGACCCTTCTTCAAAAACCCTGTATTTCATTGTTCCAGCATCGGTCTCATTTTATTATGTCTCTTAAACCAGCAAGCATCCCCTTGAATCACTGAGCGGACAACAACCGAAATTCTCATCCTTAGGAAAAGCACTATGTAAATGAAAGGCAAAACCAGACAAACAAAAAACTGCTTTTGTCCTCTCTGCTCATACCACCCCAATGGCTCTAAGGCTTTTACAGTTTATCGGATCTGAAAGAAACGAAAAACAATCAATTTCTCCCCTCCTCCCTTTTTTTTTCTTGCATGAAAATGAATGTCAAGGAACTGAGCATGCATGCAAAGCATCAGGAAAAAATAACTGAGAGCCAGAGGAGCGAGAGGCCAAAGTTCCCAGAGATTGCAGAATGCATTAGCAGGCATCTGAATAAATAGATCTAGAATTATGAATAGATTGTAAATGGACGAGGCTGGGGGACAAGCCGAGGACTGAATTAAAGCCCATTTCTTCGGGGACAAGCTTATATAAATATGCCTCTTCTGAGTTTATCAACAGGAAACCATGTTACCATAAAGGGGGGGGGTGCATTCTGTTGTTGACGATAATGCGCACAATCCGCCACGGAGCAAACCCTGCTCAAATTAATGGGAATCTGCACAATAATAAGGCTATTATATTCTTGTGCCATTCCCATTTTTAATTCTTTTTTAACCTCTTCTAAGTTCAAGGGGGAGGAAAGGCAGCATGGTATAGCTGATCTGGTTGGATCTGGAAAGCTAAGCAGGGTCAGTACTGGAAAGGGAGACCACCAAGGAAGACTCTGCAGAAGGAGGCAACGGCAGATGACCTTTGTTTCCCACTTGACCAGAAAGCCCCTTGCTGGGGCCGTGATAAGTTGGCTGAAACTTGAAGGTACTTTGCATGCATAAGTTCAAAGCTGCTTGGAGCAGGGCGTATTTCAAAAAGAGTTTCATACCAGAGTTGCTCTGGCCATCCCAAGCAGATGGAGCAAAGTCAACCAGCAGTGATGTTGGCAGAATTCTAGGGACTTGCCTTGGATCCTGGAAGCTGCATGAGACTGGGAGAGCAAGCCAGTCACAGGCTACACCCAGATCCTCCTCCCAGGCTACTGGTTGCCAGGAACTCAGGTTGCCAAGACTGGAGCTCTCCCACTATTACAACTGATCTCCAGGCTATGGAAGGTGGTCTCTAGGGCAAAATACCCCATTGAAGACCCTATCCTTCCAAACTTTGCTCTCTTCGGGGTCTACCCTCCCCCCATCTCTAGGAATTTCTCAACCAGAGCTGCCAGCCCTACCAGGATCTGAGTGTAGCCAGCAGCTGTGGAGCACACCTCAGACTGGGCACTGCTCATGCAAGTCTAGAAAGTTGGGATGCCTGTCCCTGGTGGGACCTGGGGATCCCCTGGTTTTACTGTACATCTCCAGGGATCAGTTCCCCTGGAGAAAATGGCTGCTGTGGAGGGTGGGCTCCATAGCATTATAATCCATTGAGGTCCCCCCCCTCCACAAAATCCTGGCCATTTCTAGCTCTACCACCAAAGCTTCCAGGTATTTCCCAACCCCGAGCTAGCAACCCTGCTGGGAGGTGGTGATATTGCATCTAAGTTACACCTGCTACCTATGTTTTCCAACCACTAGGTGGGGCCAAATGATCTCCAGAGTCCACTCTCCACAGCAGCCATTTTCTTCAGGGGAACTGATCTCTGTAGTCTGGAGATGAGCTGGAATTCTGGGGGATCCCCAGGCCCCGCCTACCTTGTTTTTTATGATTGTGTCTTTTTGATGGCTGTTTTTCCATTTTTTAATTATTTTGTTGCTTATTCTTTTGTTTGATTACATCATATTTTCTTTTGTGGACTATCTGGATCAGGCTGTCTGGAGAGGTGGTATTTTATTTTATTTTATTTTATTTTTGAATTTAATTTAATTTAATTTAATTTAATTTAATTTAAATCTCGCCTCCCCCCGGAGGCTCAAGGCGGGTCACATAAAACCAATCCCCTAAAACAATAAAAGCACAATAAAACATAATACAATAAATTACAAAAGTTAAGACAAGAATGGTGGCAAGATTCAATATAACTAACCCAATTCCACAACCCACTAAGAAGGGAAAGGCAGGGGGCAGATGACAGACGCAACCGTCACATTTGTGAGGTGGAATAAATGGAAGCAGCAAGGAAGAGGAGAGGCCATGACAAGTACTGCAGCAGAAGCATAAAGAAGTAGAACCACAGCCTTTCCCTTCCTCTTATTCGTCTTATTCTATGACGTTGCATTTGCTACATCACAGGCTGAATCGTCTTCTTTGCAATGGTGACGGAGGAGGAAAACAGAATACTGCATGCATGTTATAAACTTCTACCACTGTGCCAAAGGCAGTGCCCTGGATTGCAATGGCCCCATCGGTTGTGAAGATTGATTTTTGGAAGCAGCAGCAGCAGTTTTCACTGATTCTCCCCTTCTGCTGTAGCCCATGAAGACCTCTGAACATGGGGAGGGGTGAGGAAGTGGACTGGAAGGCAGCAAATGTAATGCAAATGGGATCTGGAAATCACAGGCCACTTAGCCTAATGCCTCGTCCTGGTGGGAACAGCTAATAGAAAAGAGAATTAAGCACGGAGATGAACAAACTCTACTGAGAGAGAATCGGTGCGGTCTCTGCAAGTGGAAATCCCTTAAGAGTCTGCGGGAGGTGTTTTGAAAGATGTTAAACCAGGCTTTCTCAACCAGGGTTTCGTGAAACTCTGGGGTTTCTTGACCGCCCCCAAAGGATTTCCTGAATGGGTGGGAGGTAATTAATTTTTGGTATATTTTTTACATTTGCTAAACATTTATCAGGTGATATGACCGTATATGGCCATGCCAACCTGCTCCCCCGCTCCCAAAATGGCCAATGATAGGCCTGGAAGGGTGGGAAGGGGAAGGGCCCCTTTTGTGAGCATGTCTACAGCTGTGCTTCCCAACCATATTCTGCACAATCGTGCTGCTTCTGGGGCTTCTTGAAACCTGAGGAATGTTTTAGGGGTTTCTCAATGATTAAAAAAACCTGAGAAAGGCTGCATTAAACACTTCATATACCTGTATGGAGATAGTGACAGATTTTATTTTCCTGGGCTCCAAGATCACTGCAGATGGGGACTGCAGCAAAGAAATTAAAAGATGCTTGCTCTTGGGGAGGAAAGCTATGGCAAATCTAGACAGCGTCCTAAAATGCAGAGACATCACCCTGCCAACAAAAGTGCGTTTAGTCAAGGCTATGGTATTCCCAGTTGCAATGTATGGCTGCGAAAGTTGGACCATAAGGAAGGCCGAGCGTCAAAGAATTGAGGCTTTTGAACTCTGGTGCTGGAGAAGACTCTTGCGAGTCCCTTGGACTGCAAGGCGAATAAACCGGTCAGTCCTAGAGGAGGTCAGCCCTGACTGCTCCTTAGAAGGCCAGATCCTGAAGATGAAACTCAAATACTTTGGCCACCTCATGAGAAGGAAGAACTCCCTGGAGAAGAGCCTAATGCTGGGAGCGATCGAGGGCAAAAGAAGAAGGGGACGACAGAGGATGAGGTGGCTGGATGGAGTCACTGAAGCAGTCGGTGCGAGCTTAAATGGGCTCCGGGGAATGGTAGAGGACAGGAAGGCCTGGAGGATCATTGTCCATGAGGTCGTGATGGGTCGGACACGACTTCGCACCTAACAACAGCAACATACCTGTAAAGTGGTGTAAAGTAGTGCCCTTGTAGGGTCTTCAAGGGAAGAGATTGAAAGAAAGTGTTTTGCACAATGACCATGGAATTCCTTGTTGGTCTTCTATTCAAATAGTATCCAGGTGTGATACTGTTTTACTTCTGAGATCTGATGAGATCAGACTAGCCTATGCCATCCAAGCCAGGGCATCTTATACCTGGACTTCCCAAAAGCTTTCACCAGAGCCTGGCCAGGGATTCTGTATTTTTTGGGGAGGAAGTATCATCTGAGCATGGAATTGGGGTCACTGTGGGTGGGCAGGTAGTTGTGAATTTCCTGCATTCTGTAGGGGGTTGGACTAGATGACCCTGGAGATCCCTTCCATGATTCTATGACTGAACAGCCAACATCATTGTCGTCATCAAAGATGCCTTCGGACTCTAATTTTGGTGAAATAATGGGAAGCCGGGACAGTTTTCACCATGTAGAAAAGTAAACCCTGGAGTTCCGGAAGGAGTGGTTTGGGGACTTCTGCAGTTAGACTTTTCCATAAATGACCTGGATTCTGGGGCAGGCAATGAGCTGGCTGAATTTGTTGGTGACACCATTTATGGTGCAAAGAACCTTAAATGGATCTGCGAGGAGCTCCAAAAGGATCTGGCGACTGGAAGGTGATGAGGCTAATTATTTCAATGGCAAGAGTCAAGCCAGACGTATTTGAGAAAAAAATTAATCATTTTAAAATTGTAAATAGTTGCGGGTGCGGTTTGGTTGTGTCTGACCAGTAAAGAATTCTCTTGGTGGATAGCTCAATAAAAAATATCGGCTCAGCTGTTTCCATGGCGAGTTCTATTAAGAAAGAAATCAAATACAAAATTGGCCTGAATACTGCGTACAATTCTAGTCACCGTACCTCAAATCAGATATTGTAGCACTGGATAAGATACAGAAAAGGCCAAGGGCAACAGGCACATCCAGGTCTGGGGCACCTTCTTAATGAGGAAAGTTGTTTGGGAGCTTTTAATTTACAGGAAAGATAGCTGGAAAGGCATGATAGAAGTTTACACAGTGGTGTATGGAGCTGGTGAAGTAGACAGAAAGAATTTTTCCTCCCCTGCCCATAATAGTGGAACTCATGAGCACAGAACAACATTGGTAGATGTCAAAAATTGCTGTTTTCACATTTTGCCATATTGTTGTAATCAGACTGGTTGCTAATTGTGTCATCATTTCACCACTTTAGCCCTGTATAGTGTACCGTTCTGTTCTGCCATTGTTGCTCAGAGCTAGTTTTGAATAGCTGGATTTAAGCTCTTGTTTTCTTTCACATTTATCTGTTATCTGGACAGCCTTGAAGTATCTCAATAGTAACTAAGTTTTGTTTTAAATGACCAGAGGACACCACCTGGGATGTCATGCCTGTTGAATTAGAGTGTCCGTTTCAACAGGGAACATAATAAATACATTTATAAATGTAACACACTTATAAATGTACATTTATACTATTTATGTAATAATATTTACATATGTAATACATTTCCATATTTACACATGTAATAAATTTACATATATGTAATAAATAAAAATAAATAAGGGACCTGGAGTGTCAGTTTCAGCAAGAATGTTGGGATGTTAGCATTGTTGTATTTTCAGTAAAGTGATTTCCTTCAACAGACATCTCTCTGTTGATGGCAATCAGCTGAACTCTCACCATAGGCAGTAGATTCTGGATGGACCTAAAGAACTACTTCATTCACTGAGCAATTGGCTAGTGTAATCTGATGCACTGATGGGCAATAGTTCATTGGATTTAAAAGAAAATTTGACAATTTTGTGGAAGAAAGCACTCATCTATTAGCCACGATGATGAAATAGAATCTCTTTGTTTGGAAAATCTCTCTTTACCTCTGACTATGGATAGGGACAATAAAATGAGGTTTTATTTCCAATTTAGGGTTCTCAGGTTCACCTTGGTTATCAGTGGCGGAACGGATGGAAGAATGTCAGATTTAAGTTGAGGGCTACAAAGAGGGTGAGAGGTTTGGAGACCAAGTTGTATAAGGAATGGTTGAGGGAGCTTGGTCTGTTTAGTCTGGAGAGAAGACAACTAAGACCCTTAATGCATGGCAGCAGCTTCCCCGACCTGGCGCCGTGCTGTTGCGGCAGGGCACAATGCCCTACTGTTTCCCGTGTACGCACGGGAGCAGGGCATGCTGGGTTGCCCCGTCGTAGTGCGCGCGTGCACGCTTTACGCTGGGGCCAGGAGGGCCGGATCACTGCCAGCCAAGATAAGTGAAACAGCGGGAGTGGGGGAGGTGGGGAGGGGCCACACACACTGGTGGGGCCAGGGGGTCGCCCCTGCCAACTCCGTGGCTCCACGGGGCCCGCAGGGGCGTGCGGTGTCCCTTAAGGGACACCGTAGGGTTGGGGCTGGGTGTGCCAACAGGCCTGGTGCTGGCGATTATGCACAGCGCCGGCCTGCCACAGCACCGTCATACCCAGGAAACTATGGAAGATCCCGCGTTTGCTTAACATGGGCCTTCCGTAGCCCCGGGCCAGGAGGCACCTGCGCTGGCGGCAGCCGCAAGTGTTATCGGGGATTTTCCCAGAAGCGTCATCCCTATTTTCCATAGAATATTCCCTAATGTATGTATTTTTACCATAGAGATCAGGGAATTCCCAGAGTGTCATGATGTCACTTCTGGGTACAACCAGAAGTGATGTATGATATCAGATGTTGCTTCCCATCCTTCCATTTTGCTCCTGCTGGAGTGAACAATGTGGGGTGGCAGAGCTGAGGGGGCTGAGCAATCTGGCAAGCCTATTGGACCAAAGGTCTGATCCGAGTTGCTGTTATATTCTTATATGCATAGTTCAGGGGGTTGGACTAGATGACCCATGAGGTCCCTTCCAACTCTATTATTCTATGATTCTATATATCTAAATTTTCCTTCAGAGAGGAAATGGTACTCTGCACATGCTTAGAGGCATGACAGTAAAACTCATTCCCCCTTTAGGGAAAGGATTTCTCTTTGTCCTCCGCCCTTAGCATCGTAAACAATACCTCATCATGGTTCTGAATAATACCTCTGAAACTATCTACATAATGCTTGGTAATTTTGCATTTAATTGCAGACCAGCAAGGCCGATTTTGCAGTGACAGCTGATAACTACCGAAGTCCTTTACATTGTCCGGTTTCAGCTGCGATGCTTTCTGTTGCCGGCTGTGACCTGAAAGGTGATGGCAGTGTGGCCTTTTTGAGTGAATCATCATCACAGGGGCTTGCTGGACCTGTTTTGAGGCAGCCGGTGGTAATGCACAGAAATTGCCCGCCAAAGCACCAGGATAATGCTCTTAACAGCACTTGTTTATTTATGTCAGTAAAATACCTTTTATGCAGCCATGACAGCATCATAACCTCCTTCAGAGCAAATGGCATGGGGTGAGGGGTGGGGGGGGGGGGGAAGCCCATTAGGTTTTAAAATGAAGTCTCCGTGCTGGATTTGCTGTATTAGGAGACAAGGATGTCTCCAGGTGGGTGAAGGAAAAGTACTGCAAGAGGATGCCTTGAATCTTGTTTAGAATTTATTTCATCGATGTGGTCCCTCCCACACTCTTTCAGGATTAATCTCCAAAGCAGTTTACTCCCCGTCAAAACAGGGTAAGATCAATAGGCAAGCTGTATGCAATAAAGGGAAGGTAACAAATCTGGGTGTACAGGCCACATTCATGGAGTATGACAACCTCTCATAGCCCCACTTTGATGTGTGGGTGTATATTTGCACCCAACTCTATATTTCTGTACCATTCTTTTTCCTATATTAAGCTCAACCTTAGCACAGAACATTAACCTGGTTACCCAAATCAATAGACATATAGATCAGGGGTAGTCAACCTGTGGTCCTCCAGGTGTCCATGGACTACAATTTGCATGAGCCCCTGCTAGTGTTTGCTTCAGTAGTTTTTTCTTTACTTGAACTGATGTAGCACTGCAGACAGTGCTGAGGGGTTTAAATTTGTTTCCCACCAGTCCGAACTTGGAGTGGCAGCAGTCCATGGGAGGAGGGGGTCCCTTGACCCCTCCAGGAGAATGTGACTCCTGGAGGTAGGGTTGGACCTCGTCAGCTATTTGGGAGGTAGAGCCAGCAGCTCCTTCTCCAAGGTCAATATAACTTTTTGACCTGTCCAATTCTCCATGCGGACACTCAGCGACCTGCAGGATTCCTTCAGCATGGCTCAGTAGGGAAAGGGAGCTGAAATGGGGAGTGCAGGGCTGCAGGGTGAGAGGTCCTGGAATTACAGCCACACTACCTGTGATTTTGTTTGGGCGTGGTGGAATAAAACAGGAAGAGCAGCTGGGGGACCACCAAGAATAGTGAACCATGTGGGAAAGTGCATATGTGGGTGCTAAGGCTGACAGCGTGGTTTAGAATCATGGAATCATAGAGCTGAAAGGGACATCCAGGGTCCTCTAGTCCAGGGGTAGTCAACCTGTGGTCCTCCAGAGGTCCATGGACTACAATTCCCATGAGCCCCTGCCAGCGTTTGCTGGCAGGGGCTCATGGGAATTGTAGTCCATGGACCTCTGGAGGACCACAGGTTGACTACCGTCCAACCCCCTGCATAATGCTTTGTTAAAGAGCTGCAGCCTCTAATCTGGAGAACCTGATTTGATTCCCCATTTCTCCATGTGCAGCCAGCTGGATAACCTTGGGCCAGTCACAGTTATCTTAGAGCTGTTCTCACGGAGCAGCTGTCTCAGAGCTCTCTCACCCCACCCATCTCACAAAGGGTCTGTTATGCAGAGAGGAAGGGAAAGGTGTTCGTAAGCAGCTTTGAGATTCCCTTGGGTAGTGAAAAGCAGAGTATAAAAACCAGCTATTGGTAGGAGACCTCCCACGGGCAGTCCTCTTCTCCCACCAGTTTTGGCAATAAATTTTAACAGTTACCTTTTCTCTTGTACAGGCTTCGTGTGATGGAACCTTTATAACATCACACGGTGTTAAAAGTAGGATGCTAAAAGACCTCCAAAGCAATTGTAAAGGGAGCTGAATATGAGGGATAGGAAGAATAGGAGGCTTGGTGTCTCTCTAGCAGCTAAAAAGCCACCATGGTTGTCTCCCTAGAAAATCCCAAGCATTTCCATTGTTAACAACAGTTTGGATCTGTAGATATAAAAGTCATTTTAGCCAATGAGAAAAAGAGTTTAGACAGCCCATCACAAGGATGTGGTACAGTAAGGTAGTGGAAGGTAATTTCACACCAATCAATCTTTGGACGATGGGCCAAGGTGATGAGTCATTTGCACCTAGGAGTTGCCTAGCAGGAAAGGGAGTTCTTTTCCAGTGAAAGTTAACACCTGTAAAAGGAGGCTATCACCTGGGCTAGGGAAGGAAGTCTAGCATATCACGAAGAGTGACAGACATGAAAAAGTTTCACCGCTCCACAAAAAGGGTTTCTGGCAATCATAACACAAAGGCTTTTTTGGCCCAGCTTTGGAAAGGAGTTATGACTGAACTAACTTGAACAAATGGACGAATGCAATAGAAAACAAATTCATCTATAGTTCACATTCAGTGTTAGGAGCATTGTCTAGTCTTTGTGTTTCCCTGTCTTCTGACTGCATCCTCGGAGAAACGTTTAGCTATGTGGTCTTGTCTTTCAGTGGACCAGGTGACATTTTGAACTACCGTCATTTCAGAAAAATTTAGGCATCCCAAGCAGAAAATAACCGGACTGGGCACATTTCCGGTTAAAAATAGAAATGAATTGTTGTGGTTTGTGGTTGTCTGTTGCACCAGCAATGTGGAAGTCTAGCAAATGCTGCTTGTTAGCAGAACTGACTTTAGTTTTCTGGAGAGAACTTGGAACGCTAATTGGCTGTTTGAAACAGATCTGGTCCAAAGCTAGGAATCGTGCATAGCAGACTCTTCAGTCCATGAAACAATGTTGGAAGATGCCTTTCTATAAGGCAGTGGTTATGAACACTGCCGGGGGGGATGAAAAATGACCTCAAGACTGTAAATAAAGCTTAGGGATAAACTGCTCAGAAAAGAGCCAGTGGGGGTTACGCAACAGCGTGTAAACCCAATTTAAGACTCTCGATAAGTAATCTGGACAAAAGGAATCCGTAGGATGTTAATACATTTCAGAGATAGCACTGAGCGAGGCAGAGTTTTGAGAAAAACAAACCATATTGGAGATAAATACCAAACAGAAGGTGGAAATATAAGCGATAACACACACTAAATGCAAACAAGCAGCTTTATGAAATGGTGGAGTAAACTTAAATTGATAGGGGGGGGAATCATATCATCTTATTTAACACGGATTTTTTTTTATCCCACCCTTCTTCACAAGAGCATAAAACAGCATTCATAGCTTTCAGAGAGCTAAGAGAGCCAGTGTGGCGTAGTGGGGAAGACGGCAGCCTGTAACCTGGAAAGATGGATTTGATTCTCTGTTCCTCCACATGCAGCCAGCTGGGTGACCTTGGGC
This sequence comes from Paroedura picta, assembly GCF_049243985.1. Taxonomy (NCBI): domain Eukaryota; kingdom Metazoa; phylum Chordata; class Lepidosauria; order Squamata; family Gekkonidae; genus Paroedura; species Paroedura picta. Next base: position 15,953,655 of record NC_135374.1, on the reverse strand, counting down.
CAGTCGCACTACCTCACAGAGTGTCTGTTTTGGGGAAAGAAAGGGAAGGGTTTTTCTAAGCCACTTTGGGATTCCTTTGAATAGAGAGAAGCAGAGCATAAAAACAAGCTCCTCCTCCTTCCTCTAGATGGGTAGGAGAACTCCTGCTGGCAGTCCTCTTCCTTCACCAGTTTCGGCAATAAACCATTACACTCACTTTTTCTGTACTATATGCTTCATGGGACGGAACCCTCATAACATCCCAGGGTATTAAAAGTAGGATGCTAACAATGCAATTGTAAAGGGAGCTGAAAATTGTGGCTAGGAAGAACTCCTCCCGCTTTGAGACTCCCTCAGGTAGTGTAAAGCGGGGTATAAAAACCAACTCTCCTTCTTCATTTCCCCTGTTTTATCTTCACAACAACCCTGTGAGCTAGCTAGGCTGACAGGGAATGACAGGCCCATGGTATGAAGAAGAAGAAGAAGAGTTGGTTCTTATATGCCGCTTTTCCCTACCCAAAGGAGGCTCAAAGCGGCTTACAGTCACCTTCCCATTCCTCTCCCCATAACAGACACCCTGTGAGGTGGGTGAGGCTGAGAGAGCCCTGAGATTACTGAAGAAGAAAAAGAGTTGGTTCTTATATGCCGCTTTCCTCTACCCGAAGGAGTCTCAAAGTGGCTTACAGTCGCCTTCCCTTTCCTCTCCCCACAACAGACACCCTGTGAGGTGGGTGAGGCTGAGAGAGCCCTGAGATTACTGAAGAAGAAAAAGAGTTGGTTCTTATATGCCGCTTTCCTCTACCCGAAGGAGTCTCAAAGTGGCTTACAGTCGCCTTCCCTTTCCTCTCCCCACAACAGACACCCTGTGAGGTGGGTGAGGCTGAGAGAGCCCTGAGATTACTGAAGAAGAAAAAGAGTTGGTTCTTATATGCCGCTTTCCTCTACCCGAAGGAGTCTCAAAGTGGCTTACAGTCGCCTTCCCTTTCCTCTCCCCACAACAGACACCCTGTGAGGTGGGTGAGGCTGAGAGAGCCCTGATATCACTGCTCGGTCAGAACAGTTTTATCAGTGCTGTGGCGAGCCCAAGGTCACCCAGCTGGCTGCATGTGGGGGAGCGCAGAATCGAATCCGGCATGCCAGATTAGAAGTCCGCACTCCTAACCACTACACCAAACTGGTGAGTTGACTGGAGGGTTGAACCCTCTCCTCCCAGATTCGAGTCAGGTGCTCCAAGGAGGACTCCGCAATGGCTGCCTTATGAGAAACAACATTTTTGTTGCTGAAGTATGTCCGCTTGCATGTGAGTGGGAAAAAGGCAGAGGGACAGGTTTGTGCTCACACTCGTATACTCCTAATGGTTATCGTGTCATTGGAACTGGGTGTCCCGGCCAACTTCCGAAAAACAAAGGCGGAACTAGACTTGCTCTTTGATCGAGGGCTGCTGCTGAAAATATCAGCCTTCATAGCAAGTTCTCTAAAATATCTAGGCACACTTCCTCTTACCGTGAGCCCAGCTCTTTCCCTCCTTCTCTCTGCATCATGCATTAGTCATTGCAGGGGAACTCCATGGGTAAATCTGCTTAAATCACAGGCCTTTTCTGCAGTAAGAACTACTTCTGAATAATTCACTGTCAACTTTTGTTCTATCCTACACACGGAACACGGGCCAGGGAGAACACCAGAGATGAAGTTATTAGGTAATCAGCACAGAGGAAAACCCCTATGAAATGTACAGTGTTTGCTGGCATATAAGACTACGTTTTTCCGCTGAAAAACATGCCTCCAAGTGAGGGGGGGGGGGGCGTCCTATACGCCGGGTGCACTTCAGTTGGGATAGACATAGTTGCCCATAGTGGCCCATAGTACTGTAATGTAATGTTACTAACTCTATATTTTGAGTGGAAATGTTGGGGGGTCGTCTTATACGCCCAGTCGTCTTATAAGCCGGCAAATACGGTATTTGTAAAGGGATAGTTTTTTAAAATGCTTTTTCTGGATTAATTTAGAGAATGCAAGATCTGCAGTAGCCCCTAAACTGCTAGTAGCTCAAGTGCTACCTGTTGGAGACCTGTGGCCTCAATGTTGTAAATATTTCATGGGAATATATGAAATCGGACATCCCCTCTGCACCTTTTGAAGTGGCTAAATGGTACTTTGGCTGCTGTCATGTCTTGTTTGGCTAAATTGTTTACTGCGGATTTAGAGACCAAGGGTGAATTTGCACTGGGCTTTTTATCACCGGTGACCCCGAATTAAAGAAAGTCATCTACACTTTATCTGATTTCCATTGTGATATTTAGCGCTTTAAATCTTCCCTCTGCAACATTTATGACTGATCTGCGGTAACACTACCTTTCCCATGCGATATCCAGGAGCGGGTATAAGTTGCTAAATTTTAGGAAAGCTCTGAGAGCCCTAGTATGAAGTATAGATGTTCTGCCTTTTGCCAGATTAACTTCCTGCCCTGTGCCTCCAACGCTGACATCATCATCATCATCATCATCATCATCATCATTATTATTATTATTATTATTATTATTATTATTATTATTTAATTTTTAGACCGCCCTTCTCCAAATAGGTCTCAGGGCGGTATACAACATTAACAGTTAAAACACAATAAAATCCCCATAAAACCCCCAATTAACATCAACAACAACAACAATAGCGAAGCAGATTGGTCAGGGCATGAATTGGTCAGAGCATGACATAGCAGATTGGTCAGGGCATGAATTCAAAGACTGCCTGGCTTCCGGTTGCCATTCTCTCACAAGACTTATTTTTGCCTTCATTTTGGGCTCTGTTTTAAAATGACTGCACTCCAAAAGCCCACACTTCTATGAGCAGAGATTTGCTTCTTGGAGTTACTTTTCCCTCTTTGTGAGGCTGCTGCCTCCCCTCCCCTTCCCCTATCCTGCTTCTGCAGGAAAAGAAAGATAAACAAACAGCCTCATGCTCCACTTGCCCCTTCCCCAACTTGCTCTGGCTGTATCGTTGGGAGTCAAAAGGCAGGAAATAAAGCACTCCCCAGCCTTGTGATGCTGGCTGGAGCTTCACCCAACCCCTCCCCCCCAAATCAAGCGGGAAGGAGACCAAAAATTGGGACAATCCAAATGAAGAAGGGCACTGTGTTTAAAATTGGGGAAAAGGAAAGCTGTAAATACAGGTTCAAATCAATCAGAATTCAGCAAGATATACAGTGGGGAAAAACGAGAGTGCGGACTAGCCCCAGGACTAGAAGCAATGGGTTCAAATTATAGGAAAGGGGGTTACACTTGAATATTAGACAGCATTTTCTGGTGGTGAGGGCTATTTGTAGATAGAATATGCTGCCTTAGAAGGTGATAGACTCCTTCATTTTAGGAGGAGGTTGGATTAGCACCTATCAGAGTGGTAGTGGTAGTGGTAGTGGTAGTGGTAGTGGTAGTGGTAGTGGTAGTGGTAGTGGTAGTGGTAGTAATAATAATAGTAATAAAGTACAGTGCTTTTCATGCATTATTGGGTGCCATTTTTGCAGCATTCTCAGTTGCAAAGCCTAGAAATGTATGCATGTAAGATTCATTGCAAAGAGTTGCTTATAAGCTTAGCTGTTCATGGTGAGGGGAAGCTGGCATGATCCCTCTCCCTTCTGTAGAGTTTTGTTTGCTTTGAATGACTGAACAGGGATTTGTTCTTTTCTGGGTAGAAATGTCCCAATTTTAGAGTTCTTTCTGAAACCACCTTCATGCTGTTTCCCCACGTCCTGTTTCTCTCTGAAGTATTCATCTTATCACATAAGCTGCATTAAGTGAAGATGAAATTTTTTGTCTGCTAAATAACTCAGAGATGTTTATGAGTTCTCTTGCGGCCCATAAGCCAAACGGTTTTCACAGGCTTTGCACCAGAGCTCCACTTTATCCTACTTGGTTTTTTTACAGTGTGTATCAATATTCTCTTCTCTCACCAAGAATTTAAAGTGTTTCGTCTCAAGCTACCTTTCAACAGCAGGCAAAGAAACCATAGAGCTTTTTGCAGCATTTCTGAGTTCTGCTAAAAACATTTAATGGTTTCGTGTGAAAAGAGAGTAACTTAAAATATGTATGATCTTTGCACAGTAATGCCCAAGAGTCATGTGCTGGGCCCCAATATCCAAAGTAAAATGTGTAACAAAAACATCCTTGATATATTCAATATCATATCTCACAGGTTACTGAAATTTCTCTCTAAAGTTGAGGTCACAGAATGAACTTCCACTGTCCTGATTGTTCCACCTCTTGGGTTTCTTGAAGCCTGTAGATTGTTTCAGGGGGTTCTCAACAGTAAAAATTTGAGAAAGGCTGTACTGTGCCATCAGATCCTAAGAACAAAGGTTACCTCACAGACAGAGTCTAATGCCAAGACCAGCCCTCTCCTTTCTCCTATTATACTAAAATGACCTGTTTTTATGCCAGCTTGGTGTAGGGGTAAGGAGCGCCGACTTCTAATCTGGAGAGCCAGGTTGGATTCCGCGCTCCCCCACATGCAGCCAGCTGGGTGACCTTGGGCTCGCCACAGCACTGATAAAGCTGTCCTGTCCAAGCAGTAATATCATGGCTCTCTCAGCCTCACCCACCTCACACAATCCTCTTTCTTACACGTGTGAGGCAGCCATAACTTTCTACAGACTTTAGCCAAGCAAAGCTTGACTGGCATCCCAGTGGGGACTCTGGACTAAGTCAATGTTAACAGTGTTATATGTTGAGGCAAGAAGATTTGAGAGATGGGTCATATTTGGGCACAGCTGTCAAAGAAGAAATGTTCATCTACTGTGCTGTGAACTTTGGGGCTCTTCTCCTTTCCAACGTGAGAGTCATCCTCTTTCTTTCAAGGTCATATCTCACATTTAAGATTCAGAAAGTGAATCTTCATTTTATCATCCAAGTTGAGGGAAAGCAAGGTGGAAAACTGGGGGGGGGCTTTTGCAGAAACTTGTCCTTTTTCTTTAAGGATGTTCTTTATCAGAAAAACAAATTCATTTCACAGGAAAAGTTACCCTAACTTAGTCTGTATACCCATTCCCAGCAGGCTTAATTTCCATTTGCACCAAAGGCACTTTGTGGATTGCAGCAAGACTAAAAGCTGGGTGTTAGTTACATTTACACTCCCTTCATCTTGTCTTTACTGGGGCTTTGCAAAGTAGCAAAGGAAGGAATGATGGTCAGTTGGAAGTCAGAAGCATTTGTTGCGGAGGGGGGACCAAATTATTCAGCATGGTGATAATAAATGATAATATTAAAAGACAATTGGTTGTAATGTGTCTCTAGGTGCAATTAGGTACTGTTACATTGTTGCGGTTGTTATTATTATTAAATAACCATAACATGAGATTTGAATCTCAGTAGAAATATGGCTATTCAGGCAGAGCTCTTATGCATACTGCATATTAGGCATATTGTTACCCACCCTGAGTGATTCGGAAAGACGGGATATAAATAAAAATGTATTATTACATAATTTATTAAAAGGATTTTTTTTTAAAGTAAGCAAATAGTTTCCTAATTTCGTGTTCCTGCCCTTGTTTTTATTGCTACCTTGTTGAATGTCTCATACTTTGAATTGACATTCTGTGTGGGTTGAATCCATATTAAATTGTACAGAAATTACACCTTAGCTGGATAATTGTGAATTAATGATGCAAAGAGGTAAACCTTTGATCCTTCCAACATTTTAATGGCTTTGATGACTTTACCACCTGGAGAAAAACTATTTTCCCCCAAAGGAAGGATTTGGGTACAGGCTGCATTTGAGCTCATGAGGAAATCATTATAATGCAAGAGTAGCACCCAACTTGCATTCTGGGGAAGCTTGGGGTTACCCTGCAGACTATCAGAGGTTCCTCAGTGAGCAGTACTTGGGGGGGAGGGGGAAACCTCTTTGAAATACCACTTTGCCAATGCTACAAACCTTCCCGGGTATAGTGGAATATAATATGTCAGGGCTAGGTGCTTTGCAATGCAACATCTACCTGTAAATTCATTTGTGTGCCAGTGAATAGAGGAAGGAAGGAAGATGAAGGCTGTACTTGGCTGGAAACATCTTGAGTCCAAGCAATGCCTTGGGGGTTTGTACAATAAAATCAGAGTCCAGTAGCACCTTTAAGACCAACAAAGGTTTATTCAAGGAGTGAGCTTCCGAGTGCAAGCACTCTTCCTCAAACTATGAACTGACCATCATGACAGTGGGAATATATAAGCAAAAGTTAATCCTGTTACATTAGTAAACTGTGTCACAGCATCCACACACAGCCACATGATAATTCCCTGCTAAACCAGGCAATCAGACCCCTCAAACCCATTTGTAGTTCACAAAGACATATAAAAAATAAAACTGTCAAAGCCAATGATCCACGGCTCACACCCTACTATTTACTGCCGGCCCCATCTGTCTCCATACCAGTGTGAAACTTTCATACAAGTAGAAGCTAAGCTGGCAGCTATCTTGTCTTGGGACCAGAAAGTAGAATTCAAAATCTTTACACAGCCCGCAGCGCCCGTGGCTGTAAAGAATAAAGCTGTAAGGGCTTAGGGGGAGGAGTTAGGGCGGGCTCTGTCCAGGATGAGGAAGGGTGCCGATTGGCCCCTTCCTCCGGACAGACGATTGGCCCGGCCGATTCCCGCCCTGCCGACAAGGGAGCCTCCGGCAGCTGCGCTCTGCGCGGCTGCCAGGGGCTCCCTGTGGGGAAAGGCTAGCGCCCATTGTATTTCCGCATACAATGGGCTTTGCCTCTAGTTACATTATATATTACTAACAGTCACAGAATCCCAATTAAAATAAATTGTGAGGAATGTGGATACACAAGTTACACAAGGTTAGCATGCATAGTGAGATTTAAAAATTTGGGTCCAGGAGGCAAAATTTGGGTCCAGGAGGCAATGCACTGTCCAGTGCCCCTAACTTCAGTAGTTGCTTGGGTAGAGAACTTGCCCTTTGCACCAAGCCAAGTGGTCTGCAGTGACATGGCTTAACTTGCATGCCCAAGGTTATGAAGCCATTAGAATGTAGTTGCAGTGATGTTTGTTTTATCTGGTTAAAACGTGGCATGAACTGAGTTCATGGCATTTGCCTAGACTTTCCTGCAGTGGGCAAAGATTCAGTGGGAGATGTGCAACTGACCCGGGTGGCCCAGCCTAGCCTGGTCTCAGAAGCTAAACTGGGTCAGCCCAGGTTAGTATTTGGATGGGAGGCCTCTAAGGAAGGCCAGGGTTACAACAGAGCCAAGCAATGTCAAACCACCTTTTCAAAAAATAATGCTGAAGTATATAATTGAAAGAAGAGAGTGTGATGGTGACAGGTGGGGTCATCACAAACTTAGTAATACAAGAAACGGTACATTTTTGGCCAAACTAGATGACAGGAAATCATCTGAACACCGACGAGCTATTTTTTAACAGACACGCTAACTACTAACAGGGAGGAAGTAGATAGGCCTATATCTACAGCCGTTGATTCCAAACTCCGAATTCCAGACAGGACTCGGCCCCTGACAGGAAATCCACACTACCACAGTAAGACTGAAATGTATTCCGTGACTGCTTGTCCACTTCGTTTTCCAAAAAGGAGAATGTTGAGGTATCTGTGTGTAAGACAGAAAGAAGTATTTAAAATAGCTCACCAGAGATCAAACTGCTTCCTGTCGTGGGTTGGTTGAGGGACATGGTAATAATTATGGCCATATTAAACAGGAATGCACGGAAAAGGCAGAATACGTAGACAAGAGTATTGTAAATAAAAGCATCAAAGCTCTGTCAGCGGAAATACTAAACATGCATGGATGAATTGGTTTTAATATCTTTAATGTTAATTCATAGATAAATTGTACCACATGGTTTGGTGTAGTGGTTAGGAGTGCGGACTTCTAATCTGGCATGCCGGGTTTGATTCTGCACTCCCCCACATGCAGCCAGCTGGGTGACCTTGGGCTCTGTTCTGACCGAGCAGTGATATCAGGGCTCTCTCAGCCTCACCTCCCTCACAGGATGCCTGTTGTGGGGAGAGGAAAGGGAAGGTGACTGTAAGCCCCTTTGAGCCTCCTTCGGGTAGAGAAAAGCAACATATAAGAACCAAATTTTCTTCTTCTACATTTGCAGTTTTCAAGCGATGGAAGCCAATCTGACCCAGCCTGCTGGGAGGAGAGGAGAACAAATGCCAATATAAATAGTATAAATAAATCCTGTTTTACTATCTCGATGTGGCCACCAGTGTGATAACTATAGATGAGAGGAATTTACAGGAGATCAACAAGGTTTCAGGGGAGGAGGGTTGGAGTGTCAAAGCTCCCTCCATCGGATGGGATTGGGATTTTTGAGAGTGGTTTCCATGATGGAACTAATTGAGCCCCCCCCCCCTCTACTGACATCTCCAAAAAAGCTTATTATGTCACAGATATTTGAAAGAAACATAATTTTAGAGCCTAGTGTTCAATACTAAAGGCCAAAGGGAAGTTTAAGATCAGGAAAGAGAATGTTCACAGGTATATTTTCCCCTCAGCTTCCTGCACTTTTTAAGATCCTTCGTCAGTATTTCTTACTTCTCCACATCCAGGAATTCTCACAACCTTGAGAAGTCAAGAGTGTACTTAAAATATTGGGGGGGGGGGGGGATAGGAGTTACCTGTATTGTGTTTTAACTGTACATAAAATAATTCCCTCCCCATCTAGGAAGACCTCCAGCCAAACATAATGATAATCTGCCATGGAAAGGTAAACTGCCTCTGAACGTGGGAGTTCTCTTGAACTATTGAACTATAACTAATGACCACCGCTGGGACACACGAACTCCCAGTCCCCTGCCTCAAACTTCTTCAGAACAGTCTAAACTACTGGGAGGGACATCTCTGGGGCTTTCCGCACCGGAATCCTTGTAGCAAATTGTTTGCTGAACAAAAAATCGCCATTTAAAATAGTGGAATTCGTCATTATGCATACCTGACTTTGTAGTGGAATCCAGTTGCGTTTCCATCGTTTCCCACAAGCTTCCGGTCTCAGCAAAAATCGCTAGAAAGGAAGCGCTATTGCCGAGCTCGTCCTGCCCCTGGCCGTCAAGCAGCCAATGGGCAGCCGTTAGAATGCTCCCAAACAGCCCCTTTCCCTTTAAGAAAGGTTTAAAAAAAAAACCACACACACGTTGCAACGAATATGCGTTGATTCGTTGCAACGGAGAGACCCATCCAGCTGGCAGGTGTGTTTGAGCTGTCGTTTCATCGTTGCCACACTCCCCCCGAGTGAAAAAAAAAATCCCCCCCCCTCACGGGCCCGATTTTCGGCGGAAAACAGTGTAAAAAATAAAGGGAAAATACATCAGCAAACGGGCTTCTCTGTTGTTTGTGCTTAGTGACTAAACAGCTCTGGGGAGGGACTGAAGCCGGGGAAGCCTCTAAACAGAGGCTCGCTGGTGGGTTGAACTCCGCTCGCTCGGAGAAAAAAAAATGGCGATCGCTTCGCCGGAAGATCAGAGGAGAGAGCTAGGGGGCGGGACTTTGTAGAAACCACAACAATGATAACGCACAGAACTTTCCCGCTAGTGTTGCAGATTGGTTGCAGGAGTGTATCGCTTTCTGGAGGGTCAATCCACTTTTGGGGATTTCCCTGAAAGCGCTACAAGGAAGCGCTTTTTGCGGATCGGTTTCAGGTGTGTGGCAGATTGTCAACAACGTTGTGCATAATGGCAAATCAGTAGCGTTTTCAATTGGCAACCATTGTGCGATTTTGAAGGCGTGCGAAAAGCCCCTCAGTTCCTGTCCACTGGCTCTCCAGCAAGTGGTGGAGGCCTTCCTTTGCCCACCCCATATTCTTTTGTGGCTTTAGAAACAGGCATGAGGGGGAGGGGCTCATTACCATGCCCTTGTGTGACATCACAAGGCAACTCCCCCAAGGAGGCCTCGTTACCACGGGGACAGTACCGGCTGCAGAAGATGGCCAGTTCAGAGGCAGGCAGGCCAGCCTGGTGAGGAGGGGGGCTTTGAAGGGAAGGTTGAGGACTGGGGACCCAAGCGACACACCCAGAGCGTCCCAGAGGAAGGCTGAGATCCCATAGAAACCGAGGGATCCGGGAGGAAGCGTTTGCTGCCCTCCCTGAATGGCTGGTGCGGGGCTCTTCCTCCCAAGGAGCAGGAAGGGAGCCTGGGAGGACCCTCCCGCTGGCCAGAGTCCAACAGCCCCCCAGTTTTCAGGCAGGCCTTCAAGCCCTGCGTCTCTCTCTTTTTTCCCCCCAGACACAGGCAGGCCCCCGGATCCAGGCGGCCGGCAGAGGGGATGCTGAGAGGAGGAGGCTGATCCTGCGGAGGGGAGAGGCGCCCAAAGGCAAGTTGTCCCACTCTGTGGGGCAACTTGTAGTGTAAGCAGTGGTAACTGGCAACTCGAAGCTGGCGGAGTGCCACGGTCGGAAGCGCCTGATGACGTTAGCTGACGGAAGCTGGCAGAACTCGGCTGGTTGGAAGGGGGCGGAAATTGGCGAATGCAGCTGGGGAGTGTGTGTGTGTGAATGTGTGTGTGAATGGGGTGTTCCATAACTGAGGGGCTTTCCGCCGTCAGCATGGGGCACTGGTGTGAATGTGTGAGTGAATGGGGGTGTGTCCGTTGCTGTGTGGCTCCCCGCCCTCAGCGCGGCGCACTGGCGTGAATGTGTGTGTGTGAATGTGTGAGTGAATGGGGGTGTGTCCGTTGCTGTGTGGCTCCCCGCCCTCAGCGCGGCGCACTGGTGTGAATGTGTGTGTGAATGTGAGCCAGTGGCCATTCGCAGGTGGAAGTCCGTGGAGGCCGGCTGACGGACCCCGGTGGATGTTGGCCAACTGAGGGCTGTGGATGTCCCTGGAGGATGCCGGCGGAGGGGAGTCCACGATCCCTGCTTACCGCCCTGTTTTTGCCTTGCAGGGATGCGTCCAGCTGGTCTTTTGGAGAAGCAGGGGCACAAAAAGGATCCAGAGGACATCTCGGGAAATCTCCCTGTGTCTCTGTGCCAGATTTCCCCTGGCAGATGTCTCCCATGGGGTTCAATGTTTCTGCTCATCATTAAAACAAACCGTTCTAATTATAATGCAGCCTTATTTATGATTAAAAGGCAACTCTATGCAATAAAATTTGTTTCCTTCCACCTGTAGTTTCTCTCCTGATTTATTTTGGATTATTGGAACTTTTTAATTTTAGGGTTTAAATGTTTGTACGCAGGTTTTATGTTTTACACACAGCAAGAAGTTGTATTGCTCCATTCCAGTCTTGCAGGAGGACTTAACTGGGTTCAACAAGATTTTTGGGGGAAGAGCGTTTCAGTGTCAAAGCTCACTCCGTCAGGTCTGAGGGGGGTCGGAGTGTGGTTTTCATGACGGAATTTATTGCCCCCCCATCTGTCTATTGACATCTCCAAGGGAAGCTTGGTATGTTAAAGAATAGGAGAAACAAACATGATTTTATAACGTGGGTAATATGTTAGTGTCCTAAGGGAAAGGTAGAGCACCTGGTATGATATTCAAGAAGCATTTCATGTTAACAGATCCATTTCCCCATCAGCTTTCAACTCCTTTTAGGATCTTACCTCAACCTTCCTTTTTTCTAAGCTTCCAGGCATCCTCTCTGCACCCCTCAGTACCAAAGAGTATACTTATAATATTAGGGGGTGAGGCTGGGGGTGGCGGCAGGGAGGGATGGGAGGTCCCTGAATTCTGTTTTTAACTGGCCATGGAATAATTTCCTCCCCTGTGGCTTTCAGAAGAGGATCCCCACTGTATCATTAAGTGAAAGGTCTTTCATTCAAGGTCCTGTTTTCCAAAGTGGCCATCCTCAGGCTCCCAGGAAGCCCTCCAACCAATCAAACGGAGCTTTTATTCCAATGAAAGGTCAATTCAGTCCCTGTCATCTCCTTTAATGCAATTTTTGATTTTGTCTGAATTTAAGATCCTTTGTCAACCTTTCTTACTTCTCTGCATCCAGGAATTCTCTCGACACCCTTGAGTAGTCAAGAGCCTAGTTAAAAGATTTGGACGGGGATAGGAGTTTCCTGTATTGTGTTTTGAACTGTCCACAGAATAATTCTCTCCCCTAGGCCCTTCAGAAGAGCCCCAATGGATCATCAAACGAAAGGTCTATCATTCAACATCCTGTTTTCCAAAATGGCCAGCCTCAGGCTTCTAGGAAGCCTGCCTGCCAACCTGCCACATGGAATGAGCATCTGCTCCATAGACTTGCCCCTAACAACCCACATTCAGAGGTAAACTGCTTCTGAACGTGGGAGTTCTATTTCACCTTCATCACTAATGCCCACTGCTGGGCCTCACCTCCTCCCACTCCTCAGCTTCAGTCTCCTTCACAACAGTCTAAACTACAGTCTAAACCAGGGATCCTCAACCTGTGGTCCTCCAGATGTTCATGGACTACAATTCCCATGAGCCCCTGCCAGCAAATGCTGGCAGGGGCTCATGGTAATTGTAGTCCATGAACATCTGGAGGGCCACAGGTTGAGGATCCCTGGTCTAAACTACTACTGGGAGGGACATCTCGGTTCCCAGGCTCTACAGGGTGTCATGGAGGCCTTCCTTTGCCTTGTGCCCTTTCATGGAAACCCTTTTGCCAGCTGATAATAGCCAGGAGCTGGTTCTTTGTCTCTCTTGCCCTCCCAGACAGTGACCTCTGTGGTCGAGAAATGACTAGTAACAAATGTGATTTTATAGCCTTGGTTAGTCTTTTCCCACCTTCTGACCCCGGAGGAGCCCCTGGATCAATTTTCAGTCTTTGAGTTGTCCCAGAAGTGTTCCTTGCTTTGTCACACTGCCTCCCACTTGGCCAGAAGGACCATCATTGCCCACATCATTGGCTACCATGCCACTTTAGTGGTCCCACGGACCGTGCTCCTGCAGGTCCCCATGGGCCCACGATTCCTGTTTGGTAATCCCTGCTCTATAGCATTGTCTCCATTGAGGTCCCTCTCCAGGGCCTAGTCTGCACACAATAGATAATGCACTTTCAGTGCACTTTAAAAGTAGATTTTCCTGTTCTGCACTGGAAAATCCAGCTGCCAAAGCACATTGAAAATGCATTATCCCTTGTGTGCAGACTAGGCCCAGGCTCCACTCCCAAAATCTCCCAGCATTTTCCCAGTCAGAGCTGGCAACCCTAGCTTCATAATTAATTGCTCAGCTGCCAGGCAGTTTCACATACCGGTTGGGTGTGAAGTCTTTATTCCATATTTACAGCCACGTCAAAGACTAGTCATTTCTTTTGGCCATTATTTTTTTATATTTTTGGCACTGAACAATTACTCCTTTTTGGGGAACCAGGCTCCAAGCCTGGTTCCCCAAAAAGGAGTAATTGTTCAATGCCAAAAATATAAAAATGAACCAAATTCCAAGCAGGTTCCCCCGAATGTTTTTTAAAAAAACAAGCTCCCCGTCTCCTTGTGTAATATCCTGTAATCTCTAAGAAAACTTTAAAAAAATGATTTTTATTTGCCTGCTTTTTTTATGTGTTTGCGTTCAACAGTTTGATATATTTATTTCCTATTGGGAAAAAAAAATTTGAATAGCTTCTGTGACTATTCCAGAAGAAGCTCAGAAATGCATGTGCCAATGAAATGTGTCAGAGAACAATGTAAAATGTTATCAAATAAAAAATGTAAAAAAGGGATCTAAATCCCTCCAAAGGTATGAATGCATTGTGATTATGGCAGACTTTCAGTTATTGCAAAATGCATTCCCTTCTTAGATATTGTATTTTATATTTGTTATACTGCAGTACTAATTCCCCATGTGTAAAAATGGGAACCCATTTTATTTTGGCAATTCATTTTTCATGAAGAGTTTATGTGATTTGTCATAACATTTCTTTTAAAACATATATCTACTTTAAATATCATTCCAAATGAATGCATGAAAATAGACAAATATATTTTTACCGAACATACAGGGAAATACCTTCGCAAAAAAGACTATCAATATTCATAACCCCCCATCCTTCCTGTAGCTCTCTAGGTGAATTTATGTAACAAAAATATAATTAATAATTCAGAAATGTTACTTGAGTGCTTTTTAAAATTACCCTGCAGCTGACCCACCAGCTAAACTGGGGGATGGAAAATAGCTTCAAGGATTTTAATCTAATCTTCATTAAAATTGTTTTATGTCATAATCTCTCAAACAGACATTGAGCGAATAGCTGGGCCTCTCAGCCATCACCCTGAATGAGCAGGCCCTTGTCCTGTGACTCTGTAACCACTTAAATGGCTGATGTGCTACCTGACACTTTGAGACTGTCCTGGAAGAGAAAAAAGGCCTTTGCATCAACTTTTCACCTGATCTTTCATTCCTCATGGTGGTGATCATAGTGATTATCCTGATTCCCCAAAAGTGGCTCCCAGCACGGTATCCGTGGGCACTAAATTTTCAAGTTCATACACCTGAAAAATCTGTGAACCCAGAATGAGAGTTTCAGATATGACTTTCAGGGTATTTTTAAAAAATAGATAGAGAGCTGAAATGTGATTGTTCATCTCTTAATGACATATAAACAGGATTCCCCCCTTAATCGTCTGGAAAAGATTAAAGCTATATGGCAGATGAAGGGATGATGAAAGATTAAAACACAATATATTATAAGTGAAGATGATATAATGTAAACATTATGCAATGAGAAAAGTACTGACTATTCAATCAGGAGAAATCATTTTCTGAGCCCAGGGCATGCACAAACTGTAGTGGGAACAAAACCCCAGAATCCCCGTACGGTTTTTATGAAAAGAAGAAGAAGAAAGAGCTGGTTCTTATATGATACTTTTTTTCTACCCAAAGGAGACTCAAAGTAGCTTACATTTGCCTTCCCTTTCCTCTCCCCACAAGAGACACCCTGTGGGGTGGGTGAGGCTGAGACAGCCCTGATATCCCTGCCCGGTCAGAACAGTTTTATCAGTGCCGTGGCGAGCCCAAGGTCACCCAGCTGGTTGCATGTGGGGGAGCGCAGAATCGAACCCGGCATGCCAGATTAGAAGTCCGCACTCCTAACCACTACACCATACTGGCTCATTCCCATACAATCCAGTCTGGTTCTAGTACAGGCAAAGTAGCAATAACCCAAGCATGAACCAGATATGTCTATTAATTAAGCCATCAGATAAAAATACATCTATTTGATATAATTTTCTTTCATTTTAATGATATTTATACTGGTGTGGTGAATCAGAACAAATGGAATGACCCAGCCTATGATAAGCACAATTAAGTGCCATTGATTTTAGTGGAGTTGTTAAGCATGGACTTAATTCTATTTCATTTAAATCAATGAGACTTAAGTGCTTCTCTTGGCCGAGACCGTGCTGAAACGTACAAATGTCTTCCTTTGCAGGAATATCTTTTACTCATTTATATTAAAAAGGAAGAGAAACGCATCAGTTTGTAGTTTCTTTTTTATACAGAAGAAGCAAAAGGAAACCCGTTTACAGGAAGGCAGGTTCATTTTATACTGTTGTTTTCTGCCTGGTTCTTCTCATTCCTTATGATGCTTTATGCAAAGTCAGTCTTTTCGTCTGATTAAGGTCCGTGTGGTCTCCTCTGAAGAGTAGCGGCTTCCTCCAGTTGCATCAGGTAGCAGATGTGTCTTTCACATCGCCCTCTATCTAGTCCCTTTAAGCAGAGAGGCTAGGATTGAACCTGGGACCTTCTACTTGAGAATCAGATTAAAAAGGTAAAGGTAAAGGTACCCCCTGTGCAAGCACCGGGTCATGTCTGACCCTTGGGGTGACGCCCTCCAGCGTTTTCATGGCAGACTCAATACGGGGTGGTTTGCCAGTGCCTTCCCCAGTCATTACTGTTTACCCCCCAGCAAGCTGGGTACTCATTTTACCGACCTCGGAAGGATGGAAGGCTGAGTCAACCTTGAGCCGGCTGCTGGGATTGAACTCCCAGCCTCATGGGCATAGATTCAGACTGCATGTCTGCTGCCTTACCACTCTGCGCCACAAGAGGCTCTTTTGAGAATCAGATACTTTACCACTAATCCACGATTCCTCCCTAAATGGTTGTCTTCTACTGAGACCATTGAGCTATCAAGGACAGTATTGTCCAGTATACATGGCAGCATCTCTTCAGAGTCTCAGAGTCTTTCACATCACCTGGTACCAGATGTTTTTAACTGGAGATGCTGCGGATCATGCCACTGCAAAAGGGTTCTCCTCCCCCAGGCATTTGGTTGATGTCGACCAAAACTAAATCACGCCAACTGGGCCACTAACCCCCCTCCTTGAACCCATGCAACAGATATGACCAGCAATGGGCCTGTTAGATTGTCAGAATGTATTGTTACCTTTATTATATTCAGTCAGTTTAATGTATTGTTTTGCTATGTTCTATATGAACCTCCCTGAGTCTTAGGGGAGGGCAGTATACAAATGTAATAAAACAAACAAGTAAGTAAATAAATCAGTAAATGAATGAATATATTAACAACATATATATATATATATATATATATATATATATATATATATATATATATATACATATATATATTAAAAACACATCTGAAAAAGCATTAAAATAAACAAAACCACATTATTAAAATGCTTAAGATCAAGAAAAAATAGAAGAAGAAGAAGAAGAAGAAGAAGAAGAAGAAGAAGAAGAAGAAGAAGAAGAAGAAGAAGAAGAGTTGGTTCTTATATGCCGCTTTTCTCTCCCCAAAGGAGTCTCAAAGCGGTTTAGATTCGCCTTCCCTTTCCTCTGCCCACAACAGATACCCTGTAAGGTGGGTGAGGCTGAGAGAGCCCTGATATTACTGCTCAGTCAGAACAGCTTTATCAGAGCTGTGGCGAGCCCAAGCTCACCCAAATGGCTACCTGTGGGGGAATGCAGAATTGAACCCAGCTCATCAGATGTGTTTTGCAACAGTCTGTCCTCACACCACAGCTCTGGTCTTGCTTGGAGGTGTCCCATCCAAATACTGCTTAGCTTCTGACATCTGATAAGTTCAGGCCAGCCTAGGCTATCTAGGTCAGGCATGCAGTACAATAAAATACACATTCATTAAAACAAAGGGTAGGAAGGCAGGATTACTAAGAGAACAGAAGATGAAATTTAAAAAAGTCTTCATCTGCTGGTGGAAGATGCAACAGAACAGGACAGTCAAGTCTCTCAGTGGAGAGAGAGAGAGAGAGAGAGAGAGAGAGAGAGAGAGAGAGAGCTCTGGAGTTAGAGAAGGTCCAAGTTGCCACCTGCCTAATCTAAGCAAGTGGAGGCACCTGAAGCAAGACCTCCAAATATGTAAGTTAATAAAGGTGTTAGCAGTCTTTCAGGTATGCTGGTAGAGCCCGCTTGGTGTGTAGTGGTTAAGAGCTGTGGCCTGTAATCAGGAGAACCGGGTTTGATTCCCCACTCTTACACATGCAGCCTGCTGGGTGAACTTGGGCCAGTCACAGTTCTCTCAGAATTCTCTCAGTCCCGACTACCTCACAGGATGTCTGTTGTGGGGAAAGGAAAGGGAGACAACTGCAAGCCACTCCTTCAGGTAGTAAAAAGCAGGGTATAAGAAGCCAGCTCTTCTTCAAGCCATAAGGAGCTTTAAAGGTCAACACCAGCACAGTTTCTAGACATAAATCCATGTTCTTGCTGTTACATTCAAAGCCCTAAATAGCTTGTGGCCAGGGTACTTGAAGGACTGCTTTATCCTATACTGCCATATCTATGAGCTAACGTCTTCCTCACAAGTGCCACTGTGAGTCCCACCGGCTTCCCAAGTGAGTTACACGGCAACGAAGTAGGGTAACCACATCTACAGGTTGGGAAATACCTGGAGATTTGGGGTGTGGAGCTTGGGAAGGGTGAAGTTTGAAGAGGGAAGGGTCTTCAGTGGGGTATAATGGCATAGAGTCCACCTTCCAAAACAGCCAGTATCTCCAGATGAACTGATTGTTGCTGACTGGAAATCAGTCATAATCCCAGAAGCCCTCAAATCACCACCTGGAGGTTGGCAATCTTAAAACCAGGGCATTGTGTGTGTGTGTTTGTGTGCGTGTGAGAGAGAGAGCCCTTTCACTTTTGGCTCATCAAGAACCTACCCTACACTCTTCTACATGCTTGATCCAAACATTCCTGTTAAAACCAAGCTTTAATGTAAGGGGTCACTCTTTTGCCATCATTTTTATAATCTCCTTATAGACAGAGACTTATTTTCATGAGAGTCATTGTAAATTGCTCAATGTTTTATGCTGTTGTCGAACTCTGTTTGAAGTTTTTAACGCTGGGTTTTGCTAGCTTATTAATTGTTAACAACTGTTGTGTCCTTATTATGTTCTGCTTGATAAGCCACCCTGAGCAGGTCCTCTGGAGAGGCACCAGAGATATTTTCTAAGGAGATAAAAGAAGGAATGAATGGCTGGAACACTTGCGGGGAGAAGAGAAGCTATTGCCAACAGAGTGGAAAAGATGGTTTTGCAGTAAAAGGCAGTTTTTTTAAAGAGGGAAGCTGCTCTTCCAAAGAAACGTGCACACGATCCTCCAAAAGGTACATTTTGCTGCAAATAATAAAAAGAACTCCACAAACACAAGGGCCTATCACAAACACAACTTATTGCTGAGAATCTAAGCAGTAAAGTCTTCGGGGTTGACTTTGGATTCTGTGCCTGTTGCACACTGTTTTTTTCTCTGGTTTATTTATTTTGAAGCTACAACCAAAAAACAAAGTTTTCCTCAATTGGGATCGGAAAGAAAACCCAACCGGGATTCATGGTAAAAGTGAGTGAAAACACCTATGCATTACAGGCCAAACATAATTTTCTCTTTCTCTCCTCCTGGCAGCAACCTCTTTCTCTCCCCCTTCCCTGCTTCCCTCACTCCTTCTGACTGAATAACCAACCTTTCTTTCACCTGGCAAACTGCTTCAGCATCTCACTGACCTTGAAAGTCCTTTGCTGTGACTGTCACATTGATATAGATTATATAGATTTGTGGAACACAATTGAGAGCAGACTTCAGAGAATGCACCAATTAGCTTTCTCTCCGTGCTTGCAAACATGTATCCTAAATAAATCCTCTTGCTGCTTAGCTGTCTTTGTTGTGGTCTTGTAAATTTTACACTGCATGATCCATAACAACATGATTTCATATTTTGCCTCCCGGGTGGTCCAGGAAGGTTGGTTCTGTATTCAAGCAGCCCGCTCCAATCCTCCTTCCAATCCCTCCAACCTTGCATTCTTGGTCTTTCTGCATCCCTTGGTTTGCAGCTGGATGGCACGTAGGCCATTCCCCTCCTCCACTGGGAACTTGGCCTTATCAGTCAGTGTCCTTGGTTCACAGGAGAGTGACAAATGGCCAGCTGTGAGCATCCCAGCATCTAGGGAAAGAGACTAGGTGTCTCCTAGGTTTACGCCTAAAGTTCAAAGGCCTCTCTGGTGTGAACCATTATTCCCGCCTGAATACCCAGACCTATATAAGGCTGGGTAGATTGTGGTTCTTTGTCTCTATCAATTGCTTCCTGTTCCGTTCTTTGAGATTTCTGTTATGCCTTATGGATCCTTTCAATAAAGGCTGAATGCCTTCATAGTCTATGGAATCGTGTGCATCAAATGAGGGATTTATTCCATCCAGCAGACCCCTAGGTTCGTGACAGTGCCTTGGTAATACCAGTTCCAAACATTAGCTAACCATGTTTTGTGCAAGTTACAGTTTGTTAAAACTCTGACTTCAGAAGCCATCCTGTTTTTATGTGGACAGTTAATTTACTAGTTACCAGACAATCTGTGCACGGAATAAAAGGAAGGCTGCCTTCAGTGGAGGTTGCAACATCAAGAAAATAGAATCGTAACAATTTACGCACAGAAACCAAAGAAACAAGACCTTTTCAATTCCCTTCTGTGTTTTCTCTAGCAATAATCTCAAAAAAAAAAGGGGGGGAGGGGAAAGGTAGAAACAGAAGAGCTTACAGAGAAGATGGGAATTTAGAATGACCTTGGGGCATGTTCTACAATATGGACTCCTCTTGAAGAATTAATGTTTGAGACTTGTCCGTATATGACAAAAATATTGTGTACATTTGAAAACTTCAGTGAAGCATAGATCTATTATCATTCTATCGTCCGCCAAGCCTGACCTATTTCTTGTTGAGTATCATTTTTAAGGCTTAATCATCTAAGACACAGGAAGGATCGCTTTGATGTTTCCAGCTTCTAAGAGAAAAACCTGCTGCTCTTATCTCACCATAGTAAGCCAAGATACTTGCTAGGGAGTTGTTTGAGTACTCCGAGATAGACTTGTTTCAGACAACGTGTCTTAACGTTAAGTGTTTTTTCTTGTTTACACAGACTTCAATACATAAAAGTACAAGACTCGAGACAATATTGATGTAGTCACAATCGACTAAGGACACTGGAGAGCCGATGAATTCAGCATCTTGTTGCTTTCTAATGCTCTTATAGGAATATCCTTCAAATATCTCAGTTCCTCTTCTGGATTTTCTTTTGTTTTTTTTCTGAATGATATAGAGTCTGAAAAAAAGCTAACTAAGCTCTCCTGAATATTTTTTTTTTGGGGGGGGGGGGCGGGATGACTGTTCAACTCCTTTAAATTTCAATTGGGAAATCATTTTTCTGAGCATTTTTTTGCAGCCTGTAGGCCAACCATCTTCCCGGTTTATCCGCATATTCAAAATTCTTTTGTTTAAAGAAATCCAATTCGTTCCTCATTTCTTCAGTTTCAATAAGATCTCTCTTCAGTCTTAAAACCTTAATTTGTTTCCAAATTCGTTCGCATTGTCTCAGTTGAGGTTGGTCTAGCTGCGGTAACTTGCTAGATATTTTTGTAATAATAATATACAGTGGCATACTAATTATTATTATTTATTATATTTATTGTATTTATATACCGCCCTCCCCGGAGGCTCAGGGCAGTTCCTTCAATACAACAGTAGAAACCACATCCAGAAGAGGGGATGGTGATTTTTGCCTTTAACTACAGACCCTTACGTTGCCCCTTTGCTGATCCTGATGGTCCAATGACCACTCCCATCCACTTTCCAGAACAAAATTTTAAGTAGCTTAATAGGTTGTTGCAGGAAGGGGAAATGGGGAAGTGCTGGTCCGCAGAGTCTGTGGCTAATTAAAAACACGTCAGTATTTAATTAACGTTCTATTCAAAGCAGTGCTATTATGCATAGCAGATAGGGAATGAAGGCAAATGGATGAAAAATTAGGTTGGAAAGATATACATGTACAGTTGCCTGAGCAAAAATTCTGTTCAGATATTTGCAGGTCTAAAGAGAGGGCGATTAAGCTTTCTCACTACTGCTTTTCCCCCTTCCTCTAATCACCGAAATAAAGAGTTGAAAAACTCCTGGAGTGGATAGCTATTATGATTTACAGCAATGATTCAATTGCCGGTTGTGTTGAGATGTTGTAAAAACTCAGATCTGCAACACACAAAAACATGTTGTTCATTAAATCTTCTCAGGTTTATAGGAGTAATAAAAATGTTGACTACAGACCATATGGTTGTTGTTTCCCCCCCCCCTCCGCCTTGATTTTAGAGATGCTGAAAATTGTTGAGAGATGTTGAGATTCCCTTTACTCACAACTCCTCTGTTTATCCTGAATTTATTAATTTTCTCAGGCACTTACATTCACTTATCGATTCCTATTTATTTCTGCTTATCGCCCTGCAACTATGGGGTATGTGTTCTCAAAACCTTCTTGTGTTTTGAGAGCCAGTTTGGTATAGTGGTTAAAGGTAAAGGTATCCCCTGTGCAAGCACCGAGTCATGTCTGACCCTTGGGGTGACGCTCTCCAGCGTTTTCATGGCAGACTCAATACGGAGTGGTTTGCCAGTGCCTTCCCCAGTCATTACCATTTACCCCCCAGCAAGCTGGGTACTCATTTTACCGACCTCGGAAGGATGGAAGGCTGAGTCGACCTTGAGCCGGCTGCTGGGATTGAACTCCCAGCCTCATGGGCAAAGCTTTCAGACGGCTGCCTTTCCACTCTGCGCCACAAGAGGCTCTTGTGGTATAGTGGTTAGGACTGCGGAATTGTAATCCGACAAGCTGAGTTTGATTCCATGCTTCCTCAGCAGCATTTTTTGGCCCTCGCACCCACCCTTCCCTCTCCATTTCCTGCTCCAAGTAATTGTTTTTTAAAATAGTGCAGTCCGCGTTGCAGCACAAGCACAAAGCTACATTGCCAAAGGAAAAATAAAATCTTCTGCAAAGTGTCTATGGTCTTTTTGGGATCAGGAAGGCCAAACATAGCCCTGTTTCCATTTTCAGGAGGCGTGGTGCGTTTCCATTTTTTTTGAGGAATTAGATGGGAAAGAGGGGGGTGGATGGGTGTAGAGCAGCCTTCTACCAATCATACAGGGATCTGAGCGCTTTGTTTGTAAGCCAACCATTTACACAAAATGACTTTTTGGACTCCAGGGTCCATGTTCAGTGCCTCAGAATTCCACCCAGATAGAAATAAAGTCCAAAAGAACATGAATCCCAAAAAGGAGGGAGGGGAATACTGTATCATTCTCGTGCTTCTCCATAGCAACACAGCAGTGTTGATTTTTATTTAAAATGCATCTGTGTTGAGGCATTACCGCATAGCAATTCAGAAATGCCTTTTCTTTTAAAAAAATTTAATTTCTGGACCCAGGGGGGAGGGAAGACATTTTCAGTCCACGAGAGAACTGCTGTGCTGTGATTGGTGGCTTGCTGTGATTGACAAGCCAAGGAGCAGGGGGTGGGGGGGAGAGAAGTCCAGCTTGTTTTCCCTTGCAGCCTCATCAGGAGGCAAAAAACGACAATGGGGCAGAGGGAAAATACGGGAGGGGTCTCCCCGTGAGGAAGGCTGCAAATGCAAGATTTACCGTCCCACATTTGCAAGTAGGAGGCCACATGCATTTTACCCCTCCATGCAGAAATGGTCATTGTATTAGATTTTTTAAGATGTATATTCAGTAAATCTTCAGAGAATTTTCCTATAAAAGCTTGAAAGATTTACTGATCATTTCGCATCCTGATTGAAAATATACCAGTTTTTCCTTTTGAAATGTTTGAGCTGATATTCTGCTCCCATGTTATTTTAAACCACATTTTTATATTTCCAGTTACAGGAAGATGCTTTAATTGTTCACTAACAGGCCTCTGGTTCCTTTGAAACCACAGAACCGTCTCTTAAACATGGCCAGATTTCTAGTAATGTTATAAACGTCTAACACACGCCAAAGAAAATGTCTAACATGAAAAAACCTAACAAAACAAAAGGCTCTAATTTTCCATTTTCATTTTTTTTAAATCTCATAATTGATCACGGTTCTCTGGAAAAAAAAATCCATCTTTAAAAATAAAACCACAGTCTTCCCATAAGGCAAAACTGCCAGTATATTATGTGACTTATTAAGTCTTCCATTATGAAACACAGCAGTTTTGGGAACTTTTAAATTGGACATGTGGTAAAGCAAATAGAAATATTATGCTGAACCAATCACACAGGCCTATTCTTGCATGAATCATACTGTGCTAACTCAACATGGTTGGATGAATCAGTCCATTGGATCAACAAAAGGGTTAGATGACACTATAGACCAGGGCTAGCAGAAGCTCATGGTAATTGCAATCTATGGACATCTGGAGAGCCACAGTTTGGTCACCCCCGCTATAGACCTTTCTATTTTCAATCCAATTCCTAATAGCCCCTGCAATGGAGTCCATCTTTTTCATGGTTGCCAGATACTCAGTCAATATATTAATTGCGCATGCTGGGTCAGACCAGTGGTCCATCTAGTCCAGCATCCCGTCTCACACACTGACCAACCAGCTCCTCTGGGCAGCCAACAACAGGGCATAGGAGCCAAAGCCATTCCATGATGTTGCCTCCTGGCTCTGGGATTCAGAGGTTACGTGTGTCTGAATGTAGAGGTCACCCTCAGTCACCATGGCTAGTAGCCAATGACCATGAACCTATCTAATCCCCTTTTAAAGCTGTCTATTCCTGGGGTCTTCACTACATTTTCTGACAGTGA
Organism: Paroedura picta; assembly: GCF_049243985.1. Taxonomy (NCBI): domain Eukaryota; kingdom Metazoa; phylum Chordata; class Lepidosauria; order Squamata; family Gekkonidae; genus Paroedura; species Paroedura picta. The sequence goes on along the minus strand of NC_135374.1, from coordinate 15,929,695 downwards.
ATTCTATATTTTACCCATCATTCTCTGTTAAGACATATTTCCTTTTTGTCCATCTTGCTCATGAGCCTGTTCAGGTTGCCTTCCCACATTGTTTTCATCACTGGAAACAATCATGGAGGAGCTATCTTCTCCATCCTTGGGTTGCACGTGTCCAACTCAAAGTATGATTAACACTCCTTAGCGTTTGGAGTCCTGTGGAGTGACAGAAAGATTTTAAATGGTAGCTCCTGTGTGAATGAGTTGGTTGAGAACTGGATCGGACACGAGTGCCCCAATTCGTATCATGTTTTGGGGTCCACAACGTTTTCTTTTTTTGGCCCTCAAAGAAGATATTGCTGAGCTGAGAAAAGTGCAAGTAACCAAGATGATTAAGGGACTGGAGCACCTTTCCTACCAAGAAAGACCAGGGTTGCTTTTTCCATCTATGAATATTGTCCATAGAAATGCTATTTACGCTGGGTTTTGTAATCTGTGGCCTTTCAGTTTAGAAATTAAGATGACAAAGGAGGCACGATAAAGGCACGATAAAGGTTAATACAATCCTGCATTGGACAGATAAAGTGAATAGAGAAAAATCTTCTCCCTCTCCACTAATTCTGGAACTCAGGGATAGCAAATGAAGTTATGGGCAATAGATAGAGGAGGGTTGAGAGAATTCTTTATTCAATGGACATTAACTGCCAGTGGGCATCATGACAGCCAATAACACAAATGGCATTAAAAAGGAAATGAAACAGATGCATGGAGGACAGGTCTATCAGTGGCTAAAGGGAATTTCCCTTAGACCGTTTATGCACTGGAGGTTTCATGCCGGGCTACACGCTGGAGTTTTAGTCATGGCAGCTTGCCCCACCTCTTTCTGCACCCACACAAGGGAGCATTTGGCCCGAAGCACCTCATCCACCCCTGATTTGTTCTCCTGCATGGGAGCTGGGGCAGTGAAGTTCCCAGTGCGTAAACGGTCTTAGGCAGCAAATCTTGGGATAGCTGTGTTAGAAGGTAACATTATCAGGGCTTTTATATTTTCCCTTTGGGGCAAATGATTTCCCAAAGAAAAAGTTGGACAAGTAGAAGTACTGTTATGATCCAGCGGGCATTTTAAAAAATTTGGATACTCCCATAGTTTTTTAGTTTTTATTTTACCAGTGCATTCAATGAACCTATTTGGCTAACAACTAGTCAAGAACATGCCATTAACCAAATTGATCCATAGAATCTGGCTTTTAGCATTCATTGGAAACATATATATTTCATACTTTTTTGCATCACCTGGTGCACCTTTACCCAAAATTTTTGAACAACTTCACATCTCCATCACATGATAGTATGATCCTACTGTCTTTTTGTACCTCCAACATCTGCTATCTACATTTGGCTTCATTTTACCCAGCACTTTAGGGATGATATACCATCTATAAAACATTTTGAGCCATCCCTCCCTTAACGATTGACTCTTTGTTATCTTGATGTTTCTCCTCCAGAGTTGTTCACAATCCTCTAAAGTTATATTTTGGCCGAAGTTCTGCATCCACTTAATCATGTAGACTTTTACTTGCTCGTTTTCTGTTTGAAATAGAGAATTCTTAGATCATGGTAATAGAAGGTATTTTCTAGATGTTTTTCCCTCTTGCTCTTCTATTTGGGAACTGGGAGATTAGAGCTGAGAGTGGACTCTGTTATAGGCGGGCAATTGATAAGCCTATTTTTTTGGTTTGCTTATTAATTTTCATCATTCGTGTCCCTCAAAGGACTCAAGGGAGCTAGCAAGAAACAGATAATTGCCTAAAACTACCCCTTCTATCCTACCCAAGCTTTCGTGTCTCTGAATGTAGAGGTCCTACAGGAAAGAGTTTAACTTTCTAAAATATTACCACCATCAGTAAACACAGGTAATATTAGCTACCCTCCCAAATTAATCAAAAAACCCTTGGAAGCCAAAATATCCCGTAAGCCTTCCTAAAAGAACAGCAATAAAAGAATTAATACCTAGCACTGTGCAACCAGTAACATTTTCAAATCAGTCTGGGTTCCTTCACTGATACCTCCACTGGTGACACCTTTATACTTTTCTCAGTACAAGATGCCCTAGTTCAGAATGACATATTGCAGACTTGTTGTGAAACTTCACATAAAGGCTACTTGGAACAAACTAAAATGTTCTTGAAAGAAGCGACAGGTTGGAATCCCCCCCCCCCCATGCTGTGAGTGGAACTGCCTTGAATGCTTTTGGTAGTCTTAAACCTAAACCCGAGCAATATTAATGTGTTGTGTCTTGTGCATTTATCTTCCAGCGCTCCAATTCGGAACACTGCCACAAATCCGTACATTGTAAATAATTGTAATCTTTGTATTCGCGTTTTGCTCGTATGCACAATGTTTATTTGCCAGTACAAATATGTGCGTGCCATCAAGCATGAGTTAGTGCGATTATTCTGCCTGGCGGTCGAGTTCCAGAGTGGTCATCCTATCATTCTTCTCTTGGGTTTTCTGCTCATTGACAACAGAAGCACTGATTCCAAGATCCTGCGTTGTACTTTCCATGGTGGAACACTGGTCAATCACTGTTCCAAACCACTCCTCCATTCCCCAAAGGGCTCCAACAAAAAAGAAAATAGGTCCAGTGAATCTACACCAGGGATTCCCAAACCAGGGGTCCGTGGGAGCTCCAGAGGGGGTCCACAGCCTTTCCCCTCCCATGGCAGCCATTTGGAGAGCCAGCTTGGTGTAGTGGTTACGAGCGCCGATGTCTAATCTGGTGAGCTGGGTTTGATTTCCTGATCCCCCATATGCACCCAGCTGGGTGACCTTGGGCTCGCCATGGCACTGATAAAGCTGTTCTGACCGAGCAGGAATATCAGGGCTCTCTCAGCCTCACCCACCTCACAGAGTGTCTGTTATGGGGAGAGGAAAGGGAAGGTGAATGCAAGCCACTTTGAGACTCCTTTGGGTAGAGAAAAGTGGCATATAAGAACTAACTCTTCTTCTTCAGTAATATCAGGGCTCCCTCAGCCTCACTCCCTCACAGGATGTCTGTTGTAGGTAGAGGAAAGGGAAGGTGAATTTAAGCTGCTTTGAGACTCCTTTGGGTAGAGAAAAGCAGCACATAAAAACAATTCTTGTTCTTCTTGTTCGTCTTCTTCTAGTGGCACACACATAACTTCTCAAAATCTCAAGAGGGCCCAGTGGCACAACAAGTTTGAGGATCTTTAAATGCTATATTCACATGGAGTTAAACATTCATATCCTAGGACTGGTTTTTCCTTCTATGAATATTGTCTGTAGAAATGCTATTTACACAGCATTTTGTAATCCAGCAACGAAAGATTAATGTACATACTCCTTTAGAACAGAAATCATTTTTTTGGATTAACATGATCAGTACAATCTTCAGAGGCATGTTTAAAATGACCAGGGCATTAGTTATAACAATGTTTTGGTATCCTGTTCTTTAAGTGAAAAAAAGGAACAACCGCTGCAGCTTGACTTATGGATGAATAACATTTTTAATATAACAGTTCAAGAAACATATAGAATGCTCTCACATTATTCAGAAGCAGTGATTTATTAGGAACTATTCAGAGACAGTAATTCATAAGAAACGTTCAAAGAGTATTTATGTGGTATGCCATAATTTCTATGGTTCGCTTTTTTAATACCAATGATTAATATTAAGGCAGACAGTAACTTCAGATCAAGGAAAAGGCAGATTGCCCCACCTCTGACCTCTTTAACCAGCACAATAGCTCTAACTGTCTATGGCAGGGGTAGTCAAACTGCGGCCCTCCAGATGTCCGTGGACTACAATTCCCAGGAGCCCCTGCCAGCATTCGCTGGCAGGGGCTCCTGGGAATTGTAGTCCACGGACATCTGGAGGGCCGCAGTTTGACTACCCCTGGTCTATGGTTTGATATGAACTAGTTAAGGAAAATGAAATCCTTTCAAAAATTGAAATTACCTGCCTTGATCATACAGAACATGGCAATATGACAATAAGGTTGGCAACTTTAAGTAGGCTAAAACTCAGAGCAATTAGGATGTCTTTTGAGTAGGGAGTGGGTGGGGAGATGAGGTGTACTTTTCAAGCAATATTTCAATTAATCACTGGTGAATCTTAAGCAAGGTGAGCAATTAACTAATCATATTTTAAAAGAGACAAAGGGATCCCTTATTTTTCCTAACTCATGTTTACTGGACTATGATTGCAATCATCGAGAAACCTTACCCAGGAATAAATGTTTGTGTGTATGTTTCCTGCTATTTACATAGTATTGATAGAGTGTTAAGGGCAGGTTCAGTGAATGCATGTTGGCTGAAAAAGATGGTGTTTTCATTCATTCATTCATTCATTCATTCATTCATTCATACCACCCTCCCCAAAAAGTTGGTTTACATCACGGTTAAAACAAACAATTTAAAATCCATTAAAACTTTCTGTAATAAGATACAAAGTTTAAAATCAATAAACCAATGGAAATTAAAATGAGTTTCTTCTTTCCTGCCTTATTCAGAAGCAATCTTCTTCATTCAGTGTTTGTTTGTTTGTTTGGGGGGGAGGCGAGAAAGTGCTAAGCCAGATGTTAAAATTGGCTTTGGTGTTGCAGATGTATACAGATACATAGGGAGGCCAGTTCATTGGTGCATTTTAGGTCTCAACCACAGGTCCGGCAGAACTCCATTTTGCAGGCCCTATGAAACCTTTAGGTCCAACAAGGCCCTGATTGCCTCTTGGAGTGTGTTCCAATAGGCTGGCTCCAGGGCCAAGAAAACCCTGGTTCTGGTTGAAATCTGTTTCACTTTTCTGGGGCCGGGGTTCTTTAGAAGGTTTTGCATACTAGAGCATAAGCTCCTTTGAGGGACATGTAATCTAGGGGGAGGGGGTATATAAGTTTATCTTGCTTTTATCCACATAGCCTCAGAAGCTAAGCAGGGTTGGCACTTATAAGGGAGATCACCAAGGAATATCAGGGTCACCATGTGGAGGCAGGCAATGGCCAACCACCTCTGAAGGCCTGCCTTGAAAACCCTACGGGGTCCCCTTATAAACCAGTTGTGACTTGACAGCAAAAAAAAGGAAGTCACCCTGACTTGATGCCTTAACTCTGCATTTAGCAGTGCTTTGTTGCTACTGAATACTAGTTTAGCCAGGATCAGCCAATATTTTAAATTTGTTGTTGTTAGGTGCGAAGTCGTGTCTGACCCATCGCAACCCCATGGACAATGATCCTCCAGGCCTTCCTGTCCTATTTTTAATTAGTTGTCCAGCTTAGACAACCAGATGTCTAATAATTGTAGGCATAAACATGGGGGGGGGGGAGAGGCGAACCTTGGCAAATTCAGATACACCCAATTTTGAGATCCCCACTTCTCACTGAGGCTGAAATATATTTCCATGGGCCACCCTTATCCTCTTATTTACATGCACGCCGTGTTATTTCTTTAAGACGGGGAATTAGAGATTTTTTTCCAGGCAGAAAAGAAACTGACTTCTTTCTTTCTTTCTTTCAAAAGCAGATGAATGGCCATCCCTGATTACAAGCCTGGTATCTCCTCTCCTCTCCAAAACGCCGTCACCCTACCAACTCGGAACAGCCCTGATTTATGGACCCCGGATTCTTCCAAGAAGCCATTTCCCGAGAACCCAGCAGGTCCCTTGAACGCATTCTGTCAACAGGAAGCATCGGAAGGTTTTTTGCAGCATTATTATTATAATAATATTCTCGCGGTGCATTAAAATTATTCAGGGGAAGAAGGGAGCAAAAAAAGGTCGCAAGGGTGGGTGGCACCCAAAAGGAGTGGTCAGGGGGGGGCATTTTCTGGGCAGGGCGAGAACCCCCTCCTTCCCACCAAGGGGGATGCCATTTATTCCTGTATGTCCCCCCCCCCTTTCCCTCCCCTTGCCGTGCCAGGGGGAGTCGCCTAAAACTTTCCAAGCCCCCCTTTTCCGCCAAGGGCCGTCTTTGGGTAATGACACCCGGGAGGGTGGCTCTGCCTGGTTGACATAGTAACTCCCCGCCTCGCAGTCGAGGGGCTCTTCCGCGCGGCTCGCCGAGCCGCCTGCATGGACTGCCAGGCGAGGCGAGGCGCGGCACGGCGCGGTCTCGGGCGCTCCCTCGCGGCTCTCCGGCCTCCCCAGGGGCCCTTAGGCACAGCCCCCGCGCCGAAAGGAGCCCGAGCGCGCCACGCCGGTTTGGCGGGCAGGATTATCCGCGCTTCTTCTTCTTCTTTTGGGCGGCGGAGGAAGGGGGGGAGCCAGCCCCGCGTCCCTTCCCCGAGCGGCTTGGCTGAGGGGCGCGGGGAAAGGACGGCGACACCATGAGCCAAAGGCACAGCGGCTCGCCGGGCAGCGGGGCGAGGCGCAACGACAGCCAGGACTACCTGCTCATGGACACGGAGGCGGGCGAGGAGAACTGCATGGCGCCCTACGCTTACTACCCCGCGTGAGTGGCTTTCCCGCCCAGGGGGAAAGGGAGAGGGAGACGGAGGTCTGGGGCGGCTGGCAAGGAAGCGCGGGCGGGAAGGAGCTGCGCCTGGGAGGGCGAGGCGCGCTGTGGGCCAAGCGGGGGTCCCTCGTTGAGGGCCTGAGTTGGGGTCAGGGGCCGGTGGGCGTCTTCCCTACGGTGACCAGATTTTAACATTGGTAAAGCGGGACACCATTGACCCTGGGGGTGGGGGTGGGGGGTCTTGATTAAAAATGTGGTCTATATGGAGCAACAAAATTTTTCATAGAAAGCAAAAATAGTATTGTAATATATATATATATATTTAATTTCAACATAAGTACAGTTTGCCAGGTGCCCCCAGATGTCCCTCCAAAAGTCGGACGATCTGGTCACTTTAGTCCTCCCCCCCCCTTTTTTTTTTCATTTCTCCCCCTCTCCCTCGCAGCCCTCTCGGCCGCAGGCGGAAGTTCGAGAAGCGGAGCTCAACCTGTTGCGTCGCTCCTTTGCCTTGCGCGGCCGGCCGAAGCGGGCCGAGGAGCGCGCTGGAGGGTGGCGAAGCGAAGCCAAGCAGGGCAGCCGGGGTGGGGGCGAGGGTGAGGGCGAGGCAGTCAAAGCGCAGTATCCGAGGCGGGGAGGGGGGACGGGGGACAGGGAAGAGGAAATATTGAGGCATTTCGGTGCCTGCTCCGAAAACCTCGGTTTGCAAAGCGAGGGAAATAAAAAGCTCAAGCGAGGGAATAAAAGATCCCGCGAAACACGTAGGGAGACGGGGGCGAGTCCTCGTGGAGATGCTGTAAATGCTGAAGGGGCGTGTTGGTGCTTTTTCTGGGGGATGGTTTCTTTCTCCCCTCTAGTGGAGTGGGCTATGGGGGAGATAAGGAAGACATGGGCGTCTAGGTTACCCGCTTTGTGCCATGGAATCATAGAGTTGGAAGGGATCTCCTGGGTCATCTAGTCCGATCCCCTGCACTATGCAGGACACTCACAACCCTGTCGCTCATCCACTCTAACCTCCCATCCCCTTGAATCTGCACAGAAGGAGAAGAGTTTATTTCATGGTCACTCTGGAGGAGCTCAGGGTGGGGTGTGTGGTTGTCCGTCCCATATTATCCTCAGCACCCGGGAGAGGCAGAACTTAGCGCGGGAAATTTAGATGGATGGCTTCTGTCCAGATCTGTAGGAATATGAACATATGGGCTTGAAAGGGGCCCTTTCTGTATCTATCTATATAGAATCATAGAATCAAAGAGTTGGAAGGGGCCATACAGGCTCCTGCTCAACGCAGGATCAGCCCAAAGCATCCTAAAGCATCCAAGAAAAGTGTGCATCCAACCTTTGCTTGAAGACTGCCAGTGAGGGGGAGCTCACCACCTCCTTAGGCAGCCTATTCCACTGCTGAACTACTCTGACTGTGAACATTTTTTCCTGATATCATACATGAGGAGTGCATATGTGAGTAGGTGGAAGAGGTGGTATCTTTCTAATGGAACCATAGAATCCCAGAATCATAGAGTTGGAAGGGGCCATATAGGCCATCTAGTCCAACCCTCTGCTCTATGCAGGATCAGCCCTAAGGGCTGTGTAGGGGACTATTGATGGACAGGTACTTATCCTGGATGCTTTACGCTGATCCTGCATTGAGTGGTGTGTGTGTGTGTGTGTGTTGGGCTAGAGGGCCTGTATGGCCCCTTCCACTAACTCTATGATTCTGTGGATGGAGCACATGTATTTGCAGAGCCCAGTGAGGGTGGTAGTGGTGGATGGTATCAGTGGTGCTTATAAAAGGAGATGCACTCTGTACACTGGATAGTACAGACTGATTACTCATTTTAGCCATGTTAGTCTGTTGCACAGAACATAAGTAGGAGTCTGGGTAGAACCTTGAGGACTAGCAAAATTTTATTCCAGAATCTGGATTTAGAAGCCCTTTCTTCAGATGCGTTAAGTCAGTGGTTCTTAACCTTCCTAATGCTGCAACCCTTTAATACAGTTCCTCATGTTGTGCTGGCCCCCAACCATAAAATTATGCAAGTGATCTTTCACAGAAATTAAACCCAAACTGACCAATGGCATGAAGATCCAGTGTTCATGATTGTAGAGAAACTGGTTTTTCCCGGGGGGGGGGGGGTCAGTTCAGTTCTGCCTCTGGAGGTACTGCTAGAGCGGCTGGCAGCCTAGCATGGACGCCTGCAGGAGGAGCGGCAACAGTGGCAGCCCCCCCCCAAGCTGCTCACCCCGCCGCGACCCCTGTGAAAGGGTCATTCGACCCCCAGGTTGAGAACCACAACACAGTATATTCTGGAATATAATTTTGTTAGTTTTTAATGTAGTGCAAGACTTTTGGTTATCAAGCATCCCAACGGAACCCTTGGAGGGTTCAAAGAATACAAAGAAATAAAAGCAACCGTGTTTTCACCAGGTGGCTAAAATACTGGTAAAAAGTGTCAATGGCCTTGTATTGGTCTAGCTGCCTTCACAGTATCTTTTTTGGCAGTCCGCATCTCCCAAGATTACAGACGAGGGATCTGTCTTGCATGTTGTTCTTAGAATGGAACCTTTGCTATATGAGGCATGTGTTCTACCACTGAGCTGTAATCTCTTCCCCAAATGGAAAGGTAGATACAAGACAGGATTTCTAGTCTAGTTTTCTCCCTGGCATAGTTGCTGCATCTGTCGCTCAGTTGTCCCAGTCAAAGGGTCTTTCTCAACAACTCCTGCCGTCTATTGACTGATGGTATCAGATGAACAACAGGAATGGGCCAGCAACAGCTCAATACACAGAAAATCCCAGGTTCATCTCCAGTTAATAGGATTAAGTAGCACATGATATGGAAAGCATCTATCTACCTGAGAGCCTGGAGGGCAGTCCTGACCTTGATGGACAAATGGTCTGATTCCAGTATAAAATAACTTAATGTGTTATGTGCTTACCACTATAATATAATACCATAGTGACAGATATGGCTGTTAAGGTGTTATTGTGTTTACAATGTTAGGCTGTTGTGTTCAAATGTTATAAATCCGAAATTGTTATCGTGTTCCTTATATTATGCCAGCATCACATTAAACCGTGAGCCATAAATTTTATTGTAAACTGCCCTAAGCCACAAGGGAGGGTGGTATAGAAGCGTAACAAATAAAGAAAATTAAATAAATAACATTCGCATTTCAATCTGTAGTAGAAAAAGTAGCCTTTCTACTGGCAGGGCTGAATCTGGGGGCTTCTGCAGGCCAAATATATGAGCTGCTACCTTTCTCAAATGCACATGGCTTGTCCTTCCAATGCTTGCTGATGCAGAGTCCTAATCTCAAGTGATTTTGATTTGCAGAGTAATTGCAGACCCAGTGTGATGTTAAGAGTGGAAAACTCTACTCTGGAGAACTGGTTTGATTTCCCACTCTTCCGTAGGCGGCCAGCTGGGTCAGTCACAGTTCTCTTAGAGCTGTTTGCACAGAGCAGTTGTCAGTGTAGTGTTCTCTCAACCCCACCTACCACACAGATTGGTGTGGGGAGGTAGATTCAAGTGGGAAGCTGTGTTGGTCTGAAGCAGCAGAACAAATTTAGAGTCCAGGGGCAACTTTAAGACCAAAAAAGTTTGATTCAGGGTGTGAGCTTTTATGTGCATGCACACTTCCTCAGATACAATGCGAGGAGAGGAAGGGAAAAGTGTTTGTAAGCTGCTTTGAGACTCCTTCAGGTAGTGAAAAGCAGGGTATAAAAAAAACAGCTCTTCTTCTTCCAATATATTGAATGGACACAGATTTCTCATCTTGGATATCTTCTGGTGGAAAACTGCAAAGCTTTGGGTGGGGCATTACAGCCCAGTGGAAATTTGCAAAGGAATTTGATTGCTTTTTATTAGTGAGGTAATGAGAGTCTTCTAACTTCTGACTGGGGATGTTACAAGATGGTAGCAGGGACTATAGGTGTCTGAGTCCGTACTAAGTAGATTCTGGCTGTTGGCCAGATGTTTCCAGTATGGCTCATTGCCATAAAGAGGTTCAGTTCAAAGACTTTGCGGTTGCAAGGCTTCTCTTAAAGTGACTGCGCTCCAGAATCCCTAACTTCTCTGCTGTCTCCCATCCTCTCCCCCTTAAGAAAGAGACTCCTGCTGCAATTGGCACCCCTCCCCTTTCTGAGCTTCCCCAATCAAGTACAGAATAGTTTCTGTTTCATTGGGGGGCGGGGGAGGGGTAGAGGAAGACCTGAGTTCAAATCAATCTGAATTCAGCAGGATCCATAACGGGGAAAAAACAAATTAAGTGTAGAATCAGCCGTATTTTGCTCGGTCCTTTTAACTAGAGATTCTAGGGCAAGGGTAGTCAAACTGCGGCCCTCCAGATGTCCATGGACTACAATTCCCAGGAGCCCCTGCCAGCGAATGCTGGCAGGGAGCTCCTGGGAATTGTAGTCCATGGACATCTGGAGGGCCGCAGTTTGACTACCCCTGTTCTAGGGTTTGAAGCTGGTACCTGCTGCATGCAAAGCAGATGCTCTACCACTGAGCCACATCCCCTAGAGACAGCCTGCCCTGTCCCTTTAATAGAATGTTAAAACATTCAAATATCCATTTCACAATGGAGACTTCTGTTAAAGGGAGAGAATGTTTTTTCCCCCTCTACAGGCTGTTTGTCAACTCTAGAGATATTCCCTGTGAAGTTCTGACTACATGTACACTTTGACTTCTGCTTCTCATTGTGACAGTAAAATGAGAGGATCATTCTTATAAATTGCCCTGAGCAGGATTGAGGCAGCATAAATAAATAGCATTTCAGAATGCAAATATGAGCATATAAGACTGATTGTTTCTCCCCAGGGGGAAAAAGTCTCACCCATTGGAAATTTAGGTGCTTATTAAACCAGTTTAGCCTAGTCTTCTCCCTGACTTGCTAGTTTTCATGGTAGGGATCAGTGTATCTGCAGGTATGCCTCTTGCTGGGTGGAACGCTCTGCTGAAGGAGCTCAGGGCCCTGAAGGAACTTCATTAGTTCCGCAGGGCTTGCTAGACAGAGCTGTTCCACCAGGCCTATGGTGGAAGGCCAGACAAAACATCAGACGAAACACCAGATACGTCAAGAAGACTTGCCCTTACTGCCAAAAAGAGAAGGAAGAGTGACACCCCCTCCAAAGAAAGAGCTGGAATTCCCCAAGTCTTATTGAAATTAGGCTACATGTAAATTATAGATTTTTTTAAAAAAAATATCAAGTTTTAGAATGGAAGGAAGGGAGGGAAATATTATTATTAAAGTTGTCCTTTTAAAATCATTAGTACTAATATGAAGAACTTCAGCCTAATTTGGTGTGCACATGTGTGACTTTTGGACTTCCTATAGCAGGGGTAGTCAACCTGTGGTCCTCCAGATGCCCATGGATTACAATTCCCATGAGCCCCTGCCAGCAAGTGCTAGCAGGGGCTCATGGGAATTGTAGTCCATGGACATCTGGAGGACCACAGATGACTACCCCTGTCCTATAGGATATCAGTAAGTATCCAACCTACACACAAATTAAACGGTCAACTCAAGGTTAGGGATGTTGGAAACTATATATTGTAATGTGATGATGGAGTTAGTCAAACAATATAGACATGTGTATATAATGTGATCGAACAAGGATTGGAAACATTCTCTGCGATGGCTGTTAGAGATTACACATCCTACCTCACTAATACTGTTCCTTTGTGTTTTAAATACTTACTGTGAGTCATTTTGTTATCCATCTCTCCTTGATGTATACCACTTGAAGTCATCAGGTTACATTAACGCAGCTAGGCACAGAATTGAAATGCTGGTAGGAATTAACAGCAGTAGGGGAGGTAATAAAGTGAGTAGGTTCAGTGGCGATAAAGGCTATATACCCAGTTTGCCTTACTATTAAACAAGCTGTTTAATAACTTTGGGGTCAGATACAATTAAGCAAGTTTGGGGGGGTGAAATACCCTCCTAAACAGAATGACACTCCTATTGAAGTAAGGGGGCTTAGAAGAAGATGAAGAGTTGGTTTTTATATCCCTCTTTTCACATACCGAAGGAATCTCCAAGTGGCTTACGATCTCCTTCCCTTCTTCTCCCCACAACACACACTCGGTGAGGTAGATGGGGCTGAGAGAGCTCTGACAAAATTGCTCTGTGAGAACAGCCCTAAGAGAACTGTGACTAACCCAGCTGGCTGCATGTGGAGGAGTAGGGAATCAAACCCGGCTAGCCAGGTTAGAGGCCGCCACTCTTAACCACTACCCCAGGCTCTTAATGACTACACCAAGGGTATAAATCTGTTTAGGATTCCCGTGCTTGATTTACGGCTTTCACATAAAAAGCCAATGATCTTTCCACCCGCTGTAACTTTTATGCAACAATCTGCATTTGGGGAATGAAGGGGACTCAAAGGGAGAATCTAGAGAAAAGCCAGAGCCAGAAAGGGAATCGGGGCTGAGTGATAGTCCAGATTTGTGCACGCCTATTTGGAAGTTATTGAATAATTGAAAAAATATAAATGTGAATAAGATTGCAGGTAGTCTAAGCCAAAGTCACGTGGCTCTACAAAATCATTTAACGTGTATCTTTTTAATTTTTGTTTTTTGTGGTACACACATAGCTTTGTGAGAAATTCCCCCAACAACTTCTGACTGTATAATACATTCAAATTGTACCATTTTAATTAAGCTGACCAGATTTTAACATTGGTAAAGCGGGACCCTGCAGGGCGGGGCGGGGCAGGGCAGGGCGGGGCGGGGCGGGGCGGGGGGGGTTCTTGATTAAAAATTTGGTCTATATGGAGCAACAAAAAGTTTCATAGAACGCAAAAATAGTATTGTAATATATATTTTTTAAATTTCAACATTACAATTTGCCGTGTACCCCCAATATGTCCCTCCAAAAGTGGGACAATCTGGTCACCTTAATTTTAATCTATATCCATATTTCTGACTTGCTATGAATGCTTAGTAAAAACTACCCCACTGTGAAACAAGACAGAAGACTAGCTATCTCTAAGATAGTGTGCTGGTATAATTGGAATTGTAGGCAGGAATTGTATGGTGACAGATCTTTTTTACCAGCCAGCCATCCACTGAGTTGGTGGCAGAGATTGGTCTTGTCTTGAATTCAGGTGTTCCAGATCCAATCATACCCTCTAGCTACTGGATCATGTTGATTTATGTCAGTGTGAATCACATTGATGACTGTAAGTCCATTTGCCGTTTGCAGCAGAAGAATGCTCTGTTTGTTTATAGATAGCCTTTGCAGTAAAAGTTGGAATGGTATTACAGCGGGAGATAAAATGAGTAATTTATGTTGCTTTTTGAGAGTGTTGATAGGGGCTAAATGAGATGTGACCAGAAGATCAGTGATTTTGACCCCCTGCAGTCTTTTTCTTTCCTTTTAAAGGAATGACAGTGGAATGTTAAGCAGAGTTAAACCCTTCCATGACCATTGGAATCAGAAGGCTTAGAGGGATGTAACTATGTTTAGGATTGCACCATAACTGAAGATGTAGGGAGCACAATTCACATCAGGTCTGGGATGCCAAATTGGACCCCTGTTCTCCTCTGAGTTCTTTTCTTTTTCCCTTCAAGACAACACTTGTGAGATACATCTAGTTTAGTCCTTAGTGCTTCCCACTTTGTGTGACTTTTGGCATGTATGTACACATTTGTGTTATTTAGATGCTGCTTGTTGTAGCACCATTTTCCTTCTTTTTTGCCCTCACAAACCTTGGCCTCATCTCCCTAGAATTTTGAACTCTCCTCTCTCTCTCTCTCTCTCTCTCTCTCTCTCTCTCTCTCTCTCTCACACACACACACACACACACACACCCCTGTGGCCATGACCTGTGGATTTCTAAATCCACAGATTGGGGCCATATGGAGGCTAAACAGATCTTTCTCCCTAGGTGTGCAGGAAAATCTGACTTTAAAAAAACAGTGGGAGGTTTAAAACCCCTCCCCCAGAATAAAAAGCAGATTCAGCACAAGCTCAAAAAACACTTACCTTACAGTAAAAACACTTACAGCAGGGGGCTGCAACATGAGAAGGAAGACCCTGTGGGGAAGGCTGTGGGGAAGGCATTCCGGCTCACCCTGAGTGAGATTCAGAAAGAGGTGGAGGGGGAAGGTTGACTTTGTGGGTGGTGGTGGTGAGACTCTTCTGGCATAGCCATAGCAGCTCTAGGTGAGCTGCAGGCAGAGATTGGGGGGATAATTCTGCCTTACTACGAGCTGTTCCCAGAGCATGACTATGGGAGGAAGCTAAAGATGCTGGCAACTGATGAATGGTAGTAGGTAAGGCCTGGAGCCTTACCAGTCTCGGTGATGGAGGGGATACAGTATTTCTCCGATGTGAGACTCCTGCCTCTCTCAGTGAACCCTAAGATGTGGGGAATTGGCAGTTATGAGGTAGGGATTTTCCTCCCCATGAACATCATGGGTCCCCACTTGTTTAATCCTATTGGCTACAGACACCGTAGTTTTTGTGAGGGCCAATCGAAAACAGCAATTCAAGTTCCGGACTAGGATCTGCATGATCTAGGTTTGAATCCCCACTCAGCTATGGGATTTTGCTGGGTGACCTTGGGCAGGTCACTTTCTCAGCCTGATCTACTTTTCAGGGCCGTTGTAAGGCTAAATTGAAGGCCTGGAGAACAGCGTACGCTGCTTTGGGTCCCCATTGGGAAAGAAGGTGGGGGGCATGAATGAAATAAAGGTCTGGGGAATGATGGCATGGTGCTGCAGCTCATTATATGACATCATGGATATTTGCAAATGCGGCCATGAGAGTTCAGCCACAGGCAATTAGATTAAAAGGCAATGTGGGGATCTGAGCCGGAGGAAGGGGAGAGCAAACAAGGGGGGGAAAATAGTGCCGAAAGGAAGCAGTCGCTAAGGAAACTCGAGGACATCAAACAGTAATGAAACAACATAAATGTACAATGAGTGTCATTTCGGTAATCAGTTCAGCTGCAATATTGCAAAGCAAATACTGAAATTAGAGAACCGTTAGTGTAGCTCTGATATCATTGTTAATGTTGACGCTCTCAGTCCTGCTCCTCTCAGACACGACACCTCCCGATGCAACTTTTCTATAACAGTGCAGTCCTAAGTAAAGTTACAGTCCTGTAAGACTCTTGCGAGTCCCTTGGACTGCAAGGCGAACAAACCGGTCAGTCCTAGAGGAGATCAGCCCTGAGTGCTCCTTAGAAGGCCAGATCCTGAAGATGAAGCTCAAATACTTTGGCCCCCTCATGACAAGGAAGGACTCCCTGGAGAAGAGCCTAATGCTGGGAGCGATTGAGGGCAAGAGAAGAAGGGGACGACAGAGAATGAGGTGGCTGGATGGAGTCACTGAAGCAGTCGGTGCAAACTTAAATGGACTCCGGGGAATGGTAGAGGACAGGAAGGCCTGGAGGATCATTCTCCATGGGGTCGCAATGAGTCGGACACGACTTCGCACCTAACAACAACAACAGCAAGTCTGTTAAAGTCCGCGGGCATACGAGGGTATAACTCTGGTTAGGATTGCTAGGGAGGTCCTGAAGTATCTTCTAGAATGGAATTTAGACTTTCTGAAACTGGAACATTAATTCTAGGAATGTCCACTAGAACCCTGCTCTGTTTGGGCATTAAAAAAACATTACGATCTTGCAGTTTAGGAATACATTTTGGGGTAGTTCATTAATTGGTTTATGTAGCTGCTGGATGCCTTGTTGATTATTTTGCTGTTTAAGTTCCTTTAATTTTGTTTTTTTTATAATGGTTGTTCCATTTGATCTGAATATTCACACCGTATTCATGTAAATATTATTCACCATTTATTCAACAAAAATAGGCATTAGGAATTTTTAAAAAGAATAAGTGGCACAAAATAAAACTTCTGCATATAACTGTTTAGGCTTGCTCCCTTAGACCAGTGGTCCCCAACCTTTTCCAAACGCGCATGTGCGGAGCTGCCGTGCATGCGCATTTGCGTCCGCCGGGGACAGCTCCATGCATGTGTACCTGCCTCTCCCCCCCCTTCAGCGAGAAGCTAGCCCAGCTGCAAGCAAAGTGTCTGCTTTGGTGGCCGCTTTGCTCACGGCCTGGCAAGCTTCTCGCTGCAGGGGGTGGGGGAAAGAGGTAAGCGCAGCTCCTGGCAGCCCAGTACTGAGGCCTTCGTGGCCCGGCACCGGGCAGCAGACCGGGGGTTGGGGACCACTGCCTTAGACCAATTATGTATGGTGGTGGCCACACTGGGCTGCTACTGATTCCTAGCACTTCCTGCTTACGCATGGCGGACAAAATCCTCTGGTGCACATGGTCTGCCCTGGAGCTGTGCATGTGCATATGCATGCACAGCTCTGCGGCAGGTGGGTTCCACTGCGCCTTGTGGCAGGGGAGACGGGGGGGGTGTTGTGGTCCCAATGTACCATGGCGGGGGAGCAGCATGCTGCTCTCCAGCCATCATGTATGTGTGTGTGAGACAATGCCCTGTTCAGCTCTAGAGCACTGCGAACCTGAATAGGGCATGTTGTGTCCCTTCAGGGACAGTGTAGGTGCATAAGCCTGCCCTGGCCGGGCTTCTGATTGCCGCTGTGGCAAGGAAGGGAATGTGGAAAAATTTCCATTCTCTTGCTGCGGGCCATCAGAGGCCCTAATGCAGGCCAGGACTGGAAGGGGGCCTGGACGGCACTGGCATCATGCCTAAACGGAGATTTGCCCCACTGGCATGCAGGTGCTGGCCCACCTTTACTGGCCTGTGCATAATCAGGTCATAGTCTCTTATTAGTGGTATCCGAGGCAGTCAAAGAGGATTTTCACAATACTATTCTAAACCAAATGTTATTTGTTTTGACAAAAGCAATACAGTGATAGGGGGTTCATATAGTGATTTTCCTTCTGTTAATGAGTCATCTCTGAAGCACTATGGTTATTCCAAACAGTGCCGGATTTTCACCCTTTCCTTTTTCTTTGCATAATCTTCCTTGGGAGTTATTACAAAATCTTCTGAGTGCTGTAGCCCTCTGTTAGTGGAGACAAGGCATCACAGTGATGCCGCCATGGCAATGAAGTGCTATGCTATAGCATTACAGCGTTCCTTAGATCACACAGCAAAAAAGGGTTCAGAACAAGCAACAATATAGGAAGTGCTATGAATGTTTTAAACAGCACACCGCATCTATTCAAAAGTACATTGAAGGGACAGAAAATGGAAGAATGCTGTTTCCCTCAAAAGCGGCTCCACCATGCTTTGCTAATCTGATGTAAATGGGTTTGTATGAACTGGTAAATAAATTACACTAGCATCCGGCTACGAAAACAGGGTCTGTCTGAAATGACAGAACAAAAATCCATTAGCAAACAGTTATTAAAACAGCATGTAAAGACAGTGTGAAAATGGCCCAGTAGTAAACATGGGTCTGAATTTCAAGGTGCCCAAGGTAGTGAACATTAAAATATTTGCATATTAAAAACACTGAACATTATAAAATAAAATAATTATTCAATAAAACACATAAACAACACCAGAAACAGGGAGGAGAGGCAATCATTGTTACTGGGTTGGTGCCATATAAAACAAAGAAGTCTTCCCTCACTGGCAGAAGACATCCATAGAGGGAGAGAGATTAAAGGAATCCCAGTGTTTTGTTGCCATGACAAAAAAGGCCTTTCTTGGGTTGCCAACCATCTAGATTCAGATGGCAGAAGTAACTGAAGTAGGGTGTCCAAAGATGATTGGAGTAAATGGGTAGATACACATGGGAGAAGAAGAAGATTTGGGTTTTATACATGCATTTTTCAGTATTTGTGTACCAGTGACATAAATAATATATTATTGACATGACCATGCAAATGGCATGAATGAATTAAATGAAAAATCAAGGACAGTGACAAAATGTGGCGGTCCAAAAGTAATGACAACAATTACAGGTGGAATTAGAAAAAGAAAACTTGCTTAAAAGGTGTCAGTTGAGGCCAGTAGCAAGTGAAAGGGAAGGGAAATGAACAAAGAAAAAAAAACACCATAATCTCAGGGGCGGAGTAGAGATAACCTTAAACACAACTAGGTCAAAAAGGTAGAGAAGGACAAGCTGTTGTTGCAATGAGGTCAGTTGTTTGAACAAAGCTTTTCCAAATTCATAAAGAAAGCCATAGCAGGAAGGAAGTTGAAAAATTAGAAGGTTATAGAGGTGAGATCCTCTGAGTACAGCTGTTGGTTGTAGTAACAGAGGGCAGCAATAATAAAAAGAACATTCTCCGTTTTTTGCATTGGTGACCTGAGATTCAGGGTATTATATCTTTAACTTGTTGTGAAGTTTTATATGTGTTTGGGAAAAGAACTTATTAAACCCTCTTCAGGGTGAGAGGGGAAAAATCAGTTTAGATTTGACCCAAATGCTGTAGCATCTCTCAGAAGCAGAATCTTAATGACTTCTCACCAAACTTGTAGGAATAATAAAAGTTTGTGTTAGGTTAGGTGTGGATTGATTAGCACTTTGCAAGTGTAAAGCAAGCAAGTTAGCCTCAAGTTAAAAAAGATTACAGATTTTATTCCCTTACAATTATTCATTAATCCGATGTCGTGTAAAGAGAAGGGCATCTTCTGTGATATGGGATGAAAAACCATATCTATATTCTTCCATAGAATATATTTGGCTTCACATATTTAAATATTTCTGTAGGTGCTATTGTGCTGCAGATCAGCCATGTCAGATGGGCTAAATGTAGGATATTAAGCATGGACTTGCCTCAGGGCTTTTACACAGGCCAGGCTTGTGCATGGTTCATTTGTCTTCTTTTGCTATCATAATTTAAACAATTAAGTTATTTATTTAAACTTGATCCAGAAAGATTCTGGAAAATTTTATAAATTCAGACTTTTCTGGAAAATCAGGACCAGACTTCCCATATTCTCACAATTTTTAAACAGTCTGCTTCATTTGTTTATTATATGTTTTTTAAAAGCCTAAAATATTGGCTTCTGATTCTGTTGATTTGATAGCTTGCAATATTCTAAAACTGCAATGTTCCAAGATATTCAAACCAGAGAGTCTGAGAGAAGGTCCCTATACTCTCGGCTCTGCTAAGGAAACAAGGGTTGTATTGGCATCCACAAACATTTCTGTGTTTTCTTCTTGCAGAGTTCAGGCTGCATGTACGTTCACTTCATTTGTGTACATATACCATTTTTCACAATATGTTGATTCACAGTCTAATGGCACTGGAATTTATTTATGTAAGCACAGACCTTTCTCCACCAAACAGCATAATCGATTGATCCAGCTGACTTTATTTATGTTCTTCAAATAGACAGCCAGCTTAATAGAAGCCCTGCCTGTAAATGTACAAGTTATAATGTTTTGCCGGTGATCCTTCTACAGAGATTTGCAAGTTGTTTCCAATTAATCACAAGCGGATTGTATTTTCATTCCGTCATAATATGATTTACACATCTTTCACCTGCTCCAGATTTTTATACAGGCCTTTACCCAGATCTGTCATTTGCCCTGTAACAATCAGGCTATCAATTTCCCACCATCTTTTGGGTTCAGAGAAGACTGGATTCTGAGAGCCAGCATGGTGTAGTGGTTATACTGTCAGATTAGATTTCAGAGCCAGGATATGAGCAGGGTTCTTGTAATAATAACAGATGAAAATAGTATGTGATAACTAATAGCTGATAAATGAGTGACGCCCAATAGATGTTACCATGTAATAGGCCCCAACCAAAGGCCTTGCAGGCCCTGCAGAACTGTGCTACTTCTGGCAGGGCCTGGATATTTTCTGGGAGCTCATTCTGCCAGGTAAGGGCCAGGACAGAAAATGGCCAGATGTACCTCCCTGGGGCCAGGCTAGCCCTGACCTGGATAGGCCAGACTAGCCTCATTTTAGCAGGTCACAGAAGCTAAGCTCCTGGTCCATATTTGGATGGAAGACTAGGAAGGAATACCAGGGTCGCTAGGCAGAGGCAGTTAATAACAAATCACCCCTAAATGTCTCTAGTCTTTAAATATTTATGGGGTTGTGTAATACATTGGCTGAGAGTTGAAGGTGGGAATATACCATGTTTTGAATCTTTCCATTTGTTGCTGTTAGTTTCAGTGGGAAACACTATTTTCAGGCCTCTTAAAAACAACCAGCCCTAAACTTGTGTTTGCAACCCATCAGATAACTTTTCCTTAGTCATATAGAAGAAGCTGTTCTGTTATGTAGAAAGTTAAGGTTGCAGCCTGAAGATTACTTTTTCTGCGGCTAAGTCCTGTGGAATAAAATGGAACTCATTTCTGAATAGATAAGAAGAAGAGTTGGTTCTTATATGCTGCTTTTCTCTACCCGAAGGAGTCTCAAAGAAGCTTCCAATCGCCTTCCCTTCCTCTCCCCACAACAGACACCCTGTGAGGGAGGTAAGGCTGAAAGAGCCCTGATATTACTGAAGAAGAAGAAGAGTTGGTTCTTATATGCTGCTTTTCTCTACCCGAAGGAGTCTCAAAGCGGCTTACATTCGCCTTCCCTTTCCTCTCCCCACAACAGGCACCCTGTGAGGTGGGTGAGGCTGAGAGAGATATTGTTTAGTATTGCTCCCTAAAATAACAAAACATTTCCTGTTCTGTTTTTTGTTCTTTTTTTCCTTTCCCCTTCCAACTGAGATGTTCTCAGAGACCCAGAGCATCCTGTCTGCCAAATTTCATAAATATAAGAGAAAGGGTCCAGTTTTATAGGCAGAATACCACCCTTTGAAAGTGGGTTTATAAGAGTAGAACTCTGTTTAGGATTGCACTATAAATTTTTGAGTGGGCCCCCTACAAATGCCAGCAGAGTTACTATTGTGTAACTGGCATCCCCAGAAGGTTGACACACAGATGCACATACATTCTGTCCCCGACGCCTCCTTTAGCAACTGTAAAGAAAGGCATGTGATGGAGAGTGTATTGGAATGCTGAGAGGGAGTATTGAATGCTACCTCAAAATGGCTGCCATAGAAGGTGGAGCCAAACCCCAAAATGGCTGTCACACTTTACAGAAGAATCTCTGAACAGGAATAAAAGAAACAAAAAAAAAAACCCTGGGGAAGATGCTTTTTGAGAAGCTTGGTGGACTCCAAGGAAAGTATTGGCAGGCACTCTGTTGCCTATGGGTTCCACGTTGGGGACCCCTGCCCTAAATGCTTTACACCTGCAACTTGAAGGGTGACCCATTCATGGGTGTTCAGGTCAAGAGATAAGCAGAGATGGTTTGCCACTGCCTTCCTTAGGATACCAACCCTAGTTTTCCTTGCTGGTCTTCCATCCAAGTGGCTGACCCTGCTTAGTTTTCCAGCTGTGTTTGGCCACACTGGGGGGGGGGGGGTTCAGGTTCCTAACCCTGCCCTGGAGGCACAGAATCCCCATTCATATGAAGCCTGATTTCAGGTTAAAATTCTTGTCTGCCTTCATCATTTCATAGCTACTTCATTTCTCATAGCTGCCTTCTCAGGTGAAGTTGGCTGGAAAACAGCCAGTGTCATTTGTGAAAGGAGAGGATTATAGCTATTGAGGGTTGGAGTGGTCATGCTTTTTTGTATATAAAGATGTTTTCTTCACCTCTTGTTAAAATAATATGAACGCCTTTTATTTGAGAGTCTGATGCATTAGAGCGCCTTCACATTTTGTGGCTGCCCAGCGTGAAAAGTTATCTGTTGCTGCAGGTTGCTACTCTTTGTGTTATTAAGGCCAAACACACCATAATCCCTCGATTATAGGTCAGCGAATGCCAGGGAATGTCACATAATATTAAATATGAAGCAGGAAGTTACAGAACTTCTAGTCCCTGCAAATAAAACATCCTTGTTAAGGAGAATTGCTAAGGTAGTAAGTAGAAACTGAAGCAGGCCAGAGATCTCAATGGCATTGAGTATTAAATTAAATATTAATAACATTACATTTTACTTTTGGGGGGCAAAAAGACAATGGGTTCTTAACCTTGAACCCTCTCTAGAACAGGGATTCCTAACCAGGGGTCTGTAGACCCCAGGGGGTCTTTGGGAATTCCAGAGGGGATCTACAGTAGGCTTATGTGCTTTGGTGCGCTTCAGCCACTTTGGCTGCCACTCAAGGCCGAGGCGACCAGCGGCATGGTGCGGGGAGGAGGGGCAGCGCCGGTGGCGGCATGTGAATGATGCGCTGAACGGTGCACCTCTGCCGGCGCCGCCCCTCCCCCCCGCACCACGGTGCTGGCCACCTTGGGCTTGAATGGCTGCTGAAAGGGCCAAAGTATGCCAAAGTGTGCCGAAGCGCAAAAGCCTAATCCACGGTGTTTCCCCTCCTACCTTAGTGGACTTGGCCACAAGCTAGGGAGCTGGCTGCCTCCATCCAGAGGGCTCAGTGGTTAGGCCATGGGTGTAACAATCAAAGAGGGGGGAAGTCAGTTCAATCATGTTATTGGGGGTATGGGCTGTCTCAGCTCCTGCCATTCTTTCAAGCCAACAAGAGGCAGAGCTACCACAGTAGTAGTTAAGACAGGGCGAACGATTGAAAGGAGGGCAAAGACTATGAGGGGTGATGTCACTTCTGGGGAACATGGCTGGGAGGCGTGGCCAGCTGACATCACCTCTGGGGGTCCTTGAAGCCTGAACATTTATTTCAGGGGCTTCTCCACAGTCAAAAGGTTGAAAAAGACTGCCCTAGAAGCTATGAAGAGACTAGTACACTTGGTCACATGATGAGAAAAAAAAAAGACTCATTAGAAAAGACAACACTTGTAGGAACAGATAGAAGCAGTAGGAAAAGAGGAAGCCCAACATGAGATGGATTGATTCCATCAAGGATGCCTTGGCACTTAGTTTCAAAGTCCTGAGTGAGACTGTTAATGATAGGCTGTTTTGGAGGACTCTGATTCATAGGTTTGGTGTAGTGGTTAGGAGTGTGGACTTCTAATCTGGCATGCCAGGTTCGATTCTGTGGTCCTCACATGCAGCCAGCTGGGTGATCTTGGTCTAGCCATGGCACTGTTAAAACTGTTCTGACTGGGCAGTGATATCAGGGCTCTCTCAGCCTCACCCACCCCACAGGGTGTCTGTTGTGGGGAGAGGGAAGGGAAGGTGACTGTAAGCTGTTTTGAGCCTCCTTCGGGTAGGGAAAAGCAGCATATAAGAACCTCTTCTTCTTCTTCTTCTTCTTCTTCTTCTTCTTCTTCTTCTTCTTCTTCTTCTTCTTCTTCTTCTTCTTCTTCTTCTAGGGCTGCCATATGTTGGAGGCAAGTTGATGGCACACACATTGCTAAATACTAATTTCAAGACCAACAAAGATTTATTCAAAGGGTGAATTTTCATGTGCAGGCACACTTCCTCAGACAATGGGGAAAAATCAGTTTTTGGATTTGGAACAAAAGAAATGTTGTGATGTACATGAACATGGTGTCCAAAAATCAAATTCACCTCACGTGCTGCTTTTGCCTCTATAATTAGCTGCATTCAGTATATCAGCTGGCTGCATCTTTGCCAGTGGTGCATGCTGACAGTTCCTTGGGTTTCAGGGTTTCTGTTCATTCCCAAAGCCTCATGAGTAGGTTACCCACCGCTTAACAAAGCAACATGCTTCTGCACGGTTGATAGCTATCAAGTTGTCAGATGTTCAGAACTTACTGGATCAAATTAAAGCTTCCATGTAGTGGTATGTAGTGCCCATAATTTACCTCAGGTGTAGCCAGTCTGTGGTTCCCCTGATGTCCATGGGCTACAATTACCATGAGTACCTGCTGGCATCTGGAGAGCCACAGTTTAGAATCATAGAGTTGGAAGGGACCTCATGGGTCCTCTAGTCCAACCCCCTGCACTATGCAGGACACTTACATTTCTGCATAGTACAGGGGGTTGGACTAGAGCAGTGGTCCCCAACTCCGGGTCCGGGGACCGGTCCCGGTCCGTAGATCAGTCAGTACAGGGCCGCGGCCCCTCTTCGTCCTCCTCCCCGACTGCTGCCTCAGGGGCTGCCCTGCCACTCTGCCACTGGCTCACCTTTGGTGCTCTCCAGTGGCCGCCATGGCTGGGGCTCCCCCTCAGTGTGGCACTGTGCAGCTGCTGCTGGCAGCACCCCCCAGTAGATGGCGGGAAGTCAGGGGCGGCGGCAGGAAAGCAAGTGGAGCAGGAACTCAGCCGGTGGCGACGTCCTTTGGCAAAAGACTATCCCACTGCCCTGGGCCTCAGTAAAATTGTCAAGCGTTGACCGGTCCCCGGTGATAAAAAGGTTGGGGACCACTGGACTAGAGGACCCATGAGGTCCCTTCCAACTTTGGCTACCCCTTCTTGGTTGTGGGAATCAGATGGGCAACTTGGAAAAGCCTGGAATATTAGAGAGACAAGCTATTTATCTCCTTTCCAGCAACAGAGGGAAAGACCACTTTCGTTTGTAAATATTCTTCTTTCCTTTTGGGTTGGGAAAGACAAGGAGCAGACAGATTGCTGTTCAGTAGGTTACAGATTGCTAATTTCAAAAGCAGAAGGGCACAGCCACTGCTGAGTAAGGCAAAGTTAGCCAAGCTGTTGTGGTTACAACAGTTGCATCTTGCAGAAAATAAATAGTCCCGTGGCAAGCAGAAGAGGAACAAAAACCTCAGCCCAGATTTCACTCCGCTTCCACTAGCCAGCTGGCAGACTCTTCCTGGTTGTCTTCCCTCCTGTTTTGGTTAGCTTCAATCTTTATAATAAGAAAATAATGAGCCAGTGAATCCTAAAATAATTCATGTTTGTATAAACTGCTGTCAAGTTGCAGCAGACTTAAAAGGACTCCAGGCAAGGGCCTTTGAGCGCAGTTTACACTATGTCTTATGCAGAGTTACTGGGCATTGGCTTTAGTAAATCCTCATATGATTGTAATGATTATCTGTTCCATGTTAACAGTATAGGCTTTCATGGACCGTTTATGCACTGGGAACTTCACTGCCCCACCCCCCTGTCAGGAGCACAGATCGGGGGCTGATGAGGTGCACCAGGCCAAATGTTCCCCCATGTGGGTGCAGGAAGAGGTGGGGGCAACCTGCCATGACTAAAACTCCAGCCTGCATCCCAGCATGAAACCTCCAGTGCATAAACGGTCATGTGCAGGCACACTGAAGAACTGTGCGTGCACACGAAAGCTTATACCTTGAATAAAGCTTTGTTGGCTTTAAAGGTGCCACTGGACTTGAACTTTGTTCTGCTGCTTCAGACCGACATGGCTACCCACCTTCAAGCAATTGCATTTTTGTCAGATGAAGGGTGCTTGCACTCGAAAGCTCACGCCTTGAATAAATCTTTGTTGGTCTTAAAGGTGGTACTGGACTCTGGTTTTATTGTGCTGCTTCAGACCAACACGGCTGCCCATTTGAATCTGTCCTTAAAGTGAGAAATGTAAGCCGTGATCAGATTAGGTTTTTGAAACGAGCAGTCTGAAAGTAAAGGATGACAGCTGTCAAAGTTGAAGCTTCACCATTTGCTTTGGTGTGAGATCCGGCTTTCGTTTTATTTTTGACCTTTGTTTAGACAGGATGAAATTCTGGATGGATGCTTTCATTCACAGTCACAACCTAAGTGGGTGCTGTCGATCAAATTCAGCCACAACAAAACACATCTCCCTCCCTCCCTCCCCCGGAATAAAGCTTTCCATTAACTCCGGTGGACTTAGAAATGGTACAACTTTCTTTAGGATGGTGCTGTAAGCATCACAGGTGAGGCTGAGAGAGCCCTGGTGGGGGAGTGCAGAATCAAACCCGGCTTGCCAAATCAGAAGTCCGCACTCCTAACCACTACAGCAATCAGGGAACTTATCTCTGATATCTAGAGGTAAGATATAATTCCAGGGGATCCCCAGGTCCCACCTGGGGACTGGCATCCCTAGTTCTAGTGCATACCAATGCAGCTATCCTTTGAAACTAGTTTGGCAGAAGCGTATTCAACCTCAAGTTGAAGACGTTTGCCACTTCTCAGACAAAAGAGGCCACAAACCGTGGAAATACTTTGCTTCCTTTCTAGCTCTGTTAGCATGATTGACAGGTAGACAAACTGGAACGTGTCCGGAGGAGGGCAACAAAGATGGTGAGGGGTTTGGAGACCAAGATGTATGAGGAAAGGTTGGGGGAGCTTGGTCTGTTTAGCCTAGAGGACTGAGAAGGGATTTGATAAAAGGCTGCCATGAGGATGGAGCAGAGGTGTTCTCTCTTGCCCCGGAGAGATGGACCAGAACCAATGGGATGAAATTAATTCAAAAGAAATTCCGTCTTAACATCCGGAAGAAATTCCTGACAGTTAGAGCGGTTCTCAGTGGAACAGGCTTCCTTGGGAGGTGGTTGGTTCTCCATCTTCAAAAATTTTTAAACAGGCTGGATGGCCATCTGATGGAGAGGCTGATTCGGTGAAGGCTCAAGGGGGTGGCAGGTGACAGTGGATGAGCGATAGGGTTCTGAGTGTCCTGCATAGTGTAGGGGGTTGGACTAGATGACCCAGGAGACCCCTTCCAACTCTATGATTCTAGGTCCCTGTGGATTGAAGATTTGCACCTCATTTGTTTCTTGTGCTGCTTACCTGGCCCTTCATGCAGATCTGTGCATGGTATACATAGTGGAGGTGGTTGCCGGTTTATTCAATGCTGTCCTTTTAATGTGGTGTTTTCTCGCGTTTACTGAGCTTAATAGATTGCAACTTCCAGCAGTGACTGAGGGCATAGCCATTGGAAGCTGTGATTCTATAAACTACGTAACCAAAGGAAGGGGTAACTGCTGATGTACCTTGTACTTTCTACAGCATTGAATCTTGTGGCTGCACAGGGAAGCGAATTGTTAACAATACTGTAGGGAGAAAATGTTTTTTTCTGAACATCTTTAACAAGCACCTCTTGACTTTTTAATCAGTGGAGGACAGACTGCTGGAGAGTGGATGAATGTGGCAAACAGCAGATAGATTTAGAGCATTCAACAGTGTTGTGTGGCCGAGGGATGTCTTGGGCAGAGATCATTGGTCTGACAACAGGGATTTACAAGTGTGTTTTCATCTGTGAAATGCTGGAGGACCGGGTAACGTTATCTTGATCTTAGCGCTGTTTTATTTAGATAACAGGGCTCATTTTATTGCCAATTGAAGCAGAAAACACAATTGGCCTACATTGACTTTTAAAAAATGACACCCTTTATATGTCCCTCTCGTTTTTCCTTTTATCAAATAGAAGTTTTAGTGCAACTTGCTGCTTTCATGTATATCTCTGATGGCCTGTTTCTATCACTATTAGCCAGAGGAATCTAAAAATAATAGTTTATTTTATAGATAAAAACAGTCTTAATGTACAATCCAAGTATGTCCTGTAGCCCTGTTATTATGCTAAACGGCCATAATTCCCAAGGAATATAAAATTGGAAGTCATTCAGCCTGACAACCAGAGACATTAGTTACTCTTTCAGTATCCAGAGTTTTAGTAGAGCCTCAGTTAAGGCTGCCACCCTCCAGGTGGAGATGTCTCTGACCATTTTTGCACTGGAGGCTTTGCACCGGGCTGCAGACTGGAGTTTGAGCCAGGATAGGCTCCCAAATGGGGGAGCATTTGGCCTGGTGCACCTTGTCTGCACCGGATTTGTGCTCCTGCATGGGAGCTGGGACAGCCAAGTTCCCAGTGCAGAAACGGTCTCTGAATTACAACTGATCTCTATATCAGTGGTCCCCAACCTTTTTATCACCGGGGACCACTCAACGCTTGACAATTTTACTGAGGCCCGGTGGGGGGGGGGGTAGTTTACTCCTCTACTCTCAACCACTGCCCTAACGCTCTCTGATCGCTATGGTAATATTTAAACATCCCTTCAAAATAAGATACAGACATGCCACAACAATAAACATAAGGAACATTTTATTTTCATGGAAATTTTAACTCATGACAATGACAAATCAATGGGAACCCTGAGCTTGTTTCTCTGCAACGAGATAGTCCCATCTGGGAGTGATGGGAGACAAGGACACCCGAAGTGTGTTGTAAAGGGCCGGGATGAAGTAAAGGGCCGGGGGGGGGGGAGAAGGTGTCCTTTGCGGCCCACCTCCAATTAGTCGACGGATCACATGTGGTCCGCAGCCCACAGGTTGAGGATCGCTATATTACAGAGATCAGTTTCCATGGAGAACATGGCTGCTTTGGAGAGTGAACTCCGTGGCATTCTATCTAACTGGGGTTCCTGCCTTCCCCAATCTCTACCCCCAAACCTCCACGAATTTCCCGTCCCAGAGGTAGCACCCTCAGCCTCAGGATTAAATATCCCTATCTATAAATCTTCTTTATACATAATGTGGCAATTCTATAAGCAGTATTTCATGGGTAGGGATATACACATTTTCAAATGAATGCATTGTTAATATTTGTTTATCTTATAGAATGCTAGCAGTAAAGCTCGTTGTGTGTGAAATACAATGGATTCTAGGTAGCAGTTGGTGTGAAGCGCTGTCCAGAGCCCATCAGCCAGGTGGGACACACCGTGCCACTCTGCCCCCGCCTTGGGCTGTAGGTTGCCCTTCGATGATACCATCACCACTCAACTGTAGAGTATAAAAATCATCTCAGCAGACAAAAATGGCTGCTTTGCAGGGGGGAGACTTTGAGTCATTGTACCCTTCTGAGGCCCCACCTCCAAATCTCAAGCCCTGTAAGAGAGCTCTTCTGCCAGGTCTTTCATTGAGACCAGGGTGCAGATGATTGGGAGACCCCTCCATATGTAAGCGGCAGAAATGCTGTCTGAAGCTGTCTGCCCATGAGGTTGGGAGTTCGATCCCAGCAGCTGGCTCAAGGTTGACTCAGCCTTCCATCCTTCCGAGGTCGGTAAAATGAGTACCTGTATGGCCTGTATGGCCCCTTCCAACTCTATGATTCTATGACATGTCTCCGTGGAGTAACCGCAGAGTGCCCCAGAAGCCCCTTGCCCAACCCATCTCCCTTCTTGCTGGCAAAACTACCCCATGCCTACTCATGAATTTCATCAGCTGTTGCTGTGCAGATCCACGGACTGCCTTTTTCCTGTTGGTCAAATATCCCCCACTCAGGGCCAATAGCCTGCTGTTTTAAGCTGTGAGTTGTTGGGGGGGGGGCATGGGGCATGCTTGATTATATAGAAAGATGAGACAGAAGGAGAATGTTATGCCATATGGAATGCTTTAAGTTTTGTACAGTGCTAAGCAAATTGCTGATACAACTATATTGTACTCTCCTGTTGCAACAGCATGGTGTAGTGGCTAAGTGAGGTGGACTCTCATCTGGAGAGCGAGCCAGGATTGATTCCCCACTCCTCCACAGGAAGCCTGCAGAATGACCTTGGGCCAGTAACAGTTTTTTTCAGAACTCCCTCAGCCACACCTACCTCTCAAGTGACTGTTATGGGGAAAGGAAAGGAATGTGGTTGTAAGCCACCATGACTTCTCAAGTTGGAGAATAACAGGATATAATAACCTATTTATCTTCTTCCTGTATCTGTTCTTGTGTGTGTATATGTGTGTACCATTTAATCTGTCAATTGAGAAGGTATTTCATAATCTAATGCAGTAAGCTCTGGCCCACAAAAGCTTAAAGTACTGTAAATCAGCATCAAAGTGCTACAAGTCTCCGTTTAATGAGTGGAATTATTCAGGAATAGGTTTTCCCTGTAATTAGTATTTTAAACCCAGATTTTCCCCAGCCTATGGTTCAAAGTCTCTCTCAACCATGAAGTTTATTTGTTGACCTTGGACAAGTCTCTGACTCTTAAATTTACCTCTCCTGTGCTTCCTATGCTTGTAGTAAAGATTTAAAAAAGAAGATATCCTAAGCTTCTTGTAGAAAGATGAAGGTAAAAGTAAAGGTAAAGGTATCCCCTGTGCAAGCACTGGGTCATGTCTGACCCTTGGGGTGACGCCCTCTAGCGTTTTCATGGCAGACTCAATACGGGGTGGTTTGCCAGTGCCTTCCCCAGTCATTACTGTTTACCCACCAGCAAGCTGGATACTCATTTTACCAACCTCGGAAGGATGGAAGGCTGAGTCAACCTTGAGCTGGCTGCTGGGATTGAACTCCCAGCCTCATGGGTGGAGCTTTCAGACTGCATGTCTGCTGCCTTACCACTCTGCGCCTCAAGAGGCTCTTGCAAAGATGAAGGTAGAACTCAAGAATGAAAAAATTTCTTTGGTTAAAAATGTTGGAGTAAAAATGTATTTGTTGCAAGCCTGTTTTATGATCTCATGTAAATTCTGTAAAATTCTTGAATCACCTCATGTCATAATTGCAGAAGCTTTGTGTGGTTCTTGCTCACAAAATAGTTACAGAATCAGTTTTTTCCTGATTTCTTGAGTTCAGCACTTAAAACAATAGCAACCAGTCCTTTAAATTAGCGATCCCCAACATGTGGGCTGCGGACCACATGTGGTCCTTCGACTAATTGGAGGTGGGCCCCGAAGGATGCCTTCTCCTCCCCCCCCCCCGGACCTTTACTTCATTTTTTAAAATTATTATTATTATATTTATACCCCGCCTCCCGCCGAAGGCTCGAGGCGGCATCCCCCCCCCCCCCCGGCCCTTTACAACACACTTCGGGTGTCATTGTCTCCCATCATTCCCAGATGGGACTATCTCGTTGCAGAGAAACAAGCTCAGGGTTCCCATTGATTTGTCATTGTCATGAGTTAAAATTTCCATGAAAATAAAATGTTTCTTATGTTCATTGTTGTGGCGTGTCTGTATCTTATTTTGAAGGGATGTTTAAACATTACCATAGCGACCAGAGAGCGTTAGGGCAGTGGTTGAGTGTAGAGCAGGGGTAGTCAAACTGCGGCCCTCCAGATGTCCATGGACTACAATTCCCAGGAGCCCCCTGCCAGCGTTCGCTGGCAGGGGGCTCCTGGGAATTGTAGTCCATGGACATCTGGAGGGCCGCAGTTTGACTACCCCTGGTGTAGAGGAATAAACTACCCCCTCCCCACCGGGCCTCAGTAAAAGGCGTTGAGTGGTCCCCAGTGTTGAGTGATCCCCAGTGATAAAAAGGTTGGGGACCACTGCTTTAAATCACATGAGTTTGTGAAAAGGAACTTTTTACAATGCAATATTTTTAAAAAGTGTTTGAGACAAAGGAGTTTGTAAAAGATTGATCAGGAGGCTTTTAAATGTGGTAGCAGGAGCCTGTTACTGAGGGTGGCTAATTTTTAAATATTCTAAATGGAATTATTTTCTTGTTCCCATTGTTGTTAAGCTAATGATCATGTTGAATTTAATAATCCTTTGTGCAAATACATGCTTTGTGCTTTAATTAAAAGTGTGCCTGTAATAAACTCCTTTATTGTGTTTCCGTAAAGAACCAATATCCTTCATGTCAGTTTGTTTCTGAATTGTATCTAAAATATAAATGTATTCAAACTGTATTAGCTAATTTCTAGCTAATAATATTGTTGATACCTGTATCGAATTGTACATTGTAATCAGTGTACATTGTAATCAGCCTGATTAGAGCAGGGTAGAATTACTTAGGAGCAGAAACTTAGCATCTTTGGTGAGATGGAAGAAAGGGAAATTCTTGAACTCCGACTTATCCTATACTACCCTGGCCCTCAATTAGGCATATCCCAGTTCCCCCCGCCCTGGAATTTATACTAATCTCTCACAGTAAGATCCAGCAGTCCGATTCCTTCATTCCTTGAGTGATGCACAAAATATACTAGTATTAATTCATTTGAAGACTAATTGTTTTTTATACCCAGCTTTTCACTACCTGAGTCTCAAAGTGGCTTACAATCACCTTCTCTTCCTGTCCCCACAACAGACCCCCTGTGAGATAGGTGAGGCTGAGACAGCCCTGAGAACTGTGACTAGCCCAAGCCTCACAGCTGGCTGGATGTGGAGGAGAAGTAAGGAATCAAACCTGGTTCTCCAGGTTGGAAGCCACCACTCTTAACCATTGCACCTCATTGGCTGTCCTCTACTGTTGAGTATATCCATCCTGTTTTTCTCACCATTAGACACTCAAAAATCCCTTTCATAATCATTCACAATATATATAGTTTAGATCAGCGGTCCCCAACCTTTCTGAGGCTGGGGACCGGCAGGGCATCGGGCCGCGCCAGCGCGGACCGCGCCCGCTCATCGGGCTGCGCCCGCAGGCCACGCCCCCGCGGGCCACGCCCGCTCATCGGGCCGCGCCCACGGGCCATGCCCACGCATCGGGCCGCGGCCGCGCTTGCGGGCCATGCCCACACAGCCCGGCCCTGATTCCCTCTCCCCGCCCTCCCGCAGTAAGAAGCTTCCCGGGCCGCAAGCTTGCGGGCCTGGGAAGTTTTTTACTGCGGGGGGGGGGGCGGGGAGAGTGAGCCGCAGCCCGGCGCCATGGCCTTCGCGGCCCGGCACCGGGCCGCGGCCTGCAGGTTGGGGACCACTGGTTTAGATTACATGGACAACAACAATATACAATTACAATTCCTAGGCTGATTCTGGATCCATTGGGATAACTGTATTCACTCCACAGGCAGCAGGCTAGGAGCTAGGAGCCAAAGTCCCTTTGTTGGCCAAAGGGCTTGTACCTCTAGTGCAGTGGTTCTCAACCCAGAGGTTCCGACCCCCTGAGGGGTCATTTGGCCATTCCCAGGGGTTGAGGCGGTAATATGGTGTTGGCCTCCTCCATGTTGCCTCAGATCTCACCGAGGTGGTGCGGAGGAGACCCACGCCATGCTGCCACTGCGACCACTACCGCCACCTCTCCTGTCACACTGGCCTCAGCGCCACCTTGGTAAGCTCCAAGGCAGCGCAGAGGAGGCCAGTGCCATGCTGCCACCCCTCCGCCACCCCTACAGTGGGAGCAACAGCGGTGTGTGCGCATGTAAGTGCAAACGTCGCCGCTGCTGCCCCTACTGTAGGGGTCATGGAGTGGCGGTGGTTGAGAATCGCTCCTCTAGTGCCAGAAAAACCTCTGGCCATGGCCTTGCTTAAGTGCCTTTAACAGGAATGGAACCAGAAGTTCAAAATAGAGAGTCCCAAGATTCCCTTCCCTGCTTTCTTGCTTTGCTTTGACCCAATCAGGATAGCCCAGACCAGCCTGATCCCATCAGATCTCAGAAGCTAAGCAGGGTTAGCCCTGACTAATACCCGGAAGGGCGGCCCCCAAGGAATACCAGGGTCATGAAGCAGGGACAGGCAATGATAAACCATCTCCAAACATCTCTTGCCTGGTAGGCAGATGGTCTTATGATCTCCTGCTATATTAGAAGGATGAAGAGTTGGTTCTTCTATGCCGCTTTTCTCTGCCAGGAGTCTCAAAGCGGCTTACAATCCGCTTCCCTTTCCTCTCCCCACAACAGACACCCTGTGAGGTGGGTAAGGCCAAAAGAGCTCTGATATTACTGCTTGGTCAGAACAGCTTTATCAGTGCTGTGGCAAGCCCAAGGTCACCCAGCTGGCTGCAGGTGGGGAAGGAGCAGGGAATCAAACCTGGCTCACCAGATTAGAAGTCCACTCCACCAAGCTGGCTCTCACACATGCCATATGATAAACAAATATAGTCATTCTTATCACATATCTGGTGAAGAGGCAGGGAGAGGGGGAAGAAAAGGCTTAGGGCACTATAAGATACCATCCTGAAAACCACTCAACTATGCTTGTGAAGAAAACGGCAAGCGGATCAATTTATGAGTTTGCATCTCTTAAACCTTGCTTTAGCTAGTTGTTTTTCCAGCACTGAGATTAATCTGAAATCTGCATTTGAAAAATATGAGAGGTGGGGAAAGGTTCAGGCATTAGCATAGATGTTTTGATCTTGACTCCACTTGATTTTTCATGCCTATAAAATGAATCCCCAGTCATGCATTGTTAATACAGGAAACTCAGTAGTAATTGAAAATACTGCCATACATCAGACTTTTCAAATGTGTTGCTAATAGCAGTTCATTGTCTAAATAACATGGCGCTAAGCAGAATTAAAAATTAATGTTTAAATGCTTTATAGCACAACTTGAGAAATTTGTCCATAGCAACTGTAATTTGTCTCTTGGTCATATGTTTCAGCTTGGCTGACTTCCGTTCCCTTATAAATGTAAAAATAATGAATCAACCTTTAGCAGAAAATGTAATTCGATTGTTTAGAAAAATATGATCCGCCTTTGTGCTTGGCCTCTCACCTTTCCCTCCTCCCTTCCGATTCATGTTCAACATTTTCTTTCAAGCCTAATCTAGTGATAGACTGTACTTAAGATAGGCAGAGCTCTGGCCATGAGGAAGATCTGATTTGCCCTGAGATTTCTACTATTCTGTACGCTTCAGCACTAAATGAATAATTTTTCTCAACTATGAAAGTTAACAGTCTCACCAAATAAATCTTCGTTCTCTTTTGAGATGTATGAATGACATTTCTTGGTTTTGGTATTACAAGTTTTTCAGGATGGTGACCTCTCCCAGTGGAATTTTCAGTGGCATCCTAAACTGAGTTTCACTCTTCTGTTGTTGTTAATGTGTTTAGAAAGATGTGACTCTGCTTTTGAACATTTGGCAATGCTGTAATGGCCTTTCAATACAGCATAGGTATCCTGATGAATGGCCTTATTCTAGTCTTCACAAGGGCCATCATTACGATCATATTCCTTTGCATATATTTGCTCCAGCCATGCGTGCGCAAGCTGTAATTTCATCCTGATCATTGTTTTCCATTTCACATCCCAAGACTGTGATGATAGAGCACAAGATAGATGGTTGACTGTATGCTCTATTCTGCCAGTATATAAGCCTTAGGTGAGACAGAAGGCTTGTCGAATGAAAATACTGGAAAAAGAAAAATCCAATTATTATTCATAAATGCAGACAGAAAGCCAAAAGTGGCTCTGGATATGCGAAGGTACCCCCAGATTGTCCCAGTTTTGGAGGGACATCTGGGGGTACCTGGCAAATTGTACTTATGTTGAAATTAAAAATATATATATTACAATACTATTTTTGCGTTCTATGTGTTCTATGAAACTTTTTGTTGCTCCATATAGACCAAATTTTTAATTGAGATCCCCCCTCCCCCGGTCAATGGTATCCCGCTTTACCAATGTTAAAATCTGGTCACCTTAGGCTATGCACAATAACTATGTATAGCAATTTCCCGTTTTCAAAGGTTCTTCCTCAGTGGCTACCTACAACAAAACAATAATTGATGTCTTAAAAAATTAATACGCATATGAATTTATTATATACCTATTTTAAGTACCACCTACTGTTATTCACTACCTTCAAATGTTCCTACTAATATTCTCCAAGTATTTCCAAGCTAAAATATACGATATAGATTTAGAAGCTTACATAAACCTGCACTATTCCTGTTAAGTACAAACAGATTCACACACAGGGTATTCTTTATAAAAATGAAGAAGCTTTTACTTAAAAAAAAATGAATAGTAAATCTGGCAGCTGCGGCTGTAGCTTTGAAACTTACTTACTTGTGTATTCTCTCAGCATAGCATATAGCTAGTGAGTGATAGCCTTGGTTTAATAGATTCTAGGCCAGCAGAGACTCTTTTTAAAGCTAAATTCCTTGTTCAGGCAAAACCTCTTCTCTAGTGTGGTATCGCTTGTCCTCTCTGGTTTTGATTCTTCCTTTCTCCCTCTTATTTTTCGTTGGGAGCGATTGATACTAGTTGAGACCTCTAGGTCAAAGAAAGAAGGGGGAGAAAGCAGACAAGCCAGCTGCAACCTCGGATGGCTCTTTAATCTGTTTTAATGGCTGTGTTTTAATTTTGGGGTTTTTATGGTGGCCATGTTTTAAATGACTTTCTTGTAATGTTTTTACTTTACGTGCCATCTCTCGAGTGCGTCTCTGGAGAGACGGCATATTCATGTTCCACATAAATAAGAGAGGACAGGGATGTGGGGGAAAGATGTATTCCAATAAAATGGCATATCTCAGTGCTTCTGGAACCTATGCAGAGTTTTTGAAACGAAGACTGCAATCCCATGCAGAGTAAGGCATGCTTACACAAGGTGATTTCAGTGCAATTGTATATCTATTTACATATCTCGGTGCTTTACAGATCACAGGAAGATTTCTTCTCCTCTTCTGTCTTGTGCTGTTACTACTGCCAAACCTATAAAGAACAGAAATGTAGCTCACAAAGAGGTTTTATGTGAGGGAAAACAGAGTTTGGAGTGAGCAAGGCTATGCACAGACTCTGGTGCTCATCCCTGTGGGTCATGGGAGTTTACATACTGGCAGCTAAGGGCACACAGCCAGATAATTGTTGAGGATGACGCTGTAGTTATTAGAGGGCAGGGAGAGATGCTGTCGAATGTAATCCCATAATTAATTGCACAAATCCAATTAATTTCATTGGGATTTAAGCAATTCATACTTTGTTCAGTTCATACTCTAGATTTAGGTGCTGTGTTGTCTTATTCTGGTTACGTAATGCGGGGGTCCCCAACGCCGTTCCCGTGCCACGGGGTTTGCCAGTTTGGTGTAGTGGTTAGGAGTGCGGACTCCTAATCTGGCAAGCCGGGTTCGATTCTCCACTCCCACACATGCAACCAGCTGGGTGACCTTGGGCTCGCTATGGCACTGATAAAACTGTTGTGACCGAGCAGTAATATCAGGGCTCTCTCAGCCTCCCCCACCCCACAGGGTGTCTGTTGTGGGGAGAGGAATGGGAAGGCGATTGTAAGCCGCTTTGAGCCTCCTTCGGGTAGGGAAAAGCGGCATATAAGAACCAACTCTTCTTCTTCTTCTTCATCTTTCCTAGTGTTCAAGTATTTTTAGAAAGTGGGTGGGGCCAGCTGGGGCATTTATATATTTATGCGTTTCTATTTCCCAACACCCCCATGTCCAGCTTGTGGCAGGTTACAAATATTCCATCAATTAACCCCCTCCCCCAATAAAACCCCATTAAAATATCAATTAGGACATAAAATACAACATTAAATAAGCAAACATGGCAGTATAATCCCTTATTCCCCCCATAACATATAATCTAATAGGGGAAATGGTAAGAGGGGGAGCCATAACCCTCTCCATAGATGACCCTGGTGTACTGCTGCTTAGCATTGGGGGGGGGCAATTAGATCTTCTACTCAGACCCTTGCCTCAACCATAGAACATCAATTTAAAAACCCATCCCTAAATAAAAAAATTGTTCTCTCTCTATATATAGAATTAGAATATATATAGAAATATAGAACAAAATATGTAGAATATATATAGAATATTAAATTTCCCCAAACTGGAGTAATATCTCTGGATTTCTGTAGTAACCCTGGGATTACTAGTAACTCTAGTTGAGAATGACTGGTCTTGAACAGTGGTCCCCAACCTTTTTATCACCGGGGACCACTCAACACCAGGGACCACTCACCGGGGACCACTCAACGCCTTTTACTGAGGCCCGGTGTGTGGGGGGGAGGTTTACTCCTCTACTCTCAACCACTGCCCTAGCGTTCTCTGATCGCTATGGTAATGTTTAAACATCCCTTCAAAATAAGATACAGACACGCCACAACAATGAAGTGTATTGTAAAGGGCTGGGGGGGGGGATGAAGTAAAGGGCGGGGGGGAGAAGGCGTCCTTCGGGGCCCACCTCCAATAGTCGAAGGACCACATGTGGTCCGCAGCCCACAGGTTGGGGATCGCTAGTCTTGAAGGTAAGATCTGCATGCCAACACAACTAAAAGGAGAGACCGCAAGAAGCTCATTGCCTCTATCCACCAAGAACTATCAATTCCCTATTGTTTTGTTGGATGGGGTGGTACTTCTATGGAGTTTAGGACCATTAGTTAGCATTGATACAGAAATCCATGAATTAAGTGCTTTCTCCAGAGGACTGTAACACTATATACTCTTAGGAAATAAGTTGCATCGAACAAAGTGGGATTTGCCTCTGAGTAAATATGCCTAGTAGGAAGAGTCAGTAGCCCTGGAAAGACTAACAAAATTTGTGACTTTTGAGCTACTGCTCAGGAAGAGGGGGGGAGTGTGGGAGAGCCACCCCAGAATTCTGTATCCTGAATTATTTTCAGTCAATTTCCGAGCAATACTTATTTAGCACTGTGAGAACGTGGGTGACCCAGTAAAAGTGGCCAAACAAGAGAAAAGAAATGTGCCTTGTGCATTATATAGCAACCACCTAGTTCATCGGCGGGGTGGAGTGGGCTGTTAACTATGAAAGCTCTTGGCATAATACACTTGTTAAGTCTGTTGAGGTTTTTGTCCTCTCCCAACTACAATGGGATTGAGATTGCAGCTCATAATGCAGCCACAGAAACTAAGCTGATAAGGTGCCAATTACAGATATGCCATGCTTATTAGCTCTCTAGCAACCAAACATGATTTTACATAATTGTGGTCCTCACTTCATGTACAGTATGGGGATTGCCAGTTGCACTGCAATAAAAGCCCTTCAAATTGCTACAGGAGGAGATTGTTTTCAAGTACCGTATTTTCTCCAAATGACAGCAAACTGAATGTAAGATGGTCTCCCTTTTAAAAAGTCATATATCAAAAAAATATACTGACATAACTATGACTCGTATGTAAATGTAAGACAATCCCACCCCCCTTTTAGTGTGGAGAGAACCTAGATTTGCACTGAAGTAAACGTTGTAATTTTTAAATTCCTTTATCATTCCTTTCTTTTTATTCCTTGTATTTCCTTAGAATCGCATTGATTTTACCAAAATTTAACGACAGAAAAATCATATTCATTTTTTTCCATGCAAGGGATAAAAGGGCTAAAACAAATTGTGCTACCACCAAAGTAATCATAGGATCGTTATCTTTTAGCAAATGAAACCAAATTTACAAAATATTTGGGGGGAGGGGGTTAAACTGGCCAATAATAAATGACTTGTTATAATAATAATCTCAAATATTCTTTAAAAGGCTGTATTATTATTCAGTAACAATTCAGCTTTAGTTTTCCCTCCTGCATGACACTTGGAGGAAGTCCTGTTGAATTCAGCTATGTTTATCTCCCAGTGTGTTTGGTTAAGACTTCCTGTTTCTTGTACAGTGCACCGACTTGAGTCAGGCTGAGGGAAAAAATAAACTGCCATGTAGTTTAGTGAGTTATCAGTGAGCAAGGTAAAAGTTTACCAGCCTTCTTCTTGTCGAGACTGTAAAATATGTGACATTCCTGTCGTGAGTATATGGAGAGATCTCCTAGGACCAGTTCCTCCTCTCTCAAATATCGTGATGGAGATCTGGGGGAGGTTTTATTGAATCTGCTTCATCTGCCTTGACTTGGCCCAGGCTAGCCTTATCTTGTAAGATCTTAGATCAGGGGTAGTCAAACTGCGGCCCTCCAGATGTCCATGGACTACAATTCCCAGGAGCCCCTGCCAGCATCTGCTGGCAGGGGCTCCTGGGAATTGTAGTCCATGGACATCTGGAGGGCCGCAGTTTGACTACCCCTGTCTTAGATACTAAGTGGGATCAGCCCTGGTTCGTACTTGGGTGGGAGATTACCAAGGAAGTCCAGGGTCACGGGCCAGAGGCAACCCATGGCAAACCACCTCTGAACAGTCTCTTCCCTTGAAAACCCTACAAGTGTAGTGGTTAAGAGCGGTAGCCTCTAATTTGGAGAACTGGGTTTGATTCCCTACTCCTCTATATGCAGCCAAGCTGGGTGCCCTTGAGCCAGTCACAATTCTCTCAGAGCTCTGATTGGTATAGAAGAATATCCATGAATAAAAGCTGGGAAAAACTGAATTGGATACTCTAACTCAGGTATTCCCAATAAAGGGTTCATGGACCCCTGGGGGGTCTGTAGAGGTTCTGAAGGGGGTCCCTTGGAGCTCTGAAGTGACATGGTATTGAGTGGGGTGTGGGATGTCTTCTCAGCTCCTACTCCTCTTTCGGGCAGAACTTCCATAGTAGTAGTAAAGGCAGAGGGAGAGGAGCAAAAGGAGGGCTATGAATAGTGATGTCACTTCTGTGGGCATGAGTCTGTTTACTAATTTGCTCTCTCCAGCCTGTTGTGAGAAGAGGAAGGGAAGGCAATTGTAAGCCACTTTGAAACTCTTGAAGGTAGAGAAAAAAACCCTTTTTTTGTTCTTCTCTCTCCCACCCACCTACTGATGAGGTTCTAGAGTTGGGTGCTTCAGCGTCTGAAGCAGCCGTTCACGCCCGAAGCAGCCAGCGCCCCGGGGGGGGGAGGGGAGGTGCGCGCCCCCTCCCCACGGCACAACCTAGCTGCTTCAGGCGTGAATGCCTGGTTCAGACGCCGAAGCGACCAACCCTAGGTTGTACTTTTCAAAGGAGAAAAGCTGTTTTTTTTATAACCCTGCTTTTCAGTACCCAAGGAGGGTCCTAAGTGGCTTACAAGCACCTTTCCCTTCCTTTCCCCACAACAAGCACCCTGTGAGGTAGGTGGGGCTGAGAGAGATCTAAGTACTGTTCTGGAGGAACAGCTCTAAGAGAACTGTGACTAGCCTATGGTCACTCAGCTGGCTGCAGGTGGAGGAGTGAGGAATCAAATGGCTCTCTAGATCAGAAACCGCTGTTACTAATCAGTACACCATGATGGTTCTGCCCAGCAGCTTAAGTGCCTCTCTGTCCCTTCTGTTGCCTACTTCATCATCAGTTGGCAGGCCTCTGCCACTGAGCAGCTGTTGACTATTGAGGCCAAATTGCTGATTGCCTATTCTGTTCTTCTCTTGCTATTGCTCTGTAAACTGGTGAAAAGGGAGAGCCTGTTGCATTATTTTGGACTATAGCATAGATTGGTAGCACCTTTGGTTAGTTCTCCAGTATACCTTCATGTGTTTTTTTTTTCTACAATTTCTCCAATAAAGATATTTTTCAGAATGGTTGTTGCAGACTTTTCAGCACTCAGGGAAATAATTCTGAAACTATTGCAGTTTGAGGTAAGGTCATTTATATGAAAATAACCATTGTAGTTATCAGGTCCTTTGTCAGACTGTTTAAGCAAACTATTCAAAACATTGTAGGCTCCATTCTGGGGGGGGGGGGGCGGATTTGGGAAAAGAATTCAGGAAATCTACAAAGAGCCTGGAGAAGGGAGGCTGAGAGGAGACATGATTGCTGTCTTTAAGTATTTGAAAGGTTGTCACTTAGAGTAGTGGTCCCCAACCCCCGGTCCGGAGACCGGTCCCGGTCCGTGGATCAGTCGGTACCGGGCCGCATCTCCTCCTCGCCCTTCTCCCCAGCTGCTGCCTCAGGGGCTGCCCTGCCACTCTGCCAATGGCTCACCTTTGGTGCTCTCCAGCGGCCGCCATGGCTGGGGCTCCCCCTCGGCATGGCACTGCGCAGCTGCTGCTGGCAGCACCCCCCAGTGGGCAGTAGGAAGTCAGGGGCACCGGCGGGAAAGCAAGTGGAGCAGGGGCTCAGGCAGCGGTGGCGTCTCTCGGTAAAAGACTACCCCCTCCTGGGCTTCAGTAAAATTGTCAAGTGTTGACCGGTCCCCGGTGATAAAAGGTTGGGGACCACTGACTTAGAGGAGGGCTGGAAGCTGTTCCTGTTGATAGGAGAGGAGAGGACAGGACACACAGTCATGGTTTTAAACTACATGTAAAATGATACTGGCTAGATAGCAGGAAGCTTTTTTTTCACAGAGTAAGTAGTTCAGCTGTGGAATCTGTTGCCTAAGGAGATGGTGAGCTCCCCCTCACTGGCAGTCTTCAAGCAGCGGTTGGACAGATCCTTAGCATGGATGCTTGAGGATGATCTTACCTAGAGCAGGGCGTTGGACTAGGTGTCCTGGCTGGCCCTTCCTAACTCTATGATTCTATGAAATGCAGTACATGAAAAATTATTTCAGCAGTGATGCAAAGAAGTTGGTTCTTGTATGCCGCTTTTCTCTATCTGAAGGAGTCTCAAAGTGGCTTACAATCGCCTTCCCTTTCCTCTCCCCACAACAGACACCCTGTGAGGCTGAGAGAGCCCTGATATCACTGCTTGGTCAGAACAGCTCTATCTAGCTTTGCCAGAAATACTTGCTCAAAGTTTAAGGCAGTCATGCACATGCAAAAAAAGAATCTTGTTCTAATGGGTGTTCTAGAAGCCACTGGAATGTATATCTTTTCCTTGCCAGTTGAAGATATTGTGACTCTTTTCTGTTGGTGGTATAGGAGAAAGCCACATTATGGGATTCTCTTCCTGTGAACTAATGCTTCTTACCCAGAGTACTATGGGATGGTTAAATGTGGAAGTGGCTCTCACATAGCTATGGCTACATCAGAAGCAGGGTTACGCTTGTGTCGTGAAATTTGAATTTTTAAATTCCTTTTAATCTTTATTAGGACTGGGGAAAACTTCTTTTTGTCCCCAAAAGATTAGCTCTTGCACTATCCGCAGAATTACTAAAAAAGAAAAACAGTGCTTAGGGTAATTTTGAAAATTAAGCACGCTTTGCAGTGCCTTGTATTGTCTATGCTTAAAGTAATAAACTGCATTTTTGTCTTTATTTATGCAAATTTGGGTTTTTTTTTTAAAAAAATCAGTGATTGCATTAGTCTGGCAACAGGAAAGCAATACTCATACACTAATGACTCCTGAAAGAGTTCCATTTATTTCTTTTTCTCAAGGAAAGAAACTGTTCGTATCAGTTCACCGACGTCTTCTTGTTGGAGAGCGTAATTTGATTAACTCATAATTGATGGATCTTTGTCTGGAAAATCATTAGTTATGGGGATTAGATGCTGACTTGGTGCTTGTTTTTCTGCACCCCAGTCAGAGTGTAATCCTGTTTTAACCTTGGGTCCCTGCTGATCTCCCCCCTGCCCCCAATAGAGGTTGCAAAATCTTCACTGGCAAATCAGTGCTATTATGCCAGTTTTCTTGGCAAGCTACTTAAGCTAATAGGGTACAACAGATGTACTGGGGGGACTGGGCAGAGTTGGATATGTAGAATCACTCTTGATTTGCCAGTGATCTGCCAACTGGGCAGAGTTGGATAAGTAGAATCACTCTTGATTTGCCAAAATAACAGTTCAGCAATGAAATTCAACGGAGATGCCAAGTATATGTGATTGGCTGATCTTTTCTTTTTAAAGCAGCTCTGTATACAGAAGTGTGATTTGGGGAGAAAAAAGGCATTTTTTTTAACTTCCTAGACAAACTAGGTATTCATTGCATTTATGAATTTTCTCATTTATGCTATAAAGCTAAGTGTAGGGAAGTGTTTATTTTTAAATGAAAATTCATAATGTTAGCCAAGGAAACTGAACCTTGGCCCTTTCCATACTTAGCTGTTGCTCTGGTTGGGTCAGCATGTGGAGAGCCAGGGGACACAGCTCCCCCGAGTTAACACTGATGTTAATTAACATCAGGAGCCTGAGTGTGATTCTGGATGCCTCCCTTTTATTGGACATCCAGATTTAGGATGCTTAGGGCTGATCCTGCATTG
Organism: Paroedura picta; assembly: GCF_049243985.1. Classification (NCBI taxonomy): domain Eukaryota; kingdom Metazoa; phylum Chordata; class Lepidosauria; order Squamata; family Gekkonidae; genus Paroedura; species Paroedura picta. The sequence goes on along the minus strand of NC_135374.1, from coordinate 15,885,971 downwards.
AGCAGGGGGTTGGACTAGATGGCCTGTATGGCCCCTTCCAACTCTATGATTCTATGACTCTATGATTACTGGCGTTGCTTGCCTGCCGTTTTTCTACCCTTGCAAGGCATGATAACTTGCGCCTTATTTCTTGGCCTCAGACATAGCTAGGGTGATCCATGTGACAGTCCCCTCTAGATTTGATTCTACATAGCGTTTCCCTTGCTACGACTCTGGAAACTCCAACTGGTTCAAAATGTGCTTACCCTGTGGAGGGCATATATGACGCCAGTGCTTGTCCACCTGCATTGGCTCGAGTTTGGAGACTGGATCAGATTCAAGGTTTTGGTATTAACGTTTAAAGCCCTAACAGCCCTACAGGACTGCCTTTTCTACTACGCCCCCCAAAGAGCATTAAGGTCATCTGACCAAAATCTACTCAGGATCTCCAGCCCAAACTGAGTGAATTTGGCCTTGATCAGGGTGGGGGTCTTTTCAGCCCTGGCCCCAGCCTAGTGAAAAGCTCTGCCAAAAGAGATCAGGGCCCTGTAGGACCTTAATCAATTCTGCAGATTCTGCAAGACAGAGCTTTTCTACCAGAACCATGGTTGAGTCCCAAATAGACCATTAAGAAATGCTGAAACACTTACAAGCCTATCTTGCAGGGTTGTTGTACTGATAAAGAGTGGGGAAAGCCATATACGTTGTCCTGAGCTTCAAGGATAAAAGGTGGAATAACAATAAAAATAAAATCAGTGTTAGCAATGAGTGTTCATGTTTTTCTGTCTCAGATTCTGACACACTGGAAGGTATAATATGATGAAAGGCCAAGATATTTGTCGTTTATTGGTTGAGTGGCACTACCCTTATGTTTGGCCTTGTCTTCAGATCTGCTAACTTTAAAATCTGATCTGTCTGATGCACGATCATATCGTTGGCTGATTCATTGTCCCCTTCTTATTCTCTCCATAATTATACAATTGCCTGGCAGATTTAAAATTCTCACAAATACAGAGCAATCAAGGAAGGTGACAAGCTAGCAGAAACCCTAATAATACGGAAGTAGATGAGATCACAACCAGAGCTGCTTAGAGCAGGGTTAGTCAACCTGTGGTCCTTCAGATGTCCACGGACTACAATTCCCATGAGCCCCTGCCAGCATTTGCTGGCAGGGGCTCATGGGAATTGTAGTCCATGGACATCCGGAGGACCACAGATTGACTACCCCTGGTTTAGAGGACAGATTTTGGGCATGTTAAGTCTGCTGCTGTGTAATCTGTGTTGAGTTTATAAGCACCTGTTAAAAGAACAGGTGAGGAGATAGAAATTCGGCTTTATACAAATTTGACCCAAGGCAAGGTGCACGTTCTTGATAAGCTCGCAGGGTGAATTTCAGCCAACCCTGTTTTTTCACATATATGTGTAGCCTCGTCATTAAAAAGAATAATGGAATTTATTCCTTTTGTGCATATGATCAGAACAAATGCAGGCTATTATTACTGTGGAATGTGTAAAAGGTAAAGGTAAAGGCATCCCCTGTGCAAGCACTGAGTCATGTCTGACCATTAGGGTGACGGCCTCTAGCGTTTTCATGGCAGACTCAATACGGGGTGGTTTGCCAGTGCCTTCCCCAGTCATTACCGTTTTACCCCCCAGCAAGCTGGGTACTCATTTTACCAACCTCGGAAGGATGGAAGGCTGAGTCAATCCTGAGCCAGCTGCTAGGATCGAACTCCCAGCCGCAAAACAGTTCTCTGATCACAGCTATGACAAAGGGATTTGAATTCCCAACTTCTGAAGGCTATCATGGACCAGAATGTTTTTCTTTTGTGAATACTAATATGTGGCAGCCTGACTATCTGGAGAAGGAGGTAGGGTCATTGGGACTACATTTTTACCAAAGGCCTTGCTAACTTGTCATTGCTAACTTGCAAAACCCCTCAGTGGCTTAGGTTATGCAAAGAATCATAGAGTTGGAAGGGATCTCTGGGTCATCTAGTCTAACCCACTGTGCAATTCAGGAACTCACAATTACCTGCCCACCCACAGTGGACCCCAATTTCATGCCCAAGAAATTCCTCCACCAAAAACCTCCAGAATCCATCCTGGCTTGTTTTTCTTATGTCCCATGACATGGTTTAAGATCAACTCAAGCATTGTTTCAATTCTTGTACTAGGGCTACCATGTCCCTGGTATGGGTGGGGGATCTTCTGCCCCAAGGCCCTGTTTCCTGTCACCTCTGGGAGTGGCAGAATGAGAAAAATTAAAAAGAAAAATAAGATCTTATCTACATTCAGGATGTTCTTACCATAGAGTTTCTGATAATTCCCAGAGTTACCCAGAAATTAAAGGGGAGTTCTAGGAATTGCCAGGAAATCTAGAGTAGGAACATCCAGTGTTACCATACAGTTTCAGACTATTTCTAGAGCTCTCTTTTTCACTTCTGGAATTGCCAGAACCTCTCTGATCAAAACTTCCTATAAGTAAACAAGGCCTTTTTAATTTCTTTTAATTTTTTTCTCCTGGGACACTGCCCCCCAACCCACCCACCAGTTGCCAGGCAACTCTGTCTTGTACCAAGTTCAGAAAATAAGGCATGTTAGAGTCACATTTTCTGGGGCCACCTCACAGCAAGTGTGAGCATCAGTTTGAAACATGGTGAAAACCTCTTCATATAGGATGGGCAAGATGTAATGAATGGAGCATGGTAAAACTTTGGGGCAAGTTTTTGTTTTCCTCAGTTTTACTCGATATATGTGGGATGGAACTTCCTGGATAAATCCACGGGGGACACCAGCCTCTCGGGAATGAAATAGCGAACAGGCTGGCATCAGAATATATAGGCCAGCAGTGATGATGAAAGCTCAGATAATCTCTGTGAAGAGTCCAAAGCATCTCTGTCAACTGTGCTTACATGCAGAAGTCTACCTGTTGACCTGTAAAGCGAGAATCCATATTTCTTTTAAAAAATCACTCAGGTGAAGAGAAACACTCTGAGCCCGCTCCAAGTTTACTTTGTTTTAGCAAATGGTTATTTGAATCATTTTTTCTTTTCAAGTCAGTCTGTAAATAGGATTTAAAAAAAAATTCCGTAGCTCAGGAAGGTATTTTCTTTCCTGTCTGAAAATTGAGGGAACATCCCTTGGGTGAGAATAAAAACCCTACAACATTTATCTAAATGCTTGGGAGACAGAATCTTGCTGGTACAAAGGTGCCTCCCATTGAAACAGCTTTAACATCAAAATACAGTATCTTGTGTGTTTAAGCATCCTCCAAATACAGGGCATGATTTAGAAATTGCAATTGAAAGAGGAAATGGGGGGGGGGGATCACTCTCCTCTCCCCAAGTGGAATTATTTTCCTATTAGGAAAAAAATAGATTTGGATCTAATCCAGGTTATTTATTGCTAAAAACCAAGAAGAGGAAGATGAACATTTAAGCGTAGATCAAGATATTTCATTTAGGTCCTAATGGTTTCTTTTTGGAGCCTAATAGGACTCTGGGCAGCAATCTATCTTCTTTTTCACATGCATTATAATGTAAAGGAGCTGGCTAACGGAATTTTCACTATCCATAATTTAATTCAGGGCCACATCGCCGATATGACACAGGCTAGCAAGACATTAATGAAACGTCAGTCCTGTTACAGCATATTTCTGCTTTAATTATTTCATTTTATGCTCCTTGATTTTTAGGCAGTAGGAGAGACTAAATCTTGGAAGGTTGATAAGAATGAAACAGGAGTATGTGTATGTCATGTTCTTTTGCCCTGAAGGTTGCAGGTAAGAGGTGACAGGACAATTTTTAGCCAAACAGAGGGCTTTCTGCAGAGTCAACAGAGACATGCAAATGAAAGGGCAGTTGACTTTCCATTGCAGATTTACAGAATCACAGAATCATAGAGTTGGAAGGTGCCATACAGGCCATCTAGTCCAACCCTCTGCTCAATGCAGGATCAGTCCAAAGCATCCAAGAAAAGTGCGTATCCAACCTTTGCTTGATTGCCAGTGAGGGGGAACTCACCACCTCCTTAGGCAGCCTATTCCACTGCTGAACTACTCTGACTGAAAAAACTTTTCCTGATGTCTGGCCTATATCGTTGTACTTGTAGTTTAAACCCATTACTGCGCGTCCTTTCTTCTGCAGCCAAAACGGAAACAGCATCCTGCCCTCCTCCAAGTGACAACCTTTCAGATACTTAAAGAGGCCTATCATGTCCCCTCTCAACCTCCTTTGCTCCAGGCTGAACATTCCCAAGTCCCTCAACCTATCTTCATAGGGCTTGGTCCCTAGGGCTTGGTCCCTTACTTTTGATTGCAAGTTGCAGCATATTCTGGCTAATATAAATTATGATGATTTTCTGTGGGGCTAATAAAAGTGTTACCAAGAGTATGAATAAATGGTTTGGTGGTTTACTTGAGAATTTAGTGGTTTTAAACAGAGTATAACTTCTGTTTTCACCTGCCAAGAAAGAGACATCTGTTATCACTTTCAAATAAACTTTTGAATGGGTTTAAATTATAGGCAAAAAGTACAAGCTGGATATTGGGAGGGTTGTTGTTGTTACAGTAAGAGTAGATTAGCAGTGGAATCGGCCATCTAAGGTGGTGGTGAGCTCCCTCTCACTGGCAGTCTTCAAGTAGCTGCTGAATGAGCTTTTGTCAGGCTCATCCTGCAGTGAACAGCGGGTTGGACCAGATGGTCTGCATGGCCTCTTCCAGCTCTACGATTCTAGGCCCAGCCCAATAAAATAAGGCTATAACATGATGTGAACTAATAAGTTTTCCCTGTTCAGGCAATGGAAGAACAGTGTTTAGCCTTCCAAAAGCAGAGACATCACCCTGCCAACGAAAGTGCTTCTAGTCAAAGCTATGGTCTTCCCAGTTGCAATGTATGGCTGTGAAAGTTGGACCATAAGGAAGGCCGAGCGTCAAAGAGTCTTTTGAACTCTAGTGCTGGAGAAGACTCTTGCGAGTCCCTTGGACTGCAAGGCGAACAAACCAGTCAGTCCTAGAGGAGATCAGCCCTGACTGCTCCTTAGAAGGCCAGATCCTGGTAGTTTAGCTCCAGATAAGGGGGGAGGGGAGAAGTGAGCTGCCTCCTGGTGCAACCTCTGCATGCCTTCTGGAGAGGGGTGTGTGGGATTTGGGGATCCCCTGGAATGACAGCTCCTCTCCAGACTGCAAAGATAACTCCCCCTAGGGGAAAGAGCTACTTATGATGCTGGAGGGGGGGGGTTGTAGCACTCCCCTCTAAACACACACATACACAGAACACACAGAGAATAAACAAAAGCATTCCTCCCTTCTCAAATTGCAAAACTTACTAACCACATAATCACTCCTCCATGTAGGAAATAGCTGAGTGCCTCACTCCTTGGATTCCTCTGAGAAGCCACTGGCCAGAAGATACAAATTTAAAGGAAAAGAGTCCTATAACAGTCAATGATCAAGTCAAGAAAGACTTATACCATCCTCCTGCAACAGCTGCTTCTGCCTGTGTTCTAGCTACATCTCTTTAAGCCAATGACTATTTGTACAGCTTGGGGTAGTGGTTAAAAGCAGTGGCTTCTAAAAAGCTGGATTTGATTCTGTATTCCACATGATGGGTAACCTTGGGCTAGTCACATTCCTGTTAGAAACTGTTCTCACAAAGCAGTTTTTCTAAGAACTCTCTCACCCTCACCTACCTCACAAGGTGTCTGTTGTGGGGAGAAGAAGGGAAGGCATTGAACAGCAGAGTATAAAAACCAACTCTTCCTCTACTGGAAGGTGCAACTTGGAAACAGTGTCTCCCCCTCCCACACGTCCCCAGGGCCTTATAGTGCTTCTTTGCCCCATCTACAATTGCCCCAACTTCCATGCCATTGGTCTAAAATTTGCTATGTTGTGATGGTCTTGGAAAGACTGCAGCAAGAACAAGGTGGCATGCATATGGAAAAGGAAAGTCTACATCTTCCGAGTCCCACTCACATCAGTACTGCTTTCCCTGCTGCAATTGCCTGCGATGGTTACCCCCAAAGCCTTCTTTCCATTCCCCAATTAAAAATTGCAAACCTCACATGGCTTACTCATGATTAAACATTCCCAGGGCAGAGGATTTTCCTGGCTGCCCTGGGTCCCAAACAGCCAGCAGGAGGCTGTTTCTGGGCCCCCCCATACCCTCCTCTTTAGAAGGCATGCAGGGGCTGCACCAGGAGGCAGCTCACTTCTCCCCTCCCCCCTTATCTGGAGCTAAACTACCAGGGCAGGCCATTCCTGGCAGAGGGCCTTCTCTTACTGGGGGAATATTTCATGGGGGGGGGGGGATGAGGGCCAATCAGTTAAAATTGCATGCAGCCAATTCAGTCCCTACCTCCCCCCCTCATGTCTGAGTTGGAAAAGGCCAGAAGGTCAGGGCCTTCTGAGCATACTCTGAGGCTGGCTCCTCTTCAATCCAGCAGACTTCTGAAACTGCCAGAAAACCTCTTCCTGGCTGAGGTCCCCCTCCTGACTGGGGCTAAACTATCACAGCAGGCCATTCCTGGCTGAGGGCCATTTCCTACTGGGGGAATATTTCTAATCAGGTGTTGTCTTCATGCCATTTGAGCTGATTGGCCCTCATTGGCAGAGTGCTCTCTCCCTATTAGTGGCAGGGAGGGCCTCCCAGGGAGAGCCAATCAGATAGGGACCGAGTTGCCTGCATGCAATTTGGACTGATTGGCCCTCATTGGCAGAGTGTTCTCTCTCTGTTGGTAGCATAACCCCAGGGAGGGCCAATCAGGTAGGGAGTGAGTTGTCAGCTTGAGCCTCCTTATGTTTAGTGCTGAAGTGCTGTGTGCATACCTGATTTACTGAGGTATAAATTCTTCTTGGGGTGCACTAGATTTGTGGAGGCTTTAAACATTGTTCTTTTGAGGAAGCCTGGTGTTGGGAGAAACAGAGACAAGGCCTCAGAATTGCAGATGTATCCGGTCTCCTAAAGGTGCCAATTTAAATATAATGCTGGACTTATATATTATTTGCTTTATTTTCCTTTGGGAAAGAGGAGAAAATAGGTAACCAGAAATTTAAAGTAAGGTATGCCTACTACTTGGATTATAATTTTCAATCACATGGATTTCAACAGAGTTTATACCACAGTTGTTACACTTGTGTACATTACACAGCTGGTGATTCTTGGTATGTTTCCTGGTTTTGCTTAAACACATACATTTTATTAACTGTTGCCTGAAATTATTAAGATTGGACATCACAGACTGTCCAAAAGTTTATTTTTGAAACTCCACTCTTAACAAATACTTCCTGTGCTGCAGGCCAGATTGCACATAACATTGTACGCATGTTTGTGTGTAAAGTGCCGTCAAGGCTGACTTATGGTGAATGGTTAGCCCATAGGGTTTTCAAGGCAAAAGGTGAATAGAGTGTCATGTCATTACCCACCCACTCTTTGCCATGCATTCTTGTAAGAGGTGAACCAAAGCTCCAAAAGAAGAAGAAGAAGAGTTGGTTCTTATATGCCGCTTTTCCCTACCCGAAGGAGGCTCAAAGCGGCTTACAGTCGCCTTCCCATTCCTCTCCCCACAACAGACACCCTGTGGGGTGGGTGAGGCTGAGAGACGGCTGATATCACTGCCTGGTCAGAACAGTTTTATCAGTGCCGTGGCGAGCCCAAGGTCACCCAGCTGGCTGCATGTGGGGGAGTGCAGAATCGAACCTGGCATGCCAGATTACAAGTCCGCACTTCACCAAACTGGCTCAAAACTCTGGGTGCAACTTTTGCTTTTCTGTCTTTCCCTTCCTGACTCCCTCTTCCTGGCTGGGCTCATGGCTTGCACATAGCCAGTTCCCAGGAAAAGCAGAATGTCCTTCATCATGTTATCTGCGTGTTATGACTCCAGTGAATAGCTTTAGGCCCCTTTGGCCTGTAGGTGTAGAAATTGGAATTTTGGCTTTGTTCTATTCTTTGATGATGAAAGTCCTTTTGCTGAGGGAGGAGCAACTGGTGGGAAATTGTTGAGGGGGGCAGGGGGTGCCTATACCAGTACTGGAAAGACCAGCCGTTCTATCATAAAATTTACAAATGTACTCTCTTGGAGCCATAGATTCAAGTGGGTAGCCGTGTTGGTCTGAAGCAGCACAACAAAACAAAATCAGAGTCCAGTGGCACCTTTAAGACCAACAAAGATTTATTCAAGGCGTGAGCTTTCGAGTGTAAGCACTCTTCCTCAGTTTGAGAAAACTTGCACTCGAAAGCTCACGCCTTGAATAAAATTTTGTTGGTCTTAAAAGTGCCACTGGTCTTTGATTTTCTCTTTGACCCAATAAAGCTCTGAATATTGTTCTCGGGTTTCTTGTTACCCATGAGAGAGTAGCCTGGGCTATTGACATAGAGTTGGTTTGCCATTGCCTACCTCTGCATGGCAAACCAGGACTTCCTGGCTGGTCTCCCATCCAAGTTTTAATTGATCCTATATAGCTTCTGACAAGATCAGGCTAGCCTGAGCATCCCAGCCAACACATGCATGCCACTAATGATCCATTAATGAACAATTATTAGCTCCCCATGCTTTATTTATCTTTGAATTGGGGTTGTGTTTTAGCGGAAGGGAGTTTGAACCTGTTATTTGGCCTTAAATGTTCAATTACCAGAAGACTGTAGGTTCTCTGTTATTCTCTAGAGTCGTCTCTTTAGAGTCAGGTCAATTGCTGATTAAAAATAATATTGCAGATGGAATTAAGCGATGGGATGTGGCATTTCTTGAAGCATTCTGACTCCCCCCTCCCCAGTGCATTTTTTTTCTAAACTGAGACATGGGGGGGAAAGCCTTTCATGGTCCTGACAGGCTATGAACTGTAGCAAGATTCTACAACCCTCAGTTCCAAATGATAAATGGCCCTTGAGGACAGATGTACCAAAACCCCAGATGAGAACAGAGCCTGCACTCTCTCTCTCTCTCTCTTTCTTTCTTCTACTTTTCCTTACTCTCTGTGTGTTTATCCCTCTGTCTTCCCCAATATTTCTGGCTACCACTCTTTTCCCTCTCTCATTCCTTTCCTTTCCCTTTCTTTTCCCCTAACATCTCTCTCTCTATCTTCATCACTCTCTTCCTTTCTACCTCCCTCTCTCTCTTTGCTATTTCCCCCCTCTCCCCATTCTAGCGCCCATTGTATCAGCTACAACGGGCTTTTAATTCTTGTATATTATATATAAAGTGGCTATCTTTGCAGTGGCGGCAAGATAACTGTGAGTAGGTTTTGTGAAGCAGAATATAATTTGGCTTTTTTAATGTAATACTGTATTTGGTTTATCTGATTGGGGTGTACATTTGGCTCTATTCAAGCAGGAAAAAAACAGCTGGAAAATACTTATCAGTATTTATCAACTATTATTTCAGCTGGCTATAGAGGAGCGGTGTATTTTCAGCTTTCTAGCACAGCCAATCCTGGATTCCATGAGAACAGCACAGGCACAGTTAAACAGCATTTAAAGGAAGCACATTCCCTTTTGAACATCATTTCAAGTGAAACTGCAGCTTCATGAACACATTTAAAGGTATCATGATACTTTTAAATGCCTTTGGCTCCATCATAGCCTTTGGGAACCATTATAGTCAATGATCCTATAGATTTTAATGTGAAATCAATTGGGGAGTAGGTGAAGGTCTGATTGGGACTGTTTTTTGAGGTAGAGGCACTACATTTTCAGTGTAGCTTCTGATGCCTCTACTTAAAAGTCTTCCCAAGTTTCAAAAAGATTGGATAAGAGGGTCCAGTTCTGTGGTCCCCTAAAGAAGGTGCGCCCACCATTATTTCCAAGAGTATGATAAAACAGCAAAAAGAGGCAAGAATTGATGTCAAACCAAATAGTTTCTGCAGTAGAAACTGAAGGCATTGGGGGGTGGGGGGTGGGGGGTGGGGAGCATTTTTGCAGAGTGAGTGCCACTGTGACAATGTCAGCTCAACAAATCCAAAAAAGGAGGGGGGTGACTAAGCCCTGCATAGCTAGTGCAAGTGTAGAGTGCCGCCAAGCTAGTACTAGTACCCAACAAAACCCAGTTCCTTCCCTTAAATCTTTTCTTTTTTCTCCATTAAAAACAATGGAGGATAGGGACACCTTATTTGGGCACTTTGTACATGCACTGGTTCTGCTGGACACTCTGTACCTGTGCTGGCTGAGCTGGTCTTGCAACTCCCTCTTGCTTGAATTTGTTGAGTTGGCATTGACACAATGGCACTGGTTCTGCAAAAATACCCGCCCCCCCTGCAGTTTGTACTGTAGAGACTCTGGGTTGACATCAATCCCTGTTTTTTTGCTGTTTTCTCCCTCACTGTTGGAAACAGTGGAAGATAAAGGGCCCTTCTTTGGGACCCCTAGAACTGATTCTGTGGGGCACTCCATACATGCACTTGTTCTACTGGACTTGGAATCCCCCCCATTTCAGTTTCTACTGTAGACACTCTCTGGTTTAACATCAGCGTTTGTTTGTTTGTTGCTGTTCCACTCCCCACCAGCACCATTATAAACAATGGAGAATGGGGGCACCTTCTTTGGGGGCCCATGGAATTGGACCCCATGGTCCAATCATTTTGAAACTTGGGGGAGGGGTCTTTTGAGGCGAGGCAGCCAAAGGTATGCTGAAATTTTGGTACCTTTACCTCAAAGAAACAGACCCTATCTAGTTTCTTCCTTGATTAGAAGAGTTCCCTATCGTATCGTATCATATCATATCAGATAGCTGTGTACACGCCCACCTGGTTTGATATGATATGGTTTGATATGATCACCCAATAAATGTTTATCAAACTTAGGAAATAACTCCCACCCATTCAGGATTGTGGCCGCCAATAAACCCCAGGGCTAGAGAACATTCATTCATTCATTCATTCATTCATTCATTCATTCATTCATTCATTCATTCATTCATTCATTCATTCATTCATTCATTCATTCATTCATTCTTCTATACCACCCTTCCATACAGCTCTGGGCGGTTTACATTAAACATTGTAGAATAGTTACATAGAATATTATAACAATGCAATAAATAACAATCATAAGGTCACATGGCATAACATCATCATAACATCACAACCAGAACAGAACAGACAATCCTTCTTTTCAAGTACCATTTTTTAGCCTACAACTGGGGGTGGGGCAATGACTAGAGTAGGCGTCACAAGCTAAAAGCGTCAGATAGTAGTAAATATTTATTTATTATATTTATAAATTGGTTTTGAACTGAAACTTGGAGAGCTGCTGCCAGACACAGAATACTGACTGTGCCTGACCATCGGTCTAATTCAGTAAAAGGCAGATTCATTCATGCGTTGTCACTGTAACCATAACTGTCTGCCTGAATCTCTCGGAAGGAGGGGACAGCTGTCCAAATAGACAACTTTACAACCCAAGTAGAGTCTAACATTTCTAGCAGCAAAAAATCCAAATGCCACCTCGGGAGCCTTTGCAATTAAAAGCCAGGCAGGGCAGTGAATGTTATGCCTCTATGCCTTCTTGCAGTTCTCAGCTGCAAATTGATTTATAGTGAATGAGGCATACTGTGTTTGGAGTAAACATCAGTCTGGTGCTAATGAAAGTTTAATAACGCTTCTATTCTGGGAATGAAATCTCAGCCCCACTATAGTCGGTGGTGACTTCCATTAGGCAAAAGTCTGGGTTTTTTTTTTCTTGGGATTTGTGCATAAATTATGATAAACAATGTTTTGAACACATAGGTCCCTCCCATGTAATGCACGAGTATGTTTTCCTTTTCCAGGATCCTTTTGTACGAAACACAAAACATAGTTTAGCATAATCAAGGCTACTTCCACACGGGGCTGCGAAAATGTGCCCCACCAGCCGAATGTGAGTGGGCAAGAACAGCATCTAACTGCTTGCTCCCCCCCCCCCCACTTTCCCATCTTTGAATTTGTGCAAAAGCACAGACACAACAGATACCACACCAGGCCTCCTCACAGTTTAGCAATCGCCTTCCTTTCACTTTCCTGGCTGTGATGAGCTGTAAAGCTGCAGCACAGCTCAGCTGGGAAAAGGGGGAAAAAATCTTTAAACTACAAAAGGATGGGGGGGGGGAGCAGTGTAGAACAATTTAGAAATCCTTCCCCGTATCTGCTGTTTGGGAGTTGGAATCCACACGGACCTTCTCCCACATCCAGCCAGCCTGCAGCTCCTCCTTTCAAGTGGATCAAACGAAATTTGTCTTTGATCCAGTTTAAAGGGGGAAACACGCTATGTCATGTGAAATCTCCCTTTCAAATCAGAGGCCATGTAGGGAAAAAAATCCCACATGGAAGCATCCTAAATCTGTACAACATTGCTTCTGTTCCATTGTCAGATTAGTCAGATTAGGAATTTTTATTGTGCTCAGCCGTATTGTTCTCCAGCTCGCTCTCTTTTGTGTGTGGTGAGTTTGTGGGGTTCGTGTGTATGTATTTAATATGAATCTTGAAGAAAGAACTCTAGTGAACTTAAAAGCCTACATATTACTTTGTGATTTTTTTCATTGGTCCTAAGAAAGTATTGCGTAATATTTATCATCCTTCTTGTCGTTTGAGGAGCTCAGGATAGTTTACATGGATGTCCTGTCCACAGATTCCATACACAAGACAAACCTGTGATTTATGCTTCATTGTGTGGAACTTTGGTGTAGAAATTCTGCATGGCCTGTGAAACGGCACTCTTCCACCAGGCCTACAGCTGAGTCCTATATGAGACCAGGCCAGTCCTATATTTTATGAACCTCATTGCATCTCCTCCTTGTCCCCCCTGCTGGTTGGTTATTGGTGCCACCTCCAATCTGGGGGTACTCGGTGAAGGGAATGTGGGTGGGGATGTTTTTTAATTTTTTATTTTTCTGTATTTTATTGTAATTTTATTATTCTGGCTGTTCTTATTGAATGTATTCTATTGCGAACTGCCCTGAGCCCACATGGGGAGGGAGGGGCAGCAAAGAAATTAAATATTCTGTTCTGTATTCTGAGAGTGGGAGTGACTAGCCCAAGGCAATGCCATGAACTTCATGGATAATTGGATCACCCCAGTCCTAGTCCTACACTCTGGTTTCCAACAGTAATGGTAAAGGTATCCCCTGTGCAAGCACTGGGTTATGTCTGACCCTTGGGGTGACGCCCTCTAGCGTTTTCATGGCAGACTCAATACAGCGTGGTTTGCCAGTGCCTTCCCCAGTCATTACCGTTTACCCCCCAGCAAGCTGGGTAATTATTTTACCAACCTTGGAAGGATGGATGGCTGAGTCAACCTTAAGCCGGCTGCTGGGATTGAACTCCCATGGGCAGAGCTTTCAGACTGCATGTCTGCTGCCTTACCACTGTGCGCCACAAGAGGCTCTTTGATTTCCAACAGTACAAGCTAACAAGTTTTATCCAGCCAAAATACTGTACTGAATAAACTGAACTGTACATGCTCGTTATGTGAATGCATTGTGGCATTGCATAATTATGCCATTACCTTAAGCTGCAGTTGCTCTTAAGGATTCTCTTGGGTCTCTGACTTGATATTAACTGTCCAGAAAACCATCTGCTTGGTATCAGCATTTCCTAACACTGGAGATGTTGGTTCATGCTTCCTTTCCACAACCCATTAAGAACCCCAAGCCATTGCCGTAGAAGCCGTGCTGACAATGAATCCCTAAGGCACATCTCTCTTTCTCCATCCTATCCAATTGAAGATGGCTCACTGAGAAACTAGCCAACCTCTATTTTAGGCATTCTGCTTCCTCCAAAGGGTTGATGGGAATATTAGAGGACCTATTCTAGCTCTGCAGGTGCCTGTAATGAACTTTTGTCATTTGCAGGCCCTTATCTTTTTCAAGGTCGGATCCAAGAACATGGTAATTAGCTTTCCCCCCCTCTTGGAAATCAGCCATGTAGTAGATAGGAGGGGGAAGCACAAAAGGTGATGGAATATTCTAGAGCAGGCTTTTTCAATCAGGGTTTCATGAAACCCTAGGGTTTCTTGACCACCCTGGAAGGGTTTCCTGAATAGATGGGAGTTAATTATTTTTATTTTTATATGTTAAACATTTGTTAAACATTTATCGGATGATATGACCATATATAGCCATTTCAACTCCCCCCCCCCCAAATGGCCAATGATGGGCCTGGAGGGGGTGGGAAAGGGAGGGGCACTGGGTGGGCGTGTACCCAGCTATGCTTCCCAATCATATTCTGCACAATCGCACCACTTCTGAGATGTCTCAAAATTTGAAGAATGTTTCAGGAGTTTCTCAAGGATAAAAAAGTAGAGAAAGGCTATTCCAGAGCATTCCCGTAAATTTGATTCCTGATCGGATTGGTCACCTGAAGCTAGATGATGTAATTAAATTATAGATAAGGAAAAAAGGGGTTGATTTGGTGATTTTGCAGGAGAGAGAGCTATGGACTATGCTGTGCCATAGGGAAAGTTTGAATTTCTGGACTTTGTCTCTGAAATGTTGTGTCTATATCTTCTGAAGTCAGGTATCAGTGTCTAGACAGGAAAGTTAGTTTTATCGGGGTTTTTTTTAACTACCTGATTCAACAGGCTGTGTTGTCTAATAATAAACCTTCCTTTTTGTAGCTTAATCAATCCTTTTCTAAACCTTTTTGAAAAAGGTCTGGTTTCTTGTGCACACAAATCATCAAAGCCCACGGGGTTGAGCTCTGCCAGCCTGTTAGAGGGGCAGAGGATCTGAGGAACCCAAATCTAGGTCTTAACACCCTACTTGCATAGGCCTTAACATCCTATCTCACTGGCAATACTGGGAGAGTGTGACAAAACCTTGGGAAGGGCAATATATTCATATGAACGCATACAACATTTGTAGAATACAAAGCGTTTCACTGTTTTAATGTCTTTAAGCAATGCAATTTAGCTCACTACCAGAGTTCCCAAGGGCAGCGCTGAGCTGGAAAGCTTTTCACTTGTAAAAAATAGCAGAGCAGTCGGAAACAGTAGACCACAACCTGCATTAATGTTGCTGGAGCTGTATAGAATAACCTCAACCTTTTACCATTGAGAACCCCCTGAAATATGCTTCAGGCTTTGAGAAGCCCCATGATTGTCGCTATTGTGCAGAATACGCTTTAGCAGTATAGCTATGTACATGCCCATTTGGGCCCCCTGCCCTTCCTACTCCATCCAGGCCCACCATTGGCCATTTTATTTGGGGGGGGGATCAACATAACCATATATGGCCATGTCACACCATAAATGTATGACAAATTAAAATAATATATAAAAAACATTAATTAATCCCTATCAATTCAGGAAACCCCTCGAGGGCGGGCAAGAAACTCTGTTTGAGAAGTACTTCAAGCAGAAGGTGGTGGATTTGGGGGCAGATATAGGAATGGAGAGGAAATAATGGAGATACTACAGTGACTGTAATAAGGATAAAACAGAGTTTTAGTTCAGTAGCACTTTGTTTCATGGCTGTAGACCAGGGGTAGTCAAACTGCGGCCCTCCAGATGTCCATGGACTACAATTCCCAGGAGCCCCCTGCCAGCGAATTGTAGTCCATGGACATCTGGAGGGCCGCAGTTTGACTACCCCTGCTGTAGACCAACACAGCTGTAGTAGAGATAGCGAGAATTCTTGTGCGGGTGGGGGGAAAGCAGGTAGGGTAATGAAAGAAATAAGAACAAAGGTAGGGAGCATGGCTGCCCGTCTGAGGGAAAGAAAAGAACAAGGGTGAGGAGGGGGCGTGTAGACCCAAGCACAGAGATGGAGAAAGGCAGAGGAGTCAGCTTGGTGTTGTGGTCAGGAGCATGGACTTCTAATCTGGCAAGCTGGGTTTGATTCCCCTGCTCCTCCACATGCAGCCAGCTGGGTGGCCTTGGGCTCACCACAGCACTGATAAAACTGTTCTGGCTAAGCAGGGATATCAGGGCTCTCCCAGCCTCACCTACCTCACAGGGTGCCTGTTGTGGGGAGAGGAAAGGGAAGGCCAATGTAAGCCACTTTTGAGTCTCCTGATAGAGAAAAGTGGCATATAAGAACCGACTCTTCTTCTTCTTCAGGAATCTCAGGGCTCTCTCAACCTCACCCACCTCACAGGGTGTCTGTTGTGGGGAGGGGAAAGGGAAGGCGAATGTAAGTTGCCTTGAGAGGCCTTCTGGTAGAGAAAAGCAGCATATAAGAACCAACTACTCTTCTATATTGATGGGACTCTGGCACAAACCCTCCAAGGTCCCCTTTTTATTATTAATATAATTTCACCAAGCAGAAAAAGAAAATGCATTTGACGATTAACCTAGTGCGTTAAACTTGTTCATCTCTTACCACATCACTGCTATGTTATGGAAACGCATCTAAATAAAGATCCAGACCTAGCTGTGTCCAAAGCAGAGGAAACTGTTCCCCTCTCCCCCCCCCCCCCATCTAAATTGCATTGTTGACATTTTAGATGGAGACAGATTAGTTCCTTTCATATTATCCTGGCATGTTTTTACTATGCAGAGTCAAGGCTGCACAAGAGTTTAAGAGTAATGAGGTAAACGAGGTAGCTTCAATGAGCAGACACCGATAAGAGATTCAATGTGCAAACAGTTCTGCTTTTAATTACTCTGCATTTATATGAGATTGCAGAGAAAGATGACTAGTTTTCTTCAGCTCGATTGACATGTTGCAGAAATGTTTAAATGAGTTAAATGGCAAGTTCTTGTCCCTATTTATTTAAATAGACCCTAGTGATGCTAATGACAGTTCATCTGTTTGAATTGGCGTTGTCTTTGCAAAAAAAATCTGATGCAAACATGTTTGTCAGGCATTCACAGCTGATTAAAGGTAAGCACCGAGTCATGTCTGACCCTTGGGGTGACGCCCTCTAGCGTTTTCATGGCAGACTCAATACGGGGTGGTTGGCCATTCCCTTCCCCAGTCATTACCGTTTACCCCCCAGCAAGCTGGGTACTCATTTTACCGACCTCGGAAGGATGGAAGGCTGAGTCAACCTTGAGCCGGCTGCTGGGATCGAACTCCCAGCCTCATGGGCAAAGCTTTCAGACAGCTGCCTTACCACTCTGCGCCACAAGAGGCTCATTCACAGCTGATTGGTGTTACCCAAATAAGCTGGGTGATCACCCCAGGAATGACCAACACATTTGTACATTCTGTGATCAACTCTTGAATCCTGCTACAACAGTTTGGTGTAGCTTGGTGTAGTGGTTAAGAGTGGCAGTTTCTAATCTGGCGAGTCAGGTTTAATTCCGTGCTCCAACACATCCAGTCATCTGGGTGACCTTGGGCTTGTCATAGTCCAGATACAGCTGTTTTCACAGAGCAGGGCTCTCTGAGCCCTACCTCCCTCACAGGGTGTCTCTTGTGAGTTGAGGAAGGGAAGGTGATTGTAAGCTGCTTCGAGGCTCCTTCCGGTAGTGAAAAGCGGGGTATAGATTCCAACTCTTCTTCTTCTTATGGCAATATCTGAATATGATTCAGGTGGGTAGCCGTGTTGGCCTGAAGCAGAAGGGCAGTGATACCTTTAAGATCAACAATGTTTTGTTTTGGGTAAAAGCTTTTGTGTGCTTTGAAGAAATGTACATGCACACAGCAGTGGAATAGGCTGCCTAAGGAGGTGGTGAGCTCCCCTTCACTGGCAGTCTTCAAGCAAAGGTTGGATACACACTTTTCTTGGATGCTTTAGGATGCTTTGGGCTGATCCTGCGTTGAGCAGGGGGTTGGACTAGATGGCCCATATGGCCTCTTCCAACTCTATGATTCTATAATTCTAAAAACGTACACAAAATAAAACTTTGTTGGCCTTATGGTGCCACTGGACTCAAAGTTTGTTCTGCTCTAAATATGAATTACTGGGAAGTACCAATAGGAGGGGAATTTGACCTCTATGCTCTGCCTGTAGGTTTTCCAGGGATATCTCATAGGCCAGGGGTAGTCAAACTGTGGCCCTCCAGATGTCCATGAACTACAATTCCCAGGAGCCTCCTGCCAGCATTCGCTGGCAGGGGGCTCCTGGGAATTGTAGTCCATGGACATCTGGAGGGCTGCAGTTTGACTACCCCTGTCATAGGCCATCGTGGGGCACAAGGACGCTCAACTAGATGGATCCCTGACCTGACCCAAAAGGGCTCTTCTTACATTGTTAAACCATTCACCCTTCTAGATGAAAAAAATATTTCCACTGCTATGTTTAGGTACAGCTGCATGCATACTTAGCATTAACTCCTCTCTGTTCTTTGAAGATATCGAACAATATAAACGTTGAATTTACTTGGGGACATACACAATTAAGAGTGGCCCAATTCACTATTCCCAGTATTATTGGTCCACATCTGGAAACACTTATGAATTTCCCCTAAGTACCGCTTTACTTTAAGGCCTAGTGAGGGCTTTTGCAAAGTTTCAACAGGAAGTGTAAAAATATGGATACGTGTCAATTTTAAATTTAATTATAATAAATCTGAAATTGGAGGAGTATTTCTGCAACAAGACGGTCAAGCACAAAGGTTTAGCAGTCTCCAAACTCATGCAGACCAATTGGGAGCCACCTTCGTCTTTGGGTTCTGGGACACCATATGGAGGAATACATTTTGAAGAAAACTTGGAACATTTGTAGTGGCAAATCACAACTAAATTTGTTAGTTCTGCATCAGGTCGGGCTTTTGCAAGATCTTGGAAATAGGGAACTGTCACCAGGAATTTCACTCCGGGTCTTTTAAAACAGCTTATAAGTAAACAGAATAAAGATTCATATCTGTATTGGGAAACGGTCAGAGGAAGGACTTCATTGAAAGATAGAGGTAGTAGTTATTAAGAATTGTTAATTAAACAGCATCTGCAATAAAAGACTCCTGGGTGACTTATCTCTTGGTTTATTGAATTTCAACAACCATTATCTCAACCGGAGAGCTGTTAAAAATCTGACAAATAGTAATTAATATGGCACCTGAGGAGAGCTTGATTTCCTGGTCTTCTGTTATTATGAAAAGGTAAGCCTCCAATAACTAGAGTGTTATGAAGCTGCTTGGAATCCAGGCACTCTAGTGGGGATTTGCCCCCGAGAAATGGAAAAGTTTACGTTCTAGTATATTAACAAAGGGCTTTAATTAAGAGTTTTCAAATCTGCATACCAAATTAAGCTCTCAAATGAATTAATTAGACTACAGAAATATATAACCAAGTGGTATCCCTTATTTCATATTTAAATAGCATCTCCTAAAACAGGGGTAGTCAACCTGTGGTCCTCCAGATGTTCATGGACTACAATTCCCATGAGCCCCTGCCAGCGTTTGGTGGCAGGGGCTCATGGGAATTGTAGTCCATGAACATCTGGAGGACCACAGGTTGACTACCCCTGTCCTAAAATACAGGGGTTTGAATCTGTCCGGCTTTTTCACATAATCTTGATTAGTTCTCCTTGTTACTATTCCTTTCTCATGGGCTTTTGTCTCTTCAAGACCCGAGACCCCCACCATTTTGATGATCAAAGAATCCCCTCAATCCATTTTCCAGCAATGGAAAAGCTGGGTACATCCAACCCAGGACTTCTGGAGGAATAACAGAGAAAGCTAAGACACATCTGTCTTATTCCCACTGTCATGATGGTCAGTTCATAGTCTGACGAAGAGGGCTTGCACTTGAAAGCTCACGGATTGAGTAAATCTTTGTTGGTCTTAAAGGTCCCACCGGACTCTGATTTTGTTTTGTTACACATCTGTATGCTTACTGTAAAAATTCAATCTTAGTCATTTCTATTTTAACACATTGAGATGTTTCAGTGCGTATTGCTGTAAAAATTCAATCTTATTCATTTCTATTTTAACACGCTGTTTGAGATGTTTTTAGGGCGTATTGCTGTTCTGAATTAAATATAAAGTTTTCCAAATTTTATTTGCTTCTGAATGTTTCAATATTATATAATTTTAACAATAGCCATATAAACATTAATGCCCCAACGGTACCTGACTATGGTGAAAATAAGTTTCATTTAGAGCACAGTTGAGGTTTCAGTGGTAGGTTTGTTATTCTAAATCAGTCATTTATGCTATTTGGTGGCCATGTGATCTCATGTGGGTTGGTTTTACTATTAGAGCTGTAACAAAGATTTGCAAACATAGACACTATATTAGAGTGCAAAGAGAACCTGCTCTGTTGACCCAGCACTTTAAGGACTATGGACATACAGAAAAGCAGTTGTACTTTTGGATACTGGAGAAGATCCAAGAACCCAGCTTACAGCTTCTGTATTATTTGAAAGCAAGACAAATATTCTGGATTCACTCTCTGAGTTCACATGGCCTTAAATATTGGTTATGTGTTTAACACATTGTCTATTGCAGAGCAATTTCTTTCCCAAATGTAATATTTCCACTTCTTCCTCTGTCTCCTGTGTCCATGGATTAGTTGGTGCTGAAGCTCTGCCCATGAGGCTGGGAATTCAATCCCAGCAGCCGGCTCAAGGTTGACTCAGCCCTCCATCCTTCTGAGGTTGGTAAAATGAGTACCCAGCTTGCTGCTGGGGGGTAAATGGTAATGACTGGGGAAGGCACTGGCAAACCACCCCGTATTGAGTCTGCCATGAAAACGCTAGAGGGCGCCACCCCAAGGGTCAGACATGACTCGGTGCTTGCACAGGGGATACCTTTACCTTTACCTAATCCGTTTAGTGCCCCCCCTCCCCCCCCATTGATTGCTCCATTTCCTCCCCTTTATCCCTCTATCTAGATAGAGATGGGGCTTGGGGATCCCTCAGTTTTACAGCACATCTCCTGCTTGGAGAAAATGGGCCTGGGGGGGGGGGTGGGAAGAGGAGGGGCCCTGTGGGGCTATGCCTCCCAACCATATTCTGAACGATCACACCACTTCTGGGGTTTCTCGAAGCCTAAAGAATGTTTCAGGGGTTACTCAACAGTGAAAAAGTTGAGAAAGTCTATTCTATACAGTTCCTGTGAGCTTAATTTATAAAAATAAAGTACTATGCCTGCAAATTTGGCAGCCTTGAGCCTGGCGGGTGCTTGGTGGCATCAGTTTGCTAAGATTACACATGCTCCAGGATCATGGGTAGGTCATGGATAATTTAAAATCGGATATATTGAATTGCTGCTTTTGTTCCCTCGCTGTCAGCAGCATCCCCATGTTGGAGAATAGAGGTAATTGCTTTGTCTGCAGGTGAGATAAGGAAGGCTACGGGATCCGATACGGCCAAAGATGAAATTTCAGAGCCACACCACTTCTCCACTACAAATGCCTGCAGTCAGTATTCGGCCCTGTCAGAGGGAAATCGGCAGGAAATGTAAAGAAAATGTGTGAGCTGGATCCAGCCTGCCTTTTCGACCGCAAACAAGGTCTACTCTGTGAATGATGGGTCCTGCTTAACCCAGCCGACTCCCACTCCTTGCTCAGGCTTGAAAGTGGGGCTCAAATGTACAGAAAGGACAGAACTAGCAGAGGAAGGTTTTAGAACCCTTCTTATTACGGTATTTATTTTAATATAGGCTTCTCCCCAACCACTGCTTGGGAGACCCTGAGAAAGGAAGACTTTCAGCCCAATGATGTACTTCTTTCTCCTTACAATGTCAGTGTGAAATTTAATAATAATTACCCATAAAATGGGAACTTTCCTTCCACCTGTCTGAAATTAGGGAGAGGGGATGCCTGTAGTGAGGGATACATGTGTCTCCGGCAATTTAATTGGCTGGAATACGTGAGAATAGTTCCTGGTTTAGGGGTCTGAGGGAAACCTGAATGGGAAGTCCTTCCTGGAGGGATAAGTGGGGAAGACTAGACTGTATAGTTAGTCCAGCCTGTCAAATAAAGTTGCATTCTCCTTACTGTAATTGGCTATCGTTGGGAGTATCTCACTCCTGAGCATCTGATTACCTGAAATAAAAAGAGCTAGTTGCAGAAATATGTTTTCTATTCCAATGGAAAGTAAAGAAGCCAAGTGGGTATAATAACTATAAGGTATAGGGTTTAGAGCATGGGTAGTCAACCTGTGGTGCTCCAGATGTCCATGGACTACAATTCCCATGAGCCCCTGCCAGCATTTGCTGGCAGGGGCTCATGGGAATTGTAGTCCATGGGCATCTGGAGCACCACAGGTTGACTACCTCTGGTTTAGAGTATAGGAATAGAATTTGGGAGTTCCAGAAACTCTGGCATGGTTTTGGACCAAGTACTTTCTTTCAGCCTATTGTTGTTGTGAGGGTAAGATGGAGAGGGACAGAGAGGCATGCGTCTTACCCGGAGCTATATCAGGGAACCGTAGGATGAAAATGTCCTTTAAAGAAATAAGTAAATGCTTGTATCAAAATAATTTTAAGGGCAAAAGCCACCCTACAAATTTACACGAATCAAATTTGTGCAGCTTACTCCTTCAGCCCACCTCTCCCAAGTTCCACCTATAATATGGACATATTGCATACTTTTTTGAGGCTTTGTGGAAAGATGTTATACGCATGCAAAGTTTAAAAACTTTTGAGGGGGAGAAAGTGATATAAATAAATACTGGATTGTACTATTTCCCCCCCAGTATTTTGGCTGTCACTCATTCTTCTGGAATCCTTTCCTACCTACTTTCAACACGCAGTTCATTTCACCCGCAGCAAATTTCCCAGTCTAGTTTTAAGAATCTCTTGTCCTCCCTTCCTGCAAGAATATGACGTCAGCGAAGTTTATAAATGCATCTCTCAACAGTGTGACTATAGATATGTGCCACACTTGCAAACAGTCTTCCCTAAAGAAGCTATTAAAAGCTCTCATTGACATTTATTTGGAGTACTTAAGGGCAACTCCACCGGAATTGGCTTGTGGGCTTTAGATAGTGTGGAGCAGGTTACAAAACAACAGGAGGCATCAGGAGGAACTGCATTTAGGAGAGCAACTTAATGAGCATCCGATGAATTGCAAATGTATTCACAGAAATTAAAATATTGTGATTGTTACAGCGTATGTACATAAGTACTGCCAAGTCACCACCAACTTACAGTAACTATAGCAAGGGGGTTTCAAGGCAAGTGAGAAACCGAAGTACTTCGCCATTGTCTTCCTCTGCAGAGTCTTCTTTGGTAGTCTCCCATCCAAGTACCATGCCTGGTCTTCTTATATCCCAGGAGAGAAGGACCCTTCTTGATATGTATTCGATGGTTGTTTAGTACCGAAGACCTGAGAAGATGTGTCATGCTGCCTTCCTTCCCTGAAATTTCCAGCACAGATCACAATTAGTCATCATTGGTGGTGGAAAATTCTATCATGCAATCTGTCTAACCAGAAAATTATACAGTCATACAGAATTATACACTTACCAAATTACAAATAATCAACATATGAATAATCCAGGCAGGCTTGGTCCGGGTTCTGGTACTTTTCAACATTTTTATCAATGCTCTGGATGAATGAGTTGAGGGCCTACTCATTAATTTGCAGATGACACCAAATTGGGAGAAGAAATAGATAGGTATCACCCCTTCCACCCCTAGAGTCTTTTACCACAGTGAATACATGTTTTCTAGAATCACGAAGAATCTCTGTACAGATGTAAAACCTGCCACACAACATTAATTCATTCTTCCCTAAAAGGGAAGGGGAGAAACTAATTTCTTTGGCTAACAAGAATTGACACGTTCCTCTAGTTATCAGTCCAGACGGAGCTCCGAAAAATCTAATAAATGTACAGCATTAATGAAGAAATGAAAAATGTCACTATTCGCTACACAGTCACAGACAGGCTGTCATGTGGATGGAGTGTTTCTTTCCAAGGAGAAAAGAAGCTTAAATGCGTGCTGCAAAAAGAAAATGCTCTTCATAGCATAACATGTTGCCAAAGGAGCAATTTCGATTGTGAAGATGCTTGCATGAAACGTGCTAGGAACTTTGCTGCAAAACCAACAGATTCCTGCATACTCAGCTATGAAGTATTTAATTCAGAGGTCCCCAACATGTTGCCTGTGGGCACAATGGCACCCACCCTTTTATAGTACATGCCAAATGTTTTTAGACAGTGGGCAAAGCCTGGTGGGGCTCTTGCTCATCAAGGCTTCAGAGTGACCACTGGTGATTTCACAAGGAACTTAGAATCACAGAATCCTAGAGTTGGGAAGGACCATATAGGCCATCTAGTCCAACCCTGTCTCAATGCAGGATCAGCCTGAAGCATCCATGATAAATATCTGTCCAGCTGCTGCTTAAAGACTGCCACAGTATGTGGGGGGAGCTCACCACCTCCACTGCTGAACTTTGATGGTGAATTTCCTCCCCCCCCCCCTGATATGTAACTGGTACCTTTCTACATGTAGTTTAAACCCATGACTGCAGACCCTATCCTCTGTATTCCAGTTGCGGTAAGACCAATGTGGTATACAATGGGACTATGACATCTTGCAATTTTGATGTGATGCCTCTGTTGATACAGCCCAAGATTGCATTCGTCTTCTTTACCGCCACATCACACTGTCATGCCGTATTTAGCTTACAGTCCACAAGTACCCCCAAGATCTTGTTTATACACACCACTACCAAGAAATGGATCTCCCATCCAATATTCATGCTTCTCATATGTGACCCAGCTGCAGAATCTGCACTTCTCTTTATTGAATCACATTTTGTTCTCATTTGCCCACTTTTCCAGTATGTTCAGATCTCACTGAACTCTGTCTCTATCTTCTGGGGTGTTTGCTACACTGCCCAATTTGTTGTCATTGATGATAGTGAAGAAGCAAGGTGAAGAAGCTTAGGGCTGATCCTGCGTTGAGCAGGGGGTTGGACTAGATGGCCTGTATGGCCCGTTCCAACTCTATGATTCTATGATTCTAAGGCAAAGGAGTTTTAGAAGTTAATCATATTTGTATTCCTTTCCATATTTCCATCCTGTGCAGAGATCCTTCTGGATCTTTTTCCTGGTGTCTCCGGATTGTCAGTGTAATGGGAGATGTTTGTTTAGAAAATCGGATATTCCAAAGGCAAGATGCTACGGGTTGACTTTCAGAATTGGGCCTCTGTAGTGTTTTTGAAAAGAAGAACATCACAGTTTTAAAATGTTGGCATGGGGACATTGTCACATCTACTTCAGCTCTTGGTGTTCTTCAACAGATGTTGCCATATTTGGTAGTGCTTCTTTCATTGTTTATCATAACTGTATCTGAAAACAATAGAAGGAATCAACCAGCCTGTTGGAATTTGGCAACAGGAACTCAAAATAAGAATAGGATAACGAATTAGAGCGAGGCAGGGAGTGGGAACGTAAATCATAGAGTTGGAAGGGGCTCTACAGGCCATCTAGTTCAACCCCCTGCTCAATGCAGGATCAGCCTAAAGCATCCAGGATAAGTATTTGCCAGCTGTTGCTTGAAGACTGCCAGTGAAGGGGAGCTCACCACTTCCTTAGGCTGTTGATTCCACTGCTGAATTAGTCTCACTGTGAATTCTTTTATCCTTATATCTCGCCAGTTTGAACCCATTCATAGAATCATAGAATCATAGAGTTGGAAGGGGCCATTCAGGCCATCTAGTCCAACCCCCTGCTCTACGCAGGATCAGCCCTAAGCATCCTAAAGCATCCAAGAAAAGTGTGTATCCAACCTTTGCTTGAAGACTGCCAGTGAGGGGGAGCTCACCACCTCCTTAAGCAGCCTATTCCACTGCTGAACTACTCTGACTGTGAATTCCCCCCCCCTGATATCAAGCCTATATCATTGTAATTGTAGTTTAAACCCCTTACTGCGTGTCCTCTCCTCTGCAGCCAACGGAAACAGCATCCTGCCCTCCTCCAAGTGACAACCTTTCACATACTTAAAGAGGACTATCATGTCCCCTCTCAACCTCCTTTTCTCCAGGCTGAACATTCCCAAGTCCCTCAACCTATCTTCATAAGGCTTGGTCCCATTCCTGCAGGTCCTGTCCTCTGCTGCCAACAGGAACCTTTCCCTGCCCTCCTCTAGTTTAGAGATTAATGCAAACAGCCTTTCAAATACTCAGACAGCAATCATGTCCCCTCTCCAACCTTCTCCAGGCTGAACATTCCCAAGTCCTTCAGCCTTTCTTCATAGGGCTTGATCCCTATGGCTTTATCCCATAAGGCTTGATCATTCTCGTCGCTCTCCTCTGAACCCTCTCAATTTTGTCCACGTCCTTTTTGAAGTGAGGCCTCCAGAACTGCACACAGGACTCCAAGTGGGGTCCACATCTGCCTTTTTCCTTGGCCTGGAAATTGCAGCTGGTACAAAATACAGCTGCTAGGACCCTCACTGGAACACCTTGGAGCACCCATATCCAGCTGGTGCTGGGGCAGCTGCATTGGTTTCCAGATGTAGCTGGGATCAAGTTCAAGCTTTTGGTTTTAATCTTCAAGGCCCTTCGTGGTCTGGGACCCATATATCTGATGAACTGCCTATCACCTTATGCTCTCCACAGGACTTTGCACTCTGCAGGTACTAATTTGCTGGTGGTTCCTGGCCCAAGGAAGATTTGCCTGGTCTCAACCAGGACCAGGGCCTTTTCAGTTCTGGCCCCAAACTGGTGGAACGAGCTCCCAAAAGAGCTGAGGGCCCTGCAGGAACATTCTTGGTTCTGTAGAACCTGCAAGATGGAGCTCTTCTGCCAGGTCTTTGGTTGAGGCCAGAGCAAGGAAGATCTAGGTTCCCCTCCACATTTAGCTGCATCTATCTTCTCAACTGGAACAGCAGGCACCTAAACCTCTGAGTCACTGGTTGGGAGGTTTGACATGTGGCAGGAGGTGGGAATTTTAGCTTGCCACCAGTTAATGTGGGTTTTTATACTATTTTACTTTTTATGTGGGGGTTTTATGGCTACAACCCCCCGCAAGACAGTTTCTGAAAGCGGCGGGCAACAAATCCAAATAAATAATAATAAAGAAAGAAGAGAAACCTACTGAAAGTGACAACTCCCGGCCCCAGCCAGCCTAGGAATAAAATTTATTTCCTCCTCTTGGAACATCAGGTGTTTATTATGCATCTCTTGTTACATATAAACGAATTTATGCTCCAGAGGACACAGAATACCATAAAATAGCTTTGTTGCAGCTTTTATCATTTTTTTATGTGGCAGTCGGAAAAAAGAGAGATGTTTTATATCATGTCGGCAAAAGCCAATGTAGAACCGGTGATTCAGCAATGAAATAAGGAAAATTCGGAGCCTGAAGTGAGTGATACTTAATATAGCTGGGAATGACAAGATCCCACAGCAGATTGGTTTGTGCCGAAGGTTAAGAGCTTCCTGCTCTCTTATTGGCCCATAGTAATCATGTGGAATAGACCGGAAGACATGTGTCAAAGGGGCCAGCGTTTCCCCACTGTTCAAATTGCTTTAGAAGCAACCAGACAAATATTTAGTTAAGTGAAGCTTTTCCTGCCAGGGTGATGTGACAGAAGAAATATCCATTACTATCAGATTGCTGTTAAAACTACAAAAGCAAAGGTTGTTTTTTTTTTAAATAGTAACAACTGTCTTCAGTAAGACAGTCTTTAGAGCCAGTTTGGTGTAGTGGTTAGGAGTGCAGACTCCTAATCTGGCATGCCAGGTTCGATTCTGCGCTCCCCCACATGCAGCCAGCTGGGTGACCTTGGGCTCGCCACGGCGCTGATAAAGCTGTTCTGACTGAGCAAGAATATCAGGGCTCTCTCAGCCTCACCCACCCCACAGGGTGTCTGCTGTGGGGAGAGGAAAGGGAAAGCGAAAGTAAGCCGCTTTGAGCCTCCTTCGGGTAGAGAAAAGCAGCATAGACAAACCAACTCTTCATCCTCTTCTTCTTCCTCTTCCTCTTCTTCTTCTTCTTCTCGACAACAGCCAATTCTGCATGTTATGCTAGCAGAGTGGTTCTCAACCTGGGGGGTCAAATGACCCTTTCAGTGGGGTCACGGCAGGGCAAGCAGCTTGACCGGGGGAGCACCATCCACACAACAGCCTTGCGGGATAGATCGAAATAGAGCGTTCATCTGTCTGGAGCTGCGGGAAAGCATGAGATTGGCATGGTGGGACAAGAGGCAGAACTGAACTGAGAAACCCCGGGGGAAAAAACAATTTATATATAGTCATGAACAATGGATCTTCAGGTTTTAATTTCTGTGAAAGAACACTTGCATAATTTTGTGGTTGGGGGTCACCACCACCTGAGGAACTGTATTAAAGGGTCGCAGCATTAGGAAGGAACCACTGTTCTAGCATCTGCCTTCCAAATTCTGTGCATGCTCTTTCGCCATAGTCATAACAGTTTTAAAACAAAATTGATGTTATAGGATGCTGTATACCACATCAGATTCCAGATGGTTCCACATTTATAGGATTCCCCTTTAAGTTAATATATACAAATTGAACCAAAAGTCTTCCTGCCATGTAGACAAGTAACTGAGTTGTTCTATGCATCCCACCTAAGTTTGAAATGTAGCTTGCCTTCATATTTAGTTCAGAGATTAAGGCAAACCGTGTTGTTCAACATTTCCCCCTGCAAATTATTTTTTTACACTATTCTTGGATAAAAAGGTGTTTGAAAAACCTGTCTTGCAAGAGTACTTCACACTCCAATGTGTTGTGGTATTAGAAAGATTCAAGGAGTAAAGGCATGTAGCACAACAGCCCTGTTGATAACCCTGTGAGCAGTTTAGGAATGATTTATTTATTTATTTATAATTGGATTTATATACCGCCGTTCGCCAAAAGGTGTCACGGCGGTTCACAATAAAATATAAAATCAAAGTAAAATCACATAAAACTCCATAAAAAGGTAAAGGTATCCCCTGTGCAAGCACCGAGTCATGTCTGACCCTTGGGGTGACGCCCTCCAGTGTTTTTATGGCAGACTCAATACAGGGTGGTTTGCCATTGCCTTCCCCAGTCATTACCGTTTACCCCCCAGCAACCTGGGTACTCATTTTACCGACCTCGGAAGGATGGAAGGCTGAGTCAACCTTGAGCCGGCTGCTGGGATTGAACTCCCAGCCTCATGGGCAAAGCTTTCAGACGGCTGCCTTACCACTCTGCGCCACAAGAGGCTCATATAACAATAAAACTCCATAAATACCCAATTATTACAATAAAAAAGATGGCATTCTATTCTATAACTTTCCCCACTTTCCCCGTTTGTTCGGAGAGAGGTTGGGCGTTAATTCTGTAAGAGAGAGAGGAGAGAAAGACTGGCCGATGGATTAGGGATCTTGGATGGAACCCGGGCTCTGCCCTGGCCTCAACCATATGCCTGGCGGAAGAGCTCTGTCTTACAGGCCCTGCGGAAAGATGGTAAGATGAGAATATTATGAGTGTAACCCCAAAACTGCTGTGGTGTTTGCTGAGGGGTGGAGGCAGCCAACCACAAAATGGCTGTCATGTGGGCTAGTGCCAATCACAAAATATTGGGCGGCTCCTGTTTCAAAATGGGGGATCTCTACAGACACGAAGGTGATGCCTCCTGCTCCAGTGATACGGAGGAAAACCAAAATTAAGTTTTAGCTTTGGGGAAGAAACTCATTGGCGGGTGCCATGGCATTGCAGATCTTTGGTATAGGACTGGGGGCCCCAACGTGCTTCCTGTGGGTACAGTGGTACCCGCTGGTACCTTTCCTAGGGTCTGCCAGATGTGTTTAGAAAGGGAATGAGGGTCGGTAGATCTTCTGATTGGCCATTGGACGCATTGGCAGATGAATGTTTCTTTGCTAGCACAATATGTATACTTGTAGGGATGCAAGAAAATATATATTTTAAGTATGTCGATTTTTAAATGCATCCTGTTAAACAAAGGTTCTGCCTAGAATGCTGAAGAGCTGGAGTCACGATTTTTAAACAGGCTGGATAGCCATCTGATGGAGAGCCCGATTCTGTGACGGTTCAAGGGATTGGCAGGTTACAGTAAATGAGTGATAGGGATGTGAGTGTCCTGCATAGTGCAGGGAGTTGAACTAGATGACCCAGGAGGTCCCCTCCAATTCTATGATTCTATGATTTACACATAACCTTACTTGAAGTTTTGTCGTTGGCTCCGCCTCTTGTGACAGCCATTTTGTGATTGTACTCATCAGCTGTGTTGGATTTCCAGCAGTTCCTGCTGTCTTAAAATCTGTGGGGATCTCAAGTTTAGAGTGATGATTCTTATTGTGTGAAGGAAGCAGGTACTACAATTTGGAGAGAAAAGATGCAGATGCCCCCCCCCCAACTCAGACTCTCTTCCTGACTGTTTTGGGTATGGCCTTCCACCTATACCGTCTACGGTTGAAGGCCAGAGACAAGATCTTCTATGCTGGGTTAGTTTTTCTTCAGAACTCCCTTATGCACTGGACAAATTGTCTGTTGTAATTCCCTTGTTATTCACAAGTTTTCTTGGCAAGTATTTAATAAGAGTTTATTCTGTTTGCTAAGAGTTCTCTCTAAATTCATATAAGTGTGTGTATATGGTGTATTACAGGCGTGGCCATTATTGTATTGCTGTCTGGGAATTGGACTTCTCCTGAGTTACACCCAGTGCAAAGTACTACCCCCCGTTGGAGAATCACTTTGAAATTCTGCAAAAATACACTCAGGATCAAGAGGAGCTTTAAATGTCCTATAAGCAATAATAATCACACTGAATGCTTAAAAGGAAAAAAATCAATAGACTTGATGAATTTGAACAGAAAATGCCAAAAAAAAAAAAGAAAGAACAGGCTGCATGCTTTAATAGTCTGACTGTGTAGTTCACTGCAATCAGTTCACTGGGAATTAAAGGGTTAACAAAAGAACTTTAGGCTGATCCTGGGTTGAGCAGGGGGTTGGACTATATGGCCTGTATGGCCCCTTTCAACTCCTTGGTTCTATTATTCTAACGTCTGTGCATTCATCTACAAAGCTGCAAGATTCAGGTATCTACAACGTTTCAGGATTTAGGTATTTGGATTTAGGTATTCACTGGGAATTAAAGGGTTAACAAAAGAACTTTAGGCTGATCCTGCGCTGAGCAGGGGGTTGGACTATGTGGCCTGTATGGCCCCTTCCAACTCCTTGGTTCTATTATTCTAACTTCTGTGCATTCATCTACAAAGCTGCAAGATTTAGATATCTACGTTTCAGGATTTAGGTATTTGGCCTGATAAACATTAGCAGGCTCAGAGTGTACAGTGGCCGGTTCCCCCTGGCCACCAGGTGGAGGTGTGGCAGGTATTGGGGAACTCCTGGAGATTTTGGGTTCACCCCTGAAGCATCCACTTTCTCCAGGGAAAATGATCGCTGTAATCTGGAAATGACCTATAATTCCAAGGGATCCCCAGGTCCCACTGAGAGGCAGGCATCCCTACTAGAATCTTAATGTTCTGAGCTGGCTCAGTAAAACAACCGAGATTACAAAAAGCACAAATATGTATAATGAACCGCTTAGTGTATTTATGAATGTTGGAGATATCATTTGTCTAGCTCTGTAGCACTCTTAAGTAGGTTGACATTTCCCCCTACAGTTTTCCAGATTTCTGGGATCTGGCAGTGCTGCATTAAACAGAGTTATGCCCTTCTAAACCCGTTGGCTTTAAATGGATTTAGGGTCTAACTGTGGTTGAGATTGCTCTGTGGGGCATCTTCAGGCTTGAGTTCTGCTTTTACTTGGTGCAACTTAGTTCTTTGTGTCAATATTTTGTGTTTTATGGGACTGACCCTTTGCTCTCCTGCAATGCACTGTACCTAAATATCCACATACCAGAACAGTAAAGAGCGTCAGATGGCCTTCGGACTGTATACTTGGCGTCTCTGACTTAAGACAACTCTGATGGATTAGGAGGTACTCGAATTAGATGCTCTTTCTAGAGAAGGCATCTGGCAAAAAAGATCAGCATGAATCACTGCAGAGGAAGTCCAGAATGCCAGATACAAGCCTTGAACAAATGATCCAGATGCTTTTAGAAAAATCTGGATAATCGCAAAATTGGGAAATTTATTTGGGATTGCATACCAGGAAAATAACATTCACCCTTATCGGACTGGTTCTTCTTAGAGTTAAAGCAAATGCTGATTGGTTTCAGAGGTTTTTTTTTTAAATTGAAATTGCATGTGTAATGAGGAGATTCGGTTTTGTTAAGACATGTAATTGCACAAAGTTTCAGGAAACCATTCTGTTCTAAGCTTAGACCATTACATAGAGCTCAAAATGTCTCCGGGATTACAGAAACCAGGGCTGATTCTGCACTTACTTTCTTTCCCGTTGTGAATCCTGCTGAATTCATAGATTGAATCAGATAGATTCTACCCCTCCCCCATTGAAACAGAAAGTGTTCTGCACTCCTTTGGGGAAGCTCAGAACTGGGGGGGGGGGAGTGCAGCAGGAGCCTCTTTCTTTTCTTAAACCAGGAAGGGGGTGAGGAATGGAGACAACAGAGGAGGGGGGAAACCAAGAGTTTGGGCTTCCGGAGTGCAGTCACTTTAAGGGAAGCCTTGCACCCGGGAACCAGGAAGTCTTTGAACACCCTGGCCAATCAGGGAAGACTTCCTTGTTACAGCATTGGAGGCACGAGGCAGAGTTAATTAGCAAAGAGCAGAGAGCTGCACATTTACTGATGCCGATTTTTCAAATATCGAGGCTTATATCCACTTCTGGATATCGTGGAGGAAAGGTAGGGTCACCACGAATCAATCATAGATGTTTCAGGGGGGAAATTTAAAGCGTCCAAAATCAAAATATAAATCGAATTCAGTGTAGACAGGAGGGATTTATTTTTACCCAGGGTAAAAAGCCCGGTGCAGAGTACACCCTGTGCACATTATCTGTCCAAACTCAGGGACCAACTGAAATGAAGACAGATTTTTCTGGTAAGTCCTCCCCTAATCTATTTGACCAGTAAAAGCCTTACAGAGCTGCACTTCCAACTCTCTCTCCTGTCGTTAAGTACCTACAGAGAGTATAACACCTCTAAGACCAACAAAGATTTAGTCAAGCCGAGAGCTTTCATGCACGTGCACACTTTGTTGTTCTTGAAGGTGCTATTGGACTCAAATTTTATTGTGCTAGTTCAGAACAGCATGGCTACCCACTTGAATTTACAGAGTGTATATGAAGGGATGGTATCTTGGAATTTGGTCAGACAGTTACAGCTCTCTTGTTGCCTACTCCTGAGGGTTAGTGGAACACTGTGTGGTTATCCCACAGCTAAGCCACCAGGGAAGCACTCAGATTCTCAAACATGGAAAAACCAGCCATTAGTATCCAGGTAAAGACAGCATAGATATACCCAGGGGATTTCCCTCCCCTCCCATATTCACATCAGCCATTCCCTTTCATAAACTCTAAACTGCTTGGCAGATCTCCTGAGTTCAGACAGCAATGTGGGGGTTCCTTGACAAAAAATGCAAAAACAAAAATGGAAGAATATAATGGAGAATCTGAAGCCATTCAGGAGAATCAATGTAAGGTATCCTGGTTTATGTAAGAGCTTGCAGGAGTTATTACTTTCTGGTGCTGGTTGCAGGCCTGAATACGATTATCCCCAACTCCAGATAATTTTATTTTGTTAGCCTATAAAGTAAATTGCAAGAAGTTGGCTGACTGGAAATATCATTTAGTGTTGCTTAAGGCTCAAAGTGTCTTCCTGCACATTATGCTAAGATGCTCATAAAAAAACACATCAAAGCATTACCAGTCTTTCTCTCTCTGTTCAGTAGAGGCGTTGAGAACAGACATGCCCTTCGACAACAGACGATCGTTCGGGAGAAAGGCAGGCGGCTGGCCAATCGAGGCCCAGCGTACATGTTTAATGACCATTCGACCAGCCTCTCTATCGAAGAGGAACGTTTTTTGGAAGCCGCAGAATACGGAAACATCCCCGTCATCCGTAAAATGCTGGAGGAATGCATTTCCCTGAATGTGAACTGCGTGGACTACATGGGGCAAAATGCCCTGCAGCTGGCGGTAGCGAATGAGCACCTGGAGATCACTGAACTTTTGCTGAAGAAGGAGAACCTGTCACGGGTCGGTGACGCTCTGCTTTTGGCCATTAGCAAAGGGTACGTCCGGATAGTGGAAGCCATCTTAAGCCACCCTGCCTTCGCCGAAGGCAAGAGGCTGGCCACGAGCCCCAGCCAATCGGAGCTGCAGCACAACGACTTCTACGCCTACGACGAGGACGGGACGCGCTTCTCCCACGATGTCACCCCCATCATCCTGGCCTCCCACTGCCACGAGTACGAAATCGTGCACACCCTGCTGAGGAAAGGGGCGCGCATCGAAAGGCCCCACGACTACTTCTGCAAATGTAGCGAATGCAGTAAGAAACAGAAGAACGACTCCTTCAGCCATTCCAGGTCCAGGATCAACGCTTACAAAGGCTTGGCTAGCCCAGCTTACCTGTCCTTGTCTAGCGAAGACCCGGTCATGACTGCCTTAGAACTCAGCAATGAGCTAGCTGTGCTTGCTAACATTGAGAAAGAGTTCAAGGTAAGATGTCGGGTGGCCAGTGGAGGGGAGGGGCGAGTGAGACATTCACACATTGGCTGGCTGGCTGGCTGGCTGGCTGGCTGGGCTGGCTGACTGACTGACTGACTGACTGACTGACTGACTGACTGACTGACTGACTGACTGACTGACTGACTGACTGACTTTTAAGCTACCCTTCCCCAAGGGCTCAGGGCAGCTCACAGTACAATCAATACAATAAAAGATTTAAACAATTAAATACTAAAATCTGGCTTTTATTAAAACCTAAGAGCTCACCGCCTTCTCTCTAATACAGCCTTTCTCAACCTTTTTACCATTGAAAAACCCCTGAAACATTCTTCAGGCTTTGAAAAGCCCCAGAAGTGGTGCATTCGTGCAGAATATGGTTGAGAAGCAGAACTGTGAACATGTCTACCCAGGGCCCCTCCCCTTCCCATCCCCTCCAGGCCCATCATTGGCCACTGGGGGAAGGGGCAGGTTGACACAACCATATATGGTCATATCACCTAATAAATGTTTAACACATTTTAAAAACATATAAAAATCAGTTAACGCCTACCCATTTGGAGAAACCCTCCCAGGGCCGTCAAAAAACCCCTGGGTTGCACGAAACCCCGGTTGAAAAAGTTTGCTCTAATAGGAGGGAGGGGGGAGTATGGTGTTGGGTGTAGGGCATCGGGGTGCTGTTTACTGTATAGGGAGGCCAGTTGTTCATGCTGTTCTGTGGGCCACAACCATAGGCCTGGTGGAACCGCTCTATCTTGCAGGCCCTGCGGAACTTAGGGCTGATCCTGCATTGAGCAGGGGGTTGGACTAGATGGCCTGTATGGCCCCTTCCAACTCTATGGTTCTATGATTCTGTTTAAAGTCCTGCAGGGCCCTGATCCCATCCGAAAGAACATTCCACCAAGCCAGCACCACGGCATAGATCACCATGGCTCCGGTTGAGGCCAGTTTGGCTTCTCTGGGGCTTGGGATCGTGGGCAGATTTGGATGCTCGAACTCGGCTTTCTCTGGGGAGCATAAGGGAGAAGGTGGTCCTGCAGATATGAAGGTCCCAGACTGGCTAGGGAGAATGCAGGAGAATGAAATGTTGATAATAGGGACAGAGTACTGCAAAGAAACTGGGTGCCCGTTTTTACCAGCGAAGGTTTTCTTTTAGTGTTGCAGACTGATTTGAGCAAACACCGGATCACTATACATATTTAAATAAGAAAAGCAAATTGAGCTTCTTGTTGCTATGATGTGAAGTAGACATACAGTAAATGGTTTCATGGGCTTTGCAGCCAGAATACAAGACTGGCAAACGTCGGGAAGCAAAAAGAAAATACTAAGAGCTTTATCACTGGGCTGGCTCACGTACACAATCATTCTTGTTGCTGCTTGCCAAGGTCAGAAGGAGAGGCATTTGTATCAAGAAACAGCCTCGTGGTTACAGACCTGAAAATCCTATTTCTTCCCTTGCATTATGACCTTTCAGTTAATCCACCATAAAATGCAGAAGCAGAAAAGTGTGTGGTTTAAATCACACACCTTGATCAAGAGCTGTGATAAACAAGACTTTGAGCGTTGCTTGTTTGTTACTGGCAAAACCGATGGACCTGTGGATGCCCACGGCCTGCTGACATGCCCTGCAAAAGGTGTCGTGATACAGCCTTTTGTGAAGCCGACAACCGAGTGCCAGCCTGGTGTAGTGGTTAGGAGTGTGGACTTCTAATCTGGCGAGCCGGGTTTGATTCCCTGCTCCTCCACATGCAGCCAGCTGGGTGACCTTGGCCTTGCCATGGCACTGATAAAGCTGTTCTGACCAAGCAGGAATATCAGGGCTCCCTCTACCTCACCCACCTCACAGGGTGTCTGTTGTGGGGAGAGGAAAGGGAAGGCGACTGTAAGTTGCTTTGAGACTCTTTCGGTTAGAGAAAAGCGGCATATAAGAACCAACTCTTCTTCAGTAATATCAGGGCTCTTTCACCTCACCTCCCTCACAGGGTTTCTGTTGTGGGGAGAGGAAAGGGAAGGCGATTGGAAGCCGCTGTGAGAATCCTTCGGGTAGAGAAAAGTGGCATAAATGAACCATGTCTTCTTCTTCTAAGGCACTCACACATTTCTATGCTGTTCCCTATCTGAGAGTAGCTTCTCCACCACATTTCTTCCCACTTCCCCTGTGTCTTTTTGTGGCTAGCTTGCCAGTGAGGCCCTGCAAGAAAAGCATCACATCTACAGTGACAAAGAAAGTAGGGGAGGTGACCAAATTAAACAACAGAGTGAATTCAGCAACAAGGCAAGATAGCCAGTGCTTTCCCTCTCATTACTGGGTAACGCATGGTGAAATTTGCTATCAAGTTGCAGCCGGTTTATGGAGACCATAAGGTTTTCAAGGCAAGACATGAGCAGAGGTGGTTTGCCATTGCCTGTGTAACACGTGGGTGTCTCCCTTGCAAATACTCACCAGGGTTGACCTTGCTTAGCTTACAACATCTGACAAGAGTGGGCTGACCTGGGCCATTCAGACCTGAGCATTAGGTGACTGCTTGGTTCAAAACAAATCTTGACTTTTATCACCTTCTCAGTAACAAAACAGCCCCAATCCCCAAATATGCAAGTTCCTCCCTTTTGTTTATCTCCACCAGTTAAAATTCAGCCCACTGAATAATTGAGAGTACAGTCTAAATAGATTTATACTCTGCTGAGCCCTTTGACCCTAGTGGTGTAACTCTGGTTAAGATTACACTGTAATGCTCTAGTTCATTAACCTGGTGTTTAAATAGATTAAGATTTGCAGACTTAATATATCAAGAAGTCTGACGTGCCTGTGGAGAGGGAAGCAACTATTTATATATACAATCGCTCTCCTTAACACATGATGTCTGTATTTTGTAGTAAGTGGCCAGAGTCCAAGGACAAAATCTCACAGCTTTATGTTACTGTTGAAGAATCAAGATGCTAGTTGCTGCCCTCATAATCTGAGCACTTAATTAAATAAGACTGTGGGCCTTATCTGCTACATCAAGCTATGTATTGGTGCTATGCTTGTGGTCGTACAGACTATTGGTCTTATCTGGTACGTTACATTTACGGTGTGATGGTCGTGAATATAAAGAATTTTTTCTGCACTGTTTCTTTTGCTCCTTCACAGAACGATTACAAAAAGCTGTCTATGCAGTGCAAGGACTTTGTAGTCGGACTTCTAGACCTGTGCAGAAACACAGAAGAAGTGGAAGCCATTCTGAACGGAGATGTTGAGCTGAACCACGGGGAGCGTGGACGGCCTAGTCTCAGCCGCTTAAAACTCGCCATTAAATATGAAGTTAAAAAAGTAAGCCTCCCAATTTTTCCTTGAGCGTGGGTTTGGGGATGCTTCCGTTAATTCCTTCCCATTTGACTTCCTGCTTAATACTGCTGGTAAGGCAAGGCCCAGACGTGACAGATGATGGATGCTCTCCTACCGAGTGTGGAAGAAGGTTCCTTCAACCTAAGGACGGCTTCCTTCCTCCAGCTCAGCCTTTTTCAATCCTTTGGCTGGAATAATATTTCAGGCTCCGAGGAGCTCCAGAAGTGGTCAGCTGGCCCCGCCTCCCTAACATGCCCCCCCGGAAGTGACATGTCATGGCATGTCACTTTCAGTTTGGTGTAGTGGTTAGGATACGGACGTCTAATCATAGAATCATAGAATCATAGAATCATAGAATCATAGAGTTGGAAGGGGCCATACAGGCCATCTAGTCCAACCCCCTGCTCAACGCAGGATTAGCCCTAAGCATCCTAAAGCATCCAAGAAAAGTGTGTATCCAACCTTTGCTTGAAGACTGCCAGTGAGGGGGAGCTCACCACCTCCTTAGGCAGCCTATTCCACTGCTGAACTACTCTGACTGAGAAAAACTTTTTCCTGATATCTAGCCTATATCGTTGTACTTGAAGTTTAAACCCATTACTACGTGTCCTTTCCTCTGCAGCCAGCAGAAACAGCATCCTGCCCTCCTCCAAGTGACAACCTTTCAAATACTTAAAGAGGGCTATCATGTCCCCTCTCCACCTCCTTTTCTCCAGGCTGAACATTCCCAAGTCCCTCAACCTATCTTCATAGGGCTTGGTCCCTTGGCCCCAGATCATCTTCGTCGCTCTCCTCTGTACCCTTTCAATTTTATCGATGTCCTTCTTGAAGTGAGGCCTCCAGAACTGCACACAGTACTCCAGGTGTGGTCTGACCAGTGCCGTATACAATGGGACTATGACATCTTGTGATTTTGATGTGATGGCTCTGTTGATACAGCCCAAAATGGCATTTGCCTTTTTTACCGCTGCATCACACTGCCTGCTCATGTTTAGTTTACAATCCACAAGTACCCCAAGGTCTCGTTCACACACAGTGCTACCTAGAAGCGTATCCCCCATCCAGTAGGCATGCTTTTCATTTTTCTGACCCAGATGCAGAACTTTACACTTATCTTTATTAAATTGCATCTTGTTCTCATTTGCCCATTTTTCCATTGTGTTCAGATCTCGTTGAACTCTGTCTCTATCTTCCGGAGTATTTGCCAGTCCTCCCAATTTGGTGTCATCTGCAAACTTGATGAGTAGTCCCTCCACCCCCTCATCTAGATCATTAATAAATATGTTAAAAAGTACCGGGCCGAGCACCGAACCCTGAGGTACCCCGCTACTCACCTCTCTCCAGTCTGATGAAACACCATTGACAACAACTCTTTGAGTGCGGTTCTCTAACCAATTCCCTATCCACCTAACGATCTGAAAATCCAGATTGCAGTCCTTCAACTTATCCATCAGAACATCATGGGGAACCTTGTCAAAAGCTTTACTAAAATCCAAGTAAATGACATCAACCAAATTTCCCCGATCCAGCAAACCTGTTACTTGGTCAAAAAAGGAAACTAGGTTGGTCTGGCAGGACCTGTTGGAGACAAATCCATGCTGACTTCCTTGGATCACCAAATTGTCCTCCAGATGTTTGCAGATCGCTCCCTTTAATATCTGCTCCATTATCTTCCCCACAACAGAGGTCAGACTCACTGGTCTGTAGTTTCCCGGGTCATCCTTCCTCCCTTTTTTGAAGATCGGAATAACGTTTGCTCTTTTCCAGTCCTCCGGGACATCTCCAGTCCTTAAAGAGGTTCCGAAGATGATGGACAAGGGCTGTGCAAGTTCTCTGGAAAGTTCTTTGAGTACTCTCGGGTGCATTTCATCTGGACCAGGGGATTTGAACTCATCCAGTGCAGCTAAATGCCTCTCGACCACCTCTCTATCCATGTTAACCTGCCACCCAGACACTATCCTTTGGCTACAGCCATCTCTAGATGTGCCTAAACACTTTGACCTGTGGGAAAAAACAGATGTAAAATAGGCACTAAGCCTTTCTGCTTTCTCTGCATCTTTCGTTAGAGTTTGTCCATCCGCACCCAACAGCGGGCCTATTGCCTCCTTTACTTTACGTTTGCTCCTCACGTAACTGAAAAATCTTTTCTTGTTACAATGGGCTTCCCTGGCCAATCTTAGCTCACTCTCAGCTTTGGCCTTTCTGATGATTGATCTACAGTGCCTAGTAACCTGTAGGTACTCTTCTTTAGAGCTCTGTCCTTCCCTCCATTTCCTGAACATTTTCCTTTTCTTTCTTAGTTCCTCTTGAAGTTCTCTGTTCATCCAAATAGGCTTCTTAGAGCTCCTGCAGTGTTTTCGTATTTCTGGAATAGTCATTGATTGAGCATGCAATAGCTCTTGTTTGAGTAGTGCCCACCCTTCACATGCTCCCTTCCCTTCCAGCATTCTCGTCCATGGTATGACACTCATCATGTCTCTGAGTTTATTAAAGTTTGCCCTACGAAAATCCAACATCCGCGTCTGGCTACAAGCTTCCTTGGCTCCCCATCTCAAAAGGAATTCTATGAGGACATGGTCACTTCCCCCTAGGGTCCCCACCTCCTTCACCTCATCCACCAACTCTTGCCTGTTGGTCAGTATTAAGTCCAGTATGGCTGAACCTCTTGTGGGTTCATCTACCATTTGATAAATGAAATTGTCTGGCATGCCGGGTTCAATTCTGCACTCCCCCACACGCAGCCAGCTGGGTGACCTTGGGCTCACCTCGGCAGTGATAAAACTGTTCTGACCGAGCAGGAATATCAGGGCTCTCTCGGCCTCACCCACCTCACAGGGTGTCTGTTGTGGGGAGCGGAAAGGGAAGGCGACTGTAAGCCCCTTTGAGACTTCTTCGGGTAGAGAAAAGTGGCATATAAGAACCAACTCTTCTTCTTCATCACCACCTGTGTTAACAGACAAGCTCAAGGAGAACTGGGGGGAGGGGGGTCCACAGAAGGTGATTTAAGATAGGAATAGGTGTGCAGGCTCTGCCCCCTCCCAGGTGCAGAAACCAAATGAGAACTCGCTCATGCTCTGGAGAGGGGAAAGGAGAGTAAGAGAAGTAGCTGGCTCCCTAGTTTGTGGCCGCGTCCACTAAGGCAGAAGGGGAAAGGATTTGGACCCCCTCTGGAGCCCCTCCAGAGTTCTACAAACCCCAATGGACCCCTGGTTGAGAATCCTTGCTCCAGCCTAAAGATCGTTCTTCAACTTACATGTCCCTGTTGTTGGAGGAGAACTTCAAATGCTGCTTCTGGTGTGGTAGAATAAGTCTAGCATGTTAGAAGTTGGGTGCTGCAGGCCTTGCATCCAAAAGTTAGCAGGCCAAGAGAAATCCGCAAGGAGTTTCTAAACGATCCACAAATTCATTGGGCACTAATGAAACCTACAGAACATGACTTCATGACTGCCCATATACTATATGGGCAGGGGGAATGAACCTTCTAATATTCCTCCCATGGATCTTTTTTTTCCCCTTCCAGCTTTATAGTGTTTGATCGATAGCTCAGAAACCCATTATGCTAAGGGAAAAGGGGAACAACATACACAGCGTAGGAATTACCTTTGGCAACAAAATACACAGTGCAGGAATTACCTTCACTACATGGTTGGCAATTTGATAGCAGTAAATGATGGAAGCAGTGAAGTTTCTGAACTGGGGCAAAGCACGGGTAATCGAGCAATGCTTTAACTCTTTAGACCAGGCTTTCTCAACCAGGGTTTCTTAATGGCCCTTGAATGGTTTCTCGAATGGGTGGGAGTTAGCTAACTTTTCATATATATTTAAAATTTGTTCGACATTTATTGAATGATATGACCATGTACAGTCATGTTGACTTGCCCTCCCCTCCCAAAATGGCTAGTGATGGGCCTGGAGGGGGCGGGAAGGGGAGGGGCCCCAGGTGGGCATGTCCACAGCTCTGCTTCCCAACCATATTCTGCATGATCGTGCCAGTTCTGGGGCTTCTCTACGCCTGAAGAATGTTTCAGCGATTTCTCAACAGTAAAAAAGTTGAGAAAATCTGCTTTAGAGGATAAAAAAGGCACTGTAGATACTTTTGATCCAGTTTACCCTTCCTAGTCAAAGGGGATTTGCCTCCTTATTTTCCTATGCTGAGCATAAATTAAGATGTTTATTTATACATCTGTGACATTGCAAAAAAAATTAGTACAAAATATCACAGTTGGGACAGGAAGTAGAGCCACTTGAGAGTTAACATGCTCCAAAGGATAAGTACTTGGACCAAGGAGGTTGTAGATGCACATTCAGATCCTTCCTCTTCCATTTACTTAATGCTTGGCAGGTCCCTAAATGGTACAGTCCTATACAGAGTCACTTCAGTTTAAGCCCAAGAGGTTTAGACTGGAGTATCTGTTTAGGATGGCACTCTTAGTTTCCTTCTCATCCCTTCACCAGTAAAACGCAACGGCCCTCTTGGGGTTAACATAGGACACCTCTCCTAACGGTTGCAAGACATTTTGCAAATTAAAAGTGCAGCCAAACCAATAAACAGCAGGGATTACTGGGTCCAGAATGCTGCTCACGTACAAGCAATTCTAAGCTGCCATCAGAGGTGCAGGAGAAATCAACAGAGGGGAAAGGGTCTGTAATGCCTGGTCTATGGGGGGGGGGAATGAAGGGGCTTCTGTACAGATACTATTAAATGTCTATTAGGAGACTTTAAAGTACAGCCTCCCAGTTTCCAAAGAGAGTAAATATCTCCTGCAAGCTAAAAGGGGATGGATAACACCATTGCGGCTGGACTGCACACTTCCCACAGGTCCCTTTCAAATCATGTCTAAATATGAAATACGGAGCAAAACATACCACTGCAGTGAGTGATGCAGCTACCATTCTTGCCTGTAGCAGGAGTCTCCTGAGTAAGCCTGCTGGAAAGAAATACTTCTGAAGCATGAAATTGCTGAAAACTGGGTCTAGGATTTGTTTTTTCCTGGACAAGCAGCCCCATTTTTCTTGCAATGAATAGTCATGTGCCTATAGTGGGCGCAGTGGCAAGATCGGAGAACTTGTATTCAGGCTGTTTGAGCTCAGGGGCAACTATGAGGCTCACGAAGTTTTATTCGAAGTGTAAGCTGCAGATACTGAAGAACTGTGCTTGTACACAAGAGCTTGAATTAAACTGGGTAAATTTGTTCTGCTGCTTCAGATCAGAATGGCTACCCACCTGCTGCTGCTGTACTTCATGATAATGATATGAACTTTTTTTTCCTGCTTTGGTATGTTCTGTTTACTTCAAGGAAGCACATCGGGCCTCAACCAGGGTCAGAGCTTTCTCTGTCCTGGCCCCCACTTGGTAGAATGAACTCCCAGAGGAGACCAGGGCCCTGCCAGAACTGGCAGTTCCACAGGGCCTGCAAAATAGAGCTCTTCCACCAAGCTTTTGGTTGAGGCCAGTGAAACAACAAAATCAACTAGGACTCTCCAGGAACCCCCCCTCCCTACCACCAAATATACACATCAAACACAACACAAGGTGAACCCAAGTCCGGCCACCCCATCTAGCAACAGTTACATAAGCCTAGTTTTTCAGCACCTTTTTCCACACTGAAAAAGCCCTCCT
Source organism: Paroedura picta (assembly GCF_049243985.1). NCBI lineage: Eukaryota > Metazoa > Chordata > Lepidosauria > Squamata > Gekkonidae > Paroedura > Paroedura picta. The sequence goes on along the minus strand of NC_135374.1, from coordinate 15,842,693 downwards.
CGGCTTATATGTGGGTATATACGTAACTGAAATAAAACCCCGCTCCAGCCAGCCAATCGTTGCATTGCCTTTTGAAAATGTGTACTGCAAGCTGAGCTTGCTCTAGCAGCTTGTAGGACATCAAGGGTTTGACTTTTCTCCTTTTGCCTTAAATGGCAAAAGGAATGGCAGTGCTGAATGGGGGAGCCTGTGATGATGGAGCATTTCCCACCCTTGGCTTATATGCAAGATTTCCCAGATTTTGCAGTAAAATTAGGCTCCTTGGCTTATATGCGGGTCGGCTTATATGTGAATATATACGGTATATAGTTGACGTTTATAATATTATAAGGTCCGCAATGTTAACACATGTTTGAGTTCTACTTCTTTGTCCTGTACTCTGAATTCTTGCTGTAAACTGACCTGAGCCACAGTATAAAAATGTATCAAAATAAGAAAACTAAAATTAGTAAACTTAATTAAGCAGGCTAATTCTGTACTGACTGACGAGCCGTCCTTTCCCTTTTCTCTGTCCTTTAGTTTGTCGCACATCCCAACTGCCAGCAGCAGCTCCTCTCTATCTGGTATGAGAATCTGTCGGGTTTACGGCAACAGACCATGGCGGTCAAGTTCTTGGTGGTGCTTGCCGTTGCGGTTGGGTTGCCATTCCTATCGGCGGCTTACTGGATTGCTCCGTGCAGCAAGGTACTTGCTACAGAATGATTTTTTTTAACAATAACCTCTGCACTCTGTCAGCATGCATATTTGAAACTGGCCTGGAAAAGAAAGCACATTAGTAAACAACAGACATTCAGCGATGCCACAGTGTTAGTTATTGTAACGGAGTGGCAGCAAAATGAAGTTCTCTGACATTCTCAATAACAAAGCAGGGAATGAATTAGATTACGTTATTTCATCTGTTTCATATTTGCAATGGTGGTAGAGAGCAATGACTGAAAGATACTGTCTCAGCTGCCATGATTTCGGTGTCTGTCGTGCTTCGGTGACATGCCATAGTCGTTTTTTGGTCAAACTTATAAACCTATTAAATTGAGGCTCTAGAGAAGTAAGTCTGGCCTCTACCAGGGCCAGGGCCATTTTGATCCTTGCCTGGTGGAATGAGTTCCCGGAAGAGCTGCAGGCCCTGTAGGAACTTTCCCAGTTTCAAAGGGCCTGCAAGACACAGTTCTTCCATTAGGCTTTTGGTTAGGGCCAGTAGATAACGGAATGACAGCATCTGAATAGGTCCTCTCTAAGAATAACCCACCTCTGATGGGGGGACGCGAAAACAAAAATCTTTGGTTGATGTGGGTTTGGAGTAATTTTAGCTGTTTTATTAAATGATGATGTGAACTCCTCCATAAAAAAACATCTAGTAGAACAAAAACATTTATTTATATTTGTATTTGTTGACCGCCACTCCTGGAACCAGCTGGCTCATGGTGGTTTACAATAAAACCTTAAAAACTCCATAAAACCTAACACATTCACAAACCAATATTGGTGGCAAAAGAACAATCTGCAGAACTCCCCTTTCCCATCCATCCGTACCCTACTGCAACAGTCACCATCGCCCCAGGGTGGTACCTAGTGGTGATGCCCAGCCTATGGGGTCTATGGAGGGAGGGACCTGGTATTCCTAGCTGGGGCTCAACCAAATGCCTGACAGAAGAGCTCCATCTTGCAGGCCATGCAGAATGCAGACAGCTCTGTCAGGGCCCTCAGCTCTTCCGGGAGCTCATTACACCATGTCGGGGCCAGGAACAAAAAGGCCCTGGCCCTGGTCGAGACCAGGCATGCCTCCCATGGGGATAGGGGGAAGTCCAGCCGGCCATTCATCAGGAAATAAAGCTGGGGGTCATCCGTATACTGGTGACAACACAGCCTAAAGCTCCGAACCAGCTGTGCCAGAAGGCTCATATAGATGTTAAAAAGTGTGGGGGAGAGTATCGCCCCTTGTGGCACTCCACAAGGGAGCACAAGGAACCAGAGAACTCTTCCCCCACCACTACCCTCTGTGTCTGTTTCTGAAGGAATTATATTAGCCATTGTAAGGCTGTCCCCCTAATCCCTGTCCCAGTGAAGCAGTGGGCTTAACAACTCGTGGTCAACCAGACCAAATGTAGCCGACAGACCTAAAAGCACAAGGATAGCCGAACCACCCCAATCCAACTGGTGCTGGAGATCATCAGGGCAGTCTCCACCCCATGGCCACAGAAGCTCGACTGGTATGGGTCAAGGACCAAAGTTTCCTCCAAGAATGCAAGGAGCTGTTCTGCGGCGGCCCTCTCAACCCCCTTTCCCACAAATATTTTATTTTTATTTATTTATTTTATTTTTACATTTGTATACCGCCACTCTCAAACTGACTCGCAGCGGTTCACAATATGTCAGTGCTTAAAGTACAGGAAGGATCTTGGCTTGTTTCTCAACTTCCCTGAATTTTACTTCTTTTTTTCTTTCCCTTGGTATCTGCCTTGCAGTCCCATCCCCAAGCTTGTAAACATCAATCGAAAAGAGCGGCATGAAGTTATTTTGTTTATAATTTCACAGAGTAGGCTTTAATCACTGCTCTCTGTGAAGGGTCCCCCTGGAAGCTTCAAAAGTACTTGGCATGATAAAACAGCAAGATTTCTCGTGAACTGTGGTCATGTGGCAGAGAGAGCCGAGAGATGGTTTTTCGAGAGGAAAGGCAGAACTGTTTTTATTGATCTAATCTACAAGCCGAATTTGCGAAGCATTTTTATCCTTAGCATTTTGGACTTAATAACCTTGCCAGGATCCCTTTAGTGCCATGTAGACCGTGGCATCATCTGTGTTTGGAAGGACCCGCTGCTGTGTGCCCCTTTAAATGTTTGCTGTTTGCTAGTCAAACCTTTAAAAAAGTTGATCAGGCTCTTAAATGTTGCACTTCAAGCAGCAGTTTGGAACTTGTAATTTTAGAAATGAGGACTTCTTATACAGAGATGTTAATCTTGTTTGTTTGGAATTGCTCACGTGCATCAGCCCTTGGGGTAGACACTGCGTTCTACGCAAGCTGTCTAGAGATCTTATTACTGTTAAACGTTAGGTACCATGAAGAGGGAGGGCCACACAGGAGGTGCATAACCAATGGGGAACTTTATGTTAACCACAGTGATGCATTGGGGGGACATTGCAGCGAACTGTCTGCCAGTGAGGACCAACCTGAACTGGGACTGAAAGGAAAATAGTTCTTGCTAAGAGGGTGGCCCAGGCTAGCCCAATCTCTTTTGATCTAGGAAGCTAAGCAGGGGTGGCCTTGGTTAGTACAAGAGACCACCAAGGAAGTCCAGGGTCATGACGGGGACAGGCAGGCAATGGAAAACCACCTCTGACGTTTCTTGCTGCATAGGTAGCACTTTGTGCACACACATATGCACAAGAGGATCAATTCCAGCCCTTCTAAGACCAAGGTGCAAAGGGAGGATGGGAGAAGAAGAGTCAAGAGAATTGCTTGCGTTCACTGTTAGTCAAGGCACCATTGATAGCTCTGCTTTAGGAGCACTTGGCAAATACTAGGCTGTTGTGGGGCTCCATGATTTCTGCCCTTTCCTCCTCCTCCTTCTCCTCTTCTTCTTCTGCTAATTATGCCTCATATTTTCCGACATATGTCTCATATTTTGAGGAGGAAGAAGAGTTGATTTTTTATATCTGCCTTTTCACTACCAGAAGGACTCTCAAAACAGCTTACGATCACATTCCTGTTCTCTCCCCACAACAGACACCGTGAGGTAGGTGGGGCTGAAAGAGCCCTCACATTACTGTGAGAACAACTCTATCAGGACTGTGACTGGCCCAAGGTCACCCAGCTGGCTGCACGTGGAGGAGCGGGGAATCAAACCTGGCTCACCAGATTAGAAGCCGCCGCTCTTAACCACAACACCATGAAGGCTCTCCCTCTAACATATTTTTAAAAACATAAAAATTTAACTAATTCCAGCCCTTTCAGGAAATCCATCCAGGGCCATCAAGAAAACCCAGGGTTCCACAAAGCCTTGGTTGAGAAAGCCGGCTCTAGGGTTTCAGGCCAGAGGGCTTCCTTTTAACTGGAGGTGATGGGGATTGAACCTAGTACCTTCTGCATGCCAAGCAGATTCTTTGCCACTAAGTGCATGGTCCTCAGTGGAGCTCTCTTACTTTTTCATGCATGATTATCATTTCATTTACTTGCTCATGCATGATTATCATTTCTCCCCACCTTTTCATTCTCTCCCATGCTACTGGAATGAAAATTGTGCTTTTGCTTATATGTATCAAATACTGAAATTCTGAAAACTGCAACTTTTGGTGAATATGTGAGCAAAACGAAACAAATTAAATATTCAGTAGCTGCTTCTGTAAAATGAAGCTCTATCCATTGTCTCTGTATATTATATTCTTCCCACCATCTTTAGTCGTGGGAGTCTCATATTTATGCAAAATCTCAGTAACAGCCCATATTTTGAACTACTGCCAGCTCGTGAGTATTTTTTCTATCACATTTCTGTTCATAGGGGAATTGTCTGTAATCTCCTGCCTTTAAAAATCTGGGTCTGGAAGTGGATAGATTTAGCAAGGCCAACAAAGAAACTCCTAATACTTCCATGTACAGCCAAAGTGGGAACTTAAGATAACTTATTATTAAGTTAAGTCTTTGCCTTTTATGTTGAGAGAGAAAGAGAGAGAGATGGGTCTGCGTAATGTAGAAAAACCCCTGGTCATTTCATAAAACACTTTGATCCCACCTTCCCACCCAAAAGGGATTCCATTTAGCTCATAGTAACATAAGCCAGCAAACATATGATGCAGCATTGAACAGCGAGGTCCCCAATTTGTAACCTCATCTGAAAGCTCTTCTAAACAGCTGCCTGTATAAACACTGTCTGTGATCTGAACAGTTAATTTGCCAAGGGGAGTCGTATCGAGTGAGTGCTACAATTCCTGAAAAAAATTATCTTGGTTGAGTGGAAGGAAGGATAACTCGAATCCAGATCCATTTATGGGTGCAAGGATTTCTGTCTGCATAGCATGACTTTCCTCCCCAACCCAAAGCTGTTCAGAATGCCCTCCCCCTCCAGCCTTGTTCTTGGAGGAAGGGAAATTTTGCTCTACAAGTGGAAATTGGACGCACTGGGCAAAATACGCCCCCATACGGGAGCAGGAAGAGGCGGGGCAATTAGGTCCAGCTCAAACTAGGTCCAGCTTGGAGTTTGAGCTGGGCCAAGTTGCCCCGCTTCTTCCTGCTCCCGCATGGGGGCGTATTTGGCCCAGTGCATCTTTTCCACCCCAGATTTGTGCTCCTACATGGGGAGCCAGGGCAGTGAAGTTCCCAGTGCGGAAATCATTGCTGTTTATGCTAGGAGGCATGTTGAAGGTAGAGAGAAAAATGAATTTCCCAATGAAACCAATGGGAATAATTGCCTGCTTGAATTAAGCCATCCAAACTCGTGTCATTGTGATGCTAACGAAGCCAGACAAAACTGTTAGCAAAGAAATTTCCTAAAACCTCATCCAACTGAAAGTTTCTGTGCAAATCTCTGATATGGACCCAGAGAGTCTCCTTCAGCTTTAAACACGTTCTGAATTGAGAGGCAAGGCAGCTACAGTTCCTTCCATCTTCATCTCTGATTCCCCTGTCCCATGGCAAACTAGGAGTCGTATACTCGTGTCACGAGACAGGAGAGAAAGGCCCTCCCTTTGACCAAACATTAAGGACTAATACTACCAGACCACAGCTTGGAATGTTGATGACAGTGGAGGGCCAATTGAAAGGAGGAGGGAAGAAAAATCAAAGGAGGTGGTATTATTGGCCTGCTCACCCCCTTAAGGGGTATTTTGGCCTTGGGGAAAAAAATTCAATTTTTTTCCTTCCCACATACATACAAAGACACAAGCCCTGAGCTTATCATCTTGCACTTATGGACTTTTTGTGCAACTTATCAAGTTTTCTCAATTGTACATGATGCTTATTTGTAGAACTGTGCATATTCAACTGAACAGTTATTGGATTATATTCCACATCGACTTGGAAACTGGAATTTGAATTGGGAAAATGTCCGGTGGCCTAAATCGGAACGCGATGTGATTTAGCATGCTTGTTTTGAAGTGCGCTTAGTGAACAAGTGAGTTTATAGCAGAAAGGGAGAATATAAATATTTTAAGTCAGTTAAATAGAGAGAGGCTGTAGCGAATACCTCTGAAAGTCTCTAATCTTGAAAACCCTGTGGGGTTCCCATGAATCAGCTGTGACCTGACGGCACATTCCACCACCAACTAAATTGAAATCTTTACGTGGAAATTATTTTTATTGGAATAGCAGTAATCAAAACAAAGACGATGTAGCTGTCATTTCTATATATTCCATTACACTAAATTATTTGAGGCGAAAATGGGTCTGATGAATGCTAACACTAATTTTAGAGTACCCAGATAATTGTGCATGATATTCCATGGTTAGCGCTGCCTAATGATCTTTTTCAGTGTGATCCAACTCTCTCCCATAAAGGTCACTGGGGCCCATTTGTCTCACTGTTAAGTTTGCCAGCTGGCCAGGGAGAGAAACGGCCTGTATCTCTAATATGGGCTTAATAAGTGGAAATAGGCAGTTGGCATTTTTCCTGTCGTGGAGCTTAATAGTATCACCTGATAATGGCTGCAGATAAAACTGATATTAAAAGGACAGCTAGAGTGAGCAGTTTAAAAGTTGGCAGCTGTAGGAGAGAAAGGACGTCTCAACAGGGAGAAGGAGGACTCTGCATTGCCTTCTGGAAATCATCTGTTTAGGAACCCGTGCAGAATGCAATCAGGGACTGAACAGTGAACAGCCGATAGGACCTTGGATGCCTGTTGGATCTTCCAAAAAACGGAGCTCAAAAGTAGCTTGTTTCAATATTTCGGTTCCTGACATGTTTAGAAGTATGCTTATTTGAAATGTTTCAGTCTCTCAGGCATAAATGTTGCATTAACAAAACCATGTACATTATTTGACCTCAAAGTGAAATTCGGGTGGTTGGTGAGATTAATTTTATGGATCATCCTCGGCAGCATGTTTATAAACCTCAGCAAAATGGAAATGTCTCATTCATGTTATCATGACTCTGGTTGTGTTTTAGAGTGGCTTGGCATGGCTCTCTGTGTCTCTCTCTCAGGCGTCTGAGAGCAAAGTGGCTAGCATCCAGGGAAGGAGGGTGGGAGCTGTAGGGGCAGGGCCAATCAGGGTGTGGCCAGCAAAGCAAAGCTGGCCATACCCTGATTGGCCCTATTCCAACTCGGATACCCTGGACACATTCCACCCCCCAGGCTGTTTCACAAATATTAAGAGGAATAATAGATAAGGATATGATTTCTTAACCACCTCTCTGCCAGTTGGGGCTTGAGACAGTTTACAGGTGCCCCTGGACTCACACTTTGTTCTGCTGATTCAGGCCACCTGAATCTCTGAATCACAGAATCATAGAATCATAGAGTTGGAAGGGGCCATACAGGCCATCTAGTCCAACCCCCTGCTCTACACAGGATCAGCCCTAAGCATCCTAAAGCATCCAAGAAAAGTGTGTATCCAACCTTTGCTTGAAGACTGCCAGTGAGGGGGAGCTCACCACCTCCTTAGGCAGCCTATTTCCCTGCTGAACTACTCTGACGGTGAAATTTTTCCCCCTGATATCTAGCCTATATCGTTGTACTTGTAGTTTAAACCCATTGCTGCGTGTCATCTCCTCTGCAGCCAACAGGAACAGCATCCTGCCCTCCTCCAAGTGACAACCTTTCAAATACTTAAAGAGGGCTATCATGTCCCCTCTCAACCTCCTTTTCTCCAGGCTGAACATTCCCAAGTCCCTCAACCTATCTTCATAGGGCTTGGTCCCTTGGCCCCAGATCATCTTCGTCGCTCTCCTCTGTACCCTTTCAATTTTATCTACATCCTTCTTGAAGTGAGGCCTCCAGAACTGCACACAGTACTCCAGGTGTGGTCTGACCAGTGCCGTATACAATGAGACTATGACATCTTGTGATTTTGATGTGATGCCCCTGTTGATACAGCCCAAAATGGCATTTGCCTTTTTTACCGCTGCATCACACTGCCTGCTCATGTTTAGTTTACAATCCACAAGTACCCCAAGGTCTCGTTCACACATTGTCATTGTCAATATTTCAAGAATCAGGGACTTATAAAGGAATGACCCAGAATCAAAGTGCTTTGCTTGCGGTTAGCTATTTCACCTGCAGAATAAGACACTGACAGCTTCTTTTGCTTTTCCCGGTGTGTGAACTTGTTGAAAATGTCTCTCTGGATGCACCTTTACACAGCAGATAAAATATAGTGTGCTAACTGGATCTTGAGCCCAGGTGCTGAGCCTTTTTTCTTCTTTTTTTACACCTTGTGGGTAGATATGAGAGAACCAGTTCTCTACCATTGCTTCATATAAGCCTCTGCATTCACACAAGAAGAGGATTCTCCAAACAAGGATGTTCTCCATTCTTTGTGGCACTCACTGTTAACCCTTGCGTCTGCAGGGCCAGTTTATACAGGTATCACATGTAGCACATGCTATGGGCCCCGCTTTTCCAGGGGCCCTGGGCGGTGCCTTCCCCCAATGGATCAGGGCCATAACCTCTCTAATCCCTCCGTTTTCCCTCTTTAAGGACAGTTGGAGTGACACCCTTTTCCACTATGGTGGGGGGGGGGCCTCTCTGCCTCCAGTCTGGCTGCTCCTGCTACAGGTGCAATTTGCTAGGGACCCATTTTTGAGATTGAGGAGAGTCCGGAGCAAAACCTTCACGTGGGGCAGCCAGCAATGCCTTATAATTCTCTTTACCCAATCCTTGGATAGTATATCCCTGTCATGATGCTCATTTGTCCCAGAATTGGCACCGTCTTCCACCATCTGGCCACCCTTTGTGGGGATGTTCCACGGTCTCAGATATGGGATGGGAGAGGGTCACTTGCCCTGATGACTCCCTTTCCCCCTATAGTAAAGCTAGGTTACAAAGCCACCAGCTTCCCTGGCCTCCTTTAAAACTCTTCTTCTTCACAGCCCTTTTCCAACCCTGCCTCCCTCCCCCAGCTGTTCCTTCTCTTCTTCCCTCTGGGACTAGAGTGAGTGCCCCCTGATAGCCAGCTCATCTCTAGTTGCTCCTCTGGAATAAATCTGCCTGGGTCTGTTCAGAAGCACAGCCCATGAAAAGTGTTTCCCCCCCCCCCTTCCAGGTCCCACAGACCATGCCAGACCCATCTTTGGACTCACAAGAACCTTTTTGGGCACCAGGACTTCAGACAATCCCTTAAGTGCCCAGATTATTTGATTAACAGACAAGCAGTAAGTAAGTTGCAGATGGCTCCTGAAGGATCATTAAAATTGTATTACTAGAGAAATGTATGTTGACACAGTACATTCCCTTGTATTTCTCTAGGGTATCTGACTGTTGAGTTTTGTTCTGGTTTTTTGTTTATTTTTGCAGGCAGTATCCTTAACATTAAAATAAACTGATGGCTTCTCTCTGTCTCTGTCTCTCTCCCTTTCTCTTTGGTCTCTCTTCTATATTTTGCAGTTGGGCAGGATAATGCGTGGACCATTCATGAAGTTTGTGGCACATGCTGCCTCTTTCACCATTTTTCTGGGGCTTCTGGTCATGAATGCAGCAGACAGGTTTGATGGCACCAAAATAAAACCTAATGAATCTAGGACAGATAACGAAAGCCAGCTGTTCAGGATGAAAACGTCCTGCTTCTCCTGGATGGAGATGCTTATTATCTCTTGGGTGATAGGTAAAAAAGTTCCCCAAAATTCTTTCCTGCAAACAGAAACCTGTTAAATATCGTCTCTTACTTCATTGTAACAAAATCGTAACACAAAGAGAAGAACTTCTGTTTTAATTAATGAGTATCTGTTGTTTGATATTGGAAGAGTATATCATGCATGCAATCATCGTTGTTTTTATACTCTCACTGTTCTTTCAGTGGGGAACCAAAAATACTTCCTTAGGGCAGTGGTCCCCAACCTTTTTACCGCCGAGGACCGGTCAACACTTGACAATTTTACTGAAGCCCGGGGGGGGGTAGTCTTTTGCCGAGGGACGTTGCTGCCGCCACCTGAGCCCCTGGTCCACTTGCTTTCCCACCGGCGCCCCTGACTTCCCGCCACCCACTGGGGGGGTTCTGCCAGCAGCAGCTGCACAGTGCCACACTGAGGGGGAACTCCAGCCATGGCAGCCGCTGGAGAGCACCAAAGGTGAGCCAGCGGCACAGTGGCAGGGCAACCCCTGAGGCAGCAGCCGGGGAGGAGGACGAGGAGGAGCCGCGGCCCAGTACTGACTGATCCACAGACTGATACCGGTCCCCGGACCGGGGGTTGGGGACCACTGCCTTAGGGGATAGGGTCAATTTCACCAAGAACTTGGGACTAGGGTTGTGCATGGCGGCGTCCAAATCAGCTGTTTCAGGCCGATGCAGGCAATGTTGCACCTCACCGCAGGGGGGAGGGGAAGGGAGGTGCGGGCGCCTGTGCGTAACTCGCTGCACACACACAGGTGCTGCACCCACTGGCGCCCGCACCTCCCCTCCCCCCTGCGGCACAATGCTGGCAGCAGCAGCCTGGAACGGCCAATTCGGATGCTGCCACACACAACCCTATTTGGGACTCTTCCCATGTAATGGGGTGGATATTTATGCCAATGCAGAGTCAAAGGAGACAAGGAGAAAATAGTGTGGCAGGAAAAGCAATTTTGCTGCATTTCACATGTTGCACACTGTTTTGTCAGGTGGTCTGTCAGACAACTGTCTCTCAACTGGTTCCCATCGTAATAAGTGCCAATCAGGAGCATTATAAAGGTTCTGTGTAGAGTGTTCTGATTATATGCAGTACAGGTAAATTTGAACGTGCAGGGTTGCCTTATACTGAATCAGACCTTTGGCCCATCAAGATGAGTATTGTCTACTCAGATGAGCAGTGTTTCCAGAGTCTTGGGTACACGTCTTTCACATCATCTGCCAGATCCTTTAACTCAGCCTTTCTCAATTTTTTTACCATTGAGAAACCCGCAAGACATTCTTCAGACTTCAAGAAACCCCAGAAGTGGTACCATCGTGTAGAATATGATTGGGAAACATAGCTGTGGACACGCCCACCTGGGGCCCCTCCCCTTCCCACCCCCTCAACGCCCAACATTGGCCATTGGGTGTGTGATATGACCATATATGGTCATATCACAGATACATGTTTAAAATATAGGAAAAAATAATTAATTCCCATCCATTTGGGAAACCCTTCCAGAGCCGTCAACAAACCCCAAGATTTCATAAAACCCTGGTTGAGAAAGTCTGCTTTAACTGGAGATGCCAGGGAGTGAACCTGAGACCTTCTGCATGCAAAGCAGAAGTTCTTCCATTGATCCACAGCCCCTCACTTTCATCAGGTCCATTACCTGGGTGCTAATTAATCTGGTACTCAAATGCAACCCCGCTAAGTTGAAACAAATGCACACAATCCAGCTGAGATAACATATTTGATAGTCACATCTAAAACACACCCTGCAGCTTCCCAGTGACATGTTGTTACTAATTCAGATGTAATTTACATTTCAAAAGCTTGGGGAAGGGAAGATCCAGTTCCAACGTGTACACATATTACTATTGATACAGATATAAAAAGGACGTCTGTTTTCCTTTTCTTCTTAGCCACATGCAGAACAAAGAGGTGACAAGTTATTTTGAAAACATCAGAGGCTTGGAGAATTGTTCGTCTGTAGAATCAGCAACATACATCAAGCAGAACTAATTTCACTGTAAATGGCTTTGCCTTATTACCAGCGCAATCCTGAGCACAGTTGCACTCTTTAAGGTGCATTGACTTCAGCAGGCTTAGGAGAATTTGACTGTACTTAGGATAGCAGTGCAAGAATTAGCTCTTTTGTAGCTGATGTTTAAAGGAGAGGTGTTTGCTCCAGGCATGAGAATAACTTGGCAGTAATGAGCATATTAAAATATTGACTACTGGAGGGTTCTAAAATGCAACTTCAGAGAAATTCATCCCGGTGTAGGGTATGGCTTTGCAGTTAATTAACCGCCACACTTTGGGAGCTAATATAAAAGTGTAACCTTAAAACTCAAACGAGAACCATGGGCGACAGGAAGGAGCCAATGGATACCCCAAATCTGTAATGAAAATATGATAAATCTAAGGTAACAAGCATGTTGTGTGTATATATAATGTTTATCTAAAATACCTTCCATAATCAGGGTTGCCAGGTTGCAGCCTGGAGGTCTGTGCTGTAAATCAGGGGTTGTCAACCCCTGGGCCGCAGACCGGTACCGGACCGTAAAACTCTCGGTACCGGGCCGTGGGGGGGGAGGGAGGTGCCTCCCTCTCCCCACCCCACAGTGCAGTGCGGGATTGATCAGCCGCTTTGTCGGCCGATCGCTCTGGCATAGCGAGCTCTGTGGGGGGGAGAGGGAGGCACAAACGCGCAGGCACGGCAGCTCTGCACATGCGCATTTGCCCCCGCCAGCGCACAGGTGCCCAGGCCTCCCTCTCCCCCTCTTCCCACAGACTGGTCCCCGGCCCAAACAAGGTTGGGGGCCACTGCTGTAAATGAATATTTCCTGGCACAACAGGAGATAAAACAACCCCAGCTGCTCCTCCACCTGACTCCTGCCCCCCCTGCCCCTCTTCCTCCTATTGTACACCAGATCTGCTTGCTGCTAGTTGGAACTGGTGGGCGGAGTCACAGGTGCCCCATGTCCTGCTCTGCTGGAAAATTTAGAAGCCCACTGCAGATCTCCAGGTTCCAGCCAGGCTATCCCTGCCAGAGTTCCCCATTTCTGTTCGATGTCACCTGGCATCCTTGTGTAAACTAAATGTAATATGTGATCTCTCTTTCCTTATTCAGGTATGATATGGTCTGAATGCAAAGAAATTTGGTCTCAAGGTCCTAAGGAGTACCTTTTCGAGTTATGGAATATGCTAGATTTCGGTATGTTGGCTATCTTTGCCGCTTCCTTCATTGCTAGATTTATGGCATTTTGGCATGCGTCCAGAGCCCAGAACATCGTTGCCAAATCAAACATGTCAGCAGCAACACTGGAACCCAGCATAAAGTACTACACTTTGGGTGAGTTTAGATTAGTTTACATATCCTTACAAAGAATTGTTTTATTTCATTTCTTGCTGTCAAGTCATAGCTTGGCAACCCCATAGGGCTTTCAAGGCAAGAGATTTTCAGAGGTGGTTTCCCATTGCCTGCTTCTGCTTCCAAACCTTAGTGGTCTCCCATCCAAGCAATTAGCCAGTCTGAAATCTGATGAGATTAGGCTAACTTGGGCTGTCCGGGGCCCATTCCGCACACATAGGATAATGCACTTTCAATGTGCTTTGGCAGCTGGATTTTTCTGTGCAGAACAGGAAAATCAAAAGTGCATTGAAAGTGCATTATCTATTGTGTGCAAGGCTGTTTTTAGTAGCCTAATGACATTGACTAGTTCCGTGCCTGGAACACCACCAACTACAGAATATTGGATTGGATCCTGTGGGTCTGTTCTGCTCATGTCAGTGCTGTCCTTCAACTCATGGAGCCTTCTTCTGATGTAAAAGTCTCTTCCACCCGAGGTTTTAGCTTCTTGGCAAGGCTCATGATGCCAGAAGAGTACCACCACTGGATGAATGTATTGTCAGAATCCAACCTACTCTCTATACATTCATTGATTCTATTCCGACTTTATTTGAGAGTTGTATGCCAAGACACTTTCAGAAACTCCAAAGCCCTTTCATAATATGCTGTGAGAATACCTATAAATAGATGCAGGTCCTGTCAGGACTCTCTGAATTCCACAGGGCCTGTAAAACGGAGCTCTTCCACCAGGCGTTTGATTAAGGCCGAGTGGAAGCCCTGGGGCATTCAGTCTTCCTCCTCGGCTCTTACTGCAGTGCTAGACTGTGTTGGAGGCTTGTTTCTATCTCCCAGCCAGTACATATTTTATTGATATTAAGACTGATGGCCGGAATATGGGGAGCGATTTTTAAAGTTATCTAGTATACCGCCATTTTGTACTTGTTTAAATTGTTTCATTGCTTTATTGGGGGTACTTTTAACTGATATTGCTTTTTCTGTTTTTGTGAACCACTGCAAGCTAGTTTCTGGGAGTGGCGGTATAGAAATACAATGATTGATAGAGAGAGAGAGAGAGAGAGAGAGAGAGAATTGGAAGAATTCTACGTTACCATACGTTGAAGAAGAAGAAGAAGAAGAAGAGTTGGTTCTTATATGCCACTTTTCTCTACCCGAAGGAGGCTCAAAGCGGCTTACAGTCGCCTTCCCATTCCTCTCCCCACAACAGACACCCTGTGAGGTGGGTGAGGCTGAGAGAGCCCTGATATCACTGCCCGGTCAGAACAGTTTTATCAGTGCCGTGGCGAGCCCAAGGTCACCCAGCTGGTTGCATGTGGGGAAGCGCAGAATCAAACCCGGCATGCCAGATTAGAAGTCTGCACTCCTAACCACTATAGCAAACTGGCTCTCAGTTACCATCTAATACTTTGCCAGCTTTACAGGTAATAGGAAATTAGCTGAGTTAAACTCCTTTGATTGTCCACTGAGTTCAGTAGACCTAGTGGGAAGTAACTATGATTGCATTATAATTGACCAAACCTATGCATATTTACTCAAAGGTTATGTCCAGATGGTGACCTTGGGACTCATGCCCATGTATAGCATCATTACAATCTCTGTTGGGTTTAGTTCTCCATAAAATCTGATTATTAAGGTCTTCATTTTTTTTCTTTTTTCTTTTAGCTAGAATAGACTGGGATCCATCTGACCCTCAAATCATATCTGAAGGCCTGTATGCAATCGCTGTGGTATTAAGCTTTTCAAGAATCGCTTACATTTTGCCCGCCAATGAAAGTTTTGGGCCACTGCAGATATCCCTTGGCAGAACTGTGAAAGACATATTCAAATTCATGGTCATCTTTATCATGGTGTTTGTGGCCTTCATGATAGGAATGTTCAATCTCTACTCCTACTACATGGGGGCAAAGCAAAACGAAGCATTCACTACGTAAGTTATTGTTCCCGAAATCTGATTCTGCTCTATAGATGAATGGACTTCCAGCATTCCAGACCCAGAACCCGCTTTGAACCCCACCCCACCTCCGCAGGCAGCAGCATGGCTCATAATGACATGTGACATCAGAGTACGATTTCAGGACCAAGAAGAGCCAGAGATGTGACCAAAGAGAATGGGGAGCAATATGTTGTCGACACCCACAGAGCGCTGGTACTCCATCAGTGGATGTAGCTGGACTGGGTTGTGTCAGGTAGTCAGAAGAGAGAGAAAGCAAAGGACTGTATTTGCAGCAAGTGCATCACTGAACCTGCCTATTCAGGAATCTTATTCATTGCTGAATGACCTTCCCTTACTGTCCTATTCAACACGCTTGTTCTCTAAGTAGATGTGGTTGCATGGGATCCATCCATAAAGCAGCAAATCTGTCATGACCTCTAGGTTGAAGATCACTGCTATAGCTTATTTTAAAGGATCTAAGTGTCCAAATCCATTATAATAGTTGGAACAACATACAGTTCCTAAATATTGCCTACAATAATCTCTCAGGCCATAAGGATACAATGGAGTGATACATTCATTGTCAAGTAGGTTATTATAAGAGTACAAGTGGGAGGGCCGTGAAACTTGTAGTGTGTGTGCACCCTATCTCCTCTCCATTGTTGAGCCTGAGCAGCTCCAGGCCTCACCACCCACCTTTGAGCCCAGCTTTAGGGGCAATGATGTCTGGGAGTTGCTCTGAACCTGAAATTATTCCCAATGGCCGCTGCCATTGGGCCTAGAGCAGGTCCTAGTGACCCCTAGCAAGGGGTCCAGAGCAGCTCGTGGAGTCCATCACATCCAGGACAATCATGACTCCTGGAGTCAGCTGCTGCCCTGGCCAGGCCTGGGGTGGCTCCCAGAGTCTGCTGCCACCAGCTCTTCAAAATCAAAGGAAGTACATTATCTGCACATGCGCAGGCAACAGTCTTATATATTGGGAGCATTCAACCCTCCAATTTTTAAAGAGATTTCAGATTTTTTTGCCTACCAGGTTCCCCAAGTTGGCAGGAAAATTTGTTCAATGTCGGTCGGGCCCTAATCTTTGGATTTAGATATCCACAAACAAGGGGCCAAACTTCACTATTAGATATATATAGGTGATATGGGCCCTTTTGCATTAACGGGTTCACAGGCAGCTGATAGTCTAAATTAGAGGGCTGGTTATTCTCAATCAAACATTTGAGGTGGGTAAAATTATCCAAATGCTACTAATGAACAGATGGTTATCTGGCAGAGGTCTTTCACATCACCTACTCTTTGATCCTTGGTGACTGGACCTGGAATCTTCTGCATTGCTAAGCAGATGCTCAGCCACTGAGCATCCAAAGAGTCATGGCAGCTCGACAGTACCACGACATGAAACTATTTTGGAAACAGCTCTTGGGATACTGTTAACTGAATATTCTTTGTTTTATAACCACATAAAGCTCGTATACATGATAGCTAGTACAAAGCCAATTGTTTCAAAAGCATGATGGGAGTATATATCATATTTTGTATTTTAGTCTCTACCATTCATGTAAGGTGATTTGTGCATGGAAGATAAAATGACAGGTGCAAATAGTAAGGAACAAAGTAGGACTTCAACCACTCCCACTGTGTTCTTATAGCAAACAGTGGATTGGATTCACCAGCATTTCCCTCCAAAGTGTGACTTGCCCTGCTCCCACAGTAGCCAAATATGCCCTCCCAATCCTGTTCCTGGAAGATTTCCTCTCTCCCCCAAGAACGGGATTCAGGAAGAATTTTGGGCAGCCATAGGTCATGGGAAAATCATTCTGTGAGCACATGGACTTGCGTCCATGGAAACCCTAGTGTGGATCCAAGCCAAAATGATTTTCCATTAATGTGCTCACACAAAAGCTAAGCTCACCAATTCGTATGAACTGATTATATGTACTAAATCAATAACAAACTTGTCACAAGATGATAATTTCCTAGTTTGCCACCTATTCATAGACTGAAAAGGCACGATAATCCTTGGTGACAGATAATGTGAGACCTACTAGTAAACTGTTTAACTCATTCAGGTTTCCAAGGGAGAACAATTATTGCTATTTTCGTAGTCCTGTGACCCTATTCAGGGTCATGGAAATTTGTTATTTACAAGAAGAGTATATTCCTATTAGCATAGCGTAGTGCTTGAGAACTTGGTTCTTTTTTACCCAGCCATCCCAGCCATGAGGGATTATGGGTAAAAAGAATCCACAAAATGGGAGAAGAAACTTCCGCCATTCATAATTAATAATGACTCAAGTGCTGTGTCTCAAGTCAAGTAACATTTATGGCAATGTCAAGGGCCATCCCAATTAAAACACGCAAGAAAAGAAATATAAGACAAAATGCAATAATGAACACTAGATCAAAACTATCCTAAAAGCTACGCTTAGTGATGAGAATGAGATGGTACAGACTTTCAGTTCCTTCTGGTCCTGTTGCATATACCAACCGGCTCAGTTCCGCAGGGCTTGTAAGATGGAG
Source organism: Paroedura picta (assembly GCF_049243985.1). Lineage (NCBI taxonomy): Eukaryota > Metazoa > Chordata > Lepidosauria > Squamata > Gekkonidae > Paroedura > Paroedura picta. The sequence goes on along the minus strand of NC_135374.1, from coordinate 15,825,136 downwards.
CTCTTCCATCAAGCTTTTGGTTGAGACCAATGACCTCATAACATCTAATCCCCCCCCCCCGAAAATGGGACCCCACAGACACACTCTAGTCTGGAAAAGCTCTGCTGATAAAGGCCACTTCTGGGAATTATGTTAATAATCGATGCTGCTACTGGCTATAGATACTGTTTTTAAAATGTCTAAAATGTGTAAAATGTTATACTATTATTGTTTTAATTATTTTATTATTAATTGTATGATGTACACTGCTCTGAGCTGGTTTCTGGGAGGGCGATATAGAAACTGAATTAATAATGATAATGGTACTATACATGTAGCACGTATACGTATAGCCCAGGCAATGTAAAATGTCTTTACTTTCATGCTTATGGTTTCTTTTCCCTTTTTTTAGAGTAGAAGAAAGCTTCAAAACTTTGTTCTGGGCAATATTTGGACTCTCAGAAGTTAAATCAGTTGTCATAAACTACAACCACAAGTTCATTGAGAACATCGGTTACGTCCTCTATGGCGTCTATAATGTCACCATGGTTATTGTTCTATTGAACATGCTTATCGCAATGATCAACAGCTCTTTCCAGGAAATTGAGGTGAAACTTGGCTCAGTTGTCTTAGGTCTTCTCGTTGCTTTGAGAATTCATAGTGGGAGAGGGTTAAAAAACAATCTGATAGCAAACTTAATAGTTCCTTACAGCCTGTTCTGATGAGTTCTAAATAGTTGTTTCGACACCTGAGAAACAACTAAGCATTGCAGAATAGCTCTGCCGCCGCACCTAATGAAGGTTAAGTTCTCAGACCAGAATTGCTCGACTGGCACATTTGGAGTAGTATTAAAGGGTGGCAAATTGTTATATTGTTATTGTAGGAGAGGTCATAATTTGAATTTCATTTATTCAAATCAGAAGCGGTTATCCTAGTAGCATGTACTATGGGCCCCATAGTTCCAGAGGACCCATGGTGATATACGGTTATTTTTAAAGGTAAAGGTACAGTCATGTCTGACCCTTGGGGTGACGCCCTCCAGTGTTTTCATGGCAGACTCAATACGGGGTGGTTTGCCAGTGCCTTCATTACTGTTTACCCCCCAGCAGCAAGCTGGGTACTCATTTTACCAACCTCGAAAGGATGGAAGGCTGAGTCAACCCTGAGCCGGCTGCTGGGATCGAACTCCCAGCCTCATGGGCAGAGCTTTCAGACTGCATGTCTGCTGCCTTACCACTCTGCGCCACAAGTGGCTATACGGTTATTTTTAGGCTGGGTTTTTTTCATGCCAAGGAAGTTTAAGTGTTGGATAATACTAGTAAATGTGAATAATACTAGCAAAGTGAAGCAGTCAGCTACTTCTAAAGTTCCAACGTAGGAAGGATACCCTGCTGTTACTTGGATAGCACAAGGGTCAGCCCCAGTTGGGCTCTGCTAGGGCCCTGCGAATCCTTCAACTGGCTCTGGTGCAGACATAAAACAACTTCTGTCAAGCCTTCAAGAACATGGATGTTCCATTGTCTCGAGAGACTGGATGCCAAAGAGTTCTATACTCAAGCTAGTTCTTCAGGGCACTAGATCAGGGGTCCCCAACCCTTCTGAAGCCTGCGGGCAGCATAGCATCTATTCAGTATATACAGAATCAGATGAATTTTATTATTGATATATAGAGGTTCAAGTTCTGCAGAGCCATCCCACAAAACAGTGAGGTTATACACATCTCTGATAAGGATTCTTCAGCGTTTCTGGCAGAAGTTCAGTTCAAAATCTATGGATAATGCACAAGAAAATGCCTTCCAAGAGATCCTTTCTTCACCTTGATAAAACAAATATAGGATATTATCCAGAAACATTTGCTCTTTTGTAGTTTGCGAAGCAGGGAATTAAGCCAGGCTAATGCCTGCCCATTTTATGTCCTGAAAAAAGCGGACCAGCCAGGCATTGAAGTCTGAAATTGATATCAGCTGTGTTTTTGTAGTTCAAGGCAGACAACAGACTCCAGAATTCTTGGCAGGTGTAATGTGTTCGGTGGGTCACAAGTTGTTCAGATCTGAGCTTAACACATTATTAACTTCCCCCCTTTTCACCAGTAGCCCTTTTAATCATGATTCATGTTAGTTGGAGCATGCCCATTTGTATATCTATCCTTGCCCAGGCTTCATGCCCAAATCTTCAGGAATTTCCCAACCCAGAGCTGGCAGCACTAGAATAGTCATATATAGAATTGTTATATGCAGTTGTGATAAGAGGGATGTTAACCAAACTTCCGATAGCCAGAACCTGAGCACAAATATCTTCCCTTTGAGGTCCTAAAATATCCTATCCATTTTTCATAGTCAGAGTAGTTCAGCAGTGGAATAGGCTGCCTAAGGAGGTGGTGAGCTCCTGGCAGTCTTCAAGCAAAGGTTGGATACACATTTTTCTTGGATGCTTTAGGATGCTTAGGGCTGATCCTGTGTTGAGCAGGGGGTTGGACTAGATGGCCTGTATGGCCCCTTCCAACTCTATGATTCTATGATTCTATGATCTCCAAGAAGATGTTTTCCCTGTAATCACTGAAGGACTCTTTCTTGTGTCTTCCAGGATGATGCTGACGTGGAATGGAAGTTTGCAAGAGCTAAACTGTGGTTCTCCTATTTTGAGGAAGGCAGAACGCTTCCAGTTCCTTTCAACCTAGTGCCTAGCCCTAAATCTCTGCTTTACCTCTCACTCAGAATAAAGAAATGGGTTTATAAACTGCTTTGCCATAAAAAGGGTTTCCAGGAAGACGCAGAGATGAATCAGGTAACTTTGGGAAATGGGGAGAAACTATCACCACATTCACAAGATCTGCAAAATAATTTTAACCATTCCTTCTTAGTGGAGAATTGTGTGTTTATTTCCTCGTGGTTTGAGGCACCTTACAATAATAGCTAAAAAATCCATGCCAGATATCACTAAATGTGCCATCTATTAATGTGCTACATAACACTAAAACCAATAAGTATTAGGTTTTCAGTGAGAATGTTTACTATAATTGGGAGGGAGGGGAGTGTGGAGCACATGCAGCCAAAATTTAGTTTTATGGAGATAACCCTTTGATATCAGAATGAAATTTCCTAAAAATTCTATTAATCTCTCTTGAAGTCCATTACTCGCAGAGCCTTTTCAGTGAGATATTTTGCACTTCTAATGGATAATCAACCTCCTAATTTCATTAATGGCCAACTTGCAGTTTTTGATCTGATGGCAAAGCAAAACAAAAACTGCCATCCACACGGATACAGCATCAATATAATTGCACAGAATGTGCCAGTGGAGGAGACAAATCCTGTGCCTTTGTTTCTGTGTTTTCTGCCATTGGCCCTGCACGTTCTCTTACGTCCATGGAAAGTCCACAGAAATATTTGTGTTTTTCTCCAGCCACTGATTTGCACCCATGGTTCTTGTTCTGTGTGTTTTTACGTGTTCATGCATATTAGCACATATTATAACGGTGAGCTAGGATGTGTGTTGACTGTGACTTGGGATGCACATTTCACTGAGAGTAATGTAGTACTGGCAGATTTCTTCATTTGTGCCTACATCTCTGAGTTTCACCTTCACTGCTAGCATCTGTAGAGCCCACTGCTGATTATATTTTCTTTTCCCTCTGGAAGAAAATAAGCACACTAAATTGGGTCATAGAAAGATTCAGGAGTATTGTCTTGACAGGCAGAACAACACCTCCGCCTGCATCACAAATCTGAGAGATTATCAGGGCATAGTGTCACTATTAGTATAAATCTGGCCCATGTCAGCAACTCATCAACTTAGCGGGAAACAATAAACACAGAAACATAGAGCTGGAAAGGACCCCATGACTTATCTAGTCAAATCCCCTACCTCCCCCCCCCCACCACCACCACTCTTGGCCCCGAGGAAGGCAAAAAAACCTCCAAGATTCTGTGGCCAGTTCCTTCCTGATCTCCAACCAGGGTTTTGTTAAACCCTGGGGTTTCTTGACGGCTCTGGAAGGGTTTTCTGAATGGGTAGAAATTAATTATAAACCTTTATGGGGTGATAGGACTATATATGGTCATATCGACCCTCCCATGGCCAATGATGGGCCTGGAGGGGGGTGGGAAGGACAGGAGCCCCAGGTGGGCCTGTACACAGCTATGCTTCCCAACCATATTCTGCAGGATTACACCACATCTGCTGTTTTCTCAATGATAAAAAGGTTGAGAAAGGCTGCCCTGGGTATATTAAAAAATAGTCCCAAGAGCCAAGAACAGCTCATCCCTTCATGACCTTCGTCTCACAATCTGCAATAAAACTCAGCCAAATTGAATATATGAAGCTGTTGTTTACTGAATTCAGACTATCAGCAGTTCTCCAGGGTCTCAGGATCTTTCATATCACCTAGTACTTGGTCCTTTCAACTGGAGATTCTGGGGATTGAACCTGGGAATTTTTGCATGCAAAGCAGATGCTCTGTCACTGAATCATGGCCCTTCCCTGTTTTATACTACCTTTGAATACAACAGCAAATTAGAAGGAACTCTAGTGGTATTCAGAGGGTAGAGTGAGCATGCTCTGTGAAAACTTTCCTTCCTTCCTTCCTTCCTTCCTTCCTTCCTTCCTTCCTTCCTTCCTTCCTTCCTTCCTTCCTTCCTCCCTTCCACCATATTAAGGAAATAGTCAAGAGCCTGCTTGTAGGAGTGTAGAAGTAACAAGTTAGCATTCAGGTGTCACTGTGAGCAACTGGCCCTACAGACAGGGCATTTATCAGTCACCTCTAATTTGATGATTCACTCCTGCAAGTGGAGTGAATTGCTATTGCTTACTTGTCATGAAATGAGCAATGAGCCGGGCTTCTGCTGATACAATGCTTCAAGAAAGCCTTATCCAAGAATAAAAAGAAGTCTGAAAAAGTAGTACATACCGCCATCAAGTGGTCATGTGTTGCAGTGTGAACGCTGGTTTAGCAGAGATAGGATTCCTTTTTATGATTTAAATTCAGAAACGTATTAGGGATGGGCACAGCGTATTTTTTAAAAAATTAGGGTCCATTCAGTATATACAGAATCAGACGAATCTTATTATTGATATAGAGATTCAGTTTCGGCAAGATTCAGGTATCTCGAATTGATTCGGCTCCATTATAACTTATGGAGCCATTAAGCTTATGGGAAATCTAGCCAGTCTCTCTCGTCAGTGGTCTCGTGGGGGCAGCGATGGATGTCGAGGCACCAAGTTTGCGGCATATCTGCTGGAATCTCTCCCCATAACACCCCCCAAGTTCAAAAAGGATTGGACCATGGGGTCCAATTCTATGGACACCCATAGAAGGTGCTACCGTCCTCCATTGTTTCCTATGGGCGGGAAATAGCAAGGCAATACAAGCCCAGCAAAATGTCCCAGAGAATCTCTTCACTGAAAGTCATGATGGGGGGGGGGGACACTTTTACAAGGCAGCCCAGCCACAGGACCAGTGCAATACTCCCCAGCAGAACCAGTGTTTAAAAACTGTATCTGAACCAATCTCTTAGACACACATATACCTACAGAGGGTTACTACATCTGTTGAAATGAACCCTAGTCCACACAGAACCTTTTGCCATAATGCTACAAGTAGAGTCCTGTCCCTTTAATAAAGACTTAACGGTGGGGGGGTCCTCACGTGACCCCATGGCACCCGCTGACACCTTTAAAGCTTTTACTGACTTCTGATTGGCCATTGGAGATTTGATTGACTGTTCAGATTCTGAAAAACTTTGCTTTGGCAGCTAACGCCCCATGGCAGAAGGATCTTTGCGGTGTGACTGAAGATGGTGCAGCTGTTTTGTGGCTGGCTCTACTGTAGCCATTTAGTGGCAGCCATTGTATGGCTGCGTCCAACAAGCTCTGATAGAATTTCAAAGGTGTTCACTGGCTTGAAAAGGTTAGGGACACCTGCTTCGTGGGATCGTATTAGGTTACATCAGCGCTCTGAAAAGCTTCGGCTGCCCATTTTCCCACCTTAAGCCTCTGAAAGAGATGGGAAATACCCCTCTAGCGTGTTTGGCAATCCAACAGTGATGTGCATTCCAAACCCAAGTCTTTTGATGAAAAAAAGATGCAAGCGGGAGGTGGGAAGAAAAGGAACAGAAGCAACAAATCTCCCTTGCTTTGTAGTCTCAGTAAACACTTCCCTCCCCCCTCCCTTTCTGTTTTCCAGGTAGGCCAAAGAAAGCATTCAAGTATAAAAAGCACAGATGACCTCAATTTAAACAGCTTAAGTAATCCTCAAAGGAAGTATCAGGTAGGATCTAGATCCTAACAGCAATATAACTAACCGTTGAATGGAAACAACAGATTATCTGTGATCCAGGAAATTCAATAGGCAATAAATTGCCTGCATGTGGCCAGGGACTTCTATAACAGATACTGCATAATTCAAGCAGTATACAACGTATCAAGGGTGCATTTGTTGTAAATCCTAATTAATGCACGATTGCACGTTATTGTACCCCATGCTTATGCCTTCGCATTTTAGGCTGTGATCCTATTGATAAGACCTATTGAAGACCTATTTTTTCTCCTTCTCTTTCCTAGAAAATTATGAAACGTCTTATTAAAAGATACGTACTGAAAGCTCAGGTGGACAAGGAGAGCGACGAAGTCAACGAAGGTGGGTTTCTGCTAAAGCAAACTAGGGCAAAGATATGGCTAAAGAAAGACTTTATTTTTTACAAAGACTTTGTTCTGATAGATTTACTTAAATTTCAAGTCTGTCCTACCCAAGCAGCTTGTGGATGGTAAGTTACAATAGTTCTAAGAAATAACAAAGGGATGCATGGTGTGACAAAATTGCTTGACTTCCCATCGACTGGCCAGGACTGATTATCTGACTTTATATAACTAAGTGCCATCATGTTGCAATTTACTTACGGTGACCCCAACAAGGGACTTTCAAGATAAGTAAAAAGCAAGGGGTGGTTTGCACTGCTTTCCTCTGCATTGTCTTATTTGACAGTCTTCTATCCAAGTATTGACTCTGCTTAGCTTCCAACGAGGGTGCCCCCATTCAACCTCCATTGTTTTCAATTGCAAGGGAAAAGATTATCTGTTCTTTCCTTGCTGTTGTAAACAATGGAGGTTGGATGGGGATGCCCTCTCTGGGTGCCCATAGAATTGGACCCCCTGGACCAATATTTTTGAAAATTGGGGGGGGGGGGTAAGGAGAGGCTCCTGGAACTATGCTGCAAATTTTGTGTCTCTACCTGAAACCCCTGTTCTCCCCCCTCCCCCGACCATGAAATAGACAGGAAAGGGAAATTTTGAACCCTTTAAACTGCCTGATCTCTGCATGACTGAACTGTGTTGAAATCTTGGTTTGCCGATATAACTTTAAAAAAAATAACCTTTTTCACTGAAGGTTATTTATTTATTTTATTTTATTATGACCTGATTTCTCTTTTCATAAGCCTGTTATCTTTCTGCCTTACAGGTGAGCTGAAAGAAATTAAGCAGGACATCTCAAGCCTGCGTTATGAACTCCTTGAAGAAAAATCACAGAACACAGAAGACCTGGCAGAACTCATCAGAAAACTTGGGGAGAAACTGTGTATTGAGACAAAACAGGAACAAATTAACAGATAACAGAAACTTCTTTCTGACAAGAAACTCCAAGCTGGCAGTCCACTGAAAGCCATATCAATTGTACCTTATTTTTTGTCCTCCCCAATGTAGTTGACGTTTCTACAGCAGATTGCAAAAGCAGATACATCCTGGAGGGAGCCCTCTTTAAGTGTAAATGAAGGAAATTAGCTTTTGAGTAGAGATCCTACTCGCAGAGGACAAACTAGCCTTTTTTTGTATTGAGAATTAGTTTTGACCAAATACGGCTCAAGAAGCATCACTGATAAAGATGAAGCTGGTTGCTTGGAAAACAAGATCCTGCCCCTCCCCAAACAGACACACAGCAATCAAATCCAGATTTCCTTGGAAGTAACTTCCATTGAAGCAGTGAGATTTCAAAATTACATTATTGAAGAGTGAAGTTCTGAACACTTAAAAAAAAAACAAATTAAATTGAGAAAGGGTTGAAGAAAATCAGAAGATCCCAGTTGGATCAGGCTAGTGGTTCATCTAATCCAGTGTTCTGTCTCCCACAAGGTCCAGCCAGTTTCTCTGGAGGGCCACTAATAAGGCATCTTTATACTGCCAAATAAATTCTTGTGGTGGGTGAAGGGGAAAGCTTATCATCAAAATGACCATGATGTTACTATAGCTTTACAAGACTTTTGTACTACAGCAGCATAAGCACACACCCAGGTACAAATCTCTATGTGTGTATCTGAGTTACAAACCCATATCAGTTTAATGATTGTGGTTTTTCCTGAGAAGATACTGAGATCCTTTGTTCTCTTCACAAAACTACAGGGGAATAGTTGCTAAGCCAGTATTATGAATACAGTCTGGGGTTGACATTCCAGAGGTCATCCGATAGAACTAGGAGTGTGCATTTGATTTAGCCAAAGTGAAAACTTACCTGAAAATACCTTAACTGGTATTTTTAAAATAGATTTTGGCATCCCAAATCCAGAAAAAATCCTGCATATATTCAGAAATTTCCAAAAATAGAGGTGGGAGCAGATTGTATTCTTGCTGTTTGTTGGGCTGTCTGCTGTTTGTCGGGCTTCTACTGCAGTCCCTTTAAAGTTTAAAGAGACTGCAGAAGACAGCTCAAGGATCACCTGTACCAGGGGAGAGCAGGCTGTTCCCACCATCTTGGCTTGGGGTGGGCTTCTCTTTCAACCTGGATTAAACCTAGATGAAGAGGAAGCCAGCCCCAGAATTTTCTGTGCTGCCAGGGACAGATTGCTCCCCGCAGGCTGGGCTTTGTGCTGTCTTATCCTGCAGCCCAATTTAAACCTGACTTCAGAAGAAGCCCAGCCATGGTCTTCTGTACTGCATGGAACAGCTCCTCCGGCTATCTCTTCTTGTAGCTTAGTTCAAACTGGCCCACAGGAAAAACAAGCCCAGCCAGGATCCAGGTTGTTCCCTGCCAGCTCAACTTTGCATTGGCTTAAAAAAAAAATCAGTATTTTTCTTCTTGGGTCTATTGAACCCCCCATCATTCAAGCTTAGGATCTGGGATTTTTTTTTGAAATCTTGGGGGGTCCAATAGACCCGAACTGGAAAACACCAACTAAAAAAACATTGGAACAAATTTAGAGTCCAGTCGCACTTTTAATACCAACAAAGTTTTATTCAAGGTATGAGCTTTTGTGTGCACACACACTTCCTCAGATACAGTGTAATTGTATCTCAGATTTTCTGAGAGCCAGTTTGGTGTAGTAGTTAAGAGTGCAGACTTCTAATCTGGCATGCCAGGTTCGATTCTGCACTCCCCCACATGCAGCCAGCTGGGTGACCTTGGGCTCGCCATGGCACTGATAAAGCTGTTCTGACCGAGCAGGAAAATCTGGGCTCTCTCAGCCTCACCCACTCCACAGGGTGTCTGTTGTGGGGAGAGGAAAGGGAAGGCGAAAGTAAGCTGCTTTGAGCCTCCTTCGGGTAGGGAAAAGCGGCATATAAGAACCAACTCTTCTTCTCTTTTTCTATCTGAGGAAGTGTGCTTGTCCCTGAAAGCTCACATACCTTGAATAAAACATTGTTGGTCTTAAAGGTGCTATTTGTTCTGCTGCCTCAGACCAACATGGCTACCTGCTTGAATCTAAAACAATATTGCACCCCCCCTGGGTAGAACTTAATGCATTTCATTCTCCACCCACAGCAAAGTATAATATTTTAGGTTTGAAGTTATCTTTCGGTATATGGCTTCATTTTCTGGAAAAAAAGTTCCATGTGTCTGGAGTCATGTTGCTTTAGTGAGACAGCCCTGTGTATCATGTCCCTGTCAACGCCACCCTGCCACTCCTGGCTTCCATCAGTTGAGTGGTGGGAAGGATCATTCAATCACAACTGACTAATGGCAACCACATAGGGTTTTCACGGCAAAAAAGAGAAGCAGAGGTGGTTTGCCATTGCCTGTCTCTGTGTAGCAACCCTCAACTTCCTGCATGTTCTAATTAAGCCTGACCTTCCTTAGCATCTGAGGTCTAATAAGATTGGGCTGAGCTGGGCCTGTTGTAAGAAATTATTGATGAAGGGCATCTAATAAGTGTTTACATTCTCCTTGTCCCTTGACAAGATGATGCAGGCCACAAGGACACCCTGGGCTAAGGGACTTGCCCTGCAGCAGTTTGGCCACCTGCATAGGCTTAGCTGGCCTATGCACCTTAAGGTGTACTCTTATAGGAATGTAGTTGCCCTGGTCAAGCCTGTGTCCTTCCCTTTCATATCAGGTTCCATACGTGATGAAGCCTTCGTCAGCAACCCACTTGGCAAGGGACTAAATGAGGGCTAATGAGCATATTCTTTGGTGGTCTCTTTTCCCCATGGCATCCAGTACCCCTTCCCATGAGCCCTGCATTCCTATTCTTCCTGCTGGCTGGTCTGAAGGTACTGGGTTATTTCAATTGTTTGTTCACAGTCAGTTACAGATTCTTTCTTATGAATACCAGAAGCCCCCTTTTCCGTTCCCAAGAAAACATCCAACGTACTCACCACTATATTGTTGCAGCCAGCTTCCTGCTGGCATGGAGCTGGTCATGGTGGTGGACATTAGAGAAGCCCTATGAATCATTACACAACAACACTGAGGCAACCCTTGTTGGGATGAGAATGAGAGTGCTTCCCGGGTCGCTTAGCATGTGACTTGTACAAATTATCACACCCTCTTGTCATGTGAAACAGCCACCAAGCCAGAATGAAGCTAAAAGAATTTCAGGAAGCTGGGAGGTGTCGTGAGGGGTGATTTTCTTGAGTTGGCTTTCCTTGGGGGCATATTCTTTGAAAATTATTGCCCTTGTCTTTGGTTTATACCAAGGGTTTAAACAACTGCTGTCCATGAAATGCAGCCATTTTGTATTCATGTTCACGTACTAATGCTATCCGGGGGGAATTTTTATACGAAGATCGTGACTATTAATGGCCGTAGCTGACTCAGGCCGATGGTTCTTCATCTGGATTAAATTGCCTCTGATGGTTCCAGAAGAGACAGTGGAATGACGTTCACAGAGGGTTTGCCTTGAATCAACCATTGCGGAACAGACTCTTAAAACCCTTTACGAGGTTCGAATACCTTTCAGCTACAAGCCAAACAACCTAAAAGACTGTTTCCTTGACGAAATATTGGTTCAGAAAGCAACAATTATTTGTGCTTTTTTTTTGACAAGTGTGGAAAGATACACTGATCCGTTTTGTTTTGTTAATTTTGCTTTTGCAAGAAACCACCATGTCGAGAAGAGAATTGTATTGTGGATCTTCAGTCAAAAAGGGGTTAGCCTTACCTACTTGGTCAAGTACAAGAGCATATGGATAGGTCCATATAATATAATGTGAGCCATAGGCTCTATGAACTCAGGGTACAGAAGCTTTAAGGACCTCTCTCAGGGAGGGCAAATAAAATGAGATTTATTTGTGGGGTGGGTTCCCCCCCCCGAAAAGGAGCCTAGATCAGAGGTATTTTTTAATATATATATGTAAGAAAGCACAAGGATAGGATTCGTAAAAACTGTGAGATGTGGCCATCCTTAACGAATTGCCTTAAACCACTTGTCCCTATATTTCCTCAACCACAAGGCCGAAAAACTGCCAGAGGGATATTTTGAGCAGACAGCAGCAAGGGAAAGGGCTATGCAATCCCCTTCTTCCACAATTATCCAAATTAATTTTTAAAACACACTCATCTTTGTTGGTGAATCATAAATCTGTGCATTTTGTATTATTTGGCCCTCACATTGCGTGGGGGGTGGGGTGGGGACACAAAAGTCCCAAGAGGCCTAGCCAGTAATACGTGTGAACTGACTGTCTGGTCATAACCACAGTTCAATTAAACTTGAAGGGATTTCATGGCAGATGTTCAACAGTTTGAAAAGCATTTCTAAAGGTAGAAAGCTACTAGGACAGGTTGACAAAATGTTGGGAGATCTGTGATCAGATTTTCTGAGCATTTTTTCCAGTTTGGAGCTTTGTTGTGTTTCTTTTTTCCCAATCCAGTTTTTACCACAAAGGCCCAGTCTAAGATCTGTTTCTCGCTCAGCTGTGGGAGGTGACCCCCCCCCCCAAACATACACAGAGCACACGGTAATTTTGCATGGGGCTTTTGAGGCTGAAAAAAGAATGTGGAGAATATGAATTCACCATTGTTGTTGCATTGATTTTAACTCGTGCCTCTCACAGCTACCAGTTTCTAATAAAATGCTCAATAAAACCATTCATAGATCTTCCAGTATTTTGTCGAGCTTTTCCCTAAGATACTTTTGATTTGCCAAATCCCAGAATTGGAGAAGAAGATAAAACTGTTTCAGTCTTGATCCAAGAAATACTTCCATGAAAGGTACTGGTACCACCACTGATCTTTGCCGGTGCAATTCCAGCAGTGATTTGGTAATAACAGAGGTTAGATCATGACTGTGGACAGCAATATAAGAACTTTTGCACAGCTTTACTTCTGTCCCACTCACCTTTCATATTTTTCTGCAAAGCTGTGATTTTCTCCAGGCTTGTAGAAAAATAACCCCTCTCTGTCCCTGGCCCCATTGTGGAAATTTTATGCTCCACCCTCTATAGCCTGGTTATTAATTAGATATAATAATAGCCTCTCATTTCAGAACGCTTTTTCCAAAGTGCTTGCAGGCGGTGAGGGGAAAGTATATTCTCACAACCTACAACTATTTTATATTTTTCAAAGCAAATTCTAGTCCTGAAAAGTACTTCGTATCTGTGACTCTGGAAGCCCTTAGCACAAATTAAGTCTTGTTTCTTGATGGCTGTTTGATAAAAGGGTGTATCAAAAGCAGGGTTGAAAAGGCTAAAAGGGGGAGAGAAGAACAGAGGTGAAAATACTGAGTGGAAAGGAGGAGAAACGCAAAATAGAAGGGGAAGGGGGATTTTCAACCTGAGATGTATTTTGAAAAAATGTGGATAAAATATTTTTAAAATACATTGTCTGCGTTTGTGCATGTGGGGAAAGGGAGATTCCCTCCATAGTTTTTACAGTGGTTATGGTCTTTGGCGCTTCCCCTGCATGGTTATAGATACATTCCAAAGTAACAGCAAAATGTAAAGTGGAGAATCTAATTGGCAACGATAAGGAGAAGAAGAGTTGGTTCTTATATGTCGCTTTCCTCTACCCGAAGGAGTCTCAAAGCGGCTGACATTCACCTTCCCTTTCCTCTCCCCACAACAGACACCCTGTGAGGGAGGTGAAGCCGAGAGAGCCCTGAAGAAGAAGAAGAGTTGGTTCTTATATGCTGCTTTTCTCTACCTGAAGGGGTCTCAAAGCGGCTTCCAATCGCCTTCCCTTTCCTCCCCCCACAACAGACACCCTGTGAGGGAGGTGAGAATGAGAGAGCCCTGATATTCCTGCTCGGTCAGAACAGTTTTATCAATGCTGTGGCCAGCCCAAGGCCAGCTGGCTGCATGTGGGGGAGAGCATGTGGGGGAGAGCGGAATCAAACCCGGCTCACCAGATTAGAAGTCCGCACTCCTAACCACTGCACCAAGCTGGCTCTAAGAGGACTGTTTGTCAACAGAAACTCAGACTTGCCATTTATATGGTATTCTGTAAGTCAAAGTCAGCATCATTTTCTCAAGAAAATGCCACCCATAGATGACATGAGGGAAGAAATTTAGCCTCCTCCCATTCCACACACACAGGATAATGCACTTTCAATTTGCTTTGGCAGCTGGATTTTCCTGTGCAGAACAGGAAAATCTACTTTGAAAGTGCATTGAAAGTGCATTATCTATTGTGTGCAGAATGAAATGGTCTTAGTAGGACCTTTCACCACTTTAGTAGAACTTCAGCAAAATTCTTTCTTTACTTACAAAGATTCTTGACTTTGGAACCATGGGAAGACGTTGAGTACACATTTTGCCAGAGCAAGCAGAAACTAGCTCAGAACTTCAGGAAAGAAAAAAAAACATGTTAAAGCAAACATCCAATTTTACCTTACCAAATGACCAGAACGTAATGTCAGAAGGTTTTCATGTTTGGAATGGATTTCCGTCAGCAGTGAGAGATTTCACTCCAGAGTCCAAGATGGCACCCAATAATGCTGTTCCTGGCGGAGGACACTGACTTTCAAGAACAGCCTGAGGGCAGAGTTGGAGGTCTGCCATGGAAGGAAGGAATCAATAAAAATTACAGCATCAATTAAGGTTGCTGTTAGGCATCGGCCAAGACAGATGGGAGCTCCGTTCATCTGGATGCTCCAGCAGAAGTTTCAGTAAGCCCTGTATGTAAAAATACACAGAAATGAGAAAGGTCTTGAGCTAGTGAGAACAGAATTAAGATTATTGTGAACTTCAGTGTGCATTTCTGTAAAAACAGTTACATTTCTAGTCCTCATGACCAGTGATTATATGCTTGAAGTTGTGTTGGCCATACCCATGGAAATGTCACAAGCAAGATAGATCAAGATGGGTTAGCTATATTAGTTTGTCTGTGGCAATAGAAAAGAGTAAGTGTCCAGCAGAACATTAAAGACTAACGCAGTTTTTAGCAGGGTATGAGATTCCATGAGTTACTACTTACTTCTTCAGGTACAGATGCCTATCACAAATCTTGTTAGTATTTTCAGGTGCACTGCGATGTGTGTATAAAATACCGTCAAGTTGCAATTGACTTACAGAGACCCCACCAAAGGGTTTTCAAACCAATTGAAAAGCAGAGGAGGTTTTGACATTGCCTTACACTGCAGAGTCTTCCTTGGTGGTCTTCCTTACAAATACCAACCCTGCTTAGCTTGCAGAGATCTGAAGAGGTCAGGCTATGCTATGCTGTCTCCTCTCAGTGCCCTGTAGAGCTCCATTGAAAACAGAAGGAATAGTTGAATAAATAAAGAAAATATAGAATAAATTTGCAGGATAAGCAATATAATAAAGATTTGTATAATACATACAGGCGCCTGGATCCAGCTTTCCTTAGTGCAGAATTCGGAATGCCTGGTACAGATTTTGTTTTGTTTTTTACTATGAAGAACATTCAGTCCTGGCCTCAACCAAACATTGTGTCAAAGGTCCTGGAAACAACAGAACTATCTGATCATCATCAGCTCCTTCACGAATTTCCCAGGCCCTGCCTTGCTCCTAATCCAGACTTCAGATTGGTTGGGAACTCCATAGATCGTTATCAAGAGCCTTTGCCCCTAACACTCTGTCACGATATCCCAAATGCAAGTAAATGCATTTGTACCAGTGGAGTCTTAAAAAACAACAACAGATATATATTTCAACTTTTCTGTTTCTGAACTAATGTTGCAAATAGGAGCAAAAACGGAAGGCAGAATAATGTCATCTCCAATTGCAACCGGAATAGATATGATGCTCTAGAAATTCCTGTGGAGTAGTGGTTAAAGAGACAGCATGGCATAGTGGTTAAACTTGGCCTCTAACTGGGAGAACCAGGTTTGATTCCCTCTCTACATACAGCCAGCTGGGTGACCATGGGCTAGTCACAGTTCTCTTAGGGTTGTTCTTATTTATTACTTATTTATTATTTGGATTTTTATCCCGTCACTCTCCGAAGACTTTTGTAGAACAGTTCTCTGAGGGCTCTCTCTGTCCCATCGACCTCACATGGTGTTTGTTGTGAGGAGAGAAGGGAAAATATGTTTGTAAGCTGTTTGGAACTCCTTTGGGTAGTGAAAAGTAGAGTATAAAAAATAAGCTCTTCCTTTCCACAGTCTCTGTGGTTCTTATCAGAGACCTTTTGCCGATTTTTGGACTTTTGGCAAATTCCTAGAGTGTCATAATGTCACTTCTGGGTACTACTAGAAGTGACATCTTGACATCACTTCTTACTCCCCATTTTTGCTCCCACTGAAACAAACAGGAAAAATGGGCTAGGACAACGTTCCGCAACCTTTTCTGGTTTGCGAACCACTAGGAGGGATGTGTGGGAGGGAGTGACCCAGGGCACCATGTCTGAGCAGCAGCCCTGCGCAAATGTGCATGCGCGGAGCTGCCGAGCGTGCGCATTGGCGCCCCCGGCAGCTCCGCGCATGTGCTAAACTGGCACTCGTGTGCGTTGTCGCCCCTAGCAGCTCTGTGCATGCGCATTTGCGCCCACCGGCATGCTGGCAGCCGCACCTCCCTCTCCCCTCCTCCCGCAGCAGCCGATTTGCTCGCAGCCTGGCGAGCTTCTCGCTGTGGGGGGGGGCAGGGAGAGGGAGACACTGCTCCTACGGCCCACTGCCAAGTCTTTCACGGCCCGGCAGCAGGCCGCAGACCTGGGGTAGATGACCCCCGGGCTAGGAGATGGATTGCATAATTGATTGCAATCTGGTAAACCAATCCTGAACCTACAATTCAATGGGCACTAACAAGTTAGCTCAGAATCAGATGACAATGAAATCAACCATGGTGGAAAATGGAGCAGCTTCTTTTAATCTGCCCCACAAAAATTACAAGTACAGATTGTCCTCAAGGCCACCAGTCTATGAACTGCCTATCCCTTACTGGATGAGCCTCTGTTAATGGTACCTGCCATAAAGATGCTCCTAGAAAATGGCGCTAGCCTATTTTTATAAACCTATTTGATTATTCAGATAGTTGGACCTCACTTTTCTCCCCAAAGGGGATCCAAAACAACTCACATCATTCTGCCCTCCTATGGTCACCATAAGAACATCAGAAGAGCCCTGCTGGATCAGACCAGTGGTCCATCTAGTCCAGCATTCTGCCTCACACAGGGGCCAACCAGTTCCTCTGGAGGGCCAGCCACAAAACATAGAGGCCAAGGCTTTCCCCTGATGTTGTCTCCTGGCTCTGGGATTCAGAGGTTTGGTGCGATGGTGCAGAATATGGTTGGAAAACATATCTGTGTACATGCCCACCTGGGGGCCCTCCCCTTCCCACCTCTTCCCACCCCCTCCGGGCCCACCACTGGCCATGGCGGGAGGGGCAGGTCAACATGACTCCATATGGTCATTTCACTTGATGTTTAACAGATTTTAAAATATATATTAAACATTAATTAACTCCCACTCATTAGGGAAACCCTTCCAGGGCATTAAGAAACCTCGGGGTTTCATGCAACCTTAGTTGACATAGCCTGCCCTGGAGAATAGGGCAGTTTGGGTGAGTAGCTGCTATGGAGTCACATCCCTGTGGAGGTCCCTCCATAAGCTCTACCCTCAAACCTCTGGGAATTTCCCAAACCAGAGTTGGCAACGATAGTCACAGAAAAGATTGACAATTCTTACAGATTTGGGGGGGGGGGGGGGTAGGAAGGTGAGGGAGATCAATATGGACATGGTGCCATAAACTCCACCCTCCATAGAACCTGATTCTAGAAGTCTGGAGATCAGCCGTAATTCCAGTCAAACTCCAGGTGCCACCAGGTGGTTGGCAAACCTAGTTCCTACCTTTCTGCTGCCACTTTACTGAGAAGTTTCTTTGTTAATTATCTGGCATTTCCATCCCCAGCGACATTTTCAAGAGAGTTATTTAATTTCTAAAGTTTTGACTGATGGATGCAAGAACTGAAGGAGCCACACTGGGGCAGTGGTCCCTCACTCTTGTTTCTGAGAGAGGCCAGAAGCAAGTGCTCTTAGCTGTGCTTCCGAATGATTTGGACAATGGAAGCTTTTTACATGACCAATTGTGCAGGGAGATTCTTTCATTGCATGGCTGCTTGCAGCCTGGAAGACCCACCTGCCTAACCTACGGCCACTCCCAGCCAGCCAGCTCCAGGCGGTTTTCACCAGCGAATAAAATACATCTGATTAAGATACCCCAACCAACCCTCAACTGACACCCTTTCTCCCCTCCTGGCACTCATTAGACTGCACATGCCTCCAACACCCCACCAGAGGGGTAATCAGAGGAGGGACCCAATCCATGTTCCAACATCCAGCCTCAAGCAAATGCCTGGTGGAAGCACTCTGTTTTACAGGTCCTGTGGAACTGTGAATGCGCCAACAGATCCTACTCAGGTCTATTTAGTGGGACTTAGAAATTCACACCTTTACAGCTCTCCACTTCTGGAATATTTATTTATTTATTTATTTATTTATTTATTTATTTATTTATTTATTTATTTATTTTGCAACTTTTATGCCGCTCCCTCGTGATTGGACGCCTTGGGGCGGTGAACAGCAGAGGCTTAATTGAAAAATCAATCTAAAAATCAAGAATTCTCTCAGTAGAAGTCTAGTAAAATATTTAAAATTAGCTAAAAAGGTAAAGGTATCCCCTGTGCAAGCACCGGGTCATGTCTGACCCTTGGGGTGACGCCCTCTAGCGTTTTACAGGGTGGTTTGCCAGTGCCTTCCCCAGTCATTACCGTTTATCCCCCAGCAGCAAGCTGGGTACTCATTTTACCGACCTCGGAAGGATGGAAGGCTGAGTCAACCTTGAGCTGGCTGCTGGAATTGAACTCCCAACCTCATGGGCAGAGCTTTCAGGCTGTATGTCTGCTGCCTTACCACTCTGCGCCACAAGAGGCTCCCTTAAAATTAGCTAGTGTAAAATGAATTACAATGAAAATGAATCACAATGAAAATTAGAATCAGCAGCCCCAAAGGAGAGTGGGAGAGAGGGGGCAAGAAGGTGATGGAGATGGACGAGGGAGGCCCTAAGATAGGATAGCCATTTTCCTGGTAAGGCCTAGAGATCTCTTGATATTGCAAGTGATCTCCAGACCGCAGAGATCCGTTTCCCTGGAGAAAATGGCTGCTTCTATGGGTGGATTTTCTGACAGAGGCCCCTTCCTTCTAGGGCTGCCAACTTCCAGGTAGGGAGATCTCCTGGAATCTCCATAGATCAGTTCCCCAGAGAAACCGGCAGCTTCAGGGGTAGAGGGCCATTACCTTGCAAGCATTATTGTCCAGATGATAAACTTCTGGTCCGATTGTTTATTTTCCTGTCAAATCTTGGCCTACATGTGGTGACCCCATAGGGGTTTCAAGGCAAAAACTGTTCCAGTCATTCTTTTATCCCTGTGAGATATTTGATCGGGATGCACACTACTGGATTTCTCAGCCTCAAACCACAGATAATTGAAATCAGTGTGGTCGAGGGACGTGTAAACAAATCGGGTTGTGCTTCAGATACAGGCCAAGTTTGAGGAAGAGCCAGGAGACAGATTTCCAAATGGGGGGTAACCTGATCTAACTGACCTAGCTTCACTCACGAAGCAGCTGACATTCAGATGTGGGCGTCTTGGTACAACACATATCTCAAAAGGGCTCTAAAATAATACCCCACCATACTTTCTTTAGAGTCTTACTCGGCGAATATCTGGAAGCGGCTGAGATAAACCATTTATTTGCATAGCAGGGGATATACTCTGAAGCAGTGTCAGAGCAAAACAGTTTTTAAAAAAAGACACGTGCATATCTTTGGCATTCTGTTACAAATCCTTGGCTGGAAACCAGAACTGCTTATATTCGGTAGGCTGGATAAATAAACAGCACTGCAAATTGCGAGCGGAGAAAACTGGTATGGTGCGGTCTGTGTAAAAACATTTCTGTTAACTCAGGCTTTTAGAAGAAAAAGAGGAAGAGGAGTTGGTTTTTATACCCTGCTTTTCTCTACCCGAAGGAGTCTCAAAGTGGCTTACAATTGCCTTCCCTTCCTCTTCCTACAACAGACACTTTGTGAGGGAGGTAAGGCTGAGAGAGCCCTGATATCACTGAAGAAGAAGAGTTTGTTCTTATTTGCCGCTTTTCTCTACCTGAATCTCAAAGCAGCTTACAATCACCTTCCTTTCCTCTCCCCACAACAGACACCTTGTGAGGTAGGTAGGGCTGAGAGACCCCTGAGAATAGTTACTGACCTAAGGTTTATTTATCTATTTATTGCATTTATATACTGCCCTCCCTTGCAGCTCAGGGCGGTTTACAAAGAACACGAATCATGCGCCAGGATACAATATAATTTCGGCAACAGTATCATCAACAATAACCACAACATCAACAAGAATTGAATAGTCCATTCATCTCAGATGACATTTTGACTGCAGCCCTGCCAAGTGGGCATATCTGAATGGGAGGAGGTTCTGGAGGCCAGTAGATGTTGTCACTGACCTCCACTAAATGCCTGGCAGAAGAACTCCGTTTTGCAGGCCCTGCAGAACTCTGTTCGTTCCAGCGGTTACCCAGTTGGCTGCATAGGATCATAGAATCATAGAGTTGGAAGGGGCCACATAGGTCATCTAGTCCAACCCCCTGCTCAACGCAGGATCAACCCTAAGCATCCTAAAGCATGTGGAGGGGCAGTGGGGAATCAAAGCCGGTTCTCCAGATTAGAGCCCCCCCCCTTAACCACCACCCCACATTGGCTCTCTATTGAATTGAATTCAATGTCATTTTTATAACCCACCCTACCCAAACCTCGCAGGGCAGGTAACAACAGGTTTTAAATACAGACAGTACAAATTTATATACAAACAGCAATAGAAAACACTCATCGGGTGTAAGTTTAAAGGTTGGCTTTAAAAATGTTTTAAAAGCCTCTCCGTCTTCGAATAAAATCTGCATTTATTAAATTTATTTATTTATTTATTTATTTATTTATTTATCTATCTATCTATCTATCTATCTATCTATCTATCTATCTATCTATCTATCTATCTATCTATCTATCTATCTATCTATCTATCTATCTATCTATCTATCTATCTATCTATCTATCTATCTATCTATCTATCTATCTATCTATCTATCTATCTATCTATCTATCTATCTATCATACTTATATACCGCCCTCCCCGGAGGCTCTTTGTATGATTCTTTGTATGATTCTTTCACTCCGTTGATCAGCAGCAGCAGCAGCAGCACCTTTATTGGCATGCCAAAGAGCATAAACGGATAATACAACAACCAGTAAAATATGCCAGATTAAACATAAAATGCTCATATTCGAACGGTTTGTAAGCCATGACTTCTTCGGCTGGTAAAAAGCTCTACTCCATTGAAAGGGCTTACTCTTTCTCTCTATTGCACACACATACAAACACAAACATGAAGAAGAAGAAGAAGAAGAAGAAGAAGAAGAAGAAGAAGAAGAAGAAGAAGAAGAAGAAGAAGAAGAAGAAGAAGAGTTGGTTCTTATATGCCGCTTTTCCCTACCCGAAGGAGGCTCAAAGCGACTTACAGAAGCCTTCCCTTCCTCTCCCCACAACAGACACCCTGTGAGATGGGTGAGGCTGAGAGAGCCCTGATATCGCTGAAGAAGAAGAAGAGTTGGTTCTTATATGCCGCTTTTCTCTCCCCAAAGGAGTCTCAAAGCGGCTTACAGAAGCCTTCCCTTTCCTCTCCCCACAACAGACACCCTGTGGGGTGGGTGAGGCTGCTCGGTCAGAACAGCTTTATCAGTGCTGTGGTGAGCCCAAGGTCACCCAGCTGGTTGCATGTGTGGGAGCGCAGAATCGAACCTGGCATGCCTTACATCTGTCCTTTCTTGACCAGGATTCCACAACGGAGGGAAATTTGCCTAACTCTGCCTTGTTGGGCTTTTTTATTGTAAAAAAAAGAATTCTCCCGCATACCTGGGGTATCCTCCAGTATGCGAACACCACTCTTCTCTGTGGGTGGCCCTAATTTACCACTGGACTGACTAGCATGGGGCCAGGCATTTCTCCTGCGGAGGGACTCGTGTCCTCATGGCCTCCGTGACCCTCATTCATCAGCAGGGTACGATGAGCGATAGAGAGGAGAGATACCAGTCCATGGTAGTTGCGACTGACGTCAGGTTCTTTTTTACAGAGCCAGGGATTTCTGACCTTAGTAATCCGACCCCCTATGGCCTTGCCAAGAATAGAGCTATGCCAGGCTCAGAGTACAAATTCCTCACTAGATAGATTTAGAAAAGGCAGGAAATCAAATGAGACACTGCTAAAGTGGGTTGAGAGTTGTTATATTCAAAGGCACCATTCCGGAGAAAGAGAGAGAGAGACATTTGCAGCTACTTTCAATGAATAACAGTGCAATCCTATGGAGCAGGGGTAGTCAAACTGCGGCCCTCCAGATGTCCATGGACTACAATTCCCAGGAGCCCCTGCCAGCGAATGCTGGCAGGGGGCTCCTGGGAACTGTAGTCCATGGACATCTGGAGGGCCGCAGTTTGACTACCCCTGCTATGGAGCGTTGTGCTCTTCTAGGCCAACTGATTTCAATGGTCCTAGAAGGGTGTAATTCTGTTTAGCACTGCAGCGATTAACCACTCCAATTGCACTTGGTGGTGGGAAGTGCAGTCAAGTCGCATCTGGTTTATGGCCACCTGGTGGGGTTTTCAAGGCAGGATACAAGAAGAGGTGGTTTGTCATTCTCTGCCTTGACATAGCATCCCAGGGCCTATTCTGCACACAATAGATAATGCGCTTTCAATGCACTTTTGAAGTAGATTTTCCTGTTCTGCACAGGATAATCCAGCTGCCAAAGCACATTGAAAGTGCATTATCCTGTGTGTGCGGAATGGGCCCTGGTCTTCCTTGGTGGTCTCCCATCCAAGCTCTAACCAGTGCCAACCCTGCTTAACTTCCAAGATCTAAAGAAATGGGACTAGCCTGGGCCATCTGTTAGGTAAGGCAGGACTCTGCCCTACACACTGGGACACTGTCTTCCACAACCAGTAGCACTGTTCATCATCTAGGCTTGTTCCAAAGCCAGCCACTGTTAAAAACCTGACAAGACACTGCTGGAAACCCCCCTCTTCAGCTTGTCCTTCACTACAGGTTAAGAATGACAGAAGCCACCTGGCTCTCCCCATTCTCCCCCACTCTATTGTGTTGCTGAATCAGGGACCTGGAAGAAACCTGTTTGTCCAGGTGCTCCTGGGCGAACTCCTTTGTCTCACCTATGACTCATGCTTGGCCCCTCTGCCAGGGGGAACTCTCTTCCCCAACCTCAGCAGGTAGACCTATTGATACATGATGGCTGCCTTTCTTAGACCCACTAACTTCTTTGTCTAAGCCCATCAACACCCATCTCTGGACAATGTAAAGAACTGGTGCATACTGTATATGGAGCTGATTACTTTCATGGCCAGCATAACATATTTCCTTGGATTGTTCTTCTTCTAAGAATGGTTGTTTTATTGTGGTATTTGTGTTTATCGTAGGCAGAGTGTTTTATGGCCTTTATTTTTGTCTTCCTCAGATCATGATGAGATCAGTCTCCTCTGTTCTCATTTTACAGTATCCTGTTTCCACAATGACTGGCCAGATGCTTCCGGGAAACAACCAAGCAGGGCATGAAAGCAAGAGCTGTCCCTGAAACTGGTCTCTGAAGATGGAAGTTCCATTTAGCCATCATGATTAATGGTCATTAATAGAGCTAGGCTCCATCAAAATAGCATGGGTTCATTAAAGTTCTTCCATGGACACAAGGATTTCTGCCCATAAAAGGTGACTTGGAACTTTTGGACTAGATTCAGTCCTAGATCCCTCCAGAACATTAGAGCTGCAGAGTAATAGACCATTTTGAAAGGATGCAATTATCAGTTACCTTTGTGGATGAGGCACAGATCCAGTTTCACAGTGCTTTGAGGTTTAAAAGAGAGAAATCTTTACTGGAAAAATTATTTACTAATATATATTATATTCATCCGCTTCAGCCTCCTAACTGAAGCAGTGTAAAAAAAGCTTAAAGAATAGTTACAAAAGAAGCCTTTATGGTTAGGCTGCAGACAGACTACATCTCACACATCAGCAGAGACCCTTAATGGAGGATACTGCTCCTTGCTTCTGCAGGGCACAGCAGGAAGTGGTCAGGAGCCCAGCTCAAAGAAAAGGATTTCCCAGGCATGTGTGGAGATTTTTCCACTGCAACCTCAGAGTGACCATTAGGTTCACTAGTGAGCACACAGATACAACTCAGCTGCTTAAACAGCATAACAACAGCCCTTGAAGGCTGACTTCATGAAATTACTTGCAGATTGGTCCATACCAGGCCACCTTCTCCTGAAAAAGCATGAGGTTATCTTTAAAAAAAATACTTTGGAGGGTTTACATACCTGAAAATAATAGAAGCAGTGCCTATAGCTTCAAGACTGAATTCCCTCAGCAACTGTTACTAGGCAACCACAACAGTATTGCCAGCCTTCAATCCTTGGTTTTTGTCAATAAAAGCAAGGAGAGGGCAGAGCCCTTTCCAGTCCTGTTTTGGCTTTCGAGGGAAAATCATTCAGACTAGGCCTCACAGCACCCACTGGATATACAACTGGACCAAATTTTTCCCTGTTTGAGACTGCTAGGCAGAAAGAAAGATGGGAAGCTAAAGACAAGGAAGCAGATAAAGGTATGTTGACACATTGTGTGAAGAACACAAGGAAGCAAGATAAGGACAGAAGCTATTGGAGCTTTTAGGGAAGGGAAAAGAGAAATGGTGGGGGAAAGAAAAATCAGGTGCCTTCCACAAATCCTGTTGGTGGCCATATCACATCCCAACGTAGTCACTTCAGCAAAGCAGGTAAAATTTTAAAGCCACTTTATGGTCTAAGATGGCGGGTTTATGAGCAACAGCAGCAACCCCAAACAGTTAAAACATTAAGCCTGGCAAAACTGATTAGGACATATCGTTGAGACCCGCTCAATAAATGAAGAAAAGCACAGGAGGAAGATTTCAGCTTTGTCCTCTGAACCTAGGACTCGAAAATCTAAATATAATGCCTGTTTCTTTAACATCATGTTCATTTAAACCTCTGTGGGAGGGGTGGGTGAGGAGCATGCCAAATAGAAATCACGTTGATTTATGAAAATGAAAAATGATAACCCTCTTGGATTAATAAATCAGGCCCAAGAGATACTTGTATCTTTCTCCTCGCCTTCAATAAATAAAAAAGCAAATTTGTGAAAATGCCCTGATTAAATGTCAAGCCATTATTTATGGAAGCATTTCTGCCAAAAGTACATTTCCCCCAGTTTGCATCAGCAAGGCCAAGTGTAAAAATAAAAACTTGCACTGTGCTGGATATAGGCTAGCCTTGTCACCAGCAAGAGTCTAACAACTTGTTAGCCCCCCATTCTGTTTCCAGTTCTGGCAAATCAGATAATTCTGGGCAAGTCCAAGCAACAGGTATTTGGAGGTATCATGTATCTAATTCTGAAACCGACCCATCTGTGGCTCTATAAACCTAGAAAATGGGGCTAGTTTCAAGTAAGGATATTCTTTTGCAGATATGTTGTTGTTGTTGTTGTTGTTGTTCATTGCGAAGTCGTGTCTGACCCATCGCGACCCTATGGACAATGATCCTCCAGGCCTTCCTGTCCTCTACCATGAGGGACCCCCCCCCAATAATATGAAATACCCTTTCCCCCACCCCCAAAAAATATATTAGGCTGCTGAAGCCACCGTGGTATAGTGGTTAAAGAGCGGCAGTCTCTAATCTGGAGAACCAGGTTTGATTCCCCTCTCCTTCTCTACATGTAGCCAGCTGGGTGACCTTAGGCCATTCACAGTTCTCTCAGAACTCTCTAAGCCTCACCTACTGTCTGTTGTGAGGAGAAGGGTAGGCAATTGGAAGCCACTTTGTGTAAAACCCCAGCTCTTCTGTTCTTCTTCTTGTGAGTTAAATGCCTAATCATCTCCTATGGAGAACCACCAGTGCTCCTGAGAAAACTGAGCTGTCCAAGGATCCTTTATGAACTTCAGCAGTGTGTGTGTGTGTGGGGGGGGGAGGTGTCATCCAGGCAATCCTGTCACTTGGCTCATCTCTGATGAACTTTGATCATTTTGTTCTGGTAATTTTTAACTTGAACTTCCTAATTTCATAACAAGCCCCGGGCAGATCTTTAGCACCATGATAATTACACTTCTCATGGCCACCTCATGAGAAGGAAAGACTCCCCAGAGAAGAGCCTAATGCTGGGAGCAATCGAGGGCAAAAGAAGAAGGGGACGACAGAGAATGAGGTGGCTGGATGGGGTCACTGAAGCAGTAGGTGCGAGCTTAAATGGACTCCGGAGAATGGTAGAGGACAGGAAGGCCTGGAGGATCATTGTCCATTGGGTCGCGATGGGTCGGACGTGACTTTGCACATAACAACAACAATCACACTCATCCATGCACAAACTTATATCGACTCAATCAACTGATGCATTCAATTCTGAATGCATAAAAAGTGAACAGGCCTTAGTTTTGTGTTTCTGCTGCAATTGATGTTACTGCTGTACATCCAGTTTGGAGTCGGTATATTGAACTTTGGGATTCAGAGACAGTATTGGGATTGTGTTAGTGTTACCACACACCCTGCTGTGTGACAGTGTCCCTAAGGCGAGTTTGGTGTAGGGGTTAAGAGCAGAAGGCTCCAATCTGAGAGATCAATCAAGGTTCAATCAATATTCAGGGATTAAGTGGTAACCAATACCTATGTTAGTGCTTGATCCCAGAATACTGATTGGAATTGGAACCATTGTGGTCCTTAAAATTATTTGGTACCAATATGTTACTTCAAATGCACACTGTTACATGAATGACAAGTCTAATCAAAGTGTTCAGAGTCACTGAAGAAGATGGATTACAATGTTGAAAATGACTCATTTTGACTCTGGCACATTTTTAATAACTATTACAGAACTTTTACCATTGTCAGCTTGGCTTTTTCAGCTTCTCTTTGTGTCCAGCCTGAGAGAACTGGGTTCGATTCCCCAATCTTCTTCCGTATAGGAATCATAGAGTTGGAAGGGACCTCCAGGGTCATCTAGTCCAACCCCCTGCACAATGCAGGAACTCACATATACCTGCCTACCCATAGTGACCCCAGTTTCATGCCCAAGTGATTCCCCCCCCACACCAAAAATCTCCAGAACCCAACCCTGGGGGAAATTCACCTCCCATCCCACAGTGGCGATCAGCAATTCCCTGGGTATGCAAGGAAGGGCCACAAGAGACAAACAGTGGCACATCCCTTCCTGCCCACCCACTCACAATCTGCCTACTTTCATAAAATCAGCATTTCTGTCAGATGATTATCTAGCCTCTGATACAAAACTTCCAAAGGAGAATCCACCACCTCCCAAGAAAGCTAGCTGGGGGACCTTGGGCCAATCATAGTTCTTTCAGAGCTCTTCCAGCCGCTTTGAGACTCCTTCAGGTAGAGAAAAGCAGCATATAAGAATAAACTCTTCTCTAGTAATATCAGGGCTCTCTCAGCCTCACCTCCCTCACAGGGTGTCTGTTGTGGGGAGAGGAAAGGGAAGGGGATTGTAAGCCGTCTTGAGACTTCTTTGGGTAGAGAAAAGCGGCATATAAGAACCAACACTTCTTCTTCTTCAGTAATATCAGGGCTCTCTCAGCCTCACCCACCTCACAGGGTGTCTGTTGTGGGGAGAGGAAAGGGAAAGCAATTGTCAGCTGCTCTGAGACTCCTTCAGGTAGTGAAAAGTGGGGTATCAAAACTAATTCTTCTTCTGGTCTCAGGAGTGGTTCTGAGGACCCTTAGGCTCTTTGTCCTGGGGGACTTCAACATTCATGCCAAGGTTGTCTTCTCAGCAGCCACTCAGGATTTCATGGCTTCCCTGACAACCATGGGCCTGTCTCAGATAATAACACATTGTGCAGGTCACAGTCTTGATCTGGTATTTTATTTTTGGAAGGAAGAATGTGATCTGAGGGTCGAGGAATTGGTGATGGTTCCCTTGACATGGACAGATGACTACCTACATGGGTTAATGCTTAGATACAAGGATTCTGCAGCGTGGCTGATCTATTAAGATAATCTGCCCCAGAGCCATATAATTCTACCTGGTGGAATGAGCTCCCAGAGAAGCTGCGGGCCTGCAGAGAGCTTTCTCTAGAAACAAAAATGCCATTGGATATCCCTCTTCTAACTTTGAACCAGAGAATCCTTCTGAAGCATCAGCCTCGCCAGAAGTTGTTCTGAACAGCGAGGCAAAGCTGCCAAACAACAGTATATGCAGCAATAAAGGGAGTAAGGTCCAGATGTCAATGTACCCTCAACATGTTAACTTAAATTGACCCGAGGCAAATGAAGGGACAAGATGATTAAAATGCTCCAATTATTAAGGGGGAAAAATAAGTTAAGGCAAAGTGGTGCATTCAGGGATCGTCAGAGAGAGAACAGTAAAGGCCAGCATCTTTTCCATCCACACCACCATGCAAAAGCACTGGATGAAAAATGAACCTAACTAAGGATGCTCCAAAATAGAACATACAAAGTTGTTTTACCAAGATTTAAGTTTTATGTAAACTGCCCTGAGCCTTCTGGGGGGGGGGGCGGTATAGAAATTCAAGAAAATAAATAAATAAGATAAACCATGTGTTGGCAGAGGCTTTGTGGCTCTCATCCATTGCTTGTTACACATTGGCAAGATTTCCCTCGCTCGCCCTGCCAATGAAATATTTGGAAGAGGTCAATTTAAAAAAAAAATGGCCACAGAGATAACATTCCAGCAGAGTACAGTATAGTGACTCAGAGACAGAAAATAATATTCAGAATGGAGAAAGAGGGGGAAAGGAGAGATGTGGAATAAAAACCAAGGGCATTTCCGCACATCGGTAAAAATACCATTATGCCAGCTGAATGGAGTACTGCTGAATATTATTGTGCTCCCGGCCACTCCTCACCTTTTCGCTGCCTCGTTCTAGTCTGCCACCTTTTCACACTTCTCACCCTCCACAACTTTTGCTGGAAATGGCGGAAGAGAGCAATGCGCCTTATAAGCAACTCTCTTCCACCTGTCAATCAAGCCAGGCAGCCAATCCCCTTTCTCCATATTTTAAAGGTCCTTATGCCCACTAATTTTTTAAATTAATACTTCTCCATTTAAACACCTATGCATAGATGCGTAATGGTTTTTGAATGCCACCCGTTATGGAATCATGAGTCTTTAGATACTTTTGCTGTCAAGTCTCAGCTGACTGATGGCGATCCCATAGGGCAGGATTCCCCAACCACAGTACCACAAAGGCCCCTCAATGATACCATGGTAGGTTTTTTTTTTCAAAATGCTGAGGAAATCAGGTTAGCCTGGGTTAATCAAAATTCAGTGGGCCCAGAATTCAATAGGCCTGGAAGGAGTAACTGCTTATAAGGGCGTGGTAATAGTGTCACAAGAGCCTCTTGTGGCGCAGAGTGGTAAGGCAGCAGACATGCAGTCTGAAAGCTCTGCCCATGAGGCTGGGAGTTCAATCCCAGCAGCCGGCTCAAGGTTGACTCAGCCTTCCATCCTTCCGAGGTCGGTAAAATGAGTATCCAGCTTGCTGGGGGGTAAAAACAGTAATTACTGGGGAAGGCACTGGCAAACCACCCCGTATTGAGTCTGCCATGAAAACGCTAGAGGGCGTCACCCGAAGGGTCAAACATGACCTGGTGCTTGCACAGGGGATGCCTTTACCTTTACCTTAGTAGTGCCATGTTAAGAGATCAGCAGAATTCTGAGTAGGATCACTCTCTGGGTGTGACACTAGACTCTGGGAGTCTCAGGTTCAAATCCCTGCTCTGCTGTGGAAGCCTGCTGAGTGACCTTGGGTCAATCTCACATTCTCAGCCTAACCTTCCTGGCCGAGTTATTGTGAGGACAAAACAGAGGAGAATAGTTCTAAGCCCTGCTGGGACTCCACTGGGGAGCAAGATGAGTATGATGGACATCACATGCTGCCAGGGGCTCATGGGAATTGTAGTCCGTGGACATCTGGAGAGCCACAGTTTGGCCACCTCTGTTCAACACCCTTTCCCACACTGAGGTAAATTTGCCCTCCAAAATGAAGTTCACTGTCCTGCCCAGTCACTCCTTGGTCTCTTTGGCTTTATTCAGCCCTGGAAGCTTCTGGGAAGGTGTAGAGAGGTCAGTCACAGGGCTCACAGCGGCCTGTATCCCTGGTTCTTGGCCACTGAGCGGGTTTTTTTTTGTTTTAACCCCTCACTAATGGTTGCTAAAAAAAGCCTCTTGTGGTGCAGAGTGGTAAGGCAGCAGACATGCAGTCTGAAGCTCTGCCCATGAGGCTGGGAGTTCAATCCCAGCAGCCGGCTCAAGGTTGACTCAGCCTTCCATCCTTCCGAGGTCAGTAATATGAGTACCCAGCTTGCTGGGGGGTAAACGGTAATGACTGGGGAAGGCACTGGCAAACCACCCCGTATTGAGTCTGCCATGAAAACGCTGGAGGGCGTCACCCCAAGAGTCAGACATGACCCGGTGCTTGCACAGGGGATACCTTTACCTTTACCTAACGGTTGCTAATATTTCAGCACTTTAGAGCCTCATTTTCTATGTGCTGTCCGTCACAGTGGGATAGAAATAAACTCACCAAATCAATAAAATTAGTGATGCCACAAATATGATTCTGAAAAGCAGGAGAAAGATCCTCTTTCATGGCACCTGCATTCTCGCAAGCTGAGCAGCCCCTATGCTCGGTTTGACAGACCTGTTTGCAATTTAAAGCTAGCAGGATTTCAAGCGTGGCTGCAACTGATACACACGGGCAACCAGCCAGTAGGCACAATTGATACTGAGACATTAACCAGATTGCTCAGGCAGCAGCGGTGGTGGTGGGAAATGGTAGTTTTTGCCGTCTTCTCCTTTCATTCAGGAGGCCACAAAACCCACTATTCCCTTCTACCCCAGAAGGCGGAAGAGAGCAATGCAATGGGAGATGGGAAGAATCATTTGAAAGTTAGGGTGTTGCTGGGACGTCCGCTCTGCTCTGGCAGCCATTCTTGGGAGCAGGTTACTCCCCCTCGGGAAAGGATGGTGATTTGGGGAGGGAGGGTGCCGTTGGCAGGAAGAGAATCATAGAATCATAGAGTTCTATCTATCATACAGGCCATCTAGTCCAACCCCCTGCTCAACGCAGGATCAGCCCTAATCATCCTAAAGCATCCAAGAAAAGTGTGTATCCAACCTTTGCTTGAAGACTGCCAGTGAGAGAGGGAAACTAGGGCAAGCATTTCTGCCATACGTGCAAATGCATGTCCTTTTTGTGAGTAGCCTTTGAGACATTCACAATTCTCCAATATTCTTTGCCCACTTGCTCTGCCACAGGTGCCTGCTTGTAACAGGCCATGCTAATAGACACATTGTCTAAGGCCCTGTTTAGACTGCTAGTAGGGGAAGGTTTCACATAGGGTTGCCAGCTTCCAGGAGGTGGCTGAAGATCTGCTGGGGTTACAGCAGACCTCCAAGCAACAGGGATCCACCTGGAGAAAACGGCCACTTTGGAGGGTGGGCTGCACGGCATTCTGCACAAGTCCAAATGAAGCGGATGTGTTAATATCACATTTTATATTTTCCATTTGCAGGTGCAGAAGTTACTACAATTAGACATGGGTAGACATCTCTGAAGGAGGGATCAATTATGTAGGCCAGGGTTAGTCAACCTGTGGTCCTCCAGATGTTCATGGACTACAATTCCCATGAGCCCCTGCCAGCAAACGCTGGCAGGGGCTTGTGGGAATTGTAGTCCATGGACATCTGGAGGACCACAGGTTGACTGCCCCTGATGTAGGCTACCTGATGTTTGTTTAGATTTGTTAATCCGCTACTGTAACATTGCTGTGTTTTTAATGGATCCATGGATCCATTTTGTAAAGGCTTGTGACTGACATGATAAGCCCTGATTTGACTACAATGAGGCATTGCTCCTCTACAGCCTGAGTTCCTTCTTTGCCGCACCCCTCCCACCTTCTGACTGGGAAAGAAGGGCTCAGAGATTTCCACTGTGACTTGGATCTGATGAAAGGAGCTTTTACTCTTGGAAGTCCCTATCCCAAAAACCTTCTGAGCCTCTAAGACAGCTTGGTGTAGTAGTTCCGTGCTCCCCCACGTGCAGCCAGCTGGGTGACCTTGGGCTCACCACAGCACGGACAAAGCTGTTCTTCTGACCGAGCAGTAATATCAGGGCTCTCTCAGCCTCACCTCCCTCACAGGGTGTCTGTTGTGGGGAGAGGAAGGGAAGGTGACTATAAGCCCCTTTGAGACTCCTTCGGGTAGAGAAAAGCGGCAGATAAGAACCAACTCTTCTTTTTCTTCAGTAATATGAGGGCTTTCTCAGCCTCACCTCCCTCACATGGTGTCTGTTGTAGAAAGAGGAAAGGGAAGGCAAATGTAAGTTGCTTAGAGACTCCTTCAGGTAGAGAAAAGCGGCATATAAGAACCAACTCTCTTCTTCTTCTTCTTCTTCTTCTTCTTCTTCTTCTTCTTCTTCTTCTTCTACTTCTACTTCTTCTTCAGTGCTACAGCACTTGAATCTAGCTCTTTTCGAAACAGTGCATTGCCGTGGAATTGTCAGTGGAACTGCAGCTCACATCCATCCCAGCTCCTAATGAAAACATCCAAATGTTGTTCCCTGCTTCCCCAACTGGCAGGAAATTCCAGCATGAGATCAATTTCCTTGACTGAAGAGACTGGAAAGTGCTTTTGTAACAAAGATTGCAGCAGATGCATTTATCTATTTCTTTAAGAACCTCACAAAAAGGAGGAGGGGGAAAGTTCCAAATATTACACTGACAAAGAATACACAAACTAACCTGGGCTGGTCCAAGTTGGCCAAACTAACTATCAGAAGTCCCAAGATACGAACCAAAGACCAAGAGTCTTCAGCTCCTGCCCTCTGGCTTCTGCCCAAGGGTTCATCATTCTTCCAGCCGAACAAGACAAAATACCTGCCAGAAGAGGAGAAAAGAAGTCATCCTAGTTAATCCTCAACTGTTGCTAGCCTGCTGCCAAGGAGTCAGTAAATTCTTCCTAGTTTCTGTCTCAGCCCTCAGCGAGAAGTATGTGAGCACATAGATAAGACTAGTCTCCCCTCCTCCCCAAAAAATACACATTAGATAATGCGCTTTCAATGTGCTTTTGCAGCTGGATGTTCCAGTGCAGAACAGGAAAATCTACTTCTAAAGTGCACTGAATGTGCATTATCTAATGCGTGCAGAATCTTTCGCAGCAGCGTCCAAATTCTTTCCCCACCCATATTCAAATGGGCAAAAAATGCTTCTTTCAGTATTTTCTGCAGCCCCCAGTCAAGCAGATAGGGTTGCCAGCTCCAGGTTGGGAAATTCCTGGAGATGTGGGAGAGGTTGAAGTCTGGGGAGGGCAATGTTTGAGAGAGAAGGTTTTTATACCCCATTTTTCACTACCTGAAGGAGACCGAAAGCAGATTACCAACACCTTTCCCTTCCTTTCCTCAGATTAGAAGAAGAAGTTGGTTCTTATATGCCACTTTTCCCTACCGAAGGAGGCTCAAAGCGGCTTACAGTCTCCTTCCCATTCCTCTCCCATTCCTCTCCCCACAACAGACACCCTGTGGGGTGGGTGAGGCTGAGAGAGCCCTGACATTCCTGCCCAGTCAGAACAGTTTTATCAGCACCATGGCAAGCCCAAGGTCACCCAGCTGGTTGCATGTGGGGGAGCGCAGAATCGAACCTGGCATGCCAGACTAGAAGTCCGCACTCCTAACCACTACACCAAACTGGCACTACACCAAACTGGCTCTTAGACAGCCTATGGTGAGGTAGGTGGGGCTGAGAGAGCTCTGTGAGAACAGCACTAAAAGAACTGTGACTGGCCCAAGATCACCCAGCTGGCTGCATGTGGAGGAGTGGGGAATAAAACAAAGTTCTCCAGATTAACTCTTAACCACTACACCGTCCTGGCTCTCGAGGGAAGGGATCTCAGCACACCCTCCCAAGCAACCATTTCCTCCAGGAAAACTGCTCTCTCTCTCTCTCTCTCTCTCTCTCTCTCTCTCTCTCTCTCTCTCTCTCTCTCTTCTGGAGGTCAATTGTAGTTCTGGGAAATCTCCAGCCCTCACTGGGAGGCTGGCAATTCTAGGAGTAAGACTGGGTGTGGTCCAAAGTCCAACAAATACCATTTAGCTGCTGTTTCCCTTCATCAAATGTAGGCTTGTACGGAAGCCTAGAGAGTCCATCATCTGAGGGGAAACGAGGACAAGAAAAGGAATCCATATTTGAATGCTATTCCCAAAGGCGAACGATTGATCAGAGAACAAATTCAGAGTCCAAGAGCACTTTTAAGACCAACAAAAAATGCTTAAAGGTGCTACTTAAAGGTGCTAGTGGACTCTGATTTTGTTGTGCGACTTCAGACCAACACGGCTACCCGTTTGAATCCATTGATCAGAAATGCCAACCTCGATGCATAGAGGAGACCTTGTTGATGGAGTGCAGTTTTTCTAAGGTCTGCAGCCAGATAAACAAACACACACATTATCGAAAGCAAAATGGGTCCTGAAAATTAACAACCACATAAAAGCAGCTTGATGTTTGGTCAGGACGACATAAAAGACTTTCAAAGGTTAGTTAGATTTAAGAACCTCAGCGACGTTCCCACTAATCATCTCAGCACCTTATGAAACATTTCTCATCAATAGTGGCTGCTCATTAATGGTGCAAATCCTACACTGTCATTATCCCTACCGCTGTCGGAGCGCATAGTATTAATTGACCTGGCTGCGACAATATGCGCAAAGAGGGAGGCAGTGAAACGACCTCTGGGGTTGGGCATTTTTCTTTTGACATCTCAGCCTGAGGTCATAGAATGTGGTCTGTTCTTGTAAGCAAGGCCGCGTCCAGCCCTCCTTGCTATGGGGTCTATCCCCCTTGTTAGGGCATTCACTTTAGCGCTGCAAGCCCTATGAAGATAGGTTGAGGGACTTGGGAATGTTCAGCCTGGAGAAAAGGAGGTTGAGAGGGGACATGATAGCCCTCTTTAAGTATCTGAAAGGTTGTCACTTGGAGGAGGGCAGGATGCTGTTTCCGTTGGCTGCAGAGGAAAGGACATGCAGTAATGGGTTTAAACTACAAGTACAACGATATAGGCGAGATATCAGGAGAAATATTTTCACAGAATAGTTCAGCAGTGGAATAGGCTGCCTAAGGAGGTGGTGAGCTCCCCCTCATTGGCAGTCTTCAAGCAAAGGTTGGATACACACTTTTCTTGGATGCTTTAGGATGCTTAGGGCTGATCCTGCGTTGAGCAGGGGGCTGGACTAGATGGCCTGTATGGCCCCTTCCAACTCTATGATTCTTCTATGATCATCTTCCAGAGGCATTTCAGTGCCCCCTTCAAGTCTGGAATATTTTTTTAATTACCAGGATTGTGCCGGATGGCCTGTATGGCCCCTTCCAACTCTATGATTCTGTGATTCTATGATTCTATAATGAGATTCCACACAGGCCCCCCTCTGAAGCTGCCCTTTTCTCCAGGGGAACTGATCTCTTTTGACTGGAGGTTACCTGCCGTCTGGAACGGAACGTTCTGGAAACAGGTTTCCTGTCACATCTGCCTCTTGTGAAAACTAGACTTGCGTTGCTGACCCAACTGTCTACACTTACAACCCCCTTCAGCCCTGAGGTTGGGATATTTGTGTCTGCATGTTTGATTAAAAAAAAAATCTTAGACTTTCCCCCCTTTCTCCCTCCTCATGCTAGCAACGCCACCTTTCAGGGCACGTATTCTCCTGGTTCCCCTTCTGCCCTGAACTAATTTTTGGAAAACGTTGCATAAAGTTGCTAAATGCAACAAAAATAGCACTTCTGTTGGAATCAACTAGCAGAATTAGTGCATGGCACGAGGTTTTATGGTAACTCCAGGGCCGCCCAAGTTTCCTACTTGAAAGTTATTTGTTTGTTTGTCCTTCTCTATTTCTCCACTAAGAAGCCCTATTAAAATGTTAAGTGTTTTCTTGGGGCTTTACATGAAAGTCTGACCAAAAGTAGAGTTTAGGAAGTGAAGCCCCTTCCCTTCAGCTTGATATAGTGGGGCATTTCCCACGGCTTAAAAATAGCACAATGGTTGCTGATTGAAAACGCTACTAATTTGCCATAACGCACGACGTCGTAAACAATCTGCAACAATCCTGAAACCGACCCGCAAAAAGCGCTTCGTTGTAGCGCTTCTAGGGGAATCCAGAAAACTGGATTCACCCTCCGGATAGCGATACACTCCTGCAACCAATCTGCAACAGTAGCGCTAAAGACCTGTGCGTTACCATTGTTGCGGGTTCTTCAAAGTCCCTCCTCCCGAGCCTGTCCTCCAAACTTCCGGCGAACTGTTCGCCATTTTTTTTTTCTCCGAGCGAGCGGGGATCTACGAGGCAACGGGACAGCGACTGGCTTTCAAGCACGATCACTTTCGGAAATTCTGCCCGGACACCACAAGAGTTTTTCACAAGCACAGTGGCACACACCGTCACGTTCCCAAAATTTGCCCAAAGCTTAAAACCCCGTCTACCATCGGCCAGTCCTAGCGGAGTCAACGTACAGGGAGCATTTTAAAAAATTTTCCTCTGAGCGTGCCAACGAACATTCGCCGCTCGCAGTCTCCTGCTTAGCTTAGAGGGGTTCAATAGACGTGATTCGTGGTGATTTCATGAGGGGCGGCTTATGTGTAGTGGGTCTTTGTGTGGTTCCCAGTGCGTGCTTGTGCTTGGGTGCGGACAACCCCTTCCATTGGCGGCTAGACCTCCGGCAAGCGGAGTTGCCGTCCCCCGTTCATTTTAAAAAATTTTCCTCTGAGCGTGCCAACGAACGGTCGCCGCTCGCAGTCTCCTGCTTAGCTTACAGGGGTTCAATAGACATGATTCGAGGTGATATCATGAGGGGCGGCTTATGTGTAGTGGGTCTTTGTGTGGTTCCCGGTGCGTGCTTGTGCTTGGGTGCGGACAACCCCTTCCATTGGCGGCTAGACCTCCGGCAAGCGGAGTCGCCGTCCCCCGTTCATTTTAAAAAACATTCCTCTGAGCGTGCCAACGAACGTACGCCAGTTACATGTCATGTTTGGTTGATTTATGCTGTGGCTGGTGAATATTATTGGGGAACTGCCGAGTACTGCCGCACTTGCTCTCGGTTGAACACCGGCATGCGTTTGTGTAATGGCGGACATTTTCCTAAAATGGCTCCCGCTGCATGTTCAAACTGCTCTTCTCGCGTGTAAACGAATACGCGCATGCGTTAAGTCAAACAACAAGGGCGCCAATCTGGCCATTAGGAGCAGATCCTGTTCCCGCGCGAGGAGTTTTGAA
The DNA here is from genome assembly GCF_049243985.1 of Paroedura picta. Lineage (NCBI taxonomy): Eukaryota > Metazoa > Chordata > Lepidosauria > Squamata > Gekkonidae > Paroedura > Paroedura picta. The sequence goes on along the minus strand of NC_135374.1, from coordinate 15,788,135 downwards.
CGTGACATGTGACCTGATGTGGCCAATGTGCGTGTCCCCTGCTGCCCTCCACCAATCAGGAGCCGGCTAGTCCCTTTGTCTTTGTGTGCGGGAAGGTATATGATCCGTTGCACCCTGCACCTCCCACCACCATTTTGCTCAGCTACTAGCAAAAGCAACATGGAATCGTCTTCTCAAGCCTCGTCCGTCCCTGCAACCGGCCGTGGCCCAACTTGGAGGGACGCGGAGATCAGGGACCTGATCGGGATTTTCTCGGAGGAGAAAATCCAGGACGCGTTCCAGTCCTCCCACAGGAATAGGGAGGTTTTTGAACAAGTGGCTATTAAGATGCGCGCCCTGGGCCACAACAGGACCGGCCTTGAATGCCGGTCGAAGACCAAGACAATGAGGGCAGAGTACATGAGAGCCGTGAACCATAACAAGGGTTCCGGCAACGAAAAGGTGACCTGCCCCTACTTCGAGGAGCAGCGCCAGCTGTACGGGGACGGGGAAGGATCCGGCAGGCCGAAGCGCGTCGGCCGGAGCCTTAAGGTGGTTCGGAAGCCGGCTGCCCCGGTCGAGGAACCACCCGCTGAGGAGGATCCCGGCGAGGGAACCTCCTCCAGCTTTCGCCCTCCACCCCCCGTCCAGCAACGAGCCGCGGAATCGGTAACGCTGGACCTGATCGCCATCGTTCCTGGGGAGCCAGAGGAGGCTCCTGAGCAAACGCCCCTTGCCTCCGGTAAGTGATTTTCTTTTTATTTTATATTTCCTTTTAAGCAAATGTGTGTTCTGACGTTTGGGCATCGTTTTCTCGTGTGTTCGTTGCAACGCATAATACGGTAGGCTGTGGAGAGCTTGCTGTGGTTACTATTTGAAACGGTTTTGATTTTATAATTTAATTTTAATTTTTAAAAGATTTATTAAGATGGTTGGCTGTGGAGTGCTTGATGTGGTTAGTATTTGAAACGGTCATGTTTAACCAACAGCCCCAAAATATTTGCAGCATGCCTCGCCCATAGGCCTTCTGCAGTACTTTGGCTCACAACTTTGGGAGCTTGCTTTGTGGTTCATGGTGTATGCTTGCTCGTTTTTCACTATTTTCTGCTCTTGTCCACAGAGACACAGTTGCCAGGGACGGGGCCCCTAGAGTCTCCAGCAGCACCTGACGTGGATAGTGATTCGGGGGCATCAACTAACATTGGTAGGTATTAGTAAAAATAGGGGGGGGGGCTGTTTTAACTGCTTTGTGCTTTTCTGTTTGTGCAGGGCAGCAGCACTGCTAAGAGAAAGAAGAGAGTCCCTCTGCGTTGCTGGTGTAGGCTTTGAAGCTGGCTTTGCCACCCTTTGGTCCTAGATCTGTTTTTTTTCCTTTTTTTGCAGATTTCATACCCGGAACACAGGAGGAGGAACAGCCTAGGGTGCTTGGACCTCCTGCCCGGCGCAGGCGGATACAGATTCAAGATGGTGAGCGTGCATGACCTGTTCCCTTCGAGCCATAGCTGCAGGACAATGTCGCTAGGCACTAACCATGTGCTCCCTTTTAATTGTTGAGAGTCCTGCTGTGCAAGTAGGCAAAAGTAAAAGCACACCATGGGCAAACAAACAATAGCCATGTGCTCGCCGGGGATTGTTTAAATTCTTGGCAGGAAAACACGGGGACAAAAAAGAACACCATGTCCACCATGGTGTGTTTTGACTTTTTGGATGTTACTAACAGTTTTGTTTCTCATTTTTTGCCAACAGAGGTTCTTTCAGATGAGGAGGAGGAACCACCCCTGGCTCCAGGCAGCCCACCACCTAGAGGTGCGCTCCCAGCAGAGGAGAGGCTTACGAGGGAACGCGGCAGGCTGAGGCGCGTCTCCGTCTTGACAAGCGTGGGAGAGAGGCTCCTTGAGCACTGCTATGAGGAGTCACGGCGTGCCGCGGCCGCTGACCAAGCCATGCTCACACTCATTGCCCAGGAGGGGAGAAAATTGAGGGCAGTCCTTAGAGAGACAAACCAAATCCTACGCGAAGGCGTGGAGGAGGTGCGTCTGATAAGGAGACTCATGGAGAGGGCTGTAGCGGTCATGGAAAGGGCCTACCCTCCACAAATCGCCCCCCCACCACCACCCACACCAACACCACCACTTCCAGCACCCACCCCACCGACTCCCTCTCAGAATGCCTCCACCCAAACAAGAAGGAGGACTATTCTCGGAAAGAGAAAAATAAAACCAGCAGACAAGTACTCCCCCTCCTAGTTTTGCCCACTTTTTCTATTTCATGTTATCTGTGTTTTGTTGTTTGTTGAATAAAGTTTATATTTTTGACTCTGTCTCTGTGTACCCTACTGTAGAATCTGCAAGGCTGAAAGCGGCCTCTCTAGTGATTGTGTATATTGTGGTACTGCTGTGTGGGTTGGAGGTTGGAGGGGTGTTAGTTCAAGGAGTTTTAGGAGTGTGGTGTGGGGTTAAATATGTGCGAGTTTAAGAAGTCACACTGGAGTCTTGTTATAAAATTTGCAATAACATTTTATTTTAAAAAACATTTTAACAGGGGAAAAACATTAGGGAATGAAACTTGGAGCCCCACCAGCACCACCACCCCCCACCCCCCTGGAAAACCAATTTTTTTTAACAAAAGTATACATTTAACAGGGGAAAAACATTGGGGAATGAAACTTGGAGCCCCCCCCCCAACCCCTACCCCAAAACACAAACAGGAAACAAAACTCAGGTCCCACCGCTCCCCTCCCCAGCCCCTTCCATCGCCCTAACTCTCCTGCACAGCCGTCCCACGGTCCCCCTAACTTTGCGCCGGAAGAGCTCTTCGTCCTCCTTCTTCTTAACTGTGGGGAGGGAGAAAAAGTACACATTAGTACCACACATATTTTCAAATTTCTTTAGTTTACATGCATACACTTTTAAGTGGCCTTAGCCACAGTGTGAGAAGAGTTGGGCAGTGGGGAACATAACCTACGCTCTTCCGCCTCCCTCTGTTGCCTGTGCTGCTCAATCTCCCCTTTCAGCTCCGCCACTTGAGCCTCCAGGGAAGTAACTCTGGCCTCCATGGCACGCAGCCTTGCCTCCACAGTTTCAGCTATAGAAATCAAACAAAGAATTTGATCACACTCCAAAAGGAAGCATCACATCAGGCTCCCATATGGCTCCGTGTGGGTACACACACATGGGTCTCCCTCACAGACATAAAACTCTCACCTGCAGCCTGTCCCGAGGTGGAAGGTCCCTCTTCCTCCCCCTCCTCACGCTCAGGTGCTGTTGCCAGCTTGGATGGTGATTGTGTGGCTGGGCAAAGAAAAAGACAAATCATAATTAAAAGCACACAAAACAGAGATGAAACACAGCTGGTGGACACACCACAGTTAGAGTCTAAGCGCATAACCAAAGTGGTTCTACAGTACTGGCTGGCTAAGTCTGAGGGGGTTGACAGCATCTAAATACTTTCTCGAATTTCATTGGGGACAGTAGGGGAAAGAGGCAGCTAGTCATTCCATGCATGTTTAAGGGCAAAACACAACGAGGGCAGCACTCACCCATATGCCTCCTCATGTCCAGGGGGGGCTTCCCAGCCTTCTCCCATATTTTCACCATCTGGTCGTGGAAGACCGTCCTCCCACTTGGCTGCGGGATCCCCCCCCCACTGTTCCAGACTGTTTAGGAAGTCCAGCTTAAGGCGCTTGAATTTTGTCCGGACCTGCTCCCAGGTCCGGACATAGCCCCTCTCCCTCAGCTTTGAAGCCAACACCAGGTAGGCACCCTTGGTGTGGCAATGGGTGCTGGCCATTAGGCGGCCAACACTTTTTGATTGTAGCACCAGCTCCAGAAGTGCCTCAGCCTCGGCGCGCTGCCAGAAGGAGCCCTTCCGTGGCTTCGGCATCTTCGGAATGACGGTTAGGGAACGAACGTGCGTTGCTCCGATCGACCACCCCGTTTTTTAAATGTATCAAAGCTGCCCACCAATAAAATTATTCCTTGGAACATGAGTGGATTGATCCTCCGGTTTGACAGGGGTCGCCAATACTTCCTGGCTACCCGCCTCCCCGAACTTTCCCCATTCAGCGCTTCCGTATTGTGTTTGTCAATTTCAGTGGGGAGTTAGCATTTAGGGCTGTCAAAGTGCTTTTGGACCAGAGAATCCCCGTTTTTTTGCTGGCAAAGTACACAAACCGCACAAGACAAGGTTAAACAAAGAACACAAAACTTTATTCAACAACAGAGTAGGAAAAACAATTAAACACGCCTCCTGTTTCTGTAGATGTGGGTGGCTATGGCGTCCCGAACCTTGCACCCCTCAGCATATATCCTTTTTCTCCTTGCTTCAGGGATGTCCTGTGTATCCTGAAGGACTACAGGTTCAGGTTCGTCCTCAGGGAAGGGGATGTTATGTCCCTTGTCCTCGCATATGTTGTGCAAAATCACACATGCGATTATCAGCGGAGTCACATTGTCAATATGTACATGGAGTCGTGACATTAAACAACGGAACCGTGACTTCAAACGTCCAAAGGCACGCTCCACTACATTCCTTGCCCGGGAGTGACTGAGGTTGTAGTGGCTCTGCACGTCCGTCCTTGGCCGCTTGTAGGGAGTCATGAGCCAGCGTCGTAATGGGTAGGCTCCGTCCCCGAGGACCAACGCCGGCACACGCACGCCCTCAATGGTGGCGGTGGGGTTTCCTGGAACAAAGACCCCTTCGTCCATGGCTTTCCTGAGGTTGGATTCCCTGAAAACAAGGGCATCATGCCTCCTGCCACTCCACCCCACCTCGGCATCGATAAACCGGCCGGAGAAGTCCACTGTTCCTTGCAGGAGAACAGAGCAAAAGTCCTTCCTGTTCCCGTACTCTTTTATGCTTCCCCCGGGGGCACGGATAGGGATGTGGCTTCCATCGACGGCCGCAAAACAATGCGGGAATCCAAGCCTGGCAAACCCGTCCATACTCTGGAATAAGGGAAAGAAAAGAATATAAGCCATGGCATGTCAGCGTGGGGTGTATCGCGTCTTCGTTGCTGACCTGTCAAACAAGAAAAAAAATTTAAAGGGCAAAGGGGATGGAATGACACTCACCGCTCCAAGCCGGTCTCCGAGGCACACGACTTTGCTGAACAATTCCGCCTCCATGGCGAGGCAGAACTCCTTAAGGATATCGCCAACCGTAGTGACTCCGAGTCCGAATTGCTGGGCTACTGTCCGGAAGTACTGAGGGGTGGCCAAGTACCACAATGCGGCAGCCACCCTTTTTTCAACTGGAACGGGGCGCCGCATGCCAGTGACTTGCCTCTCCATGCGTCCACGTAGAGCCTCCACGAGTTCAAAAAATGTCCCCCTCGACATCCTGAAGTTGGCAATCCAGTGGTCATCATCCCAGCGAGTCCACACAAAATTCTCCCACCAGTCAGAGGATCGTTCGTCCACCCAGAACCGGGGGGGGAACCGGACCTCTGCCAGAGCTTGCCAGCGTTTCTTGGCCGCCATGGTTACCCTTACAGAACGTCTTCTGCTGCTGGTCAGCGTTCCGGCCACCCGTTCTCGGTACTCCGCGATAGCATACGTCCGACGCGACAAGGCGGTATTCATGCGCTGGACCACCGCGAGCATGTAAGCCAGCAATTGAAAAATAAGCCTCTCCATTGCAACGTTGACCTGTGCTGCGGGCAGTAGGCTACGCAAACAAAAGAGTGAGGCCGACCGCGTGTCTGCCCAGGTGCATATAAGCAGGTAACCTGTGGGCGTGTACTGTGGGCGGGGATTAACCAATCAAACATGTCAATGCATCTGGTTCCTAGAAAACAATAGAAAACACGTTCCAAGGGCGCCAATGATTGGACGATAACGCGTTGCTACGGGGTTTCCTGGGTTTTTTAAAAAAAAAGGGAACCCCGACAAGTTCGGCTTTAGGGTCGAGGTCAAAGGTGTGCCTGCAGTTTGATTGACGGGCACGGGAGGCCAGAAGCGCTAAAAAGGGACCTCCTTTGTAGCGATAAGACGGAGAACCGGAAGCCTGTGGGTTACGAAAGTGGCGAGAAGTGAAAGTGCCAAATTCCGCAAAAACCGCAGCTGTGCGTTACGGGCACGGCTAGTTACATTTCGCTACTTGAAGTAGCGCTTTCACAAACGGCAACCAAATAGCAACTTTGAGCTCTGTGCGAAATGGCCCAGTGTCTTGACCAAGCTATTCTCACAGAGCAGTTCTGTCAGAGTTCTCTCAGCCCCACCTCCCTCATAGGGTGTCTGTTGTGAGGAGAGAAAGGGAAAGCGATTGTAAACCACTTTGAGACTCTTTCTGGTAGTGAAAAGCGGGGTATAAAAGCCAACTCTTCTTTGTCTCCTTAGTTGGAAAACCTTCCTCTCCCAAATGATTGCTCTCCAGAATGCGGTTGAAGGAGATATCAATGGAAATTCTTGAAAAAGCCAAACAAAAGAGCCTAGTAAGCAGCATATCATGGGTCTTAATTTCACACAGTGCAGTATATAGTGCAGTGTAATAAATTAAGCTTGATGCATGGAGGCGCTGATGCTGTTTTTAAGTGGGTGTTGCTTGTTTTTAAGTGGGATGATGCACAGAACCATTTCACGCTTTTCCACTCTAGCATGTTTGGCTAGAGCAGGGGTAGTCAAACTGCAGCCCTCCAGATGTCCATGGACTACAATTCCCATGAGCCCCTGCCAATGCTGGCAGGGGCTCATGGGAATTGTAGTCCATGGACATCTGGAGGGCTGCAGTTTGACTACCCCTGTCAGCTAGAGTGTTCACTGTTGTGTCTGTAGACCTGCCGAGGACTGAGCTTGAGGTCTGAGGCAGGATCGTAATCCTGAGTCCAGCCCCCCCCCCCAAAGTGGCCATTTTCTCCAAGGAAACTGATCTCTGCAGTTTAGAGATCAGCTGGAACTCTGGGAGATCTTCAGGCCTCACCTGGAGACGGAGAAGCCGGGGGGGGGGGAAATCAGTAAATGGCTGAGCAATAAAGTCTGTTTATCCCTTTAATAAATATATGTATTCATTTCATATGATGGTTCACCATTCTGTAGACAGCATTATAACGCAACTCTGCTGACTACGGTGAACCATCACATGAAATATATATACAAATTTATTAAAGGAATAAACAGACTTTATTGCTCAGCCATGTGCTGATTCTGCTTTTGGCTTCTACTTTGAGGAATCAACAGTTTCTCTTTGATCCTCACCTGGAGATTGGCAACCCTGCCCTGAAGGTCTACTCCCAAGTGACTTCTGTTGTTCGTTTAGTACATGTGAGGGGATTTACTACATTAGTGTTGCCACAGCGAGTTAGAGTTATGAGGCCATGGGGGTTCTTCTCATCTGTACAGCCTGACATGTTTGAGAACGGCATCGTCTTCCCCAGGACAGAAAACAGGAAAAACCTAACCTCCTATCTCACTTTTAATTTAGTATTTAGATTTAGAATTTAATTTAATTTAATAAATCCAAGCTGCTGGTGGCATTTGAAGATCTTCCAGTATTATCACTGAGTTCCGGACAAGCATGATCAGTTCTCTTGGATAAAACGGCTGCTTTGTACGGTGGATTCTACAGCATTGTATCCTTGCCAGCTTGGTCTACTAGTTAGGAAGAAGAAGAAGAAGAAGAAGAAGAAGAAGAAGAAGAAGAAGAAGAAGAAGAAGAAGAAGAAGAAGAAGAAGAAGAAGAAGAAGAAGAGTTGGCTCTTATATGCCGCGTTTCCCTACCCGAAGGAGGCTCAAAGCGGCTTACAGTTGCCTTCCCATTCCTCTCCCCACAACAGACACCCTGTGAGGGAGGTGAGGCTGAGAGAGCCCCGATATTACTGAAGAAGAAAAAGAACAAGAGTTGGTTCTTATATGCCGCTTTTCTCTACCCGAAGGAGTCTCAAGGTGGCTTACATTCGCCTTCCCTTTCCTCTCCCCACAACAGACACCCTGTGAGGTGGGTGAGGCTGAGAGAGCCCGGATATCACTGCCCGGTCAGAACAGTTTTATCAGCACCATGGCGAGCCCAGGGTCACCCAGCTGGCTGCATGTGGGGGAGCGCAGAATCGAACCTGGCATGCCAGATTAGACGTCCGCACTCCTAACCACTACACCACACTGGAGTGTGGACTTCTAATCTGGTGGGCTGGGTTTGATTCCCTGCTCCTCCAAATGCAGCCAGATGTGTGACCTTGGGCTCACCACAGCACTGATAAAGCTATTCTAACTGAGCAGTAATGTCAGGGCTCTCTCAGCCTCACCTCCCTCACAGGGTGTCTGTTGTGGAGAGAGGAAAGGAGGAGATAGAGAAAAGCGGCAAATAAGAACCAACTCTTCTTCTTTTTGCTGAGGTCCTCTCCCATCCCAACCCCCATCTTCCCTAGGCTCCCCCCCCTCCCCCCAAAATCCCCAGGAATTTCTCAACCCAGAATTGACAAGTCTACTTTTAACTGCTCATGCATAGTGTCACTATATTCATATTGGGATGTCTAAATTTCGATTTTATTGTTCTAAGCTGCTGTTTCATGGGGATTTGATGTCAAATTTTGTTTGACTTTGTGACTGGTTCAGTCTGTGTTTAAAAAAAAAACATTCCCCCCCCCAAATTTTACATTTTTCTGCAAACCGTGGTCCCTATTTTAGGTTTGTAGGAAAACATGTCTTATGCTTTCACAGCTCTAGTCGCTAGATGTAAGTATCCTCCATTTTCACTATTCTTATATAAATGATGTCTTTTTACGAAGCCTGTGGCTCAGGATTTTTATTGGTGTGGATTTGCAGCTTTTAACCCATAAAATATGCTTTATTTCAATCTAGGGTTTTCAGTTGCAAGTTTTTAAGAGACTTTCCATGACTTTGTAAAATAAAGCTGCCTTTTATTGGGAAGTGACTTAAACTGATGCTTTCAATTGATCCTCATGTGATGTTTTCTCAGGGAAAACATGGAACAACATGGCCTTAGAAATTTATATAAGTAGTAATCAGATTAGTCATAAAACCAGGTAGAATTTCCTGTATTGTAAATAACTGCTGTTTTTAATTCACAAGCAATAAAACGTTCTTGGTTTCTAGGGAAAATTTAAGCAAGAAGAGTGTGATGCTTATATTTTAGTTAAAATCTCCAGAGATGTTACTTGTTACTTGTATGACTGAATCCTCTTCAAGTCTATGCTGGGAGGTTGGTGTGAAATGCTCTTCCGAAAATTAAAACGAATCATAGAATCACAGAATCATAGAGTTGGAAGGGGCCTCCTGGGTCATCTAGTCCAACCCCCTGCACAATGCAGGACACTCACAACGCTTTCACTTTCTACTCTGGGACATTCTGCTGGGCTTGTATTGCCTTGCTATTCCCCCACCACTGGAAACAATAGAGGATACGGGCACCTCCTTTAGGTGCCCATAGAATTGGACCCTCTGATCCAAACGTTTTGAAACTAGCCCAGCCACTACATGGTATGGTTGATGCCTCTACCTAACTTGCCTCCTCAGACCACTAAATATACCCCAGAATAGATTTGCCATTGATTTTAATGGTCCCCATAGGGCGTAATGGACTGAAAAAATTCAGGATTTCCAGATGTTACTAAATCCCAGTACCAGATTTAGGAATATTAGTAATGAAATAGAAACACCCCCCATATTTGGTTTTCTTGGTTTTAGTGAAATCAGGGGCAGCTTGTGTGTGGGAGGGATGGATGCTGTGATAAAACACAATTTTTAACCCCCTTGTGTGTTGTAATTCTGATAATCCGGCACAAACCTGGTAATTAAAAAAATATTCCAGACTTGAAGGGGGCAATGAAATGCCTCTGGAAGATGACCATAGAAGAATCATAGAGTTGGAAGGGGCCATACAGGCCATCTAGTCCAACCCCCTGCTCAACACAGGATTAGCCCTAAGCATCCTAAAGCATCCAAGAAAAGTGTGTATCCAACCTTTGCTTGAAGACTGCCAGTGAGGGGGAGCTCACCACCTCCTTAGGCAGCCTATTCCACTGCTGAACTACTCTGACTGTGAAATTTTTTTCCTGATATCTAGCCTATATCGTTGTACTTGAAGTTTAAACCCATTACTGGGTGTCCTTTCCTCTGCAGCCAACAGAAACAGCATCCTGCCCTCCTCCAAGTGACAACCTTTCAAATACTTAAAGAGGGCTATCATGTCCCCTCTCAACCTCCTTTTCTCCAGGCTGAACATTCCCAAGTCCCTCAACCTATCTTCATAGGGCTTGGTTAGTTGGACAGTTCTTGCCACCTCACAATGATTGATGATTTATATGAAGGAAGGGAAGTTTCCACTTCCTGTCCATTGACTACCTCGTGCGTTAGTGAAAATCCGGGATGGACAAGAGGGAAGAGGGAAAAGGATCCCGTACAACTAGCCCCGGACCAAAAATCAGGCGGCTGCACAGCACAGTGCCCTCTGTGTGGCAACGGTCATGGGGAAGTGGGGGGAGGTATTTTCTGGGATGTTGGACTAGATGACCCTTGAGGTCCCTTCCAGCTCTGTGTTTCTATGTTTCAGACATTTTTTTGCTATAGTAATTGCTATTTTTTAAATTAAAAAGCATTGAAAAGCCCTTCAGTTGCATGTTGTTGTCAAAATGTCAATCAACTGGTGGCTGCAGCTAACAGGAGAAGGAATGCACAGAAAACCCCTGCATGGGAGCTCCGTTGTCGCTGAAAATCCATATGTATTCACCTCAGTGGCAAAAACGAAACCGAGAATCTTTCCCCATGTGGAAGCAGCTCTGGTGTGACACTTATCTGCAGAAATGCCCAGGTTCTCTTGCAAAGAGTGCCCTGACCTGGCAACTTGCAAAGAGTCATCCAGGGTGTGCATCTCTATTTAGAACCCCTGTGTGGGTGCCCAAATCTAACTCTGAAGCAATCAGGAAATGGAGTGGCGTATTTTTTGTTATTCAAAAGACTCGCAAATGTCACTGGTGATTCTGCAACTCATAGAAGCAAGGACAGCAAATAATGCAGCAGAGATTAATTCTCAAGGCCTGCGAGAAGGCAGGCTGGCTTACTTGTCATGGAAGTACATAAAAAAAAATTAAGGCTACCGTAGCTTGCAACAGAAAGATAAAGGGGATTGCTGCAAGTGAAGCAGAGACGTGGTAGCATGTTCTGTGAAATGCGTAAGCAGAGCTTAGGGACGTACAGGCAGGAGGAGTTTGCTAAGTGGTGGGACACCCTGCTCAGTGTTTACAGATCAGATCTTTGCTCCTCTTTGCTTCTTCCTTCATTTAGTCGGTTTTCAAGACCCATAAAATGGCTTTGGTTCCTTTTCTTTCTTTATAAAAAAAGAATCCTAAAATAAACAAGGGGGAACCTCAAAATCCAGCAACGAAGTGGATGGAGGAAGGAAGGAAGGAAGGAAGGAAGGAAGGAAGGAAGGAAGGAAGGAAGGAAGGAGGGAGGGAGGGAGGGAGGGAGGGAGGGAGAGAGAACGAAAGAAAGAAAGAGAGAGAGAGAGAGAGAGAGAGAAAGAAAGAAAGAAAGAAAGAAAGAAAGAAAGAAAGAAAGAAAGAAAGAAAGAAAGAAAGAAAGAAAGAAAGAAAGAAAGAAAGAAAGAAAGAAAGAAAGAAACAGTGGCGACAGAGCTACATGTATATTTCTATAAAAGGTTTCCAAATATCTAAAAATAAGTCCATATTCGTCAGAATTCCAACATGTTCAAATAATGATAGAATTCTAAGGTCAGGAACCAAAAGGTTGAGCTGCAAAAATAATTTTTAATTTTTTTTCAAATATTTATTATATAGAGTGCTTTAATTCAACATATTAAAAACATGGTCGTCATAATTTAAAACCAACACATTTCCAACTGCACATGAAATAGACCAACAGAATGGACCAAACACATTCCTCAGTGGTCAAATTATTGTGTGGACAGCACATATGTATAAAATCAAAAGGCTTGCTGGGTGGGAAGGAAAAATCTATTAGGTGCTGCTCTGACAAGTCTTTCTAAGGTATATGATTTGGAACCCACCTTCTAAAATACGTACATTCTGAGGCCACACGTGGGAATGCAATTTTGATTTAGAGCTGGGCAAAGGCTGAGAGTGGTAGCCTCAGAAAGTACATATTTTAGAAGGTGGGCTCCAAATCAGATACCTTAGAAAGACTTGTTGGAGCAGCACCTAAAGTCCCCCTCCCCCCTTCCCAAGCCCGCAATTGCTGCCATATGTGCTTAAAAAGAGCTATAAGAGAGTTTCTTAAACCATTTATTGGGCTACAAATAGACTGTATAATGTAAGAACATCAGCCCCTTAATTAAAAGCCTGCATGAAAAGGTTTTAAAAATTGATTCTGGTTGTCTTGTTTGCTGCAGTTTTCATATGAACTTAAGAAGAGCCCTGCTGGGTCAGACCAGTGGTCCATCTAAGTCCAGCATCCTGTCTCACACAGTGGTCAACCAGTTCCTGTGGACAGCCAACAACAGGGCATAGAGGCCGAGGCCTTTCCCTGATGTTGCCTCCTGGCTCCGGGATCCAGAGGATTAGTGCCTCTGAATGTGGAAGTTCCCCTCAGCCACCATGGCTAGTAGCCATTGAAGGACTTATCTTCTCTTAATCCATCCAATCCTCTGTTAAAACTGTGTATGCCTGTATCCATCACTACATCCTTTAGCAGCGAATTCCACATTTTACTTACTCTCTGTGTAAAACAGTATTTCCATCCCATCAGTTTCATTGGATGCCCTCAAGTTCAAGTACTCGGGGGGGGGGGGAGAAAATTGTCTTTTTGACCACCCCAGGCATAATTTTATAAACCTCTATCATGCCCCTCCTCCCGTTGTCTCTTTTCTAAACTGAGAAGTCCCAATCTCTTCAGCTCTTCCTCACAGGGAAGGTGCTCCAACCTCCCCCCCGCCCATCGCCTTGTTTGCCCCCTCTGCACATTTCTCAGCTTGTGCGTTAGCGCATACATGTTTAGCTTGTCCTCACTGGGTTGTTGTGAACATATCAAAGGCTGAAAAGTAATATGTTCAATGGTTAAATATAGACAGCAGTAATATTTTCTGAGTAGACCATTAATATGATCAGGGTGAGAGAATATTCCCTCTGTTCCTTTATACAGTACTTGAAAGTCCTCCTGTTTGCTTTCCCCCCCTCTTTGCCTTCCTTCCTCTTTAATTTGGAGAGCTTCTAAAATTAATTTTGGAGTATGTTCACACATACCATTTGCTGTAGCATTCAGTTCCTGTCTTTTTTCCCCCCTCTGTGGGTTTATGATGTACCTCAGCACACGTATGAGTTGCACAGGGCAAAAAATAAAATTAAAATTAAATCTCGAGTCACGGCAGAGCCTTAGCTGCCCTTCCACCGCTTACTGTGACAGACAGATATGTGTGAACTCATCCTGATGCTGCCTTTCAGTCAAACTCCAAGTGGCAAAAGCTTTAGGCAGCAGTGAAAGGATTACATGTTGCTCTGAGAGGCACCCCATTGCAACCCTGTGCAAACGACACTGCTGAAGTTGCCAGCCTCCAGGTGGAACCTGGATTTCTCCCACTGTTGCCCTTGATGACCAAGATCAGTTCCCCTGGAGAAAAAGGCTCCTTTGAAGGGTGGACTCTATGATTAACAGCTGGTCTAGCCAATAAGAGCCTCTTGTGGTGCAGAGTGGTAAGGCAGCCGTCTGAAAGCTCTGCCCATGAGGTTGGGAGTTCAATCCCAGCAGCCGGCTCAAGGTTGACTCAGCCTTCCATCCTTCCGAGGTCGGTATATGAGTACCCAGCTTGCTGGGGGGTAAACGGTAATGACTGGGGAAGGCACTGGCAAACCACCCCGTATTGAGTCTGCCATGAAAACGCTAGAGGGTGTCACCCCAAGGGTCAGACATGACTCGGTGCTTGCACAGGGGATACCTTTACCTTTACTTTTACCTAGCCAATAGGGCTGGAGAGAGGGCAGTTATTAGTGCTCTTCAGGAATGCCAAAGTCCCAAGAGAGCCAGTTTGGTGCAGTGGTTAAGAGAGGCAGCTTCTGATTTGGCGAGCTGAGTTTGATTCCCCATTCCTCCACATGCAGCCAGCTGGGTGACCTTGGGTCAGTCACAGTCCTGTTACTGCTGTTCTCACAGAACGCTTCTCTTTGGGTTCTTTCAGCCCCACCAACCTCACAGAGTGTCTATTGTAGGGAGAGCAAGGGAAAGCAATTGTAAGCCGCTTTGGGCGGTGAAAAGCGGGGTATAAAAGCTAACTCTTCTCCTCCTTCTCCTTTTCCTTCTCCTCCTCCGGATAACGCCCCCCCCCCCAAGCATTGACTTTCTGTCCCACAGATGTGTTCTGAGAGTTTCATTTCACTGACATCCATGAACTTAGAGGTCAGTAAGTCTGTGTAGGACTGCCCCGCAAGTGTATTGGCTCTTTCCCTTTCCCTTAACTAGAAGAGTAGGGGAGCTGAATAATAGCTGCTGATGTCTCAAAGAAATGGGTGGATCCCCTGTGCAAGAGAAAACAGCCCTTGATGTGGCCCTCAGAAGGAATGAACAAGATTTTCCAGGTTTCTCAGATGTATTACCTCCCACGCCCTGCAGTATAGAAGAAACACCTGCAGGCAGAGTTCATTGTTGAAGCTGATTTTCCCTCCCACTTTAATCACTGAGATAAAATCGTGGCTGGCAAGCTGACTGGATAATTTATTCACTACAGTTAGATTCCACCATTGAACTCTGTGTGTGAGAGGGGGGGGGTATTGAGGCTGAGGTTCCTGGTAGATGTCCACCTGGCCAGAAACAGAATTTGAAGCCAGAAGCTTTTAATGTTGTGTTTCCACATAGCAGCTTCCACATTTGACAGCAGAGTCGGACAACCCAAAGAAAAATGTAAAGTCACCGTGCCTAAGCCCACACTGAACAGCTTTTGCCTGGAGACATTGCCGCCTGATTGCTGGCATCAGCTAATGACTCCTTCGATCTGCCGCCGTCTCTTAGATGGGTCTGTTAAAGGGGCCAGGCCGTCCCGCAGCTTGCCTTGCAGGGACAGAGTGACATGTTAGAGAGAGAGGATGCCAGAGCAAACATTTGTAAACATGGTGCGCGTATCAAGATGGGCAGGCTTGAAAAACACACAGGAGTATACTGACCCTGAGTCCTTTAGATAGTTTTCCTGGAATTACTTTTAAAAGGTCCATCTCCTCTAGTAATCTGCAGCCAACAGCGAACGGAAGATCCCACACGCTGACCATGTGCTGGCCTCATTTGCCCCAATACCTGCTCTTTAGAGGCGGGCAGCCTCTGAGCACCGAGGTTCCATCTATCTTGTTTTGTTCTTGTAGTAGACGAGACTTACCACAAAGCTATGGGGCATGTAACAAGGAAGGGAGAGAGTGTATGGGAGCGGTTCTGCTGATCCACTCACCTTGATATCTGGGAATACGGCCTGGGTTTTGAGCTCAGGGAAGTCTTTGAATTGATGCCCTGGCCAGTCAGGGAAGACTGCTTCGCTACGTCAGCATTGCAGGCATGGAGCAGGAAGTTAATTCACAAAAAGCAGAGATCTACACTTATACTGGTGGTGGTTTTTCAGATATTGCAGCTTATTTCCACTCCTGGGCAGAGTCTGCACTTACTTTCTTTATTCCATTGTCAATCCTGTTGAATTCAGATCGCTTTGAACTCGATTCTTCCTCTCCCCCCCCCCATTGAAACAGGAAAGTCTCTTTCTTTCTTTTCTTGAAGGGGGGGGAGAGGACCCAAGCAGGGAGCCTCTTTCTTTTCTTGGAGGGGAGGGGGAGAGGATCGAAAAAGGCAGAGGAGGGAGGAAAAATCCAGGACCGACAGAAGTTGAGAGAAATTAGGGGCTTCTCCTTTAAGGCAAGAATGTCACATGACCAGGTGTAGCCTATCAGAGGTTCTCTACCACGGAGCTTTCTTTCCCAATGGATATTCAGGCTTAAAAGCAGTCTCAGATATTGCACAATAAAGGTAGGGTCACTCCGGATCAATCCTTCTTGCTGCAGAAGGAAAATTAAAATCGCCCAAGATGCAAACGGAAATCGCATTCTGTGTAGATGGCAGGGACTGAATCGATCTGGGGTTGGAATAAAAGCTCCATACAGTTTACACCCAGGATAGTGTGAGGGAAAGGCAGGGTCACCGTGGATCAATCATGCATGTTACAGGGGGGGGAATTTAAAGCACCAAAAATCAAAATGGAAATTGAATTCAGTGCAGACAGGAAGGATTTATTTGAGCTGGGAGTGGATGAAAAGCAAAGTGCAGGCTCGACCAAGTCGATAGTCTTTAAGGTGCTACTGTTTTACAAGGGTCTCAGGCAGAGGGAGATAAGCAGCTCCTCCTCCTACCTGAGAAGGGAGGAAACCTATCTGTCTGCTGCATTTTAACACTGCCCTTCATCCAATAAGATCACCGCACCATTCATGGTACAAATATACAAGCACATGGCTTGGGACCTTATGTTTAAAAAGCATGCGTTCTACCACTGAGTCACAGCCCCACAATAAACTGTAATTCTCATAACCTTCCACACATGTTGGATAATGCACTTTCAATGCGCTTCAGAAGTATGTCCAGGTTCCATTTTAGGAGCAGCAATAGGAAGCTGCAGTTGAAAACTTTTAATTAGGGTTGTTGTTGTTGTTTTTAATGTACGTGAAAGAAAGTCAGCGTTGTAATGTGAATTTATTTATTCTGGGGATCAAGAACCGGGGCTGCATCCCGTTGACAAATTACCATTGTTCCAGACTAAATGGACTGGCCATTAAGGTTTTACGGTAGACATAAAAAAGCCCTCTGTAGTTAACAAGTTATTGGAATATTGGCTGCTTGAGATTAGATTTTATAGACAGCAGTGAGAAAAGATATTGGGCATTAAAATGCAGAGTGTCATTCTGGGAGAATGACTTGCCATACCAAGCCATTTGGCTATCACAATGCGCTGACTCATGCTAACTCAATCATGCCACAGTTAGATCCAGAAAGCATAAACAGATGCTGGCTCTTCATCAGTTATGCAGCTAAACAACAACCACAACAGGCATTGCCAGCGAGCCATCACTAAACATCATCTTTGGGGATGCCAGCCTCCAGGTGGGACCTGAGGAATTATAGGTTATCTCCAGGGCTGATTCTTCACTTAATTTGATTTTTCTGTTGTAGATCCTGTTCAATTCCGATAGATTTGAACTCAGGTCTTCCCCTCTCCCGCCTCCCCAATTGAAACAGAAAGTGTTCTGCACTCTATTGGGGAAGCTCAACCCTATTACAGAGATCAATTTCCCTTGGAGAAAATAGATCCTTTGGATGGTGGCCTGAATAGCATTGTCCTCCACCAAGGTCCCTGTCCTCCCTAGGCTCCATTCTCAGATTTCATAGAATCATAGAATCATAGAGTTGGAAGGGGCCATACAGGCCATCTGGTCCAACCCCTGGTCAATGCAGGATCAGCCCAAAGCTTCCTAAAGTATCCAAGAAAAGCATGTATCCAACCTTGAAAACTGCCAGTGAGGGGGAGCTCACCACCTCCTTAGGCAGCCTATTCCAGGAATTCCAGTCTGAATCTGACACCATAACCCTCCACCAGTGGCCAGTGGCCAGTGCTTTCTAACCATTATATTTGCCCATTTCTCACTCCCCTTTTGTCTCTCTTCCTCTGCCCTTCCTTTCTACGATCCCTCTCCAGCCCAGCTTAGATAGCTAAGTAGGAGAGTTTACTCTTTCCTCTCTAGTACAGAGTTCTCTTACAATAAAGAACTTCTGCTGCTTTCCTAGCCCTGATATGGATGGCCACTGTGTGAAATGGACCGTTGATCTGATCCAGCAGGCCACTTAAGTTAACTCCCATACACACATGTTCCTTGTCCAGTTTGTCCAATCCTCTTGCTGGTGCCCACTCTCACTGATTCACCTCTGTCTCTTCCTGCTTTTACCCTCTCTCCTAAACCACCCCTGTTGTTGCCTCACAGAATCTGGGCTCTACTTGGATGGCTTTCCAAGGCATAATAAACTGGTCTGAGAGAACAAGCTTGGTACAGCGGTTAAGAGTGGGGGCTTCTAATCTGATGAGTCAAGTTTGATTCCCCACTCCTCCACATGTAGCCAGCTGGGTGACCTTGGGCTAGTTGCAGTCCTAATAGTGCTGTTCTGCTCAAGCAGTCCTGTCAGAGCTCTCTCAGCCTCACTGGATGTCTGTTGTGGGGAAAAGGAGGGAAGGCGATTGTAAGCCTCTTTGAGATTCCTTCAGGTAGTGAAAAAATAAAGACCAACTCTTCTTTTAACCAACTTGCCATGCTTCACTTTATAACAGAAAAAGAGAGAACCTGTCCCAGGCTATCAAAATCACTTAGCAATATCTTTTATACAATCTCTATTTTAATGGCAAATGAAAACAACCAGAACGGATTCTAGATTTTGTTCCATTTTCAAAGTAGACCTTTTATCGGTGGTTGTTTCCTCCTATACTTTTCAAACTTATCCTAAAGGTTTTCAATATTTCAACCAACTCCGAAATTTTAATCAAAATTCTCTGCATATAATGTCAGCCTTCAGCTCGCAGGTATGGGAGAGCTTTGTCCGGATACCATTCCCCTCATCATCTGCTCTGCCATGAGTCCAGCAGTGGTCCTACTGTCTGCTTTCTGCCCTTGTTCCTTCCCTGATCGATGGGCTGTTCGTGGCAAGCACAATATCATGTTGTATTAATGAGCTGAACTGACAGACTGAAGGTCTCCCATTGAGTCACAATAAAATTCTCCTCCCTGGCATTGAAGGCTCCTGGTGTTGGAACCATCTGTCACTGAAGTTGAAACTCTACACCATCTGGAGCCAGCAGAGTTGACATTGTACTGTTTAAGCCAGGGCTGGAGAAACCACCTCAAAGCCAAAAGAGTTGTTGAAATCAAGATGTCCATTGGTTGAAATGCCTACACTACTATTGGAGCTCAGTGGGTGACAACCAGCAAGTAAGAGTCTCTCTTGGACCGTGTCCTCATTAGGACCATTTATGCACTGGGAACTTCATGCCCGACCTCCCATGCAGGAGCACAGATTGGGGGCAACTGAGGTACACCAGGCCCAATGCTCCCCCGTGTGGGTGCAGGAAGAGGTGGGACAACCTGCCAGGAGTAAAACTCCAGCCGGCATGAAACCTCCAGTGCGTAAACGGTCTAGGAGACAAACCTTGTTTTAGTCTCGCTTGGGATTACTTTTGGATGCTGTGCGTCAACTAGGTACTTTCTCCAAATCTCCAAGAATTTCCCAAGCTGTAGTTGGCAAGCTAAGATTCAGTGAGAAGAGGATAGGACCCACAGTAATGGGTTTAAACTATGTGGAGAATAATATCAGCTAGATATCAAGAAAAGAATTTCCACACTCATAGTGTGAAACAATAAAATCAGAGTCCAGTAGCACCTTTAAGAACGACAAAGATTGATTCAAGGTGTGAGCTTTCAAGTGCAAGCGCCCTTCCTCGAGTGCTTGCACTTGAAAGCTCACGCCTTGAATAAATCTTTGTTGGTCTTAAAGGTGCTACTGGACTCTGATTTTATTAGAATCATAGAATCATAGAGCTGGAAGGGGCCATTCAGGCCATCTAGTCCAACCCCCTGCTCAACGCAGGATTAGCCCTAAGCATCCTAAAGCATCCAAGAAAAGTGTGTATCCAACCTTTGCTTGAAGACTTCCAGTGAGGGGGAGCTCACCACCTCCTTAGGCAGCCTATTCCACTGCTGAACTACTCTGACTGTGAAAAACTTTTTCCTGATATCTAGCCTATATCGTTGTACTTGAAGTTTAAACCCATTACTGCGTGTCCTCTCCTCTGCAGCCAGCAGAAACAGCATCCTGCCCTCCTCCAAGTGACAACCTTTCAAATACTTAAAGAGGGCTATCATGTCCCCTCTCAACCTCCTTTTCTCCAGGCTGAACAGTCCCAAGTCCCTCAACCTATCTTCATAGGGCTTGGTCCCTTGGCCCCAGATCATCTTCGTCGCTCTCCTCTGTACCCTTTCAATTTTATCTACGTCCTTCTTGAAGTGAGGCCTCCAGAACTGCACACAGTACTCCAGGTGTGGTCTGACCAGTGCTGTATACAATGGGACTATGACATCTTGTGATTTTGATGTGATGCCTCTGTTGATACAGCCCAAAATGGCATTTGCCTTTTTTACCGCTGCATCACACTGCCTGCTCATGTTTAGTTTACAATCCACAAGTACCCCAAGGTCTCGTTCACACACAGTGCTACCTAGAAGCGTATCCCCCATCCAGTAGGAATGCTTTTCATTTTTCTGACCCAGATGCAGAACTTTACACTTATCTTTATTAAATTGCATCTTGTTCTCATTTGCCCATTTTACCATTGTGTTCAGATCTCGTTGAACTCTGTCTCTATCTTCCGGAGTATTTGCCAGTCCTCCCAATTTGGTGTCATCTGCAAACTTGATGAGTAGTCCCTCTACCCCCTCATCTAGATCATTAATAAATATGTTAAAAAGTACCGGGCCGAGCACCGAGCCCTGAGGTACCCCGCTACTCACCTCTCTCCAGTCTGATGAAACACCATTGACAACAACTCTTTGAGTGCGGTTCTCTAACCAATTCCCTATCCACCTAACTATCTGAAAATCCAGATTGCAGTCCTTCAACTTATCCATCAGAACATCATGGGGAACCTTGTCAAAAGCTTTACTAAAATCCAAGTAAATGACATCAACCGAATTTCCCCGATCCAGCAAACCTGTTACTTGGTCAAAAAAGGAAACTAGGTTGGTCTGGCAGGACCTGTTGGAGACAAATCCATGCTGACTTCCTTGGATCACCAAATTGTCCTCCAGATGTTTGCAGATCGCTCCCTTTAATATCTGCTCCATTATCTTCCCCACAACAGAGGTCAGACTCACTGGTCTGTAGTTTCCTGGGTCATCCTTCCTCCCTTTTTTGAAGATCGGAATAACGTTTGCTCTTTTCCAGTCCTCCGGGACATCTCCAGTCCTTAAAGAGGTTCCGAAGATGATGGACAAGGGCTGTGCAAGTTCTCTGGAAAGTTCTTTGAGTACTCTCGGGTGCATTTCATCTGGACCAGGGGATTTGAACTCATCCAGTGCAGCTAAATGCCTCTCGACAACCTCTCTATCCATGTTAACCTGCCACCCAGACACTATCCTTTGGCTACAGCCATCTCTAGATGTGCCTAAACACTTTGACCTGTGGGAAAAAACTGATGTAAAATAGGCACTAAGCCTTTCTGCTTTCTCTGCATCTTTCGTTAGAGTTTGTCCATCTGCACCCAACAGTGTGCCTATTGCCTCCTTGACTTTACGTTTGCTCCTCACATAACTGAAAAATCTTTTCTTGTTACAATGGGCTTCCCTGGCCAATCGTAGCTCACTCTCAGCTTTGGCCTTTCTGATGATTGATCTACAGTGCCTAGTAACCTGTAGGTACTCTTCTTTAGAGCTCTGTCCTTCCCTCCATTTCCTGAACATTTTCCTTTTCTTTCTTAGTTCCTCTTGAAGTTCTCTGTTCATCCAAATAGGCTTCTTAGAGCTCCTGCAGTGTTTTCGTCTTTCTGGAATAGTCATTGATTGATCATGCAATAGCTCTTCTTTGAGTAGCGCCCACCCTTCACATGCTCCCTTCCCTTCCAGCATTCTCGTCCATGGTATGACACTCATCATGTCTCTGAGTTTATTAAAGTTTGCCCTACGGAAATCCAATATCCGCGTCTGGCTACAAGCTTCCTTGGCTCCCCATCTCAAAAGGAATTCTATGAGGACATGGTCACTTCCCCCTAGGGTCCCCACCTCCTTCACCTCATCCACCAACTCTTGCCTGTTGGTCAGTATTAAGTCCAGTATGGCTGAACCTCTTGTGGGTTCATCTACCATATTGTGCTACTTCAGACCAACACGGCTACTCATTTGAATTTATCATAGTGTGAAAATTGCCTTTGGGAACAAGAAATGGTAAGGAAATGATGCATTGGTGGTTGAAGTGGTCTTTATGCATCAAGCCAAGACAATACAGCACCCCTCCTCTTGGGGGGTGGGGATTAATGTTCTTTTGCAGTTTATTTCTGTCTGGGTGGATTTCTGAAACCCTAAACATAATAACTGGAGCCCAGAAAGACATTTTGTGCTAATGGTTGGCTTTAAAACAAGCCAGGCCCCTGTATGATCAGGAGAACGCAGCCAGATCACACACCCCCTTTCCCAGCTCATTCGCCATCTCCAGAAAACAGAAACAGGGCTGTGTTTTGCATGCCTGATTCCAAAAATATTGTGGATATTTAAAGAAGATTTTATTTCACATTTGACAATGTAGGTTTCCGGTCGCCCTGCAACATAGACCGCACCATTAAAAAAAAATTGTTTGGAGCAGGAAATGGAGAGGGGAGGGTGGGTGCGAGGGCGGGACAAAGCTGGCCAGTCTGTCACACATTTCTCCCTCCGTACAGTCTTATCCCTGGTTGCTCACTGGTTGCTCACCAGTGGTCCACGCGATTTAGGGTGGTAAATCTAGAGGCTTTTTGCACGCCTTCAAAATCGCACAATGGTTGCTAATTGAAAACGCTATTGATTTGCCATAACGCACGATGTCGTCGACAATCTGCCACACACCTGAAACCAATCTGCAAAAAGCGCTTCCTTGTAGCGCTTTCAGGGAAATCCCCAAAAGTGGATTCACCCTCCGGAAAGCGATACACTCCTGCAACCAATCTGCAACACTAGCGAAAAAGACCTGTGCGTTAACATTGTTGCGGTTTCTACAAAGTCTCTCCCCCTGGCTGTCTTCTCTGATCTTCCGGCGAAGCGATCGCCATTTTTTTTTCTCCGAGCGAGCGGGGATAAACGCACCAGCGAGCCTCTTTCTGTTTAGAGGCTTCCCTGGCTTCAGTCCCTCCCCTTTAGTCACTAAGCACAAACCACAGAAAAGCCCGTTTGCTGATGTATTTTCCCATTAATTTTTACACATTCAGTCAGCCGAAAATCGGGCCCGTGAGAGGGGGGGGGATTTTTTTTTTCACTCGGAGGCAGCGTGGCAACGATCAAATGATCAAACGACAGCTCAAACACATTAGGCAGCTGGATGGGTCTCTCCGTTGCAACGAATCTACACAGATTCGTTACAATGGGTCTGTTTTTTTTTTTAAAACCTTTCTTAAAGGGAAAGGGGCTGTTTGGGAGCATGCTAACGGCTGCCCATTGGCTGCTTGACGGCCAGGGGCGGGACGAGCTCGGCAATAGCGCTTCCTTTCTAGCGATTTCTGCCAAGACCGGAAGCCTGTGGGAAACGCTACAAAGCGCAACTGGATTCCACTACAAAGGCAGGTATGCATAACGACGAATTCCACTATTTTAAATGGTGGTTTTTCATTCAGTGACCAATTTGCAACAAAGATCCCGGTGCGTAAAGCCCCCTAGTTTCCTGAATTCCTGAAATTGTGAGTTAAGAATGGCCAAATCATGATCCGGCTACTTGACAGCTTCAGGATATTGGTGACGTCTTGTAGAGGAAACTCAACGTGCCGCCAACATGCGAAGGCTGTCCAGGAATATTTTCCTTGTGCGGAAATGACCTCAGAATATATTGCTGCAGAGATGCAAGTCCCAAATTTATTGAGAAATTACTGATTCCATACATGTTCATCATGATGATGATGAGAACGTACTCCTCGAAAAAAGCTATTTGAAACGGGTGCCTGTTAAAGAAGGAAGATCTCATCTACAGCATAATTCTTTTTTCGTGTCGAGAAAATCATTGCACTGCATTTAGCATAGCTCAAGGACTGTCACGTTAATTTTATGCTGTATACTCTCTTGCTACTTGGCAGAGTCATAACATTGTCCTAGATATATTAGCAGTTTACTTTGAAGGTTACTATAAATGATTGTGTGAGAAAGACACACTGTAATCTATTGTCTTGTGACCTGGTGTTACACACAATACTGGGTATACTTGGTATATTATGTTTGTCCCAGCTACCTTCCCCCCCCGTCCCCCAGGATCTTATTGTTGCCAACATTGGGGGAGGGGGGCTTGGGGGAGGGGAGAGACCTCACCTAAGTACAATGCCATAGCATCCACCCTCCTTAGCAGCCATTTCCTCCAGGAGAACTGATCTCTGTAGCGTGGAGAACAGTTTCAGAGAGTAGCTGTGTCGGTCTGCAGTAGAACAGCTAGAGTGATCCATGCAGTGGTCACCTCTAGATTAGACTTCTGCAACTCGCTCTATGAGGGGACTGTCCTGGAGACTGCCCTGGAAATTCCAACTGGTTGAAAATGCAGAAGCACAAGTTCTGACAGGGACTCAGTGGAGAGCTCATATAACACCGGTGCTTGCCCAGCTGCATTGGCTCTAGATTGAAGAACTAATCAGGTTCAGGGTGCTGGCCCTAAATGGTCTGGGACCAACATACCTACAGGACTGCCTTTTCCAGTAAAACTCCCCATGAGCACTGAGGTCTTTGGATCAACATCTCCTAAGGATCCCAAGGGAGATGAAATTGGCCTCAACCAAGGCAAAAAAGGAATATGCGCCAGGGAGAAATCAGGGCCCTGCAGAACTTAAATCAGTTCCATAGAGCCTGTAAGACAGAGCTATTCCACTAGGCTTATAATAATAAAGGTCTACCTCACCACTGGAGGAGGAGGAGTGTTGGAAGATTGGCTCCTTGCCACTAACCCCCTGTCTGGGAATTTTAGTAATTTTGTGCCAGTTTTAATTTTTAACTCTGTACATTGTTTTAATGTTCTTATCCACCCTGAGTGATATGGAAGGGTGGAATAAACATTTATTATTATTTATTATAGGTTAGAGTTCAGTGTCACCTCAGAGACCCACAAGATTTTGGGAAGATAAGCTTTTGCGAGTCAACGCTCCCTTTGTCAGATGGAGATCAGCTATGATTCTCTGAGACCTCCAGGGCCCACCCAGAAATAGGCCAGAAGTCTCTTTATAGACAACTAGTAGCTTAAGGCCATTGTAGCAGGAAATACAACGGGTGCTAGCATTGTGTGATGTTGGAGTGTATTGCTTTGAAGTCTTGGGTTTGAAGGAAGGAAGGAAGGAAGGAAGGAAGGAAGGAAGGAAGGAAGGAAGGAAGGAAGGAAGGAAGGAAGGAAGGAAGGAAGCCGCAATGAAAGGGGACGGGGCAGGGGGAAGAAGGGTGGGGGGGAGGTGAAGGGTCCGCTGGCTGGGTGAGGGGTGGGCGAGTTGTGAGGGCTTCGCACCTTCCAATTGGCCCCTCCTCTTGTCAGTTTGGAAGAGCCTCTTGTGGCGCAGAGTGCTAAGGCAGCAGTCTGAAAGCTCTGCCCATGAGGCTGGGAGTTCGATCCCAGCAGCCGGCTCAAGGTTGACTCAGCCTTCCATCCTTCTGAGGTCGGTAAAATGAGTACCCAGCTTGCTGGGGGGTAAACGGTCATGACTGGGGAAGGCACTGGCAAACCACCCCGTATTGAGTCTGCCATGAAAACTCTAGAGGGTGTCACCCCAAGGGTCAGACATGACTCGGTGCTTGCACAGGGGATACCTTTACCTTTACCTTTACCTTTACCTTGTCAGTTTGGGGGCAAGGGGCCAATCTGGGGTTTTGGTCTCGGACTCGGCCCACCCCGACCCCCCTTACTCTTTTATTTATACCGCGGAGTGCAGTATAAAGATGCTAGTAGACAAAGTCCCTCAGAAGAGATTGCAAACAACATAATTGCATCTTACTCTGGGATTGCATTTCATTACTTTTGGATATTGGCTGCTGAGGAAGTCCATCAAAAAACCAATTCAACTCATGTTGTTTCCAGCCGCTATTTTGAATAAACAATTACATTTATCACAGCTTATTTGGGACCTTCCGCTCCGCGTTTTAGTCCTTGGTTTGACTAACCCACCCAGAGTTAGGCAGCCTTAGAAGAGCTGGCCAGAGTTCAAGCTCTTTTTCAAAAATGCAAGACATTTATTCACTCTCTCCTTAACAGTGAAATCAGCAGGGTTTTTAGAAGCTTAACATTGGCTCAATCATGCCCCGCATCCCCCAGAGATAAATAGTTAACGTGGGGATGATTTGGCAAAAGGTAAACAAGGACAATATTATCCTTTTCCTGAAAAATATAAATATTTGCTCAGCATAGCCATCATGTTCTCGCAGGATATGCCGGTAAGAGGCATGTCCTTAAAGATAAATACACTGCTTCTTTTTTTCCACGATCACGAGGAAGTTGGGTATGCCGTTAAAAATGAAAACAAGAGGTTGTTATCGATATGAATGAGGAGTCCAGATTTCCTGGCCGTGTAGTAAAAAAGAGTATCCTGTGTATCTACAACACATCTCTCACACACAAAAATTCTAAGACGTGGCACTGGTTTATAAAGCAAAGGAAATATAACAATGAGCAAAAGGAGTATTGCCATGACAGAAAGGGAGCCGGCAAAAATCACCACACATACTCTCTTGCATAAGTGGATCTTTCCCACAAGGCAGTCCTGTCAGAGCTCTCTCAGCCCCACCTCCCTCACAAGGTGTCTGTTGTGGGGAGAGGAAGGGAAGGTGATTGTAAGTCGCTTTGAGACTCCTTCCAATAGTGGAAAACAACTCTTCTTTCAATCGCTCTCTTCTCCTTTAATGTCGATCTGTGTTTGGGGCTGGTGATCTGCATGTGGGGGTGGGGGGGGGGGTATTGCACCATACCTTATTGCAATGTGCACTGTGTATGACCCTGTCACCTTACCTATGACAGCCAGCTTGGGGTAGTGGTTAAGAGCAATGGCTTCTAATCTAGCGAGCCCGGTTTGATTCCCCACTCCTCCACATGCAGCCAGCTGGGTGACCTTGGGCTAGTCACAGTTCTCTTAGGGCTTTCTCATCCCCACCAGCCTCTGCAAAATTCAGCGGAAACTCTGGTTCTCCAGTCTCTACACCAGAGAGCACTGACAAACTTTATTCTCTAGTTCCCAAACAACTCTTCTTTCCTCTTTTGTGGAGCACCTCACACCTCAAGGTGTCACCATAGTTACCTCACTAGGCCAGTCTGAACGTTGCTAGGCAGCAAAACACCTTGGGCAAGAGTCATTTTCTCCCTCTTCTTGTTTTTAGTGGGAAGCCAGGCCCATCGAAGAGAAAAGATTCCGTTTTGAAAAACCCAACCTTTGGGTGAGTAAAAGGATAGTCGGCGTGTTGGGGCTGGAAACACTTTGAAAGGATGGGGTGGGGGAACCACTTAAGGCAGCTCACTAGCAGACAATTGCGAGGCAGGTCAAGAAGATGGGGACAGGGTGACATAAATCAGCACTCCAAAGATAATGTGATAATGTTCTAGAAATTCAGATATCGCCTGAAGTGTCTCTTTGTCATGGCGTTTTGTCAGGGAGCCCTTCTGAGTGCCCCCAATATTTCGGAGAATCCTGGAGCTGTCTGGGTCCCAAGCAAATGAGTTATTTCGCCTCTCTGTTTTCCATCGCTCCGGCTTACAAAGGAACATATAGGATCTCCGTTCTAGGCCCTTGCTCTCTATACATTGATTGGGGAGCTGTTCTGCAAGTGACCCGCATGTTCAATTCTTTGCTAGACCTATTGCTGTAATCCTTTCTCATCCCATTTCTACTAGAAAAAGTGACATTTCTATGCATCTGAAAGGTAGCTAGATCCAAAAATCACCACGAAGCACTTGTGTCGTTCAAAATTAGCTTCCATCCAAAATGTTGCTCTCAGACAGAATAATAGAATCATAGAGTTGGAAGGGGCCACACAGGCCATCTAGTCCAACCCCCTGCTCAACGCAGGATCAGCCCTAAGCATCCTAAAGCATCCAAGAATACTGTGTATCCAACCTTTGCTTGAAGACTGCCAGTGAGGGGGAGCTCACCACCTCCTTAGGCAGCCGATTCCACTGCTGAACTGCTCTTACTGTGAAATCTCCCCCCCCCCCCCCAATATCTAGCCAGTAATGTTAATTGGTAATTTTACCAGTGTGACATGATGGTTATCACATGATTCCTGATGGATAACAATAAGGAGAAAAACAGTGAAGCCGAAGGAGAATTGGGACAGTGGATCCCAGTATCTGGGAACAAACACAGAAAACGATAAAATATATAATTTTATGGAGATTTCTGGGCGAATTTCATTCTGGGAAAGTTTCCATGCAAACATTTTGTACAATCTTACATATTTTCCATTTGCATCCTACCACCTTGTCTAAACTTGCAAAAATAGAGACTTTCACGCCATTCTGTTTGACAGCTGGTTGAATACAAGCTGTCCGTCATTCTTTAAAGAATCCAAATTGCATAGTTCAAGGCAACTGGCACAATGGAAACGGTAAATGATCTATTGATTGACTGGCTGGCTCCTGCATCTTATTTCTGTGTCCACAGGCACTTCCGGGATTTCTTGATAATGTGCCTGAAAAATATTTCAGGGGACCCTCCACAGTCAAAAGGTTGAAAAAAGCTGTTCTTATTAACCTAGAATGAAAGATGAGTGTAACACACATTTGTCCATCATATGTTAGCCTAACCCACTACACAACTCTGACCATCTCCACAACATCTCCTGCAAATTTGAATCATAGAATCATAGAACCATAGAGCTGGAAGGGGCCATACAGGCCCCCTAGTCCAGTCCCCTGCTCCATGCATGATCAGCCTAAAGCATCTAGGATAAATATCTCCCAGCTGCCACTTGAAAACTACCAGTGAGAGGGAGCTCACCACCTCTTTAGATGTTTGTTTTAGAGGAGAGATAATTTGGGGGAAGAAGCTAGCTTGGTGTAGTTAATGTGGGGTTTTGCAGTATATTCTTCAACCAGTAAATAACACAACTCATTTTACCTCCCACTGACTTTTCCCTTAGCGCACTTCCTAAAATACACTTCCAACTTTGCTAATATAAAGACCTCTACATTCTCTTTCACTACCACCCTCTACCTTATAAGGGTTCTAAATTCTCCAATTTGTGCTTGAGGGAAATGTGAATTCTTCCCAGTTTTTATATTTTATAAAGGAAGTATCCAGGTTTTGCTTCTTGGTCCAACTCGCCTCAGGTACAGTCTTGGTAATAGCACCATCTGATCTAATCAAGTCTGCAACACACCCTGTTCTCTGCTTCAAGATCTCTATAGTCTGTAGACTTCTGGCTTTCTCCATCATGTTCTGAAACATCTTTCCCCCTCTCCCCCTCTTTTCCCCCTGTTAATAAACTTCTAGTGCTATGATGAGATTTAGAAGACTCAAAGGCAGGCTCCATACTTTGTGTGATATTTTGGCTGATCTCAATAAAAAGTTTGACATTGCTTTTGTTTGGGGATTGTTTTGAATGGGTCAACATGACAACCTAAGATCAGAGTCAACAATTTTCCTCCCTTGGATAAAACAAAAAAAGTTAATTTAGATCCCCATGGAGGATAGACAGATCTAAAGTGGTAGAGAGGAGAGGGGTTTTCAAGGGGTTCTCTGTTCAGTTCTGCCTCTTGTACCAATATGCTGAGATCACAATAAAGGCCTAATAGAAAATACACCAACATGGTGTGGCGCACCTCAGGTGTACCAATGTCACACCAGTGTGCTCTGCCACACTGGTTGAGAATCCCTGCTCGGTACAGATGAAGTCTTCTTCTTGATCATGTCAACAATGTACTTCTGCATACTATACCAGCCAGAAAACAACACATGGTATGAGGAGAAGGATATTTATCAAGGAGTTGTAAACTTGGAGAGTGAACTAGAAGCCCGCTGGAGAAGCTTAGAGGGTTTCTGGCCCCTTCCAAGTCTATGATTCTATGATTCTTCTATGATTCTGAAGACAACTGGATAAGATTTAAACAGCAGTTTGACTAGTTGACTAAGAGCTTCTTGTGGCGCAGAGTGGTAAGGCAGCAGTCATGCTGTCTGAAGCTGTCTGCCCATGAGGCTGGGAGTTCAATCCCAGCAGCCGGCTCAAGGTTGACTCAGCCTTCCATCCTTCCGAGGTCGGTAAAATGAGTACCCAGCTTGCTGGGGGGTAAATGGTAATGACTGGGGAAGGCACTAGCAAACCACCCCGTATTGAGTCTGCCAAGAAAACGCTAGAGGGCGTCACCCCAAGGGTCAGACATGACTCGGTGCTTGCACAGGGGATACCTTTACCTTTACCTTTACCTTGACTAGTTTGCGGCAGCCAGTGGGACTTTGGAGACGCGAGATAAGAGGAAAGCAGCCCTAATTTTGAACCTGCAGGGCCCGGAGCTCTTGATTTGTGTAACAGTTTTTCGCAAGGCACAGGTGAGAAGTCTGCCTAGGGCACCGTAAGATAAATAAGTTTGAGCAGCTTTGTATGCCAAGTAAAACAGGGTATTGAGAGAGATTTTTCATGCAAGAAATCAAATCGAGGCAGGAAACGTTCAATATCTGGTGGCTGGTATGAGAAAAATGAGTCAAACCTGTAACTCTGGAGAGCTTGCTGACTCATTGACAAGGGGTCAAATTGTCCTAGGTGTCCCCGATTGCAAAATAAAAAGCAGATTGCTAGAAATAGAAGTTTTTTTTTTACATTAACAAAGGCAGTTAAAGTGTTCCCAGCTGCAGAAGTCACCTTAAAAGAGAGAAGATTCTCTGGAAAGGAAAAGTTCTGCTGAGAGCATAGAAAAAAACAGCCTCTTCAAGTCAGCTACAGCAGAGTGCCCAGAGGAACACTGCAAAAAATCCAAATTTGCCTCTAGGAATCAAAGAATCATAGAATCATAGAGTTGGAAGGGGCCATACAGGCCATCTAGTCCAACCCCCTGCTCAACGCAGGATCAGCCCTAAGCATCCTAAAGCATCCAAGAACAGGAAGGAAAGAATCTGCAGGCTATATGTAGTTGTGCGTGCACCACAGCAATGCTTGGCCTTACGGATAGGGATGCCAACTCTGGGTTGGGAAATACCTGGAGATTTGGGAAGGGCACGTTTTGGGAAGAGGGGGACTTCAGAAGGGTATAATAATAAATAAATAAACTTCTACCCATTTATAAAACCCTTCCAGGGCCTTGAAGAAGGAGGAGGAGGAGGAGGAGGAGGAGAGTTGGTTCTTATATCTCGATTTTCTCTCCCCGAAGGAGTCTCAAAGCGGCTTCCAATCGCCTTCCCTTTCCTCTCCCCACAACAGACACCCTGTGAGGGAGGGGAGGCTGAGAGAGCCCTGATATTACTGCTCGGTCAGAACAGCTTTATCAGTGTTGTGGCGAGCCCAAGGTCACCCAACTGGTTGCATGTGGGGGAGCGCAGAATGGAACCCAGCTCCCCAGATTAGAAGTCCGCATTCCTAACCACTACACCAAGCTGGCAGGTTTTCACAAAAGGTATAATGCCTCGGAATCCACCTTCCAAAGGGGGCCATTTTCTCCAGGTGAATTTATTTCTGTCACCAGGCAATCAGTTGTAATCACAGAAGGCCTCCAGCCACTACTGGAGTTGGCAACATGACTTATAGAAAAGTATGAAACAAATGCCAAAGAGAGAGAGACAGAGAGAGACAGAGAGAGAGAGAGAGAGAGCTAATTCTGCATACAGCAGCAGAGTGCAAAGGAAAAGCTACAGAATATTTATGTGGTGCTACAGGGAGAAGTGATCTCTGCTTCCCATGAAGAAGAATTCAGCATCAAAACACAGCCATTGGTCGCATCAAAGGACTGAAATATAATGGTAGTGTAGTCTCTTTCAAATCGGGCCCTGGAGAACAAACAAATGCAATTAGTGAAAGCATGGTGGCGGAGATACGGGGAAATCCGGTTAGGGAGATAAAAGGAAAGTGAAACCAAGAGCATATGGGGAGGTAATTGGGACTGTGGGTACTCATGAGTTGTAGCTCAAATGGGAAAATGATGTTGAAAATGTTTTGTTTGTTATCGTACGTGATAACAAGCCCACCTCGATTAGTCTTTACAGCAGGGGTAGTCAAACTGCGGCCCTCCAGATGTCCTTGGACTACAATTCCCAGAAGCCCCTGCCAGCATTCGCTGGCAGGGGCTTCTGGGAATTGTGGTCCATGGACATCTGGAGGGCCACAGTTTGACTACCCCTGCTTTACAGCATGTGAAGCACTGGCTCTAATCCAAAGGATGTATTCCATTCAGAAGCAGATAAGTGGCCAATGCAGAGTCATTCCACTGATATTTTTGAGGAAACTGGTAAACAAAATATGGAATGCAATATAGAATTAATCACTCTAAACCAGGGGTAGTCAAACTGCGGCCCTCCAGATGTCCATGGACTACAATTCCCAGGAGCCCCTGCCAGCATTCGCCCCTGCCAGCATTTCCCAAACATGTTCTACTTGCATTAAGGATGCGGGGGGGGAGACGTCAAAGTGAATTGGACAAATTGGTTGCCTTAAAAATTATAGAAGAGGTTGAAGTGCCTGTTGAATGGGCAAATTCTTTAACCATGGAAGAAAAAAAGGATGATTCTATTTGCCTGTGTGTAGACCCCAAACAGTTGAATATCTGTGTAAAGAAAGAACACTTTCTAATTCCTACATGGGAAGAAAATTTAGGTGAAATGGCAAAACATTTGACTGGGCTGATCCTGCGTTGAGCAGGGGGTTGGACTAGATGGCCTGCATGACCCCTTCCAACTCTATGATTCTATGATTCTATGATTCTATTCTATGACTGTTTGGGATGCCTCGTGGGCATTGTGTCAGGTGCCCCTTTCACAGCAAAATGAATGGGCAGAGTTGGAAGGTCTTGAGATGAACAAACAAGAGGCTTAGGCCACCAAGCAGACAAGCTTCTCTACAGACTTTAACCTTAACAGGCTTCTTGTCAAATATATATGCCATCCGATATGTTTAAGAGCTACCATCAGAGTTACACATAAACTAAGGTGACCAGATTTTAACATTGGTAAAAACGGGACACCATTGACCAGGTCAATTAATCAAATTGATTAAAATTTGGTCTATATGGAGCAATTTTCATAGAACGCAAAAATAGCATTGTAATATATATATATATATATATATATATATATATATATATATATATATATATATATATATATATATATATATATATATATATATATATATATATATATATATATATATATATATATATATATATATATATATAAAATTCAACATAAGTACAATTTGCTTATAAGTACAATTTGCCAACATAAGTACAATTTGCCTCCAGATGTTCCTCCAAAAGCGGGACAATCCGGTCACCTTAACATAAACTCACTTTGTGGTTGGCATCGCCTCTAGAGGCAGCCATTTTGTAGTTGGCCCTGCCTCCCAAAGAAGCCATTTTGTGGCTTTGACCACCACTGTGTCTTATTTCCAAAAGTCTTTGACAGCTCAAATAAATGAATAAATTGGGGACCTCTGGTAAAGGAGAGTCTTGGGCAGAATGTTTTTGGCAGTTCTTAGAGACTCTAATGAAGAGGATGGGCAGAGGAAAGGAAGGAGCAGCGGATACGCTAGACGAGGAAGTTAACAAGAAGTTGTCAAGGGGATCCATAAAGCTTTCAAAATGCCAGTTCATTTTAAAGTTTCCTCTACAAAGCATTAATTTCAAGTTCAACCCCTTTTCCCTGCCGTATGTGTTACTTTCCAGTTTCTTTCACAAGTCCCACTTAAGTCTGTATAATTTCCTGTTTTGTCTCATTCTGCAACAGACAGTGCAGAGCAGACAGTCATATTAGCAGTCGCTGAGGACAGCTTCTCAGTTTTACATGTCTTGGGTTGTTCATGTTGGTCTTGCCCCCCTTTGATTCTACACACAGCAAATCTGGAGGGAGGAGACTGGTTTTTCTTTTTCTATCTGGGAGGGAGACGTTGTTCTTCTGTAAGCAACCTGGCACTGTGATCAGGAGTCGTTTAAGGATCTGCGGGGCCCTAGCAGAGTACGGTTTGGGTGGGAGCAACCAGACTGGGGACAGAGAGAGCCCCACAGTGGAAAAGGATATTACTGTGAGACCGTTTATGCACTGGGAACTTCACTGACCCAGCTCCCGTGCAGGAGCACAAATCGGAGGTGGATGATGCGCACCATGCCAATTGCTCCCCTGTGTAGGTGCAGGAAGAGGTGGGCCAACCTGCCATGACTGAAACTCCAGCCTGCAGCCTGGCATGAACCCCCCAGTGCGTACGGTCTGATTGTCTTTAAAGAGAGAAAGTGGGGGAGGAGGGAGGCGATGGCCCCCGGCTGTCAGTCCTGGGCCAAGGGCCAATGAGCTCCTTCCCTCATTCCGGACTGGGCCCACCCCAACCCCCCTTACTGCTTTATTTATACCACTCCTGGAGCGGTGTAAAGATGCCCAAACTACAGAGATCAATTCCCCTAGAACAGGGGAATAGTGAACCTAGAACAGGGGTGGTCAAACTGTGGCACACTAGATATCCACAGGGTACAATTCCCATGTCCCTCTGTCAGATGGTAGCAAGGGCTCATGGGAATTGTAGTCCATGGACATCTGAAAAGCCACCGTTTGGCCACCCCTGCCACTAGAAGAAATTGCAATTTCATCTGTGGTAGTTTTCAGGTGAAATCCCTCCCTAAATTCTCCCCTCCCCAGACACCACCTCCAAAACTCCAGGAATTTTCCAGGACAGCGTTGGCTACCCTAATCCACTCTGTATTGCAGCCCTTCCCCTCAGCTCAAGCCTGAAGGTTCACATCTTGCTGCACCAGCTGGGTGACACCCACTCAGGAGCGTTCTCCATCCCATCCACTCTTGGTATACTTTGACTCAGCCACTTACAAGAACAACTTGACCCTTCTTCCTCAAATTTTGCATCACTTGGTTCCATGGCAAATGTATACTTAGAGATGTTTAGTTGTTCCTTGAAAAGCTGTCAGCTTCATCTTGTGTTGCTGTGAATCACCCAAGCTGCAGTGTCAAAATGGCTGCCACAAGCAAGGAAGATGTCAAGATTACGTCTCAGTGCTTGTTCTCGCCGTTACTGAATGCCAACAGTAGGACAACAAAGCAAAACCCTTTAAGAACATAAGAGAAGCCATGCTGGGTCAGTACAATCCCCTGTCAGAAACAGTGGTCAAAACCTGGGTGGAATCAGAAAACTCCTCCGCAGGGCCCAAGCACTAAGAATAAGGAGCGTCACTACCCTGGGCAGAGTGTCCCATCTGCACTTTGTAGTTACCAGCTGCTAATGGACCTCTGTCCCGTATGTTTATCCAGTCCTCTCTTGAAGCGGTCTATGCTTGTAACCAACACCACTTCCTGCAGTACAACAAACTCAGAATCCAGTAGCTCCTTTAAGACCAACAAAGAATTATTCAAGGTATGAGCTTTTGAATGCAAGCACTGGAATTTAGGCAGAAGTCGTACACATCACCTCGTGACAGATCCTTTAACT
The DNA here is from genome assembly GCF_049243985.1 of Paroedura picta. Taxonomy (NCBI): domain Eukaryota; kingdom Metazoa; phylum Chordata; class Lepidosauria; order Squamata; family Gekkonidae; genus Paroedura; species Paroedura picta. Next base: position 15,752,866 of record NC_135374.1, on the reverse strand, counting down.
GGAGATGCTGGGGGTTATAGAATCATAGAATCATAGAATCATAGAGTTGGAAGGGGCCATACAGGCCATCTAGTCCAACCCCCTGCTCAACGCAGGATCAGCCCTAAGCATCCTAAAGCATCCAAGAAAAGTGTGTATCCAACCTTTGCTTGAAGACTTCCAGTGAGGGGGAGCTCACCACCTCCTTAGGCAGCCTATTCCACTGCTGAACTACTCTGACTGTGAAAAACTTTTTCCTGATATCTAGCCTATATCGTTGTACTTGAAGTTTAAACCCATTACTGCGTGTCCTCTCCTCTGCAGCCAGCAGAAACAGCATCCTGCCCTCCTCCAAGTGACAACCTTTCAAATACTTAAAGAGGGCTATCATGTCCCCTCTCAACCTCCTTTTCTCCAGGCTGAACATTCCCAAGTCCCTCAACCTATCTTCATAGGGCTTGGTCCCTTGGCCCCAGATCATCTTCGTCGCTCTCCTCTGTACCCTTTCAATTTTATCGATGTCCTTCTTGAAGTGAGGCCTCCAGAACTGCACACAGTACTCCAGGTGTGGTCTGACCAGTGCCGTATACAATGGGACTATGACATCTTGTGATTTTGATGTGATGCCTCTGTTGATACAGCCCAAAATGGCATTTGCCTTTTTTACCGCTGCATCACACTGCCTGCTCATGTTTAGTTTACAATCCACAAGTACCCCAAGGTCTCGTTCACACACAGTGCTACCTAGAAGCGTATCCCCCATCCAGTAGGCATGCTTTTCATTTTTCTGACCCAGATGCAGACCTTTACACTTATCTTTATTAAATTGCATCTTGTTCAACCTGGGACCTTCTGCATGCCTAGCAGAATCTCTGCCACTGAGCCATGACCCCCATGTGACTTCCACAGAATGATGACAAGTGTTGTGTGCTGTGATTTTTACCATGATTAAGCAAGCATCTAACATTTTACTGTGATGATGCAGTTACGATGCAGATGACAGATAGGCTACAATCTCAGAGTTGGTAAACAAGAGAGTAATTGGCCCTACATTTCATCTCTGTTTTAATTGCTCTGCTCTCCCCACCCCACAATTGCTACAAATCAGTTCAGCGTCATGATTCTATGCTCCTTCCCTGCTAATGTCTCCAAAACCCGTCCACAACACAGTTATGTATTCCCCCAGGTTAGTGAACCTCAATGACATATAAATTACCTAGTTGGATTACAGCCTGGTGTTAACCATGTTTATTTAGAAAAAAGTTCCCTTCAAATCAATGAAGCTGGCTTCTAAAGCAAAAGTCTGCTGGTTCTGGGTTCGGGCCCAGAGAGTTTAACCTTTTTGAATGGCAATTTCGATGTTTTCCCTTCAAAGTTGGGTGGGTGGGTGAGGGGAGCGTCGTATTACATCAAGGGGAAATGTAGGCATGTTTCATTTAGATCACCAAGCTGTAGCCTGTAAGAGCTTTGCTATTAATGACAAGGTCAAAAGTACTCTTTGCTCCATTGACTTAGACATTCATGACCCAAGTGAGGTCATTGCTTATGTACAGAACACAATTAAATCAAGGTTAGGCAAGCAGGCTTCTTTAGTACAACCTGATAATGTGCCAAGAAATTTGCATCTGATTGCTGCTCAGCTAACAGAGAACTGGTATTGCTTTTCAAGACCCTCTAAGAAATACCCAAGAAATATCCAGGAAATACCCAATATAGTCTTTCAAAGGGTTCGAGGGGGCATGACGGCAACGCAAAGGAAGCGTAGCCCTATAAAGGATGGGAACTTTAAGACCTCATCAAATCAACCAGCCTTTATTGAGGATAGATCAAGATGGGTAGTGAGTCTGTAAGAGTTCAGTAGCCCTTTCATGATGTTTTTATACGCCATTAAAGGTTTTTTGAAATTTGTTCAGTAGCCCCTTAAAGACTAACGAAAACTGGGGCAGATCTGAAGGTTTCGTGAGACATTACTCACATGTAAGGGCCTTTATGATGGGCTTTAATGTGGGTTTACTTTGTAATTTGTTAGCCATCACGAGCCAGTCATTGGGAGGGGCGGGATAGAAATTCAATTGAATGATATATAAACCAACCAACCAAAGCTAGAGGACCCTGGAGGACCCTTCCAACTCTATGTTTCTATGATTCTATGAGGACTGTGTTTCTGCTTACTTTTAGAAAGATGGGCCAGCAGGGTTGCCAACCTCCAGGTGGTAGCTGGAGATCACCCGCTATTACCACTGATCTTCCGGCAACTCCAAATGTTGTTAACCTTTATACCGTAGCAACAATACAAAGAAAAATACTAATGTCCAACAAGATAAAATTTGAGAGATAATTTATAATTTGGCCATTTCACAGGAAGCTGTGAGCCAGCATGCTGAGAGCGGCAGGAAATAAATCAGAAAACAAATACATTTGGGCTGTATCAAACGGAGTATCATGTCCAGATCACAGGAGGTGATGGTACCGCTTTACTCTGCTCTGGTTCAGCCTCACTTGGAGTACTGTGTTCAGTTTTGGGCACCCCACTTGAAGAGGGATTTAGACAAACTGGAGCATGTCCAGAGGAGGGCAACAAAGATGGGGAGGGGTTTGGAGACCAAGACATATGAGGAAAGGTTGGGAGAACTTGGTCAGTTTAGCCTGGAGAGGAAGCTGGGTAGCCATTTGACAGAGAGGGTGATTCTGTGATGGCTCAAGGGGGTGGCAGGTTACAGTGGATGAGCGGTAGGGATGTGAGTGTCCTGAATGGTGCAGGGGATTGGACTAGATGACCCAGGAGGTCCCTTCCAACTCTACGATTCTATGACAGACAGACAGACAGACAGACAGACAGACAGACAGACAGACAGACAGACAGACAGACAGACAGATAGATAGATAGATAGATAGATAGATAGATAGATAGATAGATAGATAGATAGATAGGACTTATTTCCAGGTAAACTTCAAACTGCTAAATACCGCAACTGATCTGATATTTGTACTGAGTTCTAATGCTTCTGACTTCTGACTTCTGACGCTTCTGTCCACTCACTAATGCTTGATTCAAGCTAAAGAACTGGGAGAGTACTTTTGGAAGTCTTTTAAAAATGCAAAAACCAAATTGACATGTTTTGCGAAAAGGAGACTCAGCTTCTGCAATAAAGAATTTGTCGTCTTTTAATGTCCTGCTGCTTCCCAGTAAGCATGATTGAAATTGTGAACACTTCTCCTAGAGTCATATTGACATGATCCGTGTTTCTGGGGTGCCGCACAGGTGCACAAATGAATCACAGCTGCATTGAAATCTGCTTCAGGAACCTGGTGGGAAAATTCACAGCCGGCAGGGTTATAATTGCTAAATTTCCTTAATTGGTTACTTCCAATTAGGTGAGAATAGCATATTTTGAATTTTTGAATCACATTTTTCTTTCAAATAAATGATACTATGCTTCCTTACAACAGGAAATACGAATGAAAATAACTGTTTACATATAATAGTGACCCAATCATTCCTCTTTCCTGGAATAGCTTTCTTTTTCTTGGATTAAAGGAGTTATTTTGAGTGGCTGCTGTACCTGAAGCCTTCCAGTTCTGAGAAAAAAATTCGACTAGAGAATGAACAATGGCTGGAATATACTAATGAAAAGCCAACAAGATTGGGGGGGAGGGAGGATAAAAGGTGGCTCACAAGGAGGCCGAGGAAGATGCTGGCATGAGGCAAGCTTGGTGTAGTGGTTAGAATCATAGAATCATAGAATCATAGAGTTGGAAGGGGCCACACAGGCCATCTAGTCAAACCCCCTGCTCAACGCAGGATCAGCCCTAAGCATCCTAAAGCAACCTAAAGTTAGGAGAGTGGACTTCTAATCTAAGGTGACCAGATTGTCCCACTTTTGGAGGGACATCTGGGGGCACCTGGCAAATTGTACTTATGTTGAAATTAACAAATATATATTACAACAGGGGTAGTCAACCTGTGGTCCTCCAGATGTCCATGGACTACAATTCCCATAAGCCCCTGCCAGCGAATGCTGGCAGGGGCTCATGGGAATTGTAGTCCATGGACATCTGGAGGACCACAGGTTGACTACCCCTGTATTACAATACTATTTTTGCGTTCTATGCGTTCTATGAAAATCTTTGTTGCTCCATATAGACCAAATTTTTAATCAAGACCTCCCCCCCCCCCGGTCAATGGTGTCCCGCTTTACCAATGTTAAAATCTGGACACCTTATTCTAATTTGGTGAGCTGAGTTTGATTCCCTGCTCCTCCTCCACATGCAGCCAGCTGAGTAACCCTGGGGTGGTCACAGTCCTATTAGAGCTGTTCTGACCAAGCAGTGATATCAGGGCTTTCTCAGGGTGTCTGTTGTGGGGAGAGGAAGGGAAGGAGATTATAAACCGTTTTGAGACTCCTTCGAGTAGAGAAAAGCGGCCTATAAGAACCAACTCTTCTTCTTCTTCAGCAATCTCAGGGCTCTCTCAGCCTCCCCTCCCTCACAGGGTGTCTGTTGTGGGGAGAGGAAAGGGAAGGAGATTGTAAGCTGCTTTAAGACTCTTTCTGGTAGAGAAAAGCAGCATATAAGAATCAACCATTCTTTATCGCTGAGGAAGAGTGGCGTAAGAGCAAGTTACCCACTGATTGAACATTTGAGGCCTTGAGAGAATCAGCAAAGAGTGGGGGGAGGCAATGTTACCACTGGGGTAGCTGAAGGTCCTGACTAAAGTGGAATTCCCAGCACCAGTCCGGGTGTGTGTTTGTGTTCTTTGGGTACCCTGCTTTAGGCTGATCCTGCATTGATAAAGAGATTGGGCTTGCCTGCATGGCCCCTTCCAACTCTATGATTCTAGGAGTCTATACTCATAGAATCATAGAATAGAATCATAGAACCATAGAGTTGGAAAGGCCATACAGGCCATCTAGTCCAACCCCCTGCTCAACGCAGGATCAGCCTAAAGCATCCTAAAGCAATCATCTGTTGGCTCTTCTCTTCTTTCCACAAAGTGCTGGTCATTTAGCTGAATCTGTGGACTCCCCTCTTCACACTGAGTCTCCTTTCCCCAAAGCTATTCCCTCTCGACCCTTATGTTCCTTAGCTGACTCTGTGTTTATGCTTTTTGCCGGTGTGTTTGTATTACTTTAAATTCTTCTTAATAAAAACAACATTCCAGGGTACTCAGGACTGGTTCACTTAGAGTTTCTTAAGGGAATAAGCTGATACACCTAGGTGGGATTCCGTTGTTACCTCCACTTGCTAAGCTAATTCCCCCGACTAAATTCAAATACCTCCAAGTTGGGTAACACTAAGCCAGCCTTTTTCATCCTTCTAACCGGGCAGGACCCCCTGAAATATTTCTTCCAGGCTTTGAGGAAGCCCAGAAGTGGTGAGGAAGTAAGTTGTGGGAGCCATCCAATCAATCGATCGATCATTTACCGCTTTCGTTGTGGAGGAAGAGACTAGGCCTGTAGAGCCAGAAGGGAAGTGGGCTCCAGTGACATCCACTGATGTAAGTCAGGGGTAGTCAACCTGTGGTCCTCCAGATGTCCACGGACTACAATTCTCATGAGCCCCTGCCAGCAAACGCTGGCAGGGGCTCATGAGAATTGTAGTCCATGGACATCTGGAGGACCACAGGTTGACCACCCCTGATGTAAGTGATCATCCAAACTTCTGTAAAAGGCCACATTACCCCTGGGGAGCTCGCACATAACCCCTGGGTTCCCTCATCTCCGCTTAGGACTCCCTGCACTGAGATCTGTAGTTCACTCTTTGTCCCCTTAATGTCTTTGTGTGTGTGTGCATTCAACCATGGGAACCACACAATGTTGCCATGGCAGGTGGGTTCCCAACCCAAGTTTGGGAATTACCTAAAGATTCTGGGGGTGGAGCCTGAGGAGCGCAGGGCTTGCTGATGGGAGGGACTTCAGTTCCATTGAGTCCACCTTCCAAAGCTGCCATTTTCTCCTGGTGAACTGGTCTCTGTGTCCTCAAGTTCAGTTGTAATCTCAGGAGATCTTGGGCTAGAAGCTGGCGAGTAGGGTTTTGTGCTCCGGTGCAGTCTGGCCACTTTGGAGATCACTGAAGTCCGAGGTGGCCAGTGCCACAGCGTGGAGGAGAGGGGCGGCGCCGGTGTACCGGCGCCGTCCCTCCCCTCCGTGCACCGGCGCTGGACGACTTGGGCTTCAGTGATCATCGAAACAGCCAAACTGGCCAGAGTGCGAAACCCTACTGGTGACCTTAAAGATGGCCAGATGATCAGTGCTGGTGGGGGGCTCCCAGAACAGGGGTCCTTCACTCCCAGCATGGGCCTGGAAGGCCTTCAGCACAGCAAGTTACAGTACTGGCAAACAAATGGGCACCCCTCTGTTACTGAAAGCGTGTACTTCTTTTTTTTTTTTTAAGAGGGTTAACTGTACAAAACGCAGACTTTTAAAGCAAGCCGGTGTTTTACGTTCGTTTTTATGTGCTGATCTTATGCAAAACAACATCTCCTTCTTTGGGCACATCTGAGATATTGTTTACAAGGGCAGATCCTATCCCTTTTTTGCTATGTTTAGTAGATTCAGATTCAGAAACCCCATTTAGTCCATGGATCCTTTGCAGCAGCAAATACCTGGGGCCATTAGTATCGATGGAGCCCTTTCCACCCTCCAGAGCCCTTTGCCCAAAGAGAAGAAGCTGGAGCGTGCTGCTTCCAGTTTGGTGTAGTGGTTAGGAGTGCGGACTTCTAATCTCGCATGCCGGGTTCGATTCTGCACTCCCTCACATGCAACCAGCTGGGTGACCTTGGGCTCGCCACGGCACTGATAAAACTGTTCTGACCGAGCAGTAATAGCAGGGCTCTCTCAGCCTCTCCCACCCCACAGGATGTCTGTTGTGGGGAGAGGAAAGGGAAGGCGACTGTAAGCCGCTTTGAGTCTCCTTTGGATAGGGAAAAGCAGCATATAAGAACCAACTCTTCTTCCTCTTCCTCTTCCTCTTCCTCTTCCTCTTCCTCTTCCTCTTCCTCTTCCTCTTCCTCTTCCTCTTCCTCTTCCTCTTCCTCTTCCTCTTCCTCTTCCTCTTCCTCTTCCTCTTCCTCCTCCTCCTCCTCCTCCTCTTCCTCTTCTTCTTCTTCTTCTTCTTCTTCTTCTTCTTCTTCTTCTTCTTCTTCTTCTTCTTCTTCTTCTTCTTCTTCTTCTTCTTCTTCTTCTTCTTCTTCTTCTTCTTCTTCTCTATAGTGGGGGAACAGTTGTGCTTGGGCTGTCAATCCAGCCCGTAGCCAGCTTCTGTTAAAATCCAATAGCAAAAGCAGCATGGGGCTCCCAGCCAGGCAGGCAGATCCATCACTCCAGGCCTTATTCCAAGCGCCAGAACGACTTTAATTTTTAAAAAGCCTTATTGGACAAGTTACCCAGCCCTGAACTTCTCTTTCTCTTTCCCGTCTGCAAGTTAGTTACTGCTCGACACAGACTTTATTACTTTGCTGCAAGGGATTCTTGCCGTGCTTGTGGCAAAGACAGTAGGAATGCATTCGCGCACTGGGGGACTGCAAATGGCCACGATCCACCTGGTGCCACAGGCCTCAAGCTGCGAGGACTGCCAACAGCTGTGCTTGCCCAAGGGGGCTGCTAACCAGAGAATGGAATAGTCACAAAACAGTCTGGGCCAGTGAAATAGCAGCTGACTGTTTGCAGTTAGATGGCGTACCAGTAGCTTCTCATGCTGAGGATGCCCCTCTGTGGTTGGAAGGGGGGGGAGTCTTTGGGTAGTGGGCAATTGAATCATTCAGGACAGAGAGAGCAGGGTCTGTGATGGGCATGTTGACCACCTGAGGATTCATTTGTTTGGTGTGGTGTGAAGGCTGCTGCCAATCTCATGCAGTGTCTAGACCGGTTGGCAGACAGTGCTGGGGAGGAGTTAGCAGCCATGGTGCACATTGACACATGTCACGCTTCACAATTGACCATTGAATGACGCCGCCTTCCGCCATCATAGCAAACAATATGGGGAAGACACCCAGGCCTCATAATGAGAGGGTTTTGTTGATCCACCCTTGTCCTTCTCCTCTACTAGACAAACCTTCTTAACAGTAAGGTTGACCAGCTTTGGCTGGTTGTCAGGGACTTACTTTTATTCACTTCCCCTTCCTGCCCTTTCACTTCCCTTGTCTCTCATTGGCTGTCTTCCCCATTGTACCTGACTGATGGCTCTTTAATAACACTGCACCACGCCTGTCTAAGCTGTTAGGTGCGAAGTCATGTCCGACCCATTGCGACCCCATGGACAATGATCCTCCAGGCCTTCCTGTCCTCTACCATTCCCCGGAGTCCATTTAAGTTTGCACCTACTGCTTCAGTGACTCCATCCAGCCACCTCATTCTCTGTCGTCCCCTTTTTCTTTTGCCCTCGATCGCTCCCAGCATTAGGCTCTTCTCCAGGGAGTCCTTCCTTCTCATGAGGTGGCCAAAGTATTTGAGTTTCATCTTCAGGATCTGGCCTTCTAAAGAGCAGTCAGGGCTGATCTCCTCTAGGACTGACCGGTTTGTTCGCCTTGCAGTCCAAGGGACTCGCAAGAGTCTTCTCCAGCACCAGAGTTCAAAAGCCTCAATTCTTTGACGCTCGGCCTTCCTTATGGTCCAACTTTCACCCTAGCACCTCCCAATAACTACTGATTTTGCTCAGAATTTTCCATTCACATAGATATACACTGAACTTGATAGCTTATTTACTGTCTCCAAAGAGCTCAGCGATGCCCACCCCCTGTGTCACAGGAGTTATGACTCCCCTCCTTGCTGGTGCCAATCTTTTTCGTATGGAACCCATTTCCCCACGTTTAAGCCGTAGTGGCTCTTCTGGATTAGCAGGATGGGTGACGCTTCACACAATGGACCATTCAGTTTCGCTAATGGAGCGTGGTACACATAATCAAATCTCTCTCCCCTCATCTCAGCACAGATTAGCCAGGTCACTTTTATTTTCACTTTGGAAAAAGGGGGGAAGAAAACCCGAAGCGTAAAACAAAACCCAACCGATTCCTCATGATCAGCTTTTCAGAACTTTGCTCGAAAAACCACCCTTCGATCTCAATGTAACGTCCGTTTGGGTCGTCACAACCATTGCACAACAAAGCAGGGGAAACGGAAAAGTACGTCGGGGGTTTTGTGGGTTGCTTTGTCTTTCACTGACAGTTTCTGTGACGATAATCAAACGAACACTTAGCAGTGTTGTTGTTGGTTTTTTTGATCTGGACTGCAATCTTGATCTATTTCAAGAAAGGAAATGCCATTATCCCCTTAGCTACAGCGTCAATAGTGCCTGGATGTGACCATGCATGGCCAAGTTTACCTCATGCCTCCCCAGTCTCTGCACGCATGTCCACCCTGGATGGTGTGCAGCTATCAGTGGCTCACTCCGCCAGGAACTTGGGTGTGATCCTGGATGCTTCCCTCTCAATGGAGGATCAGGTCACGAGAGTAGCGTGGCTGGCATTCTACCACCTTTGCCAAGCCAAACTACTAGCACCCTACTTGGCCCTGGAACACGTAACCAAAGTGATCCATGTGAAGGCCACCTCTAGGCTTCTGCAACTCGCTCTATGCAGGACCTCCCATAACCTTGATCCAGAAACTACAGCTGGTCCAGAATGCAGTGGCCAGGATCCTCACAGCAACACCATGGAGGTCCCACATCCATCCCATCCTCCAACAAATGCACTGGCTTCCAGTTAAATCCAGACAAGTTGTGGTAATGACCTTCAAGGCCATAGATGATCAGGGCCCAGTGTACCTGAGGGACCACTTTTCTGTCTATACCCCTCAAAGAGCTCTATGCTCTTCCACCTCAAACTGGCTAGTGATCCCTGGCCCCAAAGAAGCCTGCTTGACCTCAACCAGGGCCCCCACCTGTCCTGGCCCCCACCTGTTAGAACGAGCTCTTGGAAGAGATCAGGGCTCTAATGGAATTAAAATAGTTTTGCAGGGCCTGCAAAAGGGAGCTTTTGCCATTTGGTTAAGGTCGACTGGAACCAACACCACCTTCTCCCCCCCCCCCTGAACCTCCCTCCCAGGATCCCATGCACCTGACTTGGATAAACATGGTCCTGATTATCATTCTGTTAAATTGTAATATCATTGTTACTATTATCATTACCATTGCTGTTATTTGTTCTATTCAACATGTAAAAGTGAGATTGATGTACAGTCATTTCATGTTCCATGTAATCTGCCCTGAGCCTCTGGGGAGGCTGGTATATAAATGTGAATGAATGAATGAATGAATTAATTAATTAATTAATTAATTAATTAATTAATTAATTAATGAATGAATGAATGAATGAATGAATTAATGAATGAATGAATGAATGAATGAATGAATGAATGAATTAATTAATGTTGCATCTACATCAATGTTTGGACCTGGTTTGGCATCTAGACTGAATTGTGTTTTTTTGGGGGGGGGGCATCCACACGAGGTCCTCTCCTAATTGTCCAGGTTTACCACCGCTTTGCTACAATCGGTCTCAAACTTGACAGATATGATCTTTTCGGAAAGATTGCACTTCCACATGCCCCGGCATGCTGTGTGGGTGGGAACATTTTTCACATTTTTGAAGATCCTGCTCACATGAGGGCCAGTTGCATCATCATAAATCTCCATGGCATTCATTTCTATGTACCACAGAGTTAAAAAAAATATGACGATTGGCAATTGAGATGCCACTATTGTGTAATAACACTACATAACCTCACTTCTGAATGTCCAGCATTCATTTTTTTAAATACATTCTCTAGCTCTTTCAGTGGGAGTTCAGAGGAACTTGTAGATTATACAAGTTCCTCTGAACTTCCATTGAAAGAGCTAGAGAGTGTATTAAAAATGAATGCTGGGCATTCAGAAGTGAGGCTATGTAGCAATTTCCAAGGTTTTGAAAGTGCCCTAAGACCCTTGTTACCAGATGGAATAGCCTGCAGTCATCAGACCTAGGAAGCTAAGAAGGTTTGGCCCTGATTGGACAGGAGACCACCTAGGTAGTCCAGGGTTGCTAGGTAGTCCAGGTAGTCCAGGCAGGCAATGGTGAATCACCTGTGCATGGTGTAGTGGTTAGACATGGTGGACTTTAAACAGGAGAAATGGGTTTGATTCCCAACTCACAGGAAGCCTGCTGGGTGACCTTGGGCTAGTCATGTGCATATTGTTACATATTTAAATTGTTAATCTGATGTGGCTGGAAGCAAAAACTGATGTGAGAAGCTAATGCATTGATTTGTAGTAACCTGCCTTGTAATACAATGTTCTGTCACTAGGGGTGCGCTCTGGGGTTGCAGTTCCCTATGTCTCCTTACCCAGGAATAAGTCCTGAACACCGTTGAACTTACATCAGTGTGACCTATATATCTTTCTCTCCTTTTGCTACGCTTTATAACTGCATTTACTAATAATCACCCCCACTTGCCAGATTTACTTTGGGGGAGAGGCAAATGTAAAATACTAGGTCTACACCCAATTAAAGGAATCTTCATTGATTGATAGTATGCACTGTAAATTGATTTATTCATTGAATAAACCTGCATGAACTTGCATAGGAATGGAGCAATCTTTCTGAACTCAAAAAGCTCATGATACTTGTTTTTGACTATTCATATGTCTTAGCTGGTACCTTCCTTCATCTCTTAAAGAAAGGGGGTGGCAGTTCTAAAATGATACCAGCTGCTCTCATTTTAGTACATTTTAAAAAGATACAGTGATAAGAGTATTGCAGTTTCAATTAAAATACCACTCATTGATGTTTCGACTGGTTAATCCATCCTAGATGAATATACAGTTGTAACTCCAGTTTCAGAAATTCCTGGAGATTTGGGATTGGTTCTTGGGCAGGGACCTCATTGGGGATGTGTTGGATTTTGCTAATGTCACCTCTTCAGTTATGAAAGGGTTAAGCGGAAGGTTCTGTGACTCAGCTAGCTAGTTTAGCATAGAACCAATCAAGTGTATACTAGACATCTCGAACCAGGAAGAGGAGGTTCTATTCCTAATAAGGAGAGTTTAAGATTAGCTATTGGCTAATCAATATATTGGAGATTGTGACATGATTTTCAACACATACACCTGTAGGGGCTGGAGTTTTGGGAGAAACATCCTTTCCTTTTGCCCTCTCTTAGGCTGTGTATGAAGAAGAAGCGAGAGGGAGTTAGATTTAGAAAGACGAATTAGTGAGACTGTTCATTTTCCTTACATGTAACCCTTCCCTCCTAATCTTGTAGTAAACCTTTCTTAGAATATAAACACACATGCCTGTGTTGCATTATTTCCACTGTGACACATTGCTTTACTGAGTTTTTCCAACAGGGAATGATGTCAGTCAATCTAGGACCTTTCATTTCTCCTAGATTCTGTGGTATACCATAGAGTCTGGCCTCCAAATCTGCCATTTCCTCCATACTCTTTGAGATCAGTTGTAATTCTGGGAGACTTCAGGTCCTTTATGGGAATTGGTAACCCTAGCTGGATAAGCGGCTGTACAGATTATGTAAACTCACCCCATATCTAAAACATTTATATTTTAAAAGTCTCTATCAATCAAAGGTTTTCTTCTTTGTATTTATCTCAGTTTCTCTGTGATATGAAACCTTAGGGAGCCCTGTTTCCTTTGTCCCAGAATGACTATGTGAAAAGTGGGCCATTTGACCGGTCATCCTGTACCCCTAGAAGAGTAGCAAGCTCTGAAATCCAATCATATCACAATGTTCTCTTTTACCACTCCTGTATGCAGCATTATTATTTATTTTTATGAATCAACCCTATTCTCATTGATTTTGTTACCCAAGTGATGGTTAAAGAGAAATAGTATTCCACCCCGCCACCCCCCTTCCTGTTTTGCTTGGCTGCTTCTCAGCTGTTTTTAACTACTCCAGGGCACTGGTTCTAAATCATGCAATGTTCTGTTCTAGTGAGCGCAAAAACGCATCATTGGGGAGATTGCTGAGTCCGGCTCGGCTATTGAACATGTCATGTTCACCTCTTTGCTTTTAAATGAGGATGCTGTTTAGGAGCAGAGGAATTCTCAGATTGGTCGCAGGAGAGGCGCTTTCCAGAACAAAAAAAGAATCGTGGAGAATACCACTTATGTGAAGGGTTTTTTTTAAAAGAGGGAAATTTTGAGATATTTCTCTTGATTTCACTTGTGTACATGTTTTGTCAAGATGTTTAAAAACAAGACTTCAAAATCTGAGTGTAGGAGTGCTATAAATTCTAAGATTTCAATGAACTTTTCTATTACCTGTCAGCTCCTTCAGGGTACTGTACAATCCTCTTCCCCCTTGGAATTGCAGCATTCTATTTTAAAATAGAAGCTTAAGGTTCTGGCAATCACCTTTAAGGCCATACCCGGTTTTGGCCCAGTGTATTTGAGAGACCGCCTCCCTGCCTGTACCCCCAAAAGAGTCCTACGCTTTGCCACTTCCAACTGGCTGCGGATCCCTGGCCCCAGAGAATCACGTTGGTCCTCAACAAGGGCCAGGGCCTTCTCGGTCCTGGCCCCCACCTGGTGGAACAAGCTCCGTGAGGAGATCAGAGCCCTGCCCGAACTTCCACAGTTCCGCAGGGCCTGCAAGAGGGAGCTCTTCCAACAGGCATTCGCTTGAGGCCAACCAACTCAGAACACCTGCTGAGCCCCCAGACTGAAAGAACCAGCCTCCCAATGTTACTGTTAATTGTTATTTATATATTTAGGTGTGGCTTTGTAATCTTTTGATGCCTTATTTGAAAGTTGTTGATGTTACAGTCTGTATCGTTCCATTTAAGTTATATAATGTTCAATGTAAACCGCCCAGAGCTGCAAAGAAATGGGTGGTATAGAAATATAAATGAATGAATGAATGAATGAATGAATGAATGAATGAATGAATGAATGAATGAATGAATGACTGAAAGTCCTTTGTCGTACCCATGTGAGGATTTTTCCCACTTGGAAAACAGGAAGCTCCTGCTATTGCACTAATGCTATTGCTAACCTACAGGTGGGCTTGTCGCTCTCCTGGAATCACAACTGATCTGCAGACCACGGCCATCAGCTCCCCTGGAGAAGATGGCTTCTTGGGAAGGCTCCATTGATGGCAATGTGGCAACACCATTTCTGGCATGAAGTGGAAGTGATGTCATCACATCAGTGATGTCCAGACAATACTCCGTTATCTAGACATAAAATGACCATAGAGTTTTTACCCTACTACCAGAGCATCGTCCTGACATCACAATGTGATGATGTCATTTCTGGCCCACTGAGGACAGGGACAACCCTGCTGGTGCCCAGATTCTGGCACTGCTGCTCAGTGTGTCCTGAGCCATGGCTCCAGGTATGCCCAGAGTGCAAGCAGCTTAGGGCATGGCTACCACACTGGGGAGTGCTGAGGTTAGCCATTGGCGGAAATGCACTTGGCCCAGCCTCAGGAAGGGGGGGGAACTCCTGGGCCAGCTGGCCTAGACTGCCTTCTAAAAAAATGCCCTCAATCTCATTCCTAGCCTGATCTTTGCAGCTTTCTTACTTTAAATCTGCTTGCTTTTTGCTTGGCTGCTGGCACTGCATTGGGTATTGGGGAGTTCTTTTTTTTTTTACTGTTTCCCCACAGCACTGTGTGGCTTCCATGAACCTCCTTGGTAGTGCCTGCCTTTCCTGACATTTTCCCAAACCTGTTTCGTTGCAATGTTTCTGGGAAAGATCCATGTGGATGGGAAACTCCAGGACTTTCTGGTTCCACTCACATCTGTCAAATTTTCCCTAACTTCAGCTCCCACCGCCTGGCCAAAAATAATTGGTATAGCACTTTTAAAAGGGTAAGTTCCAAGTCCCTTTTCATAGAATCATAGAATCATAGAATCATAGAGTTGGAAGGGGCCATACAGGCCATCTAGTCCAACCCCCTGCTCAACGCAGGATCAGCCCAAAGCATCCTAAAGCATCCAAGAAAAGTGTGTGTCCAACCTTTACCTGAAGACTGCCAGTGAGGGGGAGCTCACCACCTCCTTAGGCAGCCTATTCCACTGCTGAACTACTCTGACTGTGAAATTTTCCCCCTGATATTATGGAGATATGATATTATAGAGATATGGAGATATTTATTACTTCTAAAAAGATCAAGATGGGTCTACTCTCCAGGGCAGTCTACTGTCCAGAGCAAGTGTCTAGGAGCACAAATCTAAAGATTTGTGGCAGGGTAGGAGTTTTCGTGAGACACTGCTTGTGCCCAAAGACACAGTTTGTTAGTCTTCATGATGCTCCTAGACTCTATTTCAAAGACCTTGTAGACAGATTAACCATATGGGGGTCCAGTTTCCTTTGGAAGAACAAGTGAAACCAGGAAAGAAAGGGGAAACAATCCACTGATGAAAATGGGACCAATAGGGAAACCAGAAATCCCTACTCCTCTCCCAACATTCTGGATCCAAATGGAGCCACAGACTTCATTCTGTTCAAAGAGTTTATATATGCAAAAGAATAAATAGCTTTATTGAGAAGAGAAACAACTTCGTAACGATACCAACTGGTAATGCTGGCAACTGGGTCTGAGGTTGCTGCTATGCTTTTCTTCCTGGATCTACTTGTATTAACCCAGCCTTTCTCAACTTTTTTACTGTTGAGAAAACCCTGAAACATTCTTCAGGCTTCAAGAAACCTCAGAAGTGGTGTGATCGTGCTGAATATGGTTGGGAAGCATAGATGTATACATGCTCACCCAGGGTCCCTCCCCTTCCCATCTCCTCCAGGCCCATCTTTGGCCATTTGGGAGGAGTGGGTGGGTCAATATCACCATATATGCCTGCCCCCCCCTCCAGGAAACCCTTCAAGGGTCATCAAGAAACATAAAACCCTGGTTGAGAAAGCCTGCCTAAACCTCTCCAAAGTTTTTCTGGAGGGTGGGGAGATAAATAGTTTCGGTTAAAGTACAGAGATATCTGCTGATGATCCTTACTAAAAGCAGACTGGTCTGGTTTCTTTTCAGGATTTTCTTTTTTAAAAAGAAGGGATTTTTGAATTAAAGTAGACCAAACACTTCTCTTCAGGGAATCACTTACAATTAAATACTTTAAAAGTAATGCCTTGTTCCACCTCTTTAAAGTCCAAACCAATTTAGCATTAGTGGATACATTTTGCCTCTGGCTTTTTTCAGAGAGAGGGAAGGATTTAAAGTGTATTGAAAATGGAGATAATCTCACATGTATTTTATGCACTGGAATAACTTTTCTCTGCTGATTTTCTTGGCTTTAAAAGGTAAAAGTATCCCCTGTGCAAGCACCGAGTCATGTCTGACCCTTGGGGTGACGCCCTCTAGCGTTTTCATGGCAGACTCAATATGGGGTGGCCTTGCCATTCCCTTCCCCAGTCATTACCATTTACCCCCCAGCAAGCTGGGTACTCATTTTACCAACCTCGGAAGGATGGAAGGCTGAGTCAACCTTGAGCCGGCTGCTGGGATTGAACTCCCAGCCTCATGGTCAGAGCTTCAGACAGCATGTCGGCTGCTTTACCACTCTGGGCCACAAGAGGCTCATTTTCTTGGCTTTAGCTCAATACAATTTCTTCTCCAAAAGGGTCTCTGAATTAGTTAAGATGCTGTATCGCTGTGGTCCCCAACCTTTTTGAGGCTGGGGACCGGTGGCAGCAGGGAGGGCGATTGCTCGGCCGCGCATGGCGCATCCAGCTAAGAGCTGTGCCCCATGTCGGTGTGTATGTGTGTGTGTGTCTTACAACTTTTCTTGCAGGCTACAGTATCCCATGCCATACTGTATACTACTCTGGAGGTCCTCCCCACAAGCAACAATTGCCCATAAAACACGCCTTCTTGAAGTGACCCCCAACTTATGGAATGGCCTGGCTGAGGGGCTTAAGAGGGCTCCCACTTTCATGGCTTGCCAAAAACTTAGCAAAACTAAGTTATTCAAGGGTTTTTGATGTTGATTTATCGGATCGGTAGAACCACCCCTCTCAGCACATGCACCAAATTATTCACAAAGTTACGTAGATATATTTTCAGTGACTGTAGTTTATATTACCGCATTCAGTTTGCTGAAACTGGGGTCCTACTATGCAATTTTTGCATTATACAAGTTATGTTAATCCTTAACTCTTTTCTGATTGGTTCTATCATTGCAATTGAATGTTTACTGAATAGCCCATCCTGTCAATTGCATTGACTCACTTTGTGTAATCCACCTTGAATCCCAATGAGAAAGGCAGCCTACAAATGAATACATAAATAAATTCTGGTGTAAACAATTACTGGAGAATGTGACAAGTTTAAAGGGGACAATGGAGCCACTGAAATTTTCCATGCTTTTCTTTTTCTTGGCTTCGTCATCAGCCAAAAGGGAGACGGCAACCAAGAAGGCAGGAAAAGGCTGTGATGGGGAAGGGCAACCATGAAAGAGCTATAAAAGGTTTTTTTAAGTGCAAGGAGGTGTCACTGGCAGCCAAGATCCAGTTAATTCGTGCCATAATATTCCCCATTACTTCCTAAGGGTGTGAAAGTTGGACAATGAAGAAAGCTGGCAGGAAGAAAGTGAAGTTGCGGGAGAATTTTATGGATACCACGGACTGCCAAAAAGACAAATACATTCATTCAAATCAAGCCAAAATCTCTCCCTAGAAACTGAATTGACTGCACTGAAACTATTGTACCAAGGTCACATTATGAGAAATGTCACTGGAAAAGACAATCATGGGAGGTGCCTGGAAGAGAGGAAGACCAAACATGAAATGGGTTGACTCAATCAAGGAAGCCAACAGCCCTGAGGTTACAAGACCTGAGAATTCTTGCAATAGGGCATTTTGGAGGACATTAATTTATAGGGTCTCCATCAGTCAGAAGTGACCTGAGACCACACCACGTAAACTAGCCGATTTTAAGGAGCCAGGCCAGATTGTTGGAAAGCCTCGTTCCAGTGACTCACAGAGCTGGACCGAAACCGTGGTATGTTGGAGAAAGTTACTTCCGTACATATTTACTCTTTCTACATCCCAGAGCAAGTTTTACAATGAAAACGTGCTCTGCTCTGCTGTCTCTCAGCCAGTCTGAATCTTGGTGGGGGTGAGTGAAGATTTGCCTTGTTTAGGCCTTAAATGACCTCTTTTTTCTGAAAACCGGCAGACTGTATTTGAATGAGCTCATTTTGTTTAATGGGTGTTTTGATGTGTACAACCTCTCAAGCACTTACAATGTTGAACGTTTGTTGTCGCTGTTAGGTGCGAAGTCGTGTCCGACCCATCGCGACCCCATAGACAATGATCCTCCAGGTCTTCCTGTCCTCTACCATTCCCCGGAGTCCATTTAAGTTTGCACCGACTGCTTCAGTGACTCCATCCAGCCACCTCATTCTCTGTCGTCACCTTCTTCTTTTGCCCTCAATCGCTCCCAGCATTAGGCTCTTCTCCAGGGAGTCCTTCCTTCTCATGAGGTGGCCAAAGTATTTGAGTTTCATCTTCAGGATCTGGTCTTCTAAGGAGCAGTCCGGGCTGATCTCCTCTAGGACTGACCGGTTTGTTCGCCTTGCAATCCAAGGGACTCGCAAGAGTCTTCTCCAGCACCAGAGTTCAAAAGCCTCAATTCTTTGATGCTCGGCCTTCCTTATGGTCCTTCCTTATGGTGTTTAATGTTAGACATAACTAATGTTTAGTTGAAGAGACTGAAACGGAAGCTTTCTAGATGCTGAACCATAATATTTGCATTTTGGCCAAAGTTCAGCCCTGGGGTCATGGGAGGCAAGGATGATAAAAAATCTTTGGAATCAAACGTTCATATCCTCCGACAGTTCAAATGATTCCAGTGCTAATTTATTTGATTGAAATGCGATGTTCTATGGAAGCTTTTATCTTATTTTATCTTTGTGGGCTTTTATTCTGACGGCTTTATGGATTGAAGCATTCCTTTGCTTGTTGTGGTTTTGAATTGGTATTGTAAAACACTTATTGAAATGGTATATAAAGTGGTATATATACTGAAGTGGCATATAAATCTACTACATATCTAAATGTGCAGTCTATGTATTGAAGTTGCAGCTGGCGTCTGCACATCTGGTGTCTACACCACACAGCTTATCGTCCTCGAGCCCTAGAACTGCTTGTTTCAGACATAAATTAAGCACTGAAAATAATCAAGACTGAAAAATACCAGCACTGAGTGGAATTAGATTAATCTGTCTGTCTCGCCTTCAATGACATGGACTACCGGTAACAGTAGCTGCTGGTGAACTTGAGACCCAGCAAGCTCTGCCTCAAAGCTAATATAATTATTTGAATTCAGGAGAGAATAGATGTTAATACTTAACATGTATATCGCGCTTCCATATTTGAAGCATTCCACCTGTATTATCTTGCCTCAATCTTCCCTCCCTCCCTCCCTCCCTCCCTCCCTCCCTCCCTCCCTCCCTCCCTCCCTCTTTCTTTCTTTCTTTCTTTCTTTCTTTCTTTCTTTCTTTCTTTCTTTCTTTCTTTCTTTCTTTCTTTCTTTCTTTCTTTCTTTCTTTCTTTCTTTCTTTCTTTCTTTCTTTCTTTCTCTTTGCCAATGCATTATTAGCTACTCCGGGTGGAATCAGGGAGATATCTAACATGACCAGAGACAGGATAAATCAAAGCAAACTAACCAAAGGTAAAGGTAAAGGTATCCCCTGTGCAAGCACTGAGTCTTGGGGTGACACCCTCCTGCGTTTTCATGGCAGACTCAATACGGGGTGGTTTGCCATTCCCTTCCCCAGTTATTAAGCTGGGTACTTGGGGTGACGCCCTCCAGCATTTTCATGGCAGACTCAATACGGGGTGGTTTGCCAGTGTCTTCCCCTGTCATTACTGTTTTACCCCCCAGCAAGCTGGGTACTCATTTTACCGACCTCGGAAGGATGGAAGGCTGAGTTGACCTTGAGCCAGTTGCTGGGATCGAACTCCCAGCCTCATGGTCAGAGCTTTCAGACAGCATGTTGGCTGCCTTACCACCCTGCACCACAACACAGTCCTAGAAAGAACTGTCTTCAACTGCTTGCTAGAGATTGAAAGTGAGGGAGCCAGGGGCACCTCCCTGGGAAGATCGTTCCAGAATCATGGAGCTGCCACTGAAAAGGCCCTTCCTTGTAGAAATACAGCAAGTTGCCCCTTGCTCAGGCCACTGTGGGCAATGAATAAAGTGGATTTCCAAATAGGGCTTTAGGATTATTTGTTCATTTGTTGTGTGGGTTGTATAGTGTAGCCTGGAGATCCGAGGATTGTCTGGCAGCCAGACAAGGGACGTTCAGGGGTGGTTTCCCATTTTCTGCCTTCACATCATGACCTCTAGTATTGCTTGGAAAAGCTACCAGCCAGATTCTTGGAGGACTCCTGTATAAATATGGGGATATCACCAATTGTCTGTTGATAATTTAATTATTTAACTTGTTTTAATGATTTTAACTGATGTGTATTTTAACAATGTTGTCAACCTCCCTGAGATGGGTGTGCCAATAAAGGTGAGGGCCCTGACAGAGCTGTCACAGTTCTGCAGGGCCTGCAAGACGGATCTCTTCTGCCAGGCCTTTGGTAGAGGCTAGGCCAAGGGAGATCAGGCCCCACCCTGCAGAAGCTCCATGTGCCGGACATCTGGCCAGGGACTACCTCCCCCAGGGGGGGTGTATGTTGCTGTCATGGGGCATGGATGGGTAGGGGTAAGGTTACAGAATTTGATTGTGCCATCATTATTGTTGTGATTTTATTCGTTTTAAGGATTTTACTGTAAACCGCCACGGTTCCAGCAGAGTCCAGGAGTGGTGGCTAACAACAGCTAATATAAATAAATCATAAAAATAAATAAATGTCTTGTCCTTCTGAAAAGGCTTGCAATGGGAGCGTTTGGGAAGTCTCAGCCCTGTTCTTCGGCAGTTTTGGAGAGTAGAAAGAACACTGATAAAGGGCACTCTTTGAGAAGTCGAGAGCCTGGGGAAACACCTTGGCTTGGATCTGAGGGTCTGCTAATAGGATCACCTTGTTCTTCAAGTATTGAAGGGGAAGGGAAGGGGTGGGGGGGGGGGGCGAACCCACACGAAACACACAAAACACCCTGTTTACCAGCCTGGAGTGGCCAGCTTAAGTGCTCCTGGGAGCAGTGCTCAATACTTTATATGACATCATTGGAAGATGTGGCAGGTAGATAATGGCTCTACACCCCCCCCCCCCTTCAAGGGTGTTCTTAGTAGACATCGTCCGTAAAGACTTTCAGTTCCCTAAATCCATTGAAATAGAAATGAAGGTTCAGAAGCTGCTGAGCATTCAGAGACTGTTTCTGATTAGAGGAAGAAATGCGAGACGCGAGTCTTTTGAAGGATCAATTATTTAGTTATTCCTCCAGGGATCCAGACGGCTATGGATGAGAATAATTGGTACGGGGGTGACGGGTTACGCGCTGCGTTCTACTGCTTTTACAACCAGGCATTTCTAAATCTATCAGCAGAAGCTATGCATACAGTTTAGCAGCGTGGTGCCAATGTGTTACCAGAACAGGTAAATTAGATACGTCTGGGGAGACCCAGAAACCAATCACCACCCAGACTGTTGTGTCTACGGCCCTGCCAAGGGCTGAGCTTGAGGCCTGCGGAAGAATTGAAAATCCAAGCCACTGATTGGCTCATGGCTGGCTGGGTTCCCTGTGGGTAGCCACAGCGTGACTGGCCGGCTCACGGCAGGATCCTCCATGGATCCAATCAGTTCAAACTGCCATGGATCCAATCCCCTGCAGTCACAGGTAGATCCATTGTTCACTGTTTGTATATATTGGGGGTTTTTTGGGTGGGATTCTCACTGAATTCTTGGTGCTCTCCTGTGCTATGTACTGTCGCCAATAAAGCAATGAATGTTTCCAGTGTGCCCGTGTTTGTTGACCCACAGATTTAAGAGAGACTGTGAAGCTCTACGAAGTCTATTAAGAGCCTCTTGTGGCGCAGAGTGGTAAGGCAGCAGACATGCAGTCTGAAAGCTCCGCCCATGAGGTTGGGAGTTCGATCCCAGCAGCCGGCTCAAGGTTGACTCAGCCTTCCATCCTTCCGAGTCCGGTAAAATGAGTACCCAGCTTGCTGGGGGGTAAACGGTAATGACTGGGGAAGGGAATGGCAAACCACCCCATATTGAGTCTGCCATGAAAACGCTGGAGGGCGACACCCCAAGGGTCAGACATGACTCGGTGCTTGCACAGGGGATACCTTTACCTTTTTATGAAGCTCATTAGTTGAGATTTGCCAGTTACTACCTCGCAGGGTTGCTGTGAGGGTGAGTATGGCCAGAATTTCACAGCAAGTTTCCCCTCCCCTGACACACTGATCTGAATCATCACCAAGATCATGATTATGGGGTTTGTCCCCAGCGTTGGGGAAAGGCACAGAGTTCCCATTTCTCTCCAGGAGTAATCATCTTTGAAAGACGGGAAAAGCGCTGCCAATTTGCTATTAATAAAAAAAAAAAGAAAGCTGAAGTGATGGTAGAAATCCTAGAAAATATCTTATAATCAACTATACAACACATGGGGAAGAGATGGAGGGAAATATCTCAGAGAAATAAATTGTACTAAGTGAAGCTCCAAAAATGTCTTTATAAAAATATTTATTATAAAAAAAGAGGGGGGAAAGGGAACAGGGTTCCTTTTGGATTCAAAAGGTGATGGGAAACGTGGGGGGGGGGGGAAGACAAAGCAGGGAAAACACATAAGAACGGCATAGAAATGTTCAAATGAAAAGCAATACAGTTCCAATACATGTTACCAAGGCTGTAGCAGGTTCCTCAGGGCATGCACAGAGTTCCTAGCAGGAACAAGAGGGTGAAGGGGTTGTTAATTCCTACCCAATTTTCCATGGTCTAAGTTTCTGAAGACTGAAAACTTTTTTTACAGCGGTGGTCCCCAACCACCGGGCTGCGGCCCGGTGTCGGGCCGTGAAGGCACTGATACCGGGCCGCGGCTCCCTCTCCCCGCCCCCCCCCCACAGTAAGAAACTTCCCAGGCTGCAAGCTTGCAGCCCGGCAAGCTTCTTACTGTGGGAAGGGGGGAGAGGGAAGCAGGGCCGTGCACGCGCAATGCATGCGCAACCGAAAACGCACATGCGCAGCACTTTTGCAAAAAGTGCGAAAACACGCATGCGTGCCATGCGCAGCCAGGCAATCTCCCTCCCTGCTGCTGCCGGTCCCCAGCCTGAAAAAGGTTAGGGACCACTGTTTTACAGGGTTAAAGAGGAAAGAAAACCAGTGTGGTGTATTGGCTAAAGAGTTCTGGATTAATACCTGGAAGACTCAGGTTCGAATTCTGACTCATGCTATGGAAACTCGGTGGGTGACCTTTTGAGCCAGTCACTCACTCAGGATAGAACGGAGGAGAGGAGAATGATATATTTGTGTCCCCTTTGGGGAGAAAATCAGGTATAAACAAAATGTATAAATAAATATTGTTTCAGGGATTTAGGAGTGCACATTTTCCGCCTGACTGCTGCTATCCAAAAATTGTCCAGATGGGTCACACAAAAATATCGAAGTTGTGCATTACTAGAAGGTAATTTTGGAACAGCTTGAGCTGGGACAGAAACCTCTTAAGCCAGGCTGACCCCGACCACAGTGAACCAAGATATATGAACTGTGTAATGCAAAGACATCTACAATTCAGTTCTGTGCAAAGACATTCATGTAACCCTAAAAAACAGATCTACCCCCTCCCACCTTTCCCACCTCCCCTGCCGTGACTTCAAATCTCTGCTTGGGCTTCAAAGTCAGGAAGGGTGTATACCCATGGAATTGGTAGAGCTTCTCTCGAGGAATTCTGGGAAGTGTAGTTCGGACAGATCCTGGCTACCCCCCCTAGGAATCCCCAGGGCTCCCCGGGACGATCGAATCAAGTCTGCCAACTTTGACAGCGCGCGCCACAACAGGCAGGGATCGGACCGGTGGAGCTCTCCCCACTGAACTGCTGCCTGTCTCGCAGCCAAGCAATGCGGCGCCGGAGCGCCCGCGAAATCGGCTTCCCCCGCTGTTTCATCCGGCAGCGACGGCGGGGAGGGGAGAAGGTAAGGGGGAGGAGCCGGAGGTAAGGGGCGGTCCGGTTCTCGGCGCGCTCCCTCCTGCTTCTGGCCGCGCCAGGTATAGAACCCAGAACCAGCGGGAGGAAATTGACCACGAGGAGGCAGCGCCGAGCCGGCCGGGCCGAAGGAGCCCCGACCTCCCCGGGCCCGGCGCCTTCGCCCAGCGGGCCAAGCCCCTTTCCCCTCCCACGGAGGTCGCCGGGTTTGCCCTGACCCCTCCGCCTCCGGGGCTTGGCGGATCGCAGGCGGGCGGCCAGGCAGAGGGGCGCGTCCGCCGCTGGACAGCAGACAGGCGGGCAGGCAGCCCAGCAGGGCAGGGAACCTCCTCCGACGGTCCCGGGCAGCAGCGGGCGGAGCTCCGGTGGCCGGGCCGGAGAGGCGGCTTGGGCGGAAAGGCTCGAGGGCCGCCGCCGCCGCGTCTCGGGCTGCTTCGGGGGGCTCTGCGAGCGGGCGAGGCGCAAGGGCTCCAAGCGCAAAGAGAGCCTTGCCCGGCTCGCCGTCTCCAGCCGGATCCTTCCGGGCTCCTTCGCCCCGGACTTTAGACGATTCCCAGCCGGGTTGCCGCCCGGCCCCTTCGCGGATTTGCGGGCGTCTCGCTATGGGACAGGCCGGGTCCCGGGGCTCGGAGGGGTTGACCGGGAGGCATTGGGGGGCCAGCCCAGTTTAGCCCCGGGGCGACATCGGCTTGGTTGCCCGCCCCGTCGAACCAGAGGCTCGCTATGACCGACATGAAGGCCACGGGGGACAGCCGGGCTCGCGCCTCCTCCGGCGACCCCCGAGACGGCTCGCTCCTCCTGCGCGCCGCCCGCCCCTCGGAGCTGGGCTCCTTCCGCAAGGAGGCCGTCGAGGCGCTCGACCTGTCCCTGGAGGGGCTGCTCTATCCCAAAAGCAGCGACGATGAGGAGGAGGAAGAAGAAGAGGAGGAGGAGGAGGACGGCAACGACGCCGAGCCCAAGGCGCACCCCCGGGAGGAGGAGAGCGCCAGGGGTAACTCCGCCTCGATCCGGCCGAGCGGCGGCTCCGCAGCGGACAAGGATGCCTTGGACCGGGTCCTAGACACCTTCCTGGCGCCCGCCGCCTCCCCGGCCAGCCCCCCGGCCGCCTGGCCCTTCTTCGGCTCCGACGTCGCCGACTTCCCCGGCGCGCTGATGAACCGCCGCGGCCCCGACGGCAAAGCGGACGCCGCCTCGCCCGCCAACGCGACTCCCCTCCTGCCGCCGCCGCCGCTTTCCCCGACGGCCGCCGCTTCGCCCTGGAAGGCAGCGCGGGACGCCGACGGCGCCGCCTTCAAGAGCCCCCGCGGGAAGGGAGCGGCGCCCGCCGACGCCTCCAAAGGCGAACCCGCCTTTGCGCCGCGGGACCCGTCGGATATGGAGGCGGCGAACGGCGGCAGCAACAGCCTGGCGGCCGCCGCGCCGTCGGAGCGCGCTCCGCGGGCCGGCGGCGACTTCCTCAGCATGCCCCTCCTGCCGCTCAACTCGGCTTACTTGGCCGCCCGGACTCGGCAGCTGCTGGACGTGGAGGAGTACGAGCGGGGCGGCCCCTTCGGCGGCCCGCAGCCGCGCCTCGCCTCGCCGCCCGCCTGCGCCCTGCCGGACTTCGGGCCCTACGCCTACTCGCCCAAGGAGGGCCCGCCGCACTACCTCTTCGCCGGCGACTTCCAGCCGGGTCTCAAGATCAAAGAAGAAAGCCTCGGGGGGGCGGCGGGGGCGGCGGCCCCCCCGTCGGGCCAACACGGTGGCGGCGGCGGCGCCTACTTGGGCGGCAAAAGCTCGCCGCTGGCTCTCGGCGTCCCCTGCGCGGACTACGCGGCCCTGAGCGCGGCGCCCCCGCAGCCCAAGCCCCCGGGAGGTGGCGGCCCTCACGACGCCTCCTCCGTCTCTTCTTCTTCGCTGGAGGCCGTGCTCTACAAAGCCGAGGCCGCCGCCGCTGCAGCCGCCGCCTCTTACGGACCAGCGCCTTGCAAAGCCTCCACCAGCTGCATCGTGGCCCGGGACAGCCTGCCGTCTACCTCCAGCACGGCGTCGCCGGCCTTGTACCAGCCGCTGGCCCTGCACGGCCCGCCGCCGCTGGGCTTGCCGCCCGCGGGCATCAAAGACGGCTTCCCCCAGCTCTACCCACCGTATCTCAGCTATATAAGGTAGGAGGGGTGATTCCTCCCCCCCCCCCGTCAAGTTTATTAGGGGCTGCTTAAAGGACTTTAGGCGGATTCCTTGCCTTGCAGACCTGAAAGGTAGGGTTGCCAGCTCTTTGTTGGGAAATAGCAGGGGGTATTTGGTGGGTGGGGCCAGGAATGGGCGGGGTTTGGGACGGGGAGGGACCTCGAGTGGCGTATAATGCGGTGGAGACCGCCCTCTAGAGCAGCCATTTTCTCCAGGGGAGCTGGTCTCTTTAGTCTGGAGAAGAGCTATAATTCCAGGGGATCCCCAGGTCCCACCTGGGGACTGGCATCCCTCATTAGTCAACTTTAAAAGAAAATGCCAACTTGCATGGTGGCATCCAGATGTGGGTGGATCTGGCACTGTAGGATCCACCAGTAGGATTTTCTGACAGGGAAAGGCAAGAACGGAACAATTGTGTGTGTTCAGTCAGGTCCCTTCCCTCTGATGGTGGCTTTAGGATTGCGGTAACAATATACCATGTCTGGATGCAGCCTGTACTGACGTAGCCTGGATACGGATGACTTTGGGGGAAAACTAGCGGAGAGGTGAGAAGGCCCATTGTCGATTAAGAGCGCAGATGCGTTTGGCAGATCCTGAAGGATGCGCAATATAGCCGTGATGCTACCTTTGGCTCAGAGCAGAGAAGGTCATTAACAGTTCCTTTCTGTTAGGATCAGCTTGCCTTGAAATTAGGATGCTTTGGGCTGATCCTGCATTGAGCAGGGGGTTGGACTAGATGGCCTGTATGGCCCCTTCCAACTCTATGATTCTATCATTCTTCTATGAAATGACTGACCGCTTCCGGTCAACCTTAGTCCATTCAGACCTGTGTGGTCCGCGAAGGGGCAGGTGACCTAAGTAAAACCCCACCCGCAGGTGACGACACTGGTGTGCCAGCAAATGAAAGGAAAGCAGGGTTGTACTTGGCCGAATGCATGGGGAGCAAACCCAGGTCAGCAGGGTCCGGAGACGGGGAGTCAGCCCTGTCTCCCATGCTGACGGCTGGCCGAGGTTGCTTGCACGCTCAGCAAAATGTTGTGGCATGCTGCTGTTCGGTGCCCTTAATGATTGGGTATTCAAGGCCTGTGACAGGTGCTCCTGGGACGAGGGCAGAAGACGTCCCCAGCTGTGTTGCCTGAGGCCTGGCTTTCTCTACAAGGGCCCATTCCGCACACATAGGATAATGCACTTTCAGTGTGCTTTGGCAGCTGGATTTTCCTGTGCGGAACAGGAAACTCTGCTTCTAAAGTGCATTATTTATTGTATGCGGAAGAGGCAGGATTTTGTGAAATCCTAGTGTTTCTTGACCGCCCTGGAAATGTTTCCTGAAGGGGTGGGAGTTAATTAATTTTCTAACTTGTTTAAAATTTGTTAAACATTGATCAGGTGATGTGAGCGCATATGGTCATGTGAACCTGCCCCTCCTCCCAAATTGGCCAGCGATGGGCCTGGAGGGGGTGGGAAGGGGAGGGGCCTAGCTGGGCATGTACACAGCTATGCTTCCCAGCCACATTCTGCACGATTGCACCACTTCTGGGGTTTCTTGAAGATTGAAAAACATTTCAGGGGTTTCTCAATGGTAAAAATGTTGAGAAAGGCTGCCTGAGGACCTTGAAAGGAGAGGTGTGTCTAATGTTGATGACTTACCCACCTTTAACATCCTGCAGCCTTGCACCTCTGCAGCGGAAAGGCTAAATGAGAGTTGCAAATTAGTCTTCCTTACTGTTGCCACTGATAGGTCAGGAAACCTTTAACGTGGCTGTTTTGTTTTTCCAGGCGCACACATCTAAAACAGAGGAAAGCCTGAATCAGGGTTAGTCAAACTGCGGCCCTCCAGATGTCCATGGACTACAATTCCCAGGAGCCCCCTGCCAGCATTCGCTGGCAGGGGGCTCATGGGAATTGTAGTCCATGGACATCTGGAGGGCCGCAGTTTGACTAACCCTGGGGGGCAGGCCTAAGCAGGGGCAGAATCCTGTTGAAGACTGCTCAGTGGACCTTATTGCCAGGGAAATGTTTTTAGGACTGCACTGTCGTTAACTGGTGAGGTCTTCTCCTCGTAGACGACCCAGCCGTTCACTTCCACAGTGTGGCAAAGTGTGTGGTGTCAAAAAAGAAGAAGTGAATTCCGTAGCGCCTTAAGGCTAACAAAATTTGTGGTAGGATAGGAGCTTTTGGGAGTGACTCATGAAAATCCAGATTTTGTTAGTCTTCAAAGTGTTACTGGACTCTTATTTGCACGATTACCTATTGATTGGGAGCACAGGCCATGAATAAGTTACAGTCCTGACCGGTCTGTGTAATTAATTATAACGAATGTTCATTGCAGTCTTTTACATGAGGATTTTATTGTTAGGCACTTTTTGTTTCCACAGATTATTTTTTCATTAACAGGGGAGGGGGCTTGTTACAGACAAAATATCTTTTCTGTGGCAGTCTGTACTTCCCCAGAAGTCCCCCCCATACACACACACAACAGAGTCCATTTTAAAAGTAAAGATTGTTTAGATTAAATTTCTTCTCACAAAAAGGGCAGCATTCATTCTTGCCAATTATGGATAGAGCTGCTAAAAACTAAGCCTTTCATAAAATGGTTACCATCTGGAAGAAGGCAAGGAGTAGTTCCTGTTGGCAACAGAGGACAGGGCCCTCAGTAATAGGTTTAAACTACGTGTAGAATGGTACTGGCTAGATATCAGGAAAAGTTTTTCACATAGTAGTTCATAAGTGGGATTGGCTGCCTAAGGAGGTGGTGACCTGCCCCTCGCTGGCAGTCTTCAATCAGCAGCTGGACAGGTAGTTCTCATGGAGGCTTTGGGATGATCCTGCATCGAACGGGGTTGGACTAGATGGCCTCGAAGGCCCCTTCCAACTCTAGGATTCTATAAATTGTGAAGTGATGACATAGAACTTTGTATGCGTTATGAGTAAATCCAGATCACTCTATCAGCTGTAAATCTGGTAGTAGTAAATCTGGGCCTGCCAATAACATGTTCACACTTCTTGGTATTCGGGCTAAGTGTTCTCAAAGGAGAATTCCAGCCGATTCTTGTGCGTTAATAGGGAAAAGCAATTTAACACATAGAATAAAATATTATATTTTGCGCTTTGGGGCTATCAAATAGTTGTAAGCAACCATTCCAAGGATCTGGTGATTGGCACCCAACAAAATTAAGAGAAAAAAACCCTTCAAAACTCTGCCATTAAGGGAATACTCTGTAGCCACCCAAACTCTGCATGTGCATTCAAACGAACTTTCAGAAACTTGTAATCTTGAACAGCATTATCTAGCAAAAGATGAAAATGGGAATGCTAATTAAAAAATGGGATATTAAATCATGCACGTAGCAGTTTAAGGCTATAACAGTGACTGTTCCTTCAGCAAGCAGGTACTATGAGTTGGGTCCTACCAGCTAGGGGTAGTCAAACTGCAGCGCTCCAGATGTCCATGGACTACAATTCCCATGAGCCCCTGCCAGCTTCTGCTGGCAGGGGCTCCTGGGAATTGTAGTCCATGGACATCTGGAGGGCCGCAGTTTGACTACTCTTGGAAGTAGAACATTCCCTGACTCCTTATTCTCAACTCCTCTCCCACATTTTGTGCCCTGAAAAGGCTATACTGGGGACCCATATGGACAACGAGGTCCGTGCGGTGGGTTGGGGTGGGATGGGGCTGGGGGATGGAGGCAATTCATCTAAGAAGCCCCTCTTGTGGCAGTGGAGAGGAATTAGGATCCATCGGTGTATTTCTTGTGGGACGATATTGTGAGTGAAACATTTTAGCAAGCCGTAAGCTGATCGGAAGATATCAGAAAGAGACCTCTGTCTGCAAAACAAGTCTTTCTCCTACTTGAGCTGCGTTCCGATTGAGCGATAGTCCTCGGATATGCGTCAGATGAATTCCATTGAAGTCAGTGGAGATGACCTGGCAGCATTTAATTGGCTTGGAACTTCTTCGGACAGTGATATTTAGAGAGGAAAGGAGGAAGACTGGTGCTCCCATCCAAGCCTACCATGATCGGAGGGGAAGAATACGTGTTTGGGTGTGAGTGGACTTTTGGGAGGTGAGGTTCTCTTCCCCCCCCCCCCCAACCACTGCTATATGTCCTACTTGATACACCAACTAGCAGAACCAAGTCAGAATGGATCATGGTTTGGACCACAGAAGGTGTGCTACACCTTGAGAACAATTGATGTGGTAATTCTGCTTTAGAAATAAGCTTGTGAGGTTGTAGTTAAAGGGCGAATGTTTTAGAAACTATTTTACTTAGCAGTGCTGTCCGTTTGGGGTGGTTTAATCAGTCGGTCCAGCGGTTTATGCTTTAGCAAATATATCTGGGGACCATGGGGAATTTGAGGTGAAGTGGGTTTGGTTTTGTCAGGTTGTTGTAACAGGGAAGGAAAAAGAAAACCCAAAAGACAGTCTTTCTTTTTAACAAGCGCCAGTTTTTGTTGACCGAAATGCAGGTTCCCTTGGGCTTGCTTTCGTAGCTGACATAAATAACTCAGCGGAAACTTTAGTAGTATGCAAAATGTACGTTGGTTAATCAATCAGAATTCAGATGAATCATCAACTAGAATTAATTTAACTGTTTGACGGTCCTGATGGTTGTGCTGGGCTGATTATCCTCCAGTGGATCCTTCCGAATAGCAAATACATTTGACATACCTCTATTTTAAATTTGATTATTATTATCAAGTGGTGGGATTTCAGAGTTCTTGAAATAGAACTTCCTCAGTTCTCAGTAGCAGGGTCAGCACTTCTAGATGGCCCCCGGCCATATGCCTCATGGAACAGCTGTCTTGCAGGCCCTACAGCAGGGGTAGTCAACCTGTGGTCCTCCAGATGTCCGTGAACTACAATTCCCATGAGACCCTGCCAGCAAACGCTGGCAGGGGCTCATGGGAATTGTAGTCCACTGACATCTGGAGGACCACAGGTTGGCTACCCCTGCCCTACAGAACTGATTAAGTTCCCGCAGGGCCCTGAACTGTTTTAGCAGAGCATTCCACCAGTGGGGCCAAGGCCAAAAAGGTCCTGGCCCTGGCTGAAGACAATTGCACCCCCTTTGGGCCAGGGATCCTAAACAGATTTTAGTCCACTGGTCTTAATGCTCTTTGTGGGATGCAATCTAGCTGCCGTGCTTCAGACCAAGACGTCCTGTGCAATAAAATGCACGGGATTGCTGAATTCCAGAGCTGTTCTGCTCACTTTAGGTGAGAGAGTTGATTTTTGTATTCATGGGTGGCTAGGCAGTCTTCCTTGACGTTCAAGCAATAGTCCTCTCTGGACAAGGTAATCCCATAGGTCTCTTGGATGTTGTGCTCCTGTGAAGAATTGCTGACTTACGAACCCTCTTCCTTGCCTCCGTCCTCCTTGAAACGGATTATCGGTTCGTGCAGGGCCTGGCAAACTGGCTACTTGCTGCTGTGGGTTAGAGGAACCTCCACGTTCAGAGGCAGTAAACAGAGTAGCACTTGTACTTACCTCATTGTCCTTTTGACTTGGAGTTCTTGAATAGAGCAAGAGTCAGCCCTCTTGCAGGAAATCACTACCACGGCTGACCATGTAGCAGCTGCTAAAGTAGAAGAAGAAAAAGAGTTGGTTCTTATATGCCAC
Organism: Paroedura picta; assembly: GCF_049243985.1. Lineage (NCBI taxonomy): Eukaryota > Metazoa > Chordata > Lepidosauria > Squamata > Gekkonidae > Paroedura > Paroedura picta. The sequence continues at coordinate 15,721,069 of NC_135374.1, read as the reverse complement.
TTTTCTCTACCCAAAGGAGGCTCAGTGGCTTACATTTGCCTTTTCCTCTCCCCACAACAGACACCCTGTGAGGGAGGTGGGGCTGAGAGAGCTCTGATATTATTGAAGAAGAAGAGTTGGTTCTTATATGCCGCTTTTCTCTCCCCAAAGGAATCTCAAAGCAGCTTACAATCTTGTTCCTTTTCCTCTCCCCACAACAGACACCCTGTGAGGTGGGTGAGGCTGAGAGAGCCCTGATATCCCTGCTCAGTCAGAACAATTTTATCAGTGCCGTGGTGAGCCCAAGGTCACCCAGCTGGTTGCATGTGGGGGAGTGCAGAATCGAACCCAGCATACCAGATTAGAAGTCCGCACTCCTAACTGCTACACCAAACAAGCTCTCAGTCTCAAAGTAGTAATCTACTTTACTGGGGGCAACATTTGTGAAAGTCCTGGGCCTCCACACCCTTGGCTGGCCTTTCAGAACAGCTGGTTGGCCATTGTGTAAAACAGTCTGGGACTAGATGGGTCACTGGCATGGCTCCTCTTATCTTTATTTATTTTTATTTTATTACATTTTTGTACCGCTGTCCCGTGCAGCTCAGGGCAAGTTTACTGTGAGTGTTCACGGTTCATAATTCACTATGACACTAATTCAATACAACAATACACTAACGGATTTGAACTCATAACGTTACAAACATTACAACATAGTCTTATAAACTGTGTAACGTTTCAACCATTAACTGCACAACTGTAAGTGCATTCTTTGCTGAGTGTGTGGCCGGGTCAGGAGTCGCCCTGTGCAGAATCTGTTGGGTGCAATTGATGGTAGGGAGGGTGGGCTTCAGGGGTATCTAGTGATGTTTCATTGGCCTTGACCAAAAGCTTGGTGGAAGAGCTCTATTTTGTAGGCCCTTGTCAATTGTGTGTTAACTTTCTAAGCATGGTGAGAGCTAGTTACCCAAGGAAAAGACTTCCCCTTTCAGCATTGCCGGTGAAGTCTCTTTGTGATTCTGTTTATTATTGGTTAACGAAGGTCATTGCATCCGGCCCTCTCAATTCCTGGCAAATAGATGGGGAAGAAATGGAGGTAGTGACAGATTTTATTTTCCTGGGCTCCAAGATCACTGCAGATGGGGACTGCAGCAAAGAAATTAAAAGACGCTTGCTCCTGGGGAGGAAAGCTATGGCAAATTTAGATAGCATCCTAAAAAGCAGAGACATCACCCTGCCAACAAAAGTGCATTTAGTCAAGGCTATGGTCTTCCCAGTTGCAATCTATGGCTGTGAAAGTTGAACCATAAGGAAGGCCGAGCGTCAAAGAATTGAGGCTTTTGAACTCTGGTGCTGGAGAAGACTCTTGCGAGTCCCTTGGACTGCAAGGCGAACAAACCGGTCAGTCCTAGAGGAGATCAGCCCTGACTGCTCCTTAGAAGGCCAGATCCCGAAGATGAAACTCAAATACTTTGGCCACCTCATGAGAAGGAAGGACTCCCTGGAGAAGAGCCTAATGCTGGGAGTGATCGAGGGCAAAAGAAGAAGGGGACGACAGAGAATGAGGTGGCTGGATGGAGTCAATGAAACAGTCGGTGCTTGCTTAAATGGACTCTGGGGAATGGTAGAGGACAGGAAGGCCTGGAGGATCATTGTCCATGGGGTCGCGATGGGTCAGACACGTCTTCGCACCTAACAACAACAAGGGCCAAATTAGGCAGTGCAACAACTTTTCTTTCAATAACAAACTCTGAGTTTGAGGGGGTGGTGTTGAAGAGTAAAAGAGGCAGAAGTGGCCTCAGCCTGTGCATTATTCTGTGTATCTGCTCATCCCTCATTTGTTCAGTTCTAAAACTGTTAGGAAAGTAAGGTGGAGGAAATGTGTAGAACGGCGATATCGGGGGGAAATGTTCACAGTCCAAGTAGTTCAGCTGTGGAGTCAACTGCCAAGGAGGGGGTGAGCCCCCCCTCACTGGTGGTCTTCAAGCAGCAACTGGACAGATACTTATCCTGGATGATTTAGGCTGACCATGCATTCAGCAGGGGGTTGGACTAGATGGCCTTTAGGACCCTTCCCACTCTAGGATTCTATGCAAAGCCTAGGATCAGGTAAGCTACAGACAGGAGCCTTAAATCAGACCCCCTTCTCCCTCCCACCCCCACCCGGATTATATCTTGGGACTAGGGAAGAAATGCGTTTAAAGGGACAGGCCTCTAGCCTGGACTGAGACATGTCACAGATGTATAATTTTAGTAGGCTTGTTGAAGGATACTTCCAAATGTATTTGTTCCCATACAGAACAAGCTTTTGTGAACTGTTGAAAGAGGATCCCACTTCTAGAGTTTGTATATTTTATTGTTAAACTTGTGAGGCACATCCTGTTTGTTTGGAGTGGAATGTTATTAAGTTCATTATTTAAAGCAGGGGTAGTCAAACTGCGGCCCTCCAGATGTCCATGGACTACAATTCCCAGGAGCCCCTGCCAGCATTTGCTGTCAGGGGCTCCTGGGAATTGTAGTCCATGGACATCTGGAGGGCCGCAGTTTGACTACCCCTGATTTAAAGGTATCTTCATAGAGTGAGTCCCACCAGGTACTGCTCAGGATTCGGGGGGGGGGGGAGAGCGGTGGCAGGTGGCATTGTCAAGGAATCAGGAAGACCATGCATTTTGGGGTGGGTGGGAGATTTCCTTCTGTTACAAGAAAAAAAACTATTTGAAAGAAACCCTGGAGCTAACACAGGGAAGCCCGCTTGACCTCAACCAGGGCCAGAGCTTTCTCCATCCTGGCTCCCACCTGGTGGAACGAGCTCTCAGGAGAAATCAGGGCCCTGATGGAATGAACAGTTCCACAGGGCCTGCAAAAGGGAGCTCCCATGCCAGGCATTTGGTTGAGGTCGACTTGAACCACCACTTCCCAAGGGCCCTCCCCCTGAGCCTCCCTCCTATGGCACCCACTGCAGTTCCACCCAACCCACTGGGCTATCGATATGCATTGATTTAATGTTCTCTGTATTATTCTATTGTTCTATTACATTGCTTGCCAATATCACTGTATTATTGTTATAAGCTAAGTTATCTAAGTTTCTGTTTCATGTAAACTGCCCTGAGCCTTCAGGGAGGGCGGCATATAATAGATAGATAGATAGATAGATAGATAGATAGATAGATAGATAGATAGATAGATAGATAGATAGATAGATAGATAGATAGATACGTTGCTACGTAACCCTTTATTTTTCAAGGGCTATTGAAAGGGTTCATTAGTGACTCGGGATCAGTAATACATTATCAGCCCTTGCAAAAAATTAGTGTATTGCTATGCATTGGAAGAGCCTCTTGTGGCGCAGGGTGGTAAGGCAGCAGAAATGCTGTCTGAAGCTGTCTGCCCATGAGGCTGGGAGTTCAATCCCAGCAGCCGGCTCAAGGTTGACTCAGCCTTCCATCCTTCCGAGGTCGGTAAAATGAGTACCCAGCTTGCTTGCTGGGGGGTAAACGGTAATGACTGGGAAAGGCACTGGCAAACCACCCCGTATTGAGTCTGCCATGAAAACGCTAGAGGGCGTCACCCCAAGGGTCAGACATGACCTGGTGCTTGCACAGGGGATACCTTTACCTTTTACCTTTATGCATTGGACAGAAAAGGAATTTCCTTTACAAACCAACTGTTTAGGGGAGAGGTGGTCTATTCAGTCACCTTTCGTATTAACCCAGGAAGCTTTTGACGGTTCCCGCCGATAGGCTGTTCTTGGTGTTGCTTCATTCTCTTACTGTTGGGCTGCTGCATTTTCTGCCCCCCTCCCTTTTGTACAGAACGCCTTCTGTTTTAATAGCTTCGCTGAATGCTAGAACAACTTCCATTTCCTTCCCTCCTTCGTCTAGGTCCGAGGTGGACGCTGGCCAGAGCCCTCAGTATGGTTTTGAAACATTGCCTCAGAAGATATGCCTCATTTGTGGGGATGAGGCCTCAGGATGTCATTACGGAGTCCTTACCTGTGGCAGCTGCAAGGTCTTCTTTAAGAGAGCGATGGAAGGTATGGTGAGAGCTCTTTTTCTCTGTAATCCATTCTAATAATGCATATATGTTATAAAGGATTAAATCTGAAGTCCTTGTCAGCACCATAGTTGGCGTTACGCATTTAAGACGGCCTTTTTCAACCTGTTGACAATGGAGGAGCCCCTGAAATATTTTCCAGGCTTCGAGGAACCCCAAGAGTGGTACCATGCCCCTTCAGAGAAGTGGGGGCAGAAGTAAGATGTGGAAGCCAGGCTGTCAATTCATCAGTCATTTACCATTTCCATTGTGGAGAAAGAGGCTAGGCCTGTAGTGCAACTGGGGAAATGGCCTCCAGTAACCTCCAATGACCTTGCCCTGCACATAAGGATCTGCTTTGTGGGTCCAAGACCAGTTGTAATTAAAATATGTGTGTAAATTGCCGTCAAGGGACAGTGAATTCTGGCAGTCCACTGGGTTTTCTGGATAAGTGGAAAAGAGAGGTGGTTTGCTGTTGCCTTTCTCTACAGAAGAATAAACTTTGAGTCCAGTGGCACACAAACATTTATACCCAGAGTTAAACTTTGCTGGTCTTAAAGGTGCCGCAGGACTGAAGCTTGGTTCTGTTGCTGGCTGTCTACCTGATTCTGCCTTCTGCAAAGTATTTCTTGGGGGGTCTCCCTTCCAAGTACCGCGATCTTGCTTAGTTTCCAAGATCTGACAAGATTAAGCTGTACTATACCATTCTGAATCCAATTAAGTAAATAACAAACTATTTAATTAACTTATATTTATTTTAAAAAAAACTCCCACCCACCTCTTTCACGATTTTATCAATTCCCTGTGACTTCCCTGTCTGTGGCCTTGCATGTAACCTGTCGGAGTCACCTTGCCCTCTTCCTACCTGACTAGTTTGCATAAGGAAGGCCGATGTGCATGCTGTGATGAAACCCACACACAGTCCTGGCACAGCACTGTGCTGGTTTTGGCTGAAATGGGTTTCTAGAGTGCTAGAGAATTCTATACAGAAATCTTAATGGTAATGGGCCAGATCCTGCAACTCTGTTCTGGAGCTTTCCTCTGCCTCGCTGAGCTGCTATCCCTTGGCGGAAGGCGCCTTGTGCCAAAGGACAGTTCTGTTGCCAGCGGCACAGAATCGCAGCCTGTCACCCCAAGTGGAATCTGGTTATTGTATCTTAATGCTGTTGTTTAAACACGTGCTGTTGTTTAAACACCCTTTCTGGTAGAGATTTGTTGATCTGGTGGATTTCAAGGCCAAGAAGGGGCTTGTAGACTATTTTGCACACTAAAATAGATTCTAAACCCTTGCACAACATGATAACATATGATACTTTCTTTATTAACATGAGACAAGAACTTCCTTTTCCAATGCATAGGAAGTTCTCATAAAGAGAGCACTTTTTTTGAGGCAGAAACGTAATTTTTAGCAGTACTGTGTTTGCCCTGCTACTGCTTTGTTTTGGGAATCACACGAGACACCTTCCTAGAAAATGCCTAGATTTCACTTGCATGCATGCTTATTTTGAAATCCCAGTTTGCATTATGGTACTGCAGAGCAAGGAAGCCAGTGTGCTGACAGTGGCACTTCCGTTCGATTTTTCGAGTGAAAACATTGCCGATCGGCAAAAACGCCGTGAGTTAAAATGCATTCAATGTGGGCTGGAGGGTGGGGTAGACGGCCACAGCCTAAAGTTCTGAATTGGACATAGATGAATATCCAGCAGTGAAATACACAGAAACATAATTACCAGTCTCCTCCCAACTGCTGATGGGCTGAATAGGGGGGAAAGCTATAGCTTAATGCAGCAGGCAGTTTCTGGTGACGGTTTGCCTTGAGTCTGTCTTAACAAGCAAATCATAGAATCATAGAGTTGGAAGAGGCTATACAGTCCATCTAGTCCAACCCCCTGCTCAATGCAGGATCAGCCCAAAGCATCCTAAAGCATCCAAGAAAAGGGTGTATCCAACCTTTGCTTGAAGACTGCCAGTCTTCATATGCATCATATGCATTATGGCCCCCAGGAACACAGGATGCTATGAATGCATGACTGGCTCTCCTGGTTTGTGATTTATTTACAAGTGGGGGAGGGGAAGGTTGCCATGTTCCCCCGGACCTCTAGATTGGGAAACCCCTGGAGATTTGTGGGTAGAGCCTGGGTAGGGCAGGGACCTCTGTGGGGTACAGGGCCAGTCTACCCTCCAAAGCATCCATTTTCTCCAGGGGAACCGATGTCTGCAGTTTGGAGATGAGCTGTAATTCTGGGAGCTCTCCAGGCCTCACGAGGAAACTGGCAATTGTGTGTTAATTTTCTAAGCATAGTGAGTGTTCACGAAGGTAGGCTAGTGCCACAACGCTATCCCACCATCATGGGAGTGAAAAAAATGTCCTGTTTGACTCTGCAGCACTGTGAAGTCCTGTGGAGCTGAATAAGAGTGCTGTGTGGCCCTTCTGGGATACTGTAGGCAGGAGAGGAGCCAGGCCTAGTAGGCCCGGCTCTTCCCTGTATGCATGGCCCAGCATGGTTGCTGATGACACCCGTGTTGCAAAACGGAACACTTAAGAATCAGTGTTCCCTTAACGCAGGTCATCCCAGGCTCTAAAGTGAGCCAGGGCCGGGAGGAATTTGGGCTGACAGCAACATCATGTGTCAGCAGGAATTTGACCCACTGCTGTGTGAACTGCTGGCCTGGCTTATCCCTCCCGTGCATAATTGGTCCTTCTGACTTTTCTTTGAGTTCCTTTGAACTCCCCTGATTTTCTTTGAAGGCTGGTACCCTTTACTAGTAACTCAAGCCTTTGTCCTTAGAAAATTCAGTTTTTCTCTCTAGCAACTGAGGTTTCTGAAACAAGTTTTTTTCCACTCCAATTTAAGGAAATCTTCAATTAATTTCCCCCTTTTTAACTGAACAGGAATTTCTCCCCTTTCCTGTGGCTTAATTTGAGAGTACTACACCACTACCCAAATCACCCTGCCATATATCTTTCTGAGTTCTCCCAACTTGCTTTCAGTCTGTGCTGAATTCAGATTATTAGTCAAGATTCGTGACTAATTTCTCCTCAGAGAAATGCTTAGTTTAAATAGCTAAGTCTTCTTTCCATGTAGACTTCTTTCAGAATCCTCACTAAAGCTTTCCTTCAGCAATATAGCTCTTGTTTGGGGCAGCCTGTCATTGAAGCTCTCTACCTCAGTGACGAATTAACCCTTCGCGTTCTGGTTTTCTCATATTCCAGTACTTTCAGCTCAGTGTTTAATGTCCTGTCCGTTACACCTGCCTTTCCACCAAGGCTCTCAGGATAGTATACAAGCTTGTCCTCTTCTCCATTTATCTTTACAACTCCATGTGGTACGTTCAGCTGAGGGAGTGTTACTGATCCAGAGTCACCCAAGTGAGCATAACTGAGTAGAGACTTCAATTAGTCTGATGCCATAACCACTACTCCATATTATCTCAGGGTTTCATCTGAAGACAGCTGAGTAACCACAGTAAAAGAGTGGTTTAGATCCAGCAACGTTACGTACAAGTGAAAACATAAATGGATTTAGCACAGTTTCACTGACTCAAGATCTTGTGTAATCCTAGCACTTCCCTCCCTATATATTATAGTTCTCAGGAACTGGATACTCAACATTTTGGATAGTCAGAAAGATAAGTGGGATATAATTAGTTTGATGTACCACAAGCAACTATTTTTTCCTTGCTTTTCTGTTTGTATGAGAGCGCTAGGGCAAGTGAAACTTTTGAATGGATCCAACCCAAGATATGCTTGTGCTACTATCAGCATTGTTTTTCTTTCTTTTAGAGCAGTGGTCCCCAACCTTTATTAGGCTGGGGACCGGCAGGGCATCGGGCCGCGCCCGCAGGGCCCGCGGCCACGCCCACACTTTGGGCCACGGCCGCGCCCGGCCGCGCCCGTGGGCCGCGCCCGCGGATCGGGCCGCGCCCGCGAGCCGTGCCCACGGATCGGGCCGCGCCCGCGAGCCGCGCCCGGCCGCGCCCGTGGGCCGCACCCGCGGATCGGGCCGCGCCCGCGAGCCGCGCCCGTGGATCGGGCCGCACCCGCGGACCGCGCGGGCGCGGCCTGCACGGGCGCAGCCGGCCCTGATTCCCTCTCCCCGCCCTCCCGCAGTAAGTAGCTTCCCGGGTTTTTCACTGCGGGGGTTTTTTACTGCGGGGGGAGGGGCGGGGAGAGGGAGCCGCGGCCCGGCGCCTTGGCCTTTGCGGCCCGGCGCCGGGCCGCGGCCCGCAGGTTGGGGACCACTGTTTTAGAGTATCTGCTTTGCGATAAAGAGTTATATCCCATCAAGGGTCCGTAAAAGGATATTTCCCCCACATCCCTGTTCCCTTAACAGCCAATTTTTACCCCTGGTAAGATAATATCTGGTGCTGCAAGATCTCCATGAACAGAGTAGGGAGGGTAAATTGGACAACAGAGGGTAAATTGGGTGGAAAAGAGAGGATGGGTGTTTTGGATTGATTTCTTCTACTCACTTCTCTCACTCTTCCCCCCCCCTCTTTTTAACCTCCACACTTTGTTAAACTACAGCCATTAATGTGGCAATTTTTTGTTTAGTGTCCGAAGGTTTACACAGTGGACGTCAAAGAGCACACAATATTTATATGAATATTGTAATTAACTATCTGTAAACAGCATTCACTTTTAAGAACGGACTTTGAATCTAGTTATAAAATAAATTTACATAAATGAATAAAATATTAGCCTTTTCAACTTTACCTATTAGAGAGTTCTCTTACAGGTGTTATGATTCAAGTGGGTGTTGGTCTGAAGCAGCACAACAAAACAAAATCAGAGTCAAGGTGTTATGAGTTAGGCTCACAGGGTGGAGAAAAGCCCAAAGTAGCCTTCACTAGATAGTATTCCTACTGAAGGAGTGAATAACAATGGTCCTTGCTAAGCACCAGCATAGTGCAAAATTCAAAAGACCTTTGCTAAAACACACTCTTGAGGGTTGACCATTAACCAAAGAGTGTCAAGTTAAGTGCATTGTCATGTTTTTGAAAAAAATATTCCCCACCCCTGTTACTTCTGTATGTAAAAAAATATTCCCTACCCTGTTACCTCAAAATGACAAGAATCACAAGATGTCATAGTCCCATTGTATACGGCACTGGTCAGACCACACCTGGAGTACTGTGTGCAGTTCTGGAGGCCTCACTTCAAGAAGGACGTAGATAAAATTGAAAGGGTACCGAGGAGAGCGAAGAGGATGATCTGGGGCCAAGGGACCAAGCCCTATGAAGATAGGTTGAGGGATTTGGGAATGTTCAGCCTGGAGAAAAGGAGGCTGAGAGGGGACATGATAGCCCTCTTTAAGTATTTGAAAGGTTGTCACTTGGAGGAGGGCAGGATGCTGTTCCCGTTGGCTGCAGAGGAAAGGACACGCAGTAATTGGTTTAAACTACAAGTACAACAATATAGGCTAGATATCAGGAAAACATTTTTCACAGTCAGAGTAGTTCAGCAGTGGAATAGGCTGCCTAAGGAGGTGGTGAGCTCCCCCTCACTGGCAGTCTTCAAGCAAAGGTTGGATACACACTTTTCTTGGATGCTTTAGAATAGTGGTCCGCAATCATTCTGAGGCCGCGGACCGCTGTCATGGGGTGGGGGGAGAGGCTGACCCGGGCCCCCGCGCACAAGTGGCAGCCCCGGCGCAAATGCGCATGCGCGGGCGGGGAGAGGGAGCTGCGGGCCGGCGCCGAGGCTTTCGCGTTCCAGCACTGGGCCGTGGCCCGGGGGTTGGGGTCCACTGCTTTAGGATGCTTAGGGCTGATTTTGCGTTGAGTAGGGGGTTGGACTAGATGGCCTGTATGGCCCCTTCCAACTCTATGATTCTATGATTCTAGTGCAGTGGTCCCCAACCCGCGGGCTGCGGCCCGGTGCCGGGCCGCTAAGGCCTTGGCGCTGGGCCGCGGCTCCTTCTTCCCTCCCCCCCGAAGCTAGAAGCTCGCTAGGCCGTGAGCAAATCGGTTGCCAAAGCGGCCAATTAGCTTGCGGCCCAGCAAGTTTCTTATTTCGGGACGGGAGGGAAGAGAAGCTTGCCGAGCCGCAAGCTAATCAGCCGCTTTAGCGGCCTATTTGCTGGCGGCCCGGAGGGGCCGGGAGGGGGTGCCGCAGCTTCCGGCATGGCAGCGGCGCAAACGCACATGCGCGTGCGCGGCAGTCTGCACATGAGTGTTTGCCCTGGAGCTGCCGCACGTGCACGGGCCCCGGGCCGCCCTCCCCCCCCCACGCCGCAGCGGTCCGCAGCGGGCGAAAGCTTGCGGACCGCTGTTCTAGTGCACAGCATTCCTTCTTTACAAACTTTGGAAGTGAGGATAGCTGGCCTCCTGCTATAAGTAACCAGTCTCTTTGATGAAACTTGGACGGGGGGCAATGTGTGGGCATCACATATTTCCACTTCCATCACTTACTGTAAAACCGGGACATAACGTGCTACGTGCTCCATCATTGTGCAGAATGCTAGAGTGTCCACCATCCATTGTTTCATGGGAAATGAAGTAAGGGTACCACGATAGAGCTGGCACACCAGCCCTCTCCATTTCCTCTGCGGGGGTTTTGGTTGTGGTCTGGCAACCCTACTTGAAAGGAATGTTGCAGTTAGGGCCTAGGGCTCTGTACAGGGTTGGGCGCTTTGGCTTTAAAGTGCAAAACAGCACAAAAACAAACTCCCTGCCACTCAGCTATTTTGCACTGCCTTTTGCAGTCCCTTTACACTATAAAGGGAAAGCAGAAGACAGAATGAAATATGGCAGCCAGCAGAAGGGTGAGTTAGAGTGTATCTTCCCTTCCCTTTTTCTGTCCTTCCACCTTTCTACTGATTGTAGGGAGCTGCTGCCAGCAGAAAAGAAGGGTGGGAAAATCTCCTGGGAAGGGACTTCACTGCTTCCATTTAAACCCTGCTTTCTGCTCCCAGCAGCTTTTTGGAGGGAGCAAAAAGCAGGGTTTTTTAAATTCTTGTTTTCTTCTCATCTCGGAAAGCCGCAGGGAGCGGAAAGCAGGCATGGTTTTAATGGTGCCTACAGTGGTTTAAATGTTTAAACTGCCATTTAAACCAATCCATTTAAACCAATATGCAGCTGAACTGTGAGGAATGAGTACCCAGCTTGCTGGGGGGTAAAACGGTAATGACTGGGGAAGGCACTGGCAAACCACCCCGTATTGAGTCTGCCAAGAAAACACTAGAGGGCGTCACCCCAAGGGTCAGACATGACTCGGTGCTTACACAGGGGATACCTTTAGCTTTATAGTATGAATAATTTCAAGACCTGAACTCCCTGTTTTTATAGAGATTTCTTTAAGCATATTACATCTCTTTAACCGTAGTGGCAACAACAAAACCTTTTAATTTTCTAATACACCAGTGTGCTGCTCCGCTGAGTATCAGATTTGTATATATATTTCCAAGTCTTCACTTCCTGGATTTTATTTCCACACAGGAAAATTTACAGGAAGAATGATTCTGATAGCACACTGCCTAATACCGTGTGGTGCTTTCTGTAGTCCAGCGCTCTTGTCGGTCATAGGTTGGACTGGTTTGAATGGTGTGTTGAGTTCAGCCTAAACAGAGATTGCAGATTGTTGGTGCAGAGTTCTGCCTTCAGGAAAGATGAGAGTGGAAGATGACTTCACCTTCCCTCGCTAAACATAGACTAGAACCCCAGAGCTGGAAAAAATATTTTAGATTCCTAAGCGGCAGTTTCAGATTTATCACAGGACTGCAGTAATAATTTGCATTCCTAAATGGCTCAATGAATTTTTGAGCAGTACAGTCCGGAAGGAAACTATTACCTTTGTAAGCCCATTAAAGCCAGTGGCCTTAGAAGGATGTTTAAGGGTCCTTGTGTTGATGTATGCATCTCGTGTCACAGCCAAAACATGGCCACTGAGGTGGTCCCTCAGTGTGAAGGTCCCAGATGTTTTGGGGCTTTAAAGGTTTAAACTGAATTTGACCTATAGGCAGCCACTTTAAGACAGTCTGCATATGTGAAAACCAAGATATTCCAGTAAAAAGCCTGGCAGCTGCATTTTGGACAATATGAAGTCTCCAAAGTGCCTTCAAGGGCAACTCTCCACAGAGCAAATTGTAGTAGTCTATTCTGGAGGTGACTGTAGTGTGAGTCACTGTGGCCAGGCTGAGACGGATAGGAGACCAGCTGATGGGCCTTGTGCAGATAGAAAAGGGCCTGCTTCACAGCTGTGGACACATGCTTGTCCACCATTAGAGAAGTACCCAACCAGATCCCCAGACTCTCCACAGAGTCCACTAATGAGAGTTGGACCCCAACCAGAACTGGAAGTTGCAGCCTCCCCCCACAAGCGAGGTGATATTACCAGGCGACAGAGAGAGTCACCTCTCCATCCCAACCCTTGACTTCTTCAGTGGTCTCCCACCCAAGTACTAACCAGGGCTGACCCTGCTTAGCTTCTGGAATCTGGTGAGAGAGGGCTCTTTGGGGCTATCCAGAGGAGGGTATGTCAGCATGCCAGCTGTTATCAAAAATGCAAGCAAAGTCAGCTACTTTTGAAAACATAATGAATTTGAACAAGGCAACATGCAAAGGAAAGACAATAAATGTTTTCTACGTCAGATTGGCATTTATTGCGGCATGACAGTAGTAAATTCAGAGGAGGTACCTTGTTACTTAAGGACCACCAGGATATTTAAATTAGCTTGGTCGTGATACACGTCTGATGTGATTTTCAGCGTTCCACAGTATTATCCCTGTTAAACTCAAGTGTAATTATTTCCAGGTTGGGGTGACAGGGTTTGTTTGTCTCCGGAGTGTAAAACCTGTTTGTGATGGAAATTATATGCCAGAATTTGGGGGGTGGGGGGGGGGTGGAACAGGGACGGGAGAGAACATACAAATATGAAAACGTAATAAGATATGTGCCGCCAATCTTAGAGGAAAGGAAGAAAACGCTGAAATCAATAAGGAAACTACAACATGGGAACCTTTTGTGAGTCTGAGAGATACAGCAGGATGCGCTAGCAAAGGAAATAAGGAGAAAGAGACGGTGGAAGAGGTTGAATGCTAGAAAAAGGTAGATTGGTATTGATCCAAGAACAGGATTAGGCCATCCGGCAGAGCTTCGGCTCCAAAACTTTATACCCCCCCCCAAATGTTGTTTCTCCCAAACGCAGGGATTCCTAACCATAGGTCCATGGACTCCCAGGGTTCTGTGGGAGCTCTGGAGGGGATCAGTGGCCTTTCCCCTTCTGCCGTAATAGATGGCCTCAAGCTAGGGCACTGGCCATTTCTATTGCTCCCCTTCCCCTCCTCCTGAGTGTGAATTCTTTTGTAGTTTCTGTGCCTGAGTGGGCGGAGCCTGCATGCCTACTCCCACCTTAAACCACCTCCTGTCTTTCCCCTTCCTCCGTCTTCCTTGAGCCCACCTGTTAACATGGGTGGTGATGTCACTTCCCGTGACATGTCACTTCTGAGGGGCGTGGTAGGGAAGTGTGGCCAGCTGATACCACTTCTGGGTCTCCTTGAAGCCTGAAAAAATTATTTCAGGGGTTATTCTACGGTCAAAAGATTGAAAAAGCCTGCTCTAAGGTGCCACTGAAACTCAAATACTTTGGCCACCTCATGAGAAGGAAGGACTCCCTGGAGAAGAGCCTAATGCTGGGAGTGATCGAGGGCAAAAGAAGAAGGGGACGACAGAGAATGCAGTGGCTGGATGGAGTCAGTGAAGCAGCTGGTGTGAGTTTAGATGGACTCCGGGGAATGGTAGAGGACAGGAAGGCCTGGAGGATCATTGTCCATGGGGTCGCGATGGGTTGGACACGACTTCGCACCTAACAACAACAACAAAAGGTGCTACTAGACTTGAATCTAGCCGTTCTATAGCAGACCAATGCAGCTAGCCTCTGAAACAGTTGTAAAGGAAATAACCTTTGCAAATGGTTTTTATGGGAATCACTGTTTCCACAGGGATATTCTTCACTCTTGTATATCCTTTCCAGCCATCAGTGGGTGGTATTGGCCCGGAAGCTTTCTCTATAGGGTTACAAGCTCTAGATTGGGAAATACCTGGAGATTTTGGAGGTGGAGTCTGGAGAAGGTGGGGCTTGGGAAGGGGAAGAAGATCAGCGGGGTATAATTCCATAGAGATGATCCTCCAAAGCAGCCATCTTCTCCAGGAGAACAGAACCTGGTTGTCTGAAGACCAGTTGTAATAGTGAGAGATCGCCAGGTCACCCCTGGAGGTTGGTAACCCTCTCTCCACATAATCAGCAGGGTCCTGACACACAAGCGTTGCTGATCCAGTTTAGTCTCCTCTCTGATGTGGCTTTTCTGTGTCCACCATGCCTAATGATATTTTAATCTATTTTGTTTCTTCGGTTAATTCAGTTATCGGCCAACATCTGTGTACTGTTTCTTGAAGTTTTATTAGCTCTTATTTCATTTTGGCCCCCTGTTCTTATCTTTGCATTGGCACAATAGAGTGTGTGGTTCGTTTTTGACAGGGGAGAGTTTTATGTTCAGCGCAATCGTGTTTTTTAAGGTGACAGAACAATACCATGTTTGGGAGCTTTGCATATTATTGCCATTGGAAACCAGCCTAATCTCCTTGACACAGGAACTTCCCAGTTCAGTATTTACTCTGTAACCCAAAACTAGAGTGAGCAACTATTTTTAAAAAATGCACATCAATGCTCCCACACCAGAATTTGGAAAACTGAAATAATTTCTGAGTTTATATTCATATTTTGGTGAATCAATGCGGCTAAAATCTCAGTTTATAAAGTGGTAGATGGAGCCATTGCTTTTGACTAGTTCAGTCCAAAAATAGCTTGGAGAATCCCTCCTGGGGAACCCAATACATACATACATACATACATTCATTCATTCATTCATTCATTCATTCATTCATTCATTCATTCATTCATTCATTCATTCATTCATTCATTCATTCATTCATTCATTCATTCATTCATTCATTTCCTACCGCTATCAAGGACTGTCTTCTGCTCTCCCCTAATATAATGACTGGGAGGCAGGGGGAAGATTGTCTATGGACACTGGAACACAGCCATTTTGAGGTCCCATGTAGATACCATGCTTTCCTGCCTAGCAGCCAATTGTAAGTTGTTTATGAACACATGGAGCAGAATTACACTTTGACCGGGGGGGTTCTTGATTAAAAATTTGGTCTATATGGAGCAACAAAAAGTTTCATAGAACGCAAAAATAGTATTGTAATATATATATTTTAATTTCAACATAAGTACAATTTGCCAGGTACCCCCAGATGTCCCTCCAAAAGTGGGACAATCTGGTCCCCTTAACCTAGGTGTAACTGAGTGGACCAAGACTGCATCCACAAATCATTGGCTATTGCAGTATTGTTGCTGTTTCCGTGGACTGAAGGGAGAGGAGCAGTATGGTGCCACAGGGTTTGGTACTGGGTCCAGTAATTTTCAACATTCATAACAGTGATTTGGATGAGTGGGTTGACCCTAAACTGGGAGGAGTAGCAATAGAGAGTTCAACAAGATCTGAACATGCTGGGAAAGTGGGCAAACGAGAACAAGGTGCAATTCGATAAGGAGAAGTACAGAGAAGTACATCTTAGTCACACAGATGAGAAGTACTGATACTGGATGGGAAATACACTTCTGGGTTGCATTGTGCGTGAACAAGATCTTCTACTCTCCAGGAGACCCCAAAACTAGTGCATGCCACTCTGAGACCGTTTACACACTGGGAACTTCACTGCCCCAGCTCCTTTGCAGGAGCACAGATTGGGGACAGATGAGGCGCACGGGGCCAAATGCTCCCCCTTGTGGGTGCTGGAAGAGGTGGGGCAACCTGCCACGACTAAAACTCCAGCCTGCAGCCCAGCATGAAACCTCCAGTACGTAAATGGTCAAAGTTGCAAAAGTTACTGGGAGACCTTAGGTGAGTCCCCATCTTGACCTAATTTACCTTAGAGGGCTGTCATGAGGCCGAAATGAGGAAGGGAGAACAGTGCGTAGCATCATGTACTCCTGAGGGGTTAGATCAAAATGTGGTATTTCTGTAGGCGGGAAGGGATTTGAAACAATACTAGCATACATTATAACAATTATCCCATCTGTACACAAATGAATTGCTGCTAGAAAAATCTTTAGAATTGCACAAGTCTCATTTTAGAGCTATAAAAGTCATTCTCATGGCTTTGGGCCAAATCTGTTATCCCCTAATTCTGAAATTAGCCAGATATCTTGCATATCTTCCCCCTATTAGTCATACATTCTGCCCTGGAGAGATGCTGGAATTTGAATGCAAAGGTCAGAGAACTGACAGCTTCCCCTTAGCTCCTGCCTTCTAAATGCATGAATTTTAGTCTGGCAGGATTTGGCCACATGTGCAGGAGAGACGGGCGCAATTAGACCTCTTGATATGAGAATGATTCAACTGGGGTTTTAAAATTTTTTTGAGTTGAGTTACTACCTACAGTTTGGGGGCAGAGGACCATCTCTCTTAATCACTCTGCTGAGACAGTCTCCAGCGGGTGGCACCCTGAGTAAGATAAACAGCTGCCCATACCTGTCACCCTCTCTTGTGGCTTCCCACCTGCTGGAAGAGCCTGCCTGACCAGGGCTGATTCTGCACTTACTTTGTTTATTATGTTGTGGATCCTGCGGAATTTGTATTAATTTGAACTCGGGTCTTCTTCTATCCCCCCCCCCCATTGAAACAGAAAGAGTCCTGTACTTGATTGGGGAAGCTCAGAAAGGGGGGGGGGGAATAGATAACCATAATCCATCAAGCTGAATGTAGCCGTGTATGGTGAACTGTCAATGGTATGGTAAGTAAACTGCCTGTATTCACTGGGCAGGTAGGCAGATTATCCCTCAACCTTTTGACCATGGAATATTTTTCAGACTACGAGGAACCCCAACAATGGCAACATATCCCTTCAGAGAAGTGATCTTGGAAGTAAGATTCAGCAACCAGCCAATCACCCAATGGGTCATTTAATATTTCCATTGTGGAGAAAGAGACTAGGCCTGTAGATCAAAAGTGACGTCTACTGATGCCAGCAGCCTACCGAACTTCTGGGAAGGGCCACATAACTCCTAGGGAGCTCTCACCTAATCTCAAGGTTCCCTGGAATCCTGGTTGTGAATCTCTGCTCCAGACCCATGGGTAGAGACAGGTATTTCATAGCACCTGTTACTTGAGATCCTTTAACTGGAGTCTGTAGTCTTCTTCAGAGGCTATGACCAAACTGGTAATCTTCTTAGACTGCTCGGTTCTCTTAATGCTGTGGACGTGCAAGGTCACCATTGTGTGTGAATTGGGCATGCAGAGTTTCTATATATGCAGAACGGAAGCTGCACCTGCACGGATAATCCATATTGTCCAGTTCAGACAAAACAGCAGCCATGCATAACAGAAGAAGAAGAAGAGTTGGTTCTTATATGCCGCTTTTCCATACCCGAAGGAGGCTCAAAGCAGCTTACAGTCGCCTTCCCATTGCTCTCCCCACAACTGTACCACAACAGAATAAACAAAGTAAGTGCAGAATAAGCCCTGGTCAGGTGCATTGCAGGGCCCACACATTTTTAATATGGGCCTAAGGACCAAGCTTCATCTGCCTTACATCAGATTTGTTATTGGACTGTACTGATTTGTTATTGGACTGTACCACTTTGGATTGCCAAGGGGTGGTGAAGTGCTTCACATTGCCCCCATGTAGTCCGAAAGAGGAAGAGACCTGAAAAAAGTCACTTCTCCGATGGCTCTGGGTTGTATTATCACTTATTATCAGACCAGGTGAGAGTGACCTTCCGCATTATCAGTTGCAAATGGAAGCTTAACCTCCTGGAACGAGGTTATTAAAAACAATTGAATGGCACTGCAGCCGGTTCATTCTCTTGTGTGCCGGGAGGACTGAATGATTCACAGCCTTAGGAAAACCAAAGACAAATGAGGTACAAGACGTTAACACTCCCATGAAAAAACAAATGCCTGAGATTCTTCAATATTTTATTTGTGAAAGGGTTCTTTCCAAAAAGATTGCATCTGTGACCACAAACGCTGAACTCAGAAGGGCTTCGTTCTGTAAATATGTATAGGTTTGAGCTACATAGGTCAGTGATTCCTCCCAGTCATCATAAATAGGACTCTTGTGGTACCTTAAAAGACTAGCATTGTGTTTTTTTTCTAGTATAAGCTTTTATGGACTGCGGCCTGCAGAGGTAGGAGTTGCTGTGTCTAAATAGAAGGGCATCTGCTGTATGGGCAGAAGGTCCCAGGTTCAATCCCTGGCATCTCCAGTTAAAGGACCAAGTAATGATTATTTTTCAGATTTCTATGCTGCCCTTCCCCAAGGACTCAGGGTGGCTTCCAACATGTAATATACTGTTCTGCTAAAACATTGAATTCATAATTAAAACTAATTTTCATTAAAACCCAGGAGTTCACTACCTTCTCTCCAAGGGAGGGGAAATAGTGCTGAGGTGACATTAATTATATTTATTACATATTTGTATTGCCCTCCCTTTCTGCTCAGAGTGGTTCACAGAATAGATTCAAAATTTTACAAGTTCTATTACAGTCAAACTGCGGCCCACCAGATGTCCATGGACTACAATTCCCAGGAGCCCTTGCCAGCATTCGCTGGGGAATGCTGGCAAGGGCTCCTGGGAATTGTAGTCCATGGACATCTGGAGGGCCGCAGTTTGACTACCTCTGTTCTATTATAACACGGGGCATAGTACTCCAGAAATTGAACTCAGTAACTTGTATCAACATTATAAATGTTTAAACCAGGGGTAGTCAAACTGCGGCCCTCCAGATGTCCATGGACTACAATTCCCAGGAGCCCCTGCCAGCATTCACTGGCAGGGGCTCCTGGGAATTGTAGTCCATGGACATCTGGAGGGCCGCAGTTTGACTACCCCTGGTTTAAACTGTTAACCGTACAATAATTCCAAGGGCCAAAACAGTTCTGTGGGGGATTGGCAGCTGTTTTGACACTTGATAAGGCACGGGGTGATAGTATGCCTCAGCCCTTGTGGCACTTTAAATGGCCTTAAAATCACAGTGGCATCCTTGTGGTTTGGCCCCTTGTATCTGATTTTTCCTACCCTGCTGGCTTGTGTTTTGCCCAGTCTACCAACTGTTCCCCCCTACGTTCTCTAGCTCAGTCTTTGACTCATTGCAGGCTCCTCTTCCCCTCTCCCTGTGACCTCTGTTTCTGCTAATGATGCTGATGGTACCCAGCTGTTTCTGTGGATGTATGGCCATTTGTCCACACCCCTAGACTCCCTGGCCAAATGTCTGGAAGCCGTGGTGGACTGGCTCAAGCAGAGTTGCCTGAAGTTAAATCCGTCTGAGATGGAGGTCGTCTGGCTGGGCTGGCATGCCATAGGTGAGGGAGCGGGACTCCGGGCTCTTGACAGGGTTCAATTGACATAATTGACCAACGTCAAGTGCCTGAATATGATCCTGGATGCCTCCTTAAATCTTTTTGCCTCAACTGTCCTCGACCCCTCAGTTCTGGCAGCCTATCCTTATCCATTGTTGTTCCTCTATATATTTATGAAACAGCCTAGGGGGGTGGAACGTGTCCAGGTGTCCAAGTTAGAATAGGGCCAATCAGGGTGCAACCAGCTTTGTCCTGATTGGCCCTGCCCCTGCAGCTCCCGCCCTCGGTCCCTGGACTCTAGCCTCTTTGCTCTCAGACGCCTCAGTGCCTGGAGCCAGCAGCAGGTAAAGGGAGAGGGCCCTGGGCAAAGGATCGTGGTAGAGGGCTTGCTAACGAGGGCCTCCTGGCCTGCTAGGCTGGGCCTGCTGACTGCCTGCTAAGGAACTCTGTTCCGGCCCTGCTAACGAACTGCCAAGCCCCTGCCCACCCCACTTGATCTGGCTGCGAGCTGCAGCCCAAAGCCACCTTAAGCTGCCTGGCCGGGGGGCGGGGGCGGGGGCCCGTGCTTAGGAACGGGCTTTGAAGCTAATTTCCTAATGAAATCAGAGTCCAGTAGCACCTTTAAGACCAACAAATATTTATTCAGGGCGTGAGCTCTTCAGATGAAGAGTCTGACTAAGAGTGCTTGCACTCGAAAGCTCACGCCCTGAATAAATCTTTGTTGGTCTTAAAGGTGCTACTAGACTCTGATTTTATTCGCTATTTCAGGCCAACATGGCTACCCACTTGAATCTAGCCTATTCTCTAGACTTCTTCCTTTGTTTCCAAAGGGATTTGATAAAAAATAATTTAAAAGAGCTGAGATTTCATGAAACTACGTGACAAGATCTCAACCGTCCCTTTGGGTTGTCTAGGTTATAGTGTCTTGGATCGCTTATGTAATCCCAGTTGGTGGCCAGGTCTCATGAAGTAGCCTTGCGAAAGCTCAACATAGTCTGTTTTGTGTTTTATTTAATTCCCTCCCCCTTAAAATTCGAAGTGTTTGCTGCAAGTCTGCGAGTTCCTTGAGGTTTGCAGAAACCTCGGCTCTAGCTCTGGATTCCCCTTTGTAGTTTTAAAAAAGATCTCTGCACAGGAGGGCATACTTTGATATTAGATACGCAATTCAAATGTAATGAAGTAAAGTACAATGACCCTTCGTAATGGCAGTAGTTGATCCCTGATTGTGCTAAACTGCTTCATGCCTGTAATGACTAGGGAGTCCCATGCCCTAGTTAGGTCCCTGAGAGATGGTATCAAATATCTTGATGGATTTTTAATATAGCCGTTTCATGCTGAATTAGACTTTGAAGTCTTCTTGCTAGAGAATGGTGAAATGATGTTGGAATGAAGCCATAATTGGCAGTGGTCTGTATCATGCAAAAAACACCCCGGGAAAATAAAATTCAGAAATCAGATGTATCTTTTGTTTAATTTATGTCACTTTCCGGTTATAGAGTAACATGCATTTTCATCTTTGCCAGTTGCATACTGAGAGTGCTGTGCAGAAAATGCTCCAGTTCCATGGTTGTAGCAGAGCAACTCACCCATAAAAAGGGATCACAGCAAAGCTTTGTACATGTCATTGTGACCCTGGCATTGTGAGCGATGTGCTAAAGGCTAATCAGTCCATAAGATACTAATTTTTCTTTTGGTGGGTCATGTTAAACAGGAACAGCTTGGCTTGTCCTGCAGTAACGCAGCATGACAAAAATGGAATCTAATTATTTGGAATCAATAGAAATGGCTGCTAGGTTTATTTCACCCCCCCTCCCCCCCAATAAGAAGGGAAAGGTTAATAATGGTATCCTAAGCAGAGATATGCCCTTCTGAGATCATTGAAGTCATAGAATCATAGAATCCTAGAGATGGAAGGGTCCATACAGGCCATCTAGTCCAGCCCCCTGCTCAACGCAGGATCAGCCCAAAGCATCCTAAAGCATCCAAGAAAAGTGTGCATCCAACCTTTGCTTGAAGACTGCCAGTGAGGGGGAGCTCACCACCGCCTTAGGCAGCCTATTCCACTGCTGAACTACTCTGACAGTGAAAAAGTCAAAGTGCGTTGGTTGTTTTAAGTCTGCTTCGGATGGCACAGCAAATAACAGATTGTGTGGGACATTGTTCTATTCTCACCAAAGGCCCTTGTCACTTGAGATTTTTCCAGAATAAAAAGGTCCTTGGGTTTTTGAAGTAATTAACATTGACGATTCAGTCCAAAGGCCATTTTTTTCCAGTTGCTCTTCGTTTATTTCCACAATGGACTTGGAAAGCAGATCGACAGATTCCGCCATTGAGTTGCACGATGATGTAATCAAGCTTGGTTGTAACCGTTGACATCCAACAATTGACTTGGACCACTTGAAAGTAAACCCTGGCAGGAAAAGCCATAGCTGCTGATGAAAGGTCAGGTGTTTCTGGGAAATTCTAGAAAGGGCCTGATCCACTACACGTACTTGCTTACACATGCCCCAAGAGGCCTACTTGCATATGTGTCAAGAGCCACTGTCTATTTGGTCCATACAAAATTGGGCAAAGCCAAGGTCATCTGATTCTGGTCGCAGCTATGATTAAACACTAGGTGAATTTTTACATGTATGGACATTGCCAACCTGAGGCATTGATGGTAAAATACACAACCATGCAAAAGTTTTGCCAAATGATTGGGTTGCATTTCCCATTGATTACAATGGACATGTTCAGCAAGGACACATGGAATTATATGGACTTATTTTTCCTTCTGTTTCTTTCAGGACAGCATAACTATTTATGTGCCGGGAGGAATGACTGTATAGTCGACAAAATTCGCCGGAAGAACTGTCCTGCATGTCGCTTGAGGAAGTGTTGTCAAGCTGGCATGGTACTTGGAGGTAGGCCTCTTGTGATTCATGAGAAGAACTCACCTGTATGGTAATTAAAGCAGTTACTGGAACCAGTTACCTAAGTGGGTGATGGGCTGTCCTGTGCTGGAAACGTTTAAGCTGCGGCTCAACACCCATCTTTTGGGGAAGCTCTTTACATTTCCCATATTGAGTCCATTATAGAACTCTAAGGGTCCTTCTTTTATTTTTATTTTTATTTTTATTTTTATTTTTATTTTTATTTTTATTTTTATTTTTATTTTTATTTTTATTTTTATTTTTATTTTTATTTTTATTTTTATTTTTATTTTTATTTTTATTTTTATTTTTATTTTTATTTTTATTTTTATTTTTATTTTTCTATAAAACGCAATGGGATGGGATGGCTTTGTTCAACCAACGTATTTTGTCGATTCTGTTTGGGTTGCCTGCATTGCACAGGGAGTTTGGACTAGAAGGGCCCTATTCTATGATGCATAATAGAATGGGCTGTTTATAATCCAAAGTCTAATGAAGTCATTTTGATTTTTTTGTTTTCCAAGCTGTGTCATCGTTGTCATAATTTGCATAGCTTTTTCTTATTACATAGTTTTGGCAGTAGACTCTACCCAATTTCCATAAAATAATCTTATTATACTAGGGTACGGGATGGGACTTTGCCAGGCAAAGTGGCTAGCATTAGGTTTATAGAGTTTGGCTATCTTTCAAAACAAACTTGTCGAATGTGTGACTATCCGCTGGAGTAATCATTACCCATCTCTCACCCTGTGTGTTCAAGAATACATATTTGTTTGTGTCGTTATTTATTAGAAAACGCTTATGCCACCTCACCAGAGACCTGCTCAAGATGGATTTTATTTATTTAGAAAATGTAGATAATGCATGTTCATTGTGATGTCATAGTTTCTTCGAACTTCTAAATGGGGAGTCTGCTAAATGGATGAGGGAAACTGGGGCTTCTGCTAGATCAGGGGTCCTCAACCCCCGGTCCGCGGCCCGGTACCAGGCCGCAAAGGCCATGGTACCGGGCTGCCAGCGGCCGCGCCTTCCTCCCCCTCCTGCAGCGAGAGGGGGGGAAGACGCAGGCACGGCCGCCGGCACGCCAGCGACGCCAACGCACACGCTGGCGAAAACGTGCACGCGCCGCAGCTCTGCGCATGTGCGTTAGCGCCACCTAGTGGCGAAAACGTGCATGTGCGACAACTGCGCATGCGCGTTTGCGAGTGGCGGCGGCCGGGCCGCCAGCTCTCTCCAACCCTCAGAGGCGGTCCCCGACTACTAGAAGGTTGGGGACCACTGTGCTAGATGATTCCTTGTAACATGTGTGACACAAGTTGGGTTGAGGGTAGGGTTGGGCGCCGAAGCGGCCATTCGGGTGCGAACGGCCACTTCGACGCCAAAGTGCCCAACCCTAGATGAGGGTCTCAACATGACTTCCGTTATATGTAACATCTGGTGAGCCTTGAAAGTGCACTGGCGCCACATGTCCAAATGTTTTAAGAAAAAGTGTTTTCTGCCGCATATTCCCAATAACACTAAGGCTGCGATTGAAGGGTTAGTTCGAAAATTTGAATTTAAGCAATCATTATGCATTTGGAAACAGGGCAGTACTTAATCATCCCTTGTTTGAAATCGGGGAGTGACCCATACATACATCTAGATATATGAAATCCAAAAGTAAACATCTGCTGATAAGCACAAGTGTAATATTATTTACTGTAATAAAATGTTCTCGATTAAATATTGATCACAAAGATAGAAGGAAGCAGCTTCACTTTCTTGGAGATTTGGATCGGGAGAGGGGGGAGTTTTCCAATTGTTTCTTCTTCCCCCTGTTAAATTTTCATGGGCCTTTAGTGTGTATAATTGCAGATTAACTGTACCTCAAAGCCAACAGACAAGGTTACATTGCTCCCTAAGTCTTATTTTCTGAAAGCCGATGCCACATCTCAGGCCAACCTTGTGAAAATTCCATGTGAGTGGAGAAATGGTCCCTGTTCACTATAAATTCAGCAGAGATTCATTGTGACTGGCAGCAAAATCAAGGTAGTTTGAACGGTAGTGTGACAGGAGCTGTAGTACCTTGAAAAAAATTCTGCCTCGTGGATCAGGAGACCCTGTTCTTATGCCAAGTTATTATGAAGAAGATCAACAGGGGAAGGGGAAAAACTGGAAATTGGTTAGATTATCCCCCGTCTTTTCAGATTATCATACTATATTTCACACGCACGGAATCAAAGAAGGGGCCACAAGAGCCAGCCGATTGGGCCCTCCGCTGGTCAGTTGGGAGGCAGGAGGCGAATCGTCTGCCTTCCCCATCACGGATGGACTCCTCCCAGGGAGCCCTTATTCTTTTATTAAAGAAGATATTGTCTACAATTGTGAACAATATTTCTGCTGTTGTTCACATGAACACCTAAAACTGCTTTACACTTAGTTATCCCTGGATCAGCCAAGGTCAGTAATGTTTACTCTAGGAAGTAGCAGCTCTCCACGATCTTTGGTCAAGGTCTTCTACATCAGGGGTAGTCAACCTGTGGTCCTCCAGATGTCCATGGACTACCGTTCCCATGAGCCCCTGCCCGCATTTGCGGGCAGGGGCTCATGGGAATTGTACTCCATGGACATCTGGAGGACCACAGGTTGACTACCCCTGTTCTACATCACCTGTCACCTGATCTTTTCAGCTAGGTATTCCAGGGATTGAACCTGGGACCTTCTGTGTGCAAAGTTGATGCTTTTTTTACTGAGCCCTGATGATGAACACACTATGTCAGTGTTGTCTACTCAAACTGCTAGCAGCTCTCCAAGGCTATTTCACATTGCCTGCTATCTGATCCTTGTAACTAGAGGTCGTGAGGATTGAACCTGAGACCTTCTGCATGTCAGGCGGATACTCTGCCCCTGAGTCGTGGCTCTTCTTTATGGGCAGATAAAAAATGCCTTGCTCTTTTCTGCTCATAGCTAATCTAATTTCTAATCGGAAGGTGAGATGAATAAGGAATAGTCAACTGGAGCCTTTAGTACTGAGCAGACAGAACTAGGGCTACAAGTGGGAGCTGATAAGCCAGGGGTAGTAAAACTGTGGCCCTCCAGATGTCCATGGACTACAATTCCCAGGAGCCCCCTGCCAGCGTTTGCTGGCAGGGGGCTCCTGGGAATTGTAGTCCATGGACATTTGGAGGGCCGCTGTTTGACTACCCCTGCGATAAGCTGTTTGTGGGCTGGAGGTAAGAGAGTTCAGTCTGAGACTGGCATGCAAGAGGTCTGACTCAGTACTAACCATTGAATACCTGGGTTGCAAATGGCACATTCCAAAACAGCAGCAGAAAGAATTTGGGTTTGGGAAAATATTCATTTGCTCTTCACATAAAACCAGTAGTCACTAAACCACACTTTTCAAGTAGACTGAGAAAAGGTGTTTTTTTTTTTTGGCCAAGTAGCATCTTTCTGTATTGTCTAACAACAGATAAGTTTCATTAACGCTTCCCCTTATCAAAATTACTGCTCTGATTCTAATAGCTTGAGAAAAGGTGTGCTGGCTGTCTCCCGAGTCGTCAGCCCTGCATTATAATTATAAAAATATGCTATTCACTTGTGGAAATGAGATTCTCGGGAAGATGCCGTTATTATTTTGATTGTATTATGAATAAAGAGGCAAGGTTGAAAGTCCCCCCCCTCCAAACAACAACAACAACAATACACACACTTCCTAGTCATTCCGATTCCTGGTCTAACGTGCCAAAAAAGAAACAAGTTCTTGTTGGCAAATAAAGACCAGGGCTTAATCTGCACTTACTTTGTTTATTCCATTGTCAGTCCTGTTGAATTCTGATCGATTTGAACTCTGGTCTTCCTATTCCCCCCCCCCCCATTGTAATAGAAAAGTGTTCTGCACATGATTAGGAAAGCTCAGAGGGGGAGGGGTGAGGCAAACAAAGTTGGAGCCTCTTTCTTTGTTTTCTTGAAGGGGGGGTAGAGGATTGGGGGAGCCAAGCACAGACGGAGCCTCTTTCTTTTTTGAAGGAGGGGGGGGGAAGAGGGTTGCAGACAGCAGAGGAGGGAGAAAAAATCCAGGATGCAAATCTCTGCTGATAGAAGTTCTGCTGAGAAATTAGGGGCTTCCCCTTTAAAGCAAGCTTGTCACCTGGGCAGCCTTGGCCAATCAGGGCTTCTCTACCACAGAACTCCAGTGATCTGCATGATTTCTCATTGGATTCAATCCGATTCTGAAAATATTGAGGGTTATTTCCACTCCTAAATATTCCAAGATAGAGGTAGGGTCACTCTGGATCAATCATGCCTGTTGCAGAGGGAAAATTAAAATCGGACAAAATCAAAATGGAAATCGCATTCAGTAGAGATGGCAGGGACTGAATCGACCTAGGATTGGAATAAAAGCTCCGTGCAGCTTACACCCAGTTCAACCATGGAAAAGGTAGCCTCTTTCACCTTGACTACGGAAAGGTCAAGAGGACTTTTTATGAATGCTCGTGATAGATTGCCCTAAGGTTTTTGTTAAAAAAATAATTTGACGTCTTTGTTTTGTTTATAGCTTTGCGTAATTATGTGGCGGATATCTGTTTTGTCGTAACTGTAAATCTGGCTTGTTGTTACCGCTCCTCAAGACAATAAAACCATAACATAATCCACAGGAGTAGTTATGTTGCTGTGTAACAGCAGAAGCTAGAGGGAGATTTGTGGAACAATCAAGAGTGGCAACAGAACCTAAGAACCTGAGAGAATCCCTGCATGATCTGACCAATGGTGCATTCTGACTGTGCATCCTGTTGCACACAGTGGCCAAACCAGATGCCTCCAGAAAGCATGGGAATAGGGCACAGAGGTCACAGTTGGTCTGCAGCACTGGTATTCAAAGAGGAAAGCCCTTTGACCACAGTTCAGAGGGTAGCCAGGCCTCTAGAACAGGGGTAGTCAAACTGCGGCCCTCCAGATGTCCGCTGGCAGGGGCTCATGGGAATTGTAGTCCATGGACATCTGAAGGGCCGCAGTTTGACTACCCCTGCTCTAGATCTACAGTAGAAGAGCTAGTTTGCAGTCCAGTAGCATCTTTGAGACCAACGACATTTTCAGGGTTTGAGCTTTCAAGAGTCAAAGCTTTCTTCGTCAAATGCTGGCAGGGGATCGTGGGAATTGTAGTCCATGGATATCTGGAGGGCCACAGTTTGCCCATCCTTGATCTAGAGCAAGGGAAGTTAGAATGCCACTCTCTTCCCCATTGGTTAGTTCTCATTGGGAATATTGTGCCCAGTTCTCCTAACAATCACAGTGTGAATGCCCCCTCACTGTGTGGCCCCTAGGACCGTGGGGACCTGTAGCACGTACTACATGTGCTACTAGTATGTCAGCAGCAGGGGCAGCATCGTGTTTCGCTGATGGACACGTCTTCTGTTAGCAGGAATCTAGTGTGGCCTAGATCCTGCGCATGCAGTGATTTAAGTGGTTTTAAATATCAGAGTGTGCCTTTTTGTTTCTTCTGCTGCCTGGAAAATTGGGAGCTTCATTGAATTTGTTTACTTGTTCTTGAAAGATTTGCTAGCTGTAGTTCGAAATGGATACGCACGCTGCTTGTTTCTGCTCGCCAGGAAACGAGTGGGCTTGTTAGTACTCTGGCAACCGCATCCGTGTACCAGGTTGGATAAAGTAATAACTTTTTTCATCGAGCGCAAGCAAATTAATATTTAATTGAGAGAATGGATTTAATTGGGAGCGAGTGTAATTACCGAGTCCTGTGATGTGGAGCATTAAAAGGAAAGGCAGTTTTATAAACCTGATTTAAAACTCCTGAATGATTAACATTTTCATATTGTGTAGTTAAAAATGGGAGTCAGACCTCATGCTGCAAATCACCGAGGATGAAAAGAAAATGAAAACGTGGCTTTATAAATTGGCTTTAACAGGTTTCCTTTCGCCGAGTTTAAAATACGAGTTAATAACACGAGCAACAGGAAATGATTTTGGAGTCGGAGAAGCAATACAGCATTGTTACTAAATAAGGTAGTTAGAATACTATGGAGCTATTACTGAAGGAAATTGTAGCAATTTGAAACAAAAGGGGGAAAACCCAATTTTATGCGTTTATCTTCTCCAACCTTCATCTTTAAAATTAGGCATCTTAATGTATCTATCAGCACCGGCAATTGGACAAAAAAATGTCACTTTTGATTATTCCAGGTTTTGATGGAGGAGTACGAGGGAAATGGAGGGTTAAGACGGGTTGAGTCCAAAAATGATTCCTTGCACGGGATGGATGCAGGAGTTGGGTATTGGATAATCATTCACCTCTTGGAGTTTCTTCAAGATCCAGAGGGTGAATGATTACAGCAATGTCATACCAGTGACATGGGACTCTTCGCCTATTCTGTACCACGTTGAAGCCCTTATGCAGACCACCCTTTTGTGCTCCAAACTGCATAGTTTAAATCTGAGATTGATGGGTTTATTTTTACATTTATACTCCTTCCTTCCCCAGAAGCCTTGGGCAACTTACAAAATACACAATCATTAAATAAGGTTTTGAAATTCTGACGTTATTTAACATATGGCTGCCTCCTTTTTATGAGGAACATGAATGATCGCTGAACTCAGAGGGGCCATATGAGCTCTTAGAGAATTTGGCTAGGTGCGGATTTTCAAGCAGGGAGCCCAGTGCCTTGATGTTATTTCTAGGTCTCAGTCATAGGCATGGTGGGAAAGCTCTGGGAAACTGATTAAGGCCCTGATTCTTACCACAGATCATAGAAGAATAATAGAATCATAGTTGGAAGGGGCCATACAGGCCATCTAGTCCAACCCCCTGCTCAATGCAGGATCAGCCTAAAGCATAGAATCATAGAATCATAGAGTTGGAAGGGGCCATGCAGGCCATCTAGTCCAACCCCCTGCTCAATGCAGGATCAGCCTAAAGCATAGAATCATAGAATCATAGAGTTGGAAGGGGCCGTGCAGGCCATCTAGTCCAACCCCCTGCTCAATGCAGGATCAGCCTAAAGCATAGAATCATAGAATCATAAAGATGGAAGGGGCCATGCAGGCCATCTAGTCCAACCCCCTGCTCAATGCAGGATCAGCCCTAAGCATCCTAAAGCATCCAAGAAAAGTGTGTATCCAACCTTTGCTTGAAGACTGCCAGTGATTCCTTTGCTTGAAGACTGCCAGTGATTCCTCTGATAAACAGAGGTACTTAATTATATAAATTGGTGATCCATATGGATGTCATACATGTATCTGGAGTAGCAACCTGTGTCAGAGCAGTGCCACTGAAGAAGTGCTGCTGTCATCCCTCCCCATTTGAGCTGACTTTCTACCTTGTGGTGCTCTGGGCAGCTTACAAGAGACATAATGATACTTACAAAACAAATAAAAGAGAGCAGTTTAAAATCTTAATTGGGATTATCAATAAATAAAAACTAAATTAGTCAGATACTGTACTGTTATCTGTTCCACATAAAATATTTCTTGTAAGGGCTTGGAGGAGGAATGTGTCCCATGGCTTATTGATTTTGGGGGCGTCCCATCACATGGATCATGTGTGCACTGTCCAGAATCTTTACATCATGTATGGATACCTTTTTGCCCCATTCATGCCAGTAATGACCACTTGTATAAGGAGGATTGAAGCTAATATTATGCTCACAATGTTCATGGTTTGACAGTAGATTTATCACCCAGCAGGGTTTGGTTGGTAGAAGTTACCAGGCGCAAACTGAGACCTAGGCCTTTGTCTCGTGCAGTGCAGCAACATCCCTTCCCATGTGAACTGGAACTGATGTCATAATGACACGGGGACACCCTGGTATTCTGGCAAAAACCTCTATGGTAGAAGCTGTCTTTACCATGGAGTTTTCCCCAAATACAATTTTCCCCCCACATTGTCCATGACAGAGACCTAGGCTGAATCTGCATGGAGCTTTTATTCCAATCCCAGGTCAATTAAATCCCTGCAGTCTACGCTTAATACGATTTCCGTTTTGATTCTGGGCGATTTAAATTTTTCATCTGCAACAAGCATGATTGCTCTGGAATAACTCTACCTTTCCCCCGTGATATCCTGGAACGGATATAACCATGGATATTTGAAAAATCGGCATGAGTAAAGGTGCAGCTCTCTGCTTTTCCCTGAATTTACTTGCTACCTCGAGCCTCCGACGTTGTAGAAAAGCCCTGATTGGCCAGGGCGTCAGTTCAGAGGCTTCCTCGTTCCCAGGTTGCACGCTTCCCTTAAAGGGGAAGCCCTAACTTCTCTAAGCAGAAGCTCCAGGACCCCTAACTTCTCTCGACAGAGATTTTCCTCTTGGATTTATTCCCCTTCCTCTGCTGTCTCCAATCTCCCCCCCCCCCAACTTCAAGGAAAGAAAGAAAGAGACTCCTGCTGCACTTGCCTTTCCTCCCTGTTCTGAGCTTTCCTAATCATGTGCAGAACACTTTCTGTTTCAATGGGAGGGGGGGGGGAGATAGAGGACGTCCCAAGTTCAAATCGATCTGAATTCAGCAGGATTCACACTGGAATAAATGAAGTTAGTGCAGATTCAGCCCTAGTCTTCAATTCGTTACTGGTAAGTCTCTCTGCCAGCTAGCTGATTGGTGCCAAGGGGAGAGCCCCCAGAATGGGAGACTCACTGCCCCTGGTTAGGGGTGGTGATCTTAGAACGCTGAGAACATAATGACTGAGAAGGGCTACAGCAAAGAGGGAAACTGCTCTCACTGGCAGTCTTCAAGCAAAGGTTGGATATACACTTTTCTTGGATGCTTTAGGATGGTTAGGGCTAATCCTGCGTTGAGCAGGGGGTTGGACTAAATGGCCCATGAGGTCCCTTCCAACTCTATGATTCTGTGATTCTATGAAAGTGTATCTTAAAAATTCTTAAACGGAGAACTTCTGTCAAAATACAGTTGTGACTGTTATGACTTCACAATCCCAATATTTCCGTGCAGTATTTTCCCCGCATTTTATGAGGGCTGGTGGTTTAGAACAAGGCTTCAAGGAAAGATTCACGGCTTTTGTTTGAGAGCAAACGTTACGATATTCATAGAAGGCATCATGGCAGAAGGCTGTGAAAACAACACATTATTCTACGTAGAGATCGTAGCAGCAAATGATTGAGTTTGTGGGTAGGTCACTCAGGGCTTCTCGTTGGAGATTCATTCACGACGGATGCTAATACATTACTGGAGGAAGTGGTGGTTCATATTAGTCACTAGTGCAGCGGGATTATACAGCCCCGCCAGAAATAAATAGCAGTTATGATTTGTATGCGTGTTTCATTCGCCAGGAGAGCATAGTTTCATTCTGAAAAACAAACTTGAACTCAGCAACCGTCAACTTGGAAATTTCAGGCAAGCTTAAATATGGCTTTGTGATTTAACTCTTAGCTGCCTGTTGCAATATAAGCTCCCAGTTGCATTTGCTTTCAGTGTTTATTATCTGTTTTTCTTTGCCATGTGCCTGAGACTCGTAAATCTTGTCATGTTTTCTATAAGTAAGCAATAAAAAAAAGGAATGAGGGAGATACCTTTTTTGCTCAGTGTGTCATTGAACAAAATGAAATTCAAAAGGTGAAAATGACATCCCTTGGGTGAAAATGGTGAATGTGGTTTTATTTTTATATACTAGCAAGAAAGCCCATTGCAAGCAGGAATGCAATGGGCACTAGGACGCAGGGGACACCGGGAGGTGCAGATCTCTCCCTGCATGTCTCTTGGCGTGCCTCACAGCAGGAGGCATAGAAGGTAATCAGGCTGGTTTGTAGGAGGGAAGGAGGGCTGGTGTTTGGGGCAGCTCTCTCTCTCTGTCTGTCTGTCTCTCCCTCTGTCGCAGCAGGGGTGGCCCTCTTTGTGTCTCTGTCAGCAGCTTGGCCAGCTCTCTCTGTGTCTCTCTCTGCCTCCCTCACAGCAGGAGCGATAGGAGGGAATGAGGGCTCTGTGTGTCTCTTTGTCTCTGGTGCGTCTGAGAGGAGCGTGGCTAGCGTCCAGGGAGGGAGGGCAGGAGCAGTAGAGGTAGGGCCAATCAGGCCCTATTGGCCCTATTCCAACTCGGACAGCCGGACACATTCCACCCCCCAGGCTGTTTCACAAATATATAGAGGAACCATGGATAAGGATCTTATTTGTTCAACAATTTGGATAACATTGGATGTCTAGAGTGGGATTCCATTTTGTATTTTCTTTAAAGCGAGTTGTGAAGACCTGTTGTGGGAAGAAACAGCAATGCATATTAGCCTTTTTCAACCGAAAGGTTCTGAAAAGCAGAATTTTAAACCTTTAACAGAAATTATTTGGAGCATGCAACAAACCGTTCTTATTTGGGCTTGATTTGGTTTCTCCTAACTTCAGTAGGAGTTCTTTAATAGCGACATTTTCTGTTTCATGTGCACTAATGTACACTAACGTGTCGCTTGTGAACATGAAAATCAATGCAAGATGGCACAAACACATTAATACTTTTGATGTCACTGGGATCGTCTTACTGGCTCTCTTCTTGTAATGTCTAGTGTGTAAGAGGAGATATGAAAAGTTGGCGGTCTTCTACAGCAGGGGTAGTCACCCTGTGGTCCTCCAGAGGTTCGTGGACTACAATTCCCATGAGCCCCTGCCAGCAAATGCTGGCAGGGGCTCATGGGAATTGTAGTCCATGAACCTCTGGAAGACCACAGGTTGACTACCCCTGTTCTACAGTTCAGAGCTATACTACAAAGACACTGTGTCATATTGTTGAACCCAAGTCTGCTCTCATTTAACACCTGTAGAATGGCTACAGATCAAGACTCACAAGCTGGGTTGCAACTCTGGCTGGGAATCCCAAATTGTGACTCTTTGACAGGGCAGAATCAACAGGTTTCCAACATAGGGACCTCAGACTAATCTCGAACCTACAGATAAGCAGCCATTTGTGGGAAACATTGCAGGGGAATAAAAGGGTTAACCTGTCCAGTATCATACCCCAATTCCAAATCAGTTCCCTTATTTGAGAGATCCTATTAATTACTTCTCATTTAATGGTCAGCTTTAGCCCGTTGAGTAGACGGCCAAAGAACTGTTCCTCTGATTAAGCGAGATCTGGCCTTTGAAAGCTTCTGCCATGATAACTCAAGTCTTTATGGTGCTCCAAAACTTTTACGGGTTTCACAACTTGATAGGAGAGTGCAGTGTCTGTTAAAGGGATCTCTGCAGCATGCTTCAGATGGGAATAACACCCATGCAGGGTCTCTGTTTGGATCAGGGTTTCCCAACCTGGATGGTACTGCAAAGGCCCCTTGATGGCATGGAGGGTGGGTGGGTGGGGGGCTTCAAATAGGCTGCCGAGGAGAGCCCCTCCTTCCTGTGCCTGCCGTTTCTGGCTCCAAGCAAAGAAGAAAGAAAAAGCATATATATTTTTTTAATTCTACCCTTATTTGGCCTGGTTTGTGCGTGATTGTGCCACTTTTGGGGTTTCTTGATGCTTGAAGAATATTTGTGGGTTTCTCAATGGTAAAAAGGTTGTGAAAGGCTGCTTTAAAGCAGTTGTGCCTGGTGTTCCTGTGGGTGCTTACAATTTATTGTGAGATATCATGTATCCCCCTTCCCATTAAAGCAAACGCTGGCAGGGGCTCATGGGAATTGTAGTCCATGGACATCTGGAGGACCACAGGTTGACTACCCCTGCATTAAAGGACTCACCAGAACGTGTGCTTGGGCAGCAGAAAGTTATTCATCAGTGTGCCAATGATTAGTTGCATTATTTCAGTTCCCTCAAATGGGTACTCTTGTGCTTGCTCTTTGTTGACCCCTGACTCCGGAATTGGCTGCTCATAAAAGATTGCTCCTCCTTGATACAGAGAGGATCCCTGTACTTAGTGGTGCATACACAAAGCTCTAAACCGAGGGCAATAAAGTATAAAGCTCTACTTAAGCCTGATAATTTTGACTCCCACCCATGGAAAATGCTGCAGCTGAGCTGCAGAAACTTCTACACAAATCTGCGACTTGTTTACTTAAAAAAATATGCGCTAATAGGCTTGGTTGAGACTGCTGATGCTGCTTTGGAGAGATTCCAGATTGGAGGGAAGCAAGCAAGATTCGGGATTGCAAGAGCTGGGCCTGGGATAACAGTTCAGGAGCAGCTGGTCAGAACCAGTATACGCTGGGGTCTTGCTCATTCATTATTTCAGAAACCTGCTTTTTGCAGGCATCCGAAATTGTAGCTGGGCGTCATTGGTGGCATTAAGCTTCTTTGCACAATAATAAATAGTTTGCCAAACTTGTGGACTTCAGGCTGAATCATAGAAGAATCAGAGAATAATAGAATTGGAAGGGACCTCATGGGTCATCTAGTCCAACCCCCTGCTCTATGCAGGACACTCAAATCCCTATCGCTCATCTACTGTAACCTGCCACCCCCTTAAGCCTTCACAGAATCAGTCTCTCCGTCAGATGGCTCTCCAGCCTCTGTTTAAAAATTTCCAAAGGTGGCTGCATCTGAATTTCAGTGCATTGACTCATTAAAGGCATCTGGATGGCTCTCTCTCCAGCTAAGGCAGGGGTAGTCAACCTGTGGTCCTCCAGATGCTCATGGACTACATTTCCCATGAGCCCCTGCCAGCAAATGCTGGGTGGGGCTCATGGGAATTGTAGTCCATGAACATCTGGAGGACCACAGGTTGACTATCCCTGAGCTAAGGGATACCTAGAAGGTTTTCTCTCCAGCTAAGAGATGCCAGTATATATGGCTGACCCTGAGTCTTTCACACACTCTTTGCCTAACCCACTTCACAGAGCTGCAGTTGTGAGAATAGTATCAGGGAGGGGAAGACAATGTAAAGCCTGGGGTATCCAATCAAGTACCAGAGAGATCAGATAGTGAGAGGATGTGAGTACTGTCGTGGCCAAGTTTGCAGGGGACTCCAGATTATTCAGGAGGGTGAAAACCAAGGCTGACCTTCAAGAGGACCTCCACAGATTGGGTGAGTGGCCGATAATGTGGCGAATGAAGTTCAGCTTCGGTAAGTGTCGTGATATACGTTGGGATCAAAATTCCCAACTTCAAGTATAGGCGAATGGGGTCCAAACCTGCTGAGACTGAGAAGGGGAAAAATCTTGGGGTTATAGTGGACAGCTTAATGAAAATGTCGGCCCAGTGAGCTGCGGAGATGGTAGGGATCGTTAGGAGAGGGATTGACAGTAAAACAGCCAGTATTGTGATGCAGCCCTGTTGAACGGTGGTGCGGCCTCATTTGAAATACTGTGCACAGTTCTGGTCATTGTATCTCAAATAGGACATGGCAGAGCTAGAAAAAGGGCAGAGGAGGGCAACCAAGAGGATTGGGGGTTCAAAAAGAGAGCACTTTCTCCCTCTTCCAAAACATTAGAACTAGAAGACATCCAATGAAGCTGATGGGCAGTGAATTCAGAACAGGCAAAAGGAAAGACTTCTTTATATGGAGATTGATTTTAAAATGGAATTCACTGCCAGAGGATGTACTGACGTGCTAAAGGGGGATTAGATAGATTCGTGAACAATAAGTCTACCTGTGGCTATTAGCCATGGTGCCTGAAGGGAACCTTCACATTCAGAGGCACTAAAGCTCTGAATCCCAGAGCTAGGAGGGAACCTCCAGGGAAGGCCTCAGTCCCTTTGCCCTGATTTTTGGCCCACCTAAGGAACTGGTTGGCTTGCTACTGGGGACCAGAATTCAGGGGGCCTATGTAAGCTGGACTGCAAGGCGAACAAACCGGTCAGTCCTAGAGGAGATCAGCCCTGACTGCTCCTTAGAAGGCCAGATCCTGAAGATGAAACTCAAATACTTTGGCCACCTCATGAGAAGGAAGGACTCCCTGGAGAAGAGCCTAATTCTGGGAGCGACTGAGGGCAAAAGAAGAAGGGGACGACAGAGAATGAGGTGGCTGGATGGAGTCACTGAAGCAGTAGGTGCAAACTTAAATGGACTCCGGGGAATGGGCGAGGACAGGAAGGCCTGGAGGATCATTGTCCATGGGGTCGCGATGGGCCGGACACGACATCGCACCTAAGAACAACAACAAATGTAAGCTGGAGGGCCCTTGAAGCCACCTGCTAACAAAGGTCATTCTCTATAACCGTCATCAAACTGCGGCCCTCCAGATGTCCATGGACTACAATTACCATGAGCATTGTAGTCCACAGTTTGACTACCCCTAGGCTAGCCTTTCTCTCTTCCTTTCTTTGCACTGCAGCTTAGCCAGATCTTGCAAAGCAGTCGTTAGGGTGCTGCAGAAAAATAACACCGTCTTTCCCTCTGTTCCCCTTAATTTGTCTCACTCTTTCTTACACTTCTCTCATTCCACCTAAGATTCCTTCTTCGTCTCAAGACCTTCTCATCCCTCTTCCGCGTGGTGACAGAATGTACTTAAGTGTAGTATGGTCGCAACCCTTTGTTAATATTATGAACAGAAGGAGAGGGGGGAGTTAATATTTCCCCATGATCTAACACGGTAGTAAAAGGGTTCTTCCCCCCCTCCTTCACCCTTAACGCGCTTGAGAATGGAACATAAATCTGTCTTCGTGGTTATGCGTGTGGAACAGAAATTATTACTCCCAGTTCAGGTGCTGGGTTGTTAATATTAGGATTGTATTGTTGAACGCTCTAATAGCTCTTTCTGAAGGCTACTTTGCCAGATGACAAACGATGCAATCTTTTAAACAGCATTAAAAACTAGACTGATAAGACAGACCAGACCATTCTACCTCTCCGGTGGGAACCCAAAGCTGCACTGTTCTCATGTCCTCCCTTTCATCCTCACAACCACCTTGTGAGGTAGGGCTGGCTGAGAGTGTCTCACCCAGAGCTTCCCATGATGGGTTGGGGAGCTGCGTATTAGACACACATGACAGGTTGCTTAAAAGCTCTCTTCTTATATGTTGTCTGGCCTGAAGCTAACCTGGTTCAGGGTGTTCCGGTTCCCTTCTTTTTGGCACCAAAAGCCCCATCATCTTTCCGGGGTTAGTGGCCAGTTTCCAAGTGCAGATATCACAGGGTGGCTGAGGTTTGCCTCAACAGGGATTTCCTCACACTTTTCAGTTTTGGCCCTGGGACTCCCACCATTGTTCTGAAGATGGTGGCCAATTTTAAGCCCCTTAGCTTTATTCTCTGATGTTATGCCTGCCAGCGTGGCGCAGTGGTCCAAGTGCCAGAGTAGGATGTGGGAAACCCAAGTTCGAATCCCCACTCTGCTACAGAAAATGTATGGGTGACCTCGGACACGCACTCTCGCCTTAACCCACCTCACAGGGTCGTTGTGAGGAAAAAATGGAGGAGTTGGCAAACCCTTTTACATCTGTGACCATCTACTTCTGTACATGTGTTAATGTGAGAGGGATTCCTATCGTCCAATTTATCAGTACAATCTTTAAACAAAATGGCTCTCCCAAAGTGGTCCAGTCCTTCTTTGGGGAGAAGAGGAAACCAAGTGAAGCACAGCATTCCAGTCCCAAGACATCCTGTTACCCAGCTGCTTCCATGTTGAGACCTCTTGCACTGCAACCTATACACAGGGAATCATTCCATTCCCGGTAACTAAAAAAACAAAACAGAAAAAGCAACCTAACTCAGAAATATCCACTGACAGGAACTCCTCCAAACTCTGATCAATTCCCATAGGGAGACCCATAATAGGAGGCAGTTTTAATGGTTTCATTGCTTACAATGTACTCTTGTACTGTTGTTAACTGCCCTGAGCTAATTTATATAATTAACATTTTTTAAAAGTTAATTTTAATTGCATTAGGCTTCCTCAGCCCTGGGGTTTCTTGATAGCTCCTGAAGGAGATTAAATATTGGTTGACTTGTGGTAAAGTCTTAGTATCCTGAAAGTTAGCAGAGTGCCTTAGTATGGCCATTAAGGGCAGTGTGGGTAGAGTGCATGCAGTCAGAAAACAACAAAGCACGTTCATGAAGGTAGTACTGAGCTAATATAGTAACTAGTTATTAGAGAACGTAATTCTACATACTTAGAGGTAAAAAGAAGGCTCCTATTCTCATCTAAATATCTGGATGGAGAGAGATGCTTGAAGCATCTCCACTTCATCATGTTGCGGCCTTGAGGAATGGAGGAGAAGAGAAGAAAGAACTCATAAAACAGGAAATTACCCTCGAGGGATAGGTCAGTGAGATCAGAAGGTGAGAGGTCAGCGTTCCTATCTATCTCACAGACTCTATGGTAAAGAGAGTTCCTGTTTGAATCTCAAGCCAGGAGATATCACACAGAGAGCTATTTCCAATATTGGAAGGGTTTCCCAAATGGGCGAGAGTTAATTAATTTTTGATGTGGGACACATCTTCTGGTGCACCTCTTGAAACGGATATGAATACGGACGTGATGTCCATAGTCCTGCCCCAGGGAGCACATCAGAAGAGGCAGAAGAGGCCAAGGGAGCTGAGGAGGCCAAGGCAGCGATTGCGGCACCCCTGGGCACCCAACCAGTGACTGCAATGCCAGCGGGGGGCGAGGATGTGGCTGCACTGCCTCCAAGGTAGAGGCCATCTCGTCCGCTGGGAGTCCATCCAATGTCTGCAGTGCCGGTGTGGGGGGTGAGGAAGTGGCCGTGCTGCCCATGAGGCTGAGGCAGAGGGTGCCTCACCCCCCTAGGAGCCCTGCCAGCTCCTGTGATGGCAGCAGGGACTGAGGAAACAGCGGAGGTGGCCTCAGGGTAAAAAGGTAAAGGGGAGGGGGAAGGGAAGGGGGTGTGTGTGCATGTGCACTCACATTCATCTGTTTGCGTGTACGTCTGTGTGCCCATTCATTAGCATGCACGCATAGGGAGGGAGGGAAGGAGAGGGAGGGGAGGGGAGGGGATTGGGAAACCAACAGATATGGGGAAATGGAAGGGGAGAATGGAAGGATTTGTGTTTCTGTGTGTTTTTGCTTGGGAGGAAGGGAGGGAAAGCTGGGGAGGGGTTTGGGAAACCAACAGGTAAGGTGGGAAACAGGAGGGGGGAAGGGAAGGGGGTCTCAGTATGTCTGTGTTGTGTGTGTGTGTGTGTGTGAGGGAGAGAGGGAGGGGGGTAAAACCAAGGAGGTAAGGGGAGGGAGGTCATCTCTCTCTCTCTCTGTCTGTCTGTCTGTCTGTCTGTCTGTCTGTCTGTCTGTCTGTCTGTCTGTCTGTCTGTCTGTCTATCTATCTATCTATCTATCTATCTATCTATCTATCTATCATGTGTGTGTGTAGGTTTGCGGGGGAAGGAGGGGACCCTGACCAAGTAGCCCCAGGGGAGATATGTGTCCCACATACCCTCTGAGAGTCAGACTGTCAGGAGAATTTTTTTAATATTTATTTTAATGTTGTTAAACCACAAAATGGCCAATGATGGGTCTGGAGGGGGTGGGAAGTGGAGGGGCCCCAGGTGGACTTGTACACAGTTATGTTTCCCAATTATATTCAACTAGTAATCAAGCCCGCTGCAGGGGAATGCAGCGGGCGCTAGGACCTTACCGTGGTCTTCGGCGTGGTCTGCGGGTCCTTCGGCGGCGGCGGCGAGCCGGGGCTTCGGTCCTCCTCCGGCGCCGCCTCCTCCTGCTGCTCCTGCCGGCCGCCTGCGCGTCCCCTTCGGCCGGCGCTTGTCCGCCGACGCCGCTGCTCCTTCCCCTGCTGGCCAGCGGGCCCGGCCCCTTGGCGGCGGCGGCGGGGCGGGGAGAGCCGGGCGGCGGCGGCGGAACGGCAGGCGGAGGCGCGGCGGCAGGCAGCGGCGGCGGTGGAGGTCCGGCCTTCTTGCAGGCTGGTCCAAGCTTCTTTCGGCGTGGGCGGGCTGACGCGGCGAGAGGCGCTTTGCGCCTCTCGCCGCGTCAGCTCGCCAGGCAGGGAACCCCCGGCAGCCGCGCTTCGCGCGACTGCCGGGGGCTCCCCCAGGCGGCGGCCTGACGCGGCGAGAGGCGCTTTGCGCCTCTCGCCGCGTCAGCCCGCCAGGCAGGGAACCCCCGGCAGCCGCGCTTCGCGCGACTGCCGGGGGCTCCCTGGGTCGGCGGCCTTACGCGGCGAGAGGCGCAAAGCGCCTCTCGCCGCGTCAGGTCAGGGGGAACTGCGAGCCGCGCTGCGCGCGGCTCGCAGTTGCTGGAGCTGGGAATCGGAGGGACCAATCGGCAGGCGCTTCGCACCTGCCGATTGGTCCCTCCGATTGTCTGTCATGAGGAAGGGTCCAATCCGGACCCTTCCTCATCACAGACTAATCCCACCTTCAGACCCCTTAGCGAATTATATAGTCCGTGGCGCCCGTGGCGCCACGGGCGGTTTAAAGATACTATCACGCCACTTCTGGGGTTTCTCAAAGCCTGAAGAATATTCCAGGGGATTTTCAGAGGTAAAAAAAAAAAGCTGAGAAAGGCTGCATTAGACGTTTACTGGTATCCAAATGACCTTAGGAGCTAGGTGCAAAACAGGGACATTTCTCTCTGCACCATCTGGCATTCTCTGAGTAATATTTTTTTCCTTTTGCACTTACAAACCCTGATCCCGCAACCTCATTAATGTCTGCAGCGGTGCTAGCTTCAGATATGCGGTAAGCAGCTGAGCCGAGGAAATCACATGAATGCAGAAGTGGAAAGGTATCGTTCTGAAAAATGAAAGTTTAGGTCTCCAGTTAAGAGGAAGAAACTGCAAATGGCAAGGCATGATCAGCATGATATCAGCTGTTTCTGCACTGAGGGCTTCGTACCAGGCTGCTGGCGTGAGTTGGAGCCAGGTTAGGTTGCCCCGCCTCTTCCTGCTCCTGCATGGGGGAGCATTTGGCCCAGAGCACCTCATCCACCCCAGATCTGTGCTCCCTCACAGAAGCCAGGACAGCAGAGTTCCCAGTGCGGAAACGGTCCCGGATATATCTTGCTCTCTGATTTCCTTGGGAACACAGGCTCAAGCATTGCCAGGGATTAGTTTTGAAGTTCTGTAAACAAGGTCTACAACACAGCCTGACCTCAGACGCCCAGGGGGATTCTCTTAGCTGTACTCTGAGACTATTGTCAGTGCAAGTTGCATGCCTCTCTTTTTCACTCAAGGGATGTGGTAGGACACAAGCCGGAGGCGATGTCTGTGGTGGGGACCAACACTCTGTTGTGAAAGATGGAACTGTCTACAAACCAATGGTTTCATTGCTAAATTGGGCAGTACCAGAATTCTACCTTCAAGTGAAGCAACCCAAAGAAGAAAGCCATTCCCTTGTACCAAACAGTATGGGAAATCCACTCTGTGCATGCTCAAGAAAATGCTCATGACCTCCTTATATTCTTGGCAATGATGACAAGGCTGTTGGTTGGGTCAGGGTTGTTTAGGTACGCCCTCTCCCCAAATAGCTTTTTCTGTGATTATTGCCTTGATATTATGTCCCCTGATTCCTTATAAAATGCATTTATAAGAAGATCTCGGAAGGAAGGAAGGAAGGAAGGAAGGAAGGAAGGAAGGAAGGAAGGAAGGAAAAGGAAGGAAGGAAGGAAGGAAGGAAGGAAGGAAGGAAGGAAGGAAGGAAGGAAGGAAGGAAGGAAGGAAGGAAGGAAGGAAGGAAGGTTAACCTGTGGCCCCAAGCCAGCGTAGAGTGACAGGAACAGCTGGAGCCACACGCAAGTTGGACCCAGGCTTGGTTTCAGCTTCATTTATCAGCTGTTTGGCATAGAGAGAGGAACCGGGAGGAGGGGTCTGAATGCAGCTGCCCCTGAATAGCCAGTAGTAGGGTTGCCACCCTCTATGCAGCTCCTGAAGAACTCAGGAGCAAAACGGAGCTCTTCCTCTAGGTTTGCAGTCAAGGCCAGTGCTGGAGCAGATGGGTTAGGTCTCCTTTTCCTCTTGAATCATAGAATCACAGAAACATAGAATCATAGAGCTGGAAGGGGCCATACAGGCCATCTAGTCCAACCCCTGCTCAACGCAGGATCAGCCCAGAGCATCCTAAAGCATCCAAGAAAAGTGTGTATCCAACCTTTGCTTGAAGACTGCCAGTGAGGGGGAGCTCACCACCTCCTTAGGCAGCCTTTTCCACTGCTGAACTACTCTGACTGTGAAAATCTTTTTCCTGATATCTAGCCTATATCGTTGTACTTGAAGTTTAAACCCATTACTGCGTGTCCTTTCCTCTGCAGCTAGCAGAAACAGCATCCTGCCCTCCTCCAAGTGACAACCTTTCAAATACTTAAAGAGGGCTATCATGTCCCCTCTCAACCTCCTTTTCTCTAGGTTGAACATTCCCAAGTCCCTCAACCTATCTTCAGAGGGCTTGGTCCCTTGGCCCCAGATCATCTTCGTCGCTCTCCTCTGTACCCTTTCAATTTTATCTATGTCCTTCTTGAAGTGAGGCCTCCAGAACTGCACACAGTACTCCAGGTGTGGTCTGACCAGTGCCATATACAATGGGACTATGACATCTTGTGATTTTGATGTGATGCCCCTGTTGATACAGCCCAAAATGGCATTTGCCTTTTTTACCGCTGCATCACACTGCCTGCTCATGTTTAGTTTACAATCCACAAGTACCCCAAGGTCTCGTTCACACACAGTGCTACCTAGAAGTGTATCCCCCATCCAGTAGGCATGCTTTTCATTTTTCTGACCCAGATGCAGAACTTTACACTTACCTTTATTAAATTGCATCTTTGCCCATTTTTCCATTGTGTTCAGATCTCGTTGAACTCTGTCTCTATCTTCCGGAGTATTTGCCAGTCCTCCCAATTTGGTGTCATCTGCAAACTTGATGAGTAGTCCCTCCACCCCCTCATCTAGATCATTAATAAATATGTTAAAAAGTACCGGGCCAAGCACCGAGCCCTGAGGTACCCCGCTACTCACCTCTCTCCAGTCTGATGAAACACCATTGACAACAACTCTTTGAGTGCGGTTCTCTAACCAATTCCCTATCCACCTGACTATCTGAAAATCCAGATTGCAGTCCTTCAATTTATCCATCAGAACATCATGGGGAACCTTGTCAAAAGCTTTACTAAAATCCAAGTAAATGACATAAACCGAATTTCCCCGATCCAGCAAACCTATTACTTGGTCAAAAAAGGAAACCAGGTTGGTCTAGCAGGACCTGTTGGAGACAAATCCATGCTGACTTCCTTGGATCACCAAATTGGTGCCTGAACATCTTAGCACCAAACATCTTGGTCTCCCCCCATGCTGCCTTTGTAAGAGGTTGTCTTAAATGAGACCATGATTGCCATCTGTGGTAGTTGTATTATTGTATTGTATTTTAGAAATTGGAGGTTTAATGGGATTTATATGATTTTTGTATGTTATTACCCGGTGGGCTATAAATCCAATGAAGAAATAAAATAAAATAAACTCCTACCAGTGATCTCTCCAGACAGCAGACATCCCTTCCCCTTCTGTGACATTGTGGCTTCTGTGACATTGCACCCCTCTGAGGTCACACCCCTCTCTAAACTCTGCCCTCTCCAGGCTATGCCTCCAAATATGCAGGAATTTCCCATCCTGGAGTTGGCAACCGTAGCCAGTAGGCATGTCAGCTTTAATTGTACAAAGGGCTACAGGGGCTCTTCCCCGGCTGGTGGATGGGTAGGGTTGCCAGCTCTGGGTTGGGGAACACCTGGAGATTTTAAGACTGGAGCCTGGGGAAGGGGGAGATGAAGGACCTCAGCAGGGTATAATTCTACAGAGCAGCTGTTTTCTCCGGGGACACTGGTCTGGAGATTGTGGGAGATTACAGTTCCCATCCCCACCCCCTGGGAGGTTGATGACTGCATCCATTGGAGAAGGGATTAATGCACTGCAGCACGAATTCATGTACCCAATTCCTAGCCAGCCAAGGAATGGCATAAGTATCTGAAGAACCCTAATGGGAATCAGGTATATACGCCAGGCCTGAGATGGATTTTATGGCGGCATTTGCTTCTTCCCTCCCCCATGCTGAAAAATCAGTCCAATGGAGTGACGCTGCTTTCAAATCCATTCCATTGACAGTGGCTTGACCACTAATTAAAC
Source organism: Paroedura picta (assembly GCF_049243985.1). Taxonomy (NCBI): domain Eukaryota; kingdom Metazoa; phylum Chordata; class Lepidosauria; order Squamata; family Gekkonidae; genus Paroedura; species Paroedura picta. The sequence continues at coordinate 15,676,839 of NC_135374.1, read as the reverse complement.
TACCGTATAAAAACCAGCAGGACTTGGGCTCAATTCTGACTTTTTAAAAAGGCTGCTGCTAGGCACCCTCTCCCTTTTCCAGCCGTCCTACAAATATCACATCCTGGAAGGGGAGAAGAATACGCACACCCAAATTAGTTTTGCAACTAAGATTTTTTCACAAGATGTTACTTCAAATTGCTCAATAAAATCTTGATGTATCGCCTCTGCTTTGTTCTCTCGGCCTGGGTAAACTCCTTCTGGAGAGCTCAGGGATCATTTTGCTTGAACAAACCACAGGGGCGAGGTGACCTGGGAGGCAGAATTGTGGTATTCTGTCAAGAAATAACAAACCGTCATCATTTTCCACCTGATTGCAGGGTGAGGTGTTCTCAGAAGGAGCTTGTCGGTTTGTAACGAAATGCCTGGTGCAACTTGGTACCCTGCGGTTCCAGTTTTTGGTGGGGAGGCTGGCAGGGAGGGGGGAGATCAATCTCTGCTATGAATTATGAACAAAATAATCTTCGAGCATGTGGGTTTACGACCGACATGCCTTAGATATCGGCCGATCAAATATATATCACCATGTGCCAGAGGTGCTCAATTATTTTTGGAAATGTGGGACCTATTTCCAGATTAAAGTACAGTAATTCCAATCCAGTTCCCCCCCTCCCTAACATCATATATCAGCAGCTTGCCCTCAGTTTACACTGAACAATTCAAAATGCTGGTTGTTACCTTTAAGAAACTGGGGTCACCGTGAGTGAGCAGGTAGTTGTACATTTCCTGCATTCTGCAGGGGGACTAGATGACCCTGGAGGTCCCTTCCTACTCTGTGCTTCTATGAAATAGATTGGGACGAGGGTGCATGAAGAATACTGTTCACCCTGCCAGCTAAGTAGGGTTGTCAGCTCTGAGTTGGGAAATATCTGGAGATTTGGGGAGTAGATCCTGAGGAGGGCAGGGAGAGGAAGGTAGAATGCCACAGAGTACATCTTCCAAAGTGGCCATTTTCTCCAGGTGGACCAATCAGTGGTCATCAGGGGTAACCTCAGCCTTTTCTGTTGTGGCGCCTTGCCACTGGAACCCCTCCCCCCTGGAGGCTTGCTGCTGCCTACTTTATTTTCTTTGAGGTCCCAAGTGAAAACACTTCTTTTTACTCCGGCTCCTTTTTAGCAGTTATCTGGACTGCTTCTGCCATGAAGCCTGTTCTATGGATATCGTTTAAGGTTCTCAGTGGTTGTCCAGTGGCGTTTTTTGGACTGTCCCTTGTTTTAACGGGGTGGGTTTAAAAATATAATCAATTAATTCATGATTTTTATGCCTAGGTTTGAGTCCAGAAGTACCTTAGAGCAGGGGTAGTCAACCTGTGGTCCTCCAGATGTCCATGGACTGCAATTCCCATGAGCCCCTGCCAGCAAATGCTGGCAGGGGCTCATGGGAATGGCAGTCCATGGACATCTGGAGGACCACAGGTTGACTACCGCTGCCTTAAAGTCTTTCGGGGTATGAAGTTCTCTCATTTGAATCTGGATTGATATTAGTTTTCACCAGTGATTGTTTTTGGGGGATTGCAGGTCGAAAGTTTAAGAAGTTTAACAAGGTCAAGGTTCTGAGAACGTTAGACGTCATCGCACTCCAGCAGACAGCGCCCCACCCAGCGGACAGCCAAGCCCTTGCTCAGCGGCTCTCCTTTTCTCCAAACCAAGAGGTCCAGTATATTCCTCCGCTGGTCAGCATCTTGCAAGGCATCGAGCCAGAGGTGGTCTATGCAGGTTACGACAACACGCAGCCGGAAACGCCGAGCGCTCTGCTGACTGGCCTCAACCAACTATGTGAAAGGCAGCTTCTCTGTGTAGTCAAGTGGTCCAAGTCGTTACCAGGTAATCGGGCTGGGTTTCACAGAGTCTGCCAATATGTCTTTGGTCCTTCATCCACTAGAGAGCCAGCTTGTTGTAGTGATTAAAGATCGGTGGCCCCTAATTTGGAGAATTAGACTCAGGGGTAGTCAAACTGCGGCCCTCCAGATGTCCATGGACCACAATTCCCAGAAGCCCCTGCCAGTAAATGCTGGCAGGGGCTCCTGGGAATTGTAGTCCATGGACATCTGGAGGGCCGCAGTTTGACTACCCCTGAATTAGAGGGTTTGATTCCTCCACTCCTCCCCATACAGCCAGCTAGGTGACCATGGACCGGTCACAGTTCTCTCAGAGGTCTCTTAGGTCCACCTTCTGCTACTGCTTCTCTTCCTCCTCCTCCTGAGCAGAAGCCTTACAGTTTCTCATAGGTCACCAGTTATCCCCTTTGGACAACACCTTTTGATAAGCTTGTTTTGGCAAAAGCCCAAAGCCCCACCAGGTATGGCTAAAGGTTATGCTACTGCAGAGAGAACACCCTGGCTTCACTGCTTGGTTGGCTGAGGCCATTGGCTGGACCAAAGCACTCGGGCTGTGTAGCACTGGACAGGCTACAGGGGGCTGGGATGACAAGTCAGAATCCCAGTGGGAGAGGGAGAGACTGGGCTGTAGAGCAGGGAAGGAGATATGTAGGCTCCATCCAGGCAAGGCCAAGGCTGCCTTCTCTCCAGCCTACCCAGAAAGGTGAGGGTCCATGGCCAATGGGCAGGGTGAGGAGAAGAATGAAGACTGGGTGGAAGGGCAAACCACTAACCTTCGGGACCTAAGATGAAGCCAACAGGGACATATAGGGAATGGCGCCCTCTAGTGGGTGCGCAAAACACGATTCAGTGGCACTGAATCCACAACTTGAAAATGCTTAAGTTCCAAAGTAAGTAAGTGGACAGTTTTCAGGAATCAGTGGAATGCTAGTAGGGATGGGTCCAGGTGGGTTTCCCTTGGGAGGGTCTCCCATAGTTGTAGCACTCAGACTGTTTATGCACTGAGAACTTCATTGCCCCAGCTCCCATGCAGGAGCACAAATCGGGGGTGGATGAGGTGCACCGGGCCAAATGCTCCCCCCTGTGGGGGCAGGAAGAGGAGGAGCAACCTGCCATGACTAAAACTCCAGCCTGCAGCCTGGCATGAAACCTTCAGTGCAGAAACCGTCTCTTGTCCAGAATGTTGTTTCTCTCTCTTGTGTATGGGAGCGTGTAGGGAAAAATGCCCAGTGATATCAGTGTAATATGAGACCATTGGGCTGGATCCCAACTACACTGGAACTTCCTGCCAATTTCTCCTTCCTGTTTCAGGCTTCCTTTGGGGCATTCCTGAGGGTCCCCAGTCTCCCGGAACAGCATTTTGGGAGATGCAGTGGAAGGAAGGGAGCGGGAAAGTTCTGTTTCACTGCCAGAAAATTCACTGTGGATCTAACTCATTAATTTGTCCTTACCAACAGAGTCCTTCTGGACCATTTGTACAAGTTAGATCTGTAGCATTCCCACCTCCCTTTAAATTATAATTTCAGCTGATTTTCCCCTGTAGGGGGAAATGAGAAATGACAAGGCATTATTCTGTTAAACTCTCCTGAGTGACCGAATGAGAGCTGACATAGTAAAATGCTTATAGCGTTGGATGAGGACATCAGGGACCCTGGTTCGAATCCCCACTGTGGCACCAATTTCCCTGGTTTGCTGTAAGGCAGTGGTCCCCAACCTTTTTATCATCGGGAACCACTCAACGCCGGGGACCACTCACCGGGGACCACTCAACGTCTTTTACTGAGACCCGGTGGAGGGGGGTAGTTTACTCCTCTACTCTCAACCACTGCCCTAACGCTCTCTGATCGCTATGGTAATGTTTAAACATCCCTTCAAAATAAGATACTGACACGCCACAACATGTTGGGGATCGCTACTGTAAGGTACTTCTCCACCCTGCCTCACACAGTTATTGTGGTGGGGGAACATTTTTGAGCGTCTTAAAAATAGATTAACAGCTTAACAGTTTATCAACTATAAAGGGCATATCACACAAGTTGGGCCTACACAGTTTCTGATCCCTACGGCAGGTGGGTGATCTGTTAGTGAACTTATTCAAAAGGGAAGGGCTACAGATGCCAATTTGACATAGACTTTTTGTCTACTTTTTAGGATTCCGGAATTTGCATATCGATGACCAGATAACCCTAATCCAGTATTCCTGGATGAGCCTAATGGTGTTTGCCATGGGGTGGAGGTCTTATAAGCACGTCAGTGGCCAGATGCTTTATTTTGCACCCGACCTAATACTAAATGAGTAAGTAATGCTTTCCAGCCTTTCCCTCTTGTTTTGCAATTCTGCTCCTGTTTTCAGGCCATGTGTTTAAGGCCAGCACAGTACCATCTCAAACATCTGAAAGCTAGGGACCGTTTTCAAACACAGCATTTCCATGAAACGTTATCCTGGTTTCTGTCTTGTTGAGAAACAGATCTGTGGATGTTGATCTGAGCAAAAGGTTTCTGGAACAGAAACAAGAAAAAGGTGCATGAGAGAAATGGGGCCGAACTGGATGGCTATAGAGTAGGCATTACCAGGTCAGTACATTAAATAAACAGATGGTTAAAATAAAGAAGCCCTCCACTCCCTTCTTGAATCGTTGGGCGCTTTTGGAATTTGAACAAGGGTGGTGAGTGCAAACACAAAATGGCTGCCACAAGAGGTGGAGCCAATCACAAAATGGCTGCTTCCGGAGGCAGACACAGAGAGGGAGTAATTTAAAATTACACTGGGAGAATTGGTTCTTCAGTCCAGTTGCTACATCTGTTGGGCAAAAGCTCCTTCTGGCCAGACCAAGTTTCTAAAACAACTTGAATGCCAAGGAAGGCATGATGCCCACAGGCTCTGCATTGAGGACTTTTGAAATAAAGCAGTTAGCAAATCAGCAGACACCAATTTAAATAACCAGAGTGAGAATTAAAAGAGGAGGTAGAATATCAAAGAAGAAATCTCAAAAGGTACCAAGAAATAAATATGAAATATATCCTAGCATCATCAGGACTGTTCTGTCACAGAAGATTATGCAATTAAATAGTGTATTTTTTTTTCTTCTGTCACTGATGAAAGATTTTGAGAATAATTTGAAATTATTATGATCCACATCTGTGTCCCCTTTTTCCCATTAGGCAGTGAACAGCATTGGCAGCCTAAATATTGAGGTTTTGGTTCCTGGCAGATTTATCTCATCAGATATTAATGTGTTAAAAGGCAGATCGTCTGTCCACTGACAATTCTTTAATCAGGGTACAGACCTCATTACCATTTTACAAAGTCACATTACGATCCCTTTGGGGGACCGGTTGTTTCTGGTTTCTCAGCAGTGGCTTTGCAGGGGGTGCGGGGTGTGTATGCGTGGCGGTAACATCCAGTGTTGGACTGTTCAAGCCGTGCTCAGAGATCAGGACAAGGGAACACAGGGATTTGCTGCAGCCAAGCTTTGATCTTGGAACAAAATGCACCTGGTTGATCCAGGGGTGCTAGCATAAGAAGAGAGACCTCCAACATGTACAAGGGTCTGAGTGACTCCTTTGCTTATCGGAAGATCTTCAGGACTGTACCGATGCTTGTTTAGGACAGAACGGGCTGTTTGCAGTATTAGCAGCTTGGGAAGGTTGATCCATTCATGTACACGTGGGGAAAAGCCTGGCTTGGCAGCCAAGCATCTGCTTTGCGTTCGGATGGTCTCAGATTCAATCCCTGGCATCCGTAGTTAAGAGGAATTGGCAGTGAGTGATGTGGAACAGGGGTAGTCAACCTGTGGTCCTCCAGATGTTCATGGACTATAATACCCATGAGCCTCTGCCAGCAAACGCTGTTAGGGGCTCATGGCAATTGTAGTCCATGGACATCTGGAGGACCACAGGTTGACTACCCCTGATGTAGAAGGTCTCTGACTGAGACCCTGGAGATCATTTGCTAGTCAGAGTTGACAGTATTGACTGACCTTGATACACAAATGGTGTGATTCAGTGCAAAGGAAGCTTCAAGGACTCCTGCGTACGTCATCTCATTGTAATCCTTATGATGGATCTGTAGAGTAGGCTATTCTTATCCCATATTACAGGTGAGAGATTGACAGAGTCTTACCTAGGATCATAGGGCTAGGATCAGGGCTAAAGCTGAAGTTCACCTGGGGATGTTTAGATTCAACGTGGGCAGGTATTCTGCGCCGGCACATCATTAACTTGTGGAATTCATTGCCACAAGAAATGTCGTGATGTCCGTTCGTTCTGGCAAGGTTAAAAGAAAATTGGGCCATCTGTGATTCTAAGAACATGGGGAATAAATGAAGCCTGAAAGCAAAAGCAGCTTTAATAGCCTTGACTAGTCCGATTTTATCACATCTTGGAAGCTAAGCAGGGTTGGCCACAATACGTACTTGGTTGGGAGACTACCAAGGAAGATGGGTTGCAGGGGAGAGGAGGACAGTGGCAAACCATCTGTGCCCATCTCTTGGCTTGCAAAGCCTTGCAAAGGTCTTGGCGTAGCCATGGACTGGTTGTAATTTGATGGCACAAAATTATTGTTATTAGGAAGGAAGGAAGGAAGGAAGGAAGGAAGGAAGGAAGGAAGGAAGGAAGGAAGGAACTTCTCAGTGATATCCAAGTCTCATTTAGAGGCTGGCTACACTGCACAAACTTTTAAAAACCTACTCTTCCTCTTCAGTTTGAAAATCAGGTTGTCCTATGGTAACGATAGAGTATGTTTTTCTGGAAAACACAGTTCAAAATTCCTCCCAGATGCATGAATAGATCTCAGATCACACCCTGGAACCTAATCAGAACAATTCATACCAGATGGATGAATCCGTAGCTTGCCCCTAGATGACATTTGTAGGAAGAGGTATAATTTTCTCCTTTTTTCTGTATAAAACAGTATATCTTTCCCAAGGCTGTCTCCAGCCATTTTATAGCTTCATGTGCCCATGCTGGGGAACCATGAAATAACATAAACACTGCAGCTTTTCACAGAAGGTAAATGCCTCTCGTTATGGATCCTCTAATGAAAGATAAATCCCTGTACAGCTGGAGCAATGTCTGTATTTTAAAAAGACCTCTTCCATTGAAGTCTTAGGACGAACACGGCTACCCATTTGAATCTCTTCCATTGAGAAACTGCTGTAATGTTGATCCGTGTGCATTGCTAGCACATCAGAAAATTAACCGTCCCTCCATTTGTTCTTCATAGTCTGCTCGTCCACAGCTGTTCTTCATTTCCTTGTGTTTAGGTTTTTCCAAACCTACCCTCTGCGTGATTCTCACGATTTCCAACATTTCCAAACCAAGTAAAACCATTAAAATGAATACTTGGCCTTTTCCACCTTCTTGTTTTCTCCGTCTGTAAGTTTCTGTTTCTTTGGGGAAGGGAATTCTTTTCCACATGGTCCCTCTAGTGGTTGATTTGATATCACACAGATTTATGTCTGGCATGTCTCCCTGCAGATGTAAGCCGCTGGTTGTTATGCTGGACATACACCTGTATGATATCAAATGGACCACTAGAGGGGGCAAAACACATGTGGAAAAGTAACACTCATCACCCCTAGGATCGAACTCCCAACCCCATGGGCAGAGCTTTCAGGCTGCATGTCTGCTGCCTTACCACTCTGCGCCACAAGAGGCTCTTATAATATACTATACTCTTGGCACAAACAAGATATTTGATATTTAAAAGTATTCCTCCTGCTCTTGGAAGAAATATTCCTGAGGCAGCTACCAGTATTCAGTTTTAAACAAGAAGACAGTGATTAGTAATAAAAACACATTGGCAGGAGATCATCCGTACAAACTAGCCGGGAAAGGCAATTGTGTTTCCTTGTAAAAGCAGCAATAAAAGTTGACCATAAAACCAGCCCTGTTTTCTCATAAAACAAGCGGAGGAAAAGATAAAAATAGTCAGCTGAGGGCAAGGGCAGGACAACCAAGGAATCAGCAGAAAGCCTGGAGAAATGAATCCACCTTGTAATCTGCACTTCATAATAAAGAGAACCATGCAGACTGTTTACAAAAACAGTCTTGACTGTTGCAGTTACACCATGAAAAATTCATGCCCCATTTATACCTTCATCTTTCTGTCCTTGTAAGGGCAACCAAGGCGGCTTACAAATTAGGACATCCGTAGTAAAATTGCATCTTCAAAAAGGTTAAAGGTAAAGGTAGCCCCTGTGCAAGCACCGGGTCATGTCTGACCCTTGGGGTGACGCCCTCCAGCGTTTTCATGGCAGACTCAATACGGGGTGGTTTGCCAGTGCCTTCCCCAGTCATCACCGTTTACCCCCCAGCAAGCTGGGTACTCATTTTACCGACCTCGGAAGGATGGAAGGCTGAGTCAACCTTGAGCCGGCTGCTGGGATTGAACTTCCAGCCTCATGGGCAGAGCTTCAGACAGCATGTCTGTTGCCTTACCACTCTGCCACAAGAGGCTCTTTCAAAAAGGTTAAACCCAATAAAATCACACCCAGAATTCTCTCCAAACTCCCTCAGCCCCACCTGCCTCACAAGTTGTCTTTTGGGCAGAGGGTAGGGGAATGTGATTGTAAGCTGCTTTGGGGTTCCAAAAGGGTAGGGGGAAAGTATGGTATGAAACCCTTCTCTCCTTCTTCTTCTTCCCCCACCTGAACAATGGAAGGGGATGTGTTTTCCATTACCTTGATTGAAACTGGCTACCCCCCTACCTTTGGTTTACTGATTAAAAACAAAACATTTTTGGGAGATCCCGTCACAGATCTCTTTGTTTCTTGGCTGCCGTGGTCTTTATCACACTTGAACGTCCAGCAAGTTCAAAAAAAAAAAATTCAGCATGTTATTGTACTTTGGGTGTGTCTTTAAGAGCATATCCTAGCATATGCTTCCACTATTATGGGTACACGGTAGAAACCATGGGATCAGTATTTATTTCTTCTGCCTTCTGTCTCATTTCTTTTTTTGGGCGTAAGACAGAGGATGAAGGAATCGTCATTCTACTCACAGTGCCTGTCTATGTGGCAAATCCCCCAGGAGTTTGTCAAGCTCCAAGTCTCTCAAGAGGAGTTTCTCTGCATGAAAGCCTTACTTCTCCTCAGTACAAGTAAGTGTAACCTTGGCTATTCCTCTCTTCTTTCAACAGCTCCCTGCCTGGATAAAAATCAGAAAGCTGGATTTTTGATAGCACAAAGCAAAAAAGCTGTGATTTCAGGAACACAAAAATAACTATTGTTAACCAAAGATGCCTACAACCAATTATGCACGGGGCGGAAAGCCTGTGCTGGCGGCGGCAGGACAGCAGGGCTAATCCCTGATTATGCATGCTGCCGCCACCATCCCAGCCACCACCCAGCCCTGGCCCAACCCAGTGCCTGGGATGGCCCGTGGTAAGCAAAGGCGGATACTTCCATGTTTCTTTTGATGTTGCGGATGCCATCTGTGGCCCTGCCAGGCCAGCCTTGTGCATAATGGAAGATACCTCTGTCAGCTTCGCGGAACTGCGGAGCTGGATGGGGCGTTCTCCCACCCCAACACTGTTGACTGCCAGTGTGGGCTCCTCCTCTCCTCTCTCCTCCCCCAACGCCAACGCCACACAGTGTGCTGGGCCAGCCTCGGCGTTGTGCGCTCATGTGCGCTACATCAGGGCAATCAGAAATAGAATCATAGAGTTGGAAGGGGCCATACAGGCCATCTAGTCCAACCCTCTGCTCAATGCAAGATCAGCCCAAAGCATAAATAATATAAATAATTATAAGTAATTATAATTACTTCCTGTGTAGAAGGATGCTTGGCTTGCAACCTGCTAACTTTTTATGATTGCCTCAGTATCCTATGGCAGCTGTTTGGTGCTTGATCCACATCTCAATCACTTTGTGATGGCTTCTTCTCCCCATCCTCAAATGTGCCCATGGGCTCCACAAGGTAGGGTTTCAAATCCTCACTCAACCAGTAAAGAACATGAGTTGTTATTGACAGTCAACCATCTCTCAGTTCATCCTACTTCACATGGCTCTTATGGGTCAAAATGAAGGGGAGGAGAACTGTGTAAGAGTCAGGCCACTTGAAGAGACCTCTCTGCTCTCACGATCCTTCCTCAAGGTGGTCTGAATGGCCACTTCTTGGACCTGTTTTTTCTTGTTGATGGCCTCAGCTTTCGAGAACACCCTTCTCAAGATAGGAGAAGTGTCTCTATATCATCTTGTTCATGGAAAATATGGAAGTCCCGTTGTTGGCCATCCAGCGTAAGTAGTTGACCACTGTGGGAAACAGATTACTGAACTAGCTGGACCATTGGTTTGAACCATTCGGGCTCTTCTTATGTTAAGATAGACAGGCTCAAAATTAGTGTACTTGGCCCTTTAAGTAGTCCAGTTCCAACCTGTTTAGGACTTTATAGGTAGAAACTAGAGTTTTGAAACACCTGGAAAAAACTGGTGGCTTGTAAAGCTGTTGAACTACCAGCAAGTACTGTTTTCCTTTGTAGTTCCTTTGGAAGGGCTCCGAAGTCAAAACCAGTTTGAGGAAATGAGATCGAGCTACATCAGAGAGCTGGTCAAGGCGATCGGGATGCGGCAGAAGGGAGTGGTAGCCAGTTCACAGCGATTCTACCAGCTAACAAAATTGATGGACTCCATGCATGATGTAAGTTCATTCTCTGAGGCCTTAACATTGCTGGGCTTAAACCAGGCTTTCTCAACCAGGAAACTCTGGGGTTTCTTGAAGGTCCTGGAATGGTTTCCCAAATGGGTGGGAATTAATTCATTTTTAAAAATTTGTTAAACATTTATCAGATGATATGACCATATATGGTCATGTTGACCTATCCCCCCCCTAATGGCCAGTGGTGGGTCTGGAGGGGGTGGGAAGGGAATGGGCCCTGGGTGGATGTGTACACAGCTATGCTTCCCAACCATATTCTGCATGATCATGTCACTTCTGGGGTTTTTCGAAGCTTGGATAATGTATCAGGGTTTTCTCAATGTTAAAAAAATTGAGAAAGGGTAGCTTAATCCATCCAGTCCTATATGAGCAGTTCACAGGGATGGTTACTTATAAGAAGCACTCCCTGGTACACTGGACCAGCTGTGGCTTCAGTATGCTCCACCTTAGGGGGGACCCTGTTTTGCTTTAGGCCTGTGTTTACAAGGTTGTAACATATATGTAGTGCCCCCTGGGGATACACTGGACACAGGATCTACATCAGCTTACATCTGTGGCTGTTTCTGCTTCATGGAGCCAACTCCTAGTAGAGGAAATCCTTATGAAATAGGTGGGGACTGGTTAGTACTTAAATGTGAGACCACCAAGGAAGTCCAGGGTTGTTTTTGGCTGGCAATGGCAAGCCACCTTGAAAACTATATGGAGTCACCATAAGTCAACGGCAAATGGACAGCACCTTCTACCTCTAAACCTATAACTAGGTTGATTATTTATTTGCATTGTGCCTTTTGTTTTGGCAATGTTGATATTATTCTACATTATGCCACGTTATTTCTGAGATTTCAAATTGTTTGTGGGAATGGATTTTATATTTATTTCCATCCGCTACCCTTTCCATAGGAATGGTAGCCACCATGGTAGCCACCAAACTATGTTCGTCGGTGGTTATGTGTCACAATGTCTTGGAAACGAAGAAAGATGTTAATTATATGGTTGCTTCTTGCCATGGCCAGAAAGAGGAAGCTTTGAAAGAGTTAAACTTGGCTGGATGGTGTCTGGGGAGCATTTTGCTATGTGTTGGAATTGATGTAATGTCTTCTACTTTTTTTTTTTTTTTTTTTTTTACAAAACAAAACACAGCTTGTCAAGCAACTGCACCTCTACTGTTTGAACACTTTTCTGCAGTCACGGGCCCTGAGCGTTGAATTTCCGGAAATGATGTCCGAAGTCATTGCAGCCCAATTGCCCAAGATTCTCGCGGGAATGGTGAAACCTCTTCTCTTTCACAAAAAATGAAAAGTCCTTTTTCTCTCCAGCTCTCTTTCATTGGTAGAGATTTAAGAAAACCGCCACCAAAAAAAAAAGAAACAAAAGAAAACCCTGTGCATTTCAAAAATTTATTTGTGGGATTTTTAACTTTTATTTTTTTGGGTCGGAATTTTGCAGTGCCAGAATATTACGATCTCTGCTCCATTTCACAGACGTACCAGTTCATGTCTGCAGATGCTGCACGGTGTCCATATGGCAAACTTCTTGATTCCTTTACGCCTTTTTTAAAAAGAAATCACGACCAATATTTGTCATAAGAGATGTTTTGTAATAGGCCTGATTGAATTTCTCCTGAGGGATGCACAAGCGATCATGTCTAGGGTGTTTGTTTTTTAAAGGAGGAAGTTACTTTGTACATTTTTATTCCTTCATATTATTCATTTTCAAATTTTTTGCAATGGGAATGGAGTAAAGCTTTAGCTTTTAATACATTATTTTTTTGTGTGTGGCTGTATGTGTATATGTATATATAAATATCAAAGAATATGGTGGTATTAAAATTCAGATTGTCTTCTAACCGGGGAACGTTCTTTTTACTTTCCAAGTAATCTTATTGAAAATATATCATCTTGAGGTACAGCAAAGGTCACACAATGCCTTTAATGTAGGTGTATTTACACATTTATTTATAGTTAGTTGTTCTGATAGGCGGATTACACAGAGTGAGTCTGTGCAGCCAAGAACAAAATGGGACATTCAATAACCAAGGCTTTAATTATTGCATTAGGGAAGGCTTTCTCAACCAGGGGTTTCATGAAACCCTGGGGTTTCTCAATGGCCCTGGAAGGATTTCCCGAATGGGTGGGAGTTAATTAATTTTTAATGCATTTTTAAATTTGTTAAACATTTATTGGGTGATACGGCCATATATGTTCATGTCAACCCCGCTTCCAAAGTGGCCATTGATGAGCCTGGAGGGAGTGGGAAGGGTATGAGCCCCAGTGGGCATGTACACAGCTATATTTCCCAGCCATATTCTGCACGATTGTGCTACGTCTTGTGTTCCTTGAAGCCTGAAGAGTGTTTTAGGGGTTTCTCAATGGTAAAAAAGTTGAGAAAAGGCTGCATTAGAGTTTTAGATGTCTAGAACCACTGGAACGAACTGAAGCCTGCAAGTATTAACATGACACACTAAGCAGAACAGAAATGACATAATCAGATCCTACTTACAATAAGCTACCTGCAGCAATATAAATCAAAGTCTCAGTCATTTAGCCAAGTAAGGTCATAAAACAATCTTGTGCAGTTCAACCGTATTACTTGCACAGAACGTTGTTCGGCTGCTTCAGACCAACACGGCTACCCACCTGAACACACTAGTAAAGTTAGAAAACTTCTGTTCCTTTGTAATCTTGTAGTCAATGCACACACTATATTGAGTGTGGGCCAGGCACCAGAAACCGCTGTCCACCTGCACGCGTTCAATAATAATAGAATCATAGAACCATAGAGTTGGAAGGGGCCATACAGGCCATCTAGTCCAACCCCCTGCTCAACGCAGGATCAGCCCAAAGCATCCTAAAGAATCCAAGAAAAGTGTGTCTCCAACCTTTGCTTGAAGACTGCCAGTGATAATGTGGTTGCAAGAGGAACTTGGCAGATGGATCGCTACCCACTGGAATAATGTACCTGGAATAATATACCAAAGTTGCAACCCCACACAACCCTTACTCTTCATTCGCCACAGATTTAATAGAAAAGAGCAAGAGTCCAGTAGTACCTTAAAGATGAATGAAATTTGTGACTGTTGTCACTGCTCACTTCTTTAGAACTTCTTGATCTATGTTGACTTCTGCCAACATTCTGGGTTTTCTCTGGCTTCACTGAAGTTTCCCCCAACCTCTTTCCTGAAAAAGCATGCTGAAAGGGACACCTGGATTTGAGTCCAGTAGCACCATAGAGAAGGGATTCCCAACTGGCTGAACTGATCTCCATCTCTGGGAGATCACTTGTAATTGAGGGAGATCTCCAGCCACCAACTAGAACCCTAATCATGCAGATCAGCTGGGGTTCTTGGAGATCTCCAGGCCTCACCTGGAGGCTGGTAACTAGGAATGCGGTCATTACATTAGTACATGACAGGCAAACGTCTGTGGATGCAGGAAAAGAAGGGGAACCTGGCAATAACTTCCTGTGATGTGGGAGTGGCCTGGTCACATCCAATGGAGCGTCTGGGTGACATCACTTCCGAGGGGCATGGCGGGGAGGCATGTCCACATGGTAGCACTTCCGGGGTTCCTCGAAATCAGAAAAGCATTTCAGGGGTTCCTCCATAAGTTGAAAAATGCTGCCCTTAAAGACTAACAAGATTTTCAGGCTAGATGCTGTATCATCTGTCTGGACCAGGCCCTATGAAGATAGGTTGAGGGATTTGGGAATATTCAGCCTGGAGAAAAGGAGGTTGAGAGGGGACATGATAGCCCTCTTTAAGTATTTGAAAGGTTGTCACTTGGAGGGGGGCAGGATGCTGTTCCCATTGGCTGCAGAGGAAAGGACACGCAGTAATGGGTTTAAACTACAAGTACCACGATATAGGCTAGATATCAGGAAAAAAAATTTCACAGTCAGAGTAGTTCAGCAGTGGAATAGGCTGCCTGAGGAGGTGGTGAGCTCCCCCTCACTGGCAGTCTTCAAGCAAAGGCTGGATACACACTTTTCTTGGATGCTTAGGGCTGATCCTGCGTTGAGCAGGGGGTTGGACTAGATGGCCTATATGGCCCCTTCCAACTCTATGATTCTATGATTTAGTGGAGCAGAAGGATAGTCTAGAAGGAACCGATTCGTCTGCCAGGGTGAGGGTGTGTTGTGAGAGGCTGACAGTATTGCAGTTGTTGTCGTGGCTTCTGGCATGCAAGAGGCTGAGACGTTTCTTGTCTTTCTGTTTCTCCTTCAGGGAGATGAGTTGTGAGTTGCAGACAGCTTGCTTTCTTTGGCCAAAGTCCCAGTAAACGAGTGGGCTCCTTATGGAAATGGCCAGTTCAGAGAGCTTCTCGTTGATCTGTTTCTACTTGCCATGTGGGATGCAAGTTTGCTTTTTTCTCATGAGGCTGATGGAGATTCTCTCCATGCAGCTGAAGGTGGTGCCTTCCGTGAAGTTGATTTAAGAGGGGAGCTGTGCGAGTCTGCGATAGAACAACCAAATATGATTCTGAAAGGAAGTCTGGAGAAGGCATAGAAGGGAAGGGGGACATTTCTGCACCTCCTGGCCCACGTCCAACGCTAGATGTGGCAGAGTTTTCTCTGCTACCCACAAGTTTCCTCCATCACCACCATCACCACCACCAAGGCAGGCTTTTTACCGCTTTTAAAATCATCAGTTGTCTGTATAACATTCACTTGATAGTGATATGTTGACTACTTATGATTTCAAAATGGCTGAAACGTGCCAGTTAGGGCTGCCAGCTTTGGGCTGGGAAATATTGGAGATTTTGGGGAGTGGAGCCCAAGAAGGATATGCCCCCCGCAGGGCTTTACACTCTGCGGGTACGGATCTAATGATCGTTCCCGGCCCCAGAGAAACGCGCCTGACCTCGACCAGGGCCTTTTCGGTCCTGGCCCCGACCTGGTGGAATGAGCGCTACGGGCCCTGCGGGAGCTTTCAATGTTCCACCCGGAGGTCGACCACCCTACTCTCAGCTGTGAGGGAGGGAATGTGAGGGAAATGAGAGATTTCTCCCCGGCCCGGTGGAATTAACAATGTCAGATCTCTCTAGCTTGGAATTGTCTGTTCTGACTGGAAATGATGGTTGGGTAATGAAGCCTCTGTTTGAATACTTGGTTCTCCTTAGTTAGACCCAACATGTTTTGTTCACCAGATACGTGCTCCCGTTTACTGGCAGTCTTCAAGCAAAGGTTGGATACACGCTTTTCTTGGATGCTTTAGGATGCTTTGGGCTGATCCTGCGTTGAGCAGGGGGTTGGACTAGATGGCCCGTATGGCCCCTTCCAACTCTAGGATTCTATGATATAGTGGTACAGAAGGATAGTCTAGAAGGAACCGATTCGTCTGCCAGGGTGCAGGGCCTGCAAAACGAAGCTCTTCCGCCAGGTCGTTGGATGAGGCTAGGCCGCAAGGTCGATCTGGGCCCCTCCCCATTGCATCTGTAGCAGCAGTAGTGAAGACCAACTGGCACCCTTATCTCCCCCCCCAGATGGGTATTGGGGGGTGGGTTAGTTTAGGTTTATGTGTTTTTGCCACATCTTTGTGTTTAACTATGTTTATTGTTGTTCTGTGATTTTATTGCATGGGTTTTCACTGGGGTTTTTATCTGCTGTAACTCGCCGAGCCTCCGGGGAGAGACGAGTAACAAATATAATAATAATAATAATAATAATAATAATAATAATAATAATACAGAGCAGAGGTCCTTCAGTGACTATTAAACACAAGGTACAGATAGAACACTATGCCTGGGGCAATGATGCTCCATATTCTTAGTGCTTGGGGTGGGGGGAGAATGGGAGGGCTTCTGGAGTTCTGGCCCTGCTGGCCGACCTCCTGATGGCACCTGAGCTTTAGCCACTGTGTGACAAAAAGTGTTGGACTGGATGGGCCATTGGCCTGGTCTCTTATGTTCATATGAGTTTGGGGAGGCAAGCAACTTCAATGGAATGAAATTCTCATAGAGTGTACTTTTCAGAGCAGCTGCTTTCTCCAGACGAACTGATCTCTGTCATCTGGAGATGGCTTGTAATTTAATATCCATCCATCCATTCCTCCATCCATCCATCCATCCATCCATCCATCCATCCATCCATCCATCCATCCATCCATCCATGAATTCCATTTATATACCACCCCTCACTGTGACATCTCTGGGCAGTGTACAGAGAACCAGAGTGGAATGGGAAAGATACATAGAACTTCCGGAACAATATTGAAGAAGGGGAAAACATCTAAGGAGATCTCCAGCTGTCCACCTGGAGGTCGACCACCCTACTCTCAGCTGTGAGGGAGGGAATGTGAGGGGAATGAGAGATTTCTCCCCTGCCCGGTGGAATTAACAATGTCAGATCTCTCCAGCTTGGAATTGTCTGTTCTGACTGGAAATGATGGTTGGGTAATGAAGCCTCCGTTTGAATACTTGGTGCTCCTTAGTTGGGTATTAGACATGCTTTGTGCACAAGATGCATGCTCCTACCAAACCACATCCCAGCCTCTCTCTTCCCTCTCTCCTCGTCATCCCATTTTATCTCCGTGATGAAGTTGGGGTAACAGCTGGTGGGCCTTAACAACTATTTGAATTCAGATCCCTCCCCTCTCAAACCTGACAAGCTTCCCCTTTGCACGCAGGCACCCTCTCAACGCAGCAGAAGTGACACAGGGCTTGTTTGCGTTATGAAACAGATCTCTCTCCTCACCCCACAAGCAGCTGGTGTCTCCTTCCACGGGCTCCGTGAGGCTGTCAAACTCAGCCCAACAGTCAAATTTGGTCCCTCTTTTCACGGCTTACAAGCTTAAAGTTTTGTCGGGCTAAGCCTGAACCGACAGCTTATTAGATTTATTCGGCCTGCGCTGTTTCGTGTCAGGTCGACCTAGTGTTGAGCACGGCATTTGTTTTTAATGTCATTCTTTTGCCCCCTCCCCCCTTTTCTTCGAATGATCGAGTGGGGAGGAATTCTTTGAAAAGAGAGCTGCTTTTTTTTTTTTTTTTTTTTGTAGATTTAAGTCTCTGACTGGTGTCTCTAAAACAGAGGGTCCGAAGCAGTTAGAACCTGAATCCACAGTATGGATGGTTAAGAAGGGGTGAAAGAGTTGGGTGGCACGTGGAGAGGAGGCCCCTCTAGGGCCCAGGTTAGCTCAGTCCTGTCAGATCTCGGGAGTTAATCAGGGTCAGCCCTAGTTGTTGCTTGGATGGGAGACCAATAAGGAAGTTTATGGCTGCTCCACATAGGCAGGCAATGTCAAATTTATTCTGTACATCTCTTGCCTTGAAAAAACCCCATGAGGTTTTTGACCCTAAGTCAACTGTAGCTTGACAGCATTTTATGCACGGGAAAAAAAGCTCTACTCAAGCTGATTACATCCGGCATTATAAAACCAGAGTCCAATAGCACCTTTAAGATCAACAAAGATTTATTCAGGGTGTGGGCTTTCGAGTGCTCGAAAGCCCACACCCTGAATAAATCTTTGTTGGTCTTAAAGGTGCTACTGGACTCTGATGTCATTGTGCTACTTCAGACCAACACGGCTACTCATTTGAATACATCCTGCATTGCAACTCTGTGGCTGGACTCCCTCTTTGCACTTCCGCTCCCACCTTCAGGGTGGGATTTAAGGATTCTGCAATGTCCGATCGTGCTTTTATCTGACAAAGGGAGCTTTAAACCTTAAAAACAATTGTTTTTTTTTTCCGCACCTCCATAACTACCTATGTGAGGAGTACTGGGTGGTAAAATATTTAATGTTTAGGCGAATTGCAAAAATCAGAAGCTGAGAAAAATCCGGGAATGCCTATCAGAAACACCCCTTCAGTTGTGGAACAATTTGATGGATGTGAAGAATTCCATTTGAAGGAAGTAGTTGATCTCTGTATAGAATCATAGAATCATAAGAGTTGGAAGGGGCCACACAGGCCATCTAGTCCAACCCCCTGCTCAACGCAGGATTAGCCCTAAGCACCCTAAAGCATCCAAGAAAAGTGTGCATCCAACCTTTGCTTGAAGACTGCCAGTGAGGGGGAGCTCACCACCTCCTTAGGCAGCCTATTCCACTGCTGAACTACTCTGACTGTGAAAAACTTTTTCCTGATGTCTAGCCTATATCGTTGTACTTGTAGTTTAAACCCATTACTGCGTGTCCTCTCCTCTGCAGCCAACGGGAACAGCATCCTGCCCTCCTCCAAGTGACAACCTTTCAAATACTTAAAGAGGGCTATCATGTCCCCTCTCAACCTCCTTTTCTCCAGGCTGAACATTCCCAAGTCCCTCAACCTATCTTCACAGGGCTTGGTCCCTTGGCCCCAGATCATCCTCGTCGCTCTCCTCTGTACCCTTTCCATTGTATGAAGTGCTGCTGCATGGTTCGATTGCTCTCTCCCCTTTCGTCTAGAGGAAACCTGCTGGATCGTGCTGTTTCCCTCTGTGTTTGGCCAGGCTTACATATTTTGGACCCATGGAAGTTTCCAGATAGTCTTCTAAAGAAGCCCCACATGATGAACCAAAAAGTGTCTCTCATGTGAAATGGCTCCCCTGTTCCCGATGTTCACTGTGCATTTATTTAGCTAAAATGTGAACTGCTGATGTGCCCTTCTTCGAATGCACCTGCTGTTTGTTTATTTAATGCTTGCTTTTCTCTCTGAGACTCAGGCGGGATTACACAGTGCAAACCAGTGCAGTCACTAGAATGGTTTGTCCAGTAAGCAAACAGCGAGAGCAGAATGCAGAAATTTGAACAAAGCTGCCATCTGACTAAACATACTGAGTGTGAGAAGTTAAACAATGCAGAACATGGTATTTACAGAAGTAGAAACCTAAGACCTGGACCAATCTCTTATGATATAGACCTGTTCTTCCTATAAAAATGTCCTCCTGAACAATTCTGTTTTGTGCATTTGTGAAGAACAGCTCCCCCAGGACAAGACATTGGACGCATCAGGGCAGTGAAGTGATTGCAGGAATAGAGTAATCATTTCATCCTTATCTATTGTTCCTCTTAATATTTGTGAAACAGCCTGAGGGGTGGAATGAGTCTGGGGTGTCCGAGTTGGAATAGGGCCAATCAGGGTGCAGCAAAGCTGGCCGCACACTGATTGGTCCTGCCCCTACAGCTCCCGCCCTCCTTCCCTGGATGCTAGCCACTTTGCTTTCAGACGCCTGAGAGAGAGATACAGAGACACAGAGAGCCCTGCCAAACCACAAACGAGCCCTGATTACCTGCTATGGCTCCTGCTGAGAGGGAGAGACAGAGACTGAGACAGAGAGACAGAGCCGCCCAAACGAGCCCTTATTCCCTGCTACAAACAGCCCTGATTACCTCTAATGGCTTCTGCTGCAAGTTGAAAAATATCCAGAATGACCTCTCCTCCTGGAGAGGATAGGATAAACTCAAGTCCACCTAGTAGCGATGTGTGTCCAAAAATTTGATACTCACATGTAGTGGATCTGGTCCAATGCACACATTTAAAACCACCATGCTAAGCACTGGTTGGATGGGAGAACACCAGAGAAGTCTAGGGTCGCTATGCAGAGGCAGCCAAATCACTTCTCAACGTCTCTTGCCTCGGAATCCCTACGGGGTCGCCATAAGCCAGCTGTGATTTGACAGCAAAAGAATGAAAGTTGGTGAGCTTGATATGAGAGAGATGGTTGTTTGACTCCTTTCAAAGTTCTGTTTTCCTTTGGAATTTCTGAATGTTTATACTGTTCAGTA
Organism: Paroedura picta; assembly: GCF_049243985.1. Taxonomy (NCBI): domain Eukaryota; kingdom Metazoa; phylum Chordata; class Lepidosauria; order Squamata; family Gekkonidae; genus Paroedura; species Paroedura picta. Next base: position 15,656,605 of record NC_135374.1, on the reverse strand, counting down.
TGAAGCTAGTGTTCGTAACACAAATTCATTCCTAGCACTGATCTTTTAGGCTCCGGTTGCTGCTGAAATTCCCAAGATTCTGATCACCCACAATGAAAATTTAAAAAAATATACGGAATATACACTTATTTGGCATTCCCTTACAGAAAGCCATTCAGAGGCAAAATATGCAACCCTCGATTATGGATCTCATGTCCAAGGGTCTTTGCAGGAAGAAAACAGCCCCCCCCCAAATCTGCTTATATTTCTCCTTCCTCAGTTGGAGTCCGATCCCTTATAAGGAAACACCTAATGTATTTGCAATGATGGCATGTAAAACATGGGGCAGCAGAGTAAATCTGGCTAATTAACTCCTCAGCTAAGCTGGCAGTAGACTTTCTCAGCCTTCAACACGAATAGAGACTCCTTTCTGCAGACAGGCAAGGTCACAGGAGGCTCCCATGAATCCTTTGCTGTTTATGTTAAAAAGTACACCCTGATCTTTGGCAAAGGGACTCCTGCTGGCTTAGTTATCTATTTGAGTTCGTTACGGTAAGGACAATGGAAAGCCAGTAGGCCTGACACCATGGCTGAAGAATTTAAGGCCATATTTCAATTTGAAGACAATATTAGACGTTTCATTCACCTCTGACCTTCCCTTCCTGCTCTGGTCCTATGGAATGGGTGGTTCTCACAATTGTGCCTTGATTTTCTTTTCTGATTTGTTTGGAGATGCTGTCATAGGCTGAGGATGGCCAACGGACAGAGCTACCACTGCCTGCAAAACTCATGCTTGTGTAAGACCACTATGGCAACCCTTTCCAACATACTGCAAATGAAGTAAACTAACTATACCTAGTAGAAGAAAGTTGGAGTCCAGTGGCATCTTTAAGACCAACACAGTTTTATTCAAGGTATAAACTTTCATGGACACACATGCTTCTCCCGGTACCTCAGATATCTCTTGTACTGAAAGGGGTGTGTGTGTCCTGGTTGAACACTACTTAATCCAGATGTCAATCTGATGGCCTTTGCATGTACCTTTTAGTGGTGAGAATTACCGTATTTGCCAGCGTATAAGACGATTGGGCGTATAAGACGACCCCCCAACATTTCCACTCAAAATATAGAGTTTGTGACATTACATTACAGTACTATGGGCCACTATGGGCAGCTCTGTCTATCCCAACTGAAGTGCACCCGGCATATAGGACGACTCCCCCACTTGGAGGCATGTTTTTCAGGGGAAAAAAGTAGTCTTATACGCCAGCAAATACTGTAAATGGCATCTGCAGTTTCTCCCATGTAGGTCCTGGAACATGTAGAACAGTGCTCTTGAATGCCACAATGTCCATTAATGTGTTTTCTGGCATCCATGTCTTTCCTTAACACCTCTTCCCAGTGCAAGGAGCCATATTGGCTTTCTTTTGCCTCACTGGAGCAGAAGACACTTCAGAAGTCGTCACCATGGGGTCTGTAAGATGAGCCAGGTAATTAACGGCTGCCCTCATCCTAGGAGGAAACTTGGCGTGAACTCTCCCCATCTTTTGCAATTGCACACCTGCAGTCCCGGTTCTCCTGGCAGAGGTCACTCCCAGATCTTCCTGAAAATCCCGTAAGGGCCTACAGACTCAACAAGGCTGGGGACACCTGGTGTCAAGACTTCTGCCCATGCAATTCATCATCAGGCCACAATATTTTACATACCCAGTGAGTGAATTTCCAACAGATGTTGCATCAAATCGCCATGAGAATAACCATAGAAGCACTGGCACTCCTGACACTTAAGTGTGTGTAAAGGGGATTCTCAGACTGAGAACAACTTCGCAAAATAGAAATAGTGGGAGACAAGCTAGCATTGTTATGCCGGGTGGAATTTCCTGTAAAGCTACTGATTCCTCTTAAAGGTAAAGGTATCCCCTGTGCAAGCACCGAGTCATGTCTGACCCTTGGGGTGATGCCCTCTAGCGTTTTCTTGGCAGACTCAATACGGGGTGGTTTGACAGTGCCTTTCCCAGTCATTACCGTTTACCCCCCAGCAAGCTGGGTACTCATTTTACTGACCTCGGAAGGATGGAAGGCTGAGTCAACCTTGAGCTGGCTGCTGGGATTGAACTCCCAGCCTCATGGGCAGACAGCTTCAGACAGCATGACTGCTGCCTTAACACTCTGCGCCACAAGAGGCATCCTGAAAGAGGAATTTCTCTTTGCAATTTTGGTATACCACGTAAGCAACTGTGTTTAACAATGTTACTAGAAGTAGCAAAAAGTCACTTCTACATCTTGTGCTCCTTCTATGGAGCATGTAAAGTGGCTTGCAGAATATGAGGGGACCTGTGTACTTTCCTGGGAAGTCAGCTGTTTGAGGAGGAGGAGAAAAAGAAAACCACTGTTTCGCAGCATGGAATGGATGAATGACCTCCTCTTTAAACTAGCCATTTTCAATGTGTTTTTTGGCCAGGGCTGTTCTTGGGTTCCAGGGCCCTCCGTCAGGCAAGGACACAACACAACACGAACAGCTAGACAAAATAATTCATTATTGGACACTAAGAAAACCTGAACATTCCGACAACTTGGAAAAAACTTCTTAAAAGATTAGGAAATGAAAGTTTAATCATCTGTCAGGCTTAACAGGATCCTTGCGTTTGGTGCTTGCGCAATGAACTGGGCTAAAAAAGGCCTAAGCTAAGAGTGAACTAATTATACTCGACGTACCATGCCTTATGTATACACAAGACAGATTCCTAGAACCGAATCATGTGCATTCATTTTTTTTCTTAAATGCATTAATTCAAGCACACACAAAGGAATGGGTTACACAATTGCTTTTTCTTTCCTTTGACGAAGGTTGAACTTTCTAGCAATTAATGACGTCCTGAATAAATCTTTGTTGGTCTTAAAGGTGCCACTGGACTCTGATCTTATTGTGCTGCTTCAGACCAACATGGCTACGAATTTGTATCTATGACAAAAATGGTATTTCATGAGTTCAGTTACCAGCCCCCCCCCCCCCTAAACCCTCTGGGCTCCCTTTCTCACATTTTTAAGTCTGTGGCCTCCTTCAAATGTGCCAGGGCCCCTGTTTGTGTCCGTGACAACGCACTGGGTAAAACAATTGGCCCTCAGTGGCAGATAGGCACCCAATAGTGAGAGGGCACTCCCCCACTGAGGGCCAATCATTAATCTTCCTGCTTTAAACCATCAGCTCGTCATTGTATCATACATCCTCATAAGATGGAGATGAATCCACTGACATTGCTGAGTCTCCTGGGATGGGAGATAAGCAGGTCTTGAATCCATTCCCAGGATATGATTAGACAGGGCTTTGCGATGTTCTCTCGTGGAGCCTGGAGTTCCTCAAATGTTCATATGTCAGGCTGATAGTTTTGTGGAATTCTGTTGCATATTCTGGGTTTCTATTATCCCTACAGGCCCGATCTGAATAAATCTTTGCCTGCAGATGCTTTTCATTTCAACCCTGTTAGCCAGCTTTTCACTCTTCCTGACACTCTGGGTGATTTCGACCGGAGCACTACCGGCTATCCTCTAAAGCCTGTGCTTTGTTAACTGAAGCCGTTGGCAAGACCGGAGGTAGGGCCCTTCAGACGAGGCTTAAGTCGAGCAAGTGAGCGTTGGCTTCCTTGCTGTATAAGGTTGGCTCAAAACGGGAACAGGCTTGGCCTAGCTACTGAACAAAGTGGAAATCTAAGGCAGAGCCTCCATACAAGGGAATCCACCCATGAAGTTTACAGGCCTTTCTGGATTTTGGATGAACCGATCCGACCACTGCATTTCCTGAGGCTAGTCACGATGTTCTTGTTTTCTGAGATTAGGTGGGTGAAAAGGATTTCCGAATGTCACAGAGAAAAACGAAATCAGCAGGCCAAAATGATAAGTCTCACAGCCACTCTTGTTTGGTGTATAAATCATATAATTTCCGGGCAATCAGAACAGGCTCCTAGGTATATTTTTCCCCGTTTTCAAATACTTCTTCAATGATCTGATGACGAACCAACACGTGCCCCATGTAGGAATAATATTGCCTCAAGATAGAGAGCTTAAAGCTGAGAGATACGTTATAATTTACTGTTAAATGGATTACAGACTCTGCAGCGGCAATCATTGCTGGCAGGGGGCTCATGGGAATTGTAGTTCATGAACATCTGGAGGACCACCGGTTGACTACACCTGATCTAAGGCATTCTATAGTACTTGTACCATGAGTTGGATCCAAAGGAGGCCTGCCATTGGTGAAAGGACTTACACCCTCCTAGCGCAATTTTCTCACTAAGGTAGTTTCAAGTAAAGGCTTAGGGAAGCACATTAATTGATGTTCCTCCATGACTGAGCAATTCCCAGAACCGAGGGCCTCTTTATCCACAGTTCTATCAGCTTGTAAAGTCATATACGTAGTAAGCATCCTATGCTTAAAACGATAAATTAACGCAAAACAAACAGGAGCAGTATGCAGATAGGTAATTTTAATTTTTAAAAAATATTTCTTACATTCTTGGTGTAAAAAATTACAACACATTATGGTCATAGGAAAAGGCATATTACGCGTTACATATTGGTTATTTACATATGTATGTATATACAGAGTGCAGATCTTACAAAAAAGAAACACCCACAACAAAATAAAGTTCTTTAACATAATTTACTTGTAACACGTTATCAAACACATTTGACTGTTGTATTATTGGATACACATTCCCAGTATTAGAAATACAAAATAATATCTACCCATTTAACTCCAGTACCTACAGAAAACAACCCATTCGACATTAATTTAAACGGAATTCACAGATGTGCAACCAGTTCAGCTTTTCTGGCTTATTCATCTCTCTAATAGTGGACAGAGGTGAGAAACATTCTGAAATATTGACCAAGGCGTGTCTCTCCTTCCAGCAGAACAAACCATCACATTTGGGGGGGGGGGGTGAGAGAAATACTAGAGTGACACAGCATTTAAATAATAGGATGCTGCCACATTCAGGACAAGAATATATTGTAGCTTTGTTTCCAGTGGCTGGAAGGACGTATTATACACCAGGGGTAGTCAACCTGTGGTCCTCCAGATGTCCATGGACTACAATTCCCATGAGCTCCTGCCAGCATTTGCTGGCAGGGGCTCATGGGAATTGTAGTCCATGGACATCTGGAAGACCACAAGTTGACTACCCCTGTTATACACCACCGTTGTTTAGGCAAGGGGACCCAAATCTTCAGTTAGAAAAACAAAAAACCCTTTTCGTCATGCTCTCAAATTAAAATAGAAGTCATTCCATGATAAGGTGAAGTTATATCTGGAGAAAGCACAAATGGTCCAAGCTTGGTAGAGGCCATATGAATATAGAAACAGACTTCTCTGTTCTTATCCCGAGTTGGATGAGTAACTGAGTGGATAAGCAAGGTTCTGCAGCACAAGTCCTTGCTCTAATCCAGCTTTGCAGGAGGAGACCTTGATGGAAACCAGCAACAGGGCCAATCAGATATTCGGAAAGGGGAAGGAGATCTGGATTGAACATGTCCCACAAAACAGATGTTGGACATTACCGTTCCTGTTTTATTGTGGGAAATGACATTTTAGAAGAAGAAGAAGAAGAAGAAGAAGAAGAAGAGTTGGTTCTTATATGCCGCTTTTCCTTACCCGAAGGAGGCTCAAAGTGGCTTACAGTCGCCTTCCCATTCCTCTCCCCACAACAGACACCCTGTGGGGCGGGTGAGGCTGAGAGAGCCCTGATATTACTGAGAAAGAAGAACAATTTTATCAATGCCGTGGCGAGCCCAAGGTCACCCAGCTGGCTGCATGTGGGGGAGCGCAGAATCGAACCTGGCATGCCAGATTAGAAGTCCACACTCCTAACCACTACACTAAACAGGTATATTCTGTTCTTGCACAAGCGAGATTCCAGTCCATAGCACTTTAGAAAACAACACGATTTTCTTTTTTGAGCTTTCAAGAGTCAAAGCTCCCTTCTTTAGGTACTAACAGGAATGGAGATCCCTGAGCCCTGATATCCTTGTCACTCTTAGGTCAGCGACTGTAATGTAAGATTAAAATCTCTTTTGTTTGGGGTGTTTGTTTTTTTTTGTGTTAATTTTTTTAAATTGTCTGGGACAATACACTTTGCGAAAAGTGACAGTTCTCAGAAAAGCTTCAAGTAGAGATTACAGCAAGGGATGGCTTAAGTTGAGTTCATTAAAAAATAAATCTGGACAATAGATGCCCCCCCCCCCACAGTTGGGAGCTGAATACGGACAATCTTATCTCATGACAGATGCTAATTTTCTGCCCATAAGCATTTATCCTCTGCTCTAATGAAGCCGGTTACATTGTGCATTGTACCTTTGTAGGCTGAGGTGCATTGTACCTTTGTAGGCTATCTTTGCAACACCCTTCTGACGGGGATATCAGAGCTTAGGGATTTCCATTCCAACTTATATCTGATGGAGCCTTGACTCTCAGAATCTTATATGCCAAAAACCTTGTAGGTCAAACCTAGTTCCTCTGCTGCAGACTCTACTTTCTGGACTGCTCTCCAGAAACTATTCTTACATGGAGGTTGCTGGAGGTTCCCATTCCTGTTACCGGTCAACTCTGCTCAAACAACATGTTATATTATTAAAGAATGAACTCAGGTTGGGCAACTTGCCAGCAAGAACAAAAGGAAGGTGGACAGAAAAACGCTGCTTATACCATCACCCAATTTTCATTTTTTTTTCCTGCTCAAAATGACTGCCCCCAGCTGCTTTTTCACCTTGCACTGGGAGGCCATGTTGAAGTGACCGGGTTCCCATGGATGCAAAATGGTTTGGAGAGGGCAAGATATGAAGTGGGGGAATGACTCTCGGTCAGGGGTGTCTGGTCTCCCACTACATCTTCCAGCATCTTGGGTCTTTGCCTTTTGGCACCACAGAGGCTGGTGGGAGGACACTGAGTGGGGCATAGGCTGGCATCACATTGGCACGGTGCCATTCCCTTTAGTAAAAGAAGGAAGTGACAACATAAGACTCTCCAGAATTCCAACCCTTCCCCCACAAGATCTAGATTTTGTATATTCTAGAGCAGGAATGGTCAAACTCTGGCTCTCCAGACGTCCATGGACATCTGGAGAGAAACAGTTTGGCTGCCACTGCTCCAAAGCAACCAACGACATCACTTTTCATTTTTTAAACACTGAAAGTGATTTCATTGGGTTGACACGACACCAGTGTGCTACATCCCACCCCCCATGTGTTCCCCGGGAATTACTGGTTGTGGCCCACCAGACCTACCCTCAGCCTATCCAGGTTGAATTTGTTTTCAAATAAAAAATGCAGAGGAATTAAATGAAAACCCTGCCACATTCCACCGGGCACCAATTAATGTTTTTCTAATAAAGTCTTGTGCAAGCAGGCTGGCTGGCGTTCACAGTACTAACAGGTCCAGGGCATGCTCAATTGTCCGGAGTTACGTATTTGAGATAGGGGATAGTAAGAGATCTTACATTCTGAGATATACTTGAACATCTCTTCTATGTAATTTGTTGTGACCCGGCTCAACATTTTAGAACTGGTAGCTTATTAAAAATGTATCCTCCATGCTTTCCAAAGCACAGTTGCTACCCATTATAGCACTGTATTTTCCCAGTCACCTCAGACAAGAGTATGGATCCTACTGGCCCAAGGTCCATAATAAGTTTTTTGGTTGGTGGGAGGAAGATTTCAACAAAGTCCAGACTCCCTGTACCTCAGTACTCCTAGGCTGTCCTTTGGGACACCAAACGGTAACATATGTATCTACGGCAATGAATTTTCTGGTGCCGAATCCAAACGACAAAGCTGTTTACGGTGACTTTGCCAGAATCGTCATAAATAAGATAAATAAGCCTCATGATTACTCAGGTCACTAACAAAGTCACGTGACAGAACTACAGTTTCCATGTGGGTAGATAATCGCAAGATGGCCGCCGTTTAATGCCAGTGAGCTGGGTGTTCTCGAGCGCCATTGCCCCACGCAATTAGCTACGTATCCTACAATTAAAGGTAAACATAAAAAATAAGTCTCTAAAGATGAAAGCAAAAGAATATGGAAATCCAATGAAAAAAAATAGCATCCTGTTGTTGCTAATAGGCTTCATTGTACAAATACAGGGAATTACAAAGTGTGCTGATTTACTTGTTTTTCATATGCACATGGGCTTGGGCTCGCTGACTCTGAACATACCACTTTGTTCCGCTGATGGTGAAATCTTCCATGGGTGGAAGAGATTCTTTATGATGGTTCCAAGCTCTGCTATCAGTGGGGAAAAGGAGTAAGATCTAAGCCAATGACTCCCTTTTGTTGTATGCCGATAAATGTCTTCTGATTCTGACTCCCTTTTTTGCTAATCTTTCCAAACATAAGAAGAGCCCTGCTGGAGAAGGCCCAAACATTTCCTCTGGAAGTCCACAGACCTTGAAGGCCTTCTCCTGATGTTGACTCCGGCACTGGTATTTGGAGGATGATTGCCTCTAAAAATGGAGTTTCCTTTTAGTCACCGTGCCTAGTAGACAGATAGACCTATCCTCCGTGAAACTGTCTAATCCACTTTCAAAGCTGTTTATTTCTGTGGCCATCCCTCCAACCTCTGGCGGCCAATTCCACCTTCTAATCACTCACTGTGTAAATATGTACTTTTGTCTGTCGTGGAGCTACAGCCAATAAGCCTCACTGAATGTCCTCCAGTTCTAGCATTCGGGGCAAGGGGGAAAAAGTTCTATCCACTTTCTCTATCTTGTGCATACTTTATAACCCTCTATCATGTCTCGGACTCTTCAGCCCTTCCTCATAGGGAAGGTCCTTCAATGTGCTCATCATCGTGGTTGCCCTCCTCTGTACTTTATCCAGCTCTGTCATTGTCCTCTTTGAGATAAGGTGAGCAGAACTGAAGAAGAAGAAGAGTTGGTTCTTATATGCCGCTTTTCCCTACCCGAAGGAGGCTCAAAGCGGCTTACAGTCGCCTTCCCATTCCTCTCCCCACAACAAACACCCTGTGGGGTGGGTGAGGCTGAGAGAGCCCTGATATCACTGCTCAGTCAGAACAGTTTTATCAGTGCCGTGGCAAGCCCAAGGTCACCCAGCTGGCTGCATGTGGGGGAGCGCAGAATCGAACCCAGCATGCCAGATTAGAAGTCCGCACTCCTAACCACTACACCAAACTGGCTGATTTGGAATACCAAACTGGGTATTCCAAATGAGGTGACACCATAGATCTATACCAGTGGTTCTCAACCTGGGGGTCGGGACCTCTTTGGGGGGTCGAATGACCCTTTCTCAGGGGTCGTGGCAGGGCAAGCAGCCTGGCCGGGGTGGGGGAGGGGCGCCATCCACACAACAGCCTTGCAGGGTAGATTGAGATAGAGCGTTCATCTGTCTGGAGCAGCGGAAAAGCGCAAGATCGGCATGGTGGGACAAGAGGCAGAACTGAACTGAGAAACCCCAGGGGAAAAAAAAACAATTGATATGCAATCATGAACAATGGATCTTCACACCATTGGTCAGTTTTGGTTTAATTTCTGTGGAAGAACCCTTGCATAGTTTTATGGTTGGGGGTCACCACAACCTGAGGAAGTGTATTAAAGGGCCGTGGCATTAAGAAGGCTGAGAACCACTGGGCTATGCAGAGGCATTACCATGGCAGCTGTTTTCTTCTCAGTCCCTTTCATAATATTCCCTAATGCAGTTTGCCTTTTTCATCACTGCAGCACACTAAATTGACACTTACACTGAGCTATCTACTACAATCCCAGGATCTTTTCTCCCTCTCAACCTCAGACCTTATTAGCCTATTCTAGAAGCCGGGATTTTTTGTTCCAATGTACATCGCTTTGCACTCACAAACACTGAACCTCATTTGCCACATTTCCTCCCATCCAGCCAGCACAGAATAGTAAAGAGTGGCAGCTTGTAATCTAGAGTAGCGGTCCCCAACCTTCTTCTGGTCGGGGACCGCCTCCGGGGGTGGGGGAATGCCAGCGGCCCGGCTCCCGCAGTTGCTCATAAACGTGCATGTCCAATTGCTGGCCACCAGGTGGCGCTAACACGCATGCGCAGAGTTGCCGTGCATGCGCGTTTTGGCCACCAGGGGGTGCAAACGCGCATGCATGGCAGTTCCGTGCGTGCGCGTTTGTGTAGCTGCCGCACCAGCCTCTTTCCCCCCCTCTCGCTGCAGGGGGGGGAGGCAGGCGCAGCTGCTGGCGGCCAGGTATGATGGCCTTTGCGGCCCGTTACCGGGCCGCTGACCGGGGGTTGGGGACCCCTGATCTAGAGAACCAGGTTCAATCCCCCATTCGTCCACTTGCAGCCAGGTGGGTGAATTTGGGCTGGTCGCAGTCCTGTCAGAGCTGTTCTCACAGAGCAGTTTTGTCACAGCTTTCTCACTCCCACCTACCTCACAGGGTGCATGTTGTGGGGAAAGAAGGGGAAATGTGCTTGCAAGCCGCTTTGAAACTCCTTCATGAAAGGAGCCGCTCTAAAACGCCTCTACGAGCTAGCCGGCTCGTGGCGGTTTACAATAATAAAACAATAAAATGTTTTTATTAAATTAGTATGGTTGTTTTAACATCAGGGGTCCTCTGCCCTGAGCCAGCCAGAGAAGGGTGGGATACAAAAAAAAATTGCTATTATTATGTAGAGGAGTGGTTTGCCCCTGCTGTTCAACCACTACTCCCCACTGGCTCTCCAAGAGGAAGGGTTGGGATTTGCTGCACAAACTGCTCCAGTTTGCAATTCCATTATATCTATGTAGCAAGGAGGTGATTTTTACGGTCACAGCCATTAAGCACAACTTTATTACTGGAGAGGAGCTTGAAAAATGAGCCCTGGCAGGTTAGGTTACTTAAGTGGAGGGTTGGAACAAGGGACAAGAACAAGCTGGTACCTTCCAAGCACTTCAGAGATAACTCTGGGTTTTTGCTGAAACTGTCACAAAGACCTCCGCCGTACAAATTGCGGCAAGAACATTTGGCTCTGCAAACAAGCCTAAAGACGCATTGCTGGCAGATAATGTGCTTCACCCAGGGGAGAGGGCTCTTTCGATTACTTGGGCGGATCAGCTCAAAGGAGACTTTATTTCACCATTCTTGGGGGAAAACTAGCAGGTGGCACGGAACGCGGGCTGCTTCAAACAAACCTACATCCTTCCCGCATGGCAAAACGTCCACCGTGCCTTTTCAGCTTTGTCACTGTAACTCTGTACAACTATTCCCTGCCACTGCGGTAAATTTATCACACTTGTAACAAGCCACAGCAGATGCAACAGAGCGCCAGTACAGCAAGATTGAGGGTGGCCAGCGGAAGGGTAATCACAATCCCGTCTACCCCAATCATAGAATCATAGAGTTGGAAGGGACCTCATGGGTCATCTACTCCAACCCCCTGCACTCCAAGTTGGTGTAGTGAGGAAAACGATTCTGATCACAATCCGACATCACAACAAATCTGCTTGTTTGTGAAGAGCACAGCCATGGCTTGTCTGCCCTGCTTGCTCTACCCTCCCTCCTCTCCCCCCGCACATGGTATGATCAATTGAGAATGTCCTGATTTCAGAGGCCTTCAATCAAGCCCCAAATTTGCCCTGCCCCTTGACTGCTGGCCCCTGGCCAAATCGTTGCTTGTTTCATCCTTGCAAACTGAGATTCGAAGCCACAGCTTGAACCCACGAACAAACACAGCTTTGTGGCCTGTACCCAACAAAGAAGAAAAACACAGAAGGTAAAAAATTACTCCCCACAAAGGGACCTTTTCGAAACTGTCGCTGCCTTAACAGGCCAACTTCCTAATTTGTAGGGATGATAAAACTGCGAAGATCGTAAAAAGTGAGCTTGAATGGCACTCATCGATTGCACTCAATGACAAAATTCACATTTGGCGGAACCTGCACACAACACCCTGCTACCACTACAAGCACCTGCAGTAAAGGGAGTTCACATTTTTGTTCTGGATTCAGAGGCCTGGGCCTATTCCACACATATAGGATAATGCACTTTCAATGTGCTTTGGCAGGAAATTCAACTTCCAAAGTGCACTGAAAGTGCATTATCTATTGTGTGCAGAATAGGCCCTGGTTTACACAGCCAGCAGAATGTGGTGGGAGATGGGACTGCCGATCAGGGGTGCCTGTCCACTTCAAACACTGCCTGCCAGGGAAAAGTATAGCACATCATATAGAAATGTTCAAGCCCAGCTATTCATTTGACCTAGATTTCTTATTGTAGGTGCTTTTTTAAAAAAGCAATCCAGAAAAGTAATATGAAGTGGTACAGTTCTACCTGAGATTTGCAGCGACCAGTTATTGCCGCTGAGTTCTTCTGCACATGTGGATTAAGCCTGAGTCATGAGAGATAAACAGTGCAACCCTAAACAGATTTCCACCTTTCTAAGTCCACGGAAGTCAATGAGCTTAGAAGGGTATAACTCTATTTAGGGTGGAACTGATTTACAAAAGCTTGCGTGAATTCCTTGCCTCTTGTCTTTTGTATAGGGATTTCTCATATCAATTAAGGTTGCACCGATTCACAAAAATGTGCATGCATTTATTGCCTCTGTCTTTTGTGTAAGGGTTTCACTTATCCATTAAGGTTAACGAGGATGCCTCTTGAAATGGGACCTGATACTTCAAGAAAGCACCCGTAGCATTTTTTCCTTGCTTTGCATTCAACGGAAAATGTTTCAGTAGCCAGGTAAACAAAGGTTCACACGCTCCAAGCAGATGCCGCTTACAGCGGTGCTGAACAAAACTTTCAGAATGTGAAACGCTTTTTGCAAGTCAGCTGTCTAATTGGCAAGAGGAGAATACAAACAGGTTCAAGCCACTTCATGCACCAAACACATCGGCAGGAATAATGTTGGATTTTAATTCCCGTGTCTCTTCAGTTTTCAGATCACTTGCATTTCATGGCCATGCCTGTATTCTTTGGTTTTTGTTCACTCAATTGGTGCCCTGCTCTCATCCATTTCAAGGGGTCCAAGTGCAAAATTAATAACAAAAAAAAAAACACCCAAACATTTTTATTAACGTGGTTGGTCCTCTGATTCAGGAGTACAATGCTTCGGGATAGACAAATTCTATAAATATAATTTATTAATAATTATACCGATAAAACACACGCTAGCAAAGAAGGGGGAAGGTCACTTCGATGTGTCGTGGCATTTCCACTTTTAAAAGTTTCCTTTAAAAACAGAGAGAAAAATCGCAATTTGATTAGCTGGTGTTCAGTGGTAGGGATGCGCCGCCCGGCACATGACACATGTAGATTTTTGCTAATTGTGAGCACTCTGGACGTTTATCAACAGTTCACGAAGTATTTTCACCATAAATCTTTGAAATGGCTTGGACCAACTGAGAAATGATTGCTCAGAAAGGCAGATCTCCCAAATAAGAGTCTTCAATTCCTGGCTGATTTGTCGTCCTTAAAAAACAACGTGGAGCTTTTGGTGACCACCAGTGGAGAAGCCTAGGAAAAGTACCATGGGTTTTGAAAAACGGTAGAAATTAAGAGCAAAGCAAAACACCCTGTTGATTATTTTCCTCAGAGTCTCATCCCCTTGTCAGGAGCTACATTATCTGCCGCTGCAGAAGTCGTTGGAAATCAACCACATGCAGGGGCAAACTGGCAGATCCCCGTATCTGTGTCAGACAGAAAAAAAAAAAATCACAGTGCTTACTGCTTGTTACCATGGATACCATGAAGATACTGCTGCCTGCTAACTATTTACTAGAGGAAGACAACGTAATTCTCTGGAACGAGTCCCGTTTTGCCTTCGTAGGTTGCTTTTAACCATCCTGGTTCCACAGATGGATATACTGCGAAGAAACCGAACAAGAGAGTCGCTTTAGGTTTCGACAGAGCTTTGCACCCCTTTCACATATGTATTTTCATACAACGCCATTTAATTATCCATTAATGTATGTTTCTAGAATTGGGAGCTGTCTCAGGAAGTTCGCATTACAGAATCACAGAATCATAGAGTTTGGAAGGGGACATACAGGCCATCTAGATCAAGGGTAGTCAAACTGCGGCCCTCCAGATGTCCATGGACTACAATTCCCAGAAGCCCCTGCCAGCGAATGCTGGCAGGGGCTTCTGGGAATTGTAGTTCATGGACATCTGGAGGGCCGCAGTTTGACTACCCCTGATCTAGATCAACCCCCTGCTCAACGCAGGATCAGCACTGATTGAAAGCATAGGGAATATTTTAACTGCACATGAGATATGCGTGGGCTCCAGTTTATCTGCTTTAACTACCCGTTTCAGTGCCCTGTTCTAATGATTTTAATAGGTGATCGTTTTGGTATCATATTTACGGCTGCGGCCTGCCTTTGGCCTGACTGTGTTAGAGGAACAGCAGAGAAGATAAATCCTCAAAAGAAACAGTAACAAATATTAGTATATTATAATATTGAATAGAATACACAGAACCTCAGGCTAACCTCTGACCACCAAGAAGGCTATGCTAGGGGGAACATGGGACCTGCAGCTATAAAAGCTGTGGGGACGGGGGGGGGGGGGGGGGTTAAGCAGGGATTCCCAACCAGGTACTATTCTGCACACGTTAGTTAATGCACTTTAGAAGCAGGTTTTCCTGTTCCGCACAGTAAAATCCAGCTGCCAAAACACATTGGAAGTGCATTATCCTATTTGTGCGGAAAGGACCCCAGGCTCCCTGGTGTCCTGGGGCTCCATGAAAGCTCCTTAGGAGCTCCCTGGGCTTTCCCCTAAAGCCTGCCTTAATAGACTTGACCACACTTCCAGCCCGGTTCCAGAGCTCCCCAAAGCTACGAGCCTTTGGGAATGTCAGAATATAAATCCCTGGATGGACAGGCAGGCAGGCAGGCAGACGGAGTGACTGACTGACTGATTTCTGGGGCTGCTCCATGGTCAAAAGTCTGAAAAAAAGTTGGGGTATAATACAGCTGGCTGGATCCGACGCACTACCGTGGTGGAAAATGCCATCAAGCGGCAGTCAGCTTATGTCAACCTCATAGTGCTTTCAAGGCAGGAGAGGCTCAGAGGTGGTTTGCCACTGCCTGCCTCATCGAAGCTACCCTGGACTTCCCTGGTGGTCTCCCATCCAAATACTAACCAGGACTGACCCTGTGTAGCCTCTGAGACCTGATGAGATCGGGCTAGCCTGGGCTATCCAGGTCAGGGTAACCCATTATAAAATATCTGTTCCACATAGTATATTTCTTTTAAGGGCTTGGAAGAGAAGCGTGTCTCATGGCTGAGTGCCTCGTCCTCCAACCGGCTTGCCTGTCTGTCCAGCGGCCAGCCAATTACCTTCTTTCCCTCACCCCTGACCACCCCCTCCTCCTTCTGCTTCCCTCTGAGGCTCGGAGGCTGCAGTCCTCTGCTGCATGAGAGCTTCCCCTGCCAGTGAGTTCCCTTACAGCTGCCTGCAGCCTTTCCAGGTCCTGGGGGGAGGCCATCCACAGATCTATTCCACTCCGCCCCCCCCTCATCCAACATCTGTTGCATTCCTGAATGCAAAGGGCTTGGCCCCTAGTCTAATTATAATATTTATTAAATGGCCACAAAATGACTCCATTATCACCCTCAAACAAATAAGGAACGCTGCCCCTTACCATTGGAAAATATTGCCCCCTGTGGGAAAGAGAGTTCGTGGCTGTGCTCAGCTTTGCAGGAATACATTGCCTTGGCTTGCCTGAAAGAAAGCAGAGTTGATGGTGTTTCTGTTCAAAAGAAATGCAGGACGTACAAGAGGAAGAGAAGCCTGTGCTGAGAAGTTCATTAGGTGAAGTCGACAGGCTGACAGAGAAGACACTCTGCTTATGCCTTGACCACCCATGCCCGGCCCCCTGGCACACACTCGCTAGGTGAGGGGTCAGCATCCATCATGCCGAATGCTAAGCCGTGTTCTCCTCATCAAAGCTGGCTCTGGGTCCATTCCGCACACATTCGATAGCGCACTTTCTATATGCTTCCACAGCTGGATTTTCCTGAGAGCCAGCGTGGTGTAGTGGTTAAGAGCAGCAGACTCTGATCTGGAGATTTGAGGAATGGATTCCCCATTCCTTTGCACACAGTCAGCTGGCTGACATTGGGCCAGTCACAGTTCTGTTAGGGCTGTTCTCACAGAGCTCTCTCAGCCTCACCTACCTCCCAGGGTGTCTGTTGTAGGGAGAGGAAGGGAAAGGTGTTCAGGATTCCTTTGGGTAGTGAAAAGCGGGGCATAACCCCCCCCCCCCAGAAGTTCTTAAGTACACTGAAAGGTTTTTCGCTTGCCACCTTTTAGCAGTAATAGTATGTAACAAAGGGTATTATGGGTTTTTTATTGTAATTTATCTTTTTATTATTGTAAACTGCCACGAGCCCAATTGGGAACACCGGTATAGAAATCAAAGTATGTATAAATGAATGAATGAATGAATGAATGAATGAATGAATGAATGAATGAATGAATGAATGAAGGAAGGAAGGAAGGAAGGAAGGAAGGAACTAATGATCCAACATACGTGCAATGGGCACTGGTTTCAAACCTTTATTTATTTTTTATTTATTTAACCTTCAGTTTTCAGGCTGCCCCTCTCCTCCTGGTCTTGGGGCGGCTTAAATGACGAATTAGAACCAATACCAGGAGTTTAGGTTTAAAATACAAGTAGATACGTCGTTCCTGCTCTCCACGGAGATAAGATGCTTACAGGTTGGCCAGGTTATGGCTAACATCAGTGCCAACCTAGCTGTCAAGGCTGCCAGGAGGAATTCACACTAGGGATGTGCAGCTGTCTGGTCCACTCCGGATCCCTCAGCTCTGACTAAATGGTGAACAGCATTACATCAGTACTAGTCCACACTGGATTCGCCATTTCTTTTGCTGCTCCCTACCAACACCCCTTTCTGCAACTGCAACATTCATCTTTACAGAACTTTTCTTTTGTCTTTGAGAGAATCTTTACGTCTCTGATGTCGGTATCACAGTGGTAACCATGACTTAGATGCAAATATCCTAAATACAATAACATCCTTGCCTAAGCACAGGCTCAAATCCCACTCAGCAGGAAAAGATCACCAACAGAGGAAGGGGGGACTCGGGCGAGAGACATTGTCTTCCAGTCTCACCTAACCTCATTGAGTTGTTATGAGGATAAAAAATGGATAACCACACACATGCTGATCTTGCATTCTTGGAAACAGCTAAATGTTGTTCTTTGTCGTTCTGGGACACCCCCCCCCTCCCGAGATCAAATGACCAGATGAAGTCGGGACTGGTGGTCCCCCTTGGGGAACCTTGCAGGCTGGGTAGCCCCGGATTTCCATGAGGCCACCAAAAGAGATGGATTACCCAGAGGCACCCTCACTAGGGAGGCGTGGCCAGACACACTTTCCAGGGTGGCTCAAGCCTTCAGCTCCAGCTGTTGCTGGGACTTTGAAGGTGAAATTGGGGCATCGGAACCGGCTGGGTAGAGACTGAGAGGGCTGGCCCACTTATTTGGGAATGCATGACGAGCTGTAGTGAAGCACAGATTCCAGGTGGCCGGTCGAGGAGAGCTGGGTTGGCACAATGTCCTGCAGAGCCAGGTGTTCTGAATCACGGCTCCAGAGAATGGTGAGATTAAGGAAGGAGTTTTGGCACAGCTGAGACTTTCAGAGGGCTTACTTACCTGGGTGGGGAAGAATGGACTCCTGCCTGCAGCTCAGCCTAGTCCAACCTCCTGGGCTACACGTCACCAAGTTGAAAAACTCTTATTTATTACTAGAAGCAAGGCCTGTTGCACCCAAGAATACAATGGGTGCTAGGACATACAACCGGCCCTGTGACCTTCCTGGGCTTTGGCCCCTGCCCCAGCCCCAGCCCCCCACTCCTCGCTCGAGCTTGAGATCCAGCATGGTGAAGTGGTTAAATAGCCCCAGACTCTAATCTCCTCCCATGCAAGATGGGCTTGATTGCTGCCCCCCTCCATATGCAGACAACTAGGTTCAGAAAGAAAGAAAGAAAGAAAGAAAGAAAGCAAGGAAGGAAGAAAGAAAGAAGGGAAGGAAGGAAGAAAGAAAGGAAGGGAGGAAGAAAGGAAGAAAGGAAGAAAGAAAGGAAGAAAGAAAGAAAGAAAGAAAGAAAGAAAGAAGGGAAGGGAAGGGAAGGGAAGGGAAGGGAAGGGAAGGAAGGAAGGAAGGAAGGAAGAAGGGAAGGAAGGAAGGAAGGAAGAAAGAAAGAAAGAAAGAAAGAAAGAAAGAAAGAAAGAAAGAAAGAAAGAAAGAAAGAAAGGAAGGAAGGAAGGAAGGAAGGAAGGAAGGAAGGAAGGAAGGAAGGAAGGAAGGAAGGAAGGAAGGAAGGAAGGAAGAAAGAAAGAAAGAAAGAAAGAAAGAAAGAAAGAAAGAAAGAAAGGAAGGAAGGAAGGAAGGAAGGAAGGAAGGAAGGAAGGAAGGAAGGAAGAAGGGAAGGAAGGAAGGAAGGAAGGAAGGAAGAAAGAAAGAAAGAAAGAAAGAAAGGAAGGAAGGAAGGAAGGAAGGAAGGAAGGAAGGAAGGAAGGAAGAAAGAAAGAAAGAAAGAAAGAAAGAAAGAAAGAAAGAAAGAAAGAAAGAAAGAAAGAAAGAAAGAAAGAAAGAAGAGGGAGGGAGGCAGGGAGGCTGCCTCCTTCGTTCCCCGTTCTTCATGTCTCCCAAAGGCCAGGCTGGGTGGGGAAAGCCATGGGGGGTGCCTCTTTCCCACCCATCCCCATCTCCCAAAGGGCAAGCTGTGCAGTGAAGGCTGTGCTCTCATTCATTCAACGCAGCCAGTAAAAGACAGTGTGAAAGTAACAGTGCCAGTCTTTTCAGAGCCCTAAAGGAGATCTTCATTTTCTTTTGACTACGACACACACTCAGACCCCTTCAGCACACAGAAGAGGGTTACAGAAATGGCACCTAAGGAGCAGCCCGCTGGGCCTGCACACTAGCAAGCTGCCCCCCCTGCCTTTCTCCCCACAACTCTTTACTGTGTAATTCAGGGTAGTCAAACTATGATCTCCCCATTTAACACTCACCCCCACTTTTGAAGTAGGTTAGACTCAGATGTAGTAATGGACCCAGTATGAAATTTATGAATGTCATGGATGAGTGGGAGAATTTGAACTCATGTCAGTGGTCCAAGGTGCTCAACTAAGGTACACTGTATAGTACCATAACAATATAGCTGAATGATCAAGTTTATTCCTTCCAAAATGTAAAACAAAAAACAAACAAACAGCTATGAACCTTTAAGGTCCCCACTGTTTTTATTTAAAAGAGAAACAGTGTAATGAACAAAGAACTACAATTAGATTGCCAAGAACAAAGCAAATACCTCTGAGATTAAAAGAAAGGGAAAGGGGGGAAAGCAGAACTGTCTTCAGACTGAGCAAAGCACAGTCTGGCATGGCAGGTGTTGCAATTATCACAAAGGTGGCTCTCCACCCTGCTGCAGGGCACTCTGTACAAAGGATAGTTCAGTCACAGATCGCCTCCTCCTTCCTGCTGGCCTCTCATTTGCCTGGCCCTTTGTTACTGATCTGCGCATCTACAAAGGCCCTGTCTGAATTTCTGTTAACCCTGCCCACCTTGCTTGCTTTGTCAGCAAAAAAACCCCAAAACAACAACAACAACAACAACAAAAGCCACACGTCCTTTTGTCAGACAGATTCTTCCCTCAAATTAGTGTGACAGCAAAGTGGAGATGAGATTAAAGATTGGGAGGAAAGGGGGGAAAACAAAGTTGCACTTACTTATGACTCTTGTTCATTGTGTGTCTTCTGTGCAGGGACACATGGGACTATGTATGAGCAGGACTAAGAATGAAGAAGCCATTACAGCTAAGAGCCTCCTGAGGGTGCTGTGCATGGGAGCCAGAATGTTTGCTGCCATCTAGGGACCACATGCTCCTATGTAGCAGTAGCCCCAATCTCAGTATCTCTAGGTGCTGAAACCAGAGTATGCAGCAGGGCAGGAGGGAGGGTATGCGTGCCTGCACAGAAGTTACATGGCGGCAAAAGAGGAACGGATGGTGAGAACACTGCTGAGTGGGAGCATGTAGTTCCTGGGCAGGAACAAACTTTCTGGTTCTAGTGAAGTCCCCCGTGAGCTCTTAGCTGTAAAGGCCTCTTCAGTGGTAGGCCTGCTCGTATGCAGTTCTCATGTGTGTCTGCACAGAAGATTGATGATGAAGAAAGGAAAATGCACAAAGTCTGTAGGATTATGATTTTCATTTCAACAAACGTAGATAACTAAAGAAATTATAATTAAATTAAGTTTCTATCTGCATACATTCAGAATAGCACATACTGGGAACAAAAGAAGAGAGGCTAATCGCTTACGTTTCAGTCCCTTGAAAGCATTCCAAGGCAACTGGTTGACCATTGTTGGCCATTCTCAACCTTTCTAGCAATTCATGACATCATATGTGACAAAAAAGGTTTTTCATTGGTTCAGTTACCAGGGCCCCCCGTAAACCCTTTTGGTTCCCTTCTTACATATTTCAGTCTGTGGCCCCCTTCAAATGTGCCACGGTTGTCCTAGTTGACCCTTTTAACTAGAAATGTTCAGTATCAGACCTGTGTCCTTCTGTTTGCATAGCAGGTACTCTATCCCTGAGCCAGGGCTCTCACCTTCAACATACCGTAAGTCTCCTAAATTTCCCTATTGCAGAGTGATGTAGATTATGTTAACCAGGAGATTACACTGGTCTGCATTCTAAGATGCAGGTCCATTCCCTCCCATTATCCTGTGTTGCAGACAATTGCTCCACAGCTTGCATTAAACATAATATACAGAGTCCTGACCTTAAGCTTGCAGCCTCTTAAAGCATTTATATTAACCCTCTAGGGCCTGAGCAGAACCTCTGCTTACATTAAATCAAAGATTTGTAGTCCTCATGACTGCAGAGCCAGCATTGTGTAGTGGTTAAGAGTGGTGGCCTCTAATTTGGAGAACCAGATTTGGTTCCCCACTCCTCCTCCACATGCAGCCAGCTGAGTGACCTTGGGAGTCACAGTTCTGTCAGAGCTTTCTGAGCCCCACCTACCTCACAGGGTGCCTGGTGTGGGGAGAGGAAGGGAAAGGGGCTGTAAGCTGCTTTGTGATTCCTTTGGGTAGTGAAAAGTGGAGTATAAACACCAACTCTTCTTCAGTAATCTCAGGGCTCTCTCAGCCTCACCTCCCTCACAGGGTGTTTGTCTTGGGGAGAGGAAGGGAAGGCAATTGTAAGGCGCTTTGAGACTCCTTTGGGTAGGGAAAAGCGGCATATAAGAACCAACTCTTCTTCTTCAGTAATCTCAGGGCTCTCTCAGCCTCACCTCCCTCACAGGGTGTTTGTCTTGGGGAGAGGAAGGGAAGGCAATTGTAAGGCGCTTTGAGACTCCTTTGGGTAGGGAAAAGCGGCATATAAGAACCAACTCTTCTTCTTCAGTAATCTCAGGGCTCTCTCAGCCTCACCTCCCTCACAGGGTGTTTGTCTTGGGGAGAGGAAGGGAAGGCAATTGTAAGGCGCTTTGAGACTCCTTTGGGTAGGGAAAAGTGGCATATAAGAACCAACTCTTCTCCTCCTCCTTACATTAAAGGCTGGCACAGAAGTAGTATTGAAACAACAGGGTTTGGTGAAGGACACCTGTGCTTACCTTCCTGAGGGGGCCTGTTTCAGTGGGCCACCACTTTCGAACAGCTGGGCCTTGGCTGCCACCCTGAAGAAGGCAAGAAAAAGTTTCAGGCTGACACAAACTCCCTTAAACACAAGAAACGGAATGCTTGCAATGCTGGGCAGACTTACACAGACCCTGGCCTCTGATAGCCGTTACTTGACATCGTGTCTAATCGCAGTCTTCGGCACATCTTGGGCGGCAGGTCTGGATTCGCCAGAGTTTTTGGGGTCTCTTGGCCATCTAGAGAAGCTAAACTCTGAACCGAACCGCTGCAGCTTTTGTTTCCTGAATAACGAAAGGGACAAACAGAACCTTCTTGTGCATCTCTTGCAGGGTCAACTAGGAGCTCGGCAGTCACCTTAAAATCAGAAAACCTGAGCTGTCCTTTGCTGCTAGGCAGCAGAGGTGAGTTGGCTGATTTGCACCTGCAGGGAAGAAGTGTTAGACCGGCAACTTCGTACACAGACCTGTGTTTTCCGTATCAAATGGACAAGTGTTGTGGGGTCAGCAGCAGGCAAGGCAAAGCTCCCTTCAACTAATGGTGGAACTTTCTCCAACTGGAAAGGAAGGGAGCTTGCTGTAGTGGGCTCCAATGATGGAAGTCTCCTTCCATTGCGGAAGGGCCAGACCATTGGTGGAACAGAACCCTCCAATCTGGCGAGCCAGGTTTGGTTTCTCTCTCCTCCACCTGCTGCCAGCTGGGTAACCTTGGACTAGCTGCTAGAGCCTGTTCTCACAGAGCAGTAATATCAGGTCTCTCTCAGCCCCACCTCTAGCCCTGAAGCTGCTACAGTGTGGACTTCTAATCTGGTGACCCAGGTTTGATTCCCCACTCCTCTGCATGCAGCCAACTGGGTGACCCTGGGCTTGTCACAGTCCTGTTAGAGCTCTTTTCACAGAGCAGTGATATCAGGGCTCTCTCAGCCCCACCTCCCTCACAGGGTGCCTATTGTGGGGAGAGGAAGGGAAGGCGCTTTGAGAGGCCTTCAGGTAGTGAAAAGCGGGGTAAAAAAACACAACTCTTCTTCTTCAGCACGAAATCACTGGCTGCTCATCCCCTGCGAACCATAACCCACCCTACATGTGTTTGGCAAAGGCGAGCAAACAGCATGCGCATGGATTTACTGCTTAGCTCCTCCTTTAGGTCACAGGCAATGTGCATCAAAGCCAGTTTGCTGGTAATCAGCCTTTAGAAAAAACAGCAGTGACAGCAAATTACTGGGTGGTATAAAAAAAAATAGCAACTGGCGCAGGAGGTTTGCAGTGATCATTATCATCACGCACAGAACAACACTCAACAGTGGGGAAGCGGCTTGACTTCTTTGATTTCCCCACCCCCACTGCTGGTGGGCAGAAGTAGAACAAACCAACCTGCATATTAGCGAATGGAAACCCCAGAAGAAGAAGACTTGGATTTTATAACATGCTTTTTACTACATGAGGGAGTCTTGAAGCGGCTTCCGGGCACTTATCCCTTCCTCTCCCCATAACAGACAGCCTGTGAGGTAGGTGGGGCTGAAAGAGCTCTGACAGAACTGTTCTGTGAGAACAGATCTACCAGAATTGTGACTAGCCCAAGGTCACCCAGCTGGCTGCATGTGGAGAAGTGGGGGGACTCAAACCCAGCTCTCCAGATTAAAAGCCCCCATATTAGCATATAAGAACCAATTCTTCTTCAGTTATCAGGGCTCTCTCAGCCTCACCTCTCTCCCTCACAGGGTGTCTGTTGTGGAAAGAAGAAAGGGAAGGCGACTTTAAGCTGCTTTGAGACTCCTTCGGGTAGAGAAAAGTGACATATAAGAACCAACTCTTCTTCTTCAGTTATATCAGGGCTCTCTCAGCCTCACCCACCTCACAGGCTGGTGGCAAAAGGCAAAATTGGAGGGTTTCTTGCCCTTCTGGTGTATCTGTTTTATTATTTAATTTATATATTGTCCCTCTCGGACTTGCTGCCTCGATGTGCTGTCTGAAACATGGGAATGCGTATGTGCTCACAGCTGCTCTGCTGACTGGGATTTTAGTCCTTTTGGCTACCAATTGTTTTAAAATGCATTCGTTTTTTTTTCTTGTCATGTATTTTTATCACTGTGAGGTAAATTGCGAACCAGTATGAAATCAGAGCGTTGGGCCAATTTCTTTGGAATAAGTATAGTATTTTTAAAGTTGTAATTCCACACTTAGTAATCATTATAAGATGCCTTGTACTTCTGTCATGACACAGAGGAAACACATTCCTTTTTTTTAAAAAAAGAGAAAAATAAGCAGACCCAAGTAAGCGGGGTCTTGTCCCCATTAACACCAAACAATAGGGTTGGGTGCTCTGGCGTCCAAAATGCCTGTTCGTGCCCGAAGCAACCAGCACTGTGGCATGGGGGGGAGGGGAGGCACACCGCCACCCATGCCTCCCCTCCCCTCCCCTCCCCCCCACGCTGTGACGCTGGCCGCTTCGGACGCCAAAGCGCCCAACCCTACCAAGCAAGACGCCACATGGAACTTACCTTCAGCAGAAGGGATTGACCTGACAGACGAAGCTGCCGACCTTTTCATCCCGGAGAGACTATAGAGTCCTTTTTTGGCCAGGTCCGTCGGCGGAGAAGCATTCTCCGGGCCAGTGATGGAGGCAATGCTCTGACAGTCAGACTCTACGTCCGTTTTCGCTGCATCCTCCTTTGAGGATGATTCGGGACTGGTCGTCCAAAGTCCCGAATTTTTCTGCCCATTGGAAGAAGGGGACGAGGCGATCCAAGGGACTCCTCCTGCCTTCTCCCTGGGCTGGGAAGACGTGGATTTGGTGTTGCTGTTTTGTTCTGAAGAGTGAGAGGAAAGGGATTCAATGCTGCCCATGGGAGTGCTGTCTGGGCTGCTACTGTAGGAGTCACCTGGAAGGGTGGGGAGAAAACAAGCCCGTTTTTCTAAAGGGATATTGAACCTCATTTGTTTAAAACATTTATTAAGCCTCTGTCTCCCTTGTGGAAAGCCAGGGGGCTTAGAAATACAAGTAGACAACATGAATAAAATGATTATACGGAACTTTGGTTAGAGAAACTATCGGAATTTGCCAAATTGGCAAGATTGACAGTACTAGTTAATAGTCGCCCAGAGAAGGAAATTCACGAGCAATGGAAAATGTTCATGGACTATCAGTCTAATCAATAAACAGCTTGTGGTGGTGAAGGGTGGTGGGGGAACTGAAGATTTGAAGATATTTGGTTAGGAGAACCTATCTTGGTAATTATTGTGTTGTATGTATTATGAATATAACAATAATAATTTAAAAAAATGATTATGCAGAACATAGTAAAATCAATTTAAGTAAAACTAACAATTGTAAAAAAGCACACAATGGGTCACATTGGTTACCAAGGCTACACTTATAATTTATTAAAACGTTCCACATGTACAGTAATTTTCATTCACTTTTTCACAATTCTATACAAGTGCCTGAGAAGCCGCATAACTTAGTATTTGCTGCTGAATACAGAATCTTGTGAATCTCAACTTTAATTCTAAAAGAGCCCTTAGGGTTCATTTTTTGGCAAAGAAGAGTTCCAACCATTATGGACACAAAGCTAGGCCGTATTTATTGGAGTGAGAATCAGAATGCCCCACCTTTGCCATAGCTTAAGATGGCTTGCATATGAACATAGGAAAACCCCACATAACCCTTGCCCCCCCCAGGGGAAGAGATTCCAGGTGAAATCTCTAAAACCAGAGAAGGGCTAAATCAGACTATCACGGGCCAAAGCCTGGAGCTTCAGGAGGTTAATTAGTTCATTACCCCACCTCTTTATAGAGACAGGTCTGCAAAAAAAGGAAATATCTTCAGGCTTTGCTCCCTGCCAAGTCCCCGAAGATTTATTTCCCAAGCACCAAGGCAATGCAGCTGTCCGTGCTTTAGTTCAGAAAGCACCGGAATGAAATGTAACAAGAGAAACCCTTGAAATGAACAGTTTGCATGCAAGATACTGAAGGATCTCCCCACTCCAAGCTCTAATAGGTGCAGAGCCATCAGCTGATGATGATGTCATAATGCATCCTCGGACGGGGACTTGCTGCTAACGGGGAGACTGACCATCATTACAGCTTGGTCCATTCCACTGCTTTGGAGATAGATTTTTATGTGTGGATGAATTCTCCTGATTTTCTTACGTAAACAAAGCCAGCCTTACGTGGCGGACACCCAGCTGACCTTATTTTCGGGGGAGAGGGTACAAAAATCAGTAAAACCTCAGAAGCTTGCAAGTTGCAACACAGGATCTGCCCATGGGACATGACGTGCCAACATCAACAACAGCTGAGATCAGTACTCTTTTCATAAAGAACAAGAGCATCTGCCTTCTGCTACTACCCAGGTAACTGCCAACAGGTATGAGATCAAGATGCTGGGTGAACCCTACTTACTGTCCGGGTCCGCAAGGCATGGGGTGTAGCGTCCTCTGGGCTTGCGAGGGCCTGTGGAGAGGCAGATTGCTCTGGTCCTCCTTGACCCTGATCGGGACTGAGGCTGGGGAAGAGGGATGTTGGGATCTGGGGCTGTGTGGAAGATCTGCCGGTGACAAGCAAAGAGACTTCAGTCACTTGGAATTTTTTAACGGACTGCATGCTCTACACTTTCCCCCTTAGGATAATAGAGCATGTCTGACCTCGGAGCTTTCAAGAGATCTCATGGGTTTGGGCCTTTCCCCTTTATCAATAGATACCACACCAATTCTCTCCCAAGACAAGGCGATACAGCCATACACAAAAAGAAAAAAAAACTAAAACTATTGAAACTTGCTCTATTCAAGGCAATAGGACTTGAAATCCTACAATTCAATGCCAGCGGGCTGGTTTACAGCAGAAGGGGGAAAATAACCCCACGGTAATTCTTTCTCAGAAGGCCTGTTTCAATGCCTAGTGACCAATCAATTTAGCCATAGTGTGGCTACAAGAGTGAGTGAAATTAATTTTATATATATTTTTAAAACGTGTTAAACAGTTATTGGGTGATTTGACCATATATGGTCATGTCAACCACTCCTACCTCCCCAAATGGCCAATGATAGGCCTGGAGGGGGTGGGAAGGGGAGGGGATGGATGGACCCTGGATGGGCATGTTTACAGCTAAGTTTCTCAACCATATTCTACACGATTGTGCTACTTCTGGAGTTTCTTGAAGTCTGAAAAATGTTTCTGGGGCTTCTCATTGGTAGAAAGTTTGAGATAGGCTGCACTACACGGTATTCCCCTACTTCTGTACTCATCTCCGAGCACTGAAATGGAGCAACACTGGAATCTCAAAGCAACACGGTGTAGAATATCTAGTGTTGCATGTTGTTTTTTTTTTAAATTATATAAGGGGCCCAGTCTTCCAGGAACGCTTGTGTGTCTTCTCTCTTACCTTCTCGTAATGCTCAATGAGAATCTCAACCACAATATTCTGAAACTTGATGTTCATCATAGCCGCCACCGTCTCCTCCTGGGCTCTCATCAACGTGGGGCCAAATATAACCCCGAGGTTGGAAACCGTCATGAGGTTCTGCTGACTGTGTAACGATACCCTGAGGAATAAATGAAGCAGCAAAACAAAATCAGGGGTGTGTGTGTGAGAGAGTTCAACCACTAGATTTTTTGTTCAACCACTAGATCTTTTGTTCAAGTCACAGGTCAGAGGGAAGCAGAAACTACATTTGTTCTGCTACCAATGTTTTCCTTTTAAAACATCATTTGCTGCTGCGATTTTATAGCAACTCCCTCTCCCCTTGTGATGAAAATATTTTGCCTTTACTGCAGTAACTCATCTCTGTTGTCAAAAAACAAACAAAAAAAACCCTTGTCTTTTCAGGGTTATATGCAAGGCTCCAAGTTATAGCCTCGTGGGAGGGTTATGGAAATCAGCTTATGGTGTAATTGTGCTAGTAAGGAGAAGGAGGAGGAGGAGGAAGAGCAGGAGGAGGAGGAGCAGGAGGAGAAGGAGAAGGAGGAGCAGAAGAAGAAGAAGGAGGAGGAGGAGAAGGGAGGGGAGAATAATAATAATAAGAATGTGCTGTAGAGTGCTGAACAACGACTCATGGCGACCCAGCCAAAGGGTGTTCCAAGGCAAGAGATGAGCAGAGGTGGTTAGCCCTTCGTCCACATAGCAACCCCAGTTTTTCTTGGTCTCCCATCCAAGTACTGACTGTGGCCAGCCTTGCTTAGCTCCATCATTTTGACAAGCTAGTTAATGCTACAGTGATAATTGTAATATCTGCTATTTTCAGCACACTTAAGAATGAAACTTTACACACTTAAATTTTCCCTGAATGAGGTTGAAACCAAGAACATACCACAGTGTATCCTACAGATAAGAAGTTGCAGCAGCGTCTTTAGATGTTTTAAAGCAGAGGCTAGACAGCCATCTGACCGAAATGCTGATTCTGGAAATTTAGACAGATCGCGAGTGGGTGGGCTGGAAGCACCGGCTCGTACGGCCCTATCCTGCATGCCCAGGGAAATGCCGATTGCCAATTTGGGGTCAGAAGGTGAACTTCCTCCAGACCAGACTGGCCAGGGATTCTGGATTTTTTTTTGGGGGGTGGGTGGGCATCATCTAGGCAAGGAATTAGGGTCACTGTGGGTGGACAGGTGGTTGTGAGTTTCCTGCATTGAGTAGGACTAGATGGCCAGTTGAAGATGAAACTCAAATACTTTGGCCACCTCATGAGAAGGAAGGACTCCCTGGAGAAGAGCCAATGCTGGGAGCGATCGAGGGCAAAAGAAGAAGGGGACGACAGAGAATGAGGTGGCTGGATGGAGTCACTGAAGCAGTTGGTGCAAACCTAAATGGACTCTGGGGAATGGTAGAGGACAGGAAGGCCTGGAGGATCATTGTCCATCAGGTCGTGATGGGTCAGACATGACTTCACACCTAACAACAGATGGTCAGTATGCCCCCTTCCAACTGTTTGATTCTATACAACAAATGGGCACTGGTCAAGCTGAGCAGTGAAAAATATGAGGTTGTCTTGAAGAATGGTCCTCATCAAGTGGTGGCAAAATTCTGGGGTCCTAAGTCTTCCTTGAAAAATATACATAGATGGGCATGTTCCACAAGTTGCCATTAAAATGCATCCCTGAAGCAATAAATGTCAAAACTCCGGAGGCCAAAACTGTGAAGTGAATGCCTAAATGCTAGCACATCCAACCCTGCTCCAACTTTTCACCTTGTTACAGAACGAGGTTGGCAAATTGGGGAACGGGTAAAGCAATTCCAAGAGCACGGCAAATCCATTTCTGCACAGATCATGCCATTTTCGTTTTAGATGGAAGAGTTCAATGTCTCATTTAAAGAGAGGCCTATGAAAAATGCAGCTAAATTAATATAGATAGAAACAATAAGTAGATCTAAAATGAACAGCTGCAAATGCGGGGCATAAATTCCCTGCTTTCCCCTGGTGGGACCGCTGAGAAAACATTCATCTGTTTGGAATCATGTATTGTAAGAAAGCTACATTTGCTGCAAGGAGGCAAATGTGAAAGCCCAGGAGGGTGGTCCAGGGGCATCATGCCAGCCTGCCGGTGACGCCCTCTAGCGTTTTCATGGCAGACTCAATACGGGGTGGTTTGCCAGTGCCTTCCCCAGTCATTACCGTTTACCCCCCAGCAAGCTGGGTACTCATTTTACCGACCCTGGAAGGATGGAAGGCTGAGTCAACCTTGAGCCGGCTGCTGGGATTGAACTCCCAGCCTTATGGGCAGAACTTCAGACAGCATGTCTGCTGCCTTACCACTCCGCACCACAAGAGGCTCTAAGTAAAGCTGTAAAAATTGAAAAACTTGTCTGTTTTTCTTTTCATTTAATGTGAAGGCTCCAACCCAAATGGTCTCTAGATGTGTCCCGTTTTCAAACTTTTCCTCAGTGGCTGTCCTCTCGCTATTCGATCGGGATAAGCGATTCCAAATAGGAATGTATAACACCTTAATTGCGCAAATGAATACTTAATATATAATCTGGCCAATGGCTTTGTATCCTATGGAGCGGCTCCCAGTTTCCTTGGTGACAAATTGGGTCTTTTAGGTAACAAAACAGAAAAAAATGAAATTGATATTATTCTGACAAGCAATGAATAGGTACACATTTTGGAGGGAAAAAGTCCAAACTAGTTCTGGCAAAAGAATTGTCCATTCTTAAAAAAAAAAAAAATTGCTTCTTCAGAATGCTAATAAGATGGGAACTTTTTAATAACCAATTTTTCCCTTGGCCTCATCTACTTTCTCCCAGCTCAAGAAACCAGGAGCTGAAAGTCGATGATGTCTTCTATCTCATAACAAAGCACAATTCCTGCCTTCCAAAAGCCCATCTTTACTGTGTCACGGGTCAAGGTACAATTTCAGATATTGCCAATTTGTAGACTGCAGCTTCCCTGTATTATAAAAGTGTGAATTAGAGGAGTCATTTTCCATCTCCTTTTTTATAGTATGATGGCACAGAAAGCAGGAAGTTTTTCCACGGTCAAATCCATCTGCCCTGCTTAGCTGCACACAATTTTTAGTTTATGTTCTTTACATACAAAGACACTGAAAAGTGATGTCCATTACAGATCTGGGGTTTGTATATCGATGTATGTAAGTATAAAAATGTATGTATGAGAGAAGGTGTGGTTTAATAATCAGAATGTTGGACTTGGGTTCAAAACCCAATCAACACGTAATAGCTCACTGGGTAACACGGGGCCCAGCACTGAGCCTTGCTCGGCCTGCCTACATCTCTGGCGCTGCCACTTCATCCTCCAGCATTGCTGCCGTGACCTATGGCATTATGGCCATGGTGGTACCTGCTGCCACATCCCCCAGCACTGCCAGCACAGCCTTCGCTGGCATGGCCTCCTCTGTTGTCGGCCCAGCCTTCTCCACCACCTCAGCTGGCTGCCCCATGGCTGCCAGCTTTGGGGCTTTTTTGGGCCTCTGCTGCCGCAGCTTCCCTGCCTC
The DNA here is from genome assembly GCF_049243985.1 of Paroedura picta. Lineage (NCBI taxonomy): Eukaryota > Metazoa > Chordata > Lepidosauria > Squamata > Gekkonidae > Paroedura > Paroedura picta. The sequence continues at coordinate 15,626,048 of NC_135374.1, read as the reverse complement.
ACATCCGTGTCCATTTCTGTCCCAGGGGGTGCACCAGAAGATGTGTTCCACATCAAAAACTGCCCCGTACAATACCAGACCAGCAAAAAAGATGTATACGTGCCATTTTAACCCGACATTTCAAATACTATATAATCACATGCACACACCCTGAGCCCTCCACGATCCTGCTAACAGCCCTCCATATGGATTTGTGATAGAATTTTTCTGCTTTTAGGCAGGCAGAGTATTTTTTTTTAAGGCAAAAGAAACTCTCTACAGATGCAAGATCTGATGGCCTAAGGATATGAATGCAGGCAGCGCTTTTGGGGAAAGACACGGAAATATTGCAGGAGAAGAAATAATAAACTGGTGGGAATAGTTAAAACCATCGCCTAGAGCTTCCCTTCCATATAATCGTTTTTTCCCAGCAGAAGGAGAGGACAATTATAACCAACGGATTAATTCATCCGGCCTCGTTTATTGCCGGAAATGTCCTGGGCTGCAGAGAAGTAATGCATTTCTCTCTGCTAGTTCTCTGAGAGTACAGGCACCATTTTCAAGAGTTATTTCCTCTCTTCGGGACAAAGCAATTAGAGAGAGAGAGAGAAAGAAAGAGGGAAAAGGCACAAGGTTCAAGCAGCCTCTTTCTGTTTCCTTCTTCCCTTTTCCTTCCTTCAACGACCACCAGAATGCCAACTAAAGAGGAATTACTTGACCAAGTGCTTGATGAGGATGTCCAGCATCTCTCGGTTTTTCTCCGGCAGTTTGTACACGAGAGCATGCACTGCTTCCACCCTGTAGTTCTGGTCATCAGATTCTATTAAAATAAAAAGAGGGGGAGGGAACAATCCCCACGTGGTTATTTACTACGTTTATCATTGTTTTTCTTTTTTTTTATATTTGAATTTATTGCCCGCCACTCTCGGCAAAGACGGCTCGTGGCGGGTTACAAGATAAAATAAAGTAAAATACAAATCCCCTTAAAAAAAAAAAAAAAACCCAAACACAACAGCTAATAGAATACAACCCAGCAAGAACACGATGGCAAACCAACCCCCCCCCCCACCTACGCCTCCTGGGGACCAAGGGGAAACAGCTGGCCACCATTGATAGAATATGGTGGAATACCTTCCCTCCCTACTCCTCCTTTGGGGGGGCCATAGATCATAGAATCATAGAGTTGGAAGGGGCCACACAGGCCATCTAGTCCAACCCCCTGCTCAACGCAGGATCAGCCCTAACCATCCTAAAGCATCCGAGAAAAGTGTGCATCCAACCTTTGCTTGAAGACTGCCAGTGAGGGGGAGCTCACCACCTCCTTAGGCAGCCTATTCCAAGAGAGATCTTCTCTTTGCCCTGGCCGCAACCAAAGACCTGGCGGAAGCGCTCCGTTTTACAGGACCTGTGAAAAGCTGAAAGCTCCTGCAGGGCCCGTAGCTTCCCAATAAAGACCCCAAAAGCAGTTTCTCTTCTCCTCACAACAACCCTGTGCAGGTTGGTTATGCTGAGAGGGTATATTTGGCTCATCTGGGTCTTCCTTAGAACTGCCCCCCCCCCCAGTATTTCCCTAAAAGAAGTGCTGAGGAGGAGGGGGGAGAACTTGCAGGAAATGCCTGAAAAGAGAGCTGTGGAGGTAAGCTGGGAATGAGCTCTGTGTTCATGGACTGAAGGATCGAACCCAACGGCTGAGAAGTTCAAGCAGGCCGACCTTGTTCAGGATGGCATAAGCGCACCAGGTGAGGCTGAGCCCTCAAGTGAACGGAGCCTTCTCAGTGGTAATATCTGAGTCAGGCCTGAGGGTGGTGTTACTGCCTGTATCAGCCTTGCTCTGGGGAAAGCAGACGTGGCCCAGTGTCTGCAAGGGATTTACTATTTTTACTTCATGGTTTACTTACTAACTGCAACAATGAAGTCCTTGTGCAACTTGTAGGTCATCAGCGGCTCTGCGAGACACCTGGGTAAAAGACCGGAGAAGAAATGGTGAATGCACGAATGGATCTTCGCTTGTTACTGACGACAAATAATCTCATCTTCTGTACCACTATATATTTCTGGTAAGGGATTGGAGGAGGAGCCGGTCTCATGGCCTAAGTGCCACCACCCACTCTGGGTGGCTGTCCTGCCCCTGAGTGACTCCTCCTCCAACCAATCGCCTTTCGTCCCCACCCCTGACCACCCCCTCCTACATGAGAGCTGCCCCTGCCAGTGAGTTCCCTGGCCTCCAACATGCAGCGTTTCCAGGCACTGGGGGGAAGGAGAGGCCATCTGAAGAGTTCTTCCACCCCTCCCCCAATCGCGGAGGGGGAAGAAGCGAAGCAAACCGCTCATGTACCGGACGGGAAGCAACGGCGGCAAAACTCAGAGTAACCGATTATGCATGCGTTGACCCCGGCACCACTTCTGGCTGAATCCCGGTCACCCGGAAGCTGCGCTTTCTTCCGCGTTTCGCTAACGTGGCTTTTTTGGCGGCATGCACTGAATCTGCAGCCGGTTGCAGCCGGCTCCGTGCGTTATCGGTGATTTTAGTCGCTGCCATTCCACCCCGAATGTGCGCTATCCCCCCGTGCATAATGGGCCTGTGTGACGCGTCTATCGTAGAGAGCCACGCACTGTGTACTACGGAGCGAGCTCCAATCTTGTGTATTACAGACAGTAGCAGCAGGATGGGCCCTAAAAGGCATGAACGAGAAACATGGATAATTGGGGAACATAAAAGAACGGAGACTCTAACCACTGGACTCACCTGAGGTAGTTCTTTAGGCCACTTGTGATAGTTTTATTGTCCCAGACTTCCAAATCAATGTCTATATCAGGAGGAGATTTAGGAGCTATGGGAGAGAGTGAGACACACAGAGATGGCGTTCCTCGTTTGTTTTATTTGGCAAGAAGTACTTTTAGCTGAAATGAGTAGGCGCTTAATGTGCCACTAAGTCATAAGCTCTCCAACCAGGACACAACACAAATGCAAACATCAGGGATATGCGCAGGTTTTCACATCTATCCAGGTTCCAAGACTGTGAAATAAAGCTTCAGACAGTGCAAAACTCATAGCTTGATAATAGAGCCCATGACTTGCAAGAAAATGTCCTAGGACCTAGGTTAAGTCCCCAATACCTCTGGATCAAAAGATTTTCAGAGGTAGCCTCCAGGATAAAAGTCCTTAGTCTAACACAGGGGTTCCCAATCTTTTTTTTTTTTTGAACCTTGGGCACCTTTGGAATTCTGAAACAGGACGGTGGGCTCAATCACAGAATGGCTGCAATAATAAGTCCATGCTCTGGTTCGGCCTCACTCGGAGTCCTGTGTTCAGTTTTGGGCACCCCAGTTGAAGAGGGATGCAGACAAACTGGAGTGTGCCCAGAGGAGGGCAACAAAGATGGTGAGGGGTTTGGAGACCAAGACGTATGAAGAAAGGTTGGGGGGGCTTGGTCTGTTTAGCCTGGAGAAGAGACAACTGAGAGGGGATCTGATAACCACCTTCAAGTATTTAAAAGGCTGCCATATAGAGGATAGAGCAGAGTTGTTCACTCTTGCCCTGGGAGGGATGGACCAGAATCAATGGGATTAAATTAATTCAAAAGAAATTCCGTCTAAACATTAGAAAGAAGTTCATGACAGTGAGAGCAGTTTCTCAATCAAACAGGCTTCCTCGGGAGATGGTGGGTTCTCCATCTTTGCAAATTTTTAAACAGAGGCTGGATAGCCATCTGACGGAGAGGCTAATTCTGTGAAAGCTTAAGGGGGTGGCAGGTTAAGCGATAGGGTTGTGAGTGTCCTGCATAGTGCAGGGGGTTGGACTAGATGACCCAGGAATTCCCTTCCAACTCTATGATTCAATAACAAAAAGCCAAATGCTACAGGATTCTAACTCTCTGGTATTTGAGTCGGAAGCTCTGTCTAATGGGATGCCTTTTAGTCTGCACAGCAAAACCGCCACCTAGCCCTGCCCACTTTCGAAAAGCAATCGGTGAACAGTACCACAGAGGGGTCTGCTGGTCTAAGAGCCACTGCTAGAAACGAACCAAATGATCTGACTCAGGCCAGATTAGCTTCTTATCTGACTGGGAAACAGCCTGCAGAACCCCACAGTATATTGCGGTGCTGCCACCCCAAGCAAACTTACAAAACACGGTATTCATCAACTTCTGAACTTTGGAATTCACACCGCCTATTCTGTACAGCCCCAAGATTGTGATCCCTGCAAGGGCAAAACAGGAAATAACAGTGACATTCTGTTCCGGGAGACTTTGAAATCAATGGCTTACTGATTTATTTTATACAAAGCATTTGCGCCATTTCTCTGTCCCTGGAAGTCCCTTCTAACTTCACGATTCTATGAATCAATATTCATTCATTCATTCATTCATTCATTCATTCATTCATTCATTCATTCATTCATTCATTTGTTCATCAATCACATTTTTATACCGCCACCCCCAGTATAGCTGAGAATTTATTTAGGGAAAAGGAAATGTTTCATTAACACTGTCAAATGGTTTTTACTAAAGAATGGTTAGCCCCTCCATACATACCTCTTGTTTCCACAGCATGAATACATTTTCTAACGAAGTTAAAACCAGCTTCATTTAGGAACACTGTCAAAAGAGGAAAAAGGACATGCAGGATTCTCAGTATGCGTCAACATCCAGAAAATCAGAAAGCCAAAGCCTCTCATTCCACTGTAAGCAGAACTATCCCAATACTGGCAAAAGTGTCTAGAGATCAAAGTTTGTGAAGGGTTAATATTTAAATTACCTTACTGAGAAGAAACAAGAGAAGCGATACAGGGAAAGGGGTTTCCTATAGCGTATTACCTTCCATCCTTCACTGTAATCCTTCAGTGCTATAGCAACACCATTGAGATTCCGTGACTCCAGTGACTCAGTGGAGACAATGCATCTCAATGGTTCTGCTATGACACTGAAGTGCCATACTGGTTTAGCGCTATAGCACTATAATTAAAAAAAAAAGATCAGGTAAAAAAGGGGAGGGGGAAAAATGGCATTGTAAGAAGCACTATGGACATTTAAAACATCTTTAAACCGCCCGTGGCGCCGCGGGCGCCACGGACTAAATAAAAGACTAAGGGGTTCTAGGGCGGGATGTGTCCGTGATGAGGAAGGGTCCGGATTGGACCCTTCCTCCGGACAGACAATCGCAGTAGCTCTCTTGGCTGCTGGCCTGGCACGTCGGAGGCGCAAAGCGCCTCTGACGCGTCAGGCCAGCCGCAAGGGAGCCTCTGGCAGCCGCGTGGAGCGCGCCTGCCGGGGGCTCCCTGCCCGGCAGCCTGACGCGGCGAGAGGCGAAAAGCGCCTCTCGCCGCATCAGGCCGCAGCCCGAGGGAGCCCCCGTCAGTCGCGCTGCCGGAGGCTCCCTGCCTTGAGAGCGCGGCCGGCCTGACGCAGCTCCCTTGGTCGGTGAACCGAAGCCCCTCTCGACCGGCCTCCACGATCGGCGCCGCCTCCACGATCGCCGCCGGGGGCTCCCTGCCGGCCGCTCTGACCCAGCTCCCTTGGTCGCCGAAGTGAAGCGCCTCTCGACCGGCTTCCACGACCGGCGCCGCCACACCCACCATGAGGCCGGAGCCACCAGACCCTGAAGATGGCTGCTTTCCTGAGAGGTAGGCGCGCCTCCCGGGGGGGGGGGGGCCTGCGAGCGGCCGCGGATCGCGTCCCGGCCCATGCCTGCCCTTGCATATATGCCCAGCTGCTGGAAAGCCAGAGACGCGCCCCGCCGCCATTGCAAGGCCCGCTAGCGCCCGCTGTATTCGGGGTGCAGCGGGCTTAGTTTCTAGTTTTAAATGATTCAGATGGGAGGGTAGAAAACAGAATACAGCCATTTCTCTCAGAATTGGATCAGCTACACTTTACTAACCCCACACAAAGAGGTATGAACAAGAAGTTAAATTCCTCTAGTGGCCAGAGGGAAACCCATTAGCTACTCATTACGAAAATTGAATACAAAAGGTATTCCGAAAATGGCCACAATTATCAGTCTCCGTTTCTGTCAACCGCAGCACAAATTGTGAGGCTACAGGTAAGTGGAGAGAGACCACTCAATATGTTTTCCTAGAGCTCAGTTCTGTTAGGGACTGGAAAGGAGCCATGTTTAATTCCCATTTGTAGAGATGATGATGATGACGGTGCCATGAGGAGTACAAAGGACACACACTGATAAAATTACTGTCAGGATTGTCAGATTGAGCACTTAACCCCGACCCATTCAGGAGTAAAACGCTGGGAGGTGAGAATTACATCATGATGAGTCAAGTCACAATGTCAGGTTGAACTGTACCATGACATCCTTGAGCAAAACTGGATATTACCAAGCACCATTAGAAACGTCTGGAGGAAAGGCAAAAGGACTTGCGATGGTCTTTAATGAGTGGTTTTATTTCACTTCGGTGGACCTCCTTGTCCTGTCTCTTTTAAAATCTCCACAGCTCAAGTTTTGCCAACCGGCTGTATTAAAACGAACAACATTTCTAAGTGGTGAAGATGGGGACTATTTTGTCATGAGGCAGCAGCCTGCTCAGCGCTTAAGAAGATCGTTTTGTTTAGAGAGACAGAAAAAAAATATATGCAGGATTATAGTTCACCTATAGTTAGCTGCTATTTTTAAAAATAAATGAAGAAACCCTTCCTATATGTATATGACAAAACTAGAAGAGTGTTACTTAATGTAGGTTACTGCATATATGTGACCTGGTGTGTCAAAACTGAAAAAATACTGGGAAAAAAATCTTAAAGTTATTTTATGTTTTTTTTTTTGTAAGCTGAATGCAGATTCCGTGATCTGTTTGGATACCAGTATAGCCGACCCAAATAAAAGATGATTCCCTGCCCCAGCTTTTATTTGGGCATATTGAGCTGTATCAATTAACTGCCAATTTTGTTCCCCTCCTTCCAAGCAAGGGGAAGTGAAACAGATGGTTTAAATAGCTGGTAGCCATTTTGGAACCGAAAAATTCAGCATTCCAGATTATATGAGGAAATATAAATATTTGTTTGGATTCAGTGTACCTGAACCTGAAAAACATAGGTTTTTTTTCTTTTTTTACACACCCCTATAGGTAACTGCATTTAGATAAGGTCTTATCCCTTGATAGAAAGAAAGTACCAAGGGAAAGTACCTCATATAAATATAGCATGTCTATTATGGATATTACACAAAATACAAAGGTATAAATATTTCATACAGTTAATTTTTCTAAAAAAAACTTACTTTCCTCTTTCTTGCTAATAATGGCTGGCAAAGTATAAATCTGAAAAAGAAAAAATAACAAAAAAGAACATCACACTGGTACGCATCATTTGGGTTAAACTAAATGGCCAGTACGGCCCATTCCAATTCTAGGATTTAGCAACCAATAATATAAACCAATCATTTATTGTGTGAAAAAAGTACTTCTTTTTTCATCAGATGTAATGTTAACTTGTTCCATGGAAGGGCACATGTTCTAACACTGTTAAGCAAAGAGAAAAACATTATCTCCTGCCATTAAACATATCTCCCTACATGACAAAATTGTCTGGCCTCTTCTCCCTTCTTTTAAATGGTATTAGCCTCTACAAATGTGAACGAGGCACTGATCTCCTAATATACTTAAGAAACATGGTATTCTCTCTAGAACGAAAAACCAGGTATGTACATACCCCCTTCATTCAAAGTCCCTCACATAATTCTGGGAGGATAAATAGCATTTTAGAGCCTCCTTTGTACACCAGAAGGTCTACAGAAGTTATAAATAATAGATAGGCACCAAAGACGCTAAACAGGATGGTTATTTATACGTTACGGACTGTTTCTTGTATTGTTTATACATTTTTATGTAAACCGGCCAGAGCCTCTGGGGAGGGTGGTATATAAATCAAATCAAATCAAATCAAATCAAATCAAATCAAATCAAATCAAATCAAATCAAATCAAATCAAATCAAATCAAATCAAATCAAATCAAATCAAATCAAATAAAAAATCAATCAATCAATCAATAAAAGTGCTGCCACACATCTGTATATTGAGAAGATGCTGGAGATTTTACCTCCTCACTATAGTTCTTCTGCTGTATTGGATTTTATTCTGGGGGGTCATCTGACTTTGGGAACGATTTTTCAAAGTATGGTGGGGGCAAGTCTCCCATTATTAATAATTCAGATTTAAGCTCTGTATATTTTAAAGGATACATTAAGGTCACATATTTTCAAGGTGCACAATAATGCCAAAAAAATAAATTAAGAAAAAAGTTTCCTTACTGGTTCTTTCCCATCCATAGCTTCCAGCCAGAGCTTCCTATTGGATTCAGAAAAAGCCTGAAGTGTAATGATCCCATGTCTATGAAAAGAGAAACAAAAGTCCACTTATTTAGTTTTCACAATTATTTGGAGATGAAAGAACAAATCTGAGGGTGTACTGGCCGGGTCCCATGAATCTGTTCCTCCATCAGTAGTGCTTTCCTTTATTGCAAGAAAGCTCCTGCTTGACATGAGGCTCTTCTGACCAGTGGAAGATCTTGATGATTGAGTTGAGGGAAATCATGAGTTGAGGGATGCATCGGTAATGGAATGGATCCACGGAACCTAACCCAACTTTCCAGTCAAGAACTCATCAGCTCTATAGTTCACTAAACAAAAATGATGAACTTAGAAGACAAGTCTTCTGGGGTCAAAAACCAAATGAGCTAAATAAAATGGTGGAACAAACCGAGACACAACCTGTGCCAGCTCTATAAGAACTGGGTATTTTTATATCCCACTTTTTACTCCCCGAAGGAGTTTCAAAGTGGCTTACAATTGCCTGCCCTTCTTCTCCCCACAGCAGACACCCTGTGAAGTAGGTGAGGTAGAGAAAGCTCTGAGAGAACTATGACTGGCCCAAGGTCACCCTGTTGATTGCATGTGGAGAAGTGGAGAATTAGAACCCGATGCTATTATCCATTACACCAAGCTGGTGAGGTAAAGCAAAGGCTCATGTGGAAGATATTTTGGGGAAAGAGGCAGCCATTAACCCCTGCCTTGTCCCCTCACTTTTGTGCCCAAGGAACTATCGCTCCTTCTCTCCACCCCTCTCCCAGGCTTCCTTAAAACAGAAGCTGCTCACGCCCAGTAGGGCTTCCTGAACAGGGAACAAGGACGTAAAGTATCTTTAGGCTGCTTCACAGGAAGGGCAGGGGCAGCCTCACAGGACACCTTGTCTCAATGCCACTGGACATAAACAATGGCTTAAAACTGTGATGGATACATTTGGTCAGACAGATCCATGCTGAGGAAGCCTACTCAAAGGAGATTAAATGGAGTGTCACCAGGGTTACAACAAAATACATGAGTGGAAGGAAAAAAAATCCCTATTAATTTACTTTTCAGACAAGATCTTTTTAAAGCAGAAGGGAACAATTTGTTTGGATACGCTATCACTTACATCTGCAACCATGGGGGCTGCTAGACCAGAACCCAAAAATCTGTCTGGACTCTTAACAGGTATGCACAAAAATGACAACCTCCTGAGCCACGAGAGATCTCAGATCCTCCGGATGTGGCAGATTCATAGCCTGGTGATTTACAGACACAGACGATTCCTAGTTTGGCTACAATTTACCGTGACTGACACAAGGCCAGAAAACCAAGCCGAGTGTCAGTTTTTATTTATTCATGCGGTTTCTTCAGTTAATAAATATTTCACTTAAGGACAGAAGTGTCTGTTATTGGACTGATCTCACACTACACTAAGCCCCACCACTGATTTCACCATTTTCCAGAACACCATTTATCCATCTGCAAACTGAACTAACCCCCCACCCTCGGCCCCCCAAGCAAGCTCTCCTCCAAAGCATCCCAATTTCTGTACCAATGAAAACCCACTGGGGCAACTGAGTTCAGTTTCGGTGCTGCACTTTTAAAAGGACGTTGATGAATTACTGAGGGTTTAGAGGAGGGCCATGTATATTGCTGCAAGGTTGAAAGGACTTGGTATGTGCAGTTGAAATGAGAGAGGACTAAGACAAAATAACAGCAACCTGCTTCTTCTGAGCATAAATAATGTGCTCAAATTACAGGACAGTGTCATTCAGACATTTTACAGTTATACAAGTTGTTTATCAGTGGAATATACTGCTTTAGGAAAGGGTAGGCTTTTATGTTTAGTACACTTCTGTAAGAGCCTCTTGTGGCGCAGAGTGGTAAGGCAGCAGACATGCAGTCTGAAAGCTCTGCCCATGAGGCTGGGGGTTCAATCCCAGCAGCCGGCTCAAGGTTGACTCAGCCTTCCATCCTTCCGAGGTCGGTGAAATGAGTACCCAGCTTGCTGGGAGGTAAACGGTAATGACTGGGGAAGGCTCTGGCAAACCACCCCGTATTGAGTCTGCCATGAAAACGCTGGAGGGCGTCACCCCAAGGGTCAGACATGACTCGGTGCTTGCACAGGGGATACCTTTACCTTTACACTTCTATACCAGCTTTTTTCAACCTTTTGCCTGAGGAAGAGCCCCTGAAATAATTTTTCAGACTTGGAAGAGCCCTGGAAGTTAAGTCAGCTCCCACACCCCAGGAAGTGACATCACTACCCACACCCTTAGCCCTCCTTTTGCTCCCTCCCCCTGCCTTTACTACTACTATGGTGGCTCTGCCTCAAGTAGGCCGGAAGGAAGAGTAGGAGTTGAGAAGACAGCCCAGACCCTGCCCAATATGACATCACTTCAAAGATCCTGCAGACCCTCTTCAGAACTCCCACGGACCCCTGGGGTTCAGAGATCCTTGGTTGGGAATCCCTGTTCTATACAGAGACCAGTTAGCAATTTTCTTCTGAAGATTCTGAGACAGAGATGCCCTGTATCAGGCTGAAGACATTGTTGTTCCCTTTGGCATTCCATGAATGATCCCTCCTGCCTAAGTGATATTTTAATGTTTTGTATGTCTTTTCACTCTCTCATATGTATTTCAACTCTGTTTTTAACTGTTTTAAAAGGGGTTTTTTAATTATGTATGCTTGGGAGGGGTGTGATTTTAATACCTCTGTTATGTTGTTTTATCTTGCAGGTTTTACATTGTTAGTCACCTCGGTGGTCCTTATAAGGACAGAAAGGAGAGAGATAATTTTTGCATACAAAATAAATAAATATAGATTCCCCAAGAATGCAACCATCAGAAATGTTTGTCATCCCAAACTAATTTTGCATCTTAAGAACTGGATCCCCTCCCAAGAAATCTGTGTCCACTACAGATAAAGAAACAGAAGTAAACTTTTGTAGACAAAACTTTCAAGTGTGGATATGGTGCAGGAGGGGCTGCAAGACGTAAGTGGAGCAAGTTAAATGATGTAGGGAACAGAAGCGATAGAAGAGAGCTAGAACCACTGCCAGAGTATCTAATATGCAATGATGACTAATTTGCTGATATCAGGCTTTCTCAACCAGGGTTTCCTGAGTGGGTAGGAGTTAATATTTTATATATTTTTTAAAATGTGTTAAAGCTTTATCAGGTGGTGCAACCATATATGGTCATGTTGATCTGCCCTCCCTCCCAAAATGACCAATGATGAACCTGGGAAGGGGAGAGACCCCAGGTGGGCATGTCCACAGCTAGGCTTCCCATCCATATTCTGCACGATCACGCCACTTCTGGGGTAGCTTGAAGAATGTTTCAGGGGTTTCTCAATGGTAAAGAAGTTGAGAAAGGCTGCCTTAGATAAAACACAATACAGTATGGTGGAGAGCCCCATTCACCTTCAACGTGTAAACTATGCTTTCTCCTTGACGGTTTATGCACTGGAGGTTTCATGCCTGGATGCAGGCTGGAGCTTTAGTCGTAGCAGGTTGGCCGACCTCTTCCTGCACCCACACGGGGGAGCATTTGGCCCGGTGCACCTCATCTGCCCTTGATATGTACTCCTGCATGAGAGCTGGGGCAGTGAAGTTCTCAGTGCATAAACGGTCCCTTAAGATAAGGGATGGCCTTCAGGTGAAAATTTCTAGGCTTGTGTCTGCTTAGCTGCCAAATGGAGAAGGTCTTTGCTTCCCCAATGCCTTGCTTCTCAGTTCCAGGGCACCTTCCTGGTTATTATTTCTGCCATGTTTAGAAACCAATTTTGAATGAAAACATAAAACATGCACTGTCATACTGCAGACAAAAATCTCTATACTTATACTCTTAATAACTCAGCACAAATCTTTTTATGCACGCTTTTTGGGGAAAGGGACATGGATAAAAATCACAAACCTTTCAACGACTTCAATATCAAAACAGAAACGTTTGTCAATTGAATCAGTTTTCCTCCGGATGCAAGATTTCAACTTGAATATTTCAGGTGTGCTTGGAACAAGGCCATTCTGGGAAGGAAAGAAAGAAGATTGGAGGGTGAATCCAAAGAAGAGGAAAAGATTTGATAGTTTTTTTTGTTAATTGACTTGGTAGCCTCCTCACAAAGGCATTTCTTGTTTTCTTGCTTATTGCTGACCTGGGATGCTTCTTCGCATTTGGCTCTTCAGACATTGTGCTTACTGGATTAATTTTACCATATTAATCAAGAAACAAATCAAATGTTTTTTCCCCTTCAAAACTATTTTATTCGTATGTACATATTTACAAGAGCCTCTTGTGGCGCAGAGTGGTAAGGCAGCCGTCTGAAAGCTTTGCCCATGAGGCTGGGAGTTCAATCCCAGCAGCCGGCTCAAGGTTGACTCAGCCTTCCATCCTTCCGAGGTCGGTCAAATGAGTACCCAGCTTGCTGGGGGGTAAACGGTAATGACTGGGGAAGGCACTGGCAAACCACCCCGTATTGAGTCTGCCATGAAAACGCTAGAGGGCGTCACCCCAAGGGTCAGACATGACTCGGTGCTTATACAGGGGATACCTTTATCTTACATATTTACATTTACCTGATCAGTTCATTAATCAATTTAAGAAATCTTCATTAATGATATGGGTTTTAGCCCTACGGTAGAATAATTTTGAATTTGGGCAGTCCTTCCAATGCACTACTCACAAACCAGCAGATAAGGAAAAACAATTTTGTGCATATATACTTGCCTATTAAGAATGATACTATTAGCAATCTTACTCATGTGTAGTTGCTTATTAGCAACTATATTCTTGGAATTGGTTCATTTCTTCCCGATTTAAAATTCATGGCTGAAAAGTCATGCGGTCTTTCCCCCCAAATTACAGACACCTTGGGATGAATACTTACTACTTTCCCCCCAGATTTTGTTTCAGAAATACTCATTGTGAAAGTTTTTGTCCCTTTATCGTAAGTGCAATAATGTTTTATCCAGGTGAATCCAAGAGGCCCTGAGGGGAAAAAAAAAAAGATACCTAATCTTAATTTATTATAGAACAGAAGATACGTCGTAAGCAAATTCTTAAAGACATTATCTTAACATATATATAGACTAAATAAAGCCGTAAGGGCTTTGTGGGAGGAGTTAGGGCGGGCTCTGTCCGGGATGAGGAAGGGTGCCGACTGGCCCCTTCCTCCGTACAGACCATCGGCCGGGCCAATCGGCAGGTGCTTCACACCTGCCGATTGGCCCGGCCGATTCCCGCCTTGCCGACAAGGAATCTCTCAAAGCATCTCTCGCCGCGTCAGGCCGCCGGCCAAGGGAGCCCCCGGCAGCTGTGCTGTGCGCGACTGCCGGGGGCTCCCTTGCCTAGCGCCCGCTGTATTTTTATTACAGCGGGCTTGATTACTAGTAAATAAATTATTCATTTTGGCTTCTACTATACTCCTAAGGCCCTGACAATTATTTAAAGTTTCAAGCTTCTCTCAGGAGGTGAGGAAAGCTGCTTTCTGCGTTTGTGCATGTAGGTGAACATATAAACTTTCAAAGACTAGATACCTCCGGGAATTTGACTTCAAGCAGCTTCAGGTTGTCATTTTCAGTATTAGCATAAGCAAGTATATCCTTCTGGTTCATACCAAATGTTAACCCGGTCCAATATTCTGAGTGTAGCTTCCGAAAGTATTTACAAGCAAGACAACAGTTCTTCCCTGTTCTTTATCTCCAGACATTAGTGTTCAGGTGTACACTGCCCCTGTACATGGAAGTTCTATTTAACCTCGATTTCTTCTTATATATTAGATATAAAGCTATTGAATGACACTGGAACAATACTTTCTACACAGTCATCTAATAACCAGTTAAAACTGTATAAACAGAGTTCAAGGACACGGTTATTTTGACACCCAGAGGAAAACGTTGATAAATTTAGCCCCCGTATGTTTGCCAATCGTTACAGAAGGCCAACAGAAACAACACCGGTGACACACCCTGTACAGTGGAACTCTTGCTCTCAAATGACCACTGAGGTGTTACGGAAACATATATAAATCACCTTGCGTGTCTCTGTATCCTCACTTAGCAAGGAAACAGGCATCTACTGGTCATGTAAACAGAATAAAAGTGAGGACAATCCCCCAGCCTTCGTAATAAACACAGCAGGGAGAAATGAGGATGTTTCGTGGTGCACAAAATTTTGTCAGCAATGCCCATTAACATTTTGGGTGGTAAATGTTTCCAGCACCGTCCTACAGAATGATAAAATATCAACAATTTGGGGACCAACTTCTCACCAGTCCACCATGGAAAACTAAAGCTAGGATGACAGGGAAAAGGTGCCGGTTTATCCATGTAGCACGTGCTACGAGCCCCATGCTTCCGCCCCCCCTATGCCTCCCCCCCATAGAACAGGGCTGTAGCCTCTCTCCTCCTCCCTTTCCCCTCTTTAAGGATACCCAGTGACACCCCTTTCACCTGTGGGGGGGCCCTACTCTGGTTGTTTCCACTGCCATCCTTAGAAGAACACCATGGATTTCTCGTGAACAACAAGAAGTCAAAAATCAAGATGGCAGAAATGGATTAAAGTCTTTTTTTTCTTATTTAATGAATATATATTCTAAGGGCAAAAGAAGAAGGGGACGACAGAGAATGAGGTGGCTGGATGGAGTTCCTGAAGCAGTCGGTACAAACTTAAATGGACTCTGGGGAATGGTAGAGGACAGGAAGGCCTGGAGGATTATTGTCCATGGGGTCGCGATGGATTGGACATGACTTCGCAACTAACAACAACAATTTCTAATTTTCAACTTATCGGTATTTATTAATTTCCAAACATCGGCAACCAAAATGGCAACCATACTCTATTCAGGTATGTTGCCGTATGGACTAGTTTTTGCTGGATGCACAATTTATGTAATTCAGATTCTAATTAGGACACTGCCTAATTGTAGATACTGACTGGCAATCATTGATGAAGATACAGAAAGTGGGATACCTGGGACCCCGTTTTGGTTGCTGATGTTTGGAAATTAATGGATACTGACTAAGTTGAAAATTAGAAATATATTCATTAAATAAGAAAAAAAAGACTTTTATACATTTCTGCCATTTTGATTTAGATTTCTGACTTCTTGTTGTCCACTGCAATTGTGCTCAGCTAAGGACCCGTGAATATTTAAACTGGGTTTGGTGCTATGGGCCTTGCAAATCCTTAAACCACTCTGGCAGGGAGATAGATAGATAGATAGATAGATAGATAGATAGATAGATAGATAGATAGATAGATAGATAGATAGATAGATAGACAGACAGACAGACAGACAGACAGACAGAGACAGACAGACAGACAGACAGAGGAGAGAGAGACAGAGACAGACAGAGAGAGAGACCTTCTATTCAGAACAGGGACTATGACTGTGTCATTTTTTCCTCTTTGGCCAAGACTAATGATCTAATCCTTTCCTATTCAGCAAGAGCATGTCAAGTTGGCCTTTCACCGTCTAATGCAGCACTGCATGTGCCCAGCCTTTCACTCTGTTCTTGATCTCCTGTTAATAATGTCCAAGGTAATTTCCGCATAATAGTTTCCCCCCCCCCTCTCCCTCTTTTCCCGGTTGCTTTTTATTATAATTATTAATCAATGGAAATGCATGAAGGCTGTCCAAAGCAATCAGCCACTGTTAAGGAAGAAAACAAATTTATGACATGAAAACCGGACGGGCAACCTTTCTTTTTGCTCCGTCGTGTAAACAGGAGCAAAGGACCAAATGCCACCGAAAGCTAACTGTTTCAGACTCCGTTGTCACTGAACTCATGACTTTAGAGCAACCTTTCTCAATTTTTGTTACCATTGAGAACCCCCGGAAACATTCTTCAGGCTTTGAGAAAACCCAGAAGCAGTCCGATGGTGCAGAATATGGTTGGGAAGCATTGCTGTGTACACATCCCCTTCCCACCCCCTCCAGGCCCAGCATTGGCCATTTTGGGAGGGAGGAGGGCTAGTTGACATGACCATATATAGTCATATCACCCAATAAATGTTTAACAAATTTTTAAAATACATACAAATGAATTAACTCTCAGCCATTTGGGAAACCCTTCCAGGGCCATCAAGAAACACCAGGGTTTCATGAATCTCTGGGTGAGAAAACCTCTTTTAGAGCATAAAATCTACGGAGCCAGCATCTTAAGGTTGGCTTGCATTTTAGAGTTGCTGCACTAAAAGCATCTTCTTCCCAGCAGAGCTTTTCTCACATACTTGGATTTTGGTGCCCCTACTGTATGATGCTAGGCCAACACACTGCAAATTCCCCCAGTTCCCACTACACCTCAATAGCTGGTCACATTGATAAGAACCACCATTTGAGACTGGTAGGCCAACAGCAAGGGTGGACCCAGTAAAAGATGCTGCCTGTTTGGCTGAGCAGGACATTTTGTAACATCCATTTCGTATCAGTTAAACATATACAAAAATTATCTATTGGGTATTTTGATCCTTCTTACAAGCAGCTCAAGGCAGAATGCAGGATTCTTTCTTCCCCTTTTTGTCTTCATCAACAAACCCAAGAGAAAGAGAAAGAGAGAACACTGGTTCAAGGTGACCCTTTGTACCTGAGCCTTTTACACCCTATTCCGTCTCTCTCTACATCTTAGTACATCATGATAGCTTTAAAAATAGCAAGAAGAGAAAGGATGACGTATCTAGGGCATGGCATGTGCCCTGGACGCCACTTGATGGGGGGGCACCACTGAGCAGTAGTAGCATAATTTGTTAATTAAAAGATTAACGAGCTAGGCTTGAATTTACCAGAGCCAGTTTGGTGTAGTGGTTAGGAGTGTGGCCTTCTAATCTGGCATGCCGGGTTCGATTCTGCGCTCCCCCACATGCAGCCAGCTGGGTGACCTTGGGCTCGCCACAGCACTGATAAAGCTGTTCTGACCGAGCAGTGATATCAGGGCTCTCTCAGCCTCACCCACCTCACAGGGTGTCTGTTGTGGGGAGAGGAAAGGGAAGGCGACTGTAAGCCGCTTTGAGCCTCCTTCGGGTAGGGAAAAGCGGCATATAAGAACCAACTCTTCTTCTTCTTCTTTTCTTCTTCTTCTTTTCTTCTTCTTCTTCTTCTACCCCGAAGCCAGAAGGACTCATGAACATAACCTGACATGCCAAAATCACCCATAAGTGACGTCGACACATTGGGGTCATCAGGGGATGCTTGCTATAGGTGCTATTTTTCATACATATGCTCTGGAAGGCAGACAATGTATCATCTGAACCATCATAGTACATTGGGACCCCAATGGGCTCATAATCCTACTTACGTTTCTCTTGAACATACAGATAGCCTTCCATTGTCCACTGGCTTGGCGGCCTGTAATCCTGGCTGGCCGACTTCATTCTTTGCATCAGTCGTTCGACTTCCTGCCTGGTGCTTTCAAAATTATTCCGTGTCTAAGAAGCAAGACCAAGAACAGTCAAGGGGATAAATCAAGGGTGTACCTTGTGCCATATTGAGAAAGACCATTGTTTGTGCCATGGGGAAGCCATTAGCTCTACAGGAAGTCATAGCAAGTGCTGCGGCTGTCATGGCAGCCAACCACATCAAATAACTTTTTGACCACTAAGTCAAACAAGATTGGCCTGCACAGTGCTTGATTTATAAAGCCACTCCAGGAAATACTCAAGGTTGTTAATGAACATGAAACAACACAAGCACAACAGAGAGACTAGAACTCATGATAAAGAAAACAGAATCACATGTGTGAGTTTTGTGTGTATGATAAATGGCAGCAACTTGTTTTTGACTCATGATGACCCCATGAATTAATCATCTCTAGAACCTCATATCAATGGACAGCCTTGTTTAGATCTTGCAAACTGAAGGCTGTGGCTTTCTTTGTTTGGCCATGGAATCATAGAGCTGGAAGGGGCAATACACGCTGTCTAGTTCAACCCCCTGCTCAAACCCCTGGGGTTTACCAAATGGGTGTGAGTTAATTAATTCTAAATATATTTTTCATATATGATCATGTTGACCCCCCTCTCCCAAAATGGCCAGTGATGAGCCTGGAGCGGATGGGAAGTGGAGGGGCCTCAGGTGGATGTATACGCAGCTATGCTTCCCAACCATATTCTGCATGATTGCACCACTTCCAGGATTTCCCAAAGCCTGAAGAATATGTCAAGGAATTCTCAATGGTTGAGAAAGGCTGGTCTAAAGCAGCCATGATATCTGCCCAGCCACTGCTTAAAGATCGCTAGTGAGGGGGAGCTCAGCACCTCCTTAGGCAGCCAAGTCTTTCTCTAGTCTTTAGGATGCTTTAGGATGCTTAGGGCTGATCCTGCGTTGAGCAGGGGGTTGGACTAGATGGCCTGTATGGCCCCTTCCAATTCTATGATTCTAGTCTTAGCATTATTGTATTTTGTAGTGTATGTCCTGAAATAGCCATTTTCTCATTCTATAAGCAGAAACGTAACATTGGATGGGCCTTTTTTCAGAGGCCAAGATGTTAAATCATTGAGTCTATCAACCTCCCAGTGCACTGGGGATACTGAGAAATAAACTAAGCAATGGCTCAGACTAAACACAGGCAGCAAAATGCTTGGCGAACCTCTGAAGCCTCAAAGCTTACTGGCAACAATTACAGCTGAAGCATCAACCCGTAGATCAGTCTTTCTCAACTTTTGTATCGATGAGAAACCTGAATGAGAATTCAGGCTTTGAGAAACCCCAGAGCAGAATATGGTTGGGAAGCGTAGCTGTGCCCATCTGGGGCCCCTCCCCTCCCCACCCCCTCCATGCCCATTACTGGGAGGGGTGAGTAGGTTAACATGACCACATACAGTCATAAAAAGGTAAAGGTAAAGATATCCCCTGTGCAAGCACCAGGTCATGTCTGACCGTTGGGGTGACGCCCTCCAGCGTTTTCATGGCAGACTCAATACGGGGTGGTTTGCCAGTGCCTTCCCCAGTCATTACCATTTACCCCCCAGCAAGCTGGGTCCTCATTTTACCAACCTCGGAAGGATGGAAGGCTGAGCCAACCTTGAGCTGGCTGCCGGGGTCGAACTCCCAGCCTCATGGTCAGAGCTTCAGGCAGTGTGTCGGCTGCCTTACCATGGTCATATCACCTGATAAATGTTTAATGAATTAAAAAAATTAATTCCTACCCATTTAGGAAACCCTTTCAGGGCCATGAAGAAACCCCAAGGTTTCACGAAACCCTGGTTGAGGAAACCTGCTGTAGATCAATGAAAAGGATAACGTACTTGAGAACTATTCCATCCCAAGGCAAGCACAGCAGTAGCCTTATCACAAACCTGTCAAGTGGTCTTTTTGTGTCTTTCATTTATTTATTGGCTAAAATGGTACTAAAACTGACAGCAAAGAAAGATAGTTCTGGATTCTTAAAAAAAATACTCATCCAGGGTGAGCACGCATTGCTCAAAAGAATTAGTTGACAGGGTACAAGTTTTGTGAAACTTCGAGGTACAAAAAATCTGATGGAAGAGAAAAATCCTGATCTCCAGTCGTTTGAAATGAAATACAATAAATATCCTTATCCATTGTTGTTCCGCTATATATTTATGAAACAGCCTAGGGGGTGGGATGCGTCCGGCTGTCCAAGTTGGAATAGGGCCAATCAGGGTGCAGCCAGCTTTGCCCTGATTGGCCCTGCCCCTGCAGCTCCCGCCCTCCGTCCCTGGACTCTAGCCTCTTTGCTCTCAGACGCCTCAGTGCCTGGAGACATCAGCAGTTAAGGGGAGAGGGCCCTGGGCAAAGGATCGTGGTAGAGGGCTTGCTAACCTGTTGACTGCTCGTTAAGGACTGCTAAGGAGCTCTTTGGGCCCTGCTAATGAGCTGTCCAGCCCCCGCCTGCCCCACTTGATATGGCTGCGAGCTGTGGCCTAAAGCCACCTTAAGCTGCCTGGTCAGGGGCCAGGGGAGGGGACCCTTTCAAGGCCTGTTCTTAGGAATGGGCTTTGAAACTAGTAACACAATAAAACCCATTGCAGCAACAATCCACTAATAACACCCAACAGAAAGATTTCTGAATTGAAGGAAGAGAATCTACCCAGACAAGCTATTGGTTCCCAAGATGTGGACGCGTTTAGGATCAGAATAAGCAAGGACATTGCATCTAGAAAGTTTTAATTGCACAGCAGCTGTGAAATTATACTAAACTGGAAGTCACGGAAGTGGCGCATGAACATCTGCAATCAACACAAGCTGCAATTCCTACAGCTAAGGAATTCTCCAGAAGAATCATCCAGCGGTTGCTCACATACCCTAAGCATACCCATTTTGCTCCTGATCACACAGCATCATGGGTTTTGTAGAACTGAAGATAAGTGAATCGGTCTTTCTTACACTCAGAGTAACTCATGAAGAACCTTGACTATTTAGGTAGATTACAAGTATATGATTAGGCCCAAATGGATTAATCCTATAAAATGATGATTCTATGAAATGCTAGAAAAGTGGGCTGTACCCTGGAGATGACTTATTTTCCATTCCTCTGTACCAGCGGGCCCTACGATCTCTGAAAAGACACTTTCATAAGCCGGGGGATGGAAACTAGTTTTGCAAATGAAATGCTGTGCATTTCAGTGAACTGGGGTGAGAAGGAAGAAGAAGAAGAGTTGGTTCTTATATGCCGCTTTTCCCTACCCGAAGGAGGCTCAAAGCGGCTTACAGTTGCCTTCCCATTCCTCTCCCCGCAACAGACCCCCTGTGAGGTGGGTGAGGCTGAGAGAGCCCTGATATCACTGCTCGGTCAGAACAGTTTTATCAGTGCTGTGGTGAGCCCAAGGTCACCCAGCTGGCTGCATGTGGGGGAGCGCAGAATTGAACCTGGCATGCCAGATTAGAAGTCCGCATTCCTAACCACTACACCAAACTGGCTCTGGTAAATTCAAGCCTAGCTTGTTAATCTTTTAATTAACAAATTATGCTACTACTGCTCAGTGGTGCCACCACTACACCAAACTGGCTCAACCAGGTGAGGTTGCTTCTCATCCTTCTTCCATCGGATTTATGCCAATAAAGGTACTCTGAATCTGAATCCTCTTCTATCGGCCAAACGTCCAATCTTTGTTGTTACAACGCTTGAAATGAATGATGTGTCTGTTCCAGACAGAAAGTGCGGCAGATTTATCAAAACCACAACGGGTTTAACTTAAGGTTAGAAGCTGCAAGAACACAGTCCGAGCCAAATTCCGCTTAAAAAAAAATCAGCATCAAGAAGAGACAACTCAATAAAGTCAAAATGGTCCATGGAATGTCAAATAATACAGCTCTAGCTGTTTAGTCTAATAAGCACACAGGAGTGACCACAGGTGTAAGCTGGAAGCTACCATCCCAAATCTCATCTTTGTCCCTAACTCCAAAGCTATTCTCTCTCAGTGGAAACATCCTTGCTTAGTGCTGCTTCTGAACTATGGAAGCTGCACACCGCTGCTACAATGACGAATGGCAGTACAGAATGAGAGGGTGTTGCAGATATCAAAGCAACAGTGACCTCTGCTGCTTCTCTCAAAGGAAAACTGGTTCTAATGCAATGCTCTGTTTCTTTCTCATCTTCTGAGACCATCTTTGCCTCTTCTCAGCCCTTTGTAACCTCCAGGTTATGTCCCACTTATATGCTTGCTGATGGATCAGGGGTGAAAACTGACCCCCGAGGGTAGAACTTTACTGTCACCCCTTTCAAGGTTATTCAAATACATTATTTGGACCAAGTTTCAGATGCCTGCAACGTCTACATGAGCACCCTTCAATTAAACCACCTGTTTATGTAGCTAAAATGCATTCATGGACTTTAGCTCTTCTGTTCTCCAACTCAAAGAGCTTTTACTGCACTGCGGGAAGGAAAGTCCATTCAGTGTTCAAGTGGATAAGCAGCTGACATTGAAGAAGAGCTGAGGTTTTTTGTACCCCGCCTTTTTACTATCTGAGGGAGTCTGAAAGTGACTTAGGATCGCTCGCCCTTCCTCTCCCCACAACAGACCCCCTCTGGAGGTAGGTGGGGCTGAGAGATCACCAATTTAGCAGGCAAGGGTAATATTTTAGGGCCAATTAAAGCCCCTTAGATACATCCCTATGGTTTTGTCACCTGCCACTAACAAGAGTTCTGTCCAAGAGACTTTGGAGCATGGTGGCTCAGCCATGGAGGCTGAGCTGCAAGGGCCACCATGGCTGGCGTCTTCCCCCCATCCTTGGATTACCTTCTCCCAGCTCTTCCTCCTCCCAATGGCCTGGAAGCAGCACAGAGGTGGAGAATGGGGGCGGGGAAGACCCATGAATGGCTCTCAGTGGGGGAGTGGCCTCTCCCTACTGGGGGCATATCCCCCAGAGAGCCAGTCCAGTAGTGTGTGCTTTGGCTGCAAACAATCCCCAACATTATTATGGCCACAGATTTTGGAGAATCATCTTAGCTAAGTGTCGAATTTTATTCATTTATTTGATAGTGAAGGGTACAAATAGTTTGGCCAGAGGTGTAACAAAGTCTGAATGCAGAGTAGGCAGGATATATACATGAACCCAAATCCATTTAACTTATATCTAGAATATATATTTTTTAAAACTGAGGGGCATAACAAGTTGTACTATTTCAGTTTGAAAAGTTAACCTAATAAATGGATTTCCTCAGGGCTTTTGGAGGGGAAGGGGAGAAGGATGAATCTAAAGCAGGGGTAGTCAAACTGCGGCCCTCCAGATGTCCATGGACTACAATTCCCAGGAGCCCCCTGCCAGCGAATGCTGGCAGGGGGCTCATGGGAATTGTAGGGCCGCAGTTTGACTACCCTTGATCTAAAGTGTTGAAACTATTATGTGGTGTGGACTTCTGTCTTTCCACTTTTACCCACCCTTCTCCCTGCACTCAGAGCAACCCTGCAAGGTAGGTTAGATAGAGAGAGAACAACTAGCCCAAGGTCCCCCAGTTTCATGGCTGGCTAAGGATTTGAAGTCAGTTCCCAAAGTTGAGGCCCTCATTTGACAATTCAATCAACAAACCACACAGACTCTAAATACCTGATTTGCTTCTAAGAGATTATAGCACTGCCAACACTGACTTCTTGATAGAATCCTAGAATCCAAGAGTTGGAAGGGGCCCTACAGGCAATCAAGTCCAACTAGCAGGATCAGCCTAAAGCATCCATAATAAGTAGCTGTCCAACCACTGCTTAAAGACGGCCAGTGAGGGGGAGCTCACCACTTCTGCAGGCAGCCAATTCCACTGCTGAACTACCCTGAGAAAAAAAATTCCCCTGATATCTAGCCAGTACCATTCTACACATAGTTCAAAGCCATTACTGTGGGTCCTATCCACTCTGGCCAATAGGAACAGCTTCCAGCCCTCCTCCAAGTAACAACCTTTCAAATACTCAGAGAGAGTGCTCTGCCCTGGTTGAGGTCAGGGCAGAGCCCAGGTTCCATCCAAGAACTTTCACTCCTCTCTCTCTTACAGAATTAATGTCCGACCTCTCTCTGAACAAGCGGGGAAAGTGGGAAGAGTTATAGAATAGAATGCCATCTTTTTATTGTAATAATAGGGTATTTATGGTAGCGATCCCCAACCTGTGGGCCGTGGACCTCATGTGGTCCGTCGACTAATTGGAGGTGGGCCCCGAAGGAGGCCTTCTCCTCCCCCCGGCCCTTTACTTCATTCCCCCCCCCCCCCCGCCCTTTACAACACACTTTGGGTGTCATTGTCTCCCATCACTCCCAGATGGGACTATCTCGATGCAGAGAAACAAGCTCAGGGTTCCCATTGATTTGTCATTGTCATGAGTTAAAATTTCCATGAAAATAAAATGTTCCTTATGTTCATTGTTGTGGCGTGTCTGTATCTTATTTTGAAGGGATGTTTAAACATTACCATAGCGACCAGAGTCAGAGAGCGTTAGGGCCATGGTTGAGAGTAGAGGAGTAAACTGCCCCCCCCCCCAGGCCTCAGTAAAATTGTCAAGCGTTGAGTGGTCCCCGGTGATAAAAAGGTCAGGGACCACTGATTTATGGGGTTTTATGTAATTTTACTTTGATTTTATATTTTATTGTGAACTGCCGTGAGACCTTTTGGCGAACGGCGGTATATAAATCCAACTATAAATAAATATAAATAAATAAAATAAACAGACCGATCATGGTCCCTCTCTACTCAAGTCCAGTTACCTAAGAAACCGCAGGAAACGCTCCGACTTACGTTCTGCAAATTGAACTGCAGTTGTTGCTTGTATGGTGCGAACTCCTGGGCCAGCTCATACCCCTCGTGGTAGAAAGTAAACAATCCCTGTAGAAAGGCCAAAAGCTGAAAAGGGGAAAAAGAGAAAGTGATGTCAGAGCATGTACTCAAAATTCTCTCCTTTAAATGTATTTTTATTGGGGTTTTTTAGACTGCCGCTCTCCACAAGTGGGTTCAGAGCAGTTTACAACATACATTCCACTTATATCATATTACAAAATAACAAGAACATTAATAAAACCTTAGTAACTCCATTATTATTGCCCATTAATTGGTCAATCTACCTCTTAGTCCACTTTATGGACAACCTACCATTTCATCTTTCAGTTTCCAGTTTAGTGGTCGGTAGGTTTTACTGGCTATATAAGCCAGTCAGCTGCAATTTCCAGGTCAAGACTAAGAGTAGACCAGCGTAGAGCCCGTTATAGTAATCTAGGCTGGAGGTGACTGTCACACGGATGACTGTGACTAGGTTTTCCAGGTCAGGTAGGGCACTAGTAGCTTTGCCAGGCAAAGATGAAAGCATGCCTGGGCTGCCACGTGAATGATTTCAGCCTCCGTCGTAAGGGAGGCATTGGAAGATCATCCCCAAATTCCTGACAGAGAACAAAGTTGTCAGCTGCATTCCATCAAAACAGAGAAGAGGCACTTCCTCTTCCAGCCCAAAATTCAAACACAGACATCTTGGAGCAATTGAGGGAGAAAAAACAAGACACCTTTCCACGTAGGAAGAGATATGCAGAAAATGATTTCAATGTGCCAGTGGTGTTTGCAGTTTGTCCAGCTGCTTGCGATGTTAAGCAGAAGAAGCCATTGGCAGAGCTCCCCTGATGTCATGGGGAACAGAGATAAAATGGAACCTGCAAAAAGTGCATCGGATGGGTGGGGAACTGAGGCAGAATTAAATAAGAGACCTCAGAAAGGAATGGGGTACAGAATCCCATGAACACACAAAAAAATGCATCAGATCTTTGGGGTCCACAAGGATCGGTGCTGTCAAACTCTCCAGAATCTTAAGCTGAGGTCATTCATATCACCTATTACATGACCCCTTTTATTTATTTATTTATTTATTTATTTATTTATTTATTTAGATTTATATACCGCCCTCCCCGAAGGCTCAGGGTGGTTTACATTAAAACTAATCAACGATACATGAAACAGTCTTCATTAAACATACAGTAATTAATAACAGTGGTTGTAACCATATAACAGAATAATGTAACAGTATAACAGTATAATAAAATAATATAACGATGGAACGGTGCAATACCACAACAGGTCCAGAGCGCTCTGGTGGAGTTCTGGGAGGAAGGGGGGAAATGGGGGGAGGGGGGGAGCGGGGGCCCTTCATTCGCTGTTGGTTGTGCCTGGTCTCAACCAAATGCCTGGCGGAGGAGCTCCTTTTTGCAGGCCCTGCGGAACTGTTTAAGCTCCGTCAGGGCCCTGATCTCCTCCGGGAGCTCATTCCACCAGGTGGGGGCCAGTACAGAGAATGCTCTGGCCCTGGTCGAGACCAGGCGGACTTCTTTAGGGCCAGGGACCATTAGCCGGTTGGTGGCGGTGGAGCGCAGAGCTCTTTTAACTGGAAATGCCAGGGACTGAACCTAGGACATTCTGCATACCAACCAGGTGCTCAACCAATGATCTACAACCCCTCCCCTTCCCACCTCTTCTCAACATAACCCAGACACAGTCTTGGAGAAGAAGGGATAGGAAACCAACTTGCTAGATCCAGATTTCCTGAAGCAACTGAATCTGCTGGGATGGGGGCAGCAGGCACCAGAGTAACAGGAGGAACTGCCCTCCTTTCCCTATAACCCAGATTCTCATTGTACATTCCTGAATGTTTGCTGGAGGTTATCTGATGTAAATATAACCACGGTACCCAGGCGAAAGTTCAGCACTGAGAAGACGAAATCTGGGTAAAGGCACCAATGGCACCATAGTGCAAAAATCAAAACATGTGCACCATGTTAGTCAGAGACTAACATAAATTCTAGACAGATTCTATGTGTCAGAGTTTATGAGTCAAATATCATCAGTCAATGATCATGCCAGAGTTCTATGATAAAGGAGTAAAATAATAATACAATTTACATCAGTACAATTCCATACAAGTGTGGAATAATAACTGACTGATGAATCTATCTAGAACAGTGGTTCTTAACCTTGGGGTCCCGACCCCCATTTGGAGTCGCCTGGCCCCTTGCTGCGGGGTCACAGTGGCGGAACCATGCCACTGGCCGCCTCCAGATTGTTGTGTGCCTGCGTGCACACACACACATGCACCTGCACATACTGCCCGCACGTGTGTGCCACCGCCGCAGCCGGGATTGCATCGTGAGAGCGGTTGAGAACCACTGATCTAGAATTTGTGTAAGTCTGTCTGTTATTGGACATGTTTTGATTTTTGCACTTCTGGTGATTTTGATGCCTTCCCCCCAGAATTTGTCTTTTCAAGTGTGGAACTTATTTGATGTCAGAGATCACTAGGAAAGCAAAAGACCCCTGGCTAATCCACTTTCCTCACTCCAGCCATACAATAGGATAGCAGAGAACAAAGAAAACAAAACATCTATGCACGGATAACAGTAGATTGGCTTGGCACAGATAACAAAAGATACCCTGTGCTTTCCCCATCGGTTCTATATGGAGAAAGCAGCGAATGGTTTATCATTAGAAGAGTGACCTGGATTTATCACTGGGTTTGCACACTTGCTCAATATGGCTTCCTCGCTTCATGCTCTGCCAGTTAATTAATCATTTCTGGAACATAATTGGTTCACACATCTGACTCACAAGCAATGATTTGTTTCATGTGCGCCACAGAAGGATTCCAAACCACAGTTTAATTCATGGTTTTGCAAGTGGTGGTGGTGGGGGGACCTAATTTGTGGTTTTGGGGAACTAGAGTTTGGTGTGAATGTGGAAGTGATTAATTAACGGACTGCACAGGAGGGAAGGAAGGAAAGGGGAGCTGGTAATTGCTACAAGTGAATCACGACGCTATAATCCTTGCACATTGTTTTGTACCAGGCGGTGTGGGTTGCTGAATTTTTTATTTTCCTAGTTGTCCAGTTGATTTTTAGGAAGCTTGTAGGTTAAGAAAACTTCCCCCCTCCCATTAACAAAGGCCATAATTTCTCTCTGTATGAGTGCCTGTTCTCTTTTGCCCAACCAAAGTGAGCTCCTGAGACCACTGGGACACTATGGCTGGGACATGGGTACAGCTGATGTTCATCATTGCTTCCTGGAGCCATGCAAACCAAGCAGACTCCTTCAGGTAGAGAAAAGCACCATATAAGAACCAACTCTTCTTCTTCTTCAGTATTATCAGGGCTCTCTCAGCCTCACCTGCCTCACAGGGTGTCTGTTGTGGGGGGAAGAAAGGGAAGGCAATTGTTAAGCCACTTTGAAACTCCTTCTGGTAGAGAAAAGTGGCATATAAGGACCAATTCTTCTTCAGTAATATCAGGGCTCTCTCAGCCTCACCTCCCTCCCAGGGTGTCTGTTGTGGGGAGAGGAAGGGAAGGCGCTTGTAAGCTGCTTTGAGACTCCTTTGGATAGAGAAAAGCAGCATATAAGAACCAACTCTCCTCCTCTTCCTCCTCCTTTTCTCCTGCTATGGTCCTCAAACTTTGGACTCTAAAATCGAAGCTGGTCACTTCCTCACCAAATTAAACCACTCAATGTAGACCCAAACTATTCATGTTTTTTGGCTGACAAAGTTGAAAGTTGGTAGAGCAGTGCTAATGCATAAAGCTGCAAATTGGGAAGTCTCAGGCTGAAATCTCAACTCAGTCATAAGGAACCCTTTGACAATTGCTTCTTTCACAGTCGGAACACTCCGACAGCAGGATGGATAAACACAGGCCCAGATAAAAAGCCAAATCCTATTATTAAGCGTTATTTAATTATCATTATAATCATCATTAAGCATCATTTAACTGTAAAACGTTATTAAACGTTCACCTCGATGTTTATTCCTTATTCAATCTGGCTCAGAAAAATGGAGTCATGTGCGCAGCTTTGTAGGATGGCAATTATTCAGAAATCTAGAAGAATAAATGTTCTGTTTATTCCCAGCTTCTTCAAGCCTTTATTTCATAAACTGCACTGATCCAGAAAATCCTTTGGCCCTGGTAAGAAATGCTCATTTTCATTGACGCTATTGGAAGATTCCCAAAACATTTTTTAACAGTAACCAGCACTAGATGGCAGCAACTCCAAATTTATAAACCTTTCTGTATTGAAATCAGGATTTTTTTTTTAACTGAGGGTCTTTAAGGGCAAGCAAGATTTCTAACATTGAAGGGTGAAGGACATTATTTGCAAACACAGGCTGCTGTCTACAGAACCCTCACCCTACACTGAATGCTAACAGTTCCCAGCCATGATTTACAATGCAGATCAAACTCTATGTTGAGAGTTTTCCGAGAGACCTGTCAGGGATGACTTCATTGGACAGGGAGACATTGTAAGGGGGAAGGGGATTCTCCCACAAAACATTCAGCCCCAGGAGCTTGGAGGCTCTCATAGAATCACAGAGTTGGAAAAGATCTCCAGGGTCATCTAGTTCAACCCCCCGCACAATGAGAAAAGGAAGTTGAGAGGGGACATGATAGCCCTCTTTAAGTATCTGAAAGGTTGTCACTTGGAGGAGGACAGGATGCTGTTTCTGTTGGCTGCAGAGGAGAGGACACCCAGTAATGGGTTTAAACTACAAGTACAATGATATAGGCTAGATATCAGGATCAGGTTCAAGGTTCTGGTTTTGACCTTTAAGGCTATACGCGGGTTGGGACCCATATACCTGAGGGACCGCCTACCGCCCTATATCCCCCGCAGGGCTTTATGCTCAGCGGGGGAGAATCTCCTGATCGTTCCTGGCCCCTACCTGGTGGAACGAGCTCCCGGGTGAGCTGCGGGCCCTGCAGGATTTACCAGCTTTCCGCAGGGCCTGCAAGACGGAGCTCTTCCGCCGGGTTTTTGGTTGAGGCCGGGGTCAATGAATGAGTGCCAACATTCCCCCCCCCCCAGACCTAGCATCTCCTCCCCACCCTCCCTGCCGCTCTGATAGCAGGGGTGGGAATAATAAGTTCCGCCATGTTGGGATTGTTTTAAAGTCTTTTAATGGGTATTTTAATGGGGATAGGACTGCTGTGACCCGCCACGAGCCTGCGGGGAGTGGCGGGATATAAATCCAATTAATAATAATAATAATAATAATAATAATAATAATAATAATAATAATAATAATAATAATAATAAAATGTCACAGTCAAGAGTAGTTCAGCAGTGGAATAGGCTGCCTAAGGAGGTGGTGAGCTCCCCCTCACTGGCAATCTTCAAGCAAAGGTTGGATGCAAGCTTTTCTTGGATGCTTTAGGATGTTTTGGGCTGATCCTGCGTTGAGCAGGGGGTTGGACTAGATGGCCTGTGTGGCCCCTTCCAACTCTACGATTCTACAATGCAGGAACTCACAACCACCTGCCTACCCACAGAGACTCCAATTTCATACCCAAGTGATTCCCCCCCCACCACCAAATATCTTCAGAATCCAGCCTGGCCTGGAGGAAATTCACCTACCATCTCACAATGGCAATCAGCAGTTCCCTGGGTATGCAAAGAAGGGCCACAAGAAGTAAACACTGGCACATCCCTTCTAGGGCACCCACTCACAATCCGCCTAAATTCAAAAAATCAGCCTTTCTGCCAGATGACTATCTAGCCTCTGCTTCAAAACTTCCAAAGAAGGAGAACCCACCACCTCCTGAGGAAGAGCCCACCACCTCTTGTTCCACTGAGGAACCGCTCTAACTATCAGGAACGTCTTCTGGATGTTTAGCCAAAAATTCTTTTCAACTAATTTAAACCCATTGGTTCTGGTCTGACCCTCCCGGGTAAGATATTCCAAATGCCAATCTAGCTAGGACAGCCAATGGCGGCCGCCATGTCCGTTCATGACTGTGCGCCATTCCCAGGAGCTAAGCTTTCACCAAACAAGGTATGAGCAGGAGCTAAACTTTCACCAAACAAGGTAGGTAAGGTGAAATAAAGATTCCCCCTTCCCTTCTTTTCAACAACATCCCATCTCCAGCATGGCTCTCTCAGCCTAGCACATTTCTGGTATGGGGAGAGGGAGGGGGAGAAAGGCATTTTGTGCAATGAACTGTGGCAAGATAAGGCAGGAAAAGGGAGAGTTCAGGTCCTTTCACCTCCCGTGACTCTGTTTATATTGAACTAGACGCATTCCATCCACTCCCAAGGCCGACTTTATACATTAGCCATACACACATGGGTCCACTTTGTTTGAAAGAGGTGCAGGGAGCTTGTTTTTGTTTTGCTATCAAGTCGCAGCTGACTTTTGGCCACCACACGGGGTTTTCATGGCAAAACGTGTTCAAGAGTAGCTTGCCATTGCCTGCCTCTGTGTTGCAACCCTGAATTCCCCCTGGAGGTCTTCCATCAAATTCTAAACAGGGTCTACCCTGCTTAGCTTCTTGGCTACCCAGGGCAGGTAGAATGTGCAAACTGAAAAATCTCCCATGCTGCCTCTGGCTTTTCTGCAAAATAAGAACGGCAACGCTGATGGGACAAGGAAGCCCTTCTGCTGTCCCCTGGCAAACACCCACCCTCTAGAGCAGGGGTGGCCAAAGTGTGGCTCTCCAGAAGTCCACAGACTACAATTCCCAGGAGCCCCTGCCAGCACCTACTAGCTACTCCTTTAAACCAGGGATTTAACCTGAGGCCTTACACATGCACAGCAGATGCTCTACCACTGAACCAAAAAACTATGCCGGTAACCATGTAACGCAGGGTTAGTCAACCTGTGGTCCTCCAGATGTCCATGGACTACAATTCCCATGAGCCCCTGCCAGCATTTTCCATGTAGTCCATGGACATCTGGAGGACCACAGGTTGACTACCCCTGAATTGTAATGCACCCAAATACAGTGCAGCGTAGTATTTAAAGTGCCAACTAGGACTGTGTTCAGTTATGGTTCAGGCTAACTACACCCCAGGACTGCTGTGGGGATAAACTGGGGAGCCACATATGCAACCCTAAGCCCCTTGGTGGGATAAGAACTTAATAAATGACCAGAGTTTCCTTTTCTGAAAGTTATCATGTGCTTTTCAATAATGCACGGCAGGTGGAGATGCAAGGGGTGCCCTTGGTCAGTGTTAGGAAAATGCTGCTGTTAAAAGAAGAGGCCCGCGGCAAAAGAGTGTAGCGACATTATGACCGTATGGCAGCAGCCATGCTGGGCTGCTGCCAGGTCCTTGCGCTGGGGTGGCATGCCCCGCCACTTTCCGCGTACGCATGGGGGTGGGAATCCCCCAACATACATGGACTGCTCTAGCATAGCGCGCGTGCACAACACCGGGGCTGAGAAAGCCCAGTGTGATGTGCGGCAGCAGCAGCAGTGGGGAATGGAGGGCATGGGGGGCCCACCATAGGCCAGCATGGGGGTGGGAGAACGCCCCGTCCAGCTCCTTAAAGCTGACAGCGATGTTTGGTGTCCCTGCAGGGATTCCATTATGTACAGGGTTGGCCCGGCAGGGTCACAGATGGTGCCCATGGCATCGAACGAAATGCAGAAGTATCCGCGTTTGCTTACCATGGGGCATCCTAGGCGCTGGGATTGGCCAGAGCTGGGTGGAATGACGTCGACGTCATGTGCAATCTGGGATTAGTCCTGCTACACAGCCACCAGCACAGCCTTTCCACCCGTGCATAATCGGTCTATGGGAGCAAAGCCTTTCTACAGTCAGCTCTGCTTACTGTAAAAAGGCTGGCCTGCCTGATTAATGTAGGTCAGCTTTCTCCTCTCCCCTCCCCTCTTATTTTCCAAACAGCTAGCAAACTTAATTTAAGACTGGATATCGAAGTCTATTTTGTGTTCTCCGCAAATTGCAAAGCAAAAACAAAGCAAGCAGAAAGAAACAGGGAGCCAGGAAGACAGTGACTTCTTGGCTTGATGAATTGAAGGCCAGAGGTCAAATTCCTGCCCTATCCAAAATGGAAGTGCGATCTTCTTCCTGTGAGAATGAGATGACCAAACAGTCTCAGGGTCACCAGCACTACATAAAAAATAAATAAAGGCTCTTCCAGGCTTCAGATGCCGCCTTGATGCTTTCTGGAATCCTCGCAGGCCAGCTGCTAATATAGCCATGTCTGGGTTAAATTAAGAAAAGCTCTGGTTTACTGAACCGGTTGATTTAGGTACTCGCAGCAAGACAAATGCAAGATCCTGCGTACATCTGAAAATTGTTAGCACGCATCAAGGGACTGCATGAGAAATCTGGGAGCAAAATACTCAATCTGCCTACCACTTCCAAGGGGTGACATGACTGTAAATGACACTGGCCAAACTTCACCGTTCCCAGTTTGTCCCTGGATTTATAGGAGAGGCCTTGGCTTAAGCAGCAGACTCCCTGCTTTGCACCTAGAACAGGGGTAGTCAAACTGCGGCCCTCCAGATGTCCATGGACTACAATTCCCAGGAGCCCCTGCCAGCATTCGCTGGCAGGGGCTCCTGGGAATTGTAGTCCATGGACATCTGGAGGGCCGCAGTTTGACTACCCCTGACCTAGAAGGTCCTGGGTTCAGCCTCAGGATATCTACTTAAAACATTAGGCAGGAGGGGATGACCCACGGCAAGTCTGAGCAGTCACTGCTGACCTTGGCGAAGGACCAATGACCTGGTTCAGTGTAAAGTCAAATTATAGGCTCCAGGATTTTTTGCTTGGAAACGAACGGGAGTGTTTTAGGACATACAGCCTATCCTGTTGGAAGCCCATGGAACGAGCATTACGTCTAAGTATGTTCCATGAGTTACTTCAGACTGCTGGGTTCTGTACATCTCCTGCAATTCTGACAGGTGAGTTTTATTTCTGTTATAATGTTAAAATGCTGCCGTGGCTCTGTGCACCTATGTTATAAGGAGACACGTTCACTGTAATATTTTAAGGAACGGCGATTTTTCATGCACGTTGGAGGAAGATTTGAGACAAGAAGGTGTACTGGTCCTTGTTTGCTGCAATATTGTGCAAAGCTGCGACTCTGAAAGGCTGTAGGCACAACAGTACTTTCACAAGCAGTAATGTCGGACTTTTGTTACAATTACAAGCTTGTGGATACTTGTGCCTACGCGGTTTTGTTTGTCTTGGCTATACTTCACTGTGTACTCCCTCCCTAATTGGTGTCTGTAGCCATAAGGCTGTCGATTTTGGGTTGGGAAATCCCCGGATTCCAGTCGCCTTCCCTTTTCTCTCCCCGCAACAGACACCCTGTGAAGGTGAGGCTGAGAGAGTCCTGATATTACAGAAGAAGAAGAGGAGGAAGAAGAAGAAGAAGAAGAAGAAGAAGAAGAAGAAGAAGAAGAAGAAGAAGAAGAAGAAGAAGAAGAAGAAGAAGAAGAAGAAGAAGAAGAAGAGGAAGAGTTGGTTCTTATATGCCGCTTTTCTCTACCTCTACTTTTATTACAAGCCTGTGAGGTGGGTGAGGCTGAGAGAGCCCTGATATTACTGCTTGGTCAGAACAGCTTTATCAGTGCTGTGGCGAGACCAAGGTCACCCAGCTGGCTGCATGTGAGGGAGGAGCAGGGAATCAAACCTGGCTCACCAGATTAGAAGTCTGCACTCCTAACCACTACACCAAGCTGGCTCTCTTGGTCACATCTCCGGGCAACACTAAGTGAAGGCATGCAGGAATAGGGGCCGTAAGCCTACCTCCAAATCATTTTCCCGACATGAAATGTCCCCAGGAGGATGCTACACAGCCCTATGCATTTCCCCAGTGCACCAAAACTGACTCCCTGGGACTGTTTCTGTTTGGGAAAACCAGATGAGGAAATAGTGTGGAGCCATCGCTCCCCCCCCCCCAAAAAAAAAGCATGCTATACTCCCAATCTGAATTAGCCCTGGGAATCACTTCCTGAGGGCAGAACGCCCAGGATCCAGTGGATCAGTCCTGGAAGTTTCTCACAGAGTTAGGCTCCCAGGTAAAAGACCGCAGGGCATGCTTATACTATCAGCTCCACTGTGGTACTTTTCAGTAGCATAATCCACACCGAGAAGCTTGCTAAGAAAAATGAAACCTCAACAGCAAAGGAATTTTATCTGCAGCCGTCAGCCGCATGGGAACGCTACCACTGCGCTGGGATGTCAGTGCTACCTACAGGGTGAAACCTTAAGCAGGAGAGGGGCTGACTGTTAGAGATTAAAGCAAGTCCCAGATTCAGTTTTCTAACCTCCTCCTCAAAGGAGCCTCAGTGAGCAAGGCCAGGAAACAGCCTGAGGACTTGGAGGGTGGATGAGATCACAGTAGCATCATGTGCCAGGGAAGAGTAAAATCCAGATTTCATCAGGCAGTGTCATT
This sequence comes from Paroedura picta, assembly GCF_049243985.1. Lineage (NCBI taxonomy): Eukaryota > Metazoa > Chordata > Lepidosauria > Squamata > Gekkonidae > Paroedura > Paroedura picta. Next base: position 15,591,172 of record NC_135374.1, on the reverse strand, counting down.
CATTCATTCTTTACTGGAATAACAGTGGGCCAGCTTGGTGCAGTGGTTAGGAGCACTGACTTCTAATCTGGTTTGATTCCCTGCTCCTCCTCTACATGCAGCCAGCTGGGTGATCTTGGGCTTGCCACAGCACTGATATAGCTAAGCAGTGATATCAGGGCTCTCTCAGCCTCGCCTCCCTCACAGGATGTCTGTTGTGGGGAGAGGAAAGGGAAGGCAACTAAGCCACTTTGGGACTCCTTCTGGTAGAGAAAAGCACCATATAAGAACCAACTCTTCTTCTTTTTCTCCTTAAAAAACCCTTCCTAATTATCCGTATCAAACATCTTCTCATATATTCCTGTATATTTGTTGCGAATATTAGGCAAATTTGTCCAATGAAAATCATTCCTCCAACTGGACAAACCACGTGTGTTTGAATTCTGTTTTAATACGCGCGTTCCTATGTCAGGATAAGAACTGGTTAAGGTCGCTTCTTTTTCCCAGGAAATATTAACTTTGTGGCAGCAGCTGATACAAAGACAGGAACTGGATTATTTTATGGCATACGCTCAAATGTGTGTGTGGTGTGTGTGGTGGGGGTGGGATGGGGAATCTGCAGCTCTACCTAGTGTGTTCGTTTCTTGCAAAAAGATCGGCGAATCGTTTTATGGAATCCAGAAATGTCCTTGAGAGCAGTTAATAGTAATGATGCAAGTTACCCAGAGGAAAGCAGCACAAAGCCAAGGTGGCTCTATTTTCTGGAAAGAGCTGGGAATTATCCACAAGTTTCTTCTTGCACAGAATGCTGCACTTCCGCCAAGAATACGCAAGCAAGTAGATGTTTGGGTGATAGCAGAGCTTCTTCATGGAATATGACGTGGGGTTGAACTAGGGCAGGAGAAGGCAAGCTCATGAGCCTTTTGTTGGCAGAATTCACGACTCAAAACTTACTACAGACAGAGGCCTAGCCTTCACTCAAGACCGTGAGCACTTCACGGTTTCCTTGATTTCACTGTAAAGCGAAATCAAGGTATCCCCTGTGCAAGCACTGGGTCATGTCTGACCCTTGGGGTGACGCCCTCCAGCATTTTCATGGCAGACTCAATACAGGGTGGTTTGCCATTCCCTTCCCCAGTCATTACTGTTTTACCCCCCAGCAAGCTGGGTCCTTATTTTACCGACCTCGGAAGGATGGAAGGCTGAGTCAACCTTGAGCTGGCTGCTAGGATCGAGCTCCCTGCCTCATGGTCAGAGCTTCAGACAGCATGTCGGCTGCCTTACCACCCTGCGCCATGCGCTTGTAAGGTGCAAAAGATGGCTGCAGCCCAATCTCAGCCACGGGTATTCTGAAGGGAACCCCACTGCTTTCAAGCGTACCGATTCCCAAGTCAGCAGAGCGGTGCGGAACCAAGACGACGGGTTCAAGGCAAGTTTTCCTCCCACCTGCCTTAATAGATTTGTGTTGTCTGAAGCTTCGCGGCTCACGCTCTCCCTTACTGCTTTAATAAAAGCACAGGCTGACCGAAACCTGAAGACTAGTGCCTCAGCTAAGAATTCCAAGCCAATTTTGACGTTATGAAATGCTCGCCATGCGCTGCGTAGACAACGCCATTAAGCAACAGTCGTTAAAGTGTCATGTAGACTGATGGCAAGACGTCTGCAATTTCATTCCAGGCTGGGCCAGAAACCTGTTTTTTTTTTTTTTGCGAGCGTTTAAAGAAGCAGAGATGATTCTCGAAACCGGGGCTTCGTGGCTTTCAATATTAAATTTCCTCCTTTAATTAACCCACATGCTTCTCTGTAAATGCTCTCATTGTGGATGGGAAGGAGTGGTTCTCAAACGGTGTTCACAGGAAACTGTGGGGTTTCTCAAATTCCAGAGGGGCAGTCAGGCTAGTTTAGTTGGAGTGAAAAAAAAAAAAAAGGAATCTTGTGGTGCTAAAAGATTTATTGCAGTGGAGCTATAAAGCCAAACATTAGGGCTTGTAACAACCTGAGGATGCCAATGAAGTTCCCATGTGCAGAACACTTTTATGAAGCCTAAAACCACCAGCCGTACCGCCAGGAAACCAATCACTTATTGATCTGTCAGCATGATGAATTTCATCAACTGCCAACAGAATCCTTCTGTACACAAGGACGTGAAGGTCACGTTTTCACAGAAAAGATAAATTCACATTTGAGAAACCAGTGGGAAAATCTGTAGGCCTGGCACTCTGCTGGTGAGCTGGAAGTTAGCATTATTTAACCAAAGGACAGAAGGAGAAAATGTTTCTCAGCAGTTTTTCACAGTTCGGATATCAAACCGGACAAAGTTTAGCTACGAATTGGCATGACGTTGAAACTATGTTGGTCAAACAGCAAATGAAAATCCAAAATTGTAGGCTGGAGGTAAGCAATGCATTGGGTGCTGTTGACCATTTCTGCACATGTGGGGCATTGGAGCTATTTCCCCCAATTCCCCCTCCCCATGCTATTCCCAGAGGAATCCCCTATACCCAAGGAGCAGCATTTCAGAGGGAATTTTGATCTGCAGGAGAAAGGGGGGTGGGAGAGATATGGAAAAGCTGTCATTCAATGACAGAAAGATTTCCATCAGCTGACCACAGAAAGTACCATGTGGAAAAGACAGAAAAACAAACCAGAAGACCCACAATAAAAGAACGGAGTGCAATGGCACCATTAAGACCAAGGCAAATTCTGGGTATATGCTTTCGTGTGCATGCACACTTTTTCAGATACATAATAAATGAAGACCTGCAGCTCTAAAATGTGGCTTGCTTTTACACGTGATGCCACAGACCATGGGCTGAGTCCCACATGTTACCACCTACCATTGATATGGGAGAGCTAGACCTTTGCCGATCTGATTGAGATATGATAAGAGAGTCCAGTTTTTAGATAACCAATGCTAGATTTTTAAATCTGAACTCATTTCCTGTTATTTTGATTGTTTTAATTGTATTTAAGCCACCTTGCTCAACCTAATGCCAGGGAGAAAGGTCTGGTCATGTTTTGTCAAGAAGAAAGCACGCCTCTCCTCTGGCACTCATGACCATCTCGTCCCTTGCCCGTTTGCTCAGAGAGGAAGAATCATAGAATCATAGAGTTTGAAGGAAACACATGGGTCATCTAGTCCAACCCCCTGCACTATGCAGGGCACTCACATCCCAACGCTCATCTTCTGTAATCTGCCACCCCTTTCCTTCACAAAGGGTGGAGAATTATTTGGGACGAGCTCAGTGTCCCAATATAGGGTCCTATCTGCTGGGCACATAGTACCTCCTGCAGCCCAGAAGACAGAAGGTCCTACTGCGGATCCCACTGGAGATCTCCATTGCCCGGTTCCCCTGTTGTTTCCATGCAACACTGCAAAACTGCAAATCCCCTGGGCTCTCCTGAGCCAAAGTGTTGCCTTAATGGCTTTGCAAGATAGTGGGGATCCCTGGCTGAAGATAAGGACAAATGCTGTAAATCATGAGCCTGACTTCAAAGAGAGCTTGGAAAAAAGAAAGTATTTGGAGAGCTCTCTTCAAAAGTTGACTGCTCCACAGGCAGGAAGAGAAGGGAAGATGGGAGGGGGGGGGAGTGGAGGGAAGGATGTTCCCCACACATCCTTGTCTCCTAGTCCTTCCAAGGGAGGACAGAGCATGCACTGCAAATTGAAACCCACAATCCTTTGCAATGTTCAAGGGTTCTGTGATTTGTCCCCCTTGCTAGACAGGTCAATATGGGTCTTCGATGGTGTGAATTATGAACCCTTGATTTAAGGGAATAAACAGTAACAATCAAACATAACTCACCGGCTCAACGAACTCAAACTTTTTCCTCTCTTGAACTTCTTGGATCTTAAAGACATATTCTAAAGACGCTTCATAAAAATTTTGATGTTCTCGGTCGATCTGGGAGTCCGCCTGAAAAGTGAATAGACTGAAATTACGGTAAAGCACACGACATTATTTCACTGCTGTGGCTGCTTCTGTTCAGGCTTATAATACACACACGGTTATTTGTTACTGGTTTGGATCCACCTCTCCCACAAATAGAACAAGCTAGTGGAAGGGATCTTTGACTTCCCTTTCCCGTCACAGACCCTCAGGAGTCTGGGGATGTGAAAGGACTGTAATGAAAAGCAAAGATATTTTCCACAAGCATGTTCCTTTGAGCAGGGGTAGTCAACCTGTGGTCCTCCCCTGTCTTTGAGGGAATGGCTGGATCTCATTTGGAGACTGCCATGTTCAGATAATTTTTATCCCGCCCTTCCTCCACAGAGCTCAGGAGGGCAACATCCATTAAGGTCTCCTCTGTTATCCTCAAAACCAGTCCTGAAAGATCACCTTCTCTTGTATCAACCTACCCAACTAACCTGGTCATCTTCAGAGGCTCTGCTTTGGGTGTCTTTGCCATCTGAAACTAGATGGGTGGGTACCCAAGAAAGGTCTTTCTTGGTCACGGCAGCAAAACCTCAGACTTTCCAGCCCAGAAAGATCTGTCTCTCTTCCTGTTGTTGTCACCTCTTATTTGTTTTGTTGAAACTCTTACTGGCCTTCCTCCCTGGACATGCTGTGTTTATATGTCAATATGTGGGTTTTAAAAATTGGATGGCTTCAATATTCTACATACACCTTATTCATTTATTTATTTTTTATGCCACCCTCCCAAAGGACCAGTTCAGGGCAGTTGTACAACCTTATAGGAAATAAATTGTTAAAATAGATAAAAGTTAAATTTAAAATTAATTAAAAATAGTTACTACACCAGATTGAAAATATTTTAAATACTGTTTTAATTTTTGCATGTTTTAATGATCTTACCAAGATCATACTTAGCCATAATGAATGAAGACTGAAAAACTCTTTGACCAGTATTGGAAACTCTATTGGGGTGGAAAGGTTTTAAAGAAAGATGCTTTTGGATGCTTTAGGATGCTTAGGGCTGATCCTGTGTTGAGCAGGGGGTTGGACTAGATGGCGTGTGTGGCCCCTTCCAACTCTATGATTCTATGATTCTATGAAACAAACCATTTCTGCAGCAGAAATAACACTTACGAAGAGCCAGCTTGGCATAGTGATTAAGAGCGGCAATCTCTAAAACGCAGAGCCGTGTTTAATTCCCCAGTTCTACTCCACATGCATTCAGCTAGCTGACCATAGACTAGCCAAAGTCCTGTTAGAGCTGTTCTCACAGAGCAGTTCTGTCAGAGCTCTCAGCCCCACCTACCCCACAATTTTTCTGTTGTAGGGAGAAGAAGGGAAGCTGACTTGTAAGCTGCTTTGGGACTCCTTCAGGTAGTGAAAAGTGGGATGTAAAAACCAAATGTTCTCCTTCTATCACTGATACTATCCAACAGACCTGAGTGTGCTCATGACCAACATAAGTGGCTTCAATCCTGAACTCAATAGCTTAACAACCGTGATAAGTGAGGGCTGAGACTGAAGAAAAGTATTATAAACAGAAGCTAGGAGGTCAAAACTGACACAGGCGAGGCAAAATGTACTACAGGGGCAAGCTGACCCAATTTGGTAGGGTAAGTAAGAAATTTTTGATCTTAGAGATGCTGTCTTAATAGGAAATGTTAATTTTTAATTACTAGACATCGACGAACCCCACACACTAGATTCTTGAAGACTGAGTACTCATTTGGAAATCAGAGGAAATCAAAATAATCAAATTGCCCTTGGGGATAGGAAACAGTCAAGGAACAACAAATAAGCTTTAGCCATTGCTTCTTTATATGCTGCCTCTCCAGGGACTTGTTTGAGGGAGCACACAATTGAAACAAAAAGCAATGCTGGTAAGGGTCCACAAGCCACAAGCAGGCCATAAAAGAGCCTTTAAAAGGGTAACAGCCCATTAGTTAAATGGCTGGGTAGAAGGCTGTGGTTTATTTATTTTTGAGTTTGGTTCCTGAAGGAAAACGAGGGAGGTGCCACCGTTGGAAAAGTCCTGTCTCTAGATGCTACTTGCTTCACAAGATGTATCAAAACCAAAATCATACCGATCTGGAAGAGGCCACTAAGGGCCATCTAGTCCAGCCACCCCCTACACGCACACAACTTCCCAGGGACTTAAAAATATATTTACCCGTATATAAAAAGGTAAAGGTAAAGGTATCCCCTGTGCAAGCACCGGGTCATGCCTGACCCTTGGGGTGACGTCCTCTAGCGTTTTCATGGCAGACTCAATAGGGGGTGGTTTGCCAGTGCCTTCCCCAATCATTACTGTCAATCTTGAGCCGGCTGCTGGGATCGAACTCCCAGCCTCATGGTCAGAGCTTCAGACAACATGTCTCCTGCCTTACCACCCTGCGTCACAAGAGGCTCTTAACCCGTATATACTCGTGTATAAGTCGGCCCGAATTTTAGCCGAGGCACCTAATTTTACCACAAAAGAATGGGAACTTATTGGCTTGAGTTTAAGCCTAGGGTGGGAAATGAAGCAGCTGCTGATAAATTTCAAAAATAAAAATAGATACCAATAAAATTACATTAATTGAGGCATCAGTAGGTTAAATGTTTTTGAATACTTATTTCAAAGAAAAACAGTAAACTAGCTCTGTAAGTGGAAAAGAGGGTCAACAAAAACAATATGGTATCTACAATAACTTTAAAAGTACACTCAAGTATAAGCCGAGGGGAGCTTTTTCAGCATTAAAAATGTGCTTCAAAATTCGGCTTATACTAGAGTATATACGGTAAATTGAACCGCCTTTCCTGTAATTTGAATCCATTGCTCCCAATCCTTGCAGTGAACCAGCTGGCCCTCTCTTAAACATGTCTACCCCTTATGAAATTAAAAACACAGCTATCCCAAGCTACACATACCCAGCTCTCTGAGGATCTCCTCGTAAGGCATGAGTTCCAGCCCCTCAGCCATCCTAGTCACCCTTCTCTGAACATGGTCCAACGTCCGAATATACTCCTTGAACTGCAGCATCCAGAATTGGACATAGTATTCCAAATGAGGTCTAAGCAATGTGGAACACAGGACCATTCTAACGTCCCTTGCTCTAGACCAGGGGTAGTCAAACTGCGGCCCTCCAGATGTCCATGGACTACAATTCCCAGGAGCCCCCTGCCAGCATTCGCTGGCAGGGGGCTCCTGGGAATTGTAGTCCATGGACATCTGGAGGGCCGCAATTTGACTACCCCTGCTCTAGACCAGTGGTTCTCAACTTTCCTAATGCAGTTCCCTTTAATACAGTTCCTCATGTTGCAGTGACCCCCAGCCATAAAATTATGCAAGTGTTCTTTCACAGAAATTAAACCAAAACTGAGCAATGGCATGAAGATCCATTGTTCATGATTGTAAATAAATTGGTTTTTTTCCAGGGTTTCTCAGTTCAGTTCTGCCTCTTGTCCCACCATGCCGATCTCGCTCTCTTCCGCTGCTCCAGACAGATGAACGCTCTATCTCGATCTACCTCACAAGGCTGTTGTGTGGATCCCACCTCCACAGGCCAGGCTGTTTGCCCTGCCGCGACCCCTGTGAAACGGTCATTCGACCCCCAAATGGGCCCCGATCCCTAGGTTGAGAACCACTGCTCTAGATTCTATGTTTCTAGCAATACAGCCTAATATTGTATTAGGCTTCTTAGCTGCCATACCACACTGTTGGCTTCTATTCAACTCCTAAGTCCCTTTCCCATGCACTGCTCTCAAGCGTGGTATCCCGTGTCTTGTCATCTTATCAACAATTAGGGGTTTGATTGTTCACAATTGTTTTTATGAACCATTGCACGACTGCTGCTAACAAAAAGCTTTGTTTTTACAAGATGTTTTTACACTCTAGCTTGTTTTTGATAGCATTTTTGTTCATTAATTTTTATACTATTGTTTAAAAGGTTTTACTGTATCATTTTGCTTTGCGAATGCCCTCAAACGGGTCTCTGGAGAGGTCAGGCATAAACTTCCAAAATAAGAAAGTGGCTTGTTAACTAGAGAAGCTGAAGAACTAGAGGCAAACAGATTTCCAGCTGAAAAACAGATTCTGATTTTAGGATTTAAAATGCAGTCAGGGATTCTGTAATACGTGAACTCATGGGATGGTGATACAAAATACTCTTCTTTTTTTTTTGTCTCAAGCAACTGCACATCATAACACAGGAATGGCAAGAGCTGGGAGACAGCAAGAAAGCGAATAGTAACACCCATCTGACATCATTAAAGTAAAAAGAGAGAGCAAGAGGGAGAGAGAAACTGCCTTTAACTAAAAGAAGTAGCTAATTTGATTGAAAGTCATCCTTTCTCTTGAAGGTCAAAGAAAGTTACTTTTCTCAGCAGTAAAGAGAAATAGCCGAGATGAAGACAGTTATGGCTTCCTGTATTTCTCTTTTTAAGAAGCATATAAAAATACAAGTTAAGATACAGCTGTATTAGTTAAATATAATCATACCCAGAAGGAAAGGACTGCTTCATTTAAGATCCTTCAGAATGAATTCTGCAGTCCGGACCAGGTGACAGCAAAGAGAAAATCTGGACATAAACAATCTTACTAAGAGGAAACTTGGCTATAATTCATGAAGATGGAAAAAGTCTTTGACCGGTATTTATGGATGTGTCGTTTGTACTTCAGTGCTGGGAATAAATACTAGGGAAGTCTGTGACAGCAACTCCGAAATACTAAGAAAATCAGACAAATCTTTATTCATTACCAGTTTTATATTCTCTGGGAAATTCTGGTCTATGAGCCTAGTAAGTAAAAATAAATCTCAATGCTAGGTAGGTTTAAAGCAGATAAATGGAAGTACAGCCAGGTCTGGGGGAGGGGAATGCAGAGTGTGTATGTGTGGGTGTTTGATGATTTTCAAAGGAGGGATGCTGAGTGGATGGCATCTCTTAACTCTTTCATTGCCTGTTCCTTCCCACATGCAAAAATTTCCTACTATAAGGCAGCATACAGACTGGAGAAACAGAGAATATACACGGATCTCAGCCAATCACTGATGCTTTTCTGCTGCCACTTCTTCTCCCACTACTTGTCCAACGTTTTGCTGCTGTTTGTTGGTGACCCAGGTTCCCAGAATGTCTAGTCCAGTCAAGGAAGCCAGCCTGGTGTAGTGGCTAAGAGTAAGGTAAAGGTATCCCCTGTGCAAGCACCGAGTCATGTCTGACCCTTGGGGTGACGCCCTCCAGCGTTTTCATGGCAGACTCAATACGGGGTGATTTGGCAGTACCTTCCCCAGTCATTACCATTTACCCCGCAGCAAGCTGGGTACTCATTTTACCGACCTCGGAAGGATGGAAGGCTGAGACAACCTTGGGCTGGCTGCCGGGATCCAACTCCCAGCCTCATGGACAGATAGCTTCAGACAGCATGTCGCTGCCTTACCACTCTGCGCCACAAGAGGCTCTTGTGGCTAAGAGTAGCAGACCCTAATCTGGCGAGCCTGGTTTGATTCCCCACTCCTCCTCCGCATGCAGCCAGCTGGGTGACCTTGGGCTCGTCACAGCCCTGATAGTACTGCTCTCACAGAGCAGTAACATCACAGCTCTCTCAGCCCCACCTACCTTGTGGAGAGAAGAAGGGAAAGATAAGCTGCTTTGGGACTCCTTCAGTGGGGTATAAAAAATCAGCTCTTCTCTTTCAATTGTTAGAAATGGTGATGATTTTGTGTGTCCATGTCCCACAGATAACTTGCTTTTTCAGGTTCACGATATGGCCCCAAAATCTAAAGCACCCACAGTAAGATCGAACAACACAGAGGCAATGAGCCTATTCCATTAGATGTAACACACAACAGAGCAAGCAATGCCTGCAAATTTTCTGACCTGCCTGTCCGACAATTTCATTTATCAAATGGTGGAAGAACCTATGAGAGGCTCAGCCATACTCAATATGGACCAACAGGCAAGAGCTGGTAGATGGAGTGAAGGAGATGGGAACCTTGGTAGGGAGTGACTATGTCCTCCTAGAATGCCTTTTGAGATGGGGGGGGGCAAAGAAATTCATAGTCAGATGAGAGCCAGTTTGGTGTAGTGGTTAGGAGTACGGACTTGCTGGGTTAGATTCTGTACTCCCCCACATGCAGCCAGCTGGGTGACCTTGGGCTCGCCACGGCACTGATAAAGCTGCTCTGACCGAGCAGGAATATCAGGGCTCTCTCAGCCTCACCCACCTTAAGCAGGAGAGGGGCTGACTCTTAGAGATGAAAGCAAGACCCAGATTCAGTTTTCTAACCTCCTCCTCAAAGGAGCCTCAGTGAGCAAGGCCAGGAAACAGCCTGAGGACTTGGAGGGTGGATGAGATCACAGTAGCATCATGTGCCAGGGAAGAGTAAAATCGGGATTTCATCAGGCAGTGTCATCCATTCATTCTTTACTGGAGTAACGGTGGGCCAGCCTGGTGCAGTGGTTAGGAGCACTGACTTCTAATCTGGTTTGATTCCCTGCTCCTCCTCTACATGCAGGCAGCTGGGTGACCGAGCAGTGATATCAGGGCTCTCTCAGCCTCACCTCCCTCACAGGGTGTTTGTTGCGGGGAGAGGAAAGGGAAGGTGATTGGAAGCTGCTTTGAGCCTCCTTCGGGTAGAGAAAAGTAGCATAGAAGAAGAAGAAGAAGAAGAAGAAGAAGAAGAAGAAGAAGAAGAGGAAGAGGAAGAGGAAGAGGAAGAGGAAGAGGAAGAAGAAGAAGAAGAGGAAGAAGAAGAAGAAGAAGAATCAACTCTTCTTCTTCTATATTTTGTGAGGCGGACTTTAAGAAATTCAGAGACATTGTGAGAGTCATCCTGTGGGCAAGAATGCTGGAAGAGAAAAGGGCAAGTGACGGGTGGGCTCTCCTTATGCAAGAGCTATTACATGCTCAAGCCATGACTATTCCAGGAAAATGGAAACATTGTAAAGGATCCAAGAAGCCTATTTGGATGAACAGAGAACATCAGGAGGAGCTATGGAAGAAACAGGAAATGTTCAAGAAATGGAGAGAAGGATAGACCTCTAAGGAAGTGTATCTGCAGATTACAAGGTGCTGTAGGTCAGCCATCAGAGAGGCCAAAGCTGGGGGTGAGTGGAGACTGGCAAGGGAAGCCCACTATAACAATAAAAGCTTCTTCATAGATATGAGGAGCAAATGTAAGTTAAATGAGGCAATAGGGCCATTGCTGAGTGTAGATGGAGAAAGTCTGACAGAGAGAAAGCAGAAAGGGTCAGTACTTATTTCACTGGAAGAATATGGATACCTCTAGGGATGGTTGTAGGCAAGGTATAGTCTAGGTGGCAGGTTGTCATGTTGAGAGACACCTGACTGCACTGTATGAGTTCAAATCCCCTGGGATGGATGGTGTACACCGGAGAGTGCTCAAAGTACTTTCTGGAGATATGGAGAGCATGCAGAATCTTTGTCCATCAGCTTTAGGACTCCTTGGAGGACTGGAGAGGTGCCAGAAGACTGGAGGAATATTATCTCTGTCTTCAAAAATGGGAGGCGAAATGACCTACTACAGGCCTACTACCTCTGTTATGGGTAAGATAATGGTGCAGATTTTAAAGTGGATGTTCTGCAAACATCTGAAGGACAATTTGTTGATCCAGGGAAGTCAGCACAGATTTGTCTCCAACAGGTTCTGCCAGACCAACCTGGTTTCCTTCTTTGACTGAGTGACGACCTTATTAGATTGTGGAAACTCAGTTGATGGTGTTTACCTGGATCTTTGAGGCTTTTCCATGATGTTCTGATGGGTAAACTGGAAGACTGCAGACTGGATTTTCATAGAGTTAGGTGAATAGGGAACTGGTTAAAAAACTGCACTCAAAGAAGAGTTGTCCATGGTATTCCATCAGATTGGATGAAGGTGAACGGAGGGTGCCCCAGGGCTTGGTACTAAATATGTTACTTTTTCAATATTTTTATTGATGAAGAGGGGGTGGAAGGATTCCTCAATACATTTGCAGATGACACCAAATTGGGAGGAGTAGCAAACACACCAGAAGTTAGAGATAGTATTCAACAAGATCTGAACATGCTGGGAAAGTGGGCAAATGAGAACAAGATGCAATTCAGTAAGGAGAAGTACAGAGTTCTACATCTGAGTCACAAAAATGAGGCATTCATACCTGATGGGAGATACACTTCTGGGTAGCAGTCAAAACAAGATCTTGGGGATACTTGTGGACTGTAAGCTAAATTTGAGCAAACAGTGTGATGCGCTGGTAAAAACTGCAAATGCAGTTTTGGGCTGTATCAACAGAGGCATCAAATCAAAATCAGAAAATGTCATAGTCCCACTGTATAGCGCAATGGTCAGACCCCACCTGGAGTACTGTGTGCAGTTCTGGGGGGGCCTCACTTCAAAAAGGATGTGGACAAAATTGAGAGGGGGCAAAGGAGGCTGATGAGGATGAGAGAGAGAGAGAGAGAAAGAGAGAGAGAGAGAGAGAGAGAGAGAGAGAGAGAGAGAGAGAGACAGAGACAGAGACAGAGACAGAATTGCTGTTTAGGATTGAAATCTATGGGTCCTGAGTTTGGGATTGCTATTTTCAATGGGGGATGTATATGGGTGTCTGTGACAGCTGATGATAAAGATAATGATACCAGGTTTGGACAGAACACAGTCCTCCCTGTAATCTAAACACCCCTGGATTTTCAAGCAGATTGAACTACAGGGCTTGTTTTTACAGACCCCCCACCCCCACCCCAAATAGGTACCCCTCTGTGCAGCTGCACTTCTCTCTACTGATTCCTAAAACCGTGGCCAGGCAGCAGCCTAGCAGGAGAGCTCCAGATGGCCATGCCATCAAAAAACAAAAACCCTGTCTGCTTTTTCCTACTCTCACAGGGACTGACAATAAAAATCTCTTAACTTTCCACTGAAAACTATAGTTGCCGACCTTCCTTGCTGCGGCCTGTTTATTTCTCTTCCTTTGCTGAACCCCACATCTCTTTCTGTCTGCCATTACGGGTATGTACTAAAATGAGTGACAGAAATGCCCACTGAGATTAATGGGAGAGGCCTGAAGGCCTACTGGATAAAAGGGGAGCCAGGAACACCACTTGTTTGACCCTTGGGGCTTCTTTAGTAGAGGGCATTCTGGAATTTTGGCATCAGCGAGTTGAAAAACAACCACTCAAGCCCTCAGTCAGTACTGGTGGGATATAAGTATTTTAGTGAGATAAATGAATAAACTTTGCTCAGTGAAGTGTTAGAACAGGGGAAGTGAAGGCTGCCTAAGTGAATAGGCTGCCTAAGGAGGTGGTGAGCTCCCCCTCACTGGCAGTCTTCAAGCAAAGGTTGGATACACACTTTTCTTGGATGCTTTAGGATGCTTAGGGCTGATCCTGCGTTGAGCAGGGGGTTGGACTAGATGGCCTGTATGGCCCCTTCCAACTCTATGATTCTAAGGCAGGGGTAGTCAAACTGCAGCCCTCCAGATGTCCATGAACTACAATTCCCAGGAGCCCCCTGCCAGCGAATGCTGGCAGGGGGCTCCTGGGAATTGTAGTCCATGGACATCTGGAGGGTCGCAGTTTGACTACCCCTGTTCTAAGGGGTAGAACAGGGGAAGGAAGAACAGCCACTTAAGTTGGAGGTAGGCTGCTTAGAAGACGGTTGGATCTTAGATTGTTCTTAGGTCAACGTCGCTAAACACCTTGGGCACTGAAATGACAATATATAAAATGTTTTCAACATAAATGGGTCCATTTTCCATCTGGAGGTATTTACCCTGTGGACACTCCCCCCCCCCTTCCATGTGGCACAACTGGTTTAGTTACACAGCAGTCTGGGGTGCAGATTATTTGAAAAAGAAGAGTTGGTTCTTATATGCTGCTATTCTCTACCTGAAGCAGTCTCAAAGCACCTCACAATTGCCTTCCTTTCCTTCTCCCCACAACAGACACCCTGTGGGGTAGGGGAGGCTGAGAGAGCCCTGATATTACTGAAGAAGAATAATAGTTGGTTCTTATATGCTGCTTTTCTCTACCTGATGGAGTCTCAAAGCGGCTTCCAATCTCCTTCCCCCTCTCCCCACAACAGACACCCTGTGAGGGAGGTGAGGCTGAGAGAGCCCTGATATCACTGCTCGGTCAGAACAGTTTTATTAGTGCCGTGGCGAGCCCAAGGTCATCCAGCTGGCTGCATGTGGGGGAGTGCAGAATCAAACCCAGCTTGCCAGATCAGAAGTCCACACTCCTAACCACTACACCAAGCTGGCTTGTAGGACAGCAAGAAAAAGCAGACCATCTGATCTCCTAGCTAAGTGTAACTCTAGATGACATTTCCAGTTTTTTTCAGCCTTCCTAATATTACATTTGAAATTAAGGCTTTTCCTTGTAATAAACAACTTGGCCGCTTGTTGAACTGGCTGGATATGCCGTACATTTCGACACTCCATAGCAATCATTTACATGGTACATCAACATCCCTCTAAGATTTTTACATGATTATAGTTCTTTCCAAGAGCCGGCATCTATTAGGAAAGAGAAGAGCTAGACATGAAGTAGTTTGTGAAGAAACTACACCAAGGACATTACTCTTCCTTTCCATTAGATTATTCCCCAGCTCAAGTCAAATCCTTTTATTTCACCAGCTTTTACAACAAAAAGATCACTGTACCTGTTATCTGTGTGCTTTGTTTCAATGCACTTATTTAGATTGCCCAATTTCATAAATAATCCTTAGAATTTCCCTGTAGAGAAACGTGCTTTACTTAAACTCAAGGATGAATTGGCACTTAACTCTACTTAGCTGAATCACAGTTTTTGGGAAGCATATTATGAATCGCATTCCAGCTTGTCCGTGTTTTCGATGGAAAGTGCATTTATTTTCTCTACCATTAATGGAGACGGAAACTCATGCTCCAGGAGGAACAGTGCATGTGAAAATCCAATAAGCACAGGTAACAAAATCTACTTGCAGTTAATTTCAACCAACAGGCATCTGTTCAGTGCATAATACCCAAGACTCAATTCTAAGTTCATAAAACGGCCTTTTAGAAGAAGAAGAAGAAGAAGAAGAAGAAGAAGAAGAAGAAGAAGAAGAAGAAGAAGAAGAAGAAGAAGAAGAAGAAGAAGAAGAAGAAGAAGAAGAAGAAGAAGAAGAAGAAGAAGAAGAAGAAGAAGAAGAAGAAGAAGAAGAAGAAGAAGAAGAGTTGGTTTTTATATGCCGCTTTTCCCTACCCAAAGGAGGCTCAAAGCGGCTTACAGTCGCCTTCCCATTCCTCTCCCCACAACAGACACCCTGTGAGGTGGGTGAGGCTGAGAGAGCCCTGATATCACTGCCCGGTCAGAACAGTTTTATCAGTGCCGTGGCGAGCCCAAGGTCACCCAGCTGGCTGCATGTGGGGGAGTGCAGAATCGAACCTGGCATGCCAGATTAGAAGTCCGCACTCCTAACCACTACACCAAACTGGCTCTCAACGGTGAAGTCAACGGTGGTTTCCTGCTGACCATGAAGGAGAGAGAAATGCACAGAATTCAAAAGACTCTGCAGATAAATATTTGTCCCTTCCATATCTTTTTGTGCTCTTGCAATCTTAGAGATGAAGTATGTTAACTACCCATCCTTTCCTTCCCATCAAGGCAGAGTGGTAGGCAAAATAACCTTTGCATTGGTACAGCTGGAATGGATGATCAGGAAGAACAGATCAAGGACCTGGGTGGGGCAAAACGAGGCATGGCAATCAGAGGGAGAGCAAAGGGATGCCAATCTCTAGCGGCAAGAGCAGAATTTACAAGTTATGGATCCTGCTGACAAATCCTCAACCTCTCTACAAGCCTGGAAGTACTACCTACCTGGTCTTGCTTTGACATATTGGCTGGCTGAGAGTGGCAGAACTCTGTGTATTTCTAGATGAGGTGGCAGAGCTTTGTACATTTAATTGAATTTTCACTTGATCATCCCATCAAGGGGCATGGTGAGTTTAATGCCAATGGGAGCAATAATTCCTAATGGGTGTCAGGAAGACAGACTTGAAAACAACAGCTTCTTTCTAAAGCAAGCGTTTATTTCAAGGCAGCTCTATCCAAGAAGATTCAAAGCCGAATCTGGCTTGCCTATTCAAAACTAAGTTCTTATCCCCCCCCCCCCGACTTTCCCGCCTAAAGATGTTCACACACACACACATACACACAGAGACACAATAGACTTTCATGTCCAGGTGCCGTCCGGGAAAGCGTCCAACAATGATAACATGCCTAGCGTTGACCTTGGAGCGTCTAGTGTTACTACTTACAACGATAACAGCGCTTGTTACACTACTGAATAGTTAGTAGTTCAGGGCTAAAAGACAGACAGGCAAAATGGCTACACAGAGGCTAAGACATATTACATCATGGCGGTAATCAGTGGATTCTGACAATGGGCTCATATTAGAAATCTAGATTTAGCCAGGGATGGAGGATGTGGGATGATTCTATGGAAACTGCTGATGTGATATTTCCTTCACAGCTGAAAGAAGCTGTGAGGCCTCTTCTTAAGAATTCATCTCTTGAAAATGATGTGGGCAATTATTGACCTGTGTCCAGTCTCCTTGCAGCTACAACAGCTTGAACACTCATGAAGCTGCCTTATACTGAGTCCTACCATTGGTCTACTAGTAGGTGAAGTGAAGAGAAAAAGTCATAAAGGTATGACAGAATCATATTTATCAATGTATCTCAAAAGTGGAGTTTGATGTGGCGGAGCAAGTGAAAATGGTAGGTTTTTTAATGGACAATCATGTACCACGCATCTCTGGTTTCCCGTTATGAGGAAGGAGGAGGAGGGGTCAGGAATAGACAAGATACTCTTCTACACAGTAGATAATCTATCTTTGAATTTTCAATGACACAAACTTGGCGAACACACTCTTGTGCTTGAGTATTGTCAAGAGATGATCTACTAAACAGAGTATTGATTATTTGTCAGGGGATGGCTTTTAAATAATTACTAGTTCATCATCTGACTAAAAATGCAGATATCTTTTAAAACCCATGAGCAATTCATTCATGCGTTGATTTATTTATTTTTATTTCTAATTTGATTTATATACCACCATTCTCAAAGATTCTAGCTCTAGCAATACATTTTCATTTTGATGTGTGTGCTGTTCTCAGTTCCAACAACAAAACAATATATTTGCACTGGAAAGAATGTTCATTTCAGGAAGGGAGGAATAAAGTTAGAAATCATAACAATGCCATGAATATGTTTCCAGCAGATTCTAGACTGAAAACTGAAAAACAGAGCAAGCTATATACTGCATGCCTGGCCCTATTTTATTACAGATTTCAATACCGGGCAGATTTAAGATCAACATGAACCAAATTGATCAATTCCAAGAACTGACTGAAAGATTTACAAATAAAGTGTACACTTTTAGAATGGAAATATAGACTCTGAAAATTAGACTGTGGTTTAACACATGAAAATACACAATCACAATTCTTGGGTTTACTTTGCCTCAGAATATTTATCACAAAAAAACATTGTTTTAAGAACCAGAACAGAAATCACTGTATTTATTCTGACTTAAAAAAGAAGTCAAAAGAAGTCATTTTTTTTTCTTGAACACATTTTTTCTTTGTGAAAATAATAAAATAGTGTTAGAAGCTTACATCTTGTAGGTGTGACTCCTTCTTCTTTGCCGACAAGTTTAAGTGCTTCTCTAGAGTAGAATAGTATTTTTCGCTTTCTTTGTCAAACTTCTTCTTTCCTTCCTGGAAATCAAAAGGTTCCATATTAAAAAAGCACAAGCAGACATTGCTATGCAATGCAAAAACCTGGGAATGTGGTAGAAAGTCTTCCTACCTGCTGGACAAAGGAATTGTCCAGAAGAGTTTCCTTATACAAGAAAGTGTATCGTTCAAAAATTCCACTGGGGAGTAGGTGAAACCTACACATGTGATCACAGATCAATCCCCCAAGACAGACAAAACATCCCGTCTCCTCACAGACAACACTTGACACATCTAACTGCAAGGTGCAAAGTCAGGGCGTATGCCTGTGAACTGCACAATGTTTGAATCAATTTGCTTTCGATTGTTTTCTTTACTCTGCAGGTATTTCAAACTGCTCAAGGTCCTCTGCTCAATTTATTCTCTACAACTTGTGAGGTAAATTAGGCTAGGATGAGGGATGGGGTTTGGCCTAAGGTCACCTGGTGAACTTCGGAGCAGAGGAAGAATCCGAACCCAAATATCCACAGCCCTAGTTTGTCACTCTAGTCTTGGTCAACTTTTGGACCTTTGAGAACCCCCTGAAACATTATTCAGCCTTCAAGAAACTCCCAAAGTGGCATGACCATGCAGAATATGGTTGGGAAGCATAGCTGCCTACATGCTCACCCTTCCCCACTCCCTCCAGGCCCATCATTGGCCATATTGGAAGGGATGAGTGGGTCAACATGGCCACATATAGTCATATCACTTAGAATCATAGAGTTGGGAGGGGCCATACAGGCCATCTAGTCCAACCCCCTGCTCAACGCAGGATCAGCCCTAAGCATCCTAAAGCATCCAAGAAAAGTGTGTATCCAACCTTTGCTTGAAGACTGCCAGTGAGGGGGAGCTCACCACCTCCTTAGGCAGCCTATTCCACTGCTGAACTACTCTGACTGTGAAAAACTTTTTCCTGATATCTAGCCTATATTGTTGTACTTGAAGTTTAAACCCATTACTGCGTGTCCTCTCCTCTGCAGCCAACAGAAACAGCATCCTGCCCTCCTCCAAGTGACAACCTTTCATATACTTAAAGAGGGCTATCATGTCCCCTCTCAACCTCCTTTTCTCCAGGCTGAACATTCCCAAGTCCCTCAACCTATCTTCATAGGGCTTGGTCTCTTGATAAATGTTTAACGAATTTTATGTTTCACTTGATAAATGTTTAACTTGATAAATGTTTAACGAATTTTAAAAACATATACAAATTAATTCCCACCCATTCGGGAAATCCTTTCAGGGCCATGAAGGAAACCCAGGGTTTCACGGAACCCTGGTTGAGAAAGCCTGTTTAACCAAGTTTAACCATAAACGTTTAACCAATTTTAAAAATATATAAAAAATTAATTAACTCCCACCCATTCGGGAAACCCTTCCAGGGCTGTCAAGAGACCCCAGGGTCTCACGAAACTCCACTGAAAGATGGATGGAAATGCAGCGCACCTAGTGATGGGTGCCCGGAAAGGACAGTGGAAGCCCCCTCGTCACCATGCAGGCACTCAGCTAGTGAGTGGTTGGCAGAACCTAGGGTGGGCTTGTGTGGTGGCATCACTCAATGGCACTAGCCACTCAATAGCTTTTTTTTGCTTGCATTGTACGGCAGCTGCAGTCCACATCTCTATCGCCTTCTAATGCCCTCCAGGGTGGCGGGTTAAAGTAGATGAGCGATTGGGATGCGAGTGTCCTGCGTAGTGCAGGGGGTTGGACTAGATGACCCATGAGGTCCCTTCCAACTCTATTACTCTATGATTCTAGGAAGGGCATTGCAAATACTTGAACATTTAGGAATGCTCAGTGGCAGGAACCGGGACACTGATTCCCCATGACCCATGGTGCAAGCCACTTCTAGCAGGCATACATGTAGCACAACTATATGCAGAGAACACAGATACGTCACGTAGGACAGATACGATTTTGTCGACACTCTCTGCAAAAGAGGGCAAGCAGATGCCAACGAAGCTTTGAGCAGAATCAACCACGACTATTTCCCCCTGAACTGCTGAAGCAAGCTCTCAAAGTCGCTGACTCAGTTGGCATCGTAGCCATGAACCAGACATGTGGGTTTGGCCCAGAGTGTGGCTGGCTGCTGACCTGCCCATTTTTGGCATCAAGACCTGTCTATATAGCTGGAGCAGCTTTCTGAAAAAAAGCACAGAAGAAGCCTCGGCAAATACCACTGGTGCCTTAGTGGGACTGGATGCATGGGGCTGTGAATGGCCAGAAGAAGACAATGTCAATAGCCAATGCCAAGAGCCAGCTTGGTGGAGTGGTTAGGAGTGCGGACTTCTAATCTGGCATGCCAGGTTTGATTCTGCACTCCTCCACATGGAGCCAGCTGGGTGACCTTGGGCTCGCCACGGCACTGAGAAAACAGTTCTGACCGAGCAGTGATATCAGGGCTCTCTCAACCTCACCCATCTCACAGAGTGGTCTGTTGCAGGGAGAGGAAAGGGAAGGTGAATCTAAGCCACTCCGAGACTCCTTCAGGTAGAGAAAAGTGGTAACTCTTCTTATGAATGTTCCAAAACCTCCAAGCAGAGACCTGCCTATGCCTGGAGGCTTTGGAATGTTCAAGCCACAGGTGGGAGGATTTAAAGGGGCATGTAGCTTCATTACAGCCGATTATGACAGCCTGGGGCTGACAGAATCATCTGTAATGTGTGTGGGGGATCCAGCAGCCTTTAAATGTTCCTGACCAAGTCAGGAAACATTTAAAGAGACCATCCACCCACATGTTACAGCTGATAATGACAGCCCTGTGGCTGTCATGGTCACTTGCTAGGCAGCCCACAGTCCCTTTGAATACTCCCCTCCTATCCTGGCTGAGGGAGCATTTAAAGGGAGTGTGAGAAGCCTAGAGACCATTGTATTTTTTATTAAATGGGCATTACTAACAGTATTTAAATAAATAGTTGGGTTTGGTGATTTCAGCTTTTTAAAAAGTCTTGCTTCGTTTTAAGAGAGTATCCTTCATGTTCTCCCCCTAGATTTCCCCCCAGATAGTCAATAATCTCATATTCCTAATAAATGTGTATATTGAAAAATAAGAAAGAATATGAAATATGAAGCAACTAGACAGCTGCACTGGCTTATTCAAGGTAAAGAAAACAATACATGACAGCTACCAGACGCATAAAGATTATGGTTTTAGTATTATTTATTAAATTTCTGTACTGATCTCCCAATTTGGCTCAGTTAAGATTATGTTGAAAGAAGAAGAAAAAACTCCCAGCTGTGAGCTCTTTGGGGGGGGGAGCCTTCAGGGTGGGCGGTATATAAATCTAAATAAATAAATAATTAAAATGCTTATGTTTGTTTCCATGTTAATTGTAAAAGTTGCTATCCTTGCTTTGTAGGAATTTCTTACAGGCCAGAGTGGCCAGGGATTCTGGTTAGAGGGGGGCATCATCTGGGCATGGAATTGGGGCAGGCAGTTGTGAATTTCCTGCATTCTGCTGTGGGTTTGACTAGATGACCCTGGAGGTCCCTTCCAACTCTGATTCTATGATTCCTGTGGTTAAGCGGTTCCCTTCAGGTAGATTTTATCTGCAGGCCTTAAACATATCCTGTGTGATTTACTTCCCCCTGAAATAGCCAAAGAGCTATGAGTTCTGGAGACAAATCCAGTGAAGCTATCATGAAGCACCTGTCAGGAACATTTGCGAAGGCTCATCGAGTACAGGGCGAGTACGAAACTGGAGAGAACAGAATATAACAAGTATCCAGAAGCTTGGGATGTTCCGAATTTGGTGCCTGAGTGTGAATTTCACAGGATTCTTCTTATGAACATAAGAAGCACAAAAGGTACTTTTCACACTGTATGCAGTATGAATGCACTTCTATTGGACATATCTCTGTTAAATCATGCCCTGAACAAATTAATCAGCGATAGTGATCTCAGGTACAAAGAATGGCAGAAAAACCCACTGGGCTAAGATTTTACTGGCCAATGCTGAGACCTGCTTTGCATATGCAGCAGAATAAGGTGCTAGGGAGAGACGGTGCCACTTAAAAAGAACAGCAGGCAGGTCCTTTTTGAAACTGTGAAAAACTCCCTGAAACACACGTGGAGCTGCCTGAAGCTGAATTAGATCCTCATTTCCTCAAGATCAGTACTGTCTGCTCAGACCGGCAGCAGCTCTTTAGGATCTCAGGCAGAGGATCTTTCTTATCAATTACTGCCTGAACTTTCAAATTGTGGAGATGCTGGGGACTCAACCTGCATAGAGATTCTACATTCTACGTACACATTCTCTTGCACAAGTAGGAGATACTTTCTGTCATTCCTGCAACCCCTGTTGTCTTGTTCAATCACTATTCTCAGTTCAGCCAGTTTGGCGTAGTGGTTAGGAGTGCGGACTTCTAATCTGGCATGCCAGGTTCGATTCCGCTCTCCTCCACATGCAGCCAGCTGACCTTGGGCTCGCCACGGCACTGATAAAACTGTTCTGACCGAGCAGTGATATCGGGGCTCTCTCAGCCTCACCCACCCCACAGGGCGTCTGTTGTGGGGAGAGGAAAAGGAAGGTGAATGTAAGCCGCTTTGAGCCTCCTTTGGGTAGGGAAAAGCGGCATATAATAACCAACTCTTCTTCTTCCTGATGGACTTCACGGGAGTGGGGAGGGGGAACAGCATGGAGGGGGAACAGAATGAGAAGACGCATGAGATGGATGAGGAGAGGGGAAGCCCACAGTTGTATCTCATGTGACCTGGCCTCAACTATAGGCCTGGAGGGAAAGAGCCTTTTTAGAGACCCTGTGGAACTTTGGATGTGGAACATCTACTGGCGCGCTCCCTCAAACGGATATGTAGACGGACGTGATGGATGTTATCCCACCATAGAGAGCACACCAGTGGATGGCCGGCAGCTGCAGTGGCGCCAGAGGGGATGGGTGGAAAACAGGCAGCCTAATACCCCATAGCCTTCTCTGCCTGCCCTTTGGGAGATGGGCGTAGCAGCCCATCCCTCATGGACTTCCCAAACAGCCTGGCCTTTGGAAGATGTAGGAGGAGGTGAGAAAGAGGTAGACCCCGTGACCTTCCCCATCCAGCTTGGCCTTTGGGAGATGTGAGGGAAGGGGCAGGAGAGTGGCAGTCTTTCCCCCAGCAGCCTTTGGGAGATGTAGGGGAGGGTGTGAAGGAGGCAGCCCCCCCCCCCCCAATAGCCTTCTCTGCACAGCTTGCCCTTTGGGAGATGGGGGTGAATGAGAAAGAGGCATCCCCCATGTGGCCTTCCCCACCCAGCCTGGCCTTTGAGACATATGGAGAATAGGGCAGGAAGGAAGTAGCCCCCCTTGGGCCTTCCCTGCCTAACATTTGGAAAATGTGTGGGAGGGAGAAAGGTTACAGTCCTGACCACAAGGCCTTCTTGGCTGGGCCTTTGGAAGAGGTGGAGTGTAAGAAGGTGGCAGCCCACCCTCCACACCCTGCCAGGCTTGGCCTTTGGAATATGTGGGGTTGGATGGGAAGATGGGGACCTCTGTAGACACTGTTCTATAGGTTGGGGGTAGGAGGGCCAGTTCCCCTCCAAAGCAGCTGTTTTCTCATGGGAAACTGATTCCTTTCTTCCTTCCTTCCTTCCTTCCTTCCTTCCTTCCTTCCTTCCTTCCTTCCTTCCTTCCTTCCTTCCCTCCCTCTCATATATTCAGGAAGGGTTCCAGGCCCCCACCTGGAAGTTGGCAACCCAGCTGCCTGCATATGGAGGAGTCAGGAATCAAACCCAGCTCTTGAGATTAGAGTCTGCTACTCTTTAGGACCCAGAAAGTCACCATGCAGGTGTATGTGCTAGCACCCTCTGTATTCCTGGGTGCAATGGGTTGTGCCTCTAGTAATAAATAAGTAAAAACAAGTAAATGACATCCTTGGCAAGACTCTATTGAATTCATTAACCGAGCGATGTTTTGAGCACTTAATTTGCCGTGGCGGTGATGAATTAGCTGTTTAAATTCTTCCATGTTTCTCAGACCACACTAAAATTCTGTCCACATGTAAAATTAGCAGACTTCGCTAACAGGCAATTAAAATTCCTACTGCGCTCATAAAAAGAAAAAACAAAACAAAACAAAACAAAACAGAAAAGCAGCCCGGCCTGTTGCATGTATTATAATGGCTCATCCCACCTTAAAAATGTCCTCTTTCGAAAGCAGTTCTCGTCTGAAAGAAAACTTAACAACCACAGTTTCCTGTTACTGGGGCACCCTGTAGTCTGAGAGCTGTATTTACTGGAAAGCAGCACTACAAATCAGCTTTTAAAAAATATTCTCTCACCATTTACCACATGCGAACAATTCTCCTGCCAACGGCATGAGAAACGCAAGAGCAAACGACAACAGGGATTTGAACCGCTGCTGAGGCATCCTAAGGGTACCTTCTTTGCCTTTTTCTCTTTTTTTTAAGGTCATGATGGATCCATTGGGAATCTCTCAATAAAGGCCAGCAAGATGGCTTGTTCTGTTCTGGCATTTAAATATATATAGAGAGGGAGCTGGGCAAGTATTCCCAAGGACCCTACAAAGCACACACAAAAATGCCAGCCTTCCAAATCTACGGGTCAGCAAGTACAAAAAAAGGTACAGAAAAGATCCCTACTTGCCAATAAAACAACCACGTTAGATTTTCGCCAGGATCTCTGACCCCACCCGCAAAACCTCTGAAGGCCAATGAAAAAGGGAAGAAAAAGCAAAAAGTATATTAAATGAGAGAGGGAGAGGGAGAGGGAGAGGGTGAGAGTGTGTGTATGCGATGTCTTAAGCAGGCTTTTATTCAGCCTCACTGAACTCAATGGGGCATTCTCCTTGGAAGGTGGATGTACATATTTATTTAAAACATTTATTAGCTCCCCTTTCTTCCTTATGGAGCTCAAGATGGTTCATAAAATAGATAAAGTAAGATTAATTTTAAAAAAAAAACCATAAAACCCCAAATTTAATATGAGGACTGCTAGTCAGCACTGTTGTAAATCAAACCGTCTTTACGGCAGCAGCTAGAATTGCAGAACTCCAGGTAGAGTCTGAAGAAATTAAACTGATCCACAGACTTCATAGATCCGTTGCCCTGGAGACTTCAAAGATCCCTTGCCCTGTCTGATGCCTCCCCCTTCCCAAACGCCACACCCCAGATCGCCAAGAACTTCCCACATCCTATCTGCAGCCTTATTCTTTGAAACACCTCGACCACTTACTGAAATTGGGATGGCAGGTAATTGTGCGTTTCCTGCATTGTGCAAAGAGGGTTGGACTAGATTACCCTGGTGACCCCTTCATGATTCTAAGATGCCAAGACGTCTCTTCCCCCAGGGACTCTGACTCATTCACTGCTTTTGGGCCATGGTATTCCACGTCACCGTGATTGTGCTGCCATGCCTCCAAAATAAGGTGACCAGATTTCAACACTGGTAAAGCGGGACACCATTGACTGGGAGGGTTCTTGATTAAAAATTTGGTCTATATGGAGCAACAAAAAGTTTCATAGAATGCATAGAATGCAAAAATAGTATTGTAATATATATATATATTCTTAATTTCAAGATAGGTACAATTTGCCAGGTGCCCCCAGATGTCCCTCCAAAAGTGGGACAATCTGGTCACCTTACTCCAAACCCTCCTTACTAACTAACTAACTAACTAACTAACTAACTAACTAACTAACTAACTAACTAACTAACTAACTAACTAACTAACTAACTAACTAATTCTATGCCGCCCTCCCCTGAGGCTCGGGACGGTTTACACAGAATGAAGGGATTATACAGTGTAATTCATAACATCAGAAAGAGTGATAACAGTGGACACCAGAACTGAAGACAGCAAGAATTACAACATTTAACATTAACTTCTAATCATGATCCCGTAGGCCGGTGGTTCTCAACCTTCCTAATGTCACGACCTTTTAATACAGTTCCTCATGTTGTGGTGACCCCCAACCAAAAAATGATGCAAGGGTTCTTTCACAGAAATTAAACCAAAACTGACCAATGGCGTGAAGATCCATTGTTCATGAGTGAATATGAATTGTTTTTTTTCTCTGGGGTTTCTCAGTTCAGTTCTGCCTCTTGTCCCACCGTGCCGATCTTGCTCTTTTCCGCTGCTCCAGAAAGACGAACAGTCTATATCAATCTACCCCACAAGGCTGTTGTGTAGATGGTGCCCCCTGGCCAAGCTGCTTGCCCTGCCGCAACTCCTGTGAAAGGGTCATTTGACCCCCAAAGGGGTCCCGACCACCAGGTTGAGAACCACTGCTGAATGGAGCTAAAGTTGTGTATATATTAAAATTCACACTGCTGTGATGGGGCTTCTGGAAATAGATTAGAGATGGATCCTGAATATGACAGGCAACGGTGTCTTTACAGAGACTGAGGGCGGGGGGGGGGGGTGTCATCATGATATAACTTCTAGGAAAACCCCAGAACTGGCATTATGCCCCACTTTTTACTGCCACTACCAAGAAGAGCTGAAGAATGGCTGTACCCCCATTTTTACGATCTAACTAAGGCTCAACGCGGTTTACAATTGCCTTCCTTTCCTCTCCCCACAACAAATACCATGTGAGGTAGGTGGGGCTGAGAGAGCTCTGAGAGAACCGTTGCTGGCCCAAGGTCACCCATCTGGCTGCACGTAGAGGAGTGGGGAATCAAATCCGGTTCTCCAGAACAGAGGCTGCCACTCATAATGACAACAACAAGCTGGCTCTCTAGGAATCACCAGAAACTCTGTGGCTTTACCTCTCTCAATTCCTAGATAGGTGTGGCATCATTTCCAGTTTTCCCTCCATGTGACATGATGCCAGAGGTCCAGTGCCCATTTTTCGGTTTATTTTTCTCTTGCTACTCTCCTGAGCAGCAGGAAGAAATGGAGGCTGCACCAGGGGACTGGCAGCCAGCCCTACTTACAGAGAAAGACTTAGGCAATGGTTGCTTTTCTGCTTCAAAAAAGGTGGCTGATGGGCTCAGTCATTGAACCGCTGTTTGGCTAGAGGGTCCGTGTTAAAATCCTACCATCTCCAGTTCAAAGGACTAGGTAATAGGTGATGTGAAAAACCTCTGGAGAGCAGCTGCCAGTCAGAACAGGCAATACTAATCTTCATACGTCAAAGCTGTATCTCAGGATAAGGCAATATAAGGTAGCGCCAGGTGCAAGTAACTTATGAAATCATACTTAGTTTCAAGAGAAAACGGAGATGAATACCCCCTTCTCCTAGAATCAGGACCTGGGCCATTCAAATACAAGTTGGAACAGTGTACTCTTGTGGAAAGAGCCTCTTGTGGCACAGGGTGGTAAGGCAGCGACATGCTGTCTGAAGCTCTGATCATGAGGCTGGGAGTTTGATCCCAGCAGCCAGTTCAAGGTTGACTTGAAAACGCTAGAGGGCGTCACCCCAAGGGTCAGACATGACTCGGTGCTTGCACAGCGGATACCTTTACCTTTACTCTTGTGGAAATCTTCTCCTGAAGAATCTGAATATTTTGCCATACGACATAATGATGCAGGAGTTCCTGGCTTAAAGTCATATCAGTGTTTATGTTTGTCCTGTTGTCCCTAACCTCTTTCATTGTGTAGACCTCCCTTTCCCCTTATATCTCGGCAATGAAAGGAGCTGTCATTCCAGAAGGTGGCCAGAAGAAAAAAGAAACCACCCTGGGAAATGACTGCAGATCTGGGTGTTCAGTCTGGGCAGGAAGAAGCTTCAGTGGGGTATGTTGTTCAGGAATGAGCATTCTGGAAAAAGTGAGGGTGAGAAATGAAATAGTAATAAGGCTGGGTGTGAAGAAGGTTAATTAGGACAGGATTTAACGTTCTATTTCTGGAAAGCCAAAGGAAGAAGGAATGCAAGAGAGCCAAGAAACCACTGAGTGTTCAAAAAGAACATTCAAGCATGAAGACAGAGTGTAACATTAGGGAGATCAGGTACTTGCAATACTTATATGAAATAAATTAAAACCAATCCTATTTTCAACACTGTTTTTCCTTCGGTGTCCACCCTGGAATTAACCCTCTTAGCAGATGCCTTGTAATGTTTGGTTGCAGCCAAAAGATAAGTATGGCCTTGTAATGCTTAGATCAGGGGTAGTCAAACTGCGGCTCTCCAGATGTCCATGGACTACAATTCCCAGGAGCCCCCTGCCAGCGAATGCTGGCAGGGAGCTCCTGGGAATTGTAGTCCATGGACATCTGGAGGGCTGCAGTTTGACTACCCCTGGCTTAGATGCTTTGCACACCAGATGCGGGGGGTCTTTGGACCCTGCCTGCTGTTAGGAAAGCAGACTGATGTTGCCAAGAGAACCCTCTTAGGTGCATGCCAGATCTGTAGATTTTTCTCCTTTAGAAACTCAGTCAACCTAGCTAAGCTAGTGCATGCTTCTGGAACGTCCAGGTTCTACCTGAGACTAGAGTTGCCAACTCCAGTATGAAGAAGAAGAGTTGGTCTTTATATTTACATTCTCTGTCCTGGCCCCCACCTGGTGGAATGAGCTCCCAGAGGAGATCAGGGCCCTGACGGAGCTAAAACAATTCCGCAAGGCCTGCAAAACGGAGCTCGTCCGCCAGGCATTTGGTTGAGCCCAGGCATAACCAACAACAGCTGCAGGGCCCAGCTCCCTCCCTCCCAGAAATCCATCCACGCATTCTGCTCCTGGACTTGTTTACACTGTTATCACTGTTACAATGATCAGTTAGTAGTATTAATGTTATGGTTATCTATATGTTATGAATTGTTTCTTGTATTGTTTTTACTTTTATGTAAACCGCCCTGAGCCTCCGGGGAGAGCGGTATATAAATATAATAAATAATAATAATAAAATAAATATTCTGCTTTTCACTACCTGAAAGAATCACAGAGCAGCTTACAATCACACCCCCTTCCTCTTTCCCCAACAGATACCCTGTGAGGTAGGTGAGGCTGAGAGAGCTCTGAGAGAACTGTGACTGACCCAAGCTTTATGTGGAGGACTGGGCAATCAAACTCAGTTTTTTAGATTAAAATCAGCCAGTCTTAACCACTATCCCACATGGGGAAAAAGACTGCCTATCTGGGAGTAGAGCATGGGAGGAAGAAGCTTCAGTGGGGTGGGGGAAGGAAGAGGCTCAGCCACTCCCCGAGCTGCAATTTTGCCCAGGGGAACTGATCTCTGTAGTTGTGAAGATCAGCTGCAATTCCAAAAGATCTCCAGGCCCCACCCAAAGGTTGGCAACCAGACCTGGGACTGGCCATGAATATGATATGGAAACTTCAGTGCCGTTCTGTGTCCAACTCAAGTGTTGCTTGATGTAGTGGTAAAGAGTGGTGGCTTCTAATCTGGAGAGCCGGGTTTGATTCCCCACTCCTCCACATGCAGTCAGCTGGGTGACCTTGGGCTAGTCACAGCCCTGATAGTACTGTTCTGAACAAGCAGTCCTGTCAGAGCTCCCTTAGTCCCACTTCCCTCACAGGATGTCTGTTGTAGGGAGAGGAAGGGAAGGCGATTGTAAATCGCTTTCATTCCGCCTTCGGGCAGTGAAAAGCAGGGTATAAAAACCACCTTCTTCTTCTCCTAGGTGTTATAATCTATCACAGCCTGGGATCCATACAGCTGAAGGATCACATCTTCCTATATGTAAAACCTGCTCAACAGGCCCTGCTAATATAACCATCTTCCTACCAGATGTGCTTGACATGTTCTTTATTCTGCAGGGTTTATAAGAAGGAGCTATTTGGGAATGCTTTTTTGGGGAGGATTATGTTATAATGCTAGGCTTTGATCCACTTGATGACAGGCTCTCTGGATCTTACTTTGTTTACGTCTGTCGTAGGTGCTGCATAAATTGTATATTCTGTTGCTTTAATTGAACGCACGTCCCTTTCAACATCTTTTAGGCCGCTACCCGTAAAAAAGGTTGACTGACCTAAATCAAGGGTTGGTCTGCTCGGATTCATAGCTGTATGACGGTCAATTGAGGGGGGTAGCGGCTTTAAACTGAGTTCCATTTTTAAATTTTCTCATAAAATAGTAAAAGGAGTAGGAGGACTTACCCAAGCAAAGTAATTAACTTGTAGTCATTAGCGCACTAAGCACAGTTTACCGACAGCATCATTGGAGAAGACATCACACCTTAGATTTTGGGAAATTCCAACAGCATGAGGTGAATTTTTCCCGGGGCTTTAAAATTATGCTTTCCCATCTTTTCTGTATTATAACCAGAAATGAGAACAGCCTCCCCGCCCCCAACCTCAGCACTAACTTATACACAGAAGAGAACCAGCCTGGCCATTGTTTTGTCTAAATCTTCAATTTGCTGTTTTCACATCGCCAGACTCTCTTCTCCACTCTGGAAGGGTTAGGCTCTGACTTGGATGGTCCAGGTGAGCCCGATCTTGGAAGCCAAGCAGGGTTGACCTGCATGGCAGAGCAACCTGGGGCTTTTATTTTTATTTTAAGGAATGGGGTATTGCAGGCAAGGGTGGGGAGAAGTCGGGCCAGGACAGCCCAAGTTTTCCTCTACCAAGTGGCCCTGGCCCGACAGGTGTCCCAATGGCCCATTATGCACGGAGTGGAAGGTCCACATTCGGGGTGGAATGGTGGCAGCTAAAATTATGCACACTGCAGGTGGCAACCGGGCACAGAGTCAACGTATGCTGCTGAAAAAAGCCGCATTTAGCGAGATGCAGAAGTTGCAGGGCGCAACCAGAAGCGGCTCCGGAGTAGCCATGTGCATAACTCTGGGTTTTGCCGCCGTTGTGTTCTGTCCCGTGCGTAAGCGGTTTGCTTCGCTTCTTCCTCCTCCGCGTTCTCCATGCCACCGTTTCAGCAGCCGTGCGTAATAGGCCAATGAGGCCCACGGCAAAAAAGGAATGTGGACTTATTTTTGTTCCCTTGCCGTGGGTCAACTAAGGGCCTCAATCACACCAGGTGCGGGACCGGTCCGGCCCAGCGCTAATGTCATCAGGACACGGGAATTAGCCCCAAAACTGGACAAGTGGTGAGTCAGGCCGAATTCCTGGTGCGGAAATGGTCAGGTAGTGGCAAAACTGCCTCTCAGTGCCTCTTGCCCTGAAAACGTTACAGAGTTGCTGTAAGTCAGCTGTGACTTGACCACGACCACAACCACCACCAAACATGGTTTATATTTCGAATTCATGGGCAACAGCCCTGCTCACACGGTCCTTGCCGGGGCCAAAACTTTGTTAGCGGATTCTCTGGGGGAAACAAACAAATGCTTGGCCCCGGATCAGAGGTTTTCTTTCATGTGCAACCATTGCATGCTACCAGTTTATGACCACTGAGTCTCCTACAATCAAGCTCATATGTCATTCCTACCAAAACCACATCAAGGAAACTTCATATTTCAGAATGTGAAACGGAATATGTGTATGTGGATATTGCTGGCCCCGCTGCAAACAAGCGTAGATGGATGAATGTAGACAGTTACACAGCATTGGACGCACAGTAATGGGTTTAAACTACAAGTACAATGATATAGGCTAGATATCAGGAAAAAGATTTTCACTGTCAGAGTAGTTCAGCAGTGGAATAGGCTGACTAAGGAGGTGGTGAGCTCCCCCTCACTGGCAGTCTTCAAGCAAAGGTTGGATACACACTTTTCTTGGATGCTTTAGGATGCTTTGGGCTGATCCTGCGTTGAGCAGGGGGTTGGACTAGATGGCCTATGTGACCCCTTCCAACTCTATGATTCTATGATTCACTGCACTTGAGAGCCAGCGTGGGGTGATGGTTAAGAGAGGTGGCCGAGAACCAGGTTTGATGCCCCACTTCTCCACATGAGACCTGTTGGGTGACCTTAGGCCAGTCACAGAATCTCAGAACTCTCCCAGCCCCACCCACCTCACTAGGTTATTGTAGGAAGAGAGGAAGGGAAGGGAATTAGAAGCCGCTTTGAGAATCCTGAGAAAAATCTATAAAAAAACACTCTTTTTCTCCTAGTTGGAACAAGCAGTATTTTCTCTCTCTTTCTCTCTCAGAACGTTTTAGCACAGGACGTACATAATGCGAGCACACCTTCCAAAGCCATCGGCACACACTTCATATGTTTCTCTAAGGACTATATTAAGCTGTGCAGAGGAATTCCTGTTATAGTAGTTGTGCCCAATAGCAACTACAGCCAGCATACTGGATCAGCCAAGTGTTAGCCATCAGTAAATCAAACGCTTGCCCATTTCCGGTAATTACAAGGTTGAGTTTAATGGTGTACCAAGGTACAATTGATCATGCAACATCTTTAAAGGCATTTAAAGGGGATTTTGGAAGGAAAGGGAGACATAACTATCCTCTCCAAGTTTATCTCCCCCAGTTTGTCTCTTGAAGTAATTTTATTGCAGCAAAGCTCATTTCCAGTCCTGAAGGAAAAACAAAACCACCTCTGTGATAGATAAATTAAAGTGATAAGCCGTGTTTGGCTGGAGGGGCAGAACAAAGTTTTCAGTGCAGTGGCCCTGATAGAGCTGTTCTCACAGAACAGTTCTGACAGAGCTCTCTCAGCTCCTCCTACTTCACAAGGTGTCTGTTGTGGGGAGAGGAAATGGAAGGCAACTGTAAGCCACTTTGAGACTCCTTTGGGTAGAGAAAAGCAGCATCTAAGAACCAACTCTTCTTCCGTAATATCAGGGCTCTCTCAACCTCACGTACTTCACAGGGTGTTTGTTGTGGGGAGAGGAAGGGAAGGCAATTGGAAGCCACTTATAAGGCAATTGTAAGGCAATTGTAAGCCACTAGTAAGACTTCCTAGGGTGGTAAAAAGTGGGGTATAAAAACCAACTATAATAATAATAATAATAATAATAATAATAATAGTAGTAGTAGTAGTAGTAGTAGTAGTAGTAGTAGTAGTAGTAGTAGTAGTAGTAGTAGTAGTAGTAGTAGTAGTGCCTTTTTGGTGAAGAACTAAATGTCAGAAAAACATAAATTGGATAGACATGTGTGCAGGAAAAAAATTCAGACCATTTTGCATTTGTCTGGAATAGTTTTGGATAGAATCCGAATAACCTGAATTGCCCTCGAATCTGTTAAACATTTCCATTATGCTGTATGCCAATTTACTGCTCACCCACTACATTTACGTATAAACTAGTAATTTCCATGTCATTATATCTGAAGAAGTGTGCACCCACACGAAAGCCTATACCTCAGATAAAACCGGGTTGGTTTTAAAGGGGCCACTCGACTCAAACTTCGTGCTGCTCCTTCCGACCAACCAGAAGCTGGAGAAAACAAAATTTTCCCAGGCACGCATCAAGTAACATCGGAGCACACAGTCCTTTCCTAGTTGGAGTGCCAGGCCCATCTTATGAGAACATAACCTCATGGCTCACGCATGAGATTGCTTACAACTGTCTTCCTGTTTACAAATGGGAAAAGAAAAAGGTGAACGGTGCCAAAGGTTAATCGGGGCCATTCGACCCTTCTTCTCATACAAGCAGAGCAATAACCAGAAGATTCCAGCTTGGCCACTGCTTCTACGCTGAATCCACTTCAGGGCCACGGTAAGCAAGTATACAAACGGAGGCCCTTCTAGGCTGAATGCCGGGAAGATTGCATCAACACTGACGGTCATTACCCATCTAGAGATTAGTGATCCTTCATCAGAACTGTAAGCTGGGTCTATCCTTCACGAGGCGGATGGCGTCGTTTCAGGATTAGGAGACAATACACAGATTGTTGGATTCCCAAGTGGGTGAAGACGTACACCGTCTCCTTGAGCGTTGCCGGAATAATCCCTCCTTCCTAACCACTGTTTTAATGTATCACGTGTGTTTTATCTGTTCTCTGTGTATTGAGCTGTTTCTTAAAAAATACTTTAAGAAGTTTTTTTTAATGCTGAACAAAGATCAAGTCCGGCGGCACCTTTGAAGACCGACATCCCCCCCCCCCCCCCCAAGTGACATGGAACTCAAACTTTGTTCTGCATTTTTTTAAAATGCTGTAATGTTTAGGATGTGCGTCTGACTGTAAGGGTTCATAATGTAATTTTATCAAGGCTTTTAAATCGCTGGCCACCTTGGCAGCTTTGGTAAGGCAGAAAGGTGGGAATAAATGGGTTTTTTATTTATCATATGGCATGCGAAGTACAGCCAGGAGATTAGAGGATTGTTAAGGCAAGGCAGCCAGGCAAGGGATGTCTGGAGGTGGTTTGACATTTCCTGCCTCCTCATCATGTTCCTTGGAGAAACCACCACCCAAATCCTTGGAGGTCTCCCATCCAAATACTACTCAGGGTTGTCCTTGCTTAGCTACCAAGATTGGACAAGATCCGGCTTGCCTGGGCTATCCAGGTCAGGACTGTAGCTTTAGGGAACTATCTTGTATGCATAAGACCCCGAGCAATGTTACCTCTTGTGAATATTACACATGAAGCTGCTTTATGCTGAATCAGAAGATCAGCATTGTCTTCTCTGACTGGAAGCTGCTTGCCAGGATTTCAGACAGGGGTCTCCAGTGGTTCACCCACGGACTGACCCTTCCACACAGAGATGCTAGGATTGAAACTGGGGCCTTCTGCTTGCACAGCCTTGATATGATAGCTATATTTAAGGAAGAGGGGGTCAACTGGTTTACTGCAGATTTAGAGACAAGGACATGGAGCAATGAGTTCAAATTATGCGAAAGGAGGTTCCACTTAAATATTAGAATTTTAGAAAATAATATTAAATATTAGTATTTTCTGGTTGTGAGTGCTGCTCATACATGGAAAGTGCTGACTCAGAGGGTGGTGGAGTCTCCTTTGCTAGAAGTTTATAGGAGGAGATGGGATGAGCACCTGTCAGGAGTGTGTATTTTTTAAGACCTAGAGAACGTGGGTGGGCTGGACTGGATGGCCCTTTGTGGTCTCTTCCAGGTCATGTGATTCTCATGACCACCAGATATCGGAAGTTAAGTAGGACCACTAAAGAATACCAAGGTCACTCCTCTAAAGCAAGCAATGGGCAAAGTGGTGACGAGATACCACGTTCCATCTCCAATTTTACACAGAAAAAAAACCCCATTAATGTGAAAACAGGGAATGGCTCGTTCCATTTCTTTTTTATTCCGTACTGCGATTCTGTCACTGACATTGGAGCTTGATCTTTCTCATTTTGGGGGCTGTTGCTGAGGATTCATTTATGCCATCTGTTCCCATACAATGCAAAAGGAAAAAGGAAAAAAATGTATTTTGATGAGAAACATTTGCTCTAAGAAATGAGAAACTGGTGGAGCAATAAAGGTTCTTAGGTTCATTCTCACAAAAAAGAAACCAAATGGAACCAGGCATGATTTGAACTGAAACAGGCGGTTCTCAAAATCTACTCTCCTCCCAACGTTTTAACACTAGATTCAAATCTAAACCCCCCCCCCCCCCAAAGTCTAAGGGTTTCTTGCATGGTGTTGTGTGAACCAGGAGACTGTGACAGAATGAACCACCCTTTCTTGGCATTTTTATCATTGAGAAACCCCTGAAACATTCTTCAAGCTTTGAGAAATCCCAGAAGTGGTGTGATTGTGCAGAATATGCCTGGGAAGAATAGCTGTGTACGTTCCCACCCACCCCTCACGGCCCATCGTTGGCCCTTGGAAGGAGGGCAGGTCAATATGGCCACATACGGTCATATCACCTGATAAATGTTTAATGAATTAAAACATATATTAAAAATTATAGAATCATAGAGTTGGAAGGTGCCATACAGGCCATCTAGTCCAACCCCCTGCTCAATGCAGGATCAGCCCTAAGCATCCTAAAGCATCCAAGAAAAATGTGTATCCAACCTTTGCTTGAAGACTGCCAGTGAGGGGGAGCTCACCAACTCCTTAGGCAGCCTATTCCACTGCTGAACTACTCTGACTGTGAAAATCTTTTTCCTGATATCTAGCCTATATCGTTGTGTTGTTGTTGTTAGGTGCGAAGTCATGTCCGACCCATCACGACCCCATGGACAATGATCCTCCAGGCCTTCCTGTCCTCTACCATTCCCCGGAGTCCATTTAAGTTTGCACCTACTGCTTCAGTGACTCCATCCAGCCACCTCATTCTCTGTCGTCCCCTTCTTCTTTTGTCCTCGATCGCTCCCAGCATTAGGCTCTTCTCCAGGGAGTCCTTCCTTCTCATGAGGTGGCCAAAGTATTTGAGTTTGCCAAAGTATGTACTTGTAGTTTAAACCCATTACTGCGTGACCTTTCCTCTGTAGCCAACGGGAACAGCATCCTGCCCTCCTCCAAGTGACAACCTTTTAAATACAAATTAATTAACTCCCATCCATTGGGGCCATCAAGAAACACCAAGGTTTCACAATATCATGGTTGAAAAATCCTGTTCCAAAGGAACCAAGAAACTCCCCCCCCCTTACTTTCAACCCTGTAATTCTCTGAATATTGTCTGCCTTATTATGGCTCTGACACTATTCCATTTGGTGATCCCTGTGTACAATCTAAGGAAAAGACTTAAATAGGCAGGGATCTGTGCCAAGTGATATGAATGCTGTGTTTTAGTATACGCAGATGATCTTAACCCACATTCAGAGTAGCTGGTGGGAAGGGCTGGATGGGGACAAGGGGGTGGAGGGCATAACGGTGCTGATGTTGTTTTGTCACTTCCAGGTACAATCCAGATATGATTAAGGGGTAGCTCTAGGAATTGTTGCAAACTGATTTTGTTGCAGAATTTTCATTGATTCCTAGAGTTACCCTTTGACACTGTTGCACCAGAAATGACACAGTGCTTAAAAAAAAACAAAACACCTGGTGACATAACTGGTACCAGCAAAAAGGCTTGCAAGCCTAGTAGTTGGTGAAACATGTTGACTAAGAATTTGAAACACAGCTCACGTGTGTGACCTAGGGTGCCATCTTAAGCACAGAGACACATTTCTTCAAATTCCCCTGAAGTCAATGAACCCAGATAGGTTTAAAGGTGACAAGGCTCTACTTTGCCCCCAATAATCTTTACACCGCCCGTGGCGCCGCGGGCGCCACGGACTAAATAAACCAGTAAGCCCTTGGAAGGCGGGCTGTGTCCGGGATGAGGAAGGGTGCCGATTGGCCCCTTCCTCATGACAGACTATCGGAGGGACCAATCGGCAGGCGCGAAGCGCCTGCCGATTGGTCCCTCCGATTCCTTGCCGGAGCAACTGCGAGCCGCGCGTAGCGCAGCTCGCAGTTGCTCCAAGCCAGCCAGCCTCTAAGAACCTCTAAGCCAGTGGTCCCCAACCTTTATTAGGCTGGGGACCGGCAGGGCATCGGCCCGCGCCCGTGGGGGCCGCCCCCGCGGGGGCCGCACCCACGCATCGGGCCGCGCCCGCGAGCCGCGCCCGCCGGACGCGCCCGCGGATCGGGCCGCGCCCGCGGATCGGGCCACGCCCGCCGGACGCGCCCGCGGATCGGGCCGCGCCCGCCGGACGCGCCCGCGGGCCGCACCCGCGGATCGGGCCGCGCCCGCCGGACGCACCCGCGGGCCGCGCCCGCCGCCGCCCAGGGAGCCCCCGGCCTCTAA
Source organism: Paroedura picta (assembly GCF_049243985.1). Classification (NCBI taxonomy): domain Eukaryota; kingdom Metazoa; phylum Chordata; class Lepidosauria; order Squamata; family Gekkonidae; genus Paroedura; species Paroedura picta. The sequence goes on along the minus strand of NC_135374.1, from coordinate 15,554,112 downwards.
AAACGCATCGCCGGCACAAGAAGATGGCCGCCGGCAAGAAGAACGCGCCCGGGAGCCGCCCGCCGAAGGAGCTGCCCACCGCAAAGGAGCTGCCCGCCGAGAAGGAGCCACCCAAGGAGCTGCCCGCCGCGAAGGAGCTGCCCGACGTCGCTACAGCCCTCTCACCGGTAAGCTACCTTTCCTCACCCTGCCCTCGCCAGTCCCTCGCAATCCACCCCCCTGCTAGGGCCCATTGTATTTGGAATACAATGGGCTTTTTTACTAGTCTTTCATAAAGTGACATCCAAACCCTCGTTTGTCTCTGCTTGTAATGCATCCTCCGTAGAAAGATAAGGTGGTATGGAGTCGGGGGGGGGGGGGATAAAGGGTCCAATAGTATCTTGTATGCTTCAGATATCATAGGTGTTAGATGTTTCTTCTGTTAGGCTTTGGTATTAACCTTTAAGGCCATTCATGGCTTGGGCCCTACCTATCCGAGGGACCACTTGTCTCCTTATGCTCCCCACAGGGCTCTTTGCTCTGCAGGTGCTAATCTGCTAGAGGTCCCTGGCCCTAAGGAGGTTCACCTGGCCTCAACCCAAGCCAGGGCCCCGACCTGGTGGAATGAGCTTCCAGAAGGGCTGAGGGCCTTGTCGGAGTTTCAGTTATGCAGGGCCTGCAAGGCACACCTCTTCTGCCAAGGCTTTCTGGCTGAGTCCAGAGCTTAAGATCACCTGGGCCCCTCCATGGGATCAGATCCCTGCACTTACATCTGTGCATCTGTTGGGGTGTGGCTCCGGGAGGGGGATGAGAGAACTGTTTTATACCAGTCTTGCTGCTGCTATTTTAGGGGTATGGTTATTAGGAGGTTTATGGTTTTACTTTGTAACCCGCCATGAGTCCTTTGGAGAAGTGGTGGGACAGAAATCCGATCATAAATATATCAATCAACAGGTGAGATTCAGTTTCTGTTGCATTATAGTGAGGAAGAAATAGAGGGTTTTGCTCTTCTTGTTCTTCTACTGAAACCATAGAGTCCTCATGGATGTTCATATCAAAGCAATTTGCATCATAACAAGTGTCTCCATTGTTATAATGCCCATGTATTTTCAAAATGAACTCCTCACTGGAAAGTCCAAGGTTGATCCCACTGCTCACAAAGAGGGAAAGCCACACTTTAAGCCCCCTGCTCCCATGAAAATTAAGGGCAATGATAATGACGTGCTCTACAGAGGGGTAGTCAACCTGTGGTCCTCCAGATATCCATGGACTACAATTCCCATGAGGCCCTGCCAGCATTTGCTGGCAGGGGCTCATGGGAATTGTAGTCCATGGACATCTGGAGGACCACAGGTTGACTACCCCTGCTCTAAAGGGCTTCTGTGAAATTTCCAAGATAACTTATCTAGCATTAAAGTGCTATACAAATGCTAACAACAAAGTTTGAGACCGGTGGCACTAATAACCAATGACGTTTAATTCTGGGTTACAAGCCCTCATGTGCATGCACACTCCTTCACGCTACAAATGCTAATTATTCTTATTGTAGCTGCGGAATCAAGGAAACAGAGCAAACAAATCCATCTTCTGGTAGAGCAAGAGGTTACGACAGTTTGGAGGGGGGGAGAGAAGGAAAGCAGAAGGTCCTTGCCTTGCTATGAGAACATCTTGGTTGGCCTCTCCATCTTTGATCAGAGACAGATCGTAATAAAAGGCCAAGGAGCCCTTGAACAAATATTGCCAAACACTCCACAGGATGGGATAAGAACGAGCCCGCAAGAGCTTGGCCTGAAAGCAGACAACACGGTAATCCGTGATCTCAACAACATTACCAGCTGGGGACCAGCAAACCACATTGACCAAATAAGGCAAATGACTTCGTGCCTGGAATCCTTTCCCACTGAGCTCACTCCGCTTTTCCGATGGTTCGTGCAATAAACGGCGGAGGTCACTCTCCCCCGCTCTCCACCCGGCATGATTCAGAGGGAATAAATTGCCAAGGACCCAACAGAGAGCCACGTCTGAGAAGCCTACAGGGGGGGGGAATGCCGCTATATTTAAAAAAGCAAACAAAAACTGAGCATAAAACAGAAAAGGGAGAGCATGAAAGACAGAGTAATGTCAATGAGAACGCTGCCATGTTTGGTGCGTTTTATGAATGCGCCAAGGTGGCAGGAGACGTCGGCTTGATGGGTAGGTGTTTCGTCTGGAGCAGGGGAGGCCAAAACGGTGGCTCTGCAGATGTCCATGGACTACACTTACCATGAGCCCCTGCCAGCAGGGGCTCATGGTAAGTGTAGTCCATGGACATCTGCAGAGCCACCGTTTGGCCTCCCCTGCTCTAGAAGATCAAGGCTACTCTACTCTGCACATAAATACCATTCAGATAAAGCAGTGGTCCCCAACCTGCGGGCCGCGGCCCGGTGCCGGGCCGCAAAGGCCATGGCGCCGGGCCGCGGCTCCCTCTCCCCGCCCCCCCCCCGCAGTAAAAAACTTCCCAGGCCGCAAGCTTGCGGCCCGGGAAGCTACTTACTGCGGGAGGGCGGGGAGAGGGAATCAGGGCCGGGCCGCGCCCGTGCAGGCCGCGCCCGCTCGGCCCGATCCGCGGGCGCGGCCCGATCCGTGGGTGCGGCCCGCGGGCGCGGCCGGGCGTGGCTCGCGGGTGCGGTCAGCGGGCGCGGCCGGGCGCGGCTCGCGGGCGCGGCCCGATCAGCGGGTGCGGCCCGCGGGCGCGGCCGGGCGCGGCTCGCGGGCGCGGCCCGAACCATGGGCGTGGCCCGCGCGGGCGCGGTCCCTGCGGGCGCGACCCGATGCCCTGCCGGTCCCCAGCCTAATAAAGGTTGGGGACCACTGAGATAAAGAACAAAGCTTCTGTAACCAAGGTGACTATCTAAATAAAGAACAGGCACACGTCAGAACAGAAGTGGAGCAAGGGAACGTTGGCAAGGTCTGGCATAGTCGAGCTTCTTGCTGGAATTTAAAGAAGTGAGGCTGATCGTCCCTGATTTACCCTGTTCATAAGAGCGTAAAGGCTTGGCTTTCCAGCAGCCCTCCATATGGTGAGTTCAGGGAACCACATCTTTCTTTGTGCGCTGGCTACGGCAAAGCAACAGAATTTTCCAGTTGGCACAAGAAGAAGAGTTGGTTCTTATATGCCACTTTTCTCTACCCGAAGGAGTTTCTAAGTGGCTTACAGTCGCCTTCCCTTTCCTCTCCCCACAACAGACACCCTGTGGGGTGTGTGAGGCTGAGAGAGCCCTGATATTACTGTTCAGTCAGAATAGCTTTATCAGTGCAGTGGTGAGCACAAGGTCACCCAGCTAGCTGCATGTGGGGGAGGAGCGGAGAATCAAACCCAGCTTGCCAGATTAGAGGTCCGTGCTCCTAAGCAGGGGTAGTCAACCTGTGGTCCTCCAGATGTTCATGAACTACAATTCCCATGAGCCCCTGCCAGCGTTTGCTGGCAGGGGCTCATGGGAACTGTAGTCCATGAACATCTGGAGGACCACAGGTTGAGTACCAATGCTCCTTAGCACTACACCAAGCTGGCTCTGGGAGACACAGGCCTGAATCCCCTCTCTGCCACGTTAGTCCACTGGTTGACTTTGGACCAAGCTCAATTGCCCTCAGCCTAGCCCAGGGGTAGTCAAACTGCGGCCCTCCAGATGTCCATGGACTACAATTCCCAGGAGCCCCTGCCTGAATATGCATTTGCTGGCAGGGGCTCATGGGAATTGTAGTCCATGGACATCTGGAGGGCCGCAGTTTGACTACCCCTGGCCTAGCCTATATCATACGCTAGCTGTGAAGATAAGAAGGCGAAGAATGCTAGCTGCTGGGTGGGTTCCCCAGCAGGTGAGAAAGGCGAGATATAAATGAAGTACCGTAAATAAATAACAGAAGGTAACTATTTTGGTTATTTATATTATTAATAATTAGGCTTCTAGACCCTCTTACCACATGAAGCAGCTCGGGGTGGTTTACAATATAAACCCAGAAGCACCAATAAAAATAGCCATTCAAAACATCAATAAAGCAGAAAACCAATAGCAACTTGTGCAGATTTTAATGGCTGCATCCCTCTTTTACCTCAGGTTGAACTTCACTAAATGGTGATCTGGCAAAACTATGATGACCTGACATATTGGACTTTTATATTTCTTTCTCTGCCACTGAAGTCCACTGGTTGACTTCCGTGGCACTCCGGGGGCTCAAGAAACTGGCTTGGTTATGTGATTTATTTATTTGTTTGTTTATTTACCGCTCTCCCCGGAGGCCTAGGGCAGTTTACACAGAACATACGAACAATACATGAAACAATCTATAACATATGAATAACCGTACAATAATATTAATTAATGGCTGTAACAGTATAACAATATAACAATATAATAGTATAAACCAGGGGTAGTCAAACTGCAGCCCTCCAGATGTCCGTGGACTACAGTTCCCAGGAGCCCCCTGCCAGCATTCGCTGGCAGGGGGCTCCTGGGAATTGTAGTCCATAGGCATCTGGAGGGCCGCAGTTTGACTACCCCTGGTATAAACAATGCAACAGTGCAAAAGTCCAAACGGGTCCAGAGCACTCTGGTGGAGTTCTGGGAGGGAGGGGGGAGCATGGGCCCTTCAGTCGCTGTTGGTTATGCCTGGTCTCAACCAAATTTGCTTTGATATGACATTTGAATTGGGCCTGAAAGTGTGTATGGGGGGGGGGGAGGAATAGTTGTATTTGCTCTGCGGCTCTGTCCTTTACCACAGGAAGCGTCCTACGGATTTTCCATGCATACCCTTGATTTCTCAAATGAATACTACAGATATTAATAAACAGCCAACAACCGACGAGGCTGGGTTTTATGTTGTTGCAAAATTCTCAAGCCACGTGGCCTCTGACATTTTGCTTCTGGAGAAAGTTTTAAAATGAAAACGGAGGAAAGGTCACTCAGTATTACAGGTGCTACCTATATTTAAACTTCAAGGTGCAACTGGGACAGGCGATCTATAAACAACAAGGACGCAGACTGTGTGCTTTTGCTCTCTGAAGTCATTTCAGTTTGCCAGCCTAACAAAATAAGCTCTCTCTCTCTCTTATGTGTATTAAGTTATAAAGTTACTATTTCAAAGTTAGGATTTTCAAGGCACCCTTCTCTCCACTCCAAATGACAAAGGGACGACAGAACACCTATTAATTTTTAACAGGGGTGGCTTTCAAGGGAGGCGGTGCTAGAGAGCCTTGGGGCTATGAATATCTAGGGAATGACAGTTGTTTGCACGGCTAAAAAATGTATCTCTTGGGAGGTTTAGTTTCCCACATCTGAGCCACATTATGATGATTCTGCAAGCTGGGCTGCTGTTTCTCAGTGCACACCTTAGCCTCACCTGGAAGGGTATCTTCAAAAATTATGCAACAGAAACACAGCTCCCTCACTCCAAAACCCTAAGTCAGAGCTTGGCTGCAAAACTACAGACATACAACCTACATGCACACAAAGCAGTGGCAGAAATAACATATATGTGCACATGTGTTTGTATATTACAAGAATCCATATGTATTTGACAAGATGGGAACATAGTGATGACAGAACATGTGACATTTGAACGTTTTTAATTCTGCATGCTGATTTTACTGTAGGTACCTGCCCTGAGCAAGTTGGAATTTATTATTAGTGTATCTTGCTTCCAAACTGAACTAATTTCTGGTTATAATCGCCCTTTGCATTTTGCTTTTCATACACAGCATCACTGACCAGAATGAAAAATCAGCGCTTGACCTTACAAGCAGCCACTGTGCAAAGGGATCTACATTCAATAAAACTTGTTTTCCCCTATCACATTGTGGGATGCAACAAATTTTATCCCATCCCTGTATCCCCAAAGTTATTTGACACAGCAATATTTGCTGGCCTAAAAGTCCACCCATGCTTCGCTAGTAATTTGTGGCCAACTGACATACTAAAAGAGAGACGTAACCCAAGTCTTACCATCGGGCAAACATTTCCAGGTCTGGTCACCTGGGGCAACACTTACCAGCAGGTGAGCAGCTACCTGCAGGCTGGTTTTATGAGATCCTTTCTTGTTTCTCCCATCCTGAACTCATCAGGATTCTTGCAGTCGGTACTGAAGCTATTTCAGGGGGCAGCAAGACCCTGGTCAACCCTGTGGCTTTCTCATGCTTAGCCAAGTGGTTATCGTTCCCCTCTATGAAGCAGCTCCGTTGACGGTGCTGGAGTAACTTAACTACAGTATAAAGCAATAAGATTCATGAACTTACTTTTGCTGCCCCAATCTGTTCTTTACGGAACTTCTCCAGTGGTGCGATTAAAACGTCATTGGCATTCTGGATCTGAAATGTAAAAAAAAAAAGCATGTTCAAAGAACTTGATTAGTAGTTGTCTGAACTACACAAGAAAATCCTGTTCACACACCACTTATTTGCAGAAGTAAATCTATAAAGCAAGCAGGTTTGGACAACCGTCCAAATACTTAGAGAGCAATCATGTCTCCTTTCAACCTTCTCTTCTCTGGGCTGAACTTTCCCAAGTCCCTCAGCCTTTCCTCATAGGGTTTGGTCCCCTGACCCCGGATCATCCTCGTTGCTCTCCTCCGCCCCCTCTCCATTTTGTCCAAATCCCTTTTTGAAGTGAGGCCTCCAGAACTGCACACAGGACTCCAGGTGGGGTCGGACTAATTTGGTAGGCAGCGGGACTATGACATCTTGTGATGGTGATCTGATGCTGCCGTTGATACATCCCAAGACTGAATTCACCTTCTCCATCGCCGCATCATTGTCTGCTCCAATTTTGCTTATAACTCATAACAACTTATAACTCATATAACTCATAAGAGCACCTAAAGGGCTTACAAAACTGAAAGATGAATTGCAGATTTCATCCAGCATTAAGTAAGCACACAAAGCATATAGCAATTTAAGGGAAGATAGAAAGAGACAGACAGACATAGATCTGAAAACTGGCAAGTCCTGTATAGGAGAAATATACAAGGCTGGCATCCATAATGCCAACTTGGGTACGTTTAACGGAGGCTGGTTTCAAATCCCCACATCCTGATGACACTGATGTCAATTCTGAGCAGTGGCTTTCACTCTGCCTAGCATACTTCACAAAACCTACTTCACTGAGGGTCACATAAGATGCAGAGAATCATAGAATCACAGAAGTGACCATCTGGGTCATCTAGTAGTCCAACCCCCTGCATTATACAACCCTATTGCTCATCCACTGTAACCTGCCACCCGTTGAAGCTTCACAGAATCAGCCTCTCCGTCAGATGGCTATCTGTTGTTGTTGTTATGTGCGAAGTCGTGTCCGACCCATCGCGACCCCATGGACAATGATCCTCCAGGCCTTCCTGTCCTCCACCATTCCCCGGAGTCCATTTAAGTTTGCACCTACTGCTTCAGTGACTCCATCCAGCCACCTCATTCTCTGTCGTCCCCTTCTTCTTTTGCCCTCGATCGCTCCCAGCATTAGGCTCTTCTCCAGGGAGTCCTTCCTTCTCATGAGGTGGCCAAAGTATTTGAGTTTCATCTTCAGGATCTGGCCTTCTAAAGAGCAGTCAGGGTTGATCTCCTCTAGGACTGACCGGTTTGTTCGCCTTGCAGTCCAAGGGACTCGCAAGAGTCTTCTCCAGCACCAGAGTTCAAAAGCCTCAATTCTTTGTCGCTCGGCCTTCCTTATGGTCCAACTTTCGCAGCCATACATTGCAACTGGGAATACCATAGCCTTGACTAAACGCACTTTTGTTGGCAGGGTGATGTCTCTGCTTTTTAGGATGCTGTCTAGATTTGCCATAGCTTTCCTCCCCAGGAGCAAGCGTCTTTTAATTTCTTTGCTGCAGTCCCCATCTGCAGTGATCTTGGAGCCCAGGAAAATAAAATCTGTCACTATCTCCATTTCTTCCCCATCTATTTGCCATGAATTGAGAGGGCCGGATGCCATGATCTTTGTTTTCTTGATGTTGAGTTTCAAGCCAACTTTTGCACTCTCCTCCTTCACCCGCATCAACAGGCTCTTTAGTTCCTCTTCACTTTCTGCCATTAGAGTGGTATCATCTGCATATCTGAGGTTGTTGATATTTCTCCCTGCAATCTTGATCCCAATTTGTGACTCCTCTAATCCCGCATTTCTCATGATGTGCTCTGCATACAAGTTAAATAGGCAAGGCGACAGTATACAGCCTTGCCGAACTCCTTTCTCAATTTTGAACCAGTCAGTGATTCCATGTTCAGTTCTCACTGTTGCTTCTTGACCTGCATATAAATTTCTCAAGAGACAAATAAGATGCTCTGGTATTCCCATCTCTTTAAGAACTTGCCACAATGTGTTGTGCTCCACACAATCAAAGGCTTTAGCATAGTCAATGAAGCAGAAGTAGACGTTCTTCTGGTACTCCCTAGCTTTCTCCATGATCCAGCGTATGTTGGCAATTTGATCTCTAGTTCCTCTGCCTCTTCGAAATCCTGCCTGTACTTCTGGAAGTTCTCGGTCCACATATTGCTGGAGCCTAGCTTGTAGGATTTTGAGCATAACTTTACTAGCATGAGAAATTAGCGCAATGGTGCGGTAGTTTGAACATTCTTTGGCATTGCCCTTCTTTGGGATTGGAATGTAAACTGACCTTTTCCAATCCTGTGGCCATTGAGTTTTCCAAATTTGCTGGCATATTGAGTGTAGCACTTTTACTGCATCGTCTTTTAAGATTTTGAATAGTTCAACTGGAATGCTGTCACCACCACTAGCTTTATTGTTGCTCAGACTTCCTAAGGCCCATTTGACTTCACATTCCAGGATGTCTGGCTCCAGGTCAGTAACTACCCCACTGTGGTCATCAGGGATGTTAAGCTCGCTCTTGTATAGTTGTTCTGTATAATTTTGCCACCTTTGTTTAATCTCTTCTGCTTCTGTGAGGTCCCTACCATTTTGGTCCCTTATCATACCCAACTTTGCATGAAACGTTCTCTTCATATCTCCAATTTTCTTGAAAAGATCTCTGGTCCTCCCCATTCTATTGTTTTCTTCTATTTGTTTGCACTGTTCATTTAAGAAGGCATTCTTATCTCTTCTAGCTTTTCTCTGAAATTCTGCATTCAATTGGGTGTATCTTTCTCTTTCTCCCTTGCCTTTCACTTCCCTTCTCTCCTTAGCTATTTGTAAAGCTTCCTCAGACAGCCATTTTGATTTATTGCATTTCTTTTTCTTTGGGATGGTTTTAGTTGCTACCTCTTGTACAATGTTGCGAACCTCAGTCCATAGTTCTTCAGGCACTCTGTCTATCAGATCTAATTCCTTAAATCTATTTGTCACCTCTACTGTGTATTCGTCGGGGATATGATTTAGTTCATACCTGAGTGGCCTAGTGCTTTTCCCTACTTTCTTCAATTTAAGCCTAAATTTTGCAACAAGAAGCTCATGATCTGAACCACAATCAGCTCCTGGTCTTGTTTTTATTGACTGGATAGAACTTTTCCATCTTTGGCTGCAGAGCACATAGTCAATCTGATTTCTGTGTTGACCGTCTGGTGATGTCCATGTGTAGAGTCGTCTCTTGGGTTGTTGGAAAAGAGTGTTTGCTATGACCATTGTATTCTCTTGACAAAATTCTACCAGCCTGTGCCCTGCTTCATTTTGTACTCCAAGGCCAAACTTGCCTGTTATCCCGGTTATCTTTTGGCTTCCTACTTTAGCATTCCAATCCCCCATGATGATAAGCACATCATTTTTTGGTGTTGCTTCTAGAAGGTGTTGTAGGGCTTCATAGAACTGATCAACTTCATCCTCTTCAGCAGCAGTGGTTGGGGCATAGACCTGGATCACTGTGATGTTGAATGGTTTGCCTTGGATTCGAACTGAGATCATTCTGTCATTTTGGGGATTGTATCCCAAGACTGCTTTTCCTACTCTCTTATTGATTATGAAGGCTACTCCATTTCTTCTGCGAGATTCTTGTCCACAGTAGTATACCTGATGGTCATCTGAATTAAATTCACCCATTCCTGTCCATTTTAGTTCACTGATTCCTAAAATGTCGATGTTCAGTCTTGACATTTCTTGTTTGACCACGTCCAGCTTACCTTGATTCATGGATCTGACGTTCCAGGTTCCTATGGAATAAAAATCTTTACAGCATCGGACTGTCTTTTCGCCACCAGTTACTTCCACAACTGAGCGTCCTTTCGGCTTTGGCCCAGTCGCTTCATTCATTCTGGCACTACTCGTACTAGCCGTCTGCTCATCCCCAGTAGCATATTGGACACCTTCCGACCTGAGGGGCTCATCTTCCAGCGTCATATCGTTATGCCTATTGGAACTGTCCATAGAGTTTTCATGGCAAAGATACTGGAGTGGTTTGCCATTTCCTTCTCCAGTGGATCACCTTTTGTCAGAGCTCTCAGCTATGACCTGTCCGTCTTGGGTGGCCCTGCACGGTATAGCTCATAGCTTCACTGAACTACGCAAGCCCCCTTGCCACAACAAGGCAGCGATCCTTGAAGGGGGGATGGCTATCTAGCCTCTGTTTAAAAATTTACAAAGATAGAGAACCCACCATCTGCCGAGGAAGCCTATTCCACTGAGAAACCACTCTGTCAGGAACTTCTTCTGGATGTTTAGCCAGAATATCTTTTGAATTAATTTCATCCCATTAGTGCTGGTCCGTCCTTCAGGGGCAAGAGAGAACAACTCCACTCCAAGCTCTACATGGCAGAAGCATCAATGAATCCTCATGGAACACCATGGATCTTACTTCTAGGTAGACATGCACAGAACTGTCGTGCATTTGACGCAAGGTACAAAACGAACATTTTCTTGAGACCAAACATTTGGTAAAGGTAAAGGTAAAGGTATCCCCTGTGCAAGCACCGGGTCATGTCTGACCCTTGGAGTGACGCCCTCTAGCGTTTTCATGGCAGACACAATACGGGGTGGTTTGCCAGTGCCTTCCCTAGTCATTACCGTTTACCCCCCAGCAACATATGGTAGCTTAATGTAAATTAATGTCCTTTAAAGTTGAAGGTGGGCTTACACAGAAAGCTACCCAAAATTTATTTGGCTATTCATTCATTCATGTTATTTTTAAATATGTCAACTATCATACATCCTCTTTCTGCATTTATTACTAATCATCTGACTAGATGGGAAGTCTCAATAGTCATACCATCTGTCCTGGAAGTCTACATTGGTGAGGATGAAAGTCTGTTGTAATTGTTTTTTTTCATAACCTTATAAATATTTAAAGCAGAAAACACATGTTCCCAGAACTGCAGTTATTTTATAGTAATTAAGTTTTAGTACTTGCACATTGATTTACTCTGGTGATCAATTGGAGGGTGGAAGGAGGGGTGGGATACGGCTTCAGAACTTAATATGACTATTTTTCCGCCTAGATAATGTTTGTATTTGAGGGGGAATTTTCATTTATCATACAACAAACAAGAGTTTAATGGCACCTTAAAGGCAGACGGGTTTCTATTTTAGCATAAGCTTTGGTGGACTAGGGCCCAATTCATTTGTAATTATCATCTTTGCAAGTACTTAACATACCAAATGAACCACTGAGGACATTCTGATAGTCAGTGCTTAAAGCTGTCCTAGTAAACGAGGGAAGAAGAGATTGCTAAGGTATAAGCAATTACTCTTCAGATCAATTAAATTCTGCAAACCTGGCCTATAGGGAGTTGACAAATGACTTTGGGAGATGCAGGGTTTGTCACTGAGCCATCTTTCCAACAGATTTTATGGGCAAGATCACAATTTGTTTGCGGTATGTGATACACTACAGTGTTTCCTAACAGGAGATTGCAGATTTTATTTATTTACGTTATTTATAGTCTGCCTTCCACACAGGACTGAAGGTCAATCACCCGTAAGGAGTCAGTACAATCAACAAAATGGGACATTCGAAGATGAATGCACTCAGAGATTAGAAGTCTAGAACCATCGGAAAGAAACAGAAGCACAGCATAAGTATGAACAGAAATTACATAATGGAATCCTAATTACAATATGCTATAGACCAGTGGTCCCCAACCCCCGGTCCGGAGACCAGTACCGGTCTGTAGATCAGTTGCTACCGGTCCGTAACTCCTTCTTGTCCTCCTCCCCAGCTGCTGCCTCAGGGGCTGCCCTGCCACTCTGCTGCTGGCTCACTTTTGGTGCTCTCCAGCAGCTGCCATGGCTGAGGCTCCCCCTCGCCGTGGCACTGCATGGCACTGCGCAGCTGCTGCTGGCAGCGCTCCCCAGTGGGCGGCGGGAAAGCAGGTGGATCAGGGGTTCAGGTGGCAGCGACATCCCTTGGCAAAAGACTACCCTTCCCCGGGCTTCAGTAAAATTGTCAGACATTGACCAGTGATAAAAAGGTGGGGGACCACTGCTATAGACCGTTTACGCAGGGGGAACTTCACTGCCCCAGCAACCATGCAGGAGCACAAATCAGTGGCTGATGAGGTGTACTGGGCCAAATGCTCCCCCGTGTGGGTGCAGGAAGAGGTGGGCCAACCTGCCACAACTAAAACCCCAGCCTGCAGTCTGGCATGAAACGTCCTGACCACAAGTCCCCATCACTTGTCTAAGTCAGTTTGTGAATTGTTTTATACTGTGCGGCCTTATTACTTCTGCAGCCATGTGGAATAGTACAGTTTTGCACAGGGAGCAGGGTAGTAACCTGAATAAGCGGGGCCAAGAGAGTCATAAAAAGAATTCAAGTGACAAATCTGAGAAATGATAGATGGATGGCTGGATGGCTGGATAGATAGATATTTTCATTCCAGCCTTTGTATATTACTAAGAACACTTCTTTATTAATTAAAATGTTTATACACTACCTTTTGTCTTGCGGAGTAGACCAGGGGGCACGTGGGGGCAGATGTCAACAATTGTGTGATGTCATTTCCAGGAAAAGCCCAGAAGTAATTGTGTGACTCTCTAGGAATCACTGGGAACAGCACAGAGTTTGGGGAAATTCCTAGAGATGAGACGTCCCACCATCAGCCGGACAGCCAGTTACTTTGCACCTCTGAAAAGCTAGCCTTAGTACAGAGTCAAGACTCAGGTCAAATGCTGCTGTGAGGAGGAAAAAAGGGCCCAAGTAGTATGCCTCCACCGTATTATAGCAGTTCTTCCGATCTACTATGAAAAGGGACGAGATTTCTCTACTCTTCTTCAACCTTCTTATACAAACCCCGCAGGGTGAGAAAATATGCTGGTGCTATAGGTGTCGGTTAAGTGTCTAGACCAGGGGTAGTCAAAACTGCGGCCCTCCAGATGTCCATGGACTACAATTCCCATGAGCCCCTGCCAGCGTTCACTGGCAGAGGCTCATGGGAATTGTAGTCCATGGACATCTGGAGGGCCGCAGTTTGACTACCCCTGGTCTAGAACCAACAGCAAAGGTATTGACTTTTTTTTTTAAAGCAACACAAATAAACAAAGTTAATTAAGAAGGATCCCTTGACCTCCCTGAAGCCCCTGAAAAAAAGGCATGAATTTAGAAGAAGAAGAAGAAGAGTTGGTTCTTATATGCCGCTTTTCCCTACCCGAAGGAGGCTCAAAGCGGCTTACAGTCACCTTCCCATTCCTCTCCCCACAACAGACACCCTGTGAGGTGGGTGAGGCTGAGAGAGCCCTGATATCACTGTCCGGTCAGAACAATTTTATCAGTGCCGTGGCGAGCCCAAGGCCACCCAGCTGGCTGCATGTGGGGGAGCGCAGAATCGAACCTGGCATGCCAGATTAGAAGTCCACACTCCTAACCACTACACCAAACTGGCTCTGAATCTGAAATGAAACGACTCCATGAATTGCCACAGTTTAGTGCTTCTCTACATTGGTTTTGCTTCCATCAGCACAAAACTCACTAAAGTAAGAAAGAAAATCTCTGACTTTAGCCACTGAAAAGAATGGCTTACAGCCAAAGACAACACGACGTTTGCACAGATTGGATTGAAAAGGTTTGTAAACCAGCAAGGCCAGTGACGATTTAGGGTCTGTCTTCATAAACTGAGGTCAGTCCAGAACCAGTTCAGGTTCACTCGAATGCTAGCGGACTGGAACTCTTCAACCCACATCTTTGTCCAGCTTCCTGCCCCCCTCAAACTTCCTGCCCCCCCCATAAAACCAGGAGTGGTGTTACAACAGTTAAATATCCAGGTAAGGCCTAGACCAGGGGTAGTCAAACTGCGGCCCTCCAGATGTCCATGGACCACAATTCCCAGAAGCCCCTGCCAGCGCTGGCAGGGGCTTCTGGGAATTGTGGTCCATGGACATCTGGAGGGCCGCAGTTTGACTACCCCTGGCCTAGACTCTCCCTGGTGAACCTCTCTCCCCTTCTCAAAGGAGTTTCATTGTTATTTCAGAGAGTGATTACAGAATGTCAGTGGAGTGAATCCTAATCCAAGCTGTACTCGTGAGCATTCAAAAAGATTCTTTCCCACTCACCCTGAAAAACACTTGCAAGGGAACCTCAAAAGTGGAGGTAGAAACTGAAGCAAATCCAGGTGAGTTTGCCCAGTCTGCACATAACTTCAGAAATATGCCACAAGACTTCAGAAATACAGGTTTTGGTACACCCCCCCCCCCCCCATGACTAGAATAAGATTTTGTTTTTATATGAAAAAGACCGTGAATTTTTGGACAATACACCTGCACAACAGACAATTTTCAGGTTTAGAAAGGTCAATATCAAAGGGTTTTTTATTGTTTAGCCTGGGAGGGGGACAATATCTTTGAGCCTCAACATTTTCCTGTTCTGTTGAATAGGAAAATGGTCCTTCATGAATATACGCTGAAGATGATAAACTGAAGGCACAGAATCACTATGTTGGAAAGGATACTCCTACCCCCTGCATAATGCAGTGCCTTACGATAACAACAGACGGGACATGAAACACATTCAGCAGTTTTGGTTGGACTAGTAGGATTTTTCACACTGAACAAATTTGGAGCTGTTGGGGCATCTAATTACTGCTTCAAACAATGGCTATGCCTGGAACTTTTCAGCATTTCCAGTCTGAAATGTGTTTTGTATTCGATGTTAATTAACTTTTTAGATGAATACAGTCAACATTTCACTACCATGCCTGGCGTTCAATTACATCAGTTCAGACTTCTAATTCCGCTTTTCAATTCAGTTCCTGAGGCACAGGGAATTAAACCCCACAAATTCCATGCCTAGCAAAGAATGTTCCAAATAAAAAAAGTCCCAGAAAAGTCTCACCTTTCCCCACTCTCTGCTAACCACATGAGGACCCTTCCTTCAGGTTAAGTTCCCGGGTCTTTCAGAAGGGGAAGGTGGGGGAGTGGGCCTGTGCCTAATCCCTTTGTTTCTTTCAACCTCCTCTTTTGGGTAAATCCAGAGTGTACTCATCATTATACAGGACTAGTTCTGCTGTTGGTATACACTACAGTAGCGACCCCCAACCTGTGGGCCGCAGACCACATGTGGTCCGTCGACTAATTGGAGGTGGGCCACGAAGGACGCCTTCTCTCCCCCCCCCCCCGGCCCTTTACAACACACTTCGGGGGTCATTGTCTCCCATCGCTCCCAGATGGGACTATCTCGTTGCAGAGAAACAAGCTCAGGGTTCCCATTGATTTGTCATTGTCATGAGTTAAAATTTCCATGAAAATAAAATGTTCCTTATGTTCATTGTTGTGGCGTGTCTGTATCTTATTTTGAAGGGATGTTTAAACATTACCATAGCGATCAGAGAGTGTTAGGGCAGTGGTTGAGAGTAGAGGAGTAAACTACCCCCCCCCCACCGGGCCTCAGTAAAATTGTCAAGCGTTGAGTGGCCCCTGTTGATAAAAAGGTTGGGGACCACTGCACTACAGCAGTGGTCCACAACCTTTTTATCACCAGGGACCACTCAACGCCGGGGACCACTCAATGCCTTTTACTGAGGCCTGGTGGGGGGGTAGTTTATTCCTCTACTCTCAACCACTGCCCTAACGCTCTCTGATCGCTATGGTAATGTTTAAACATCCCTTCAAAATACGATACAGACACACCACAACAATGAAGTGTGTTGTAAAGGGCCAGGGGGGATGAAGTAAAGGGCCGGGGGGAGAAGGTGTCCTTCGGGGCCCACCTCCAATTAGTCGAAGGACCACATGTGGTCTGCGGCCCACAGGTTGGGGATCGCTACACTACAGGACCAGTTGGTGTGCCCAGTTGTAGAGGATTTATCTGCCGATAGGTTATGCTTTTGAATTAGGATATAAAACTGCTACATTGAGGGCATGCCGGTGCCTGCATAACAGTGGGGCTAATCCTTGCTTATGCACGACACTGGCACCATCTGGGCCCCCTCCCAGCCCTGGCCAGCTTTAGGGTCTCTGATGGCCAACGGCAAGGGAACACTGATGTTTTCGCATTCCCTTTCTTGCCACGGTGAACATCAGAGGCCTGGCCATGCCAGATCCATGCCTGTATGCCCAGCTTCCCCTCCCCACCTACGGTGTCCCTGCAAGGACACAAAACATGGTGCTGTGGAAAGCCCCAGAAAGGTCTCACCTATCCCCCATGATGGTGAGATAGCAGCATGCAGCATCCTGCAGTGGGACCCCCACACCTCGTCCCCCCTGCGGCTGCTGTGAGGCACAGTGGAACCATCCAGCCCCGGAGTTGTGCATGCGCACAACTGGGGGATTTTGTCCCCCGTGCATACACAGAAAGTGGCGTGCCATTTTCTGCCTGCCACGAGAAACCGCCATCGGACTGGTGCCACTGTGCAGAATGGGTCATTGAGAAGCTATGGGTAAAGATCAGCATGGCTTGTGATATTAATTTGGCAATGTATTCAGTGTGAATTTGTGTGTTGTGTGTGTATCTATATCTAACTAGGGAGGTTGTCAAATTGTTTTTTAAACTGCTTTCAATGATTTATTTATTATTTATTGTCAAATATGTCGATAACTTTTGTGAGTTATCCTGTGCCAAACAGGGAAGGATGGCATATAAAAATTAAAATTATTTATCTGTCTGTCTGTCTGTCTGTCTGTCTGTCTGTCTGTCTGTCTGTCCATCGATCCATGTGAGTAGGGATGTTGTATTTTATTTCAAGTTTTTTTTCTTTTTCAATGAAGTTCCTTTACAAAATGTCTATTACCTACACATTCCTAAGATTCCTATACAGTGACAGCAGCCATGGAAACAGTTCAGAATCAACTGCTGCTGGCATTTCCAGGGTTTACACTAATACCTTGCAAAAAAAAAAAGAGACCACAATGCTTTGGTGGTCAGACATCCTGTGTGTGTGGGTCAACCCCCCCCCCCCCCGTGTAATTATTTACACAGACCTATCAATGTGGATTCTCCACTATGCAAACAAGGAGCAAAGACTCCAAATAAGTTTACAGTTTAAGCAAATTGCATAGCATTTAATATTTCTTCTCAAGACACACAAAACATGCGAGTCGAAGCATGATTTCGTATTCTTCATTTCTCTGTACTGAACACCAGTGACCCACGAAGAAATCTCTTTGGAGGCTAAGGAACCGGAACGGAAAGTGTGCAGCCGTATCTGCACTGCTGGAATAACGTAATTGAAAGTTGTATTTTAAACTGGGTTTTCATGAATGAGCACATCCAGGCAGTAAGCCAAGATCAGCGTCCTTGTTTGTAATGGTTACATGCCCAGGACCCTTAAACGCTTAGAACAGAAAGGGACTACTGTGCAATTCTACATGGATTCAGGAAAACAAGGACACAGACGTACACTACGTAGATCGTAAGAAAGATCTGCACATCCACATGACATGGAGAACTCTTTAAAATGGTATTAAATGCAAGGATGGCCAACTGGTAGTCCATGAGCTGGATCCCCCCCCCATTTTTTTTTCCTGGTACCTGTTGAGTAGAGCTGCTAAGCTCCCCATGACAGATGAAAAACCATGCAGTCTCATGTACTTACCAGAGGTTGTTACTGGAACTAACGACGCATAGCTCTAGGAATCACCGGAAACTTTATGGCTGTAGCATAGAGTATCCAGTGATTTCATGAGCCTCTTGTGGCGCAGAACAGTAAGGCAGCAGAAATGCTGTCTGAACCTCTGTCTGAATCCCAGCAGCCGGCTCAAGGTTGACTCAGCCTTCCATCCTTCCGAGGTCGGTAAAATGAGTACCCAGCTTGCTGGGGGGTAAACGGTAATGACTGGGGAAGGCACTGGCAAACCACCCCGTATTGAGTCTGCCAAGAAAACGCTAGAGGGCGTCACCCCAAGGGTCAGACATGACCCGGTGCTTGCACGGGGGATACCTTTACCTTTATCCAGTGATTTCTGCGGCTGCCATTTATAATTTCGAGTGAGAACTTCCAGTAAGTACACAAGTGCCTTTTTTAAAGGTTTCCTCTCATGATGCTGTACCTCCCTCACACACATCCCATTGGTAGCATGTTTGCCCCACCCACATCTTAAACTAAGTAGATGGAGTATAGTGACAGTAATAAGCAAAAGTGAATAGTTTTAAATGATAAAAACTAAATAATCTCACACTTGAAGAAGAGTCGTTTTTTTACCCCGCTTTTAACTGCCTGAAGGAATCTCAAAGCGGCTTACAATCACCTTCCCGTCCCCTCTCCACAACAAAACATCCTGTGAGATAGGTGGGACTGAGAGACCTGTGACAGGACTGCTCTGTGAGAACAGTACTATCAGGGCTGTGATGAGCCCAAGGTCTCCCAGCTGGCTGCATGCAGAGGAGTGGGAAACAAACCTGGGTCACCAGATTAGAAGCAGCTGCTCTTAACCACTGCACTACCTTTCCGTGGATTTTGAATGTAGTATATCCATATGTTTTTGTAACAAATCACATTTCAGGTCGCTGAGCTACTTTCTGAGGGGGAGAAATACACTCACAAATACAGAAAGTGGCCAACTCTAATCAACATTTATGCTTGTGAAATACCCGGCTCATCCTAAAATATCTACATACTAATAGCAATGTGTGGCCTCCCATCTGCGGATATGTAAATCCACAGATCAGGGCCCACATCAGCGCAAAACAAATTTTTCAACGGTGGGGACTCCCCAGGTTGGAAAAAAAAAATCTGAAATCAACATTAAAATATATTAAAAGGTAAAGGTATCCCCTGTGCAAGCACTGAGTCATGTCTGACCCTTGGGATGATGCCCTCTAGCGTTTTCATGGCAGACTCAATACGGGGTGGTTTGCCAATGCCTTCCCCAGTCATTACCGTTTACCCCCCAGCAAGCTGGGAACTCATTTTACCGACCTCGGAAGGATGGAAGGCTGAGTCAACCTTGAGCCGGCTGCTGGGATCGAACTCCCAGCCTCATGGGCAAAGCTTTCAGACTGCATGTCTGCTGCCTTATCACACTGCGCCACAACTTAAAATATATACAGAGGGTTAAATCCCTTCAAATGCATTTTTTCCTCTGTACACACAGACAAGGTTCTTACTAGATCAGAACAATGCCACTCCAGTCCAGTCCAGCACCAGCTTCAGAGTCAAAGGATACCAGAGCCAAAGGATACTTGGGCCTGTGGCAGAGTAGGACATTGGCAACCATGCCTCCTGCAGCAGCCCATTATGTAGCCATAATGCTGAGTTGAAATCCTAAAGGTGCCCACAGGCTCATAAAGGTTGGGGACCCCTATTTTAGGGCTACGTCTTTACTCTTGCCAAGAAGAGAAGCTGAAACTTTATGCTAGCCTTGCCCAAATTCGTACAGAATACTGGATTAACAGGATATCGTTAAATCCCCGTGTCAGTGTTTTGGGGAAAAAAACCCGAAAGCCTTTGTTAAATAAATACCTGCAGCAGGAGGACGTGCTCATCATGGGGAAAGAAATTAAGTTTAAATTATGTGACTCAAGGAACAAATTACTTTAATAAATGAGAGCGAGCTAGTGACTTCGCAATTTGCAGCCCCATTCAGCCTGCACTTTGGCTGAACCCAACGGAGCAAAATTATCTCTCGCACTCCCACAGATAAAGCACATCCAGACAAAAAGCACCCAGCTGCGCTATTGCTGTGCTCCCTTTTAATGACAGACATCCAAGGTGCGCTGTTGGCTGCTTAGATTTATCTCTCGCCAGCACACTTTGAAATTTACACAGCTTATAAAACGAGTTCCAGAGCAATAACAAAAAGGAGATCTATTAATGCCGCATGGCCTACAATCTATCCCAGGGGTAGTCAAACTGCGGCCCTCCAGATGTCCATGGACTACAATTCCCATGAGCCCCTGCCAGCGAATGCTGGCAGAGGCTCATGGGAAATGTAGTCCATGGACATCTGGAGGGCCGCAGCTTGACTACCCCTGATCTATACCATTTGTAGCGCCTTTGATGGCAGGAGGTGTCAATCTACCTTGTTATGCTAATGTGTACCTTAAGGCAGGGTAGTCAACCTGTGGTCCTCCAGATGTCCATGGACTACAGTTCCTATGAGCCCCTGCCAACGTTTGTTGGCAGGGGCTCATGGGAATTGTAATCCATGGACATCTGGAGGACCACAGGTTGACTACCTCTGCCTTAAGGAACACTTCCCTGAAAGATTATCAAAGATCTCTGCTCTGGTATCTGATGCGGTGCTTGCTTTGTGGCTAATTAATTGTGGACCTCAGTGTTGGGGAGGGAAGGTTGATCAGAGGTTTCTAGCTTACATCTCTACTAGAAATGTATCTCAGAAATTCTTCAGGATGAAAGGACTGACCACTAACAGGAATGTTAAGATCTGGTGATGAGTCACTCATGCTTACCCAGCCTAGATTAGCCTTTGTGGCATAACACAGGAGGGCAGGTAGAAAAGGCCTTTGGAAGCATTTGCGGCTTGGTCAGCAGTGACATATGCCTCTTCTCAATCGGTTCAATAAAATCAGAGTCCCGTAGCCCCTTTAAGACCAACAAAGATTTATTCAAGGCGTGAGCCTTGAATAAATCTTTGTTGGTCTTAAAGGGGCGACTGGACTCTGATTTTATTGCGCTACTTCAGACCAACATGGCTACCCATTTGAATCGATCCTCTTAACGTCACTTAAGATGTGCCTCCCAAGCCCCGCTCCCTTAACTCCCGCCTGCAAGGGTGTGGCATGTGGCCAAGAAAAATGGTACTCTGAGGAACAATGTGAGTGGGGTCTGCAGTGGGAAGGGAAAACCGCCAATCTGGTCGGACTCCAACCCAGGATAAATGAATAAGGAAACAGTCACCTCAAGATGACCATAGGCTTAATTGGGTTTATGTTTATAAGCCGTCTTGAGTCCTTGGAAAAAAGCAGGATATAAGGTTAATTAGACAGACAGACAGACAGACAGATATAAAGAATTAGACAAATTCATGGAGGAGAGGCTTCTCAAAGGTTATTGGCCATTACAGTTAGATTTCTGAACACCAGCTTCTGGGGAGCAAACAACTTGCTTGCTATCTGTCTGTCTGCCTGGTTGTCGTTATTGTTGTTGTTATTGTTGTTGTTGTTATTATTGTTGTTGTTGTTATTATATAGTTGCCTTTATTGACTGCCACTCCTGGGTCCTGCCAGCTTGTGGTGGTTTACAAAAAAATTATAAAACCATACAAAATACAGTTACAAAACTATACAACATTATAACTGGTGGCAAAACCCTTTCTAAAAACCTTCCCTCCCTTCCTTCCCATACCCAACTGCAGCACATACAGGTCACGCCGCCACCTCGGGAGGGGTATATGAAACTCCTGCCCAGATAACCAGCACATTGGGCCTATACAGGGCCTATAGAGGGAGGGACTCGATCTTCCTAGACTGGCCTCACCCAAATGCCTGGCAGAAGAACTCCATCTTGCAGGCCCTGCGGAAATTTGACAGCTCCATCATGCCCTTGTTGAGGTTCTTATTCTGGGCTGACCACTCTTGGGGAATAAAGATGCTGGACTCGATGGATCCTTGAATTCAACGTGGCTCTTCTACTCCTAGCACTTTCCCTTCTCTCTTCTCTTACTGTTGACAGCAGATCTGGAAATGGAGGGATCAGACTGGAGGCCACAAAGGGTCTGGAGCTGCTTTCCTTTCAGTGCCCTCCTCCCCTGACATCAGAGTTGACAGGGCTGATAACCTGCTATGAGCAGGCGGTTCAAGATTGGCCCGCCCTATTTAATGGCCCCCCAAAAATGAGCCAATTGCCAAATTCATGCTCTGTGTATTTTGTATCGACTTGGGAAGATACAGGAGGAACGTGTATATATACCTTCAGAACACAGGAAGTGGATCCCATGACATGTAGGAGTATGTGTGAATGGAATAATTAAATGGGCAGAGACCAACTATGCAGGTCTTTCTCACCTTCATCCACACATTCCCTGCTGCTGGGTGTTGGAGTTAAAGCGACCAGAAATCTGGGGCCACAAGGCGGGACGCTGTGCCGTGGTGGCAGCGGCAGGTGGGCCCTCCCTCCCTGACTGGCCTCAAGAAGGGCAGCAGTGGCCCGGGAACAGCCCGGCGGACGGGTCCAGGAAGAGGCAGGAAGGCACGAGGAAAGGGCCGCCTGAGCAGGCGGCAGCAGAGCCGGCCGGGAAGCCCCGCCCTGGAGCCCAGGCACCTGCACGGGGACCTCCTGAGCCCGGGATGCTTGCTGGGCTGCCGCGCATCGCACAGCCCCCCCCAAATAAAAAACATTATTTAAAAAAAATTGGAGAACTCTGCAGGACATTTAGAAAATGCCGGACTGTCCAGCCAAAGGCGGGACTTCTGGCCACCTTATGTTAAACGGCTGGGAAAGGCCCATAGAATTGGGGCCACCACTGTGTGGTCTATTTCACATGTGCTCCCTTGAAACGTTATCCATTCACACAGGAGAAGAATGAAGTGGCAGGGTAGAACAGATTGCATCCTTTCTGATTGTGGGTGGACAGTGACATTTGGGAATGTGCCCCAATGTGAAAACTCCCTGCAGTGTTAGAAACCCTGCACAGAGAACAAAGAGAGAAAACGCATTCCCCGCTATATTAAGTTTCGATTTACATGGAGTGTCCAGATCCCTTATTCCAGTGGTTCTCAACCTTGGGGTCCCAACCCCAATTAGGGTCGCCTGGCCCCTTCCACGGGGTCGCCAGGTTGGTGGTGGCCATGGTACTGGCTGCCTCCAGACTGATGTGCGCATGTGCGCATTGCACCCACCGCAGTTGGGGTCGCGGCATTATGGCGGTTGAGAACTGCTGCCTTATTCTGAAGCAGTTCCGTTACCAGACTCCCTTGCGCCATATTTCAGAGACGACAACTTCCAGAGTGCCTAAGGCAAGACTTGACCTACAACATGCCCATGATTCACTCTCTCTGCATCCAAAAATATATTCCCTCATGAAAATGAACCAGCCCAACTGTTTCACCAGAGTCTGTTTGGATTGTTTCACGCCAAAACTCCATGTCTGTTCAAACAGAATCCCTCTTGCCCAGGAACAGCTTTTAAGTAATTTATTCTGAAGGAGGTACGGCCAAACAAAGGTATCGAATGACAGGAGCATACCTGGCTGACTCTCCAGCTGGACTCCGGGATAAATTAGTCAGTCAGTTCCTACTCAAGCTCTGAGAGAAAAAAGCAGTCCAAAAACTAACTCCCTCATGGAATTAGAAACAAGGCTCATTCTTGTTCCCACAGAGTCACCAGCAGCTCTGCTGTGGATTGAGAACAGATGCGCCTTGTGGCGGTTATCAGATGTTTTCATCTGCTGCAACCCAGGAAGAACAATCAATACAAATAATGCCAATTTGGAAGGCCATTAAGCACAGGACTGATCTTCTCCAGTCCCCACTTTCCCCTCCACCGCCATCACTCCAATGCAACCAGCACAGGAGGCCGATCAGTTTGTCTGGGCCAAATGGTTCTTACTGATGGTGCAATTTTATGTCACATGAGTAGGCGTGTAAAAGGCTGTCAAACGGCAGTTGACTTAGGGGGACCCCAGCAAGGGGCATTTAAGACAAGTGAGAAGTAGAGGTGGTTTGGCATTGCCTTTCTCCACAGAGACTTCCTTGGTGGTCTCACGTCCAAATACCAATCTTGATTATTGTTGTTTTTGTTACTACTACCACTACTACCACTACTACTACTACTACTACTACTACTACATTTTTGTAGCATTCCCTTCCCAAGAGGCTCAAAGTGGGTAACAACCAAAAATATTCAAAGTAATTTAATTTACATAATAAAATAATTTTAATCCGCTCCTGCGGAGCAGATTAAATAAAGGAGTAAGGGCAAGTTGGGAGGAGTTAGGGCGGGCTCTGCCCGGGATAAAAACTCGGAGGGGCAAATCAGGAGCCGCGATGCAAAATCAGGAGCCTCCTTGGCCACCATAGACTGTGCGTCGATGCAGGGAAAGGAGCAGGGATGCCGCGTCTTTGACGCGGCGGCCCTGCTCCTTTCCAGCCGCACACCCTCCCAACTGGCCCGGAAAGGAGCAGGTACGCGGGGGCCGCACTGCGTTCTCCCGGCCACTGGAGCAGCCTTGCCACATCGCAGACGCAGCGAGGCCGCTCCTGTGGCCGGGAGAAGGCTGAAGATCGCTGGCGGTGCACCGCCTTCTCCCGGCCGCTGGAGCAGCCTTGCCACGTCCTAGTGCCCATTTTATGCCTGGCTAAAATGGGCTTTGTTTCTAGTTACTATATAAACGTATATAGCATGGTGTAGTGGTTAGGAGCACCGACTTCTAATCTGGAGAGCCGGGTTTGATTCCCTGCTCCTCCTCCACATGCAGCCAGCTGGGTGGCCTTGGGCTGGCCACAGCACTGATTTATCAGGGCTTTCTCAGCCTCACCTACCTCACAAGGGGGTCTGTTGTGGGGAGAGGAAAGGGAAGGCGACTGTAAGCCGCTTTGAGACTCCTTCTGGTAGAGAAAAACGGCATAGAAGAACCAACTCTTATTCTTCATTAGTATCAGGGCTCTCTCAGCCCCCCCTCCATCACAGGGTGTTTGTTGTGGGGAGTGTTGGCATTCCACCAGGCTGAGGTCAGGGATGATAAGGCCAGTTTTACTTCTTTACTGCACCTTTAAGGCAAGTTCACAGAGTATCTTCTGGGCAGGCACACCTGGGAACTGAGCATGAGCCGGCCTACCATCAGAGAGATTTTATAGGCAAGAGCCTCAAGGGGAGCACTGTGTACTAGAGCAAAACCCTGTTTCCGCCCAGGGACCATGAGATCCGACGCAGCGGTGCCCCTACCCACAATATGTCTAGAGTGACTGAAGCATGCCATATGCAACGGGGGCAGGAGGGAGAGTATGTGGTCTACACAGGAGATACTAAATCAGGGGTAGTCAAACTGTGGCCCTCCAGATGTCCAGCAAACGCCGGCAGGGACTCATGGGAATTGTAGTCCATGGACATCTGGAGGGCCGCAGTTTGACTACCCCTGTACTAAATAAACAGTAGTTACAACTGAGTGCAACTTTGTTTTCATCATCAATTTTCTCTGCCTTCTTATATGGATCCTAGCAATCTACTCACTAGGAGGTGAGGCATGCTCTCTTGACTTGAATAACAAATGAAGTACTACCTTGCCCATTTGATCTTCTTTAGGATGCTTAGGGCTGATCCTGCGTAGAGCAGGGGGTTGGACTAGATGGCCTGTATGGCCCCTTCCAACTCTATGATTCTATGATTCTCTCGCCTGAAGATCCAGAACATAAGTGACATACAAAGGTGTAAGATCCAGAACATAAGTGACATACAAAGGTGTCAGCTGATGAGCAGGTGGTAACTCTTCTCTCCATACTGCCATTAATGGCACTCCATCCAGGGATGCTGATGATGAATGGGCTTGCTGAATGGGCATGAATGCTGAAATAGTAATTTGGCCAGCCTATAATACTCCCTGATAAACGTGACAATCCAACAAGACAAGTTTTGAGATGATGTTCTCCTACCTTTCCTAGGGCCATTAGAACAAACAGAGCCCTATCGTTGTGGAATTCTAGGGATCTTTTAAGACAAAACAACAATGGTCTTCTAATATCCAAGAAGTGTAACGAATGCTCAGCGTCTGAACTTGGTGAAGGGAAAAACACAGGCAAAATAATATCCTGGGATAAATGGAACCTGGACACTATATTACTAAAGATCTTAAGGCTAGGGCAAAGGATGACCCTCTCTGGAAAAAAGACCAAAGTTCTATTTGAAGGGTCGCTAATTCAATCACTCTTCTGGCTGAAATAACAGCCACATGAAAACACACTTTCGTAGACAGGTCTGCCAAGGAACATGTAGACAGGCGTTCAAAGGGTTTTGACATTAACTGAGCTAACACAACCGATAAGGACCATTAGGGCAATAACGGGTCCCCGGACTGGTATAGATTATATAGCCCCTTAAGAAATATTTTGGATATAGATGGTGGGAGAAGACGGATACCCCTTATCCTTGCGATAACAAGAGATAGAAGTCAGATGAACCTTTATAGAAAAAAAATGCTACCCACTTAGTTTTCAGGTGTAATATCCAAATACGCACTGCAATGGGGCATTACCTGGTGCTCCCACCCTTTCATTACACAAGGGAAAAAACTGCTTTCACTTATATGCAAAGGATTTCCCTATGCAATATGTGAGATTGGAGGAAGACATCATTAACTTCCTGCAAGAGTATCAGGTCTCTGTCTAAGGCCTCCAAATCATCAGGCTGAAGTAACTTAGATTGCGATGAAGTATCTGGTTGATGCTCATTAGATCTGGGTGATCTGGAAGGGGAACAAATTGTTCCCAGGATATATCCATAAGGCAGTGGTCCTCAACCTTCCTAATGCCGCGACCCTTTAATACAGTTCCTCATGTTGTGATGACCCCCAACCATAAAATGATGCCAGGGTTCTTTCACAGAAATTAAACCGAAACTGACCAATGGCGTGAGGATCCATTGTTCATGATTGTATATAAATTGGTTATAAATTGTATATAAATTGGCGGGCACCTTCAGGAAGAGTGGCAACATTGGTGGTGACCCCCCCGCCCGCCAAGATGCTCACCCTGACGCGACCCCCGTGAAAGGGGTCCTGACCCCCAGGTTGAGAACCAGATTTAGCATCGTCAAAAGGGGACTAGTGGGATCATGTTCAATCGCTCTTTCCTGGCCTTCTCTATGTACCTGAGGGGCCGCCTATCTGATTACATCCCTCGGAGTGCCCTTCCATCAGTCAACACAAATGGATTAGTAGTCCCCGGCCCTAAAGAAATACCTTTGGCCTCAACCAGAGCCAGGGCCTTTTCAGTCCTGGCTCCTGCTGGGTGGAATCACCTCTCTGGCACGATCCAGCCCTGCTGGAACTCGAGCAGTTCTGCAGGGCCTGAAAGACAGAGCTCTTCCGCCAAGCTTACGGTTGAGGCCAGCAACAATGACATCTTATCAGGGCCTCCCCCCCATTCCTCCTCCCCCCTCCTTATGGCGCTAGTGGTTTTAATTTTTTTAAAATTATACTCATTTAATTTTATTTTAAATCCTACTGACTAAATCCTACTGCAATGACATGTTTTTGGCTTTTATCGACTACCAGGGAAGACTCTGCAGAGGGAGACCATGGCAAACCACCTCTGTTTCGCAGGGACTTCGCATGAGCAGGCCGGCCAACAAATAGGTTTATAGTTAAGAGCAGAGGTAGTCAAACTACGGCCCTCTAGATGTCCATGGACTACAATTCCCAGAAGCCCCCTGCCAGCATCTGGACATCTGGAGGACCACAGGTTGACTACCCCTGGGCTAAGATTTAGATGAGTGATTTTATTTTGTTCTTTTTTTAAGAAGAGTACTCTGATTGATGCGGACACCTCAGAAACGGGCAGCCATATCCGTTTACGTAAGGAATAAATAACCGTTCACCGTCTTGGTACTTCTTTTTGTTAGCTAATGAAAAATGACAGTAAGCACCGACTTGTCTGCAACGAATCGTCTAGACCTCTGCAGGGCGGGTTCGGCATCAGCCATGTATCTTACACGAGGGAAAACGAGCACCACATGTAACCCTGTTATTTTTTACTTTCGGGAGATTAATAACTACGGCATCCTGTGGCTTTTCTTCAACCTCTGTAGGGCTTCATTGGGCTTTCTAAGTTTAGAAAGGCTAGTACTAAGGAGCCCTGGGACAATTAAAATCATTCATTTCTTTCGAGGACTGTCAATCATAGAATCATAGAATCATAGAGTTGGAAGGGGCCATACAGGCCATCTAGTCCAACCCCCTGCTCAACGCAGGATTAGCCCTAAGCATCCTAAAGGATTAGCCCTAAGCATCCTAAAGTCAAGTCGTCCCCCCCCCCCGGCTAATCACGACTGGGGGTTCCCCACCCTAAGTTCTAGTTGCTGCTCCAAGCACATGAGTTTCTTATAAAGGCCAACTGACTCAAAACATCTACAGGTCCCCCCCCCCCCGACTGAGAAGTCGAACCTACCAAGGGCTTGTCAGTTGCTTGTTGAAATGTTGTTCTAATCTAGCTGATATGTATTGTTATTTGTTATATTGATATCTGCTATATTGTTATTGTTATATTGATATTGTTCTCTGTAAATGTTCTATGTGTTTTATGTAAACCGCCCAGAACCGTAGGGAAATGGTGGTAGAATCATAGAATCATAGAGTTGGATGGGGCCATTTAGGCCATCTAGTCCAACCCCCTGCTCTACGCAGGATCAGGTATAAAAATCTAAATGAATAAATAAACAAGCACAATAACTATAGGGCATTTTTCCTTCAATAAAGCAATCAAAACGCCTCCCACAAATTAAAATCATGGGGCTGGATCCCGCAGACCATTTCTGTGTGCACAACAATCCGTCTACGCTGTTGGCCTGCGCTCAATGAAAGAGATCGCATCCTTCCCCCACACATACACACTATCTTTTGCGCAAGACTACAGCACAAGGTATTTCTTCTGATACAGCCTGCAATGCAAATAAATGAAAACCACGTGAGCCATCTGTTGTACGTTTCGTTGCTCCATGTGCACATCGTTATTTCATTAAAAGGGCGTTCTGTCCCCCCAGGCCTTGCGCTACTGCTTGTGTGAGCGGAACTCGGCCATGTACATTTCCCCTTCTGATCATGCATTGCTGGAACCAACCCCACAGTGGCATGCCCGGATACAAACTTCTGTGAAGAGAGGGAGTATGTAAACGCCAGTTTTACCGCTTTCCCTTTCTGCTGTGAGGCCCCCCTTTCCAAAGACAATGCTGAGGATTGGAAGAACTTGCGTAGCATACCCTGGGTCATGGTAGACTGTTGCACAAAGAGGGGGTTGGCCAACTTGTGTGCGCATATCAAGCTCTCGGGCAGTGGTTCTCAACCTTCCTAATGCCGCGACCTTTAAATAGTTTCTCATGTTCTGGTGACCCCCAACCATAAAATGATGCAAGGGTTCTTTCACAGAAATTAAACCAAAACTGACCAATGGCGTGAAGATCCATTGTTCATGATTGTCTAGGAATTGTTTTTTTTTTCCCTGGGGTTTCTCAGTTCAGCTCTGCCTCTTGTCCCACCATGCCGATCTCGCCCTTTTCCGCTGCTCCAGACAGACGAAATCTTTATCTCAATCTACTCCACAAGGCTGTGTCGATGGTGCCCCCCGACCCAAGCTGCTTGCCCTGCCGCAGCCCCTGAGAAAGGGTTGTTCGACCCCAAAAGGGGTCCCGACCCCCAGGATGAGAACCACTGCTCTAGGGGATAGCAAATGATCATGCATTACAAGCATGTGCAGATTTCCAGCTATTTCCCCCCTCGCCTCACTGCAGCTCCCCACATGATCTGAGATATAATTCTAGAAGGACACCCCGGTACTTAAGCATGGCTTTTCCAGGGGCTGCTGCAGGAAGTGGGGAAAAACAGTCAAATCCACATCCACTATTTGCTTCCAGATTTTCCCAGAAGATATTTTCTCATATACTTTCTAAAAGAAGGTAATTTTTTAAAAACAAAGCAGCAATGAGAAAGATGAAGGTGGGAGAATTGAACGTACTTTTGTTTTGTTTAAGATTTAGGAGTCCCAAAGTTTTTAAGAAGAGTAACCATCTAAGGATTCACTGGAGACTGAAATTAGACACCCACCTACAGAAGTTAACCAAAAACATGGTTTGACCTATTGTGTATTCGCTGGAACCAGGCAGCCATGTGCCACTGAAACATCCACACACACACAATGAGGTGGGAGAGTCAGAGGAGAAAGACCATCACCCCCCATGTTTGTTTTCATGTTTCCCTAACTTTACATTACAGACAAACTTTAGTACATTTTGGTAATACAGCTAAGCAATGAGAAATACAGTGTCCTTTAAAGCAGCGGTCCCCAACCCCTGGTCCGGAGACCAGTACCGGTCCGTAGATCAGTCGGTACCAGGCCACGGCTCCTCCTCATTCCCCTTCCCAGCTGCTGCCTCGGGGGCTGCCCTGCCACTCTGCCGCTGGCTCACCCTTGGTGCCCTCCAGCGGGCGGTGGGAAGTCAGGGGCGCCAGCGGGAAAGCAAGCAGAGCAGGGGCTCAGGTGGCAGCGACGTCCCCCAGCAAAAGACTACCCCCCGACCCCGGGCCTCAGTAAAATTGTCAAGCCTTGACCGGTCCCTGGTAATAAAAAGGTTGGGGACCACTGCTTTAAAGGTTATAGCAAAACATTTTGGCAGATTAATAGATTCCCTGTTTAAAATTAAAAGCTGTAGTGCAATTATGCTAGAAGGAAAAACCCTGAGTGACAAGAAAGCTAAGTACTACTTAAAGTTATTAATATTTTACTACAAAATATATATTTGCTAACTTAAGAGGTTCTTCCTGGAAATCATTGTGCCTTTGTTTAAAAACCAAAACAACCAACCCCATTCTTTCCTCCTAGCTTGTAATTTACCTTAATAGAAGTAAAATTCTGTTCACAGATGTCAGTGAGGTATGCAACCATGGAATAGAAGTGGAGTGCATGAACAAAAATAAACTGTAAGGTACTGTAAGATACAGCTTCTGGCAACAACAGGGGTAGGGAGAGCAAGGACACTGGAAGTCCATAAAACCATAAAAGGACACTGGAAGTCCATAAAGCCATAAAACCATAGAATTTTCAGCGACTGCTAGAGAGGCATGATATCACTTCCAGGTTTTCTGTGACATAACAGTGTTGGATGTCAGCAATTTCCGTCTTACTACGGGCTGCCAGTGAGCAATGGGAGCTTAGGTAGCTCCTGACCAAATAGGGCATATCAAAGGAAACAACTTCCAACCTTATTGACAATCCAGAAGCAAAACAGGGATAGGAGACCGTGGCAGGAATAGGAAGAAGAGTTGGACTCTATGCTTTGGAGGATCATATAGATGCCGATGCTAAACTATATGGAAGCTGAGTAATTTGGAAGGGGAGGTGTTGAGTAGGATAGAGAAGAAAAACAGCTGCTTTTATACCCTACTTTGCATTATCTGAAGGATTTCAAAGTGGTTTATAATTGCCTTACCTTCCTCTCTCCACAACAGACACCGTGTGAGGTGGGTAAGGCTGAGAGAGCTCTGAGAATGGATTACCCCAAGGTCACCCAGCTGGCTGCATGTGAAGGAGTGGGGAATCAAACCCTGCTCTCCAAATTAGAAGTGACCACTCTTAACCATTTCACCACACTGGATGAGGGCTAATGTTTTTCTCTGGTCGGTCAGACAGATTGGGCTTTCTGTAAACAACTAGCTGATCTTTTCAATCCTAAATTTTTCTAAGCTTTCCTGTGGCCTTGGCTTGCTGACAGAATACCAATAAATCATCACATTAACTTTTAGCCAGTATTTCTGTTTCCTACAACTTTTATTTCTTACATGTAGATCCCATCTTTCCTCTGGGGAGCCCAAGGCAGTGTCCAGAAAGTTCCCAGGTGGTCATCTCCCATTCAAAATACCAATCAGACCCGGACCTGCTTAAATTCAGTAAGGTTGCGGCCTCGTGTTTCTTCAGACTGCCTTGGGCAATAGCAGCTTTTCTTGGTGCAGCTAGAGTCTCTTGTGAGCCCCTGGGAAAAATACCCCAACCAGAAGCAACATGGCATCTATCGACTATGACGGAATCAAAATTCAGAGTAAAAATAGCTTCCTGAATTTGAAATGATCAGAATGAACTTCAACGTATTAGGTGTTTTTCAGAAAACTTAAGTCAACAATACATCTTCATGGCTTGGTGATTAAAAAAAAAAACCAGAAGCAAAAAGTGTTTCCCAGGTGAAAACAATATCCAAAACCTAAGGAAGAAGAAGAGCATCAGCAACAAATTTTGCGCCGGACTTACCAAACGTCTTCTTTCCTCTTCCACTGCAATCAGTAACCGGGCAAATTCCTTCAATGACTGGGCTATGAGAAAGTAGAAAATAACACAGAATATTTAGGAGATTATAACATCAAAAAATTACCCCAGTCCCAAAGAAGGGCAATGCCAAAGAATGTTCAAATTACCGCACCACTGCACTCATTTCTCATGCTAGTAAAGTTATGCTCAAAATCCTACAAGCCAGGCTCCAGCAATATGTGGACCGAGAACTTCCAGAAGTACAGGCAGGATTTCGAAGAGGCAGAGGAACTAGAGATCAAATTGCCAACATACGCTGGATCATGGAGAAAGCTAGAGGGAATTGAGACAACTAGAGAGAGTGTGGCAGAACACTTGCGATGAAGCGGCAAGAATATCCTATTGCATGCTTATAAGTATGTAAGAGAGGCAGTGAAAGTGGCGAAACAAGATTTTTTTTTTGCCACAGAAATTGCATCTGTGAGCTCTCGCCTGGCACAAGTGTTTAAAGTAATTTGGTTTCTTACTGGAGGAAGGGCGCCAAAATGTTAGTAAATTGGACCTTAACCGTGAGGCGTTAGTGAGCTTTTTCGAGTCTTAAGTCTTGTCACTCCACCGGGACCTTCCCGCCATGGTTGATACAAATAGGGAACTGGAGGCCTGTTGGCTATCTTTGGGGGTGATGTTTGATAGCTTCAGATGAGTTTCACTATCTGAAGTGGACAAATCGCTGGGGTCAGTGAGGGCAACCACTTGTCCCCTTGATCTCTGTCTGTCTTAGCTGCTCAAAGAGTGTGGACAGCGGATAGGAGGCCAGATCAGGGATATTATTAATCTCTTCCTGTCTACTGGGGAGTTCTCTGAGCTGCTGGACGGGGCAGTGGTTTGCCCTCTCCTTAAGAAACAATCACTGGATCTGCGGGACCCGGCCAGCTATGGCCCAGTCTTGCATCAAGTGTTTCTGGGTAAGGTGGTTGAAAGGGCAGCCACGGATCAGCTCCTGGTGTTCTTGGAGGAAACTTTGGAACTTGAACCATACCCAGTTGGGTTTCTGTCCTGGCCACATGGTGGAGATGGCGTTGGTCACCCTGATGGATGACCTCTGTTACAAGCTGGATCAGGATGGTTCGGCCATCCTCATGATGAGCTCCTGCAAAACGGAGCTCTTCCGCCAGGTCTATGGTTGAGGCTGGGCAGCAAGGATGATTATGGCTCCCCCGGCAGCTTGTGAGTTCCACCTGTCCCGTCCTCACCCTTCTCCTCCCCCCACCCAGAGGTATTGCTGGGGATGTTAGGTATGGGACGATGTTTCCGCCGTATCTTTATTTTATACCGTTGATATTGTTGTATTTTATGGTTTTTATGTCAGGGGTTTTAATAGGATTTTTTAGATTATATCTGATATTTGTAACTCGCCACAAGCCTAATATAAATATTTAATATTTATATTAAATAAATATAAATAAATGATATATCTGTTGGCCACATTTGCTGTGGTCGATCACGAGTTGTTGGCCGACCACCTCGACAGATTTATGCTCTGCGGGTAGTAACCTGTTGGTGGTCCCTGGCACCTGGAAAGTTCACCTAGCCTTGATCAGGGCCAGAGCTTTATCAGTCCTGGCCCCTTCCTAGTGGAATGAGCTTCAAGAAGATCTGAGGGCCCTGCAGAAACTTTCTGCATTCTGCAGGGCTTGCAAGATGGAGCTTTTCCACCAGGTCTACAGTTGAGGCCAGATCAGATGGACCCCCAGAAGAGACTGCCACCAGGCAAGACCATCACCGCTGGTAGACTGTCAACATCCCTAGTATCCCATGGTGCACCTAGAGGCACCCTGTAGTAGGTAAATTTTTGCCACCAGGATATATAATTTTAATGGGGATATATAGGGTTTTAGGTGGGATTTTTGCTGTCTAACCCACTACACAACAGCTTGCTGGGAGTGCTGGGAAATTAATCCAATAATAATACTAATAATACCTTCCAACTCTATGATTCTATGATTTAATTTGTACACATTAACCAAAGATTTGGAGGCAGTCTCTTTGCTGGCTCTAGACTTTCTATTCTGGCCAGAAACGGTCATTTATATCAATTTTGCAATGTACAATCATCTGTTGTTCTAATCAAAAGGGGCTCTCTTTCGTGCCTGGAAAAATAAGACCGTATTTCATTCATGGATAGTCTGGCACTGGAAGCAGAGCATGGATGACGAAAACAAAATCCGACACAATGAGACAGCCTAAAATGAATTATGCGTCTTGATTAAAAAGAATTTTGCTTTGGTTGGGTTTTTCCAAGAGCCGGTTGTTATTATTTTGGAAATAACTAAAATCTACTAGGCGCTGCATAAAAATAAAATGGAAGACTATCCCTGCCCACAGGGACATAACTGGGGGGCAGGGAGAGATAAAAACAAGTTGTCAGTTCCAGGGCTAAATTAATATAAGAACAGGCAGGCAATAGCAAACCACCTCTGAATACCTCTTCCCTTGAAAACCCCAGGAAGGTCACCATAAATCGGGACTTTCCACCTTGGCATAAATATAAACCCCTCAGATTAACAACAACAAAAAATGATAAGGCCTGAGGCATTTATTCAAAGGATGGGGACTTCGCTTAATCCAGCACATAAAGCAGGAAACAAGAGGGGGAGTGGAAGAAGAAGAAGAAGAAGAAGAAGAAGAAGAAGAAGAAGAAGAAGAAGAAGAAGAAGAAGAAGAAGAAGAAGAAGAAGAAGAAGAAGAAGAAGAAGAAGAAGTTGGTTCTTATATGCCGTTTTTCTCTACCCGAAGGAGTCTCAAAGCGGCTTACAGTCGCCTTCCCTTTCCTCTCCCCACAACAGACACCCTGTGAGGGAAGTGGGGCTGAGAGAGCCCTGATATTCCTGCTCAGTCAGAGCAGCTTTATCAGTGCTGTGGCGAGCCCAAGGTCACCCAGCTGGTTGCATGTGGGGGAGGAGCAGAGCATCAAACCCGGCTTGCCAGATTAGAAGTCCAGACCCCTAACCACTACACCAAGCTGGCTCTCAAGAAAGTGTTAACCAGGGACCAACTTGTTTCAACGAGGCCATCCATGTGAATTGGTGTGAAGGGGTAGTAGTGAGTTATTGCATGAGGCATTTCGCTTTTCACAACTAAGTTATTTAGAGCAGCCATTCTCAAGGAGCTCTTCTCAGGTTCAAGGGCCCCCTGCAGTAGGCTGGCTGCTTGCACAATGAGCTAAGCTAATAAAGGCCTAAGCTAAGAGTGATATAACTACACTCGATGTACTTTGACTTATATATACATGAGTCAGATTTCTGGAACATTCAACCGGGAGAAGCACGTGTGTTCATTTTTCTTCTTGAATGCATTCATTCAAGCACACACACAGGAACAAGGATCAAAACTTTCGCAATTAATGATGCCATATGTGACAAAGAAGGGATTCAATTGATTCAATGAAACTGCCTCATAATTAAGGTGACCAGATTGTCCCACTTTTGGAGGGACATCTGGGGGTACCTGGCAAATAGTACTTATGTTGAAATTAAATATATATATATTACAATATTATTTTTGCGTTCTATGCGTTCTATGAAATTTTTTGTTGCTCCATATAGACCAAGTTTTTAATCAAGAACACTCCCCCCCCGTTCAATGGTGTCCCACTTTACCAATGTTAAAATCTGGTCACCTTATCATATATGTCTTTATATTTCTGGTTCACCATAAGCAAGTATGGCCAAGGCAGTTATTCTGAAATAGTCCAGTCTCCACTAAGAAAAATTTCCTGGCTCTCCATTAATTTGAGAGACATACTAACAGCTACATAGAATGCTACATTGAGAACAGTGATTACATACACAAAGCTGACACAACCCCCCCCCACACACACACACACATACACACTCATGCCAATTGGGTTCCACACAGTCTGTGATCTTATAGACATTACACCTTAATTGTCAAGGTAAAATATTGATAGCACCTCTAATAGGAAGAATTGTCAAAACCCAGTAAGATGCCAGATGGCCCCGGGGACCGGAGAGTGCGAAAAGCCAGGAGGGTGGGACCCCAACAGGTAAAGTCAACCAAGTGCCCCAGGAGCATCATGGGACTCTGGTCAAGCCAAAATGGCATGAGTCACTGGCAAACATGATAATGCGAGCTCAACAGTATTCCCGGCTTCTATATACAGCCGCTTATTATGGGTTGGTATAAGAAAGTCCTGCTCATCACAGTCTGCAGATTGTTGTATCCATACCACTGCCGTTGAATTGAACATTTATTCTCTCCATGCAGAGAAAATATTGGACATTTGAGCATCAGAAACCAGTGCTATTAGTCATTTATATGACGATTATTGTTGTGGTTGTCATATCAAGCCTTCAGACTAGAATGCAGAAGATGGCAGGCTGTATCTCACCAGGACTATTCACCAAGCCCATAAAGATCACGTAGGGAACTATATTAGGCCTCGCCCATCAACGTTTTCAACTTAGCTACGTTTATGACTATCAAACAGCACGGACATTCATGGAGAGACACTACAATGCCCATTAACTACTACCCTTTTGCTACTAGAGCTTCTGGACACTGCTGACACCCCAATTCTAAGTATGCTTACAAAGGAGTAATCCCACTTTGTTCAATGGAACTTATGTTCAGGATGCTGCATAAGACCTCAATCAATATCCTTACAAGTACACAATAAAATCAGAGTCTAAAATCTACTTCAGACCAACATGGCTACCCATTTGAATCTTATAAGTACACAGGAAGAGACAACCAGAAATCTCTCCCATCTATAAGCAAGTATAATTCTTGCAATTTCTTAAAGTGTGTTCCTAAGATATATAAAAAGCTCTTTTTTTACTGACAAAGCAGTATTTTTAAAAAACTGCTATAAAAGTATTTGAAGGCTTTCCTGTGTACATGCAGGGGATATTTAATTACGTTTAGATTGCTATGCTTCAAGTCAATCCACCCAAGTAGGTAAAGGATCAAGAGAACAAATAGTAGGATTTTCTGAGAAAAAGAAAGAATTGTTGTACCAGCTCCATGTATCTGGGAAGCCTCTTCTGAGAATAAAAACACTTGAGAAATCTTGACTCAAGATAATAAAATGTTGTTATGGAATTCAGGTCACTGGGGAACCTGACCATAACTACCACAACAGCCAGAGAGTGGGAATGAAGGTATGATAACAACATTAATCTACCAAACAGAAGTGGTGAGGGGTGGATTATACAATAAATATCAAGACAGACAACCGTTCCCCTCTTTCTCTTGAGAAGCAAGCCTGAACAAGGCTTATACTGCATTGCAATATAAGCCTAGGCTTATATTGCATTGTAATATCACTGATTCATAAAGTTCCAGCATTAAAAATATTTGGGGTCTTGCAAGACCCAGTAGGGTCCATGAGTTCTACTGATCTTACCTACAAGCAGCAGTGGGGGGCACCCAACTATCAGAAGACCTCATAGAGCTGGACTTTCTTATCTCCCCCCCTCTACTGACACACTCAATTTATTTCTTGGGGTAGGTGGACCCTCAGGAATATCATGAGAGTACAGTGAGGTCCCCCACCTTTACATCTTCAAAACTGCCTGGACAGATACATGTTTATCTTCCCAGAACAATTCCCCACCCCTTTGATGTGGCTGTCTATAGTGCTGGACCAAGATCCCTGATTTTACTGGATGACCTTGGGACAGGCACTCTCTCAACCTCACCTATCCATACAGGTGTTGCAAGGATGCCATGGAGACAGCTTGATATAGTGGTTAAGAGCAGCAGCTTCTAATCTGGAGAGCCAGGTTTGATTGCCCGCTCCTCCACATGCAGCCAGCTGGGTGTTCTTGGGCTCATCACAGCTCTGATAGAGCTGTTCTCTCAGAGCTCTGTCAGCCTCATCTCCCTCACCGGGGGTCTGTTGCAGGCGGAGGAAGGAAAGGAGATTATAACTAGTTTGAGACTACGTCTAGTAGAGAAAAGTGGGGTATAAAAACCAACTCTTCTTCTTCAAAGGAGAATCAGGTACACTGTAGCAGGATAAACATGTATTAGTCTAAACATAAAATAAGCAGGTTTTAATGTAAGAATCCACTGGGTATAAGTTCCTTTCCAAAAATTACCGGTCCTCTCATTTTTATTGTCCGCAGCAGTGGATTTGCAATTAACTCGGTTACACAATTCACATAGGACCAACATTTTTTTTTAAATATCTCAATCGACAAACACAGACGTCATTTTCATTTGCGGTAAAGATGGTAAAGAACATATTGTTTGAATTTTCATTTGCATTCAGGGAAGTAGGGATGTACTCCATAAAACATTCTTGTAAAGTCAGCAAGACAAACTGCTTCCAGATTATTTTGCTGTCCAAACTGGTCGGTTTTAACCACAGCGTGATTTGTTACCTGCCACACGAGTTACACTTTTACTCCTTTTTTTCAGGAGTCACTTTTTCAGTGCCAGAGAATTTATATCTGTTTGGCCAGACAAATGCCACTATAATGAGTGCTGGCGTTTTCTCTCTCTCTCTCTCTCTTTTACAGTTTGAGTGAAAGCTCTGAGAGGTCAGAAGTGGTTCATCAGATATACCAATAAGCACAGGTTTGCTAGCCTTGAGCACCCATTCAGTGGAAGGCACAGGAAGGAATGCACAAGAGCAAGTATCCTGGCCCCGCCCCTTCCCCTGCCCAATCTCACTCCCTGCTCACATAACCATTTCCTCTGCACAGCTGCCCCTGCAGGCAATTTTGCAGAGGAAGGTGCAGTGTCAGCACCCTCGTTCCTCCTCTCCCTCCTTGTACGTTCAGGGAACATGGGAGGCTGTTGTATACGTTTTATTTATTTAGATTTTTATGCCGCCCTTCCATACGGTTCTGGGTGGTTTACATAAAACATCGTAGAATAGTCACACAGAGTATTAGAACAATCTAACAGATAACAATCGTAACAATAACATGTCAACCAAAAACAGTATTTTAACAGAACAATAACATTACCAAATACCTGGGCAGCTTCGATTGTTCAGTCATATAAGTAATTTCACCTGAGCCATCACCAAATACCAGGCTGCCCAGTTAATATCCACCAGGTTAAACTGCCTGAAATAATATGCTTATGGCAAGGTTGCAAACAATGAAGCCCAGGTATCTTCAACACTGACATTTTGGAATGCCCTTCCCCGTGCTATTTGTCTTTCTCTCTCTGTGTGTCATTGTTTTCCATCAGCTGTTCCTCCCCTGTTGTACTGTAGCTGTATGTTTGCATGTTTTTATCCAATTGTATAAATATTTTTTTTGAAATGTTCCTTTAATGCTTGGATCTTCACCGCCCTGGGGGGATCGTATTTGGGTGGGAAAGCAGCATAGAAACGTCTAAAATAAATAACTGAAATGAACTGTGGGTTTCAATGAGCAGGGAGAACGCTATTTCATTGCTGCCGTTGTTTATCCATTGTTTTGGGTGGTTCCACAAAAAGTTTGGAAGCTTTAAGAGAACGCAGTCTGCCTTCGCAGACCTCAAACCAGGGTTAGTCAAACTGCGGCCCTCCAGATGTCCATGGACTACAATTCCCAGAAGCCCCTGCCAGCATTTGCTGGCAGGGGCTTCTGGGAATTGTGGTCCATGGACATCTGGAGGGCCGCAGTTTGACTACCCCTGCCTTAAACACAGGGAAGTATACACAAGTCATAACATACATAACGAATACCGGGTGTGATATAGTTGCGCCCAATCCTTCTTTTTCCCGCAAAGTTTTTGTGGCAGGGGAAGCGTTCCATTCCTGGCCAGCATGGTGCAGCGATTAAGAGCAGCAGACTCTACCTGAAGATCCAGGTTTGATTCCCCGCTCCTCCACGTGCAGCCAGGTAACCTTGGGCCAGTCACAGTTCTCTCCAGACTCTCTCAGCCCCACCTACCTCAGAAGGTGCTTGTTGTGGGGAGAGGAAGGGAAGGCAGTTGTAGCCACTTTGAGACTCATTGGGGTACGGCAGGAATTTCCAACCAGGGATCCGTAGGGGCCGCTGGGAGCTCCAGAGGGGGTCTGTGGCCTTTCCCCCCTCTACCGTAATGGACGAGCTAGGGAAATGGCTGCCTCTACCTAGAGGGCTCGGTGGGAGGCCATGGGAGTAAAAATCAAAGTGCAGAAAGTTGGTTGTGTAGTGGTATGGGGGGCCTGGACTGTCTTCTTAGCTCCTGGCATTATTTCAACGCAATGTGAGGCAGAACCGCCGTAGAAGTAGTAAAGGTGAGGTGGAGTAAAAGGAGAATGAAGGGTGTGGGTGGTCATGTCACTTCCAGTGACATGGCACTTCCTGGGGGCGTGGCAGGGAGGCGTGGCCAACTGACATCACTTCTCGGGATCCTTGAGGCTTGAAAATTTATTTCAGGGGCCCCTCCACCATCAAAAGGCTGAAAAAGGCTGGGATTGAGAAAAGTGGAATATAAAAACCAGCTCTTCTTTCCCAGTTGTCAGGCCTCCTGTAAGTTGAGCTGTGCTATTGCAATTTTAAAAGAACCAATGTGTAAAAGAACCAATGGGATCACATCTTTAGTATCTAACAGAGGCTGTTTTAAAAGTAGTGTTGGGGAAGGGGGGGAGGGACATGCTATGATTATTTAACTCTATAAATTAGAGTTTATAAGCCCTATGAAGATAGGTTGAGGGACTTGGGAATGTTCAGCCTGGAGAAAAGGAGGTTGAGAGGGGACATGATAGCCCTCTTTAAGTATTTGAAAGGTTGTCACTTAGAGGAGGGCAGGATGCTGTTCCCATTGGCTGCAGAGGAAAGGACACTCAGTAATGGGTTTAAACTACAACGATATAGGCTAGATATCAGGAAAAAGAATTTCACAGTCAGAGTAGTTCAGCAGTGGAATAGGCTGCCTAAGGAGGTGGTGAGCTCCCCCTCACTGGCAGTCTTCAAGCAAAGGTTGGAGACACACTTTTCTTGGATGGTTAGGGCTGATCCTGCGTTGAGCTAGATGGCCTGTTGGACTGCGTTGAGCTAGATGGCCTGTTGGACTAGATGGCCTGTATGGCTCCTTCCAACTCTATGATTCTATGATTCTATATCTTTCCAGTATTGTAGAACCTTCATGAGAGAAATAGAAACTAAAATAATTTCTTTTCACAGTCACTGTTGTTCTCTGCCAAATTGGACAATTCCACAGAAGTGACAACCTTTTCCTATGAATTGTGCGTTGTGGGCCTTCGACAAATATTCTTTGGCCTTATGAGCCTCCAAAAATGTTTAGGAGCCAGGCTTATCATCTCAGCCTTCAAGGTTTTATATTTTAGTGACCATTATTTAATGAACAGTCTAATTATGGTTACCACAAAACCTAATCCTAAGCACTTCACAGTTTATAATTAAAAAAAAAAGCTTTAACAGAAGAGTTGTAGCATACGAATAATTAATGGATAACCATGGTTGTCATCTAAAAAAAAAAAACTAACCACTATCTCTCTTCTAAATAACAACTGTCCATCTATTGAAAATCACCAAGAAGCACTTACAATAAATAATTCCTGAGAATACTAGGAGTCATAATGAAATTTCTAGGTGCCATGGCTCAAGGGTCGCCACATTCCCCCAGCCTCTGGTGGGGAATGGGCGGCAGGGGGGAGGGCAGATCCAATTTGGGAAAATCTTGGAGATTTTGAGACAAGCCTGGAGAGAGCAGGAACCTAAGTAGCCTATAATTCCATAGAGTCCATCCTCCAAAGCAGGGGTAGTCAACCTGTGGTCCTCCAGTTGTCCATGGACTACAATTA
Source organism: Paroedura picta (assembly GCF_049243985.1). Classification (NCBI taxonomy): domain Eukaryota; kingdom Metazoa; phylum Chordata; class Lepidosauria; order Squamata; family Gekkonidae; genus Paroedura; species Paroedura picta. The sequence continues at coordinate 15,512,129 of NC_135374.1, read as the reverse complement.
CCAGGAGCTCCTGCCAGCATTTGCTGGACGGGGCTCATGGGAATTGTAGTCCATTGACATCTGGAGGACCACAGGTTGACTACCCCTGCTCCAAAGCATCCATTCTGCCTGAACTCCCACAATTCTGCAGGGCATGTAAAAGGGAGCTCCTCCACCAGGCATTCCCCTGAGACTGACCAACCCAATAATACCTACAGGTCTCCCCCTCAGACACCTCCTCCATTGCCTACACCGGTCTGACCTCCTAGGGTTTTTTAAAAATCTAACTTGTCATACCTGCTATATTATTGTTAATCAGAATCATTGGTACTATGTTAATTTAAACCAGAGTTGGATTATTTTTGATGTTATTCTATGTTATGTTTAGGCTGTTCCAAGTATTAGCCCACAACATTATATGGAAACTGCCCTGAGCCGTATGGGAGGGCGGCATAAAAATCCAATGAATGAATGAATGAATGAATGAATGAATGAATGAATGAATGAATGAATGAATGAATGACCTGCAGTTTTGGGGGATCCTCAGGTCTTACCAGGAAGCTGGCATCCCTAAATGGTTCCCAGGCATCTGGGATTCCTTGGTCTCTGGTGCAATGTATGTCTGTTTTCAAATGTAATGGTCGAAAGAAACCACATTGAACAAAACTACACAAACAAAACTGTAGATGCTCTAATTCTACACTATGTTCAACGTTGTCTCAAATATTTCTACAGCCTGCCTTCCATCTAAACACAGTTTTGCAAAATCAAACGCAGCCACACAACGTAGTTTTGCAGTGGGAAACAATGTCTGACACCAGCTTTAACATACAGAAAAACAGTTGCATATTGGCCCCGCTGTGTATTTTGTGGTTTCTTTCATCAGAGTTAAAACAGGTTTGCAGCTGTTTTCTCTGGAGCGTTTCCCACGTCCAGAAAAAGCCTGAAAACGAGTTGAACTGTATATACTTTAAAAAAAAGTTTTGCGCTGTTTTACAAAAAAAATTCCCTTTTAAATAACTTCTTCTAGAAAAGGGGAAGGAGAGAAATGATTATAACTGGCTGATAAGTGGAGCTTAAAATTTAGGCCCAAAATAAATTTTCTGTTATTGTTAAATGATCCTGGGCTTTGTTCCATCCCTTGGATTATAAATAAAATATATGATCAACAACATTATCCACTTCAGAATATCCTTTAAGGATCTTCATATGAGAAGGGCCGAGTTTCCAGAAAAACCAGATGTCCTTTCTATTTCCGCCCCTTTCCTGGTATCTGTTCTGAATAGATTTTTAAATAAACTGAGGAGAAAAAAAGACATAGCATTTTAGCTCTTAATTCACTTTGCCAATGAGTTCACCAGGACATTTCTTCCTTCTGAACGCGGAGAAACTCCATTAATCACAGTAGTTAATTCTTATGACCAATAGTTTTTATATAAGAAGAAGAAGAAGAGTTGGTTCTTATATGCCGCTTTTCCCTACCTGAAGGAGGCTCAAAGCGGCTTACAGTCGCCTTCCCTTTCCTCTCCCCACAACAGACACCCTGTGAAGTGGGTGAGGCTGGGAGAGCCCTGATATCACTGCTCGATCAGAACAGCTTTATCAGTGCCATGGTGAGCCCAAGGTCACCCAGCTGGCCGCATGTGGGAGAGTGCAGAATCGAACCCGGCTTGCCAGATTAGAAGTCCGCACTCCTAACCACTACACCAAACTGGCTCTCCTGACTCCTAACAAAACTAAATAGCACCTTTGAATGCAAGTGGTATATGACAAAATTGTGATGTGCAAAACACTAGCATGGTTCAGTGGTTAAGAGTGTCGGACTAGATCAGTGCTTTCTCACCCTGGGGGTTGAGACCCCTTTGGGGGTCGGACGACCCTTTCACAGGGCTCACACCGCAGGGCGAACATCTTGGCTGGAGGGGCACCACCACTGTTGCCGCTCCTCCTGCAGGCGCCCACGCTCGGCCGCCAGCCCCTCCAGCAGTGCCCTCGGAAAAAAAACAATCACGAACAATGGATCTTCACGCCATTGGTCAGTTTCGGTTTAATTTCTGTGAAAGAACACTTGCATAGTTTTATGGTTGGGGGTCACCACATCGTGAGGAACTGTATTATATTGTTAGCCGCCATGAGCCCTTGTGAGAGTGGCGGGATAGAAATGCAATGATAAATAAATAAAATAAAAAATAAATAAAGGGTCGCAGCATTAGGAAGTTTGAGAACCACTGGACTAGATTATAGGAGATCAAGGTTCAAATCCCAAATTGTGCCTTGGAAGCTCACTCGATGACCCTGGCCGAGTCACAAAGGAAACAGGAAAAGGAAAAAAGCCTCCCTGAACCAAGGGATGAAAACACCCAAGATGCCCTTTCGGTTCTGGCCCCGACCTGGTGGAATTAGCTCCCGGGGGAGCTGCATGCCCTGCAGGTGCTTTCAGCGTTCTGCAAAAAGAGCTCTTCCACCAGGTCTATGGTTGAGGCTGGGGGTAGGGAGGAAGATCTGTGGGGACCCACTGGTGTACTCAGCAGTCAATTGTCATCATGACCCTCTTTATTTCCCCCTAGTTTTTTTTTTTTGGGGGGGGGGGAGGTTGGGGAAGTTTTACTGCCATATTGTTCTGTTTTTATTGTAATTTTTCCTGTCCATTTTAATGGGGTTTTACTGGACATTTGCAACATGCCATGAGCCAGTTCTGGGAATGGCGTGCAATAAATTTAACAATAACAATAATAATAGTCTTCCGCCTCTGGGGGAGAAGAAGTAATTCACAGGCCAAAGGTCCATCTACGGCCTGCCAAACCTTCCTCTTGGCTAAGATCAGCAAAAGAGGCCTTGCAGAATGTTACCCATACTAGTGACCAGGATTTGCCTGATACTAAGTCACCAAGCCATTTGAGCTGGGTGTACTCTGACGGGCAGCAGCTCAGCGGGTCTCAGATCTTCCTTTCCAGTAAGGCCTACCAGCCAATTTCAGCCGGAATTTCCAGGGTCTGATCCTGCATTAGTGAGGCTTCTGATCTGCCACTCAAGCACGGCCCTTCCCCGTTAATGTTCCATATTCCAAACGTAATTCCAATAATGGAACAACAAAACAATAGCCTGTCTTTGTTTTACAAACCTTTGATGTGAAGGTTGGTTCCCATTTCAAACTCTAGGAAAAACAATCTCCATCTAGTAACCTGCTCAGGTTCTTTAACCACACTTAGGAACCATGCCAGTTTAACCTGCAATTTTAGGATACAATGACCCATTGTACTGGATTTGAAGGGTCTGACCTCCATGGTAAGCATTTTTCCCGTGACACTTTGCCGAGAGCAGCAAGAAAGAAATCCAAATATAATAATAACAACAACATATACAGGCTGCTCATGATATTAAAGTGTATGCAAATATGAAAGCCAGGACCCTAATGACTTGCTGAATCAAACCACTACATTTTTTTTTTGCCACTGAATCCAGAGCTGTGATGAAACTCAAATACTTTGGCCACCTCATGAGAAGGAAGGACTCCCTGGAGAAGAGCCTAATGCTGGGAGCGATCGAGGGCAAAAGAAGAAGGGGACGACAGAGAATGAGGTGGCTGGATGGAGTCACTGAAGCAGTAGGTGCAAACTTAAATGGACTCCGGGGAATGGTAGAGGACAGGAAGGCCTGGAGGATCATTGTCCATGGGGTCGCGATGGGTCGGACACGACTTCGCACATAACAACAACAACCAGAGCTGTAGGTTAATGACCAGCGATTACGCTTATGTCTCCTTTTCATGTAGGAAAAATCCCCCTACCGTCCTTCGTGCTACTTCAAGTAGTTTGCCGTGCTTATGGAATTTATATACTTCCTCACTATTCAAGATAGTGAGATTGTAATCTATTCAAGATTGTAATCTATTCAAGATAAGATTACAAAACAGGCAAAAAGGGTTACAATGGCAGAAGAAAATGCAGTGAAATAATACTGAAGTAGACAACAATTCTAAGAGCCTCTTGTGGCGCAGAGTGGTAAGGCAGCAGTCATGCAGTCTGAAAGCTCTGCCCATGAGGCTGGGAGTTCAATCCCCGCAGCAGGCTCAAGGTTGACGGTACCTTCCCTTCCTCTCCCCACAACAGACACCCTGTAAAGTAGGTGGGGCTGAGAGGGGTTCGAGAAAACTATGACAGGCCCAAGGTCACCCAAGCTGGCTGCATATCGAGGAGGAGTGAGGAATCAAACCTGGTTCTCCAGACTAGAAATAACTCCTCTTATCCACCACACTACAGGTCTAGAGCCGAACCTGCATTCGTTTCCGATTTACCTTAGGCTACAGATGAAATTTTCGCAAGCAACGCCAACTAAAAGTTTTCTGTCCCAATAGGTTTTAAAAAAAAAAAGCTTTGCATTTCCTATCAAAATCATTTCGCCCAAAAGAGTCATGAGGAGTACAGAAAACCTCCCCACAGATAACCAATGCCTCTGAAGGCTAGGCAGGGTATTTCCTGTTTGGCTAGTGCAACATTTCTATTTCTAGAGAGAGAGAGAGAGATTATTAATCCACATGTATTTATTCAAAAGAGCATCTTGTGGTGCAGAGTGGTAAGGCAGCAGACATGCAGTCTGAAAGCTCTGCCCATGAGGCTGGGAGTTCGATCCCAGCAGCTGGCTCAAGCTTGACTCAGCCTTCCATCCTTCCGAGGTCGGTAAAATGAGGACCCAGCTTGCTGGGGGGTAAACGGTAATGACTGGGGAAGGCACTGGCAAACCACCCTGTATTGAGTCTGCCAAGAAAACGCTGGAGGGCGTCACCCCAAGGGTCAGACATGACCCGGTGCTTGCACAGAGGATACCTTTACCTTTATTTATTCAAATAGTTGATATTCATGTTTTTCATGTCGAATTTAAAAAAAAAATTCAAAAATTTATTTCAGCTTACTAAAAAGCTAACGCATTTGGAAGTGTACAACACTTTCTCAAAGGGGGAAAAAAAAACCCCAGGAAGTTCCTTGCTATAGCTGTTCCGAATTCACTTCACCTCTCATTTCCATGAACATACCACACAGTTCATTTTATACAAGTCGCCTAAAAAAATCCCACACTTATTAAGCTTGGCATAAAAAACAACCGTTCTAGTTCTCAACATCTGTGTGTACCGTGGCTGTTTCCTCCACCAAACATCTATTGCCAGAGCAGCGATATAAATTAGAAATTAAGCTTGTTCTTTACACCATTGCGTTGGAGTTGCTATTTGTCTTTGCATCAGTAGCAATTTATACAATGCTTGGGTAGCTTACGGAAAGGGTTCTGTCTCTCCCTCCTCAAGCCTTTTGGCTGCTACTAACCGCTAATTTATTCCTATCCCGTGTTTCTTCTTAATGAAGATTCAAAGCAAATTAAAACACCATTCTCCTCTCTTCCATTTTATCCTCACAAAACTTGAATCCTGTGAGGCAGGTCTCAGAGCCAGCTTGGTGCAGTGGTTAAAAAGCGGTGATTTCTAATCTGGAGATCCAGGTTTGATTCCCCGCTCCTCCACATGCAGCCAGGTGGGTGGCCTTGAGCCAGTCACAGTTCTCTTAGGACTGTCTTCACACGTTGTGTTAGAGCTCTCTCACCCCTACCTACCTCGCAGGGTGTCTGTTCTGGGAAATGGAGGGGAAGGTGATTGTAGGCTGCTTTGAGACTTCTTTGGGTAGTGAAAAGTGGGGTATAAAAACCTCTTCTTCTAAAAGTGTCTTACTGGCTCATGGTCATCCAGAGATGGCACCGCGGGTATCTGAACCTAGATGTCCTACAGCTCCGTGGAATCACTTTAGGTCCTGGAGGACCCTGATCTCACTCAGGAGAGCATTCCGCCACGCCAGGGCCGGAACCACTGGCTTTACTTGCAGCCAATTTGACACAGCTTAAGTTTTCTCTTTCTCCCCCAACCTTCAAGGCTAGGACAGAGGAGAATGAAAGCTCCTTTGCTGCATGACAGAGGTAATAGCACAAAGGAGAATAATAGCTGTACCAAAGGCCATGAGAGCCAACAAGTTTCCATCTGTTCCAATCTCTTTTGATTTGGCTGTTACTGACCGCCCTGAGACCTTAAGATAGTTGAGACCGCAGAGCAATGGCAGGCAATAATCTTTTTAAAACTCACCGGAAAACCCCGGAAAAGCAGTTATAACTCAGATGTAAGAAATCTTACTTAAAAGTTTCAACTATTATTTTGCCTCCACTCCACTGTCTTTTGAGGAACTGCTCAGGGCATTCTACTGCGCAGAGCTCTCCATGATTTCTTACCCAGGTCTTGATGAATAAAATCCAGTAGCACCTTTAAGACCAAGAAAGATTTATTCAAGGCGTGAGCTTTCGAGTGCAAGCACTCTTCCTCAATCAAGTACAGAACCATGGATGCCTCAATATGAACTCAGAAAAAAACGGAATCACAAGGCAAAGTAACTTGGTAGTCCTCTCTGTATTATTAGTAAAAGTCCAAATAAAGAGTCTGTTTTTTGGGACTTTTACTAATAATACAGAGAGGACTACCAAATTAATTTGACTTGTGTTTCCATTTTTTTCTGAGCACTCTTCCTCAGACTATGATATCATAGTCTATATAGACAGTTGGGTGTAGTGGTTAGGAGCGCGGACTTCTAATCTGGCGAGCCAGGTTCGATTCTGCGCTCCCCCACATGCAGCCAGCTGGGTGACCTTGGGCTTGCCACAGCACTGATAAAACTGTTCTGACCGGGCAGTGATATCAGGGCTCTCTCAGTCTCACCCACCTCACAGGGTGTCTGTTGTGGGGAGAGGAATGGGAAGGTGACTGTAAGCCGCTTTGAGCCTCCTTCGGGTAGGGAAAGCGGCATGTAAGAACCAACTCTTCTTCTTCTAAATATAGGAAACGTGGTCACCAAAGGATTCGGTGGCTCGACACAATCAAAGCCGATACAGAGATGACCACGAACCAACGAAAAGAAGCAGTCATTGACAGAGACGTATGGAGAAAACTTTCCTATAGAATCGCTAAGGGTTGGACACGACTGAACGGATAACATCATCATATAGATAGACTATATATAGTCCATACAGGCTATGATATCATAGTCTGAGGAAGAGTGCTTGCACTCGAAAGCTCACACCTTGAATAAATCTTTGTGGGTCTTAAAGGTGCCACTGGACTCTGATTTCATTGTGCTACTTCAGACCAACACGGCTACCCATTTGAACCAGGTCTTGATGGTGAGCTACCTTTGTCTTTCAGCGTTCCGCAGGGCCTGCAAAACGGAGCTCTTCCACCAGGCCCTAGTCTGCACACACAGGATAATGCACTTTCAGTGTGCTTTGGCAGCTGGATTTTCCTGTGCGGAACAGGAAACTCTACTTCGAAAGTGCATTGAAAGTGCATTATCTATTGTGTGCAGACTAGGTCCAGGTCTAGGGTTGAGGCCGGTGCGGCGAGGAAGATCTGCATGGCCCCCCTTCCAGGACAGAGCAGCATGAGTGGCGGTTTGCGAGTTCCATCTCTGCCCCTCTTCTAGGAGATATTATTGGGGGAATGAGAATAGTGAGTTTTCCCACTGTTTCTTCTTTTTCTGATTAATGAATTGTGTTGTTTTTATGTCTGGGGTTTTAACGGGGGCTTTATGGGGGGTTTTATTCAGACATATGTAGCCTGCCACGAGCCGTCTGGGAGTGGTGGGCAATAAATGGAATTAATAATTATAATAATAATAATAGGATTCTCCATAACTAGAGAGGCAGCTTGGAGTAGTGGTTAAGAGAGGCAGCCTCTAATCTGGCGAGGAGGGTTTGATTCCCCGCTCCTCCACATGCAGCCAGCTGGGTGACCTTGGCCCGGTCACAGTTCTGTAAGGGCTGTTCTGACCGAGCAGTGACATCAGGGCTCTCTCAGCCTCACCCACCTCGCAGGGTGTCTGTTGTGGGGAGAGGAAGGCAAGGCAAATGTAAGCCGCTTTGAGACTTTGAGAGAGCCAGTTTGGTGTAGTGGTTAGGAGTGCGGACTAATCTGGCATGCCAGGTTCGATTCTGCGCTCCCCCACATGCAGCCAGCTGGGTGACCTTGGGCTCGCCACGGCACTGATAAAATTGTTCGGGCAGTGATATCAGGGCTCTCTCAGCCTCACCCACCCCACAGGGTGTCTGTTGTGGGGAGAGGAAAGGGAAGGCGACTGTAAGCCGCTTTGAGACTCCTTCGGGTAGGGAAAAGCGGCATATAAGAACCAACTCTTCTTCTTCTTCTTCTTTGGGTAGTGAAAAGCGGGGTATAAAAACAACTCTTTTTCTTCTTCTAATCCCTGAAATGACAACTTCAAAAGCAGTTCTGCCTACAATGAACTAGGAAGAGGCAAAGCACTAGCCAGATTTTAATGCATCACCTTTAACCACTGACAGTGCTGTTTATGAGATTCTTTCTTACGTGAGTGCTTGATAAATCTGTTACTTTTTTGAACCAATCTGCACCTTGCCTGCAACATGAACTTTTAACTCCAGGGATAGGAGCCAAGGAATGGCCCATCCTCTCCTAAAAGATGGATGATGCTCATCTACCACACGTCTCTCTGTGCAAAGAAAAGAATTCTATTAGGAATCATAAATTATCCCCTTTGCCAATGTTTCAAAAATTCGGCGGAATCATGGGAAGGATTTTCTTTGGCTGCAAATCCAGGCACATTCTTAGTGACTGAATGACTGGCTCTTCTGATCAGAGGTTTAGACCAGGGGTAGCCATTCGCTGGCAGGGGGCTCCTGGGAATTGTAGTCCATGGACATCTGGAGGGCCGCAGTTTGGCTACCCCTGGTTTAGACAATGGCAGGCATCCGAAGGGATAGGCAAACAAGAGTTCGCAATTCTGGAGTGACTCCAAGTTTCAAAAGACCCTGGGATCAGGTGTTCATGTAAGTGCCTCCCCAGGCTTGGCTTAGACCAGTCATTCCCAAGCAGGGTTAAGTAATCCTGTAAACTAGGATTGTCAGCCTCCTGGTGGTGACTGGTGATCTCCCAAAGTCACAAGTGATCTCCACATCACACAGATCAATTTCCCTGAGGAGAACTGCTGCTTTGCGTGGTAGGCTTTAGGAAAACTGAGAGGAATGTTTCCTTATTGTGCTCAGGCAAGGCACTGCACATACAAAAATGAAACTAACTTCGTATTGAACAAGCGTTTAATTTTATGAGTGATGCTGTGCCCACTGTAAACATGTGACTTCCAGGGGCCTGGCAGAGAAGCTTGGCCAGCAGGTTTCCAGGGTTACTCAAAGCCTGAAGAATATTTCAGGGGTCACTCCACAGTCAAAAACTAGAAAAGGAATGGCTTAGACCTAAACTTATCTTATTATACTATTTAAAACATTCATATGCCAACTTTCCAACCAGATAGGATTCCCAAGGTGATGAACCTCAAAGCATTAAAATGTCTTAGACATTTAAAACAGAATTTAAAATTTATTGTTTATGTGTGTGTGTGTGTGTGTGTGTGTGTGTGTGTGTGTATGTATGTATGTATGTATGTATGTATGTATGTATGTATGTATGTATGTATGTATGTATGTACAGAGAGACAGAAAGACAGTAAACAATCAAACAAACCACATAAACATAAACATACATACCACAACCAGGGAGTAACAGTTAGTTGGGGACTGCCAAACAAACAAACAAAAAGTTTTCACCAGCTTGTGGAAGACAACAATGTAGAGACACAGACAAATCTCCCTACGTTTGCAGTTCTACTGTTTCAGTGCCATGATCGAGAAGGCCCTTTTCGTGGATTTCCAGCCATTTAGAAAAAACGGAATGTTTAAACAACTACCCTGGTGGGATGGCTGAATAACCCACCAAATGCAGCATCCAGCAGCAGGTACACAACTCAGAGCAAGATTGGGAATGCGGTCGCTGCTGAATCTTGCAGCAGAGCTCTATTTGTAATAGAGCTATGTGTGAAAAGAGTCGGAATAAGAAGGTGGAAAATGAATAATTATCTCCTGGAGGACCTAAAGGTCCAGCAGATTTGTGAAGCAAGTCTACAAGAGTTCTTTCAACTAAATGTCACCCCAGACTCTTCATTGGCCACGGTGTGGGACGCCAGTAAAGCATATATGAGAGGCATACTTTTGCGACTTAACACTACAATAAGAAAAAGAGAGGAAAAGACCCTGAGTGAAATAAAATGAATCTTGCTGCAGAGTTGGGCATGTTGCCATTGGCAGTGCAGTCTGGTAGCTGCGCTGGCCCTGGCATCAGCAGTGTTGCCTAAGGAGAACCCAGAGGCTGCAGTCGGCCTGGTGGGGCCACAGATGCTAGGGACATGCGGGTCCAGGGGCAGCAGCCCCACAGCCCAGTTCTCTGTGCTGGCTCCAGGGACTGCACTGGGCCCAGGCCCACACCAGGCCCGGAGCTTGTTACTGGACAGTCCAGGAATCCACACTGGATCCAGCAGTGGCTGCTGCAGCACCCGGGGGCCACGTTGGATGTGGCAAGAGATAGGATTCCTTCCCGCAGCAAGTCTCACACTCCCCCACTTGTGATTTCTATTTAGCAGATGGAAATAGGGGCCAGATGCCAAGAAAGAATGGATTGGCTAGAGCCTTCCAGTCAAGTGGCTGTTGCAGAGAAAGCTAACATGGGCATGTTTCATTTCTACTTATAATAATTTGGGTTTTTTCATTTCACCCTTTTCCACTGCTGGCATTCCTAAAGTGTTTCGATCCCTTGACAGCATACCAAAATATCTACCTGTTAGAGGCTGGGGTCAGGAGTGAGGAAGGGGACTTTCCTTCACACACCCACATTTGCTAATCGGTGAAGACGGAGCAATACCAAGGCTATATTCCACAGATAACAAGTGGACTTGCACTCCAGTTTCTCCAAGTGCAGGGAAGTTTAATGACAATAAATCAATCAGATCTCAAAAGTATGCTAAAGGAAGCAAAGATTATTGCCATTTTCCCGCCAAGCAGAGAGGAACGAAGTCAGAAACTGGGATTTTCCTCGTCAAACCATGTGTGTGAAATTCAGTACTCTCGCTAATTTGAACCAGAGACTTCCTGATTTACAATTCCATCACTCGGGCATTGCTTTACTACGGTTCCAGATTGATTCTGACATTTTTCTTTCCTCTGTCAGACAGCACCATTTCAACTTTCAAAGGACCAGGAAACATAAGACACTCTACGATAGGTCAACATTCCTTTCCTATTTTGGGGGAAACTCTTACAAGACGCTCCGGGACAGTGTCGCAGAAAATGGAAAATGGGTAGGTCGATTGCAAAACCTACACAGCAGTGGGGTGCGGGCAGCAGACAGCCATTTTCCTGCCTCTAATCTCCGAGTGCCATTGAAATGACTGAGCAAGGACTGCCATTTTGAATTTTCACTTCAGGTGCAGAAACATCAAAATGACAGTGCTAAACAGGAGGCGGGTCTTCAACAGATGAAAGCTGCACTGGAGACTGGTACAACAGGATGACTAAATTAAGACAAACTGTACTAAAAGGTATAATTGGTGGACTGCTCCTTCTTGTATCCCTGCTTTTTCACTGGCAGGAGGGATTAATCAATTATATCCTTCTAAAGTAAATTAGACAGCAAGAGACCAATTTTTGCAATGATACTCTGTAAGTCCATAATTGGTTTTGAGCCTAAGTTCCTGGAATTCAAGTCACTGATTGAGCCAGAGGGACAGGAGAAGTACCTGCGGGGGCTCCTCTATCATACGACTCTAGCTGAGAACATGTAAATTAAGCATCGAGAAAACCAGAAACCATTTTGTTGTCCAGGCCGTGTCCTTAAGGCACGCTCATATTCTCAATGCACAGAAAAACACACCTGACAAATCAACAGCTGCAGCTGTATTATCTTTACGTGTGGGTGGTTTAGCGTGGGTGAAACCATAAAGAGCAGGAGGACAATAAGAACATTGGAATTTCACTTGTGCCTCATTAAATACAGGTTCCAGCTTTTGAATGCACAAAATATTAGGAAAGGGATACCTAAAATATTATTGACGTCTGGAGTGGGAGAGGGGAATCCTGAAGCATTTTCAAGTTAAATTTTCCATAACGAAACGCACAATGGAAGACTTAGCATGCAGTACATTTAACAACACTACAAGGGTAGAGAAAGGGAGAGAGGGAATGCAGCTTTGAAGCCCTAGTCGGTGGACTGATCATATATGTCATTTAACAAACCAATGGACCAGTCAAATACTGCTCTGTGTTTTACAAAGTCAAGAAATCCTTTGTGTAAGGGTCAACCTATCCTCCGGACAAAAATAGTAGGGGTAAGGGTCACTTGCTCCCTTGCCCTGCAGGAACCATGCCTATGATCCATATTTAGAAACAGATATCTTCTTGACCTGTATCTCTACGTCTGCCTTTGCCCACACCAGTCAAGCTAGATTCAAGTGGTGAGCATCCTATTCTTCATGCTAATTCTACTTTTCAGCCTCCTCCCTCCCCCCACTCCGTTCTACCCCCATTCTGGTTCCTCCCTGCTCCCCCCCCCATTCTCTTTCTGGAGCATCTCAAGGTGTCGTCTAGCCAGCACCACCACTTGCAGGTGGCGTGCATGTGCATGGGTGGCTCTGACGACCTCTGCCTACCACTGCCTCCGGCCGCTGCCACTACCGCCTGCCTGTGCCCACCGCTGCCTGCACCCACCACCGTAGTGGCGGGCAAACTGGCGACCCTGGGGAAGGTGCCAGGCAAGCCCAAATGGGGTCCCGACCCCAAGGCTGAGAACCACTGTATTAAAATATGGTTATCAGCTGTTACTCCACTCTGGTTAGTCCTCACTTGGAGTACTGGGTTCAGTTTTGGGTACCACAACTGAATAAAGATGTAAAGAAACTGGAGCGTGTCCAGAGGAGGGCTACGAAGATGGTGAGGGGTTTGGTGACCAAGTCATATGAGGAGAGGTTGAAAGAGCTTGGTCTGTTTAGCCTGGAGAGAAGACGATTAAGAGGTGATATGATAACCATCATCAAATACTCTAAGGGCTGTCATGAGCACAGTTGTTTTCTGTTGTCCCAGAAGGGTGGACCAGAACCAATGGGTTTAAATTAATTCAAAAGAATTTTCGGCTAAACATCCGGAAGAAGTTCCTGACAGTTAGAGCGGTTCCTCAGTGGAACAGGCTTCCTCGGGAGGTGGTGAGTTCTCCATCTTTGGAAGTTTTTAAGCAGAGGCAAGATAGTCATCTGACAGAAATGCTGATTTTACGAACTTAAGGCAAATTGTGAATGGGTGGGCAGGAAGTGATGTGCCAATGTTAGTCTCTTGTGGCCCTTCCTTGCATACCACTGGAATTGCTAATTGCCACTGTGGGATGATAAATGAATTTCCTCCCGGCTAGGCAGAATCTGGAGATTTTTGGTGAGGCATGAAATTGTGGTCACCGTGGGTGAGCAGGTAGTTGTGAGTTCTTGCATTGTGTGTGTGTGTGTGTGGGGGGGGGTTGGACAAGATAACCATGGAGATCCCCTTTAACTCTATGATTCTATGATTCTAATCACCATAAATAACTTTCTGGCCTTCATTTGCTGCTAAATTACTTCAGAGATCGGACGCTTTCAACATCTCTGAAACCTGGCTCCATGTGACACCATCAACCATGCCATTCTCCTCAGTTCTACATACATGGCCGAGGACTCAAAAGAAGGCCAGACTCAAGTAATGCTTGGCTATCAAAGTCAGCCAAGTTTACGAACCTCTGATTTATTCTGATAATTTTATGGGAACTTAAAAAAAAAAGTTTTATGGGCACTTATTTATTGGAGGGGAAACCTGCACAGGCTACTGTTGACATACTTTTCATGCTCACCCGAGGAAAAAGCTACCAGCTAACTTAACACTCCCAGTGTTAAAAGTTAACTGGATTCCAATACGTTAAACGCCAAAAGGCCACTCGGCCATTTACCCTGGTTAATCATGAAGCCACAACCTGCATTTCATTCGGTGAGGATAAATCAAAGTGACCCAATTTCATGACCATTGTAACCATTACTGCTCAGTGATCCAGAACCTAGTACTCTCCACCACCATCACTGATAAGGAATTCAGCTCCAACCACGCAATCCGGACAGGAAGACACATTCTCTCCACTCCGTGAAGCAGGGGTGTCCCTGGTTTACTTGGTAACCTATTCAGCTCTTTACAATTTACAGCTCCAGGCTTTGGAACAACTTAATGGCCGTAAGAACATTTAGAACGACACACACCGATTTGGTTTCTGATTATTAGAACACGTAACTACAGGCCACTGTCTTTTGTGTTTCATTTTAGTAGGCGGTTGTTGACGGAGGTTTTTTTCCTGTCATTTCTGACAGACCCATTTTAGTAACTGGCTGCCAGCGGAATTTATTGACCTGTTCGCAAAAACCCACTTGCATAGGGTCAGCAAATTGTGGTTGAGCCACTTCTGAGGGAAACGACTTTCTTCCTTTTTCTATCCCTCCATGGCACTTCTGAATCACTGTGGTGCGCTGTTTAAAACGTCGACAGCAGTTCCTACAATGCTACTTTGCCCCTTTTTCGCTATGTGAACTACTCCAGACTTTTCTTTAACATTCTAAGTCGAGTACTGCAGCGTTACGCCAATACTGTAGTGCTGGATTGTTTAGCATTATAATGTTCAACTTAGAATGTTTAAAAAAACTCCAAGGAAGATTGCAGGGAGAAAAAGGGCAGGCGGGAAAAAGGAGCAATGTTTGAAATGACCATAGCACTTCAGGTAGGGCTCACTGACTGGTGAGCTTCCCCTCACTGGCAGTCTTCAAGCAAAGGTTGGATGCACACTTTTCTTGGATGCTTTAGGATGCTTAGGGCTGATCCTGCGTTGAGCAGGGGGTTGGACTAGATGGCCTGTATGGCCCCTTCCAACTCTATGATTCTGTGATTCTCTTATCGTTTTACTCGAAATCAGGCCTACAATGAATAACATTCAGTTTAGAATAGTAATGTGAAACCCTTCTGCACATACTTTTTGGGGACACCCCATTCCACATTGACTGGGAAAAAAAGGTTTGTCAGAGAGACGAGCAGTCATTCATAGCAGAAAAAATTAGCAAACGTACTTGTATGATAACACATTTGCAAGACACAACTACATTGCATTCACATGTAATATTGAATTATGTGAAAGGATTGGTGTGGTACTCCAGAGCTGTTGAAATCCCCTTTTGCTTTATTTTTCATGTATCCATGGTAATTGTAGGCCACGGACATCTGGAGAGCCATCCCTGATGTAGTGGATACTGAGACAAGGCAGTGGGCACACACGGCCACTGCTGGCTCTTTCTCTCCCCCCCCCCCCCCGTGTTGGAGGGGTAGTATCACGGGAATCCAACCCCACCACCGACCCCAGAGCAGTTGCCTCAGATGGTCAAGACTGCCCCTTCACTGGCTGCTTTTTTAAAATTGAATACTAGAATTAAAAAACATTTGAGCTGCAAACACAACAAGCGCTAGCGTGGGGGAGGATGGAGATAAGGGATGGATGGAGAACTTAACTGGTAGCAGAGAGGCTGTCTGCTGGGGCCGGGGGGGGGGGGAGGATTCCTCGTTCCTCTATTCGCTGAGCCGTGGAGGGGTGAGTTGGGCTCGAGAGCTGCCAAAGGGTGAGCTTGTGAGGTGGGGGTTGTGCTAGGAGGGTGGTAGGTGGCCTCGTTGGCAAGGTCTGTTTTTTGGGGCATTCATGCTTGAAGGTATAGATTCTGACCTCCTTTCCCTGCGGCGTTCAGGCTCTGAATGGCAGTGAGTGTGCCAGAGTGCTCCTCGCCCCGTTTGTTGTGGGCAAGTGTGAGTGGGGCCGGCCCAATGAGGCCCTGATTGGCCCATAACGTTCCAGGGACCATAAGCAGAGGCCGGACCGGCTCCGCCCACGAGGGCTCTGAGCAAATATTTATACAGCTAAGCGTTAAAGATGTGTTGCTCAGGGAGGGTTTAAAGCATTGAACATGTTATCTATTTTTATACAACTGTTTTTGTGAGCCACAAATAAGACACTAGAGAGAGACAGCCACAGACTACAATAAAAGCCGAATGGATCAATGTTGACCTGACATTCACTTTTTAGCAAGCATGCTAAAAGGACTAAACGACTGGGCAGAATACTGAGCACGTACTGCCCTTTCTACCTCAGGAATTGTGCAGGCCAGACGCTTGCTGCTTTTTGGTTTTAAAGAAACAAAAGCGTTGGATCCAGGCTACCCACAAGTGCAGAGTGGAATGCCCAAGAGCCATGCAACACTCAGCAGGCAGAGCAGGGAACCAGAGGCCACATTCAGACATTGTGAGGCCACAACGGAAACAACACAGATTATTGCCGTGCCCACTCTCTCCCTCGCGCCTCCCCCAAATTCACTTTGCTATCTGAATCCAGAGCCTGGGGAAACTTGATCCTGGATCAGAGTTTATTGGGAAGGAAATGAACTCCAGTTTATTTGCCCAGGCATTTGGACATTAGAGCAAACTGGTGCTTAAATGAAGGCTTCCCAAGCTGCAAAGTTTTTGGGTTTTGCTCTGTGTATAAAGGAAAAGGGAAGAATAATTATCAGGAACCATTCAGACATGAGAATGGCATTTATGACCATCACAGGCAGACATCTTTGTGATGTCTGGAGAGGGAGGGGGAGAGGGCTGTTTTTTAATACCCCGCTTATCAATACTGTTAGAGAGAGCTCTAACAGAAATTCACTGTGGGAACAGTTCAATCAGGACTGTGACTAGCTTGTCACCCAGATGATTGCCTGTGGAAGAGCGGGGAACCAAAACAGAGTTACACAATTCTATTATTTTACCATTTTACATTATCTTATTCTACTTACAGGTTTATTTTACACCCACATTTTGTTAGCCACCCTGAGACTTTGTGAAGGGCAGGATACAAAGTAATTAATTGATTGATTAACTCAGTTCTCCAGATTAGAGTTTGCAACTTTTAATCACTACACCATGCTGGCTCTCCTAGGAAGAAGAGTGGGGGGATTGTACCCTTCTTTTTAATGCCCAAGGGAGTCTCAAAGTGGCTTACAATCGCCTACCTCTCCCCACAATAGACACCCCATGAGGTAGGTGAGGCTGAGAGAGCTTTGAGAGAACTGTGACTGGCCCAAGGTCACCCAGCTGAATCAAACCCAGTTCTCCAGACTAAAGGTCGCTGCCGTTAACCACTATGCCAAGCTGGCACTACACCAAGTTCGCTCTGAACGCTACAGGGGATATCCATTTCTTCTAGAAATGCATTTTAAATGCATCTCATGCTCCCTTCTGGACTCAGCTCACCACAGTTACCCTGCCCATCTCTTGGCTCAGCTTATTTAGGTAACCTTCTTCCTTCGGTTCCCTGTCCCAGTGACCTTAGGACAGCAGCCCTCTGTTCAACACGAATGGCAAAACAGAATGCACATTCACAAGGAGCTATATTGAGAAAGATAAAACACAGAAGCCCTATAACACCTCCTTAAAGTGTTAAGCTTTGTGAATATTTGCACAAACTGCAATAAAAGGCAGGGAAAACCGTGGGTGAAAGGCCATCAGCCCTTCTCTGATGACTTAAGAACTGCGGAATTACCATGCCGACAAAATATTTGCATACCTTGAGGCTTTTTGGTTCCTCGGTCTCCTCTGCTACTTAAGGAGGCGGCTCTTAGCAGAACGAAAGCAAAACTTTGGCTTTTGCTGTCAAGTCACAGCTGACTTCTGACTGCCTTGTAGGGTTTTCAAGGCAAGATACATTCAAGGTGGTTTACCATTGCCTCCCTCTGCATCATGCCGTTAGGTATTCCTTGGTGGTCTCCCATGTGAATACGAGAGCCAGCTTGATGTAGTGGTTAGGAGTGTGGACTTCTAATCTGGTGAGCCGGGTTTGTATCTGCGCTCCCCCACATGCAACCAGCTGGGTGACCTTGGGCTCGCCACAGCACTAAAAAAGCTGTTCTGACAGAGCAGGAATCTCAGGGCTCTCTCAGCCTCACCTACCCCACAGGGTGTCTGTTGTGGGGAGAGGAAAAGAAAGGTGAATGTAAGCCATTTTGAGACTCCTTCAGATAGAGAAAAGCAGCATATAAGAACCAACTCTACTACTAGAAGAAGAAGGCTGGTTTTTATACCCTGTTTTCCCCTACCCTAAAGAGGCTTACAATCACCTTTTCTCTTCCCACAACAGACACCCTGTGAGGCAGATGGGGCTGAGAAAGTTCTGAAAGAATTGTGACCAGGCCAAGGTCATCCAGCAAGCTTCATGTGGAGGGGTGGAGAAACACACGCAAGTCTCCAGGTAGGAGTCTGCCACTAACCACTACATCATGCTGGCTCTCTGAGCCAAGGGGCTTCAGCATTGGCTCCTCCCACACAGCCCAATCTTCCAGTATTACCAGAGATCCATGGGAAATTAGTTGCACTGCAGCAGCTTCCATGCCCACAAAGGTATCATGGGAAGGGGCTCTGTATCAACACGGCCAACAAGTATATGCAATTGTGCACACATCAGTTTATTCCATTTAAACAGGCACCTGAGATGCATTTGAGCTAAATGTCACACTTGCCCTGTCAATTGATATTTCTCTGCAAATTTCAGAGGGGATGCAAGCACACTTCAGGAAAATGTATCTTCAGCAAGTGAGAACGCCAGCATGCTTGTCCTTCATCATCTGTGCCTGAAAAATTGCACATGTCGTTTTGGATGATGGTGGCTGTCAGCAAGGGCAAAATGATACATTGTACGTTCAAGCAAGTCTATTTCTAGGCAACATTAATATAGCTCTATGACGCCACCACGCACTTAACGACAATTGTAAAAATGGGAACAAGATCCATTTTCAACCGGTATGCATGCATGTGCTCACATTTGAAACACAGTTGCAAAGGTCTATGGTTGAGGCTGGGGTCCGCAAACTCGGGACATCACCCCCCCCCCGGGAGTTAGGAAGTGTACATTGCACTCCTCCATTATCTCTGATATTAGTATGGGGAGGGATGGGGTATTTTCTCTTTGCCGCCATGTTGGTATTAATATTTTAATGGGGGTTTTAATGGGGTTTAATGGGGTTAAGATTATTGTCACCCGCCTCGAACCTTCTGGAAGAGGCGGGGAATAAATCGAAATATAATAATAATAATAATAATAATAATAATAATAATAATAATAATAATAGTTGTTGTTGTTGTTGTTGTTGTTAGGTGCGAAGTCGTGTCTGACCCATTGCAACCCCATGGACAATGATCCTCCAGGCCTTCCTGTCCTCTACCAGAGTCCATTTAAGTTTGCATCTACTGCATAATAATAATAATAATAATAATAATAATAATAATAATAATAATAATAATAATAATAATAATAAAAGTCTGTATACGATAAATTTCAATTTTAAAAAATCTGCTGTATCTCGGGAAGTGTGGGCAGCTCACAATTTGAAAGCAAAATCTTAAAATGCAATTATTTTTTTAGTGTTTTCCAGAGAAAAACAAGCAAATGTTCTTTTTTTTTTTTTTTTATAATGATTTTTTTTATTTTCATAAAGATAGAAATATAGTCATCATTTGAGAATATACGACCCCACATTGACTCCACAGTGATATAAACTTTTGCCCAAAACTCTAAGAGCCATGAGTCTAAGAGCCATCCACATTTCCACTACATTAAAAAAAAAAAAAAGCCTGTTTAGATATACAAAAGAAAAGTTATTATTAATCAACTTACTTGAGAGATCGTAGACCTCACATTAACTGCTTGATACAATCTGAGAGCTATCCTAGCAGATATTTCTAGGTTTGAGTTAGATGCTTAACATTAAACATTTCTTATAGCACAGTATTAGTTTTGGCCCTGTATCAATACCCTGATAAAGGGAGAGGAAAGTAGGGCTTTGCCTTAAAGATGTACAAAGAAAAAAAATTACAAAAGGATTTCATAATTTCTCCTTATCCTTAATACAGATACATCTACAAACCATTTATACTTGGCCCATTCTAAGAGCCATCCTGACAGGTATAAGTTGAGAGCTTTGCATTTTCTACAGATCAATATGAGCTTTGGCCCTATAACAATACACCAATAAAAAAAATAATAAGAGGGGAAAGCCCCATTTTATATTTCCAACGCTAACGATTATATTACCTATATGCCTACTAAGAAAAAGAAACAAGAGAGAAAAAAGGCACTGCTTCCCCTTTTTCATAAAAATAGCAATATAGGATACAGTATATGTTGTTAATACAGAGAATAATAAGATTTCCAGGTTTAGATTAAATGCTTAACATTAAACATAGAACAATATAAGCTTTCAGTCTTCTATAGCTTCTCCTTATCCTTGGTTCTAATACATCTACAAAACAATTTTTGCTTGACCCATTCTAAGAACCATCCTCAGTG
Source organism: Paroedura picta (assembly GCF_049243985.1). Taxonomy (NCBI): domain Eukaryota; kingdom Metazoa; phylum Chordata; class Lepidosauria; order Squamata; family Gekkonidae; genus Paroedura; species Paroedura picta. The sequence goes on along the minus strand of NC_135374.1, from coordinate 15,491,797 downwards.
TAGGCTTTAGTCCTAGGACAATTCACTAATAGAAGAAAGAAAAAATAGGGGGGGAGAACCCCATTTTACATTTTCAGCACTAATGATTATATTACCTATATGCCTATAAAAGAAAAGAGACAAAAAAAAAAAAACAAGAGCGAAAGAGACACTGCTTCCCCTTTTTCATAAAAATGGAAATATAGAATACGGTATAACATTAAACATAAAACAATATGAGCTTTCGGTCTTCTTAAGGGGGTCTCATCTCGAGGCTTGCTACATCTTGTCGTTCCCGTAAAATTATATTCTGTCCCATTGGCCTTTGGCGTAGAAAGTGCAGTTGTACTCTTTCCCGCAAAATATGCATCGATAAATCTTGAGGCCGTTGCACCTCCTGGACTCCAGTATCAATACAATTTTTTCCCCAGAGAGATCCTTTAAATCGGTTACTTTCACTGCAGATCCATATTTCTTTTGATTGATTTTTGTACACTCTTGCTTTGAGATGGCTGTATGTCTTTTTAAAAAGGGTGTCCTTATCTGGGCTGCAGAACTCCGGCATCCCATTTTCCGTCTCCAGAATTTCAGATTTCTCTTCTACTGTTGGTTTTCCACCTTGTTTAGAGCTGTCATCAGCCACTGTTATTGATCCATTATTCCTGTTAAAGACGTCTTCCTTGGCATCTTGGATCTCCTTGAAGATATGAATTTCAGATTTCTCTTCTGCTGTTGGTTTTCCACCTTGTTTAAAGCTGTCATCAGTCACTGTTATTGATCCATCATTCCTATTGAAGACTTCTTCCTTGCCATCTTGGATCTCCTTGGAGATATTTTTGATCAATCCATCTAAGAATACTTTGTAATCTTGGGTTTGTATCTCTATTAGATGAGCCAATCTTTTTAACATAGACATGATTTTGACTTTAAAAAAACCCGGCCCCAAACAATTTTACAAGTGGCCAGTAGAGGTCCTCTGTTTTATCCTCTAATGTTCCGGCACAGGCATGTGACGTATTGAAGCCGGTTAAGGCAGGGATTCTCGTACTGGCACAAAGTTCTCGTGAGATTTTCACATTCACTGCTCTTATCTCTATCTCCGAAAACCAAAACAATTACAATAAGAGCTTTTGCCAATTAATTCGAGTTGATTTGAATCCTTCTTCTGCTTAGTTAGGAGAATTAGCCTGCCTCTTAACGAGGTGGCTTCAGGCAGAGCAGAGTAAGAGGAGGGGGGAAACAAAGGGCTTTGATGCAGGAAGAGAGACGGAGAAAAAAAAAGCGAGAGATACTTGCAGTAAATGATGTTTTGGAACTCAGCCGAAGTCCTCCCCTCAGTTCAAAGCGTTCATTTGTGGTAAATCATCATGTAGGGTTGAAGCAGATACTTTAAGATTAAAGAAAGAAAAGAAAGTCCGAGGTAGAAAATGGCAGTCGTCCTCTGGACCTGGAACGCTGACAGCCTATAATCCAGGGAGATATACTCCCTAAAGGATTGGAGACGGCCCCAAGAACTTCCTGGGTAGAAAGGTGAGGTGAGGTTTGCGTACCCCTCCTCTTTTCTGCCAATTGCTTGCACAATTGACCCCTGTCAGGCTTCAGAGATAGCAGAGCAGATGCCCTGCCACCCTCTCAGGACGACATCTTTAGCCACACCTCAAGCAAATGTTCTTCATAGATATCTTCTGCCCAAACGGCAACGTCTCCTTTTTATTCCCATTCCCAGTTATTCCATCTGTAGTGTTACCTTCATGATGTACCTCCCCATGTGCCCGTTAATGTATTACAGAATTTGTTATTTATAATGCTGGATTACTGATTTTGTTTTTAGTTTATCATACCTGGTCATCTTTAATATCCACTGGAAAGGTCTCACGGCGTTTAACAATAAAATATAAAATCAATGTAAAATCCCATAAATACCCCATTATTACAATAAAAAGAAGGCATTCTATTCTAACTTTCCCCACTTATCTGCTTATGCCCCCCCCCCGCAGTGCACTTTGCTCTGCAGGTATGAATCTGCTAGTTCTCCTGGGGCCCCAGGACATTCCCCTGGCCCTGGCCCCAACCTGGTGGAATGAGCTCCCAGGAGAGCTATGGGCCCTGACGGAGCTGTCAAAGTTCCACAGGGCCTGTAAAATGGAGCTCTTCTGCCAGGTCTACAGTTGAGGCTAGGGAGGAAGAGTTGTCCCAGGATTTACGAACTGGAGGTCCCGCCTAGTGGAAGGTGCTGTGTTAGATCTACCTGGTTGTACCAGAGTACGGATGCAGTTGGGATAGGTGATCTACCGACTGGAATAAGGGAGGAATGTTGTTCCATCATCTATTGGAGTTTTAGATTGCATTATTGTATTTTATTGGGGATTAACTGAAAGGGGTTTTATGCAAATATTTGTATTCATTCTTTTATTTTGTTGTAAGCCGCCCCAGGCCAACTGTGTCGGGAGGGGTGTGGTATAAATTAAATTATACATAAACAAAATTAACAAGAATCAAATTCCAGTTTAGCAGATATCTGCTGATGCTGTTACCCTTCAAAAGCAGGCTTTTAAAAAGCAGTCCAGATGCAGCAACCTAGAATCTAGACAGCTACATTCTAGTCACCCCAGCAGCAATCCACCACCATCACAACTGCATCAGGATCAGAACTTTTAGCGGACAATATGCACATGTGAGGAAGAGAAATAACAGGCAAAGGAACCAGTCAGGAACAACCCAAACATGAAAAGCATGGTGGTGAGTTGTCCCACATGGCCAGATGTCAGGGAAATACATAAAGGTATCCCCTGTGCAAGCACCGGGTCATGTCTGACTCTTGGGGTGATGCCCTCTAGCGTTTTCATGGCAGACTCAATACGGGGTGGTTTGCCAGTGCCTTCCCCAGTCATTACCGTTTTACCCCCCAGCAAGCTGGGTACTCATTTTACCGACCTCGGAAGGATGGAAGGCTGAGTCAACCTTGAGCCGACTGCTGGGATTGAACTCCCAGCCTCACGGGCAGAGCTCCAGACTGCATGTCTACTGCCTTACCACTCTGCGCCACAAGAGGCTCTTAGGGAAATACATATGTTTTAATTAAATTTTTCAGCCTCCAGTGGACAATGAACTTTCTCTGGGAAGATGCCTCAGTTTCCAAAGACAGGGCGGAATATGAATCTCAAAATCAATCAATAAAATGAATAAACAATTCCAAAATGGAGCTGCTCAAGAGTCACACTGAGAAGCAAACCAAAACACTCACCAATGCTAATTTCATCATCTGTTTCAGCATCTCCAATGCACTCAAACTGAAAATCCTGAAGCGACTGGGAAAATTTTTGTACAGCCATTGAGAGATCTGTTATTTTAAAAAAGAGAGAGGGAGAGAAGATTAAATTATTAAAAATTAATATTGCAGAGAGTAAGCTTAAGAGCTCAAAGTTTCATTAGACTGCTTCTACGAAAAGTATTTCCATATGTAAGGGATTCAGGTGCAATTTACTTCACAGATATATGTGTATACAATCATCTTTCAACTGAACCAGAGATGTAAAGTTTCCAAAACAGTCAAAACTATTAAAAATAAATATCACTCTAGAAAACTACAGAAAATGGGGGAGGGGAGGCGTTTTTTTTTTAAATAGTTGCAACACCTACCATCCTTTCAAACCTAAATTTACTGTGATATTTTTAAAAACATAAAAGACACAATTGATAACCAAATCTGCATATAAAATCTGCTAATGACATTATTCAAGGATTCCACCAAGTTTACAGAAAACGGCACTTTGTCTATGCATCTATGTCTGATGCATAGACTGATATTCTACAGGACGGAAATGAAAATACAGGGAGAGTAATAATGGGCTATAATTATCAGTTATAAACATGGATGCTGTGTAAAATGGAAAAAAAAACAACAGATTACAATCTATCTGGAGCAGTTAGATCGACGGCCAACACAATTCCAAAAAGGTATCAGAAAACTAAACTCCTTGATTTAGTTCTGCCTCTCCCAAAAGTTTCCAACTCAAATTTTCCTGGGAAAATCCACATTACCAGCCCCCCAGGCAACAGAAGCTGGGAAATTCCTTCTTCTGAAGCCTTGGAGCAGGGGTAGTCAAACTGCGGCCCTCCAGATGTCCATGGACTACAATTCCCAGGAGCCCCTGCCCGCAAACGCGGGCAGGGGCTCCTGGGAATTGTAGTCCATGGACATCTGGAGGGCCGCAGTTTGACTACCCCTGCCTTGGAGGATCCACTGCCAGTCAGATAAGACTGTACTGGCCTACATCAATAGTCTGATCCATTCATTATAAGGCAACTTTGGGTGTTCACCTCCAAGGCTTGGGAAGCTGTATAATCACTGTAAATGCATACTAAAAGTGGCAACATTTCATTGTATTTGAACTGAAGAAGAATTGTTTTTTATACCCTGCTTTTCACTGCCTGATGGAATCTCAGGCAAAGTGGGTTACAGTTGCCTTGCCTTCCTCTCCCCGTAACAAACACCCTGTGAGGTAGGCGGGACTGAGAGAACCCTGAGAGAAACTGCTCTGTGAGAACAGTTCTAACAGGACTGTCACTAGCCCAAGGTCACCCAACTGGCTGCATGTGGAGGAGTGGAGAATCAAACCTGGCTTGCCAGATTAGAAACCGCTGCTCTTAATCACTACCCCCAACTCTCTTGGGGGGTAATACCAGCTTGGAAACTACCATTGTTTCACCAAATCATAGAGTTGGAGCGGACCATACAGGCCATCTAGTCCAACCCCCTGCTCAACGCAGGATCAGCCTAAAGCATCCACGATAAGTATCTGTCCAACCACTGCTTAAAGACCACCAGTGAGGGGGAGCTCACCACCTCCTTAGTCAACCTTTTCCACTGCTGAGGTAGAAGCCTCCTTCATGCTACCCCATATCATATAACATGGGGGTATGTTTCTGCCACACTTCACGTAGAAATTGTAGCCAAGCAGGCAAAAATAAAGGGGGGAAAATAGATAATTTAGCAGATCATTGCTTCTGATGAGCACGATTTTCTCTTCTGCTCCCCTCCCGTGCTTCAAAATTATCCTTGATAACTCCCGAACCCTTGCAAATTCACCCAACTGCCTATAAATGACAATTGTAAGTCTTGACAAACACATGGAAAACTGAATTATAGATATTAAAAACAGGCGCTCATCTGGTAGCCTGAACATCTTGAGCTACTGTACCGTCTTTATATTTTACGTATTAAAAATGCTTTCTATTACTAAGCGCACGGAATTCGACACATTCTTGGTGAATGCTCAGCAGACTGGGTGGCGGCTTCCTCTTTCTAGATATACAAGTCATGCTTCATTTCAGTTTAGCAGCTGCCTATTGCATGTCTAGGACTAGCCAATGAAGTTGGGGGTGTGAAGAGACCAGCTAATCTGAATAAGTGGCTTTCGAACTGGTTTCTGAGGAAGGCCGGCCTTCTACTTGGAAGGGTTTGTCAGTGAGAAAGACCACAATGGTGGGCAAACTTTCCTGAGATAAATGTTAGACTATCATTACAGCTGTTTATTTATTTATTCAATTTATAGATCACCTTCCTCTTTAGTCTAACAAGCACTCTATGGGAATCAAAGGGCTCTCTCAGCCTCACCCACCTCACAGGGTGTCTGCTGTGGGGAGAGGAAAGGGAAGGCAACTGTAAGCCGCTTTAAGACTCCTTCGGGTAGGGAAAAGCAGCATATAAGAACCAACTCTCTTCTTCCTCCTCTTCCTTCTTCTTCCTCTTCTTCTTCTTCTCCTTCTTCATTAGAAGGGTGTTACAGAGGACATGCAGGGTTTCTAGGTGGAGAACAGGATTGTCAAATCCAGGCTGGTTAATTCCTGGAGAGATGGAAGTGGATCTTGAGGACGACAGGACCTCAGCAGTGGATGACACCATGGAGTCCACTCTCCAAAATAGCCATTTTCTCCCGGGGAAATGACCTCTGTAGCCTGAAGACAAGCCGTAATTCTCAGATATTCTCATGCAAAGTGAATGGTTTCCAATAACAGTGTATTCACAAGGCAAAGTTTAGGGGAAACGCTTGGTACATTTTAATTGATTTTTTAAAGTTACAAGGAGCTAGAAATACTAAAAATAATTTTAAAAACCTAATGCATTTATAGTATTTGCTGGCGTATAAGACTACTCCCCCCCCCCCTTGAAAAACATGCCTCCAAGTAGGGGGGTCGTCCTATACGCCGGGTGCACTTCAGTTGGGTTAGACGAAGCTGACCATAGTAGCCCATAGTACTGTAATGTATTGTAACAAACTCTTTATTTTGAGTGGAAATGTTGGGGGGTCGTCTTATACGCCCAGTCGTCTTATACGCCAGCAAATACGGTACACTGCACCAATGGGGGAATGATGCTACATCAATATCTTGTATGAGCTATGGTCTCCCAGTTGTGACTATGCACATCGTATGATGCATCTAGATCTTTCCTTAGGTCTTGGATGAGCATTTTAAGGAGATGGCGATACAGTTCCAGGTGCACATTGATATAACGGACAGCTTTTTCTTGTGCTTCCTGGAGAAAGCTTTCCTGACCTTCCAGGGCACGTGAAATGAAAGAACAGCACGGGGAGATGATTAAAAACAATTGGGTTTCTGTGCCATGATTACTTCATTGTTCACTTAATACATATTTTATAGGTAACTAATCCTTAAGAAACCACGGAAGTCTGCAATGCGTGAAGAAAGGGGAAAAAAACTTTCCATTAAATCTTGATTTTGAAGGTGTAATTTCCCATTGTGTTGAGCAAAACAGAAAGAATTGACTCCTACCTTGCCACGCAGAGAACTATAAACTATCTTCAGCCACAGAAAGGTCATCTTCTGGTAGAAAGCTCCACACTTAGCAGAACGATGCTGCAATATATTGGTGTTATATGCCGAGACCTGAATAGCCCAACTCAGTCCAATCTTGAAAACTAACCGGGGTCAGCTCTGGATGGGAGACCACCAAGTGGTTCCTCAGAGGAACACACTTCCTGGTGGTGGGAGGTGGTGGGTTCTCCTTCTTTGGAAGGTTTTAAGCAGAGGCTAGGTAGCCATCTCACAGAAATTCAGAAGGGATTGTGTCGGTGCTTGGCTTTTGTGGCCCTTTCTGGCATGCCCAGGGAAATGCAGATCACCACTTCAGGATCAGGAGGCTAATTTCTTCCACACCAGACGGGCCAGAGTGGACATCATCTGGAATTAGGATCACTGTAGGTGGGCAGGTAGTTGTGAATTTCCTGCATTCTGAAGGGGGTTGGACTAGATGACCCTAGAAGTTCCTTCCTACTCTGTTGCTATGATTCTATGAATTCCAAAGTCACTATGCACAGGAAGATAATGGTGAACCAGCTCTGTACATTTCTTGCCTTGAAAACCCATTGTTAAGACCCTGTTCACATGTTCACAGGTTATCTGTTCACCTGTTCTAATGTTCTTGCCATGGGACATTTCATTGACCTGTCTTTGCCCTGTCATATTTGCATAATAATTTCCTACAGCTTAAAGGCCTCTCACATATATTTCCTGGGAATGTTTTATTGTTTTGACCTTGCTAATCTGATGTATTGTTTAGGAATGCCTTTGTAGTGTCTAAACAGTTGAGAAACACTGTCCATGCCTGGTGTCTTTGTCCAGCACACCCATTTTCAAATTGGGAAAGGGTATTTGTTCAGCAAAAGCTTAAAGCCTGACTGCTAGCTTTGTTTTTCAGTTCCAGCAAGGAAATACCATGCTCTCTGTTTGTTACACTTCTCAATAAAGAGATTTTTTTCCTAACAAGTCTGCTTATTGGAAGTTGGATGGGGACCTGACACGCATAAATCAGATATAGTTTATTTATTTATCGTGAGGCATGTATAGTGTGGCTAAGAGATCCAAGGACTGTCTGGCAGCCAACCAAAGGACATTTGAAGCAAGGGACAGCCAAGGAAGAGACATTTTTCATTACCTGCCTCTATGCTATGACCCCAAGTGTTCCTTGAAGGAACTACTACCCAAATCCTTGAAGGTCTTTCATCCAAATACTAGCCAGGGCTGACCCTGTTTAGTTTCAAAGATATGACAAGATCAGGCTTGCCTAGGGGACCCAGATCAGGGGCGCCTGTGGCTTGAATGGCATTTTATACTCTCACACACACCAGGAGAAGATAGATCAAGGGTAGTCAAACTGCGGCCTTCCAGATATCCGTGGACTACAATTCCCATTGCTCATGGGAATTGTAGTCCACTGACATCTGGAAGGCCGCAGTTTGACTACCCCTGAGATAGATTAACAGATACAGCAATTACAGTCCAATTTAGCTTTATCGATTAATGAAATATTATCACAGTTCTAATGGAAATATGAGAAGCATTCATGGCACAATAACATCTTTCCATAGGTTCTCACCAGAGACTTTTTATTTTTGGGAAAAGAGAGAGAGAGAAAAACACTGATTTCTGGTTTATACTCCTCAGCTGTTTTCCTTCTCTTGCTCTTCCGAATATATACACAGATGAATCTCTTATAAAATGGCTGTAAAACATATATAGTTCCTGCGGGTTTCCCGGATACAGAGCTGTTATGCTCTTGTGCCATAAAAGGTCAAGAAGAGTGGAAGGAGAATGGTTCGAAACACACCGCAGCTTTGGGGGCTATGCCACATGTGACGAAACCAAAAGAGAGACTGAGTCACGAGGTGATAGAATCAGACAGTGTAGGAGGATTTATGGAACATTAAGTATTATCTCATCTTCAGTGTAAACCAGAGACATTGTCAGTTCCAAAAGGCTGTGAAAGAGGAGATGTGTTCATATGTAATACCAAAACATGGGCTGGAATTACAAGGATAAGAAAGCTGACCAAGAATCCGCTTCCCCCTCTTCCCTTAAATGCTCTGATTACCTCCCTCGCCTTCTAATTTGCGGCAGGCTGCAGCAACACACCGCAAACGACAATACACAGGAGCAGCTAAAGAGGAGAAATGTAGAACTCCGAGGCTCCCCTTATGGAATGAACAGGTCTTCAGAATCCAGCATATATACTACCACTAATGCTTTCATTTACAGCAGTGGCTTACAAATTTTGTGAATTCAGAGAATCCTTTCCATGTCAACTCATCTGCCAAGGGAAACCTGGAATGTCTGCCTTTCTTTCCCTGAGAAACATCAACAAGCATCTAGACATGGAGCAAAAGCCACAGATTTAAAGGACTAAAATATCTTTAGTAGGGATGGGCACAAACTGGGAGAATGTGGTTTGGTTCAGGGCTCATAGGAAAACCACAAATCAAACCATGAACTTAACCAATTCAGGGTCCTGCGAACACTATTGAAAGGGATTGAAGTCCCTTTAAATAGGATTTGCAGAAAGCCCGAAAACCAGCTCAGTGGCAGGGAGTATGTTCACTGCTGCTCAGCTGTTTTGGGCTGTTTTGTGCAGTATCATAGAATCATAGAGTTGGAAGGGGCCATACAGGCCATCTAGACCAACCCCCTGCTCAATGCAGGATCAGTCCAAAGCATCCTAAAGCAAAACTTTAAACCCTTTAAACTGTAAAGGGATTGCCCGAAGCAGCTGAATGGCAGGGAACGCCTCCCCAGCATACCTGAGTCCCTTTAAACCTCTGCTTTCTACTACATCAATGAACCATCATGAACTGCTCTAAAAGTTCATGGAAGTTCATAATGAATCTGTTCATGAATCACAACAAGTACAAAATTCATGGCAAATGTTGCTTTGTGGTTCACCCCTAATTTTTAGCAGACAAGGAGGCGAAAGAAGAGCTGGGTTTCTGTACCCCACTTCGTACAACCCGAAGGAGCCTCAAAGCAGCTTACAATCATCCACCTTTCCTCTCCTCACAGCCAACACCCTGTGAGGTAGGTGACACTGAGCTGGGAGAACTGTGATGGGCCTGAGGTCACCCAGCTGAAAGGGGGTGGGTAAGGGAGGATTAATTGAGACCCTGCCATTATGCTCCATCCGTCTCCTCTCAAGCATCCTCTGCTGCTTCAGACCAACACAGCTACCCATCCAAATGATCGCTATTTGATATCCCCAGATCAATGCTCTTTGTACATCACCAAGTGACAGATACTAAAACATACTGTCAAGGGAAAAAAAAATGAAAGCATGTAACCTGTGCCTTTGTGTATGTTGGAATCAACACATTCAAGGGTAAAAATGAACCCCCATGCTTCTTTTGGTCAAATGTTCTAAAAATCTCTCTTGCTTATATATACGACAAGGTACATAGAGTATAATTCACTCTCAGCGTAGGCCTTTTTTAGCCTAGCTCATTTCACAAGCAGCCAGCTTACAGCAGGAGGCCCTGGGCCCCAGAAGAGCTCCTTAAAGGGCCATGGCCAAAGAAAAAAAGAGGTTGGGAATGGCTGCTGTAACTACTACACAGCACTTTTACTCTCAGAAGCCCAGGTCACAGCACACACCGTAGAGCTGGTAAAAGATTCACTACAAGCAAGGCAGGTCTTCAGATCTGTCTGGAGCGCCTGTGCCTTCCGTCTCAGCAAAACTGCATACCTCAACTTCTCTCTCCTTGCCCGCAAATTAAGGCCTGCTGTTTCTTCACTTTGAAGATGAATGGGAAATAAACTCAGCTTTGGTTCGCCTGTACTCAGACAACCACAGAGCAGAAAACTATATCAATAATCAAAAAACACAGCGAAAGAACAAGAGCACCCCACTGGGTAGCACCATATTCCAACAGCTGCTGTGCCTGATGCACTCAATTTCATCCTAAACAAAACATATCTCCGTGGGACATCTTTCTTTTGCTACCCCCCCCCCTCCAACGTCGAGACGGCAAACATTCCAGCTGGTAACATGATTGCGCTTAGCGACGCATGAAAAGAATTAAACAGCATTAAACACGCCAATAAAGAAGTACCTTGTAAATCAATATTATTGGAGGCTGCTTGGCCAATTTTATAATTTTATAATATCAATAAAAATGTAGAATGCATGTGCGTGTGGATACATTCATACTTCGTGGGACCAAAACGTACATGATTGCTCAAGAGTAATAAAAAACAAAATTAAATTCTTGTTAGGCCTCTATTCTCCATTCCACTACCAAAAAGAGCTGAAGAACAGCCAGGGTTTATTGTATCCCACTTTTACTATCCAAAGAAGACTCAAAGTGGCTTACAATCGCCTACGCCAGGGGTAGTCAAACTGCGGCCCTCCAGATGTCCATGGACTACAATTCCCAGGAGCCCCTGCCAGCATTTGCATTTGCTGGCAGGGGCTTCTGGGAATTGTAGTCCATGGACATCTGGAGGGCCGCAGTTTGACTACCCCTGGCCTACGTTTCCTCTCACTACAGCAGAAACCCTGTGAGGTGGGTGGGGCTGACAGAGATCTGACAGAACCACTCTGTGAGAACAGCTCTAACAGGACTGCGACTAGCCCAAGCTAGCTGCATGCGGAGGGGCGGGGAATCAATCCCGGCTCTTCAGATTAGAAGCCACCCCTCTTAACCAGCAAACTACTCGGGGAGAGCAGGGACCACAGAGGAGGGCATAATGCCATGAAGTCCATCCTTCAAAGCAGCCATTTTCTCCAGAGGAACTGAAATCTGTAGCCTGAAGATTCCAGAAAATCTCCAGCCCTCCCTGGAAGTTGGCGACTCTAATTTTAACCAAACCCCTAAGTTTTGGGAACAAAGAGCCTCACTGTTGCTAAAGGGACAATGCTGGTTACTTGCAAAGTGGAAGTTTAGGGTCGAACTGACCACTGGTGGGAAGATCTATTGTGGGGTTTCTGTATATAAGTAGGGGTTGGTTGTGGCTTTTTTTGGATCCGTTCAGTCCTTCTTGTACCATGCTGTGCTCCTAATAAAGAGCCCAAGTCACTCCCAACGTCCACGTCCACCTCTGAATCCACGGATTTAACAGCTGACCCTTCAGGAGCCAATCCTGATATTCAGGTACTTCTCTTCATTCTAACCTAGCCTTCCCAGAATAATTTGCCCATTTCTTATAATCTCTTGGGTTGGTTGAGGTCGACCTGTGCCATCACGTCCCAAGAGCCCTCCTCCTGAGCCCCTTCCTATGGCACCCACCATAACGCCACCCGACTCACTGGGCTATCAGTGTGAGCTAATTTAATGTTTCCCACATTTTTCTACTGTTCCATGTTGCTTGTTCTTTCACTTCATTCATTCAGGGGTAGTCAAACTGCGGCCCTCCAGATGTCCATGGACTGCAATTCCCATGAGCCCCTGCCAGCATTCGCTGGCAGGGGCTCATGGGAATTATAGTCCATGGACATCCGGAGGGCCGCAGTTTGACTACCCCTGAGTTATCTGTATGATTTCTGTTCTGTTTTATGTGAACTGCCCTGAGCCTCCGGGGAAAGCGGTATATACAAATAAATATATAATAAATAAACAAACAAACAAACAAGCATTAACCATCGCTTCCAGCTATAAGTGCACCATTGGAAATCACGAACCTTTGTAATAAAAATTTGCCAGTCTACTTCAGAACATGGTATATGAAGAATCAGGGCTCTATATAACTATGCTTTGCACCAGTACTGTTAAAGTCATGTGCAAACTGGCTTCCCGCTTCCTTAAATTAGACAAGTTCTTGGAGGATAACAACAGACATAACCATGTGCATATTTTTCAGTGTTGCAATGTATTTATTTATCCTATGGCAGAGTTACACACAGGAAGCATATTAACATAAATAATATGAAATATGTTGCAATTGCTTCAGATACATTGGCTTCCATCCTCTAATAGCAGTTCCCGCAATGGAAAGAGAAAATTCACAGTAATCCCCTCCTCCCACTGCAGACCCACATCTTGCTTCTTATGATATTCTTCGAAGTCTGCAAACCTCACAAACCAGGGGGGCACAGTGGGCTGCAGCAGAAGGGGGAAGCGAAATGGTCCCAGTCCATTGCATTGGATACAAGCCATTATCACAGAAATATGTACTGCTGCCCCATGAAGAAGAAGAAGAATTGGTTCTTATATGCCGCTTTTCCCTACCTGAAGGAGGCTCAAAGTGGCTTACAGTTGCCTTCCCTTTCCTCTCCCCACAACAGACACCCTGTAGGGTGGGTGAGGCTGAGAGAGCGCTGATATCACTGCCCGGTCAGAACAGTTTTATCAGTGCTGTGGTGAGCCCAAGGTCACCCAGCTGGCTGCATGTGGGGGAGAGTGGAATCGAACCTGGCATGCCAGATTAGAAGTCCGCATTCCTAAGCGCTACACCAAACTGGCTCTCTGAAGTAGAACAGTATTAGGAAAGACTGAGGCTAAAAGAAAAAGGATGCTGAAACACAGCAAGCCTGTGATCGATATAGTTCAGCAGTGGAATGGGCTGCCTAAGAAGGTGGTGAGCTCTCCACCACACTGGCAGCCTTCAAGCAGCAGCTGGACAGATAATTATCATGGATGCTTTAGGCTGATCCTGCCCTGAGTAGGGGGTTGGACTAGATGGCCTGTATGGCCCCTTCCAACTCTATGATATGACATCTGAACCAGAAGCCTCTTGGTTCACAGCTTGTTCTTTTTGCCTCTGAGCCCAGCAGCAATGATGACCACTTCATTGCAACTCCATGTTCAGAAGCAATCTCTACGGAGCAAGGAGAAATAAGCCTTCACTTTTATGCCCTGTTATTGAATTTCCAGAGATATCTGGCCAGGCTAGATGAACTCTTGGTTAAATTCCACAACTGAACCATTCTCCTGTTCTTCTGACATTTCCCAAGTCTTTGCTTCTTCAGTGATGTCGGAATTCGTCGTACCAACTTCTTAGGGCAGCTTTACTGGTTTTATTGTTTTGAACTATCCTTTTCCGGGACGAAGAGTATATTGACCCTGCCTTCATTTTCCCCATCTCCTTTCTATTAACAACAGAAGATTCTTATCTGGAACAACCAACACAACAAATGCAAGCAGGCCTTTTTAAAGGGGGGGGGGCACCGACCGTATGCTGAGTATTGTCCAGAGGAGTTGGCAAGCTAGGGGAGGGGGCACTGTGACGCAGAGGTAGCTACGAGCTGCCAAAAAATTGTAAAGGCAAAAGGCTCATGCGCTTGAGCTGACAGAGCATTTGTTGTCTTCTTCAATGAATGCTCTCTTACACATTTGCACAATGCACGGCATTTCAGGCAAGCTTCGGGACGATACTGAGTTGGAATGTCTGTGCTAAGATACTATATGACATTTGGAAGCCGACTTTTCCACACTAAGGAGAGAAAAGGCTGCTATTTCTCAGGATGCTAAAAGCGAGGGGGATGTGCGCTTTAATTCAAAGACATTCAAGAGAAGAGCATAAAAATAAGTCAACACCACCCTGCTCCTTCCCCCCCCCAAAACCCTGTGACAAACTGTCAAGCAGTCCAACAGAATGCAATTCCAATTTTCCTTCTATGTGTGTTAATACTGGATTTGATCTTGAACATGTACTCAACGAAATTCCTTTTGGCTGCCATCATCTCTGTTTCTTTCTCCACCACAGATACATGAAACACACATTCAAGATGGAGGAATTTCTTCCAAGGTAAGGAATCTTTCTCTATCCGAAGATGCTGTTCATCAACTCAAGTGGCTTTTCCATTGGAGAAAGACTTATTATTATTATCATCATCATCATCATCTAAGAGCCTCTTGTGGCGCAGAGTGGTAAGGCAGCCGTCTGAAAGCTTTGCCCATGAGGCTGGGAGTTCGATCCCAGCAGCCGGCTCAAGGTTGACTCAGCCTTCCATCCTTCCGAGGTCAGTAAAATGAGTACCCAGCTTGCTGGGGGGTAAACGGTAATGACTGGGGAAGGCACTGGCAAACCACCCCGTATTGAGTCTGCCATGAAAACGCTAGAGGGCGTCACCCCAAGGGTCAGACATGACTCGGTGCTTGCACAGGGGATACCTTTACCTTTACCTTTACATCATCATCATCATCATCATCATCATCATCATCATCATCATCATCATCATCATCATCATCATCATCATCATCATCCTTTAATTTATATCCTGCCTCCCCCCGCAGGCTCAAGGCAGGTTTGCTTAGTATAATGCAGGCCACTGAAAAGACATTTTGTGATCCATAATCAAAGGACTTTAGATGAGGGAAGGAAGCTTCATTGCATCCCAGGATTCTACCCCAACTTTCTAACCACTACCCTGAACCATATCTCAGTGCCCGACTGAACAGGACATAGGGCTGCAAGGTCTCCTGGAAGCCTCTCCCCAAGAGACCCAATGCCTACCACTGCCTCTAATGGGGGGAGAATTTAAAAAAATATATAAAGCCCAGCATAATCTGTATTACAATGTCACTTTCAAGGGAAACCCGGAAGTGATGTCGAGTAGCTCAATAAATTGCTAAAAACTCAATGGTTTTACCATAGAGTCCAGGCAACCCCTAGAGCTACCCAACGTCCTGGAAGTGATGTTGTGATCAAGATGTCAGATTCACGACCCATGTTGCTCCCCCCAACCCTCTCACCAGCACACCATGGCAATTCTATCTGGAACGGCCACCAAGTTAACAAAAAAAAAAAGAAAAAAAAAGCATGGGGAATGCAGTAGACTGGTTTGTAACTGGTTATAAAATAGAGGCTATAAGGCACTGCGCCAACTCAAACATGTTAATTAATGGCAGGATTTTTTGTAATGGTTCTCTTTATAATTTCCTCTTATAAATGGATCACTTCCAGAGGGGAAGTTGCGTGAGGCTGTTGCGACAAAATTAAACAGTGGCACCTCAAAGACGAACATTTCCCCCCCCCCCGGCACAAGCTGTTGTGAGTCAGAGCTCACATCAAAGGGCACAGTGCACATCCATCAGAGATATATTTATCAATGCATCTTTTATGGATAAGGACAAAATAAAGGTCCTCCATCTAGTTCAGCATCTTGTCTCATGCAGTGGCTTATCTATAGAGCAGTGGTCCCCAACCCCCGGTCTGCAGCTCCTTCTTGTCCTCCTCCCCAGCTGCTGCCTCGGGGGCTGCCCTGCCACTCTGCCGCTGGCTCACCTTTGGTGCTCTCCAACGGCCACCATGGCTGGGGCTCCCCCTCGGTGTGGCACTGCACAGCTGCGGGTGGCGGGAAGTCAGGGGCGCCGGCAGGAAAGCAAGTGGAGCAGGGGTCAGGTGGCAGCGATGTCCCTCGACAAAAGACTACCCCCCCCCGGGCCTCAGTAAAATTGTCAAGCATTGACCAGTCCTCGGTGATAAAAAGGTTGGGGACCACTGCTATAGAGGACCAACCACAGGGCATAATGGCCAAGGCCTTCCCTTGACGTTGCTTCATGCATGTACAGTCCAGGATACTAATGAAGTCAGCTCTGATGTTTATAAGGAAACACATTCTGCGGGCTTTTAAAGGCGCCCCAGGGCATCCGTTTTTAAAAACTGTTTAACCAGCCAATTGTCCTTGAGCAGCCTTTCTCAACTTTTTTACCCTTGAGAAACCCCTGAAACTTTCTTCAGGCTGCCAGAAACCCCAGAAGTGGCATGATTGTGCAGAATATGACAGAAGCAGAGCTGTGGACACGCCCACCCGGGGTCCCTCCCCACTACCTCCAGGCCCATCACAGGCCATTTTGGGAAGGGGGGAGACATGGCCATATATCACCCAATACATTTCTAACAAATTTTAAAAAAATAACTCCCACCCACTCAGAAAACCCTTCCAGGGCCATCAAGAAACCCCGGGGTTTCACAAAACCCTGGTTGAGAAAGCCCGATCCTAGAGGGCGGACTGCAAAGACCTCTGTAGGCAAATATGAGCACACCCATTCAGTCATAGGGGGAAAAACCCATAAAGCAAATATTGTACCTGAGTTCACAGGTCACAATGGGCAGATATCCTAAACATGAGTGTATCTGTTTGTAAGAAAGAGCCAACAGGTGTTTACTTAGCAACTGAAACCAGGGAGCAGTACCTGGATAAATGTGGGATTGGTACCACTTTTGTTAAGTGCAGTGTGAGAATCACTCAACACACTCAACTTGTGAATAGGGCTTCTGAGCTAAACCCAGTGCAGATGACAACCAGTTTGCAGTGCATAGGAAGAAGAAGAGTTGGTTCTTATATGCCACTTTTCTCTATCCAAAGGAGTCTCAAAGCGGCTTACAATCCCCTTCCCTTTCCTCTCCCCACAACAGACACCCTGTGATGTAGGTGAGGCTGAGAGAGCCCTGATATTATTGCTCAGTCAGAATAGCTTTATCAGTGCTGTGGCGAGCCCAAGGTCACCTGCCTGGCTGCATGTGGGGCAGTGCAGAATCAAACATAGCTTGCCAGATCAGAAGTCTGCACTCCTAACCACTACACCAAAATGGCTCTCTATGGATCAGATAGTCCAGAAACAGAGAATACAATGCCAATGAGTCGTACATGGAAAGGAAACAATGCTCTAGCAATATGTTAAACCAACTTGGTCCTTTTCTATGCACCACACATCTCTTTATTTGCATGTGTGTTTCTGTCTGTGTGTGTGTGTGTGTGTGTGTGTGCGTGCGCACACACTCACCCACGTACCTGCATGAATGAATCACCAACTCAAATACGAGAAGCATTCAATGCCAAATTACACAATATGCTGGGAAACTGTGATCAAATCCCCTGATCTGTCATTCGGTCTATAAAACCATGATTTCATCAGTGATTTGGAGGGATGTGTTAGGGCCAAACTATATGAGATGCTATCCCAAGATGCACACCTCTATGACATAATGCTGGGGAAAGCTGTTTAAGAGTCCCGTGAGACCTGATTCTGTTTGAGACTACTGCAGAATGGGGGAAAGGCCTCATTGCAAGTTTGCAAGATGGAGGGGGAGTCAGGAGCCCCTCCTTCCCACATGCTGTGGTGGTCCCAAGAAATATCGGGGGCCCTGCAGTGTTCTTAAACAGCCTTCCCCTGTGCAACAAAATGGGCACTCATCTCCAGGGTGAGCTCAGGAACACCATCTAGTCCAGGGGCAGTCAACCTGTGGTCCTCCAGATGTCTATGGACTACAATTTCCATGAGCCCCTGCCAGCAAATGCTGGCAGGGGCTCATGGGAATTGTAGTCCATGTAAATGTGGAGGACCACAGGTTGACTACCCCTGATCTAGTCTATTCTGGCCTTTGTTTTCCCCTCCACTACCCCACATCGTTTCCTCCTCTTAAAGGTTATCAGCTCCAGTCCTGAAAAAGACTGGCAAAGAGGCTGGTCTTTTTATCTCCACCAGGGTCAACAGCAGGTCGGAGGGATGGCTTGAATCAGGGACTCAAATACTCCCATTTTTCCTGTATCCAAATTGCCACTTATGGCCACTTTTCCCCCTATGCCAGTGGTTCTCAACCTTCCTAATGCCGTGACCTTTTAATACAGTTCCTCATGTTGTGCTGGCCCCCAACCATAAAATCATGCAAGGGTTCTTTCACAGAAATTAAACGGAAACTGACCAATGGTGTGAAGATTCATCGTTCATGATTGTATATACAGTATTTGCTGGCGTATAAGACTACTTTCCCCCCCTGAAAAACTTGCCTCCAAGTGGGGGGGTCGTCCTATACGCCGGGTGCACTTCAGTTGGGATAGACGTAGCTGACCATAGTGGCCCATAGTACTGTAATGTAATGTAACAAACTCTATATTTTAAGTGGAAATGTTGGGGGGTCGTCTTATACGCCCAGTCGTCTTATACGCCGGCAAATACGGTACATTGTTTCCCCCCCCCCGGGGTTTCTCAGTTCAGTTCTGCCCCTTGTCCCACCATGCCGATCTTGCTCTTTTCCGCTGCTCCAGACAGACAAATGCTCTATCTAAATCTACCCTGCAAGGCTGTTGTGTATATGGCACCCCCCCTGGCCCCGGGCCAAGTTCCTTGCCCTGCCACAACCCCTGCAAAAGGGTCGTCCAAACCTCAAAGGGGTCCTGACCCCCAGGATGAGAACCACTGCCCTATGCAAATTGAAACTCAAATGCCTACCCTTTAAGGCAGGAGTAGTCAAACTGTGGCCCTCCAGATGTTCTCTGGCAGGGGCTCATGGGAATTGTAGTCCATGGACATCTGGAGGGCTGCAGTTTGACTACCCCTGCTTTAAGGTTATGTTGCACACCAACTGATCCTTCACTTTCCACGTAAAGGTAAAGGTATCCCCTGTGCAAGCACCGAGTCATGTCTGACCCTTGGGGTGACGCCCTCTAGCGTTTTCATGGCAGACTCAATACGGGGTGGTTTGCCAGTGCCTTCCCCAGTCATGACCATTTACCCCCCAGCAAGCTGGGTACTCATTTTACTGACCTCGGAAGGATGGAAGGCTGAGTCAACCTTGAGCCGGCTGCTGGGATCGAACTCCCAGCCTCATGGGCAGAGCTTCAGACTGCATGTTGCTGCCTTACCACTCTGTGCCACAAGGGGCTCCACTTTCCACGTACCGCTAGACAAAAACCTCCCTGGCAGTACAGAACGGAAAGCGACAGCACTGAGGCCGGACGGATTTTGCTGTCATGCACGGGGGTATTTGGGCATCCATCGGGTTATCTATGCATTCCGCATAATGAGTCCTTGGAAGAACAACAGCAGCCGCTTCCAGGATAAGGGTCATGGGAAAGAGAAACTGTGATCACCCTTCTTCCTGGCAAGGTTTCCTACAGACCCATGGGTGGAGAGCAAATCTGTGTTTAGCAAGAATGCGGCAAGGAGAGTAGAATTTTAAAAGGCATCTATATATTTAGCCTTTTCGGGGAGGGGTGGGTTTAAAAAATGCTGCTACTTTTTTTAAAGGAAATGAAACACGTCCAAAAGATAAATTCCTTCAAGCCTGAAGTGACATACAGCTCTTGATTAACTTCCTTTGATCATAAAGCTTGGATGTGTCTCAAGACGGCATGGAGCAGTGCGTTTCCCTTCGGCGTGCGCATGAAAACACACACACACACTGCACAGAATATTCATGTGTTCAGCCAATGTTTATTAACCATCAGAAGGAAAGGGAGGAGGGGAGAATATACACACAGAGACAGCCATACACTCTTGGATTCTGGACTGGGGTACAGGAAGAAAGGGCAAAACAGGATTATTAGTGTGAAACCATGTGGATTTAAGCGCGTGATATTCCTGACGGGATTTATTAAGACTGTGTGTGAACATTAGAGTTGCTGCTGTCTCACTGGAGGATGAACTGGAAGCTCGTGCACAAGTAAGAAGAGAGCTCTTCAAGAATCCGTTACACATGAGACCCAGAAACATGTCAAAACATGTCCTTTATAAAGCCACAGTGCCTAAATAGCCTGAGAGCATGAATGCATACCAAGGGCCAGAGAAGATGTAGCATGGGATTCTTCTTAAAGCTCAATACGGACTTTAAAGCCCATTTAAGCGAATCTCTCTCTCTCTCCTTATTTCTGGCTGTATGTAAAATATTTACAAGTCCACGTTTTTCTTGACAAAGGAGGACCCAAGTCAGGTAACAACATACAGCAAATATTAAATACCTTAAAAGCACCAATATTAAGTTAACAGCTAGAAAAAAAAAACCCTTTATCGGCCAGACTGTGTGTCGTAAAAGGTCTACCTCTATTTTATAGGCTTTCCAAAAAGGCTTTTGGGGAGGCCATTCTACAAACACAAGGTAGAAACAGAAAAAAAAGTTAATGTGTTATATGGTGTGTGGTGATAGCACACCATTGAAGAATTCAGCAATTAATTCAACATTCAAATATGGGGGTCATTTTTTGGGGGGGAGGTAAAATATTTTTTTTAATTATCTCCATTCTACAAAATATGGGGGAACAGAAAGAGGATCAAGAAATACATTTAAGCATGAAGTCTGGTTCTACTTCCCCCTCTCTACCCCCCTCCCCAAAAAAAGGAAAAGAAAGAGAGCAAGTTAAATATTGTGAAACACTAACATTAATTTCTACTAGGTTATAAAGGTTCATACGTCTTTTTTCCCAGTGTAAAGGTTGCTCTTCCATACATGTGAATGATTCACTGGAAAGTTAATCGGCTTGGCTGCCACCTCTAAATGGTGGCATTTTTAGCTTAAGGGAATATTTCACAGTACTAGACTGTGTCCAAATAATCAGCAACAGATAGGCATGGTGACTTCAGCCGCAGCTGACTTATGCTGGCATCAACATTAAATGTAATAAAAGGTACATCTTTAACCAAGACTTGAACTGAGCATTAGTCAACATTGTATTCTGGATGGCCCTGGTAAGGCCTGATTCGAATGCAAAATTAAGGTGTCTAATAAGCTTTTCTATACCTGATCTCTTGGTAACAGATACACATCAGTTGTTTTTTTTTTTTTGGTTTATCAGGGGGAGGGCATGAAAGTTCAAGTGTTACTAAAGAATCTTCACTTCCAAGTTTCCTTTTCATTAAAACATAACTATTTATACCTTGGCAATTAGCTAACTTTAAACAACAACAACATTGCAATACCTGCCCGCACATTGATTTCTACACAAATATTTAAACAGCAGCAATTGCTTGAGTCCATGCTGTTTATTGCCGTTTATTGTTCTTGTTTAGGGCTTATATTTTTATAATACTGTACTGTACTCTATTATTCTTTTACTGTAAACCTCCACGAGCCGGACTGGTTTTGGAAGTGGCAGAGATAAATCCAAGCATAAAATAAAATACAAATAAAAAATAAGGTGGTTACCAGAAAGAGCTGATAATCACTACAGACTTATTTATTTATTAATTATTGGATTTATATGCCGTACTCCCCTAAACCTGGAGTTCTCCCCCAAATGCCAAACGGATTTCCAAATTACTGTGGCCTTTGGAAGTAAACATAAAAAGAGCCCAGCTGAATCAGACCAATAGTCCACCTAGTCCAGCATCCTGTCTCACACAGACCGTTTATGCACTGGGAACTTCACTGCCCCAGCTTCCATGCAGGAACACAAATCAGGGGCAGATGAGGTGCACCAGGCCAAATGCTTCCCCATTTGAGTGCAGGAAGAGGTGGGGCAACCTGCTACGTCTAAAACTCCAGCCTGCAGCCAGGCATGAAACCTCCAGTGCATAAACGGTCACAGTAACAACCAGTTCCTCTGTACAGCCAACAACAGAGCACAGAGGTTGAGGCCTTCCCCCTGATGTTGCCTCCTGGACTTGGGATTCAGAAGATTAATGACTCTGTATGAAGGTTGCCCTCAGTCACCATGGCTAGCAGCCATTGATGGACTTACCCTCCATGAATCTCTAATCTCCTTTAAAAGCCGTGGCCATCACTACGTCCTCTGGCAGTGAATACCACATTTAAATCAATCTCTGTGTAAAGCAGTACTTCCTTTTGTCGCTTCTGAACTTACTGCCTCTCAGCTTCATTGGACGCCCTCAAGTGTTTTGGAAAAAGGGGGGAGCATCTCCTATCATTCTGTTGAAACGTCAGCTGATCACTGACCTAACAAAAGGAAGGAACACCCATCACCCACAAGTGCTGTTGCTCACTTTCATTTATATTCCAGTTTAAGATTACAATGGCAGATTTGGATATTTGCCTCCATTTTGGAGCATACTTTCTTGCCACATTTTTCTTTTTGAGACAGATGAACGGTTCAAGAGAACGCGGAAGCCTGTGTGCAGTTTTAGGATTATGAACAGCCAGTTTGGTGTAGTGGTTAGGAGTACGGACTTCTAATCTGGCATGCCGGGTTCGATTCTGCATTCCCCCACATACAACCAGCTGGGTGACCTTGGGCTCGCCACGGCACTGATAAAACTGTTCTGACTGAGCAGTGATATCAGGGCTCCCTCAGCCTCACCCACCTCACAGGGTGTCTGTTGTGGAGAGAGGAATGGGAAGGCGCCTGTAAGCCGCTTTGAGCCTCCTTTGGGTAGGGAAAAGCAGCATATAAGAACCAATTCTTCTTCTTCTTCTATCATTTTTGATTTGTAATTTATCTCTCTTCAAACACCCACTTGTACAGTATTTGCTGGCATATAAGACTACTTTTCCCCCTTGAAAAACATGCCTCCAAGTGGGGGGGGGGGGTCATCCTATACGCCGGGTGCACTTCAGTTGGGATAGACATAGCGGCTCATAGTACTGTAATGTAATGTAACAAACTCTATATTTTGAGTGGAAATGTTGGGGAGTCGTCTTATACGCCGGCAAATACGGTACATCTGGTTCAGGGTTCTTAAATAACAAATGTTTACAAATGCGCATATATGACTTCTGCACATTATAGGTCTGCTGTATATTCCTAACGGGAGTTTTAAAAATGATTTTTTGCAGGCTTTTAGGCAGCTAATAAATGTTTTTTTTATATATATACAATAATAAATATTATTTATCATTTATTTTTATGCCGCCGTTCTTCCATTTGTCTCGCAGCGGTTTACACAAGATAAAAACAGTAAAAATACAATAAAACCATATGAAACACCCCTTACAGCACGACAGCAAATAGCAAAATAGATTGCAACCTCCCACTCAACTTGTCTAATATCCATCCCCTCAACTGTTCAGCTGGAGGGCCAAGCTGTCTTCCACTGGGAGCGAGGAGCCCGATCTGATAGGCATCGTGGGGATTGATGGGGGATCCTCCAATGAAAACACCGGGACTCCACCCCGGCCTCAACCGTACACCTGGCGGAAGAGCTCCTCCTTGCAGGCCCTGCAGAAAGTTGACAGTTCCGGCAGGGTCCACAGCTCTTCCAGGAGCTCATTCCACCAAGTTGGGGCCAGGACCGAAAAGGCCCTGGCCCTGGTTGAGGCCAGGCGAATAAATATTTATTTATTCAAATAAATAAACATACTTTAGAAAAATACCCCAAAATCTCTTGTTACCGAGCCCTACTGAGGCTTTCTGATGAAAAGGATGGGAGTTTGTCTTGAGTAAGAGGCTTATGGAATGTAGTTGCAATTCTAGCTCTGAAAGACCACTAATAAATCATGATCCTGCTTCTCAGGTGTTATCTACACACACACACATTAGGCATGCAAGCTTGACAAAGAAATCATCTATAAATGTTATACACCAGGACACAGGACAAAGATTAAACAGGACAAAGATTACACCCTTTCTTGCTCATTTCAATGGGGTTGAACTTTCTTCACCCTGTTCTCATGCCCTATTTTTTCTTCTTCTTTCTGAAATAAAATCAAGACTTTTGTTACCCACTTCCCCCACCACTCCCAGTAGCATCCTCTCTCAGAAATAAAGGCATCCCAACCACATTTTGGCTGATAACAAGACAAGCAATCCCTCCCATTAAACACCACAAAGGTTCCAGGCAAGATAAACAGGAACTGAGTGGTAAGTACGAGTACCCTCATGTGCAAGCTGAAATGTTTTCATCTTATCTTCTGACCTCCAGATGTTGAATAAAATGCAGACTCTGCGTACTAGGGCAAATGGAAATGAAGAATTCAGGTATCCCACCCAATACATTTCTCCACAACATACTCTTTTAAAAAGAGTTACAGGGAGCACAATGCTAAATTAGATACAAGTGGCACATTTATAATGTGGCTTTAGTGAAGCTTGACTGTCATTCGCCACAAAATTCTAATGGAGAGGTCAGATTAACCCCTAAGACTAGTTTCTAACTTTTGAAAGTGCGTTAGGAACAGATATGACAAGGCTGAAACAACAAAAAAGCACAACTTAGCAAGAAATGGCTCAAGCAGAGTTGTCTGAAGCTCAGCCCTTCAAAGACAGAGATCCTATGGCTGGGCAAGAAGGGAAGTACGTTTTTCCACCCTGGATGGTGTACAGCTATCAGTGGCTCACTCCGCCAGGAACCTGGGCATGATCCTGGATGTTTCCCTCTCAACAGAAGCTCAGGTCACGAGAACAGCGTGGCTGGCATTCTATCACCTTCGCCAAGCCAAAGTATTAGCGCCCTGCTTGGTCCTGGAACACCTAACCACAGTGATCCATGTGACGGTCACCTCTAGACTGGACTTCTGCAACTCGCTGTATGCAGCCCTGCCCTTAACCTCCCCCTCCCAGGAATCAATGTGCCTGAACTGAATCATGGACCTGTTTTATTATTGTTACCTTGTCAACTGTCATTCTCTGTTGTTGTTACTACCATCGCTATATTTCTATTTGGCACTAAAACCAAGTTCGATGTATTGTTCTTTTATGTTCCACGTGAACCGCCCTGGGTCTCAGGGGAGGGCAGTATAAAAATGTAATCAATAATTAATTAATTAAGACCCAACAACTGACAACATGGCTAGGCCATGAGGAGGTAGTGGGGAAGCTTGAGAGCCAGTTTGGTGTAGTGGTTAGGAGTGCGGACTTCTAATCTGGCATGCCAGGTTCGATTCTGCACTCCCCCACATGCTACCAGCTGGGTGACCTTGGGCTCGCCACGGCACTGATTAAACTGTTCTGACCGAGCAGTGATATCAGGGCTCTCTCAGCCTCACCCACCCCACAGGGTGTCTGTTGTGGGGAGAGGAATGGGAAGGCGACTGTAAGCCGCTTTGAGCCTCCTTCGGGTAGGGAAAAGCGGCATATAAGAACCAACTCTTCTTCTTCTTCTTCTTCTAGCAGGTTACGGCATTTGTAGGGCCTTCCTGACCCCCAACAGATGGTGCTGAGGCTTTGGCCAAGCAACGTTGACTTCCTCTTCCACTCAGCTCCTGCTCTCTGACTGGCTTACCTTGTGGGAGGACTATTCCTGGCTGATGGCCATTTCCCATTGGGGAGGCACAGTGCCTAGGAGAGCTATTCCTGGCTGATGGCCATTTCCCATTGGGGAAATACTACAGGGGGCAGTAAATACTATGAGAGGGGGACCAATCAGGTAGCTGTTGAATCATTCCTAGAACTCCCACAACCTCCATTGCATCTTATATAGTTTACAGATACCATTATGTGTAACTATTATGTTGGCAAACTTAAAGTTTTGCCTGTTTCTAAGTCACCCAATGAACAAGAACATAAACTCTTCATCAGACTAAAAAAAAAAAAAAAAGGATCAGTCTTATTTGTTTTATATGCCTGAATATCCAGGATGTAAAAAACCCTTTATTTTCTCTAGGAATCTCAGCAGACTGCCCTACCAGGAGAAAAACACACAAAAATCCTCTCAGTGGCAAGAAATTCTGCGGGTGGTCTAGCCCAGGGGTAGTCAAACTGCGGCCCTCCAGATGTCCATGGACTACAATTCCCAAGAGCCCCCTGCCAGCATTCGCTGGCAGGGGGCTCCTGGGAATTGTAGTCCATGGACATCTGGAGGGCCGCAGTTTGACTACCCCATGAAACAGAAACCTACACGGCAAAGAATAGGCAGAAGCAGGAAATAGTTTTGAATTAATCGTAACAGGGAAGTGCCAGGCTGCCACAACAATTCCCAGTCTACAAATCCCCCAGGGAATCTCTACAGCCTCAGGAAGAGAGAACAGCCTTCATAAAATGACTGCCCTCTTATGAACCACAGTTATTTATCTTATTCACACCGGGTGAACTATTCAGCAAAGAAGGAACAGGACTCTTATAAACCAGAGAAAAAAGGTCTTCTGTACAGCTCTGATTGCAAATATTTATCGGCATTTCAAAATATTTATTAGTGTTTCAAAATTCCCAGTTAAAGAAAAAAGGTTAGATGAACCGTGCCAAGTGGCCATTGATCAGGATTCACGTGTTCTTCCATTCCTACACTAGCACTGATCCAGAGCAGAATTACTATGGACTTTTGAACTGGTATGTGAATGCAAGCTATTTCCTCCATCCACCCTTTTTCGTATGTGACTCTTGTTCTGGCATTATATTCACCAATGCCAACCACAATTAAGACACCAAACCAGTTGCAATGTGGTTTGCAAAGGAATAGGTGCATAAAACCCGATATATCATTGGTAGGCAATATCACAAAACTCCTGCTCACTTATTTTGGCCAAATCATGCAATCCAACTCAACGGAGAAAGCAATTATGCTTGGATTGGTCAATGGTAAAGGGAAACTAGGCCGACAAAGAATGTGATGGTGCAAAGGAGTAGGTGGGCAGAGGAGACTGTGTCAGTGCTTGGCTCCTGTGGCCCTTTCTTGCATGCCCAGGAATGGGAATTGTAGGATCAGGAGGCAAATTTCTCCCAGGCCAGGCTGGCCAGGGATTCTGGTTGGGGGGAGGGCATCACATGGGCATGGAATTGGGCTCACTGTGGTTGGGCAGGTAGTTGTGGATTTCCTGCATTCTGCAGTGGTCCCCAACCCCTGGTCCGGAGACCGGTACCGGGCCGCAGCTCCTCCTCGTCCTCTTTCCCAGCTGCTGCCCTGCCACTCTTCCGCCAGCTAACCTTTGGTGCTCTCCAGCGTCTGCCATTGCTGGGGCTCCCCCTTGGTGTGGCACTGCGCAGCTGCTTCTGGCAGTACCCCCCCCCAGCAGACGGCGGGAAGTCCAAGGCCATCAAGAAACCCCAGGGTTTCACAAAACCCTAGCTGAGAAAGTCTGCTCTAGAAGCTGAGTCATCACACTGAGATGAAGATCACACTGCCCTCTTTGGTTGCGCTGTTTCCACCCACCAACCAGCTGAGCATCTCAGGTCTTCTGCTGTAAATCAGTAAACGGTAAGCCTATATATAAGCAAACCTATTGTGTTCAGTGAAGGCTCAAGGGGGTGGCAGGTTACAGTGGAAGAGTGATAGGGTTGTGAGTGTCCTGCAAGGGGTTGGACTAGATGACCCAGGAGGTCCCTTCCAACTCTATGATTCTATGTTCCCTCAGAAGTGGCTGGGATCATGTTTTGGGGGACCCCAGGGGATTTTGCTGCCCCCATAATAACAGGTTTCCGCACCTCCAGCAATCAATCTGCAGGCAAGGAAGGAACAATTCATTCACTTCATCAGAATTATATAAAACCATCCCAAGACTTCTTCTTGCCGTAATCTGTTTTCAAACTCTTAACCGTTAAACGCGCCAACCTCAAATATTTGCAAAATGTTTACAAGCAGGAGTACAGGAGGCCATGCTATTAAATTATTCATTTTTATAGATCTAGCAGGCATCTGATCGAGTATCTGCTAAACAAGAAAGCCAGCTACTGTGAAGAGTTTACCAACAGCTTTGCAGTAGTCTGGAAAAGGCATTTTGAAAACGTATCTTGTCTGCCCATGCAAAAATACAAGAACCTCTTTTATTCACACAGAAATATGCCAGCCGTCCCCATCTGAATTTTGTCTCTTAACTTTTCAATTATTTACTTAACACATCTTGTCTTATTCCCAGGAAAGGGGCAGTACATATTCCTCACTTTCACCGAAGGCAAGGAATCACAATTAAAAACCACACTCTTCATCAACTATAAATTCTTTCTACCGTCGCCACTGCTCCGAAAAATGAACATGTTTAAAACAAATTTTAAAAAGCCTTTGAAGAAAGAAATGTGCTCTTGGCATGCGTTTCCAAGGGACTGAAAGCGGGGCTTTGTGTGTTGCAACCATCTCAAATTTCAAACAAACAAAAACAGCATGACAAAAGCTGGAATCTGCATGTCTGTGCCAAGCTACACTTTCCCAGAACACAACGGAACTGTTTGTTACCACGTGAGGCTTCAAATGAGTTGGCCGCCTCAGGTAACAGTGCCTGGGGGACTCCAACCTCGCTCTCTTCAGACCTCCCAACAATGACTTCACACTCGGCGCCAAATTGCAACTGATGGCCCACCCCATGGCTGCCGCCATTTTAAAAGCATTTTTCGTCTTTCAAAAAGAGCCTCTTGTGGTGCAGAGTGGTAAGGCAGCAACATGCTGTCTGAAGCTGTCTGTCCATGAGGCTGGGAGTTCGATCCCAGCAGCTGGCTGAAGGCTGACTCAGCCTCCCATCCTTCCGAGGTCGGTAAAATGAGCACCCAGCTTGCTGGGGGGTAAAACGGTCATGACTGGGGAAGGCACTGGCAAACCACCACGTATTGAGTCTGCCATGAAAACGCTAGAGGGCGTCACCCCAAGGGTCAGACATGACTCGGTGCTTGCCCAGGGGATACCTTTTCCTTAGTCTTTCAAAATTGCTAACAGCCCCTGATATGGATCATGCAAACGGTGGCCCCAGATGTTTTGTCCCCCCCCCCAGCAGATTGTCTGGTGCCCCAAGAGGGGCTATTTCTGTGCTGGAAAAAACGGGGGCTGCTTCTGGAGCCACTTTGTGACAGGTCTGATCAGGGCCTGGTGGTAATTTTTTTTAAAAAACTTCAAATGCTTTTAAAATGGCGTCCATGGCCACAGGAGACACTTGTGGTTTGGCTTTCGGTCACTACTGTCCAGCTGTCATTGAGTAGATGTCAATTAAGTGGTTACGAGCAGCTATTTCTAATCTGGTGAGCCGTCCGCTCCTCCACATTCAGCCAGCTGGGCGAGTCTTGGGCTCATCGCAGCCCTGATACAGCTGTTCTCACAGAACAGTCCTGTCCGGGCTCTTTCAGTTCCACCTACCTCACAGGGTACCATTGTGCGGAAAGGAAGGGAAGGTGATTGTAAGCTGCTTTGAGACTCCTCACAGTAGTGAAAAGCAGGGTATAAAAGAACCAGCTCTTCTTCTAGTTGTTGCTACAACTGCAGCTCCCAAATTTAAACCTCCTGAATCAGAAGAGGTGTAGACCACAGGCTCCACAGTCAGGACCGATATCTCCCTAAACTCTCTCTCTCAGTGGCAACAACCATAGTTAATCAGCTCCATCTTCTAAAACAGTGGTTCTCAACCTGGGGGTCGGCACCCCTTTGGGGGTCGAACAAGCCTTTCACAGGGGTCGTGGCAGGGCAAGCAGCTTGGCTGGGGTGGGGGGCACCATCCACACAACAGCCTTGCAGGGTAGGTAGAGCGTTCGTCTGCCTGGAGCAGCAGAAAAGAGTGAAATCGGAATGGTGGGACAAGAGGCAGAACTGAACTGAGAAACCCCAGGGAAAAAACCCAATTTATATAGCATCATGAACAATGGATCTTCATGCATGGGTCAGTTTCAGTTTAATTTCTGCGAAAGAACACTTGCATAATTTTATGGTTGGGGGTCACCACATCAGGAGGAACTGTCTTAAAGGGTTGCGGCATTAGGAAGGTGGAGAACAGGCATGAACATGCTGCCCCTGGCTCTGCACAGTCACCAGATCACAGGCACATGCAAGCACATGGAGAAAGCTTCCTCCGCATGTAGGCTTCCTCTCTATAACCCGAGGAACCTGGCTTTCCTAACTTTCCCCATCATGAGGCGGGAGAAACTGTGCACAGTCCCTCTCTGCGGAGGCACTGTGTTGACAAGCTGGCAACCATGAGGTTGTGCCCTCCCCCTTCTTCTCAAGTTTGGTAAACATGCAGAGGGGTCATGTGAACAGGGCTACTGAGTCACACTGCTGGACAGTCCACCAAGGACACTGTTATCTGCTCTGACTAGATACTGCTCTCACATCGCCTACGACCGGATCCTTCAAGCTAGAGGTGTCTGGGATTGAATCTGGGACTTCCTACACGTAAAGCAGATACCCTACTACTGAGTCATGAACAAAGCTGCCTTCAACAAAGTCAAACAATTGGTCCCGTCAAGGTCACTACTGTCTGTTCCAACTAGTAGTGGCTACTCCGGTCTTTCACATCATATACTACTTGAGCCTTTAAAGTGCAGGTATCAGGAACTGAACCAAAGTCCTTGCACACCAAGAGGACACTCTGCCACTGAGCCATACCCACACCCCATGTTCCCCTCTTGTCCTCCACCTTCCCTTGATTATGTTGCATGTATGCCAATAAAGGTTTCTGAGTCTGGTCATGTTGTATGTGCAGATTTCCTACCCCATTACATGGCATAGGGGGAGAGGGAGAGAAAAGGAGCTGGACTCAATGAGATATTGTGTGGAGGACCCAACGTTCTCAAAAACTTGTTTTTTTGCACCATTTAGATTCGCTAAACAGAATTACTTAGGGTCCTTCATAAATTAACTAAGGTACATCAATGGGCAACATTTGTTTTATTGAGGTTAATGCATGTTGTACACCAGCCTAAGCCACATGGGAGGGCAGTATATAAATTAAATAACTCATCAACATCGTCACAGTTATGGGCAAAATTTCTGCTCCATGCTTGGGGGTAGGGGAAGGATAGATAAATAATTTCATTCACTGCTGTGCTAGAGCGAATGGTGGGTTTTTTAAAAAAAATCTGAACCTTGAAATATGCCACAGAAAGATTAGGGGCCAGTCATAATAAAACAATCCACTATTTTTGCCCCTTGAATAGGTTAGAACCAAATAACTTCAGTTTAATGACTAGCTCTGAAATCACCTCCTTACCAAACATGAGAAGTCTTGGGACACACAGCAAAGATAAATTTCAGTTTTTCCTCGGAACACAAGTATAAGCCAGCATATGAAAAAGAAGAGCTGTTTTATTTTTTATACTCCATCATTCACTACCTGAAGGAGTCTCAAAGCGGTTTACACACACCTTTCCCTTCTTCTCCCCACAACTGACAGCCTGTAAGCTAGATGGAGCTGAGAGAGCTCTAACAGAACTGGCGAGAATCACCCCAAGAAAACTATGACTGGCCCAAGACCACCCGGCTGGCTGAATGTCGAAGAGCGGAGAACAAACCCGATTCTCCAGATTAGAGGTCACCGCTCTTAACCACTACGTCTGAAGTGATTGCAGAGATCTTGTCTCAGCCCCTGGAAAAATCAAGACACTCACGGTTTTGCATTTTTTATTCATGCTGGGGTACCGAATTCTCTGTATGGTGGGAAAAGGGGTCTTTCGCATCCTCTCACACAAAGAACACTGTGACCAATACAAATCTAGCATGACCCTCCTCTTTACAGTTTTTTTTCCGTGGAAAAGGAAGGAGTGTCAAAACACAGGAGGAAGAGAAGCAGAAGAAGAGTTGGTTCTTATATGCCGCTTTTCCCTACCCGAAGGAGGCTCAAAGCGGCTTACAGTCGCCTTCCCATTCCTCTCCCCACAACAGACCCCCCCTGTGAGGTGGGAGGCTGAGAGAGCGCTGATATCACTACTCAGTCAGAACAGTTTTATCAGTGCTGTGGCGAGCCCAAGGTCACCCAGCTGGCTGCATGTGGGGGAGCGCAGAATCGAACCCGGCATGCCAGATTAGAAGTCCACACTCCTAACCACTACACCAAACTTCTTCATGCCCACCATCATTATTATTTATTTTATTTTAGATTTTTATTTCCTGCCACTCCCGGAACTGGCTCGTGGCGGGTTACAGATAGCCCATAAATTAAAACCCCATTAAAATATCAAAACAGGACATAAAAATTACAGCATATGAATAAGAAAACATAGTGGTATAATCCACTACCCATCACTCCCCTAACAACATCCAACAGGACAGGGGTAGTCACAACCTGTGGTCCTCCAGATGTCCATGGACTACAATTCCCATGAGCCCCTGCCAGCATTTGCTAGCAGCGGCTCATGGGAATTGTAGTCCATGGACATCTGGAGGACCACAGGTTGACTACTCCTGCAATAGGGGAAATGATAAGAGAGGAAGTCACTCAAGACCACTCAAGAAGGGATCAGGGTTTTCGGGCATATGAAAGCTTCACCATCCTGATTGACATTTGAACGAGAACTCAGTTTGCAAGGATTTCAGGACTGCACTCCATGGTCTTGTCAAAGACCTTATGAAAAACACCACCTTAAAATCCCTTTTTAAAAAAAAGTCATGGTTGGCAAATTACTCTGCCCTCTTTGAAAGGATCCTGGGGGCACCACAGGGTCTAAATGCATGACCAGAAAAGCCTTGTGCATCGAGGGGAGGTAGTTTCCGCTGAATTCTGTGGATTTCTCAGGCCCAGCCTGAGAAACAAAAACAGTGAAACTTCCCTTATGCAAAGGGCTGTCAAAGTAAACAAATTCCAGGGAACCGTGAGAAATATGTCTCTCGCCTGAGCTTGCATTTCAGTGTATTTTTGACAGTAACGAGAATAGAATATTCATATATGAACTGAACTTTAAGCTCTGCGGAATCAGAAAGTGTACTTATAAATTTAGAATGTGATCTGAACAAGGCCTACAGCAGCAGAGGTGTGGGCTTACAGGCAGTTGGCATAATTCTTTTATTTTTTTTTTAAGTTTCACCCCATTTCCTTTGAACTCAAGACAGCTTGTAGGTGGTACAACCGTTTCCAAAATGCACTAGATGATATTTTGAGAGCCAGCATGGTATAGTTGTTAAGAGCGGCGACTCTAATCTGGAGATACGAGTTCGATTCCCCACACCTCCATATGCAGCCAACTGAGTGACCTTGGGCTAGTCACAGTTCTCTAAGATCTGCTTTCGCAGAGCAATTCTATTAGAGCTCTCTCAAGCTCCACCTACCTCACAGAGTGTCTGTTGTGGGAAGAGGAAGGGAAAGGTGTTTGTAAGTCATTATGAGACACCTTTGGGTTGTAAAAAGTGGGGTATAAAAAACAGTGTTTCTTAAAAAAATAAACTATATTAAAATGTGAACATAGGAACTAAAGTGCAATCCCAGTATCACAAAAAACATGTTTTCAAAGGTACAGTCATTCCTCTGTTGCTTCAACTCATTTGTACAACATAGTGGTTGGAAACTCTTCAGATTGTCTGCTTATCCAATTAGTAAGCTACCACATATGAAACAGCATCAGCTGCTATGACTAAACCAGAGAGGCATCCTCCTCTGCCACTTCTCTGCTCTCTAGCTCGGCCCTCTGCTCCCCCAACCATCACTCCTTCCTTAGCCTCAGCAAGACCCTTCCAACAAAGCCACCAGCCAAACGCTGTAATCCTCAAACGCAGGGTTGCCAGCCTCAAGATGCTGGCTCCCAGAATTAAAGGTAAAGGTATCCCCTGTGCAAGAACCGGGTCATGTCTCACCCTTGGGGTGACGCCCTCTAGCGTTTTCATGGCAGTCTCAATACGGGGTGGTTTGCCAGTGCCTTCCCCAGTCATTACCGTTTACCCCCCAGCAAGCTGGGTACTCATTTTACCGACTTCGGAAGGATGGAAGGCTGAGTCGCCCTTGAGCCGGCTGCTGGGATTGAACTCCCAGCCTCATGGGCTGAGCTTTCAGACTGCATGTCTGCTGCCTTACCACTCTGCGCCACAAAGAGGCTCTGCTCCCAGAATTATAGTTTATCTAAAGACGACATAGATTTCTTATTTATTACTTATTTACTTAAAACGTTTACTCAACTTTTCCTGGAGCAAATGACGGCTCTGGAAGATGGACTCTATGGCATTATATCCGACTGAGATTCCTCCCCTCTCTAAACCACACCCACAAATCTCCAGGTATTCCCAGACCTGGAGCTGGCAACCCTATCCAAGTAGCAGCCGAGTTCTCAGAAGTTCTTGCCCTCCATTTTCAGTATCTAGGTCAGGGGTAGTCAAACTGCGGCCCTCCAGATGTCCATGGACTACAATTCCCAGGAGCCCCCAGCCAGCGAATGCTGGCAGGGGGCTCCTGGGAATTGTAGTCCATGGACATCTGGAGGGCCGCAGTTTGACTACCCCTGATCTAGGTGGCCCCATATGACATCACTGAGGCCCAGTAAGTACCTCAGAAAGATCGTTCCACACAATTGACTGAAAATCTTAATATGAAAATCTCTTCCCCTTTTCAAGCATTGGGGGAATATTTGTTCACCCTACAGCCCTGCGGGAGAGGTTAAAGGCTCTACTTTAAATCGTTAGCAAACAAAGCCAAAAATAATTCTGTATAAACGACAGACTTATGTCAAAAGCGGCCGGGGAGAGATATTTTGAGAGTGCAGGATATAAATATTTTAAATTAATACCTGTCACAGGCACGCAAGTACAGCTAAATATAAAAAGTAATATTTTTGAGTAGGACAGCTCTGTATACTAGAGGTCTTTGTCAAAGTCCGAAACAGCTGTCTCCACCCCCATCTTTTTTGGGTGGGAGTGTTTGAAATAGTCAACCTCATGTAGACTTATGGGTATAACACCATGAAGAGCAGAAAACATAACTGGCCATAACCAGGGGCCAAATAAGACTCTACAGATTCTGCAATCAGAGCTCTCAGAATGTTTTTAATGCAGAGATTGGACACAGTAGCCCCACTGCAAGAAAGGGTTCAATCCCAAGGTTGTTTTCTTCATCTGGTACATCCCCCCTCCCCTGGAGTTGCTATTTACTCCAGTGTAGAACCAACTCTTCTTCATGATTCAACCTGATGACGGTTTATGGGAACCTCAAAAACTTGCTCTCAACTAGAGGCATAGTGACAGATTTTATTTTCCTGGGCTCCAAGATCATTGCAGATGGGGACTGCAGCAAAGAAATTAAAAGACGCTTGCTCCTGGGGAGGAAAGCTATGGCAAATCTAGACAGCATCCTAAGAAGCAGAGACATCACCCTGCCAACAAAAGTGCGTTTAGTCAAGGCTATTGTATTCCCAGTTGCAATGTATGGCTGCGAAAGTTGGACCATAAGGAAGGCCAAGCGTCAAAGAATTGAGGCTTTTGAACTCTGGTTCTGGAGAAGACTCTTGCGAGTCCCTTGGACTGCAAAGCGAACCAACCGGTCAGTCGTAGAGGAGATCAGCCCTGCCTGCTCCTTAGAAGGCCAGATCCTGAAGATGAAACTCAAATGCTTTGGCCACCTCATGAGAAGGAAGGACTCCCTGGAGAAGAGCCTAATGCTGGGAGCGATTGAGGGCAAAAGAAGAAGGGAATGACAGAGAATGAGGTGGCTGGATGGAGTCACTGAAGCAGTCGGTGCGAGCTTAAATGGACTCCGGGGAATGGTAGAGGACAGGAAGGCCTGGAGGATCACTGTCCATGGGGTCGCGATGGGTCAGACACGACTTTGCACCTAACAACAACAACAAGAGCCAGGTCGACAAACCGACAAGTTTTAATAAAAGGTATTATTTTGTCACTGTGTTTAGTAACCAATTTGCTAAATGAATTAGCTACTCCTCCCACAACAGTCCAGGATCCCCCTTTTAGGGATGTATAAGCAGCCCGTCAAGAATCAAAGCTAAGAACTGAGAGTCGAATTATCCGCTTGTTCACCTGTTTGTTTCAGTTCATCTCCAAAAACAGGAGTTGCACCAGACTGCAGGATGCCACATTGATTCAGCCTCAGAACAGATAACAGAAACACCTGATTAAACACTGCCTCCCACAAGCATCCCTTCAAGAAATCCAGCTGCTGCCAAATGAATTTCTAAAATAAATTAACATCTCTGCAGCGGTGACCAGGATCTATGACCAAAGAAACACAAAAACGTTTCATTTGGAGTGATGCTCATTATTATTGTGCGATAAAAAATACAGGCCCCCGAATTGTTGGGATATGCAAGATCTGTGATGTGCATGCTTCAAAAGAATATGAAGACTATCCTGCA
The DNA here is from genome assembly GCF_049243985.1 of Paroedura picta. Taxonomy (NCBI): domain Eukaryota; kingdom Metazoa; phylum Chordata; class Lepidosauria; order Squamata; family Gekkonidae; genus Paroedura; species Paroedura picta. The sequence continues at coordinate 15,455,511 of NC_135374.1, read as the reverse complement.
GGGGGCACTGTGTAATTAACATAGTCCAAATTTGGCTAAACTGTGGCTCTCCAGAAATCCAAGGACTACGATTCCTATGCAAAGCAGCCAGAGGGCTTAGATTACAGACCAGGGAACTCTTGCAGATATCACAATGGGGCAATAGCCCCACGGAACTACCTGGCCCAGTTAAGAACAAGGTGCTGAGCTTGTGTGAGGGCTCCTTTGTCTCACAGGCCTATTATGCACGGCCGCTGAAACGGTGGCATGGAGAACGAGGAGGAGGAAGAAGCGAGGCAAACCGATTATGCACGGGACAGAACACAACGGCGGCAAAACCCAGAGTATCTGATTATGCACAGGGCTACTCCGGAGCCGCTTCTGGTTGCGCCCTGGTCCCAGGAAGCTCCACATTCTTCTGCATCTCGCTAATCAGGCTTTTTTGGCGGCATAAGTTGACTCTGCACCCGGTTGCCGCCTGCAGCGTGCATAATTGGTGATTTTAGCCGCCGCCATTCCACCCCGAATGCAGACTTTCCACTCCGTGCATAATGGGCCACACTGAAAAACAGGGCCTCAAATGCAGAGAAGGAGGAGAACAAGATTCTTAATACCCCGCTTTTCACTACGCAAGTGAGCCCCAAAGTGGCTTACAAAGTTGCCCCTTATCCCCCATAACAGACACCCCGTGAAGTAGGTGGGGCTGAGAGAGGTCTAAGAGAACCAGGACTAGCCCAAAGTCAACCAATGGGCTGCATGCAGAGGAGCGGGAGGGATCAAATCCGGTTCTTCAGATTAGAGTCCGCTTCTCATTAATTGCTACACCATGCTGGCTCTCAGACTTCGAGAAGCAGAAAGTAAGGGCAGGCAATTCACGGCATCCATGTTGCCTCTTTCATGGCTGCCATCCTCCTAGGAGACAGGAGGGTTGGAGGATAGTAAACCTGCCACCCAATCTCTTTTAGAGTAGAGAGGACCCAGCATACCACAGCAGTGACTCCAGTCAAGTCAAGGATGAGCATGCCATGTTTAGGCCTTTCAAGTCTGCAAGCCTGGCGCCCTCTACCTACTAGAGGTGCCCCCCTCCAGTTGGGACCCAGAGATCGCTCGGAATTACAATCATCTCCAAACTACGGAGATCAGTAGAGAAAATAAAGGGGCTTTGAGGGTGGACTTTATGGCAACGCATCCCCCTAAGGCAGGGGTAGTCAAACTGCGGCCCTCCAGATGTCCATGGACTACAATTCCCAGGAGCCCCTGCCAGCATTTGCTGGCAGGGGGCTCCTGGGAATTGTAGTCCATGGACATCTGGAGGGCCGCAGTTTGACTACCCCTGCCCTAAGGTCTCAGACTTCTCCAGGCTCAATGCATAAATCTTCAGGAATTTCCAGAGGGCCTGCCAAACGAAACTCTTCCACCAGGTGTTTGGTTGAGGCCAGGATGAGTAACATCAGCTTGGTCCCTCCTTTGAGCATCCCCCTCCTTGTGGCATGGGATGCTGATGGATGGCCATTGACTGGAGAGCAGGGCAGAGGGTTTGAGTGGGTCAGGTGGGGCACTCCTGTTTTGTATCTTAAAGCTGACGTAAACTGCCAATGAGCAAGCTGGACTGGAAGGAAGCGGCAGTCAGCAAATATTATGAATGGGTGGGTGACTTTTCCCAACCTGGATCTGGCAACCCAAGCCCCTGACGGTGGTCAGAGTGACCTGGCAACCCCACTGACAACATACATCTCACAAATGTTTCAATACACATCCCAAGTGAAGACTAGACCACCTGGCCCCCACCTGGTGGAATGAGCTCCTGGGTGAGCTGCAGGCCCTGCAGGTGTTTTCAGCGTTCCGCAGGGCCTGCAAAATGGAGCTCTTCCGCTAGGCCTAGCGTTGAGGCTGGGGGCAGCGAGGAAGACCAGTGTGGCCCCCCTGCAGCCGTCAGTGTCATCTTGACCCTCTTTTCTTCCGCCTTGAGGTAGGGATGGAGGTGGAGAGAGATTGAGGAGGTGATTTTGCCATGTTGTTGCTGTTATTTGTTGTCTTTTATTGTCCATTTTATATGAGCCTCTTGTGGCGCAGAGTGTTAAGGCAGCAGACATGCAGTCTGAAAGCTCCGCCCATGAGGCTGGGAGTTCAATCCCAGCAGCCGGCTCAAGGTTGACTCAGCCTTCCATCCTTCCGAGGTCGGTAAAATGAGTACCCAGCTTGCTTGCTGGGGGGTAAACGGTAATGACTGGGGAAGGCACTGGCAAACCACACCGTATTGAGTCTGCCATGAATACGCTAGAGGGCGTCACCCCAAGGGTCAGACATGACTCGGTGCTTGCACAGGGGATACCTTTACCTTTACCGTTATTGTCCATTTTATTGGGTTTTTGGGGGGACACATTTGTAACTGCCACAAGCCAATTTTGGGAGTGGCGGGCAATAAATTGAACAACAACAATTATTATTATATAGAAGTGCACATATGTTCAACACCACTGTGCTCATTTCTGTCCCCTATTCCCTTTGCTACTCTCTCATCTTCCTCCCCCACTATCAAGACTTAGATTGCAATCTTTGTGGGGGCAGAGACTTGTGTTTTCAGTTTACGTTACTCTGAAAAGTAATGATGCCTAATGATGCTGATTTATAAATCACTCATTGTGCTACCGTCAACATAAAACTGGAAGATTAGTCATTTCTGCCAGTGACACGGAGGTGGATTAATTGAAGGGTGAATGGCATATCTGATCACAGCTATTCAGGCCCAGATATTTTGCTAACAAAACAACAGTCTCCTTTTACAGAGGGGGAAGAAAGCCTTTGATGGGTTGGCACATTACATCCAGGATCTCACAAATACGCTCAGAAATAATGCTAAATGTAAAACCACACACTGAAGTGTCTCAAACCACTCAGACCACTGACCATTACCTGAGCCAGCATAGTGTAGCAGTTAAGAGTGGTGCCTTCTAATCTGGGGAACCGGGTTTGATTTCCCACTCCTTCACATCCAACCAGCTGGGTGACCTTGGCCTAGTCACAGTTCTCTCAGAGCTCTCTCAGCCCCACCTACCTCACAGCGTGTCTGTTGTGGAGAGAAGGGAAGAAGAGTTGGTTTTGATGCCCTGCTTTTCACTACCCAAAGAAGTCTCAAAGTGGCTTACAATGGCCTCCCTCTGTAAGCCGCTTTGAGACTCCTTCGGGTAGTGGAAAGGAGGGTATAAGAACCAACTTTTTGTCCGACCAAATAACACAGGAGACATTAATCAAATTTTGCATGCATTGCAGTGTTGCCAAGGAAAATGAACCACAGAAGAATTTCTTTCATCACCCAACACTGAAGAGACAGCCTCATGAAACACCAGAGAAAAATGTTTACAGTCAATACACTGAGTCCCAAGGAAAGCCATGGGTTAAAACAAACATCTCCCTTAGATAAATTTATACTAAAATCAAGAACTGAAGAGTCGAGCTGTAAGGAGGGCTGAAAGAGCTCTGAGAGAACTGCCATGAGAACAGTTCTAACAGAACTGTGACTAAACCAAGGTCACCCAACTGGTTCCATGCGGAGGAGATGGGAATCAAACCCGGCTCTCCAGATTAGAGGGTACCAACTTCTATGGCTACACCAAGCTGGCTCAGTGTTCGGCCATATTTCCATGCTGCAGTAAGACCCCCCTGGAAGGCTGCTGCTTTCAGAAGAGTCAACCATTCACAGGGCCACCCCTTGATGGCACATAATCCACACACACATTGAAAGTTGGGAGTGGTCTTCACCCTTTCCAAATGAATTGATCGGGCCCTGTTTCAAACTGGCCTCTCTGTAAAATCTCCCCATACACACAAACACACACACCCTTTTTGCTGTCTTCCACGTTGTGCGTCTGATGACACGTGCGCTGACTCACGAAGGTTTACAGTGGAATAGACTGCGTTACCGGAATTTCCAGCACATGAGTTTTCCTTCTCTGCCAGGACACACAGCAGCGCTTTAAAAGAGTGGCGGGTGAAGGAGATTTATCATTTTATTATTATTCACACTAATTGCATTCATTAGCCGCCCTTTCTCTTCGGACCAGGGCGGGGCACGTCACACTCAAAACACACAGAATCATAAACTCTAGAAATGCATCCAATAAATATTTAAAAGTCTAATTGGCACAACTTGGCTTTTAAGGAGCTAGACTGCTTCTCTAGCCTTAATTAGTGTTGGCACGGCAGATCACATGCTGGATTTGAACTAGGAAGACTTGGCTTCAATTCCCCTTTCATACATATAACATTTTTACTTGATAGGACAGGATGGCTTCGAGGATCAAACTGGATATTACCAATACACCACTCTGCATTCGCGAGAGGAACAATGAGAGAAGTTTTACAATGATGTTAAAAGTTTTAATGAGTTCACCTAGCTAAGGTGGGGTGGCAGGGGCTCATGGGAATTGTAGTCCATGGGCATCTCACCATTTGGCCACCCCTGGCCCACGGCAACAAATGAAAAGCTCTCTCAAGTAGCAGCTGACTTACAACAACCCTGTAGGGCAGTGGTAGTCAACCTGTGGTCCTCCGGATGTCCATGGACTACAATTCCCATGAGCCCCTGCCAGCATTTGCTGGCAGGGGCTCATGGGAATTGTAGTCCATGGACATCCGGAGGACCACAGGTTGACTACCCCTGCTGTAGATTTTTGCAGAAAAGAGAGGAACAGAGTTTGCCAGTGCCCACCTCTGCACAGCAACCCATGTGGTGGTCTTCCCTGGTCAGCGTCTGACATCTGACAAGGTCAGGCTGGCCTGGACTTACATCACTATTCACTGGAAGGACTTCCTTGGGTGGATACCCCACACTGTCACCTCATTATATTAGTATCAATCGGCTGTGCCCCCGTAAGTCCTAGGAAGCGTCAAGCAATCCTGGCTCTCTGGGCCTTCATAATTACATACACATATTGGGGGTTCACATAAACAATTCTATGCATGCTTAGCTATAGATAAATCCCCCCCCCCCACTTTACTCTGCAAAAATACAAGTGTTTTAACAGCATTACAGAACATTCGTATGCAATGGCCTTAGCCAGAAGTGACCACACAGGGCTACGGAATTAGAAGAAGAAACTTACAGTGTTTGGTGGGAGGAAAATGTTAAACTTTTAATTGCACCTGCCTTATCTGCTAATTTGTGTAGTGGTTAAAAGCAGAGGCCGCTAACCTGGCAAGCTAGGTTTGGCTCCCCACTCCCCCTCCACGTGCAGCCAGCTAGGTGACCCTGGGCTAGTCACAGCCCCCTCAGAGCTGTTCTCAGAGAGCAGTTCTATCAGAGCTCTCTCAGCCCCTGTGGTAGGCCGCTTTGAGACTCCTTCAGGTAGTGAAGAGGGCTTTAAAAACCAACTCTTCTTTTTTTGGGGATGGATAAATCACTTGGGCATGGAATTGGGGCCAGTGTGGGTGGGCAGGTAGTTGTGACTACCCTGCATCGTGCAGGGGGTCGGACTAGATGACCCTGGAGTCCCCCTTCCAACTCCGTGCTTCTATGATTGAGCCTTCACATTAAAAAGTTGTACGTGGCCCGGAGGCTGTCAGTGAAGGAATGCAGCTCTTCTTCTTCTTCCTCTGGCATATGGGTGAGCGTTTCCTCTTGCACACTTTTTGCATCCACGCTGGCCACGCCGCTCAGCCGCGCACGGGATCGCACCGCGAGGCAGCCCCCCGCTGCGCGCGTTGACGCGGGAGTCGGCGCGGCTCCGGAGGCCGAGGAAGAAGAAGAAGAGGTGGTTCTTATATGCCGCTTTTCCCGACCCGAAGGAGGCTCAAAGCGGCTTCCAGTCGCCTTCTCATTCCTCTCCCTACAACAGACGGGCCCGCAACGCCTCCAAACCACGCGGACCGGGGAGGGCCGAAACCAAGCGATCCTCCTGGCCCATCCAGGCCAACTTTCTCTCTCCCTCCCTTCCTCCCTCGGCCGCCCGATCGCAAGAGCGCGTCGCTGGCCTCCCCGGGCGCCATCCGCGGAAGCTTCCCGGCCGCCAGAAGGGGAGCCCTTTCCCTCGATCCATTCAAACAAAAGACGAGCCCTGCCGTCCGGATCCCCGCCCCGGCCCGGTCCCAGCGCGGACTCACTGCGGAGGGCGCCGATGAGCAGGCTGCCGTCCTTGATCAGCTCCTTGATGAACTTGTTGGTGCGCTCCAGCTCCACTTCGTGGCATTGCAGCCGCTCCCTGAAATCCGGGCTGTCCAAGTAGGAATCGCTGAACTCCAGCGTGGGCAGCCCCATGGCAGCCCCGATCGCGCCCCTCTCGCCGCAGCCCCTCCGAAAGCGAGCCCCGGTCAGGCGCTCACATGGTCCGGCCCGGCGGGATCCACCACGGCGTCGCGCGGCTCGCCCGGCAGCTGCAGGGCTGAGGCCGCCAGCGTCGAGGTTCCCTGGGAGCCGCCGCCGCCGCCGCCGCCGCCCGGGCCAAGAGCGCTCTCCTCCCAGGTCAACATGCAGACACGCGGGCGGGACGACGGAGGAGGGGAGTGCCCCGGGAGCCCGATCCGGCCCAATTGCCGGGCCGCTTCCCAGCCTCTCGCCCCGCCCTGGGTATGGGACGCCGCGCCGCGCCACGCCCCTCCACCCCCTTACCCCGGTTTTAAAAGCGACCCAAGCGCGCCCGCTTCCCTTCGCCCCAAATTAGAGCGGCGCGGTGGGGAAGATTGCAAAGCGCGCCGTGGTTTCTGCGGGGTTGGGGTCTGCGGAAGCGCCCCCCGTAAGCGAGTGCGTTGCAACGAAGCGGCGCTTAAAAGACGGGCTTCCCGCAGAGCTGCGCTGAGAACGAAATGGCTCTGCGATGGCCCGGAGCGAGGAAGGCGTCGTCTCTGCACTGGGGGCGAACCCCTGGCATCTTCAGGCTCCATCCTCCCAAGTCGCCAGATGTTTTCCGAAATGTGGAGGTCTGGCTTGGATTCCCCTCTTGAAGCTGGCTGGGGGGACTTTGGGTTGCTCGCAGATCTTTTAGAGCTGTTCTTGCAAAGTAGTTCTCTTAGAGCTCTCTCAGTCCTGCCTATCGCACAAGGTATCTGTTATGGGGAGGGGTTTGTAAGCTGCTTGGGGACTCCCATCGGGTAGGGGAAAGTGGGACATTATAAAATATCAATTCATTTCAAACAGGCGACTTTTTCAGATATATGCACAGTCCCCAGGATTCCTTTTTGGCAAAATGAATATTTGTTGTGTGTGTGTGTTCCTTGCAGAGCTGCAGTCCCAAGATTCCTTTCTCAAGCAATCCTTGTTACCACAGCTCTATAAAGGAAGCCAACATCTTGACCCATCCACAAAGGGGGAAGGGATAAAATTCAGCATAGCGGAAGAGTTTTTGATTCTGAGTCAGTTCTTTAAAGTGACGTGACTTTACTTCTGTGGAAAGGCTGAGAGAATGATTGTGCTCTTCGTTCTTAAGTTCTAAGCTGTTTCTCATTCTGGTGACAGCACCCACCCCCCAAAAAAAACAACCCGCAAAAACGTAATTTAAAGGAAGACAGACTAAGATTTGAACAAATGGCTCATAGCTCATACTTGGGACCACTGCAGAGAATCCCCCAGAGCAGGGGTAGTCAACCTGTGGTCCTCCAGATGTCCATGGACTACAATTCCCATGAGCCCCTGCCAGCAAGTGCTGGCAGGGGCTCATGGGAATTGTAGTCCATGGACATCTGGAGGACCACAGGTTGACTACCACTGCCCCAGATGAATTGTTTGCTGCAACTCCAGGTTGGGAAATTCCTGGAGATTTTGGGAAGGAGAACTTGAATGCAGCAGCCACAACAACACCATGGAGGTCCCTCATCCAGCCCATCCTCCAACAGCTGCACTGGCTTCCAGTCAAATTCGATATCAGGCTTAAAGTTATGGTAAACACCTTCAAGGCCATACACGGTCTGGGCCCAGTGTACCTCTCTGCCTCTCTGCCTACACCCCTCAAAGAGCCTTATGCTTACTACCTCCAACTACCTGGTGATCCCTGGCCCCAGGGAAGCCCGCTTGACCTCAACCAGGGCCAGAGCTTTCTCCATCCTGGCCCCCACCTGGTGGAATGAGCTCCCAGAGGAGATCAGGGCCCTGACAGAACTTGAACAGTTCTTCAGGGCCTCCAAAAGGGTGCTCCTCCACCAAGCATTTGTTGAAGTTGACCTGAACCAACCACTTCCCTATGGCCCCCGAGCCCCTCTCCTATGGAAACCACTGCCGATCCATCCAACCCACAGTACACAATAATTGCTAATGTTCTCTCCGTTGTTCTACCATTCTATTGTATTATCCAATTTGTTACTACTGTATTATTGTTACAACTATATTGAGTTACCTGTATTGTTCCCCATTTCATGTAAACCGCCCTGAGCCTTAGGGGAAGGCGGTATATAAATATAATAAATATATATCTGCCAAGCTTTCGACTGGGGCCAAGGGACTGATAGCATCTACTGGGCTCCCCCAGATCCACTACCACCATCATCAGATATGCCCATGAGATATATTGCAAGGCAAGTCCCAGTAGGGCCAATCTGTTAAGCAATAGTTACATGTTAAATGGTTTACGGCAGTGGTTCTCAACCTTCCTAATGCCACAACCTTTTAATACAGTTCCTCATGTTGGGGTGATCCCCCAACCATAAAATTATGCAAGTGTTCTTTCACAGAAATTAAACCAAAACTGACCAATGGGGTGAAGGTCCATTGCTCATAATCTTTAACCCGCTCCTAGTGGTGCGGATTAAATAATCGGTTAAGGGCTCCAAAGGTGGGCCCTGTCCATGATGAGGAAAGGTGCCGATAGGCCCCTTCCCCAGGACTGACACTCGGAGGGCCCCATGCGCCTCCCGATTGGGCCCTCCGAGTGTCAGTCCAGCGGCAAGGGACCAATCGCGAGCCGCACACAGTGCGGCTTGCAATTGGTCCCTTGTCGACGGACTAACTAATTGGGAGGCGCAAAGTGCCTCCCGAACCGCCCCCCTTCCACTTGGCCTACCTGCCACAGCCATTGCCTCGCTGCCATGCGGCCCGGACGGCCACTCTCTCACGGAGCGCCCTGTGACTGCCCACTGCCGCGGCCCTGACACTTCCTCCCCCAACCTTGGCCCTCGACCACAATGGCAGGAGCGCCCCACAACGCCGCCTGCTGCCGCCCGCTGCCGCGCCTGCGGCCCCTGTCCCGCAGCCATGCACCCCACCCTGCCTCCCACCCTCCAGCGCCTCACTGATGACCCAACGGCCCACAGAACCACTCGGCCACAACCAGGTAGGCCGCGCCGCCAGACCCCGCCGCCCAGCCCGAGCCTCTCCAGCCCCACTAGCGCCCGCTGCATTAAGCTTGCAGCGGGCTTATTTACTAGTTTTATATAAATTGTTTATAAATAAATTGTATATAAATCGGTGGGCACCTTCAGGAGGAGCGGCAACAGTAGCAGTGCCCCCCCCGCCAAGCTGCTCGCCCTGCTGTGACCTCTGTGAAATGGTCATTTGACCCCCAAAGGGGTTCCGACCTCCAGGTTGAGAACCACTGGTTTACAGTTAAAATCATGCTTTCTCAACCGGGAGTTCGTGAAACCCTGGGGTTCCTTAGCAACCCTGGAAGGGTTTCCTGAATAGGTGGGAGTTAATTATTTTTTCATTTATATTTTAAATTTGTTAAACACTCAACAGCTATATGGTGATATATGGTTATGTTGCCCGCCTTCCCTCCCAAAATGGCCAATGATGGGCCTGGAGGGGAAGGCCCCCTGGTAAGGCCTTGGAGGAGCGTGTCTCATGGCTTAAGTGCCACTCAGCACTTAACACCAACTCAGGGCGGCCGTCCAGCCCCACAGTGCCTCCTCCTCCAACCAGCTTGCCTGTCTGTCTGTCCAGTGGCCAGCCAATTGCCTTCCATCCCCCACCCCTGGCCACTCCCTCTTCCTTCCACTTCTCTCCGAGGCTCGGAGGCTGCAGATCCCTGCCACATGACAGCTGCCTCTGCCTGTGAGTTGCACAACAGCTGCCTTGAGGGGTGGGGAAGGCCATCCTCAGACTTCTCTCACTGCACCCCCCCCCCAATCTAGCATCCTTTGTATTCATAGAACCATAGAGTTGGAAGGGGCTATACAGGCCATCTAGTCCAACCCCCTGCTCAATGCAGGATCAGCCCAGAGCATCCTAAAGCAACTAGGGGCCATTTCTGAATGGCCCCTAGTTAATTCATAAGGCTTCCATAAGTCAGAAGCCACTTGATGGCCCCTGGCACGCAATGTTGCTATTCGAAGAGACCACTGCCCGGAAACTGGGTAATAGCATTGCAGCGATATCTATTTATCATATATCTGACCCACCCAAATCCCCTAAGAGTGCTACAAAAATTTACAACCCAAAGAAGAATCTTCACTCCTTCGACAAGAGAAAAAAAATTAGCATATTCTCATGGCTTTGGCCATAAAAATGCCATCGGTACTGATGGGAAGCAAGGAAAGTGAACTTCTCTTGAACTCGGCACCCCTCCCCTTTTCACGACGCTTTATTATTATTATTATTTAAATCTCCATGTTTTTATTCCATTATGGGAGCAACAGGAGGGTTCTCCCGCAGACAGCTTAACAGTCATCCATTTCCTCATTCTGCAAAATAGTGGATAATGCCGTTCAGCTATTCCATTCGGACCCTGTTGGTTTTGTACCGTTATTCAAAAATCTTCCATTTTCTGTTTCATACTGTTTTAAGTCTCCGCATGCAGCTGTTTCCTTAGGACCCTTATTAGCTACAAATACATCTCCCATGTACATTCAAAACATATCAGGTTTATGATAAATCATCCAGGCAGAATGCAAAAGTCTGTCCATCCCCGGGCTTGTGAAAATAGATGATTAAACTGGAGGTCAGCCCTTTTCTTTTAAAAGTTCAGAATCGGAGGAACACAAGCCTGGGAGTTTCTGGAAAAATAAACAGTGCAGTGAATTTAACCCTGAGGCGTGGATCGGCATACTTGGGTGGGCTGGTATCTGAGCCCAAAGCTCCAGGAAAGAGAGAAGAAAGGGGGAAGCTGGCTTGTGTCAGGAGAGGGTCAAAGGGAACAGTCCAGAGCAATGGGAGAAGGTCAAACGCAGACTGAAGGAACACAGGACTATAACAAGACTCCTTTAGCAGTAAAGCTGTGGCAAATCTAGACAGCATCCTAAAAAGCAGAGACATCACCCTGCCAACAAAAGTGCGTTTAGTCAAGGCTATGGTCTTCCCAGTTGCAATGTATGGCTGCGAAAGTTGGACCATAAGGAAGGCCGAGCGTCAAAGAATTGAGGCTTTTGAACTCTGGTGCTGGAGAAGACTCTTGCGAGTCCCTTGGACTGCAAGGCGAACAAACCGGTCAGTCCTAGAGGAGATCAGCCCTGACTGCTCCTTAGAAGGCCAGATCCTGAAGATGAAACTCAAATACTTTGGCCACCTCATGAGAAGGAAGGACTCCCTGGACAAGAGCCTAATGCTGGGAGCGACTGAAGGCAAAAGAAGAAGGGGACGACAGAGAATGAGGTGGCTGGATGGAGTCACTGAAGCAGTAGGTGCAAACTTAAATGGACTCCGGGGAATGGTAGAGGACAGGAAGGCCTGGAGGATCATTGTCCATGGGGTCGCGATGGGTTGGACAGGACTTCGCACCTAACAACAAAAGCAGTACAGAGCCCTGTTCTGCAATTAAGAGCTTTCCCCCCCTCCACCCGACTCTTCACTACCAGGAGTTCTGAAGCAGCTTACAAACATCTTTCCCTTCCTCTCCTCATAATAGACACCCTGTGAGGCAGGTGAGGCTGACAGAGTTCTAAAAGAACTGCTCTGTGAGAACAGCTCTAAGAGAACTATGACTAGCCCAAGGTCACCCAGCTGGCTGCAAGTGAAGGAATCAAACCCAGTTCTCCGGATTAGGGTCTGCCGCTCTTCAACCATTGAACCATGCTGAGAGAAGTGGGAAAACAAAACGAACTACCCAACCCCCGGGTGGGGTCTGAAGATCTCCAGAAATGACAACTGATCTCCAGGCAGCACCTTCATGACTGGCAGCCTTCAAGCAGCGGCTGGAGAGATATTGATTCAGCACAGGCAGCATCAGGTCATCTGAGCATGCATTGGGAATTAGTCAACCTGAATTGGGACGGTGTGACTGTGGGGTGACGTGGTCTCTGGACAAGATGGTTGCCGGCTCAGCTTTTCACTTGCAGGAATGTTTTCACACTTGGGTGGAGATGGATGGGGCCGGCAACAAATGGTAAAGTGACAGCCGTTATGCACTAACATAGACAGTTTTATTTCTCCTATGTTTTTGTGAACTACAACTGAATTCAAGGGGACTGATTGGCTGTTTTAGCAAAGAATTATCATATGGCTGAATGTGGATGTTGTGACGCAGTTTAATAATTTAACTTTATTAACTTTTGCTTTATATTTCCACTGTTATGATGGTAATTCATAGTCTGAGGAAGAGTGCTTGCACTCGAAAGCTCACGCCTTGAATAAATCTCGGTTGGTCTTAAAGGTGCTACTGGACTCTGATTTTGTTGTGGTACAACTGAAGATGCAGAGATGCTACTTGGGGATGCCAACTTAGCTAAGTACCTTAAGCAACCTAATGTTTGCAGCAGCATTGATTTCACAAGCAAATCCATTTCATTTTCACTTTCCCCAGGTGCAAATTGAACCTGCAAGTCTGTATTTTCCCACCAGTTTCTGTTTCCTAGTGACAATTCCCCTCCACACATTGAATGTAAGCTATAGTGTTTTAATTTGTGGCCAGGATTCCCAGCCTCCATGTGGCATCTGAAGATCTTCAGCTGTTACAATTGATCTCAAGACAATCCATAACCATTCCTCTGGAGCAAATGGCTGCTTTGGGGGGATGGACCTGATGGCATTATACCTTGTTGAGGTCCACCCCCTCTCCCCAAAACCCATCAATTTCAGGCTCCATCCCCCAAATCTCCAGGTGTCAACCAACGCAGAGCTGGCAATCCTGTTTCCATCCACTGCATATAAATTGTGCTTATGTAGAATAGCACAGACATACCATAAAAGAAGCTGTGGTGCCTCTCTCTCTCTCTCCAGCCCAACCTGCTGGCCTTCAGCCATGTTGCTACTGTTAAATTAGCCAAGATCTGTGGTGTGCATGACTCAAAAGACTATCCCACAGGGGGCATCAGAGGAGATGTGTATTTCCTGCCGTTTTTCAAAGAGTCTCCTCCAGTGGCCTGACCTCCTCTTTGGAGACTTCCTCCCTGCCGGCCTCCATAGCAGACGAAACAGAACTGAATGAATGCAGAAGACAAAGTTAGGCTGAGGAATCTCTCTCTCATTCCTCCTTCTTCCTTCACAAAGATTGTTTCTCTTCTTAATAAAACTATTTTATTCTTTAAACTACCTGGCACTCTGCTCCTCTTTGCAAATTAAGCTCTGCCAACACTCACCACAGAGGACGCTCCACCACGTTGTTCTTCACATTTCACTGAGCCTGTTCTCAGTCAGCACAATCTGCTTTATATGGGTTGGGTTTGGCCCCACCTCTTCCCCAATCTGCCCCAATCCCCAGCCCTCTGGATGTCCTGGCCTGTCAGAGCACTCTTCCTTCCTGCACTCCCCTGTGATTGGTTCCCTGTGGGCTGGCCTGCCACCCTCCGATTGGCTGACCAGGAGGCCTGCGAAGAACCCGCCAATTGGGTCAGGCGTGCTTCCTACAGATGTTTCCCATCTGTTAACCATCTTGATGAGGGCAGAAAAGCAGGGTATAAATTTGGGAAAGAAACTTCCCAGCTCTTGATGCTGCTAGCCTGTCTTGCTAGTTCACCCTTCATCTCATTGGTGGGCTGCTTCTCCTGGTGAGCAGGGTTTGCCAACTTCCAGATGGTGGCTGGAGATCTCCTGGAGAGATAGTGTGGCACAGTGGTTAAAACCGGCAGCTTCTAATCTGGAGAAATGTGGTATGACATATGAAGAAGGGTTGGGGGAGCTTGGTCTGTTTAGCCTGGAGAGGAGACGACTGAGAGGGGATTGATAACCATCTTCAAGTATTTAAAAGGCATGTAGGAGGAAGCAGAGTTGTTTGTTGCCCCAGAGGGACGGACCAGAACCAATGGGATGAGATCAATTCAAAGGAAATTCCGTCTCAACATCCGGAAGACGTTCCTGACAGTTAGAGTGGTTTCTCAGTGGAACAGGCTTCCTCGGGAGGTGGTGGGTTCTCCATCTTTGGGAATTTTTAAACAGAGGCTGACTCTGTGAAGATTCAAGGGGGTGGCAGGTTACAGTGGATGAGCAATAGGGATGTGAGTGTCCTGCATGTGCAGGGAGTTGGACTAGATGACCCATGAGGTCCCTTCCAACTTATTTTCTGATTCTATGATTGTTTTCCCATTTCTCCACCTGCAGCCAGCTGGGTGACCTTGGGCCAGTTCTCTTAGGGTTGTGCTCACAGAGCCGTTCTTTCAGAGCTCTCCCAGCCCCACAGGTTGTCTGTTGACGGCAGAGGAAGGGAAAGGTGTTCCAAAGCCGCTTTGGGACTCCTGGGAATGATAAAGCGGGATATAAAAAGCAAGCTCTTGTCTCCTGGGAATTACCACTGATCTCCAGGCAACAGTTCCCTGGAGAAAATGGTTGCTTTGGACTCTATGACATTAGACCCCACTGAAGGCCCTCCCCTTCCCAAATCTTGCTCTCTACAGACTCCCCCCCCCCAAACTATCCAGAAATCTCCCTGCTTGGAGCTGGTACCCCTACCTGCTACTGTCTCTTCTGCTGCTGGGCTACAGTGAGTCTGAGGCAGCTACTCTTGCAGCCCCAGGTGGTTGCTTTTCTCTGGGGAGTAGATCCAGGGGGTGGGGCAGTGGTGAACCCAGGCTAAGGGCCGTCCCTGCACAAAAGCAAATAACTTGGTAACACAAGCAAAAATATACAATTAAGTTTGCAAGGACAACATACAAAAATAAAATAGAATCATAGAATCATAGAGTTGGAAGTGCCATGCAGGCCATCTAGCCCAACCCCCTGCTCAACGCAGGATCAGCCCTAAGCATCCTCAAGCATCCAAGAAAAGTGTGTATCCAGCCTTTGCTTGAAGACTGCCAGTGAGGGGGAGCTCACCACCTCCTTAGGCAGCCTGTTCCACTGCTGAACTACTGAAATAGGCTAAACTGGCATCCGTATGATCGCATATAACATATTTCCACTGTAAGGCTGCCAATTTCCAGGTGGGGCCTGGAGATCTCCTCAAATTACTGCTAATCTCCAGACGACAGAGGTCAGTTCCTTTGGAGAAAATGGATACTTCGGAGAGAGGGCTCGGTGGCATTATACTCTGCTGAGATTCCCTCCCCTCCCAAAACTTAGCCTCTCCCAGGCTCTTGTCCCAGATCGCCAAGAATTTTTCCACCAAGCTGGCAACCCGCCTGCTTTTTCCCAGCATTCCGGAGTCTTTTCCCCCCCATGAGAAACGCATTCACTTGGGAGAAGTTCTATGGAATGGAACTCTCTTCTCGTGAAATGTACTTCCACTAGGGACGCCAGTCCCCGGCTCATCTCCAGACGACAGAGGTCAGTTCCCCTGGAGAAAATGGCTGCCTTGGAGGGTGGGCCCTATAGTGTTATATCCACAGAGGCCCCTTCCCACCCCAGATCCTTCCCACTTCCAGCTCTGCTCTCAAAGTTTCCAGGTATTCCCCAACCCAGAGCTGTCAGCCCCAGCAATGATATAAGCAAGTGTTGGTCGGCTCACAGGCAATATCCCGTGAACGGAAAATTGAAAAATAATTTTATATAGGCGTACCATGACAGCAAAGTGCATGTTCATAGAAGCACTAATGCTATTCCGCAGCATTATGTTTAATAGATTTGTATGCATTATGCACGATAAGGAGAATTCCCACGGGTAACACCTTCCCAATTCTGCTATTATTGGACAAGGGCTTACCCAAGAACATGTTATTCCAGTTATCCTATCCTATTAATTTTGGAATGCCTACTGGAGTCGAAGCTCGACAAAAACGACACATCGCATTGCGGATAAAATGCAAATGGGTTATAAAAGCAATTCTCTTCTTTTTTTGGCTCCAGCTAACCAGCCGTTAATGACTTGCGTGCTTTTCCAGGGTAATGCTTGCTGATAGCATTTCTTTCTCTCCCCTGTTACTGTTCAGAGAGCGACCCTGAGATTTTGTGCAAAGTGGGCTTCAACCAAAGATTTTAAAGTTTCCCTTCTGGGGAACGAGCAATGGAGCTGCAGTGCAGATTCAGTTAAGTTTATTAAAGGATCCGTTGATTAAAACACATATAGCTGCTCAGAATCCAGTGGACAAACTGAGCTGCTTTTTAAAATCCTCAAAATAATCCCATTGGGGGGGGGGGTTCCAGATGTTGACCTCTGGTCCTCGTTTCCAGTTCATGGCCAGTCCTCAGTTCTAAATTCTCTCTATTCCCCTTTGGATTTTTGGTTATTCTGTCAAATTTCAAGGGTTGATTTCACCTTCCTATTTGGATAAGAGGATAATTGATTCATTCACAGTCAGAGTAGTTCAGCAGTGGAATAGGCTGCCTAAGGAGGTGGTGAGCTCCCCCTCACTGGCAGTCTTCAAGCAAAGGTTGGACACACACTTTTCTTGGATGCTTTAGGATGCTGAGGGCTAGTCCTGCGTTGAGCAGGGGGTTGGACTAGATGGCCTGTATGGCCCCTTCCAACTCCATGATTCTATGATTTGAACTCTGGTGTTGGAGAAAGTTTCTGCAGATCTCATGAACAGCACAAGTCACAAACAAGGAAATACCCCAGCACACAAAACCTGATATATTGATGTTAGGCAAAATCACAAAACTCTGTCTCTCTTACTTTGGCCACATCATACAATCCAATGCAATGGAGAAAGCAGTTAGGCTAGGATTGCTCTGTTAGGATTGGTCAGTTATGTTAGGATTGGAAACCAGGCCGACAAAGAACGCGGTGGTTAGATACCATCAAAATGGATACCAGCCAGAACATTAGACAAGTAAAAGTAGTGATACAAGGTCGATAATTATGACAACAATTGAGCCATAAAATCACCCGCCCTCAATTCTTAAGAGTTGTTAGCTCTGAGTTGGGGAATAACTGAGGATTTTGGGGATAGAGCCTGAGGAAGGCAGGTTTGCTGAGGAGAGGGACTTCAATGGGGCGTAATGCCATAGAGCAGGGGTAGTCAACCTGTGGTCCTCCAGATGTCCATGGACTACAATTCCCATGAGCCCCTGCCAGCAAATGCTGGCAGGAGCTCATGGGAACTGTAGTCCATGGACATCTGGAGGACCACAGGTTGACTACCGCTGCCATAGAGGACTCTTTGCGAAACAGCCCTTTTCTCCAGGTGAACTGGTCTTTGTTGCCTGGAGATCAGTCATAATAGTGGAATATCTCCAGCTACCGCATGGAGGTTGGTAATCCTACCAATTCAACTTGCCAATATCTATCTATTCCCTTTGGAATTTGTTGCTGTTCTCCGGAAGTTCAAGGGTTGGTTTCACTCAATCCTCCCTTCTTTATCCTGTTCCTGTCCAGTCCCCGATTCTGAATGCAGAAACCAGTTTAAAAAGAAGGCCGATGGGATGATGTGATCTGTAGAGTCAGAGGAGTAAACAATACTGATAAGATTAATTCACTATGATCCAGCTGGAATGCGTTTTTCGTACGTTTGCATGAAATATTTTTAGCCTGGTGGGATTTGATGTGTAGACCCAGAAGTGAATAATGCAATCCTAAACAGGGTCACACCCTTTTAAGACAACTGACTCCCCTTGAGTTTACTCTGAGAAGAGCGTTAAAGAGCGGCAGGCCCTAATCTGGGGAGCCAGGTTGGATTCCTCACTCCTCCACATGCAGCCAGCTGGGTGACCTTGAGCTATCCCCAGTTCTCTTAGAGCTGGTCTCACAGAGCAGTTCTGTCAGAGCTCTCTCAGCCCCACCTACCAGCCAGAGTGTCTGTTGTCAGGAGAGGAAGGAAAAGGTTTTTGCAAGCCACTTTGAGGCTCCTTCAGGAAGTGAAAAGTGGGGTATAAAAACACAGCTCTTCATCATCTTCATCATCATCATGGAGACTGCTGACTACCAAGCTGATGATTTGCACAAAGTTTTATTATGACTTTGCCCAGTGTTTTGTGCTATGCTGCCTTAACATTTGTATAGCTTGTGGTAAAGTAATGTTCAAAATCTTACAAGAAAGACTATAGCCACATAGGGAATGAGAAATGCCAGGCATTCAAGATGGATTCAGAAAAGGAAGAGGCACCAGAGACCTTGCAGCAAATTTATGTTGGTTACTGGAGCATATGAGAGAATTTCAGGAAAAAAAAGCAGCTTGTGTTGCATAGATTACAGCAAGACTTTTTGACGGTATGGATCAGCCTTTCTCAAATGTTTAATGGTTGGGAAAACCCTGAAACGTTCTTCAGGCTTTGAGAAACCCCAGAATTGGTGTGATCATGCAGAATGGGGTTGGGAAGCAGAGCTGTGTACATGCCCACCTGGGCCCCTCCCTTCCCACCCCTCCAGGCTCATAATTGGCTATTTTGGGATGCGGGTGGGCAGGTAGACATGACCATATATGATCACATCACCCAATAAAAGACAATGATGCTAGAAAAAGTTGAAGGGGGCAGGAAAAGAGGAAGACCCAATATGAGACGGACTGACCTCATCAAGGAAGTTCCAGCTTCAGTTTGCAAGACCTGATCAAAGCTTTGAGGGGTGTCAGGTATACCTCAGGTATCCCTCAGGTATACTGGGCTCAGACTGCATGTGGCCTTAAAGGTGATAACCAAAACCTTAAGTTTGGGAAGTATAGCTGTGTACATGCCCATCCCCTTCCCACCCCCCTCCAGGCCCATCTCTGGCCATGTGGGGAGGGGTGGATAGATTGACATGACCATATGTGGTCATATCACCTGATAAATGTTTGACAATTTTTTAAAAAATAGCTTTAAAACTAATCAACTCCCAACCTATTTGGGAAACCCTTCCAGGGCTGTCAAGAAACCTCAGGGTTTCACGAAACCCTGGTTGAGAAAGCCGGAGATGAATAGAAAGATGGAGCTGCCAAACGTTTAGGCAAAAATATGCGTGCGGGAGATAATATAGACATCTTGGAATTCTCCGGCTGCCCAATCCACCTGACAGGGAAGCAAATTAACATCCAAAAGATGTGTTTTCTCCGGCTGGCTCAGAAGAAGAAGAGAAGATGTTAGATAATCTACCTTTGGCCAGCTTCCCTGGTATTCTAGCTTTGCCGGTTTTGTCTGCCTGATTGCCAAAAGGGAAGTAGGTTTGCATTAATCAGTTTTTTCTGAACTGAAGCATGTACCAGCGTGATGGTTGCCGGTGCCCCAAAGCCAGACATGTGTTCCAAACGGTGCACAGTCTGCCCATGATGCGCTCAGGTGAGGCATCATCTGAGGGCATCCCTACATTGAAAGAGCAGACCGTTTGGCAGAGCATATTCACCCAAACTCTTCCAATTCACAAAGGTCAGCTGGAGGGCTTTGGGGGTGAATCCTGCCTTTTCAGCAAATGATATCAATAAAGCAGTTGAGCTACAGCTCTGGGAATTCCCCCACCCCCAAGTTGAGCTTTTTCTGGAGTTTGCATAGCTGTCATTGAACTACCTCCCCAGGAAGAGGCATCAGACCCCCTCTGCCAGCTATTGTGGCTAGCTGGGGTTGCCAACCTACAGGTGGTAGCTGGATATCTCCTGCTATTACAGTTGATCTGCAGGTGACATAGATCAAGTTCCCCTGGAAGGACTCTATGGCAGGGGTAGTCAACCTGTGGTCCTCCAGATGTTCATGGACTACAATTCCCATGAGCCCCTGCCAGCAAACGCTGGCAGGGGCTCATGGGAATTGAAGTCCATGGACATCTGGAGGACCACAGGTTTGACTACCCCTGCTCCATGGCATTATACCCCAGTGAAGTCTGTATGGCGTTATTCCCCACTGAAGTTCCTCCCTTCTCCAATCCCCACCATCCTCATGTTGTATCCCCAAAATCTCCAGATATTTCCCAAAAGAGCCAGTGTGGTGTAGTGGTTAAGAGTTGTGTACTCTAATCTGAAGAACCAGGTTTCATTCCCCGCTCTTCCACCTGCAGCCAGCTGGGTGCACTCGGCTAGTCACAGTTCCCTTAAGGCTGTTTTTGCACAGCAGTTCTCTTAGAGCTCACTCAACCCCACCTAAATCACAGGATGTCTGTTGTACAGAGAGGAAGGGAACGGTGCTTGTAAGCCACTTTGGGACTCCTTTGGCTTGTGAAAAGCAGAATATATATTTTAAAAGCTCTCCTTCCTCTCTTGGAACCGCCGACCCTATTGCTGGCATGTGAAGACTTGGCAGTTTGAACAGTCAGAGAAATGCTTCACATCCACTGCAAAACCAAAGGCTCGCACTGCCTCAGTTTGCTTTGGGGCAGTGCTGGCAGGGAGAGGAACTTTAACCCTTAGACTTCTGTTTGGTTTTGCTGTTTGAAGCTGTCTCCCCAGCTCAGCATTTTAAAGGACACCATCGCATGGCCTTATGCTTCTTTGTAGATCGGTGTCCTGGAGATGAAAGTTGCAGGTAAACAATATATGAATTCTGTGTTTTTGACCTGGCATTTCATTTTCCAGATTGCCGAGTTGCACTTTTGAGAACTGCAGGAGAGAAATAAGAAATGTGCAGAAATTTGCCATTCTGAGCTCTGGGTTCTTTTAACGAGCTCATCTTAGCACAGCGTCCCGCTGTCATGTTTGGCTAAGGGTGGGCAGAGAGTGGGTGGGGCCCCTCACCAGGACGGACAGCACTTCTGGCCAATTGGGTGAGGGCCCAATCGGAAGGCGCTCCTGGGCCGAAAGGGAGCCTCCCATGGGGGGGGGGTTCCCACTCCCAAAGGGAGGGCCTTCTTAGGATGGGCTTTGAATCTAGTTTAAAAATAACACATTTCTCTGAGCAAGGCAGTATTTACCTAGTAACTACCTTTGAACAAGAGTCTTCTGTTGGTGCGCTGTGGTGCCCCCTCCTGTTAGATTTGCACTTCACTTCTAAAAGGTTTCCGAGCTCCACTGTCATGACCATCAAGGAAATCAGTGGTGAGAACTGAAAGCGGGGGGGGGGGGAGAGTGGGTGACCTAGAGTCTCTCTGTGTGGAAAAATGAACCAGGAAGTCGTGAGCAGCTAAAAGGGCAGCCCGAGCTATTTCTGTTCGCAAGAATGTAAGCAATGGCTCAGTTCCAGAGATGCACAAGTGGAAGGGAAAATGTGCATCATGCTGTTCCACTCACCGGAGTGATGCTGCAAGGGATGCAGCGACATCAGTAAGTTTTTAAACAGAGTCATGATTCACAAAGCGATCAGTGGGCTGTACAGAGAGCTGGCATGCTTTGTTTGCATGTTGAAAACGTACTGGAAGAAACACCTCACACTATGTCTTGTGTGCGTGGAAAAGATGGGGAACAAGCCAGAATCGTGTTGTTCCTGCACCCAGTCAAGTGGCAATGCCAAAACTAGAACGTAGTTCCTTTCCTCTAAAACCCTCATATTTGTTGGGAGCCACAAATGAAGCCATTCACAAGATGATGGCTGGAAGTTCTTTCATGCCACGGTTAGAGACAATGGGTAGCCTTTTCGGAAAGGTGACTAGATTTTAACATTGGCAAAGTGGGACACCATTGACCCCGGGGGAGGGGGTGTTCTTGATTAAAAATTTGGTCTATATGGAGCAACAAAATGCATAGAACGCAAAAATAGTATTGTAATATATATTTTTAAATTTCAACATAAGTACAATTTGCCAGGTTACCCCCCGATGTCCCTCCAAAAGGGACCACCTGTTCATCTTACTTTTCAGGCATGACTTCGGCCTGGTGGAACGCTCTTCCAAAGGAGATCAGAGCCCTGCAGGACCTTGAATGGTTTGGCAGGGTTTATAAAACAAAGCTGTTCCATGTGGCCTAAAACAATCCCTGAATTTGAACTTGCCTCCCTATCAAAACGCTTCTTACCTTCTGGGGCTCATAAGACTTCTCTGCCCCCTCCCTCCCTCTTTACCCTTGTAATTCCAGCATAGGCAATTAAGAATGGAACTGTTTTAGATGTTTTACATATTCACTACAAAAAGGCCATGGACAACATTGAGAGGGTGCAGAGGAGAACAATAAGGGTGATCCGGGGCCTGGGGAATTAAACCCAGCTTGCCAGAATCAAACCCAGCTTGCCACTCCTAACCACCACATCAAGCTGGGGATGCCAGGGATTGAACCTGGGACATCCCGCAGGCCAAGCGGTTTCTCTGCCACTGAGCTACACCCCTGCCAGGAAGAGAACAACGTCATCCATTTGAGCTCCCCCTTGGGGGAGAAAAGCAGGGGTTGAGCGTTATAAATCTGATCCTGGCCACAGTTCTCAACAAAGGAAGACGACTCTGGCTGCAGCTTCATCTGCTGATGCTGCAGCTCTTTGAAGCAGGAGGCAGAATGGCTTATTCAGGATCCAAAGTGCCATTAAAGATTGCAAGTGCAGTGAGCTACAGGGTTAGCCAGCAGAGAAGGCACGCTGGCCTCTAGTAAAAATAAAAGCATATGGAACAGCCCAGTTTGCAGTATGATGCGGATGATTTTTTTTCTTAGGTAAAGGTAAAGGTATCCCCTGTGCAAGCACCGAGTCATGTCTGACCCTTGGGGTGACGCCCTCCAGCGTTTTCATGGCAGACTCAATACGGGGTGGATTGCCAGTGCCTTCCCCAGTCATGACCGTTTACCCCCCAGCAGCAAGCTGGGTACTCATTTTACCAACCTCAGAAGGATGGAAGGCTGAGTCAACCTTGAGCCGGCTGCTGGGATCTAACTCCCAGCCTCATGGGCAAAGCTTTCAGACGGCTGCCTTACCACCCATCCCACAAGAGGCTCATTTTGTAATGTAATGTAATGTAAAGGTAAAGGTATCCCCTGTGCAAGCACCGAGTCATGTCTGACCCTTGGGGTGACGCCCTCTAGCGTTTTCATGGCAGACTCAATACGGGGTGGTTTGCCATTCCCTTCCCCAGTCATTACCGTTTACCCCCCAGCAAGCTGGGTACTCATTTTACCGACCTCGGAAGGATGGAAGGCTGAGTCAACCTTGAGCCGGCTGCTGGGATTGAACTCCCAACCTCATGGGCAAAGCTTTCAGGCGGCTGCCTTACCACTCTGCGCCACAAGAGGCTCTTTTTTTTTTCTTAGTCCATACAAAATTACTGGACACACAATAATGACAACACAGGTCCCCAAGAGCAACGGCATCAGGTCTTCAAATGGGTACGTGGCATAGTCGTTAAGGGCGGTGGCTTCTAATCTGGCGAGCCGGGTTTGATTCCCCGCTCCTCCACAAGCAGCCTGCTGGGTGACCTTGGGCTTGTCACAGCCCTGTTAGAGCCTGTTCTGATCTAGCAGTAATATCAGGGCACTCTCAGCCTCACCTATGGGTGCCTGTTGCAGGGAAGAGGAAGAGAAGGCGACTGTTAAGCCTGTTAGAGACTCCTTCAGGCAGTGAAAAGCAAGGTATAAAACCAATTCTTCTTCTGTGCTTAAAAGCAGGTTGCAAACTTCATTTCGATTAAACAGAGAGATGTTCCGAATTCGTTATCCCACCTTTAATTTAACCTGAAAGCCCCGGTCTCGATCTCACTTCTTCTTTGCGTGAATCAAGCCAATTATTTTTTGTTATTGTCCCTTGTTCTGTTTCCTCCCATCACTCATAAAATGTACACATTCTTGTCTTTGTGCATCAGAGTCATGCATCAGGGTTATGTGTGTGTGCCTAAGGTGCTGTCAAATCACAACTGACCTGGCTACCGTAACCGATTTTTAAGACAGATATATTCAGAGGTGATTCGTTGCCTGCCTCTGCGTGCCAGCCTTGGGATTCCTCACTGGTCTCCCATCTAAATACAAACCAGGACCAACCCTGCTTAGCTTCCAAGCTGCAATAAGATGAGCTGGCCAGAGTCTATTCTATATACTTTAAATATAAAGAGCCAGAAAACTGATGTAGAAAAGAAACGGAACACAAGGAACATCTGCTCACCTGTAGTTAAAATATCTCCATTTGAAGGAATCAAGCAATGCCACCAAATCCCTTTTGGCCAGAAAGGAGGAATTTGATGGAACAAAGTAAGTATTTTATATTTGCATAACTTGGTCCTGAATTGCCCTCTTGTGGCCACACACAGGCGGCAACTCAGCTACAAAAAAGAATCTTGAAAGCCGGAAACAAGGAATCCGGGAGCAGCTAGTATAATAGCAGTCTAATCCAGCGAGCCACCATCCGTGTTTCCTTCCCCAGAGGAGCACAGACCTCACCTAGGAGAGATAAGCAAGGGAAAGATGCCTCTAGGGAATGAAGTCAGGATCCATGCACAAAACCAGTTCCAGAATCTGTATGAGGCGAAGCCACTTCGTCTGCGGCTTTTCAATTTAGAGAAAAGAATACTATTGGGGGGGGGGGGGATGACATGATAGGGGTTCATAAAATCATGTAGGGAGTGGAGAAAGTGGACAGCAAGGCTTTTTCTCCCCCTCCCATAATACGATAACTGGGTGGCACTAAGGAAGTTGCCGGGACATAGTTTCAGGAGAGACTGAATTAGTTATTCCTTCATTGGCATAGAAGAAGAAGAAAAAGAAGAGTTGGTTCTTATATGCCACTTTTCTCTACCCAAAGGAGTCTCAAAAGAGCTTACACTTGCCTTGCCTTTCCTCTCTCCACAACAGACACCCTGTGAGGTGGGTGAGACTGAGAGAGCCCTGATATTACTGCTCGGTCAGAACAGTTTTATCAGTACTGTGACAAGCCCAAGGTTACCCAGCTGGCTGCATGTGGGGGAGTGCAGAATCGAACTCAGTTCGCCAGATTAGAAGACCATACTCCTAACTGTAGGAGTGTTGTAGTTAAGAGCGGCAGCTCCCAATGTGGCGAGGAGGAAGACCTGAAGGTCAGTTGTAATTCCAGGAGATCTCCTGGAGATTTGGGCGTGGGGCCTGATAACAGTATCCATAACTGATGATAACAGTTTCTATAACATATCCTGTAACATTTTGATAACAATTAACTTGCTATGGTTCCATAGGTAGATCGGTTTGGGATTCAGCACATGGGTAGGGGTTTTTCTGGGGGGCCCAGTTGGCACTTTTGGTTCCGTCAGCCTCAACCAAATATATGGAAGAAGAGCTCCCTCTTGCAGGCCCTGTGGAATTGTGGAAGTTCTGGCAGGGCCCTGATCTCTTCAGGGAGCTCATTCCATCAGGTGGGGGTCAGGACTGAAAACGCCCTGGCCCTTGTTGAAGACCGACGTGCTTCTTTGGGACCAGGGATCCCCAGCCAGTAGGAAGTGGCAGAGCATAGAGCTCTTTGGGTGGTATAGGCAGTGAGGCACTCAGGTACACTGGACCCAGACAGCATATGGCCTTAAAGATGATTATCAAAATCTTAAGTCTGATCCGCAATTCGACTGGCAACTAGTGCAGTTGTTGGAGAGCAAGCTGGATATGGGACCTCCATGGTGTCGCTGTGAGGTCCCTGACCACTGCATTCTGGACCAGGTATACTATCCAGATCAAGGTTAGGAGTAGGCCTGCATAGAGCCAGTTGCAAAAGTCCAGTCTAGAGATGACCGTCATGTGGATCACTGTGGCTAGGTGATCCAGGACCAAGTAGGGCACTAGAACTTTGGCTTGGCGAAGGTGGTAGAAACCAAGCTGCACGACTCTCGTGACCTGTGCCTTCAGAGAGGGGGAGACATCGAGGATCATGCCCAGGCTCCTGGTGGCCATTATCATGTTCATTCATTAATTATATTAATATGTCCTTGACTGATATACGCCTTCGAATTCACCATCCTACATATTTCCAGCGGTATTTCTGTTTTCTGAGTCCTGGCCAACAGATGGCGTCTCACCAGCTTGCTTTTCTTCTGATGTTCCAGTGGTATTTCTGTTTTCTGAGTCCTGGCCAACAGATGGCGTCTCACCAGCTTGCTTTTCTTCTGATGTTGTCTTTTGGATCCAGTCCTACCACTACCTACAGCTAGGTGGCACTCTAGGGCAGAACTTGACAGGAAGTGGCAAAAGAAACTAACAACAACAACAAAAAACACACCTCAGGAGAGCCACACCAAGATTAGCACTTCCTTTCTTGCACAGCTTATGGGCTCCTGGCTCCTGTTGACGGAGGGGGCATCAGGAGGCATGATTAGCATCATTCTTTGGAGATGCATTAAGTGCAGGGGGCTGAAGGCAGGAGTCCGCTGGGCATAGGGACATTTGCAAAGACCTTGAAACAAAATCATTACGAGCGTCCCTGTGAAATAGTGCCCATGAGTAACAAGCTGACATTCTGGACACAACTGCGAGAGCCGCTTCTGCTGATGTAAGATGCTGGAAGGCAAACTGTGGCTCAGCCTGCTGAACTGATGAGGCGAACTACTCTTAAAATATTCAGTAGGCCCTGCGCTTCGCAAACCTTGTTTAATTTTTTAAGTGCAAGTTTTTGCAGAGCTTCCTCCGCCGGTGGCCACTTCCCTCCCAGGCCTGCGGGTTCCCCAAAGAAAACGAGGAGCTAATGGACTCCAGCAGCCCTTCCCATAGTGTCATTTGTGTAGCTCTGTCTTCCTCTCTTGAAAGCTGGAAAGTGCTGAGATGAAGCTGTGAGGTTTGAGCTAGTGCTCAGGAAGGTTTCTACGCTCGACTTCCCCTCCCAAGTCCGACCTGCCCTCCGATCAACCCAAGACACTGTTTTCTTCCTTCATTTTGCCATCTGTGAAATGATTACTTCATTTGTGTTTGTTTGGGCATTTGTTGACATGTCTCGCAGTGTGATGTAGGAACTTACAAAAGCCGATGACGTGGAAAGAAGCAGCTGATCTCTCAGCCCAGCCGAATGGCAGATTTGAGTAGGGAAATCTCTAGAGCCTAATTTGAACAGAGACCTCTGTAGTTCCAGGAGAGAGGAAGTCTCACTCTTGCTGCTTCGGAACCAGCCCCTCTCCTCTCTGTTCTGTTTAACTGTTCTTCAAGAAGTTTTCTGTGTTTTCTCTCTCCCCCTCAGTGTCTCCTTCTCTTCTTCTTTGTATATCTGACACTGCCTTTTCCAGCAGGAATCTGGTAGAAGAAGAAGAGTTGGTTCTTATATGCTGCTTTTCTGTACCCGAAGGAGGCTCAAAGCGGCTTACATTCGCCTTCCCATTCCTCTCCCCACAACAGACACCCTGTGAGGTAGGTGGGGCTGAGAGAGCCCTGATATTACTGCTTGGTCAGGACTGCTTTTTCCGTGCTTTTTCCAAGGTCACCCTGCTGGCTGCATGTGGAGGAGGAGCGGGGAATCAAACCTGGCTCGCCAGAGTAGAAGTCTGCACTCCTAACCACTACACCATGCTGGCTCTCAAGGATGTGATATCCCTTCCAGTTGATGTTCTATCATAAATTCCATAGAAACGATGGGAAATTCCTCAAGCAACACTCTGGAGGCAATTATTTGCTCCCATTGTTCAGTATGATTTAAAAACAAAACATTTTCAGTCTATCAGTCTGTCTGGGATTATAGAATGGGTGGGGGATGGGGACCAACGATTGTCTGTTTGGGGCAACAAGACAATCAGGGTAGGAAAAACTAATATAAGTCATCTCCTGAGTTGCTCTAACGCTGCCTCTGTGTTCTTCATACAAGAATGCCTTCTGCAACAGTTCTGTTCCCCACATTTTGTGCAACAACAGAATCATAGACTCCATAGAGTTGGAAGGTGCCTTTAGAGTCAACCAGCCCAACCCCTTGCACAATGCAGGAAACTCACAACTACCTGCCCACCCACAGTGACCTCAATTCCACTCCCTGAAGTTCGGCATTTCCCTGGTCATGCAAGAAAGGGCCTCAGAGCCAAGCACTGTAGGGAGTTTCCTGGTAGACTGTTCCACAGTGTAGGACACAACAGACAATGAGTGTAAATAGGCAATTGCTTACTGGTGCATTTAGAAGGCTCTGTTCAGATGAAGAGCTCAGGTGCAGTGGAACATAGCAGGAGAAGCGGTCTTGCAGCAGTGTGACTCTGATGCCCATAGGACAGGGCTGGCCAAACTGTGGCTCTCCAGATGTCCATGGACTACAGTTCCCATGAGCTCATGAGAATTGTAGTTCATGGACATCTGGAGAGCCACAGTTTCACCAGCCCTGCAGGACGTTGTAGATCGGTGGTCTCCCCTGGCACCGGGCTGCGGCTCCCTCTCCCCACCCCCCACCCCCGAAGTAAGAAACTTCCCAGGCCGCAAGCTTGAGGCCTGGCAAGCTTCTTTTTGTGGGAGGGGGGAGAGGGAAGCAGGGCTGTGCATGCGCGTTTGCGCCATGCGCAGCCGAAAACTGTACTCCAAATGAGGCCGAAACAGAGCACAGTAAAGAGGTACCATCACCTCCCATGATCTGGACACAATACTCCTTTTGATACAGCCCAAAATCCCATTTGCCTTTTTAGCCACCGAGTCACACTGTTGACTCATGTTCTTTGCAGCCCGGGGCATCCATGGTGGTCTCCCATCCAAGCAATAACCAAGGCTCTGCTTAGTTTCAGATCCTGGCCATCCAGAGCAGGGCAGGTTAGACCAGGGGTAGTCAAACTGCGGCCCTCCAGATGTCCATGGACTACAATTCCCAGAATGCTGGCAGGGGCTTCTGGGAATTGTAGTCCATGGACATCTGGAAGGCTGCAGTTTGACTACCCCTGGGTTAGACAATAATGACCTTAATTGACTAATGGCTCTGAATAATGCAGGTTTATGAGGTTCAGAAGGACAGATCACATGCCTGCAGATCATCAGAAAAACACCAAAGCAAAAGATCCTGGAGAAGACACATCTCTCTTGATATTTCCTCCACACATACAGGGATTTTCAGGTTCATCAAAAATACAACCAGAATCTACTCTCTGTCGAAAGTCAACTGCATGTTTGCTCAGTCAAAACCTATTCACTCGCCGTCAATGAAGAATGTTATTTTCCTAAACTTTAGAAGTTGTTGACAAAATCCTGGGTGTGTTTACTTGCGGGTAGGGGGGGGGGGAACCTATCTTTATCAATCTGCGTACACCACCGGAGGATACAAAACTAATAACCTTGTAATGGCTTTTGAACAAGTGAATGTCCCTTAACTAGGCTATTCCCTAGTTTGTTATCAAAACGCTTGGCTGTTGCCGATAATAAAATATTCAGCTTTACCGGAACACTTAATCTTGAGATGTCTTTCTCCGAGAGGGATGTAACATTGATTAGATGGCTGTAAAAAAAAGATTGTCATGGGCCATAATTCCTCTCGATGTGATGGGTTTGACAGCCCAGCTAAAGCAACACTGTCGCCCGGCCATTGATCATGTTTCCCCCCGATAACCCTTTCAGGTGCAATCGCTAGCTGGCAGGGACCGTCATCCGAGACGGCTTTGCACGTTCGCAGTGAATTAATCAAAATCCCTGCGCCGGATTTCTTTTAAACAAATCATTCAGATACAGCACTCAGCCGTGGGACCGGGTCTTTATCCCACTCAGCCTTGCCATGGCTCTTTGAGGGCAGAAAACCACAGGAGCTTCTGTGCCTGGAAGGTTAAACAATGGGGAGGGGGGTGTGGCTCAGTGGTGGAACATCTGCTTAGCATGCAGAAGGCCCCAGGTTCAATCCCCGGCATCTCCAGTTGAAAGGATGTAGGTAATGTGGAAGAGCCTCTTGTGGCGCAGAGTGGTAAGGCAGCCGCCTGAAAGCTTTGCCCATGAGGTTGAGAGTTCAATCCCAGCAGCCGGCTCAAGGTTGACTCAGCCTTCCATCCTTCCGAGGTCGGTAAAATGAGTACCCAGCTTGCTGGGGGGTAAACGGTAATGACTGGGGAAGGCACTGGCAAACCACCCCGTATTGAGTCTGCCATGAAAACGCTAGAGGGCGTCACCCCAAGGGTCAGACCTGACTCAGTGCTTGCACAGGGGATACCTTTACCTTTAGGTAATGTGGAAGAGACCGTGGAAAACCCCTGTTGGCCTGAGTAAGCAATACTCACAGCTAGGCACCAATGGATGTGATTCAGTATATGGCAGCCATGGTTACCACCCACAATTTCCCAGCTGTCATTCACGCACTCCAGTCCCGCCTACTTATGGGTGGGGCTGGCTTCTGCTGTGGCTGCCCTTTCTATTTCCACGGGGGGGGGGGGATAGGCAGACCAATGCATTAGATAGAATCATAGAATTATAGAGTTGGAAGGGGCCATACAGGCCATCTAGTCCAACCCCCTGCTCTAAGCATCAGCCCTAAGCATCCTAAAGCATCCAAGAAAAGTGTGTATCCAACCTTTGCTTGAAGACTGCCAGTGAGGGGGAGCTCACCACCTCCTTAGGCAGCCTACTCCACTGCTGAACTACTCTGACTGTGAAAATGTTTTTCCTGATATCTAGCCTATATCATTGTACTTGAAGTTTAAACCCATTACTGTGTGTCCTCTCCTCTGCAGCCAACAGAAACAGCATCCTGCCCTCCTCCAAGTGACAACCTTTCAAATACTTAAAGAGAGCTATCATGTCCCCTCTCAACCTCCTTTTCTCCAGGCTGAACATTCCCAAGTCCCTCAACCTATCTTCATAGGGCTTGGTCCCTTGGCCCCAGATCATCCTCGTCACTCTGAATGGAGGGGGGGGGGGGGGGGGAGAGAGACAGAGAATCTCCCAACATACTTTTTAATTTTAAAAGGCAGCTGTGAGGAGGGGCTGGATTTCCATCTGGGCTGTGGTATAGGAGGGAGAGAGATAATCAAGGGAAGGAAAGGTTAAAGCCTTCATGGTATGTCAAAAGCCACAGCCAAAATTGAATATGCCCCTGATGCTTTTTTGATGTCAAGAAAGCCCATCGGGAGATCTAGTGACACACGGTTTGACTGTGAACTCTGCTTCTATTCAGGATTCAGGATGAGATTTTCTTTTAACTTCTTTTCCAGGAGACAGTGAGCATTTCTGACCAAAGGCCTAGACAGTTGCCGTAGGGGAGATTCATGGAGGGCAGGTCTCTCAGTGGCTACTAGCTCCGGGGACTAATTTTTCTTGTTCGTATTAATTCAAGGGCTCCTTTTGTGTTGCCTGCAGAGTCAAGGGAACCTACACATTCAGAGGCAGTAAATCTCTGAATCTCAGAGCCAGGGAGCAGCTATACAGGAAGGCCCAGGCTCTATGGTTGGACCTCCAGAGAAACAGGTAGGCCACTGCGTGAGGCAGGATGTGGGGTACATCAGGGGTAGTCCAACTGCGGCCCTCCAGATGTCCATGGACTACAATTCCCATGAGCCCCTGCCATCTGGCAGGGGCTCATGGGAATTGTAGTCCATGGACATCTGGAGGGCCGCAGTTGGACTACCCCTGGTCTATATGGATCACTGGTCTGTTTCAGCCGGGCTCTTATATTCTTGAGTTCAGAGTTCAACCATGCTTTGCCTCCTATAGCTTTTGCCTTTTTTGAGAGGGCCAGTGGTGAAGATGCAAGGATTTAATGGATTTAATGTATGTATAATATGGTTTTATAATATCTTTGCTGTAAGCCTCCCTGAGATGACTGGTTCAACAGGGGCAGGCTATACATCTAAATTTAAAAAAATGACTGACAAGGATTCTCACCCCTTATGAGGAACACATCCACATAAGGGGGGGGGGGAGACACAGTTTACTTTCTCCCTTGCCTCTCCCACTTACCTCACCTTCAGACACACGCATACATGCGCGCACACACACACACAGACACAAATTCCTCCTCCCACTCTCTCCTTGCCTCTCCCCCAAACCTCTTCTTTCTGATCCCTCTCCCTCCCTCCCTCCCTCTCTCTCACACACACAGAGACTCCTTCCTCCCCTTCCCTTTCCTTACCTTGCAGGCTCTGCTGAGATGCTGGCAGCATCACCTTCATCTCAGGCTGGTCCCACTCTCCTCAGGGCAGGGCAGGCCTGGGAAGATGTGCAGCACCCTGGCAGAGCTCCAAGGCCATGTGGTCCTGGGCCACTAGCGTCAAAGCCATTTTGCGCTTTTAAAAAACTTGGGTCAGCAGCTGTGCGAGGAAAGCCCCGACAAGCAATTCCCATTTATGCAAGGCATGGTGCTAAGCAATAGCATGATGGTGTAACTGTTTGTGCACCCAGGCATTTGGGGAGTGTGATTCTCTAGCACTGCTGCTTGCCCAATGACCCTTACTTTAACAGAACACGGCTTGGTTTGAGATGAACACCACTGATGTTTCATTGGATACATGCCATCGGTCCCAGCATTTCAGCAGCGCAGGCATGTCCTTTTACCCAATTTTTTCTTTAAGCAGGAGGGAGGGAGGGAGGGAGGGAGGGAGGGAGGGAGGGAGGGAGGGAGGGAAGGAAGGAAGGAAGGAAGGAAGGAAGGAAGGAAGGAAGGAAGGAAGGAAGGAAGGAAGGAAGGAAGGAAGGAAGGAAGGAAGGAAGGAAGGAAGGAAGGAAGGAAGGAAGGAAGGAAGGAAGGAAGGAGCCATGTCCGGCATTCTGTATCTAGTTGAGAAAAATGACAATAGAAGTTTACAAAA
The DNA here is from genome assembly GCF_049243985.1 of Paroedura picta. Lineage (NCBI taxonomy): Eukaryota > Metazoa > Chordata > Lepidosauria > Squamata > Gekkonidae > Paroedura > Paroedura picta. Next base: position 15,422,947 of record NC_135374.1, on the reverse strand, counting down.
CTGTGCACAGGGTTGGGAGAACTGACAAAGAGAACTTTCCCTCCCTCTCCCAAGATATTCGAACTCGAGGGCAATAAATGAAGCTGATGGGGAGTAGGTGTAGAATGGACAAAAAGAAATACTGCTTTAGACAAAGAGTGATGAAAATATGGAATTTGTTGCCAGAAGATGCAGTGGGAACCTACACCTGTATTAAAAGAGGAGTAGATAGATTCATGGAGGAGGGGTCCATCAGTGGCTATTAGCCATATTGACTGAAGGGAACCTCCACTAAACCACTGAATCTCAGTGTCATTGGAGGCAATATTATTAGGGGAAGGCCTTGGCCTCTATGCTCTGTTCTTGGTCCTCCAGAGGAACAGCTTGGTCTCTGTGTGAGACAGGATGCTGGAGTAGATGGACTTCTGGTCTGATCAAGCAGGGTTCCTCTTATGTCCTTAGGAAGACCTCAGCCTTTCTGCCCTGTTGTTGGCCATCCAAAGGAACTGGTTGACCTCTGTGTGAGATGGGATGTTGGACTAGATGGACGATCCAGCAGGGTTCTTCTTATGTCCTTAGGAAGGCCTCAGTCTCTCTGCCCTATTTTGACCCTCCAGAGGAACTGGTTGGCCACTGTCTGAGGCAGGAAGCTGGACTAGATAGACCACTAGTCTGATCCAGCAGGGTTCTTCTGATGTTCTTATGAAGGCCTCAGTCTCTCAGCCCTGTTGCTGGCCCTCCAGAGGAACTGGTTGGCCACTGTGTGAGATGAGATGCTGGACTAGATGGACCACTGGTCCGATCCAGCAGGGTTCCTCTTAGGAAGGCCTCGGGCTCTCTGTCCTGTAGTTGGCCCTCCAGAGGAACTGGCTGACCTCTGTGTGAGATGGGATGCTGGACTAGATGGACCACTGGTCTGATCCAGCAGGGCTCTTCCGATGTTTTATGCCTTGATGGCTTTTGATGGAATGCTGGACATGGCCTTTTCACTCCCATCTAGAGAAGTGTATAAAGGAACATGCAAGTTTCCTGTCGGATAACTACATTTGAAGAGCCAGATGCTTCCCCTCGAAGTATTAAAAATTGTCTCTCCTCTATTAGATTCCCCTGTCATAGACTTGGCAAGCTATCAAGCGACATAATGCCACTGCATAAAACAACATGCGCCATTCTATTAAAGTCCCAGCATATCTCAGCCTTAGGCCCACCAATATAGCGCCATGGGTTTATTGCATCCCGAATGTGCCCTCATTTGCACACCCGGTGGCTCTCATAACTCTGGTGACAACATATCATAGGGCGGAGAGGGGAAGGGGGAGACAGATTCCCTGCAGTTTAATTTCTGCTCCATTTTCATTTCCTTGTGCCATCTTTAAAAAAATGCTTATTCTAGTCAATTTTGGTTTTGCTTTCATCAAGAGCCAGGCTTCTAATTTGGGACTCTTCAGGGTTTTTTTTAAAAAAAATCCAACTTACAATAATTGCATATTCCAAGGGGGAAATTATCTCCAATAATCGTAGGGAGCAGACTTTCAATGGCGTTGCAAATTGACTGGCGGGTGATTCATGATCGACACAGCGGTGTTTTATTAGATCTCCAACGTCTCGTGTTCACACAGTATGTGAAATAAGAATCAAGAGGCAATTTGGGTTTCTTTTACTTGGTAATTCATTGCTGTCCTGCATGGCAGTTCTTCCAGGAGATCATGCCAATCTTCTAGAGAGAGTGGAAAGGTTTTATTTAAACCCACTGGCTCCTACCAAAGACCCGTTCAGCATTTTGCTTCCACTAGAGGGCAGCTTGGAGATTTGGAATAGGCCACAAAGCAAGACATGAAAGCAACAAGGGTTCCTTTTTTCCCAACATCTGGATTTCTCAGCCAGGGTTTCACGACACCCGGCAGCTTCTTGACGACCCTGGAAGGGTTTCCCAAATGGGAAGGAGTCAATTGATTTTTTTTTTAACTGTCAAACACTTATTGGGTGATATGACCATACGTGGTCAGGTTGACTTGCCCCTCCCAAAATGGCTGATGATATGCCTGGGAGGGAAGGGGCCCCAGGTGGGCATGTATACAGCTCTGCTTCGCAACCATATTCTGCATGATCATGCCACTTGTAGGGTTTCACGAAGCCTGAAGAATGTTCAGGGGTTTCTCAAGGGGAAAAAGGGGTATTGTTCAGGACCTGTGGTGGTGATGGACAGTTCCAGAGGAGATCAGGGCCCTGACGGAGCTTAAACCGTTCCGCAGGGCCTGCAAGGAGGAGCTCTTCTGCCAGGCATTTGGTTGAGACCAGACATAACCAACAGCGACCAAAAGGCCCCTGCTCGCCCCCCACCCCCCCCTCAGAACACCACCTATACACTCTGGACCCTTTGTTTGTATGTTGCACTGTTGTATTGTTTATTGGTTATACTGTTATAATGTTATATGTTTACAATTATCAGTTATTATTGCACGGCTATTCAAATGTTTTATAGACTGTTCCATGTATTGTTCTTATGTTATTATGTAAACCGCCCTGAGTCCCTGGGGAGGGCGGCATATAAATATAATAAAATAAATAAATAAGTCTCTGATTACTTATGGTTGACCCCAGGGGGATATCCAGGCAAGGGGAGTTCAGAAGTGGTTTGCCGTCACCTGCCTTTGCAGAGCAACCTTGGACTTCATGGGCTTGGACAACCTTGGACTTCCTATTTCCAGTAGTAATCACGACCATCCCTGTTTCCCTTCTAAGGTGGGTAAGATTTGAACAGCAGAGGATAGAACCCACAGTAATGGGTTTAAACTGCGTATAGAACGGTATAGATATCAGGAAAACATTTTCAGAGTCAGAGTAGTTCAGGAGTGGAATTGGTTGCCTAAGGCAAGGGGTAGTCAACCTGTGGTCCTCCAGATGTCCATGGACTACAATTCCCATGAGCCCCTGCCAGCAAACGCTGGCAGGGACTCATGGGAGTTGTAGTCCATGAACATCTGGAGGACCACAGGTTGATTACCCCTGGCCTAAGGAGATAGTGAGCTCCCACTCTGGTGATCTTCAAGCAGCAGCTGGACAGTTAATTTTCATGGATGCTTTCAGCTGATCCTGCCTTGAACAAGGGGTTGGACTAGATAGCCTGCATGACCCCTTCCTACTCTAGGACTCTATGATTTTATGAAGTTCACAAAAGTAAAATGAAAGCTTGTGGGAGTGATATTCAATAGTTCCAAAGTCTGAACTATACCAGATGCCTTTTATTTCCTGGATTTTCTTCAGCCGCATTACTCTCATCAAAAGATCCACTGCTCAGAATATTCAGGTCAGAGAGGGTTTATGCGATGCCAATATAAAACAGCATCCTGCCAGAACTTTAAGCAAATCCACACCTTACAATTGGCCACTTCTGATCTAGAGAAATGGGATAAACCCACCTCTCTGAACCCACCTCCCACAAACGTATTGTCTGCGCATTTGAATACGAGGGGGGAGGACACGAAGCATGCCGACCTTATATGGATCAGTGAAACGAATGCTTTTCTCTTGGAATATAAATTATTTGTCGCAGGAGGAAACCCCTGTCCTTAGAAACACAAAACAGGGAGGATAAAGTGGGTAAAGGAGGTCAGTAGATGCCCTGGAGGAGGATGAAATATGGCTTTTGGAGTTTATCGACAATCTTCTGAGGGTACGAGTTTTCAAAATTCTTCGCAGGAAATCTACAGGTGTTAGTTGTGACAATATTTAAAGCAGCAACATCCCTAATATTAAAAAGATAGGACATCATGGGGGAAAACAGATGGAGAAGAGAAAGACTAAGACTGTGCTGGAATTGGGTGGCCAAAGGACACAAATCGACCGTCTGGTGTAGTCACTGACAATTCACAGTAAGCCGTTGAGGAGATACTGGGAAATTCAACATTGTTCGATAATAATGAAAGTTAGAACAATAGCCCATTTAGTTTCTTGTTTGGTTATATATGGTTATATTAACAAGCTGAAGGCATGTCTGATGGTTAGCGGTGTTAAGTTATGCCTAGTTTTCTCCAAATTTAAATGGCCTATATAGGGTTGCCAACCTCCAGATGGTGGCTTGAGATCTTCCACTATCATAGCTAATCTCCAGACGATAGAGAGCAGTTCACCTGGAGAACATGGCCGCTTCAGAAGTTGGATTCTATTGGCATTACAGCCTACTGACATTCTTCCTCTCCCCAAACCCCACCCACCTCAGGCCCCACCCCCAAAATTTCCAGATATTTCCCAATCCAGAGCTGGCAACCCTAGGCATATATGAAGTGGCTGCTGCTAGACTGTAGGCCAGTGGCACCTTAGAAACTAACAAGATTTTCGGGGTATGAGTAAAATTCCCCTTCATCAGATGACAAAGAGAGCTTCGATTCTCTATAATCCATATTCCCAAAGCATGATGGTCTCTCGGATGCCACTGGACAGGAGTCTCGCTGTTGAAGAAGAAGAAGAAGAAGAAGAAGAAGAAGAAGAAGAAGAAGAAGAAGAGTTGGTTCTTATATGCCACTTTTCTCTACCCGAAGGAGTCTCAAAGCGGCTTACAGCCACCTTCCCTTTCCTCTCCCCACAACAGACACCCTGTGAGGGAGGTGAGGCTGAGAGAGCCCTGATATCACTGCCTGGTCAGAACAGCTTTATCAGTGCTGTGGCGAGCCCAAGGTCACCCAGCTGGCTGTATGCGGGGGAGTGCAGAATTGAACCTGGCTTGCCAGATGAGAAGTTTGCACTCCTAACCACTACACCAAGCTGGCTCTACAGCATACTAGCATGGCTCCACTTTGAAACTCTGTCCAATGAAGCTATTGGTCCATCTAGTTCCATATTGACTACGGGATATTTTCTGGTAATTATCACACCCTGGGGTAATGACGTCATTTGTACATGCCCATCAATTTGTATCCGTAAATGTATCAGGGATCGGAGCTCATTCAGGGATGCAGAGTTGAGTAATGCATGTTTCCAAGTCACATACACTATTGGGACACATTGGAAACAAAATGCAGATGGCTGTTGTTCTCTGTTGTGTCTCATCCCACACACCTTGGTTGATGTACTTTTAGTAGATTTGCCTGTTTTGGACAGGAAAATCCAGTTGCATTTCAATGTGAAAGGGCATTGTCCTACATGTGCGGAATGAGCCTAGCAGAAGAGAGGACAAAAAGAACAACGCTTGTGTGTGTTGTAGCACAACTACTAACAAACTGAACAGGATGGCCTGATCCTGCGTTGAGCAGGGGGTTGGACTAGATGGCCTGTATGGCCCCTTCCAACTCTATGATTCTGTGATTCTATGATTCTAGGACCCAATTCTGACTTCAGTAGCCTTTAACATGGAAGACATGCTAAATTTATTATTATGAATAGTCAGTACATGACTATTCATAATAATAAATTTAGCATGTCTTCCATGTTAAAGGCTACTGAAGTCAGAGATGGGTCCTGTTCATTACTGTTGTGGTTGTTATCGTTGTTATTTTTCTTCTATTTTAAGACATAGGAACCAAGTCGCAGCAAGACTACAGCGGTCTCTTTTTTAAGGTCTAACGTCTGTCACCCGTAGTTCTCCAGAGCTTTGCCCATTATACCATGAGTCCCATGGCTGAGAGAGGTGTTGACATGTCTCAAAAGGAGGGTCAAAGAGCTGATGAGATACATCAGTCTATATTTTGCGGCGCTAAAACATCCCAGTTTCTTCTTCACACTTTTATTTGGGGACAAATCAATAAGGGAACATTTGGGAAGCACAGAAATAGAGTTAAGGTCATAAAAAGTAGATAGCTGTGTTTGGCGTGTTATTTCTTCTAGGACAAACTCTTAATGGCTTTCTCTTGCTATAAGGGGAAGGGAGTAGATGGGGGTAACAATACAGTAGCAAGGAAAACCACCCAAAGGGTTATATTTTTAGTCAAAATGGTCTACTGGATTCGAGTTACTGAATGGCCAGCTGCTCACACGGAAATAGCTTGAGCCATTGAGTGGCCAAGAATTATTTATTCCATAGCAGTGACTGCCATCTTGGGAAGGAAATTCAATTCAGCTGGGATACGTGTGTCATATTGTTGAGTCCATGGTGTACTTCTGTAAATCCTATACACAGTTACTTGGGAGTAAGGTCTAGTGCAGGCTTTCTCAACCAGGATTTCGTGAAACCCTGGGGTTTCTCAGTGACCCTGAAAGGGTTTCCTAAATCGGTGGGAAGGGGAGGGACCCCGGGTGGGCATGTTGACAGCTCTGCTTCCCAAACATATTCTGCTTGGTTGTGCTACTTCTGGGGTTTCTCAAAGCCTGAAGAATGTTCCAGGGGTTTCTGAACAGTAGAAATGTTGAGAAAGATTGGACTCCAGTGAATTCAGTCAGACTCACGAACCATGAATACAAAAAACCCCTGCAAATCTAAAACTACATAATTATAAATGGATCGTTGTTAAAGAAATATGATTCAGACACAAATCAGGCCTACAGTTCTGGTACGAGATAATTGTATCCACTCAATTAAAATAATAAATAAATAATTCTGGGGCCTTCCCGGAAAGTTTTGAAGACCGTCAACAATTAGCCAAGTTAATCATGTTTGACCTATAAACCTCTGCTGAATTGATATAACTAATTATAGAGCAAGAGAGTTTCAATACGAGCCCATCCATACCACAAGTGCTGCCCACACCGTTGGCTCAGGTTGTTTACCATCAGAGTCCACCCGGAATTTGTTCTCCTAATTATCCTTTGCATAATATTAACCATCGTAATTACTTGCTAAAGTAGCTCGCTGAACAGTATTTCATAATGTTTAATGTATGCAATCTTGAATATATGCAGTGGCTCTTACGACTTTGACAGAGGTATCTAGAGAAGGGGAGACTATTGCGATTATGGAAGATGCTAACCGTTCTTAGAATTCATCCCCTTGCAACAGAAACAACATGGCATTGGCTTTTGAATGCCTCCATCATGTGGCCAAATGCATTTGCCCAACATCTCCGCTTCCCGTAAATAAATTTCCTATAAATCCACCAAATCCCATTTAAGTTTCAGTTTCGGGTACTATATGTCACCTTTACCCTATGCCATCAACTGAATGCTGGATAGGGAACAGTGGCCAACAGTGGAAAACAGAGATCTGAACATGGTTGATTCAGATAGACAGTTTCGGAAGTAAGAGTACATTGCTGATCCGGGAAGAAGTCCACTAAAGCCAGTCAGAAGAATCACATGGTACAGTTGGTAGACTGAATCCCTTCATGTTGCAGGCTGTGAGGGGTAGAATAGATTGAAATTTTCCCAAGATCTATCTCATATGAAAATGTTTGCACAGACAACTACAGCACAACTGGGGCTTCCCCTAACTTTTATGAGACTTCCTGCATGGGGAAAAGTTTTGGTTAATTGCCAGATGTAGGGAGAGGCCAGGGAGATTCTTTTGTCGCTCTCTGACTACATTTGTTTGCAAAAAGAAAGAGAACCTGCATTACAGGTTCCATCTGGGTTGGAAGGACCCCAGAGTCTGGAGACACTAGAAAATATTCAGTGAGCCTCTAACCTCACACTGTCTGTCCCACAGAAATGCAAACAAGTGTACAAAATGTACACCCAGAGACAGGAATCCCACGTGTCATTGGGCTTTAAGAAGCAACAATTCAGATTTGTCAAGACGTGTAATTTTCAGTTTCATCAATCATACTGTGGCATGGCATCCATTGGTCTTCTCCTGAGATCCCCATTGGACTTCCCAACTTGGGAGAACATAGATTGATTTTGGTTTCTGAAGTAATTCACTGTAATATTGCATTTAAAAAGTCTTATAATTAGAACAAAGAATGCATTTAAGATATGATGTCACGATATTTACGATGGTCCAATAGGACCCAGAAACAGTACATGATGCAGCGGTCTTGTGGAAACAAAACAGATCTGGGTTCTATCACTACCTGAATAGTAGGCTTCCTGGGCATCCAAAAGACACCATTTTAATGGAGCGAAAAGGGTGGGGCAAAAATGCAAATCAATAATTTTTTGCATGTCTTCACTGAAACCAATCAGAATGCCATCTTCAGCTTAGAAACCCCAATATTCTCATTTGGCTTTATTATACGCATCTACTAGGACTCTTGATTCACACAAACCTGTACATGAAGCTGCCTTTTACTGAATCAGACTCTTGGTCCCGCAAGGTCAGTATTGTCTACTCAGACTGGCATTCTCTCTCCAGGTTCTAAGGGTTACATCATCTCTTACCTGATCCTTTTAACCAGAGCTCTAACCAGGGATTGAAAGTGGGACCTTCTGCATGCCAAGCAGATGCTTGGACAGTGAGAAAAGCCCCTCCCCTTGCTCAACTGTATTATTTATTTTTATAATCCTTGGAAAGTAATAGGTATAAACAAAGTCTATGGCTTGTTTGGGGAAAGGGGAATAAGAGCAAGATGATTCTATGGAAGAAGATTCCTTGCCTGCATCAGTCTGGGTTTGAAAAGTACTTTCATGCCAAATTGTTATATCTCCCCAGCCTGGGTATCTAGAACCAAAGAGAGAGGCACATAATAAGATTTGTTTGGTGTTCAGCAAGGAGTAATGGGCAGAGTCATGGGTAAGCATTATCTCTTGCTCGCCCTAAGGAAAGAAAGTTACATGGGATACAGCTATACAGCGATGAATGGGCTACCCAGTCCCTTTAAGTTCTATGGGATGAATTTATAGGCTAGTGGGTTGGGAGAATGGCAATACGCCCTCTCTTTCTTCCAAAGCCTGAGTGATTCTTACAGGCTTTCCCCTTGGGGGCCGTTTTTTGCAGTTCTTCTGCTCTTTAACTTAGTGATGCCATGCAAATTCTGGTTTCTTTTATAATAAATTTCATTTCCTTTTTGATATATGGTTCTGTGCCAGGGCTGCTTCATGCTCCACCTGCCCATGACCCTGATAAAGTTTTATTGGGAAGTCAATGGGCTGCAACGGGCAAGACTGTTAGAGAACAGCGGTGCTTCTGGGGTGGGAGATGTGATGGAAATGTCCAGCTGAGAAGGGATGTTTCATGTTTGATCAACTGACCCAACCAGCTCTGTCTTTTCTAACACTCTGAGTATCTTTCACAATGTACAGATGCTCAGTTTTCCTCTGGTGGAACACATCTCCCTGAAATAACCAAAGGGAGGTGGAATGGTATGGTGTTCTGCCATCTTCTCAGGTCTTGGGAAGCTAAGCAGGGTCAGCATTTGGATGGGAGATTACTGAGGGAAAGCTCTGCAGAAGAAGGCAATGATAAATTATGCAAAACCAACTAGGAGGATCCTACGTACAGCCAGCTGAACATTGTGATGCAGAGGGCAGTCCCTCATAATGCCTCCAAGTAACAATGTGAATCTTTTTGTACAGTGCTACCCTATGTGGCGCAGGGTGGTAACGCAGCCGGCATGCTGCCTGAAGCTCTGACCATGAGGCTGGGAGTTCGATCCCAGCAGCCGCCTCAAGGTTAACTCAGCCTTCCATCCTTCCAAGGTCGCTAAAATGAGTACCCAGCTTGCTCTTGCTGGGGGGTAAAACAGCGATGACTGGAGTAGGGAATGGCAAACCACCCTGTATTGAGTCTGCCAAGAAAACGCTAGAGGGCGTCACCTCCAGGGTCAGACAGGGGATACCTTGACCTCAACCTTTATTCTATGGCCAGGGTGGAAAAGCTCCCTGAAATAATTCACTTTTGCATGTATTTCAAAAAGCTAGGAGGCCATTAGAATCATAGAGTTGGAAGGGATCTCCAGGTTCATCTAGTCCACCCCATGCAGAATGCAGGCCCTGCGAAATTGTGAGAGGTCGGGCATGTCTTGTATGCATTTGTATATTTTATTATTTGTATGTTTTTATTACGATGTGCACTGCCCCGAGTCTGGAGAGAACAGGTGGGTAACAAATACAGAACAATAGAAGCGATAGGATGCTTAGTAGTGCTTTAGGATGCTTTGGGCTGATCCTGCGTTGAGCAGGGGGTTGGACTAGATGGCCTGTATGGCCCCTTCCAACTCTATGATTCTATGATTCTATGAAGGCAGACAAAGGCAAGACAGCAAAAAGGTGAGGGGGGCTGGGAGGCACGACATGATTTCAGGTTGAATTTTAACAAGGTTTTATTTTTTAAAACAGAAAAGTAGTAACAGCCAACAAGCAATCCTGCACATCCCCAAAAAAACCCTGTATGGCCCCTTCCAACTCTATGAATCTGTGATTCTGTGATAGTAGTAGTAGTAGTAGTAGGAATTGTATCCAGTGTTTGCCTTTTAAAAATGGCAGGAAAATAATCTGGTCTCAGGTCCTAATATAGATTGGGGAAGAAAGAGTTTGATCCTTTCCCCATAGAATTCCACCAACCAAAACCAATCCTAGCCTGTGCTGTAATGTAAGAGTCAGAAGATTTCCTACTTGCTTGTCTTTCCCCATACTGTGGCATGCTTGTGCATGACTGCTCTGATAGGAGACTATGTATGGGGCGGGTGGGCTAAGCCCTTCCTTCCTACCTTCCTGCCTTCCTGCACGTGGGTCCCAATCTAAAGAAGTTCTCTTCCTGCCTCAATCAATTGTTTGCCTTTAGAAATGCTAAGAAAACCTGATGCTGGACCTCCCAGCTCTCATCTAGTTAGGTCCTCCGTGAGAATTCGGCCAGCGTCCCTCTGTCTAATGGACATGCTGTTGCTGATCAAGCAGCGGGTTGCTTTCTACATCCTGCGGAGCTAATGAGTCAAGCTCTTCCTGTTTCATTTCCCTGCCAAGCATATTACAGTGATCAAAATCCTTTTATTACCGGCGCAAATCCTTTGCCCATCACGCCTGGAGCATTAAAATTAAAATTGCATGAAACCTTGATCTTGCTCGCCATTAATCAGCCCTCATGACGACAGACTGAGGTGTGAGTATCTCTCTTCCACGGGCAGCCAGTGGATTCTTCTTCCTGGTTTACAGCAAAAATGTCCTTCTGAATTTTGGGTGCATAAATTGAAGAGAAAAAGAAACGACGCTGCTTGTCAGGAAGTCAATGCCAGCGAAATCTGAAAAGCAGAGCTAGGGCAGTCGTCTGGTCAGAAATACTCTGTTTAGGACTTCCAGCACCAAACAAAGGCTTGGGCCAACCAGCCAATAAGGTTCCTTCGATTTCCATGATTCTAAAGCAGTAAGGGTTTATACCTAAAGTATTAGTGATATGTAACAGTCATAGCAGAGTAGACAGGACTTTTCTGGCCACACATGCCCATTTCTGTCCATGTACAATACTACTACTACTACTACTACTACTACTACTACTACTACTACTACTACTACTACTACTACTACTACTACTACTACTACTACATTTATATCCTGCCACTCCCACTAACATGGCTTGTGGCAGGTAACAGTAATCAACCCTCATTAAAACCTCTCTAAAAACAGTAATAAAATCCCTATAACCTGCCCCCATGGCGATGAAAATTTCCCCCAATACCACCTCCCCCAGTACTACAGACCCTATGATAACAATGCCTCGGGGGGTATTTCCAGAGGCACCTGATGACCTGGCTATCCAGTCAGGGGCCCAGATATAACAACGCTGGCCTCAACCAAAGACCTGGTGGAAGATCTCCATCTTGTAGATCCTATGGAACTAAGAAAGTTCAGTTAGGTCCCTCAGCTCTCCCGGGAGCTCATTCCATCAGGTTGGGGCCAGGATCGAAAAAGCCCTGGACCAGGTGAAGGCCAGGCAAACCTCCCTTGGGTTGGGGACCCCCAACAAATTCATACCTGCAAAATGTAGAGCCCTGAGGGAGGCATAATGAGATACGTGGTCCCACAGATATATGCAGGCTCCAGACTGCAGATTGTCTTAGTTAAAACCAAAACCTTGAAAGTGATCCAGGCTGCAACCAGTAACCAGTGCAGCTGCCTCAGCACTGGCTGGATGTGGGCCCTCCAAGATGTCCCCGTAAGGACCCTAGCAGCAGCATTTTGCACCAGCTGCGATTTTTGGGTCAGGGACAAGGGTAGGCCAGTGTAGATCAAGTTACAGAAGTCTAGTCTGGAGGTGACAGTTGCATGGATCACTGTAGCCAAACACTCTGATGATCGAGAGGGCGTTAGCAGCCTCGCTTAGCATTGATGGAGAACCAAGCCTGTGCATGCCACTCCTGTAATCTGGGCCTCCTTAGAAAGAGAGGCATCCAGAAGCACTCCCAGATTCCTGGCCAAGGGTGAAATGGTAAGTTGCACCCCACCCAAGGTCGGAAGGTGCGCTTCTTGATCTTCTGCCTTCTTGCCCAGCCATAGGACCTCGGAGGGCTTGAATGTCAAGTGACTCTGCTCCAATCATCCAGCTGTGGCTTCCAAACATCTGGCAAACATACCTGGAAGGGGAGGGGCATCAGGAGATAGAGCTGGGTGTCATCCACATACTGGTGATGACAACCCAGCCCATAACTCTTCCTTGGCTGAATTCTAAATTCACGTTGCCCCTTTTATCGGCATGACTGAGGCACACACTTACTTCTGGCAATAAGTGAAATCGGTGCTTTCTGAAGCGCTGGGAGAGTTGTACTAAGCTGGTTCCCCTTCTCAGGTCATTCTCCTTCCAAATCCGCAAATCAAAGGGACAGCCACAAATGATGATAGATTAGCTTTTGTGAAGGTTATCCTCCTTTTGGCAGAATTTTGCTTTATTGGGTGTATTGACAAAATGATTCGTTTGGACAATATTTGTCTTATCTCCACACTGGACTAAAAAGGAAATGGTTTGCATATTTAAAAAGAAAGAGATGCAGTCAGAAATTCAGAAGTCAGATGATGGTAAAGGTAAAGGTAAAGGTATCCCCTGTGCAAGCACCGAGTCATGTCTGACCCTTGGGGTGACGCCCTCTAGCGTTTTCATGGCAGACTCAATACGGGGTGGTTTGCCAGTGCCTTCCCCAGTCATTACCGTTTACCCCCCAGCAAGCTGGGTACTCATTTTACCGACCTCGGAAGGATGGAAGGCTGAGTCAATCTTGAGCCGGCTGCTGGGATTGAACTCCCAACCTCATGGGCAAAGCTTTCAGGCGGCTGCCTTACCACTCTGCGCCACAAGAGGCTCTTCAGATGATGGTAGGAAGTGCCAACTTACGGCAACCCTGCAGAGTCTTCAAGGCAAGAGAGACAGAAGGGGTTTAGAATAGACTCATAGAATCATAGAATTGGAAAGGGCCATCTAGTCCCACCTCCTGCTCAATGCAAGATCAGCCTAAAGCATCTCTCACCTGAATATTTTGAACGGTGGGTCTTTTGCCCATTGAGCTGATAATAATGCAGCGAGGAAATAAAAGGCACCTGATATAGCTAAGTCTTTGGAAGTACAGAACGTCACCATATAAGTTTTCATTTTACTTATGTAGACTTCATAAAATCATGAAATCCTAGAGTGGGAAAGACTAGGCCATCTAGTCCAACCCCTTGCTCAATGCAGGTGCAGCAAAATATGTCTATGAGAAGTACATGTCCAACCACTGCTTGAAGACTGCCAGTGAGTAGGAGCTCACCACCTCCTTAGGCAGTCCATTCCACTGCTGAACTTCTTTAGCTGGTACCCTTCTATATGTAGTTTAAACCCAATTACTGCAGGTCCTCTCCTCTGCTGCCAACGGGATCTGCTCCCTGCCCTCCTCCAGGGGACAACCTTTCAAATGCTTTCAAATGCTTCAAGAGAGTCACCATGTCCCCTCTCAACCTTCTGTTCTCCAGGCTGTTCTCCAGGCTGAAGATTCCCAAGTCCCTCAGCCTTTCCATGTAGGGCATGGTCCCTGGCCCTTGGACACCCTCATCGCTCTCCTCTGCACCCTCTCCATTTTGACAACATCCTCTTTGCCAGGTCAGAGTTGGGCAATATGAGATTTTGGGGATGGTGTCTGAGGAAGACAGGATTTGGGGAGAGGAGGGACTTCAGTGAGGTGTAACACCATAGAGTCCTCCTTCCAAAACAGCCATTTTCTCCAGGTGAACTGGTCGCCTGGAGAACAGTTGTAATAGTGGGAGATTTATCATCACTACTTGGAGGTCGGCCTGGATTTATTGGTGGTCTCCCAGGCCAGCCCTTCCAAGATCTGACAACATTGGCCTAGCCTGAGTCAGATGCTTGGGCAGATTCCTGGCTTTCATGGCTATAGGGTTGGACGATTAAGCCCAAGTGTTCAAAGCCATGGTTGCTGAGCTGAGGAGGGGCATTTATATCCCTTGAAAGTAGATGAGAAGATCTCCAGTTGTTATCAGGATTTCACACATTTCAAAAGAAATCCGAAAGTGCACAGAACTCAAGAAGTGTCGGCGTGTCCTTACCCTTACCCTTACCCTTCCCTGACACTGATGGATCTTTAATCACCCAGTAGAAGGCAAAATGTCAGCAAACCCACCTTTTTGGACTTCTGGGACGATGGTCGCGCCCTACAGAAGCCAACGCATCTATCATTGATTTCAACAAGACTAAGGTCATACTTTGCTAAAATATTAACATTCTTCCTGGCATTTCCCTGTAACAGTTCTCAGTGCTTCTTTGCCTCCTCTGGACCCAGAAAGGGAAAGAAATCTGTAATAATTAATAACAGCTAATGGCGCTGAAAGAAGAACAGACCTCGTTTCATTGTCTGGGGGGAAATGGGATTTTGCCAGCCCCGTCACCTAATGACTTTACTGAAATATTAGTCTCAACTCCCATTTACATGGGTCTCCCTTTCATAGCGGAGCTGGTTACAATAGTGAGATCTGTTTCAATTGTTCGCCTCAGCAATAAGCTTGCAAGCCGGTGTTGTCTTATTAAAAGCCACTGTTTTCTCAGTCCTCTGTTGATACACCTTACAAACCTTATTACAAATCACTGCAATGATTTATGGCATGGGTAGTCAACCTGTGGTCCTCCAGATGTCCATGGACTACAATTCCCATGAGCCTCTGCCAGCGCTTGCTGGCAGAGGCTCATGGGAATTGTAGTCCACGGACATCTGGAGGACCACAGGTTGACTACCCCTGATTTATGGGATAGGCTTTTAATATTTCAGACATGCTCTACAAGGATCATAGAAGAGGGCTGCACTAAAGACATTTTAGAACATATTATCCTACACATTCTCTTTTTAGAATTATGTTTCGACTAGGGGCAAAGCCCGTTGCATTCAGGAATACAATGAGTGCTAGACTGAGGGTGGTGGTGGTGGAAGAACTCTGCAGATGGCCTCTCCCTCCCCCTAGGACCTGGAAAGGATGCAGGATGGAGGGAAGGGAACTCACCGGCAGGGGCAACTCTCACGCGGCAGGGATCTGCAGCCTCCGAGCCTCAGAGGAAGTGGAAGGAGGAGGGGGTGGTCGGGGGAGGGGACAGAGGTGGAGGTACAGAGGAGGAGGTACTTAGGCATAGGACAGCCACCCTTAGTGGGTGTTAAGCGCTGAATGACACTTAAGCCATGAGACCAGCTCCTCTTCCAAGCCCTTACCAGAAATATTAAGTGGAACAGACAGTAGAATTGTGTTTGTTATTCAGTTTTAACATTGTTAACCACCTTGGGCGTCTTAGTGCAGAAAGTCATTGTAGTGATGTTTAAATAAATGATTTTTTGTTGTCACCGTTCTGTGAACTTATTGTATGCAGCCCTAGTTCCTTTTCTACTATTCCAACTGTTTCCATATTTTTCTGGAGGGGCTCAAACTTCACCTACTTTATCTTTGTCTGTTGCTTATCTCTACTAGCTATATTTTTCTTTATCTTTGATGACCAAATGCACACAGTTTCTTATCCCCCTATTCATCTTATTCACTTACGGGTAGAATTCCAATCCCCAGCTTGCTGGAAAAAAAAAAAGTGTCCGTTCCCTGGCTAAGGAAGAAGAAAGTCAATGGGATTGTTAGAAGGTCCTTCAGCTAGTGAACAGTATTTATGGATCTATATCGCATTCGCAAAGGCAAAAAGAGGACATCCCAGTGGCTCATGGGGCTTCTCTTTCCCTGCTGGTCACTTGGTCTAGAGATCAATTTGCATCGATTTGTATTTATATACTGTACTGTGGCTTGCAACAATTGAGGCAAGAGAGGGTCTTTTGAAAGCCAGACCCTCCTATTTCACACTGCAGAGTACTTGTTTCAGTCTGGGTCTTTTCCTTACCATTTATGTATATGTTACACCAGTGGTCCCCAACCTTTTTATCACTGGGGACCGGTCAGCGCTTGACAATTCTACTGTGGCCCAGTGGGGGTGGGGTAGTCTTTTGCTGAGGGACATTACTGCCACTGCCTGAGCCTCTGATCCAGTTGCTTTCCCTGATTTCCCGCCACCCCTGACTTTCCGCCACCCGCTGGGAGGCGCTACCAGCAGCAGCTGCACAGTGCCATGCCGAGGGGGAGCCCCAGCCATGGCAGCCGCTGGAAAGCACCAAAGGTGAGCCAGTGGCAGAGTGGCAGGGCAGCCTCCGAGGCAGCAGCCGGGGATGATGATGAGTAGGAGCTGCGGCCCGGTACTGACTGATCCACGGACCGGTCCTGGTCTCTGGACCAGGAGTTGGGGACCACTGTGTTACACAATGCATCATGTTGGGTATAAAATTGCTCCCTTGGCCCCATATCCCAGAACTGATCAGACCCTAGAGAAGGGCTCTCTGGGCCTGGGAGTTACTGATCCAGCAATGAACAAACAGAAAATCTTAGGCAAGGATCCTTTAAATGAAATGAAGCTCTACTAAAAACATTTATGAATTCCAGGCTGATTCATGATCCTCATTTTCCCAAGGCTGGCCAAACCTGTTAGTTGCATGCAAGACCTGCTTGAACATGATTGTTCCACTGAAGGTGGAAAGTTCAATTCTGCCTGGCCCATCTTTGGCCTCTGCAGAGCTGATGACATCATCACATTAAACCATAGAGCGAATGTTTGAGTGTCACAGTGGTGTGATGGCATCACTTTCAGTTACTTTGAAACTGATGTCATTGTGTGTCTGGTGACATTGAGCTGGCAAATGCCCTCACCTAACTGCTGGGTCTTTCTCCAGTTGCCAGACTCATGCTGGTAAATGTAGCTGCCAACAGGCCCCTCTGGATCTCCAGGCCCAAGCAAAGTGTGCTCTTTCCTCCAAGCATGGGCCATGTTTGCTTTTGCACCTGCCACTGACCATTTACGCACTGGGAACTTCACTGCCCCAGCTTCCATGCAGGAGCAAAAATCGGGGGCAGATGAGGCACACCGGGCCAAATTCTCCCCCGTTTGGGTACGGGAAGAGGTGGAGCAACCAGCCACGACTAAAACTCCAGCATGCAGCCTGGCATGAAACCTCTAGTGCATAATTGGTCATCCTGCCTCAAAATGCCAAAGGCTCCAAAAGGTTGGGGGGGGGTACCTCTCCACCCCCACTTTCTCTCAATGTCCTTTTGTGTGGATGCAATTTTGAGTGGACAAGAACACCTTCTCTATATTCTTAATGAATGCTGCCATTCTCTGGAGTGTAAACCCTAGGGTTCAGATACCTCATTTTCACGGCGTTGTTGTTTTTGCTTCTTTTATTCATTGTGCAACATTGCTACCTTTATACATAGCCCAATTTTCGTACCATGTATATACGACTGGTGCAAAACTAAAATGGAAATATTCGTGGGGATATTTTCAACCTGAGGAAGAAAAACAAGTGCATTACTCACAGGGGAGACTCACAGTCAAAACGAGGATACTCAAAGCAAACTGGATGGCTACAGAAATTCCATTTCATCCCTACTGAATACAGCCCAGAGCTTTTACGGTATCATTGGCAAGTAGACTGAAGTTCTAGAGCAGAGATTGGGGGAAATCACAGCTCAGGAGTAGAGTTGCCAAATCTGGGTCAGATAATTCCTGGAGATTTAGGGGGGTGGAGTCTAGAGGCAGTAGGGTCTGGAATGGGAAGGCCCTCAGCATTTTATTGATAAAACCATAGAATCATAGAGTTGGAAGGGGCAGTTCAGGCCCTCTAGTCCAACCTCCTGCTCAATATGCAGGGGAACATCCCCGTAGTCTGGAGATAAGCTGTAAATCTTGGAGATCTCCAGTTACCACTTTGAGGCTGCCAAAAGTACCTGTAAAATGGCTGAACAGCTTGAAGGCCATTAAGGCCCAGAGAGTAGGAGAAGACAATATCAGGGTTCCAAGCTGGATGCAGATTCTTCCTTCCTTCGGTCATATGGCAAAAGGGGCAAAATAAGGTTTTGAGATATTTTTAATTTGGTTGCGTAACTGTTACGTGTATTACTCATTCTTCCCGAGATGGATTTTAATTACACTGCCTGATACTTTCAAATCTAATAATAATTGTAACTCAGAACCCCGCAGAGAGGAAAATGACATTCTCACAAATCTAACTGTTCTAAAAGCGCTTTACAGAGTAAATTGCAAAGGAGGACACTGATAATAACTGTGGAAAGAAGAGAAGGAGAGAAGGAGACCCTGCTGGAGGCAGGCAGAAGACAATTAGATAGAATAGGGAGGTCAACACCTGCTTCCAGTTATGTAAACCGCCTTGATACTCCTTCGGGCAGAGAAAAGCGGCATATAAGAACCAACTCTTCTTCTTCTTCTTCTTCTTCTTCTTCTTCTTCTTCTTCTTCTTCTTCTTCTTCTTCTTCTTCTTCTTCTTCTTCTTCTTCTTCTTCTTCTTCTTGTCATTCCTTGTCTGTCTCCAGATTGCTAGGATCAATTTCCTGTTTCTTTTTGGAAGTGCTACACTCAGACCTTTTCTGCACCCAGGCTGGCAAACCAGGCTGCCACTGGGTCTTTGAACCGGGGCAGGCTGCACAGGCAATTCCCTCTCCTGCATGGGGGAGCAATTTCACCTTGTCCGCCCTGGAAGTGTGCTCCTGTTTAAATCAAGACTAGATATTCTAGTGGATAATAGCAACACTGAAAAGGAGTTTCAAAGAAGAAGAAGGAGAGGTTGCTTCTTATATGCCGCTTTTCTCTACCAGGAGTCTCAAAGTGGCTTACAATTGCCTTCCTTTTCTCTCCCCACAACAGACACCCTATGAGGGAGGTGAGGCTGAGAGAGCCCTGACATTACTGAAGAAGAAGAGTTGGTTCTTATATGCTGCTTTTCTCTACCCGAAGGAGGCTCAAAGTGGCTTACATTCACCTTCCCTTTCCTCTCCCCACAACAGACACCCTATGAGGGAGGTGAGGCTGAGAGAGCCCTGACATTACTGAAGAAGAAGAGTTGGTTCTTATATGCTGCTTTTCTCTACCCGAAGGAGGCTCAAAGTGGCTTACATTCACCTTCCCTTTCCTCTCCCCACAACAGACACCCTGTGAGGAAGGTGAGGCTGAGAGAGCCCTGATATTACAGCTGGTTCAGAACACCCTTATCAGCCTTGTGACTATCAAAGGTCACCCAGCTGGCTGCATGTGGAGGAGGAGCGGGGAATCAAACCCCACAACAAATGTATGATGTGAATTTTATATTAACTAGGGTAGCAGGTAGCTACCAAGCAACTGATGGGAGGTCTGTGGGTGAGCATTGGTTGATATCTAGTGCAATGTCACATCACTTCTAGTAAAAAATTGAAAGGGATATAGATAAGTCTAGGAATTGCCAGAAACTATATGGTAAAACCACAGAGTTTCCTGAGATTTCTGAGCTACCTATGTCAATTTTAACCAGAAGTGTCTTTCCCCCATGCCTGCACCTTGAGAGGAGGCGCTCAAATGGAGACAGTCAACAGGAATCAGGGGTGGGGAATTCCATGCCAAGCTTGGGGCTTTGCAGCCTGGTGTTAATAGAGACAAACACAAAACTCACGTGCACTGAACAACATTGTGACTGTTCTTCAACAAAAGAGCTTAAAAATGAAGGGTCTTCAGTGAGAAACTGCTGCCGTAGAATTTGTCAACAGGTTTAATGGCATTAATGTGACATTAATCATAGCTGGCATGTTATTTAGATGCTACAGATATTAATAGTGCAATTGTATGCAGAGTTACTTCAGTCAAAACCACATTGGCTTCAATGGATTCACACTGGAATAATTCTGCATAAGATTGTACTGTCAATAGCTTAGTATTAATAGATGGCCAAAAAGTGGGAGCCATTCCTAAGGTTATTGCACTTTTCAGGACTTGCACAGGAAGTCCATATACAACCCAAGAATCTCAGATAGCAAACAAGTTGATACTATATTTTCCCATACAGAATAAAGCATCTACTGGGAAACTGCTACCTTTTGTACACTTGACAGAGACTTACCCAAATATGCAATCAAGCTTCTGAGAGCATCTTCTTCATGCATTCCTTGTTTGTCCTCTTCTTTCCTGGCCTCATGAGCCACCTGCAAGAGTTTTGAGTTCTAATATACAGTAAGAGGACCATAGAGTTATTGCCAACAGAGTTGCGAGACAGCGTGGTGTAGTGGTTAAAGAGCATCGGCCTCTAATCTGGAGAATCATGCAGCCAGCTGGGTGACTTTGGGCTAGTCACAGTTCTCTTAGAGCAGTTTTTGCAGAGCACTTATCTCAGAGCCCTCTCAGCCCTACCTACCTCACAGCGACCATTTCCGCACGGAGGCAGACAATGCACACCGCCTCCTGCTTGCAAACGTGGAATTGTAAACGATGTGTCTGGCTGCTTCCTGATGGGAGACGAATCCTGCATTATCCTGCTGTCTCATTGCAGCTTTTCCCTTCTTGATGAGGAGGCAGAGAAGATAGAAACGTGGACAACCCACAGGTTTCCTCCCCGCTCCTTGGGTTGTCAATCAATGCAAGCCACCAATCCCCTCAAAGCATTTGTTTTGGGGATTCAAACCAACTCAAACAGTAAAACACTTTTCAAGATTTCTTTTTGGGATACTTTGTATAATGGCCTCAATTTATGTTTGGGTAGATTTCTGATATGCTGGCCATGGTAATTGGACCCCAATGATTATGTGTTCACAATACAGATTAAAAATACAGAACACGGATGCCATGCTAATAGGGAGAGGTCCACTTCATCACACCCCCCCCCTTCCCCGTTGATGTGTTACTTCCAGAAAACAAAAAGGTGAATGTGTTTTAGGTAGGGTTGCTGCCTGCTCCCAATATTATTGTGCACATTGAAGAGAACACAGCAGTACATTTTATTTCCACTGATACATGAGCACTTTGCTTTGTGGTCCTGTAGCAATGCAGATTGTACCATTTTTTTTAAAATTAGTGATCTGGAAATGGAGAGGGGAGGGTGGGTGTGAAGGCAGGCCAAATGCTAGTGAGACTGTCATGTGTTTCTTCTTTTAGACAGGCTTGCCCCTGTTTGCACCTTGTTGTGTGCCGTGATAATTAAGGGGAAGTGGATTCTACCACTTTCCGCCATTGCGTGACAAAGGGGACAAAAACTCGTGCCAACCACTGGAGAGCTCCAGGTTGCTGCCAACGTCATGAGGAAGCAGCATTAAAACCTGTGAACAATGAGAGATTGGGCAGGATCAAATTCCTTGTGCAGAAATGGTCAGAGTGTCTGTTGTGGGGATAGAAGCCACTGGGATTCCTTCGGGGAGCGAAAAGCACTGTGTTTTTTGTTTTTAAACCTTCCTTCTTTCTTCTTATATAGCCATTGTGAAGGACCACCATTCTTATTTATTTCTTATTTATATTTATTTATGTTGGTCTGTGACAGAAGATCAAGACCTGAGTCTAGTAGCATCTCAAAGATCAACAAGATTTTGCCTATTCAGAGCTTATCCTCTGGAAATTTTGCTGGTCTTTAAGGTACTGTGGGACTTGAATAGTGTTTTTTTAAAATATAATTTTTATTTTCATTTTATCCAAGATAGAAAAACATTGCCACAATAAGAAAGTGGATACACAGAATACCTTATTGCTAAATCCACTTAATACAACTAGCTATACTTGCAATATTGCATATAATATATTGAACGATGAGCAATGGATTATGAACCCCCTCCAAAATATCCCAATTCACTTATCTTCTTAAGTAGTTCAAATAGGGTCTCCATTGTTCTTGAAATGTCTCTTCTGTTTTCCCTTTGACCATCAGTGTCCATTTTGGCCAGATCCGCCAATTTGTTCAACCAGTCTTCTATTATAGGCAGTTCTTGCACTTTCCATTTTCAGGCTAGCACTAGTCTTGCTGCTGTCGTCGCATGAAGAAAGAGACTTCTCGTTTGAACCAGAAGGCACTGCGGTGATATACTTAATAGCATATGTTCAGGAAACCTGAAACCTGGACTTGAATAGTGTTTATCCGGTAAGCATAGAAACGTCAACATTTGCTTTCTCTCCAGTTCTGTCTTCACATGTATGCCAGCCGACTGAGAATTCACTCCATGAATCGGAGGAGGACAACCACAGCCCACAAAATCTAAAGCCTCAATAAAGTTGGCAGCTTTAGGGTGCCCCCAAGACCCTTTTAGTTTCATCAGGGCTGCAAAGCCCTTTTCAAAATCTCCGCAGAACTGTGAATGCACGTGCACCATTGTATGGTGCTTGCACAGGGTAACTGTTTGTGTGAACAAGGTCACGCAAGGAAGAAAACCAAGAGCGGGAGAGTGGGAGCCATCTAATGACTGGGATTTGTTCCATTTTACCTGCAGCATTTCTGCCTCCCAAGCTTGTTGGTTTGGATAATTAAAGTAGTGTTAATGGTACCAATTAAGAAGCGTAAACGTGATTTATTGGTCTTTGTTATTTTCCAGGTCACTAAAGATGCAACGGGAAGACACATATCCAGCAATCTAAAGACAATTTAAACTGAAGCAGTTCTTTGCAATTTAGGCATTTAATTAAAGGCTTTTAAAGTTTAATTAAAAAGTTAAATCATTAGTCTAATTCTTGGTGGGGGTGGGGGAAGAGAGTATCCTTCTCTGCTTATATTCTTATTATATTGCAGAAAGCAAGATGTATAACATTGGCTGTATTGTTTTGATCCTTTTTCTCCACATTAAACCACAAAACTGAATTCTGGAAGACAGAAGCATATAGACAAATGGTTCAATTAAAAGGGGCCCGGGAATATCCATTCTGAAAGATATGCCTTTTCTCTTGAGAAAATTACCTGCTATTATACTTGCAATGAGTTATGCTCCCTGAAAATATTTAGGAAATCATTTTGAATGACAACAATTTGATCCCCAGGAGGACAAGGCACAAGTATAATTTTGTTTTCAGTTTCTCTTCTCCCAAGTGCATTATTGAGCATGGGAAAATGCCTCCCTTTTTTTTTTTTTTTGATAATTTTGTGATGGCTCTTCAAAAGTATTTATTTATTCCCTCTACATGTCCTGACTTATTCCTACCATCGACTGGATATTAATTTTCTTTCTCCCTTCTCATTGTTTTTCTGTTTGAAAATCAACCCAATAAACCTTGGAAGAATAATTGGACCGATTCCGCATGGAAGCGTTAAACTCGCATTGCCTCCTACTTGAAAATGGGCCATTGTAAGCTGCACATTTGCAAGCTTCCTGATGGGAAACCCCTCCCACTTTTCCCCTCCACCTTGCTGCAGCTTTTTGCCTCCTGAAGAGGCGGCAAAGGGGAAACAATGCAAAATTGTCCCCTCGCTCATTGGCTTGTCAATCATGGCCAGCCACCAATCCCAACACAGTGGTTGTTTTGGGGACTCAAACTTACATTCCCCCGAGTCCCCAAATTATTAGTTTTTTAAAGTGCAGTAATGTCACAATGCAGATGCATTAAAAAAAACAATTAACACTTCCACATTACTATGGAGAAATGTCACAACAATAAATCATCCCCCCTTTTGGGATTCTTCATGTTTGGGTCTCTATTTATGTTTGAGTAGATTTGTGAGAGGCTGGAAATGGTAACTGGAACCCAATGAGTGATTGTGTGTCAACAGTCAGGCTTAAAAACAAAGAGCACAGATGCCTGGCTGATCGGAAGAGGGCTGCTTCATCACACACACCCCTTTCCCCATTAAAAATCAAATGGAGGAAAACACAAATGGGTATGTGACTTGGTGATCCAGTCTCAAAACCAATGAGAATAATGCACAGAAGATTTTATTTTAACTTGGGGAATGCAGCTTTGTGGTTTCGCAGCAACATGACCCATGCCATTAAATAAAAAACAGTGGGAAATGAAGAGGGACGGGTGGGTGGGCAAAATGCTGCAGGGACTGTTGTGCATTTCACCCTCCACACAGGATTGCCCCTTGTTGCTCTCTGATGTGAAGCAGTATAAGAAGTGGCAAATCCAGTCATGGTGATTTCTCTTATTTTGAGACAAATCTTCCCAAAACTCCCACCAGCCCATGCATGGCCTAAGCTTGCTGCTGATGTCCTGTGGAAGTAGCACAAAACCGCCAGCAATGAGAGGCTGTCTGGGGGCAGATTGCTTGTGTGGAATTGGTCCTGTTGTTGTCCCTAATTGAGATGCAGAACAAGCTTGTTAAGATGGAGACAAAGACTTACAATTTTATTTGTGTCCAGAAGAGGTCAAAGTATTCTTACAGAAAATGGGTGGGAAAAGTCTTCTACAAAATGAGAAAATGAATAATTAGAATATCACAATTTAATATTTTCCTTTGGATTTAACAGTAATTGCTTATCGTGCTATTTTCAACTGAATTTAAATTAAAAATTTAATTAAAAACAAAAGCAAAGCCATGTTAAAATATTAAAGGTGTATTTGCAAATTACTTTTACTACTTCAGCTTGTTGAATTTTTTTTCTCTCTCTGTAACATATGGTAACCCTTCGATTCTGCACTCCCCCACATGCAACCAGCTGGGTGACCTTGGGCTCGCCACGGCACTGATAAAATTGTTCTGACCAGGCAGTGATATCAGCGCTCTCTCAGCCTCACCCACCCCACAGGGTGTCTGTTGTGGGGAGAGGAAAAGGAAAGTAACTGTAAGCCGCTTTGAGCCTCCTTCGGGTAGGGAAAAGCGGCATATAAGAACCAACTATTCTTCTTCTTCTTCCCCCATTTCTACCTTCCATCCTCTCTTCTGCAAAATAACAAAATCAGGTAAAATAGTTGGGCAGATTATATTGTATTTAAATTAGGTATTGTGAGAACACTATGGTGGGATGTAAGTCTTTCAAATAAATACAAATAATCCCAGAACTGGGAAAAAATCCATTTCTCTAGAAGCTTTGGCAAACAGCTTGGATACAGTCTATCATGTCTGCAAGTGCAACTAATTTTCCTTCTTGTGGCAACACAAAATTGAGGTGGAACAACTGTGATCTATGGGTAGAAGTTCTTGACCCTGTGTAAATAGTAGTTCAGATCCAACCCCTGGTTCCACCCACTGCATGGGATCCAGCCTAAATGTTCTGCAAATTGAAGGAATGGGGTAGTTTCTGTCAGTTCCCTCTTGCTGCTGTGAACCCCTGATTTGCCTCTAAAGCTGTTCCCGGAGGTCTCCTGTCCCCCAGAGACTGGTGAAGGTGCTGCGGGGGAGTGGGTGTCAGAATTCTAGACTTGTAGACAAGCAAACTTCTTTTTCAGTAAGCTTCTTTATTCTCAAGCAAAGCATCTGACACTCAAAATAGGCAGAACTGGAGATACCCACAGGGATTCACATATATAAAACACAGGAGCATCCCCTTCCCTCCTTCCCATTGGAAGGTGCAGGTTTTGCTAATTCCTCTAATCCTCTAATCAGGGTACCAGGCGCGAAAGGGCAAACTAAATCCAAGGGAGCGTACTATCTCAACACAGCTGTGTTGTGGGAAGCAGGGGCCAGAACCCACATACTAGGGAATGTGGTCTTGAGGTGCAAAGGGAACCAGCACTGGGAAACATCACAGGTTGACAGCTCCAAACATAAATCTGAGGAATCAATTGAAAGCCATGGCAGAATACCCAGGATTCTGACAGTGGGAGGCATGAACTATCCATTCCACTGATAAAAAGGACCTTGCTTGAGCAGAAAATTTAGTCTCGATCCAACCCTTAATGTTCAGTGTTTGTTCCCTTATGACCTGTTCTTAAAAACCAATGGGGCCACAATGTGGCGACCAAGTTTGCATGGCGCTCAGTGACACCATATCTGGGGCCTGGCAAGTGGGCATGACCATGTGCGGCTTTTGCCTAGCAGTACTTCTGATTGGCTATTGGAGATTCCACTGACACTGCAGATTTTTAAAATCAGCACCAGCCATCACAACACAGGGATCTTCAGTGGGTGCTTGGTGTAGTTGTTAGGAGTGTGGATTTCTAATCTAGCGAGCTGGGTTTGATTCTGCACTCCCCCACATGCAACCAGCTGGATGACTTTTGGTTGACCACGGCACTGATAAATCTGTTCTGACCGAGCAGTGATATCAGGGCTCTCTCAGCCTCACCTCCCTCATAGGGTGTCTGTTGTGGGGAGAGGAAAGGGAAGGCAACTGTAAGCCGCTTTGAGACTCGTTCGGGTAGAGAAAAGCGGCATATAAGGACCAACCCTTCTTCTTCTTCATGGTAGATATCTCCCATTTCGTCCTGGGACCTTTCATGGCTCAGGGAGGAGATGTGTTTCTACAGGGAAAGACACCCTCAGAGAAAAAGAAGAGTCAGCTCTGTTGATTTTTTTTACAGTGGGTCGAAAGATTTACCAAAGCCCATTCACCTCCCCAGCAGAACTCTCAGCCAGGAGAAGCCCCATCCATCCTACTCATAAGAAGGAATAATATAGTATGCCTACAAAGAGGAGGCAACCTAACTGGACTATAAATTATAGTAACAGCACTCTTTAATCTCCAACTCTGTTTACAAGGTTAGCCCCCAAAGAGAAATTATAAAGTAAAAAGGTAAAGATTTATCCAAGGATGCCGTTTCCAATATCAGGGCAGCGGTGAGGTGGGTGGAAGTTTCAGCAAGGCCTGTTCTGGGTCGCCTTTTGAGATAAATTGTGAAAAAAGCAGTATATTGGAAAGCATTTACTGGCACTATTTTCATATATATCATTATAGGAGTGTTATTAACTCTGGATAAAGCATCCAAGTCTTGTTTTTCTTATAGCAAAGTGAATTGTTGTAGCTTTCTAGTAGTACCGGGAAAAGTATGTTTAAAGGAGCACAAGGAAAAGATAGGGCTTACAATCTACACTGAAGATCAAGGCAGGCAGGACAGGGGTACAAAAGCACTGCAGGAGGGAGTGGGACTGTGCCCCCAGTACTGAATAATGCTATAGACATTCTGTGTAGGTTCTGAATAGAAACCATGAGCGTACAAGTGACACATTACGTGTAGGATAGGCATGAACCAGCTCACCGACTAAAGTTCGTCCCAAATATTCAATGGTCCATGGTTCGTGAACTGAAGTTCGTGGCACGGCAATAGGCATGAATTTCCCATGAATTTTCCAGGCATTTGGTTGAGATTGAGCGAACCAGCAACATCTACAAGCCCCCTAATCCCTCCCTCCCTCCCTCCCTCCCTCCCTCCCTCCCTCCCTCCCAGAAATTCACTCATGCGTTCTGCTCTGGACCTCTTTGCATTGTGATAGTCCGTGTCCTCTGTTATAGTTTTAATGCCAATATTATTATTGTTGTTATGAAAAAAATGAGTTCCATGTACGGTTTCCTACGTTTTATGTAAAGCGCCCTGAGCCTCAGGGGAGGTCGGTATACAAACAAACAAACAAACAAACAAACACAACTTCCAATCAGTTTGTGCAGATACATTTCTAGACTGTATCTATGTTGGGGTAAGGTTTCCTGTGTGTTTGGGAAGTGTAGCTAGCAGGGGGACCATTCTATGCACTTTTCAACCTGCCCTGACGTTTACCCCAAATACACATTCCTGAGGACATCTTCTTGGGGGGGGCATAACTTGGACCCTCTGCACAGAATTTGGTGGGCATGCACCTACCCTGCTCAGCTTCTGAGATCTGATAAGATCAGACTATACCGTGCTGTCTGTTCTCCAAACATGTACATTGATTTGAGCTGTCAGGCCCATCTTGCTCTCTGCCCTGTACCTGTGTACCCTCATATACCATCTGCACAGACATGATGGCATGGTTGCCATGGAGATGTTGTCACCATTTTAAAGTCATTTAAAATGACACAAAGGGATCCGACATGCAGTATGGCAGGCTGAGGCACTCTGGGCTTTTCCTCTACACATTATCAAGTGCACAAATTCCCCCCCTCCCAAGGTTTTGGCACTTGAACCATGCTGGAGGTGAGGGAGCGCTCTGCATTGCTACAACAAGCTACAATAAAATAAAATACATAAATATTGACTCAGTCAACTGGCTGATGTTACACACATCTAGAGCTATTGGAAATTCCATACCAGATTGAAGTTGTGAGTACAGATATCATGAGGAGGAACCCATGCCCATATGTATGCTTTGCCTAACCCCACAGCGAATACCTGGTTGTGAAAAAATATATAATACTCTCAGAATGATTTATATATATTTAATATATTTGTAACCACTGGCCTCACTTGGAATACTGTGTTCAGTTTGGGGCACCCCGATTGAAGAGGGATGTAGACAAACTGGAACGTGTCCTGAGGAGAGCAACAAAGATGGTGAGAGTTTTGCGGAACAAGACGTATGAGGAAAGGTTGGGGGAGCCTAGTCTGTTTAGCCTGGAAAGGAGAGAACTGAGAGGGGATCTCATAACCATCTTCAAGTATTTAAAAGGCTGCCATATAGAGGATGGAGCAGAGTTGTTCTCTCTTGCCCTAAGGGGACGGACCAGAACCAAGGGGATGAAATTAATTCAAAAGAAATTCCATCTAAACATCTGGAAGAAGTTCCTGACAGAGCAGTTTCTCAGTGGAACAGGCTTCCTCGGGAGGTGGTGGGTTCTCTGTTTGGAAATTTTAAAACAGTGGCTGGATAGCCATCTGACGGAGAGGCTGATTCTATGGTTCAAGGGGGTGGCAGGTGACAGTAGATGAGCAATGGGGTTGTGAGTGTCCTGCATTGTGCCGGGGATTGGACTAGATCAGGGGTAGCCAACCTGTGGTCCTCCACATGTCCATTGAATACAATTCCCATGAGCCCCTGCCAGCAGTTGCTGGCAGGGGCTCATGGGAATTGTAGTCCATGAACATCTGGAGGACCACAGGTTGACTGCCCCTGGACTAGTTGACCCAGGAGGACCCTTCTAACTCTATGATTCTATGAAGACTGTCGAAGCCAAAATGCGTCTGGTTTAATGTGGTTCATAGGAAGAAGATGAGTTGGTTCTTATATGCCACTTTTCTCTACTAGGAGTCTCAAAAGGCTTAGAATCGCCTTCCCTTTCTCTCCCCAGAACAAGCACCCTGTGAGGTAGATAAAGCTGAGAGAGCCCTGATATTACTGCTTTGTGAGAACAGCACTATCAGGGCTATGAGGAGCCCAAGGTCCCCCAGCTGGCTGAATGTGGGGGAGGAACAGGGAGTCAAACCCAGCTCACCAGATTAGAAGCAGCTGCTCTTAACCACTATACCAGTGGTCCCCAACCTTTTTATCACCGGGGACCACTCAACGCCGGGGACCACTCACTGGGGACCACTCAACGCCTTTTACTGAGGCCCGGTGGGGGGGGTAGTTTACTTCTCTACTCTCAACCACTGCCCTAACGCTCTCTGATCACTATGGTAATATTTAAACATCCCTTCAAAATAAGATAGACACGCCACAATAATGAAATGTGTTGTAAAGGGCTGGGGGGGGGATGAAATAAAGGGCCGGGGGGGGGGGAGAAGGCGTCCTTCGGGGCCCACCTCCTATTAGTCGAAGGACCACATGTGGTCCGCGGCCCACAGGTTGGGGATCGCTACACTATACCACACTGGCTCTCACATATTCATCTACTCGGCATGTTGTAAATTGTACAGTCTGATATACAGACCCCCTAACACTTTTGATTTTATTTGTGCCCACAATATTAATACATATTTTACTAGTCACAAGGATGTGTCCCCTCAAGTTTGGCCCTGAGGCCTAGAAAATCACATGGCCTCCAAATGCCTCAAGTATAAAACAGAGATATATTTTTAAAAAGAAGCCATTTGTAGGATGTAAAGTACAAGTCCCTAGTTTCTAGGTCAGGAAACAGGGTGGTTTCATACCTCTCCAGTCTCCCCCTCAAAAAAAAAAAAATCTCCTGGAATTTCCAGGTATTTCCCGACCCTCCCTAGTTTGACCTACATTGAACGGTTGTAAGCACCTAATTGGGAATTACCATTCTTTTCTCCAAAGAAAACAACATTAGCATAGCCCGCTCACAACAGCTCACAAGAAAGACAATTTATTTTGAAAGATCATTAAAGAAGACAGGCCATGGGGAGGTGTCTTTAGATAAATTAAGTTAACACAATGATGTTAGTCAGGCTATATGACAGGCTGAATATGGTATATTAAAATGGCACCTGCAGAAATGCGTGTGAGAAGGAATTTCCATCTGTAATTGCCAAACAGGGTACCCTTCCTGCAGCACGCAAAGCCTGCCAATTTAAACATGCAAATGAGGTATTCTGTGCGCCATGGCCACGTAAGGAAAGCACTTCAAGTGCCGTTTAGGCGGTCATTAGAGTCTCGTTCTCCCTTCTGAGTGTTTGCTTTGTTAAAAGTCAATCTGCCAGAGGAAAACTATGGATTTGTTAGCACTGCAGGAAATTTGGAGGGTTGTACCCTTGACCCCACTTCAAATAATCTTTTTTCAAAGAAGGGAAACGAAGCCAGCTTCAGGTATTTGGGGGCCTCCACTCAAGACACCTGCATAGTTATTCAGGTATCCCAAGGGAAGAGATCTGTTCCTAGACCAGTGAGAACTTCCTTCTAGTTTGCACCTAAAATCCATAATACTATGGTTGCCAGGCCCTGTGGGAGTCAAGAGAAGGGGCTTGGGGGGCAGGGTAGGATCAAATGATACCATTATTTCATTCTAGGGGAAATCTGGAAGTGACATCACACCTGTCTAGGAATCGCCAGAAATGCTATGGTTTTACTGTATAGCCTCTGGCAATTCGTAGAGAAACACGATACCACTTATAGGTTTTGCCCATAAGTGACATAATGCTGTTTCTTATTAGTGACTTATTTATTTACTTCTCTCCCATTGTCTGTTGGCCATCAGGAGCTGGAGGCACTATTTGCTCAGTTGAGGTTCCATGTGAGTTCCCCTAGGGGGGGGGTTCTGGTTTGAAAAACAGGTCATGGGATAGGGGTGAGCTCCAACATCTTGTGGTCCCACTAGGAAAATGCTTCATGGCAACCTGGACATGACCTGAGCACTTGGTAATGAGGACTTAGGCCCTTCATGAGCCAACAAGCAGCAGGTTCATCAGATCTGTGTCACCAAATATAACATACCCTAGAAGGAAACCTTGATTCCAGAAGGCTGTTGTGCCAGGGTGAACTTCACTGGAGTGGACATCCCATAGTGTTTGTGCTACTGCTCTGATGTACCTGTTGTGTCTCCCACTGCTCTTCAGATACTGGGCTAATAGAATCCTAGGGCCAATGGCCGATGTTGCTAAATGTTTGCAGTATGCAGAAACGCTATATTTAATAGTGGAATTTCATCATTCCGCATACCTTCAATTCTAGTGGAATATTGAAGTTCCAGTAGGTTTCCGGTCTCGCTGGAATTGCGACAAAGGAGGCAATATTTTTCTGTGCTTCTTCCCACCTCTGGCCATCAATCAAACAGAACAGCCAATGAACTGTTGTGTTCGTGCTCCCGAAAAGCCCCTTTCCCTTTAAAAGCTGTCCTCCACATGCAGCCAGCTGGGTGACCTTGGGCTAGTCACAGTCCTTTTAGAGCTCTTCTCACAAAGCAGTTCTTCCAGAGCTCTCTCAGCCTCACCAGCCTCTCAGGGTGTCTGTTGTAGGGAGAGGAAGGGAAGGCATTTTTAAGCCACTTTGAGACTCCTATGTATAATGAACAGCGGGTTATAAAAACCAACTCTTTTTCTTTTTCTCCTGCATAGTGAAGGGGGTTGGACTAGATGACCCATGAGATCCCTTCCAACCCTATCATTCTATGATTCTTCTTCATGGTGCCCAAGGGCACCATGTTGGGGACCCCAATCTATAGCCGCCTGTATACCAGCTGCTGTTGACCATCTTTTCTAAGAGCCCCATCTAATCAGGATGGGGGCATCCTCCGCAATAGCGAACATAAAATCTGATCTCGTGCATCATTGTGGTGCCAGCCCCTTCCAATCTTCTCGCCTGAGTTCAAAAACCATGGAGTTAACCTTCCGCATGTACGACTGCATCCTTGGCTTCCCGGCTTCTGAAGAGATGCCAACAGCCTTTCCAGGCAACTGCTGGTTGTTGGAAGCAGGGGGAAAAATCACATCTGCGGAAACGGAAGACGGGCCTGTTATCAGCTCAGTCGTTAGAGGAGCCTGGCACATGAGTAGCGTGAAAGCAGATGTTCTAAGGCAAGCCTGCCAAAGCACAGACCATAATCAGCTACCATGTTCCTAAAAAAGCTGCAATGCAGTTTTTCCAGACGATGCCTTCACCTTTTCCGGTTTTGTTGGTCTGGCACCGCTCAATAGGGCTGCTCTTTTTAAATCCGTGACCTTCGTTTTGCTTTTGTCCTGGTGTCTTTTGTTAGTCCCTTCTGCTAGTGAATTTCAAAGAAGAGAAAGTTCAATATATGGATCCATTAGGGGTGCCAGCCTCCTTATGGTAGCTGGTGTTCTCTTGCTGTTACAATGGACCTACAGGTGACAGAGAGCAACTCATTGGCAGAAAATGTTGTTTTGGAAGGTGGATGCTATGGCATCATATCCCTCTGAAGTCCCTCCTTGCCCCAAGCTTTACTCTCTTCAGGCCACAGCCCCAAATATCCAGGTATTTCCCAAGCTGGACCTGGCAACCCCAGGACCCCTCCACTTTGTGCCCATGACAAAGCTGTTGGAAGGTGCAAGATCTGTGGTGTGCATGATTCAGCAGAATATGAAGAAGATCCTATAGGGGACATCAGCAGAGATGTGTATCTAGCATAGTTAGATCAGGAACTTCCTGGTAGTTTGTAAGCAATCTCCTCCAGTGTCCTGCTTGGCTGAGTTGGAAATTTCCTTCTCCTTGGAGAACACTTCCACCCTGAAGAAGAAGAAGAAGAAGAAGAAAAAGAGTTGGTTCTTATATGCTGCTTTTCTCCACCTGAAGGAGTCTCAAAGCAGGTAACAATTGCCTTCCCTTTCCTCTCCCCACAACAGACACCTGTGGGGTAGGGGAGGCTGAGAGAGCCTTAATATTACTGAAGAAGATTTGGTTCTTATATGCCGCTTTTCTCTACCAAAAGGAGTCTCAAAGTGGCTGACATTCGCCTTCCCTTTCCTCTCCCCCAAATCTCCACTGGACAGGAGTCTCGCTGTTGAAGAAGAAGAAGAAGAAGAAGAAGAAGAGTTGGTTCTTATATGCCACTCTTCTCTACCTGAAGGAGTCTCAAAGCGGCTTACAGTCACCTTCCCTTTCCTCTCCCCACAACAGACACCCTGTGAAGGAGGTGAGGCTGAGAGAGCCCTGAGATTACTGAAGAAGATGAAGAAGAGTTGATTCTTATATGATGCATGTAGAAGAGCAGGGAATGAAACCCGGCTCACCAGATTAGAAGCCGCCACTCTTTGACTATTAGCACTTTCTCTCTCTCTTTATAAAGTCTATTCTGTTCTCCAGAAAGCTATTTTTTCTTTAAGCAGCTGGGACTTTGCTCCTCCTTTGCTGCCAACAAAAACAAGTCCAAGGCTTCTCTGAGCCTTTTCCAGTTTTAACAACCCTGCAAGCTTCACCCTCAGGGCTTAGACAGTCCTAAGCATGCTTGTGAGAGTCATTTGCCGCAGGGTGCGCTAGAGATGACATTTCCTCTATCCCATTCAAATCGCTGGCTGTGGAGGTCAAGGATGCTGTGTGGGTGTAAAGTGCTGTTAAGTCCTAGCCAACTTAGGCCAACCTGTAGCGTTTACAAGGCAGGAGACATCCAGAGGTGGTTTGCCCATTGCCTTCTTCTACATTGCAACTCTTAGTGGATTCCCATCCAAATACCAACCTGCTTAGCTTTCTAGAGAGGAGAGGAATGGGAAGGCGACTGTAAGCCGCTTTGAGCGGCTTCGGGTAGGGAAAAGCGGCATATAAGAACCAACTCTTCTTCTCTTCTTCTTCTAGATATGACTTGTAGGGTTGCCAGGGCCCTCCTAGCAACCAGCATGGGTTGGGAGTGCTTACCAGGGTGTAGACTGCATGGGGCATTTTACCCACTCCCAGTTTGAATGAATCCCTATTGTCTACACTGAATTCGATTTCCACTTTGATTTGGGGCTCTCTGCAACATGTATGGTTCATTCGTGGTGAACCTACCTTTCCATCGCAATATCCTGGAGTGGATATAAGCCTTGGTATTTGAAAGACTGTCATGAATAAATGTGTAGATGGCTCCTTTTTTGTGAATTAACGTGCCTAGGAGCAAACGAGTTTTCCCTGATTAGCCAGAGGGTCAGTTCAATGACTTCCTGATTCCCGGTTGCAAGGCTTTCCTTAAAGTGACTGCGCTCCAGAAGCCCTAACAGAGATTTGCCTCTTGGATTTCTTCCCCCTACTGTGTTGTCTCCAATTCTCTCCCCACCCTCCAAGAAAAGAAAGAGCCTCCTGCTGTACTTGCCTTCACTCCCCGTTCTGAGCTTCCCCAGTCACATGCAGAACACTTTCTGTTTCAATGGGGAGGGGGAAGGGATAGAGGAAGACCTGAGTTCAAATCGATCTGAATTCAGCAGGATCCACACTGGAAAAAAAAAACAAAGTAAGTGCAGAATCAGCCCAAGACTGAGCAAGAGGCCCAGGCAACATTGGTAGTTTTATACATCACTTCCAGTTAGGAGAGGTTTAAGGATTCACGGGGCCTGTAGCACCAGAGCCAGTTTAAGGATTTGTGGGGCCCTAGCAGAGAACAATTGTTGTGGGTGCAGCCAGACTGGAAGTGGAGAGCTCCCCCCACAGGTGTAAAGGGGTATCGCTCCAAGTGTTCTTAAAGAGGGGAACAGGGGGAGGAAAGGCTACGGCCCTGATTCATGAGGGGGAAGCACGGGGCTCGTAGCACACACTCTGTGCTTTAAATCTTTATTGTGAACACACAATCATCGGGGGTCTAGTTCTGATGACCAAATCTACTCAAACAGAGAAACCATTATTAAAAGAATCCTGAAAAGGGATCTAAGGAAATGATTATTGTTGTGGCGTGATCCCGCGGCAATGTGGAAGTGTAAGGCTTTTTTTTTTTTTTAATGTTTTACTGTTGTGGCATTTCCCCATAGCAACGCGGAAGTATTTTTTAAAAATTAATTTTTGGACTTGGGGTGGGGGATAGAAGGTTGAGTCCTCAAAACAACCACTGTGAAGGGATTGGTGGCTTGCGTTGACTGACATCCTGAGGAGTGAGGGGAAAGGGGAGATAAGTTCGGGCTGTCTACGCTTTCGGATTCTCCGCCTTCAAACGTCTGGTTTAAACACACACCATTTCTTAAGACAGATAAAATATGTACAGCAGCCAATAAAAGCTCCACAGTAAGAGCCTGTAAAAGATAAAAAAAATAAACTGTAATTCTACACAATCTAAGTTAATACATAATTGAAGAGCGGTTTCTCAGTGGAACAGGCTTCCTTTGGAGGTGGTGGGTTAGAATCATAGAATCATAGAATCATAGAATCATAGAATCATAGAATCATAGAAGAGTTGGAAGGGGCCATACAGGCCATCTAGTCCAACCCCATGCTCAACGCAGGATCAGCCCTAAGCATCCTAAAGCAGATGGGGTTCTCCATCAAAGATGGGGTTCTCCATCTTTGGAAATTTTTAAACAGAGGCTGGATAGCCATCTGACGGAGAGGCTGATTCTGTGAAGGTTCAAGGGGGTGGCAGGTGACATTGGATGAGCGATTGGGATGTGAGTGTCCTTCATAGTGCAGGGGGTTGGACTAGATGACCCAGGAGGAGGACCCTTCCAAATCTATGAAATTATGAAGTCATAAAACCTACTGTAAAGTATCAGAGTCACTTAATGAAAGAAGACATCTAGTTTTCAGTCATTCACTTCACGTGTTTCCATATTAGTGCATGTATTGCAACCAGTGAAGAAGTTACACAGGGCCTGCAAAATGGAGCTGCTCCGCCAAGCTTTTGCTGGTCTGTTAACATCTATTGGGCCCTCCAGGAATCCCCCAGAAACACCATCCACACGCTCAACGGAATAACTAGAATGACCTGAAATTTAAACAGGCTGGATAACTGTCAATTACGGTTGTATGTTTTAATACTGTGGTAAATTTGATAATTTTTTTGTGATACATGTAGTGTAGTTTAAATTCTGTATTAGTGTAGTTTATATTCTGTATTAATCTAAGTATTAACCTATGATGTTCACCACCCTGAGCCATCTTGGAGAGGGGCATGCAAATCTAAATAATAATGGGGAGGAGGAGGAGGAGAAGAAGAAGAAGAAGAAGAAGAAGAGTTGGTTCTTATATGCCACTTTTCTCTCCATGAAGGAGTCTCTAAGCAGCTTCCAGTCGCGTTCCTTTTCCTCTCCCCACAACAGACACCCTGTGGGGTGGGTGAGGCTGAGAGAGCCCTGATATCACTGCCTGGTCAGAACAGCCTTATCAATGCCGTGGCGAGCCCAAGGTCACCCAGCTAGTTGCATGTGAGGGAGCGCAGAATCGAACTTGGCTTGCCAGATTAGAAGTCCGCACTCCTAACCACTACACCAAGCTGGAGGAGGAGGATGTGCTCAAAACCACCCGAAGAAAGTTTGCTAGCCAATTCTTTTTTAAAATCATCTTTCCTATAAGAAGGAGCCGCAGAGTCATTGAGACCTATGATTGCTCCTTTCCCTGAAGCATCAGTCGACCCCATGCCCTCCCCAACACCCAAAACACATTCTCTTTGCACAAGAAGCACTATCCCAGCTCTGCCTCTTCGAGCTCTGGTTCCCTCTCTCCAAGGAAAAGAGAGTTTGGCAGATTTCGTTCTTACTTGGCTCTGCTGAGCTAATTAACCGAACAGGTGGCAACGGGCTCCACAACAAACAATAGATTACAGAAGGTTTCATAGAAGCTTGCCAACTTAGACTCTCCACGTATTTGAATGCCGGGTTTTTTTTTGTCCTTGGTAGCAATTGAACGCATATTCCCCACTAACTCTTCAGTTTCAAGCACCTTGATTTCTGACACAAAATCCTTCAGGCATCCGGAGTCCCACGGCTGCAGTTTGCTTCCCGACCCCGTCATGTGCCGTCCGTGTGCATCGTGGCGCATCGCGTCCCAGCAGCGCTGGTGTTTTTCCTGCATCTCTACCGAACATTTCCTTCAACACCTCAATGTGACATTTCTCCCCTTTTCAATTATCTGTTCTTTCCCCCCCCCAGTGAGCTATGGCGTGTCATCCAAAATTCATGGCTCCTTTGCTTTTTGTATATTAATGACAGCCTTTGAAGACTCCATAAATGCTCACGGTGTTTCCAAGCCATTCCGAAAGTTGTTATTGTCAGGTTATGCTCTTGAAAAAGAAGAAATGGATGGCACTCCATGTAATGGGGGGGGGGGAGGTGAAGATCGTTAAAAAGAAAGAAGCATTTCCTTGACATTTTTGTTTATGAGTGGATGGAAGGTTGGCAGATTTTTTTTGTACCTTCCTTCTAGTGTTGTTGTTTTCAAACACTTGCTTTTCTTGCTTTCCCGGGACTCGTTGCTGATCCCCAGAAAGAAGCTGATGGAAGGAAAAGCTAACTAACCTCGTAGAGGTCGTATGCACCCGCCCACCGTTTTGTGCAAGCAGGACTTGATCCAGCCGATAGAGTGGAATGCAAAAGGCTGTCCTGGTGCATGGATAGAATCATAGAATTATAGAATCATAGAGTTGGAAGGGACCTCCTGGGTCATCTAGTCCAGTGGTCCCCAACCTTTTTATCACCGGGAACTACTCAACACCGGGGACCACTCACCGGGGACCACTCAATGCCTTTTACTGAGGCCCGGTGGGGGGGGGCAGTTCACTCTTCTACTCTCAACCATTCCCTTAGCACTCTCTGACTCTGGTCGCTATGGTAATGTTTAAACATCCCTTCAAAATAAGATACAGACACGCCACAACAACGAACATAAGGAACATTTTATTTTCATGGCAATTTTAACTCATGACAATGACAAATCAATGGGAACCCTGAGCTTGTTTCTCTGCAACGAGGTAGTCCCATCTGGGAGTGATGGGAGACAATGACACCCGAAGTGTGTTGTAAAGGGCCGGGGGGGATGAAGTAAAGGGCCGGGGGGGGGGAGAAGGTGTCCTTCGGGGCCCACCTCCAATTAGTCGAAGGACCACATGTGGTCCGCAGCCCACAGGTTGGGGATCGCTAATCTAGTCCAACCCCCTCACATCCCTCTCGCTCATCCACTGTCACCTGCCACCCCCTTGAGCCTTCACAGAATCAGCCTCTCCCTCAGATGGCTACCTAGCCTCTGTTTAAAAATTTCCAAAGATGGTTCATTTCTCTTAATTTTTCTCAATGGTACCTCTATGGCGCTTCTCCTGCCCAGTCCCTCTGCTGTCTTCCCATCTTTTTATTTTATTGATTTATAATTTGATTTATATACCAAACTTCTCAGAGGTTCCGGCTCATTCATTCATACATACATTCATACATACATACATACATACATACATACCGTAAAACCACAATGCATAAAAACATCAAACACATTAAAAACATCCTAATATTACATACAT
Organism: Paroedura picta; assembly: GCF_049243985.1. Taxonomy (NCBI): domain Eukaryota; kingdom Metazoa; phylum Chordata; class Lepidosauria; order Squamata; family Gekkonidae; genus Paroedura; species Paroedura picta. The sequence goes on along the minus strand of NC_135374.1, from coordinate 15,384,286 downwards.
TCCCAAGATGGTGGTTCACTAGTTTAATTCTCCTATACCTCTGAGTGCTCCCCAAGTTTCAAAAAGGAGGACCGATTCAAAAAGGGTGCCCCCATCTGACCGCCATTGTTTCCAATATTGAGACAAGAACAGGAAATCTTTTTTTCTCACCACTGGCAACAATAGCAGTTGGATAGGGACACCCTCTTTGGGTGCCTATATAATAGGATTCTCTGGTGCAATCTTTTTGAAAACAGGGGAGAAGGGTTCTTGTGGGGAGAGGCTTCCACAGCTACAGTGCAAATTTGGTTCCTCTTCCTCCATCCTCCACCCATACAACCACAGAACAGGCAGAAAGGGACTATTTCCCATGGTCTTTAATGGCACCAAATCACTTGGAATCATAGAATCCTAGAGTCAGGATGTCCCCTATAGGCCATCTAGTCCAACCCCCTGTTCAATGCAAGATCAGCCTCAGGAGAAGCAGCTGTCACTGCCAGTGAATATAATCCCAGAACACAGGTTTGGATTCAAAGATTTGGAACTGGCTAAATTGATTAGGCAGAACCCGTGCCAGGGAAAGGTATTTTGAGTGCTTTGGATCCAGCCCAAATTGGTTTGGCCCAAAATTGTCTGAATTAACCTCCCCCCCCCCCCACACATGCCTAGGTTTTAATCATATGACGTTTTCTCCATGACTGTAAACCACCCTGAGCCAACTCTTGCCGGGATGGACGGCATATAAATTAAACAGCAATTACATCAATCCCCAATTGTGCCACTGGAGCTTGCTGGCTGACCTTGGGCCCCTCACAGTCTCTCAGGCTAAGCTGCCTCACAGGGTTATTGCATGGATATAATGGAAGAGAGGTGCATGATGTCCCCAGTGAGGTGAAAAGTGGGGTGTGCATGTATGAAGGAATGGAATTCAAGGTTGCACTTATTCCTACCTGTTCCCTCCCTCAGATCTGGAGACACCCCCTCCTCCTGCTGGTGAATAGCACGGCACACCTCCACACATGCTCACACAAAGAGAAAGACCCGGTTTTATTGGACTTTGAATTTTCAATTGTCCTTATTCTAGTTAGCTACTCTGAGTGCTCTTACGGCTGTAAGGAGGCCTTTCCAGGGCTCCAAGAAAGACTGCTCTTGAACTGTGAACCAGACTTCAAATAAAATGAATGTCTTCTTTGAGTCCTTCCTCTTCCCTCTTTCTTCTCAGACAGGCGTTTCAAGATACGTGTGGGGGACTGAGGTGCCAGCTGCCTTCAAATCCCTGGCATTTATATGTGCTCAAGTCCCAATGAATTTATATGACAGGAAATCACAAGTTTGAATGCTTTGCCTTGGAATCGGCACCCATCGTGGGTGAATTTCTAAATGCCCCTCTGGATTCTGTGGGTGAATTTCAAAACACCTTGGGTGTCATTTAAGTTGTTTAAGTTAAAGGGGACCCCCGATCCTTCCCTCAGGTTCCGGGGCTGAGCCAACAGCCAAAATATTGTACCAAGACCGAGAAGGAAAGTCAGAGGTTTTCAGCGAAGAAGAAAATACATTATTACGGTGGCTCAGTCAGTGAAAGGAAGGAAAAACTGAGGAAAAATCTTGCCTTTGAGGGAGGGAAGTGGAAAGGGGAGGGGGGGGCGCATCATAATTTGGCATCTTAAATAGATTTTCAAGAAGTCCCAGATGGTGAAAGGTGATTTTACAGATCCATTGTTCCATTTCAGAAAGTGACTGCTCTGGCTATTAACGAGGAACTGAACATTGTTCTGCCTTTGCCAAGTAATATCAAAAGGGCATTTTTAGCTTGTGAGCTGATAACTTTTTTCAATTACATTTTCCTATGTAATAATTAATGACCAGAAAGCTGGTCCCAGATCATAACAATAGAGCTTTGTGCGAATGCAAGAGCATGAGTTAACGGGGTGTGTGCGTGTGAGACTTTTAACGAGTAGATTTACAACGTGCTGGATTGCCTGGTTGGTGTAGTGGTTAAGAGTAATGGACTCGAATGCGGAGAACCCCATTGTAAACGGCACTGGTCAGACCACACCTGGAGTACCGTGTGCAGTTCTGGAGGCCTCACTTCAAGAAGGACGTCGATAAAATTGAAAGGGTACAGAGGAGAGCGACGAAGATGATCTGGGGCCAAGGGACCAAGCCCTGTGAAGATAGGTTGAGGGACTTGGGAATGTTCAGCCTGGAGAAAAGGAGGTTGAGAGGGGACATGATAGCCCTCTTTAAGTATTTGAAAGGTTGTCACTTGAAGGAGGGCAGGATTCTGTTCCCATTGGCTGCAGAGGAGAGGACACGCAGTAATGGGTTTAAACTTCAAGTACAACGATATAGGCTAGATATCAGGAAAAAGATTTTCACAGTCAGATTAGTTCAGCAGTGGAATAGGCTGCCTAAGGAGGTGGTGAGCTCCCCCTCACTGGAAGTCTTCAAGCAGAGGTTGGATACACACTTTTCTTGGATGCTTTAGGATGCTTAGGGCTAGTCCTGCGTTGAGCAGGGGGTTGGACTAGATGGCCTGTATGGCCCCTTCCAACTCTATGATTCTATGATATGATTCTATGATTCTATGATTAACCGGGTTTGATCCTCCACATGAACTCACAGTTCTCTCAGAGCTCTCTCAGCTTTACCTATCTCACAGGGTGCATGTTGTGGGAAGAGGAAAGAAAGGCGTTTGGAAGCTGCTTTGAGACACATGAAGCCTGCTGAGTGACCTCGGGCTGGTCATAGGGTGTCTGTTGTGAGGAGAGAAAGGGAAGGCAATTGTCTGATGCTTTGAGACACATACTGGTTGACCTTGGGCAGGTCACATTTCTCTCAGAGCTCTCTCAGCTCCACCTTTCTCTCAAAGCTGAGAATCCTCTGGGGATCCTTAGGCAAGTAATTGTGTTGTGTATATTATGTTCCAGATGTTCAGGCGCAACCATGAGATTCCTAACCTTGTGTATGCCAACAGCATAAGCAGGAAAGACAGAGGAAAATCTTACAGGAGTTGAAGTCATGGGTGGGTGTTTGGTGGTAGAAAGTGAATTCAAGTCACAGCCCTCTTACAATGACCCCTTAATTTTTCTCTAGGCAAGAGAAAAACAGAGGTGGTTTGCCATGACCTTCCGATGCATAGCAACCGTGGTTTGCCCTGGTGGTCTCCCATCCAAGCACTTGTTGAAATATGCAAGATGCATGATTAAACACCATATCAAGAATATCCTGCAGGGGGCAGTGGAGGAGCCGAGTATTTAGCATAGTTAGAATAGGAACTTCTGGGAATTTTTCAAATACTCTCTAGTGTCCTGGTTGGCTCTTTGGGGACTTCCTGCTCCTTTGAGCACACTTCCTGTCTGCTTGCCTCCAGAACCAACAGACTGAATGAACATAAGGCCATAGGCCACAGTCAGGCCATAGGCCTCTCTTTCTTTCTGGTCTTATACAATAAAACGATTCTGTTCTTTTAAACAGCCTGGTGCTTTATTCTTCTTTGCAGATCTAAAGTCTGCCATCAGAATGGATCCTGCTAACCAGCCAAACTCTGATGAGATCAGGCTAGCCTGGAGCATCCGGTTCAACCTTTGTTGAACAATATACTGTGTTGAATGTGCCCCAGGGACCTCTCCCCATTCTGGTACTGTAGATGCAGAGAGTCTGTGAACCTCTGCCTTGAGCAGGCCACCTCTTTGGGTAAACTCTTAGAATCATAGAGTTGGCAGGGACCTCATGGGTCATCTAGTCCAACCCCCTGCACTATGCAGGACACTCACATCCCAATTGCTCATCCACTGTCACCTGCCACCCCTTTGCCTTCACAGAATCAGCCTCTCTGTCAGATGGCTATCCAGCCTCTGTTTAAAAATTTCCAGAGATGGAGAACCCACCACCTCCTGAGGAAGCCTGGTTGTTCATACTTGGTTGTTCTTGCCAGAGACAGAGAGAGAGAGAGAGAGAGAGAGAATCAAAGGAAGGAAGGAAGGAAGGAAGGAAGGAACAAACAAACAAAAAAACAAACAAAGTACCGGAGATCCAAATTAGAACACCTAGTTCACAATGAAGGTCTTCAGAAAGATGAGCAAGATTTTTATGTTATGGAGTTATGTTATGGAGTTGATGTGAGAACTTGACAGCGAAGGAATCATCTATAGAACAGGCGGTGGTGAAATCTGTTTAAGTCTCTCCTATTCCTTTGCAACCCTTTGCAAACCTAGATTAGTCACTCAAGGACTGCAGCACTGGCTACATAAATAGCTTTGTTGATAAGAAAATCAACTTTGTACAGAGAGAGAAGAGAGCGAGAGAGAGTCCTAGCAGTATAACTGACTAATCATTCTCCCTTTGAAGGAAATCAGGGAACAGGTGGTGAGTTGCCCCTCTCTGTCAATCTTCAAGCAGTGAAAACGTTTTGGTACGTACTTTCTTCAGTTCAGTTCTGTACATCGAAAACTGTTGCATATCACATTGGAAACATTCAACTGGGGGCTGGCAGAGAACCTACAATTGTTTCTCAGTGACTGCCTCTAACTGCTTACTCAGTTCTTTTTTCTTCAAGCAAATTCTGCTAATAAATATTTTCATCAAAGGAAGCAACTGTACAAGTTCGTTATCTGTGGTTATCTGTGGTTTAGTGTCATTAACAAATTCTGCCACGCAGTATATTTCTTTTTTCATTTTTACACGGTGTTATATAGTCTTCAAGCAGTGGCTGGACAGATACTTATCATGGATGCTTTAGGCCAGCCTTTTTCAAAGCATCTGAAATAATTTTTCAGATTTCAAGGAACCCCAGAAGTGATTTCAGCTAGCCATGCCCCCTGCCACACCCCAGGAAGTGACATCATGTCCCATACCCATAGTCATCCTTTTGCTCCCTCTCCTCGCTATGACAGCTGTGCCTCATGTAGGCCAGAAGGAAGAGCAGGAGCCAAGAAGACAGCCCAACACCCCCTAACTATCCTAACTACTTATCTTCTCCCGTAGGATATCCTCCATTGTCTGTTGAATCATGCACACTACAGATCTTGCATACTCCAGCAGAGATCAGTTCCCCTAGAGAAAATTGCAGCTTTGGAAAAAAGATTTCCTGGCATTATATCTCACGGAGGTTCCTTCCTTCCCCAGACTCCACCTTCTCCAGGATCCACTCCCCAAATCTCCAGGCATTTCCAAACCCAGACTTCAGCCTTGAAGAGAAATAAACCTTGGACAGATATGGTATAACATTAGGAGGGAAAAAGATTCTACTGATTCTGGTCCTCTGTTCAGGTGAACTCTTAATTAAAATTTAGTCATACAACTGCTCTGAAATCCTTCAAGCATTACCCCTTTGCAAACTCCTGTTAATTTAAGTAAATGCATGCAATCACTACCGATATCAAGAAAGGTTACACAACAACAGCGCTCTATGAAAGTGGAAGTTCCCAAGCAGGCGGTTCTGGTAGAATGATATTTAGAAGGCCAGCAGAGCACACATAAATTTCATTTGCAAGTTTTTCAGCTTTATTTTCCAGGTCTATGCCTTAAGTAAAAAAAACAAAACACCCCCTGCCCCAAATGCAATGCACAAACATCCTCCTCCCCCAACCTGCTTGAAGTTGATTGTCCATGTTTACAGAGCCAGTTTGATGTAGTGGTTAGGAGTGCGGACTTCTAATCTGGCATGCCGGTTTCAATTTTGACTCCCCCACATGCAGCCAGCTAGGTGACCTTGGGCTCACCACAGCACTGATCAAGCTGCTCTGACCGAGCAGTGATATCAGGGCTCTCTCAGCCTCACCCACCTCACAGGGTGTCTGTTGTGGGGAAAGGAAAGGGAAGGCGACTGTAAGCCTCTTTGAGCCTCCTTCGTGTAGAGAAAAGTGGCATATAAGAACCAACTCTTCTTCTTCTTCTTCTTCTTCTTCTTCTTCTTCTTCTTCTTCTTCTTCTTCTTCTTCTTCTTCTTCTTCTTCTAATTAATTCCAGGCACCAAGGTCATTTACGGGGTCTATAAAAAGTAACCTCTTGACTGGAACACAAATAGACCAAAGCTAAATTGTAGAGGGCAAGGACAGTATATCCCAATATGTCCCACCCTCCCTGACTCAGGGCTTAATGGTAGGTCAGCTATTTAGAATTCTTCCGTGGAATTGCAGTCCTGGTGAGTGGGCCGGGTCTGCAGAGCTTTCAGGCAGAAGTTCCCGCTGTGATAATGGTAGCTCACGAGACTTCAATATGATTGGGAGCACGTCGAAAGCTGTCTTAAATTTGGTTAGCTCATCAGTCCATCTCGTCCACCGCTGTGTATTTTGACTGGCAGCGACACTCCATGGGTTCAAGCAGAGCCATCTTTCCAGGAACCTCTGGTTCCTCATGGAGAGTGACGAAGTATACATCTCCACTCTCCATTCTCCATCGCCTTGGTTGGTAGGGGGTGGAGTGGTATTTCCCCCCCCCCCCCCGCCATGTTGGGAATTTTTTAAGTCTTTTAATGGGAGTTTTAATGTGGGGTTTTAAGACTATTGTTACCCGCCATGAGCCTATGTAGGGAGTGGCGGGAAATAAATCAAATAACAACAACCACCACAAGGCAGGACTGATTTGGGATTAAGGTTGCCAGCTCTGGGTTGGGAATTACCAAATTTGGGGGTGGAGCTGAGAGTGGGTGGGGTTTGGGGTGGGGAGGGACTTCAGTGGAGTAGAATGCTATTTAGGAAGGGCCAATCCCTGTCCAGTTAGGTTTGTCAACTGAACTGGGAAATACCTGAAGCAAACCCAAGCAACCATTTTCTCCAGGAGAACTGTCCATTTGAGATGGCCTATAAAGGGCTAAAATGGGCTATAAAAACCACCTGGGAACAGGGAGTTCCAGTCTCTATGTCTCTAAGTTATATCCATTTCTGGATATCACGGGGAAAAGGTAGGGTCACTCCGGATCAATCATACATGTTGTAGAGGGAAAATTTAAAGCTCCCCAAACCAGAGTGGAAATCAAATTCAGTGTAGACGGCAGGGATATATTTGAGCTGGCAGTGGGTAAAAGGACCTGTGCAGACTACACCAAGGTCACATATGGATACGGAGGATCCTCTGGGGCTTGTTGTGAGCCCGTGTTCTGTTAGCGAGGACTCCTCTGGGAAGACTGTAGCCAGGAGCTCCCATCTTCACTTGAGCCTCAGTTGTATGAGAGCTTAGCCCAGCCTGATGTTCAACAGACAACAGCATGAGGAAACTAAGCCATTGACAAACTTCAGGGAGCTCATTCCACCAGGTGAATGAGCTCCCAGAGAAGGCTCTGGCCCTGGTTGAGGTCAGGCAAGCTTCCTTAGGGCCAGGGATGACCAGCCTGTTGGAGGTGGCAGAACGTAGCACACTTTGGGGGGTGTAGGCAGAGAGGCGGTCCTTCAGGTACACTGGGCCCAGACCGCATATGGCCTTAAAGGTGGTTATCAGAATCTTATCTCTGATCCAGAATTTGATTGGCAACCATCGCAGTTGTTGGAGTGTGGGCCAGATATGGACCTCCATGGTGTTGCTGTGAGGCTGCTGCATTCAGGTCCAGGTGTACTTTCCAGATCTAGGTTAGGAGTAGGCCTGCATAGATCCATTTGCATAAGTCCAGTCTAGAGGTGACTGTCATCACTGTGGTTAGGTGATCCAGGACCAAGTACGGCACTGGTAGTTATGTGGAGCTGATGGGGGCCAGCATAATCCAGATGTTACCACGAGGCTTACTGGATGATCCTACTTCATTGGCTGTTGTGAGGATAAAACAGAAGATACCAGAGCCGCACCCCCTGCCCTGAACCCCTTAGAGGAAGAATAAAGGAAGAATAGGAAGAATAAAGAGCATTGTGCATGTGGTGTAGCAGACCCATAGAGTGGGAACCCCAATTCAAACATTGGGGACTTGTAAAGGTATTGGCCAGCGCACAGGCTCTATCCTCTACTGGATCATTCAAATGGTCCAATGGTTTTGAACTTGGGGAACTCGCTCAGGGCCAATCACAGACTTTGGTGGGGAGCCTATATGGTATATAAGTTTGGGTGGAGGGCTGTTGAGTTCAGTTCAGTTGTGTACGATCTAATAAAGAGCGGATATTTTGGCACATGAACGACTCCACACATTGTTGAACCTGCTCTTCAATAAAGAGGCACTAGATAAACAGCAAAAATAAAGAGGACACAGTTGCACCCTGTATTATATACAGTAATCTGTAATTTGTCTCATCTTTCTGGAGATGCCACCCTGTGAAGAATAACAGAGCAGCTGAACACGAAAGTCGCCAGTGCCCTTTTCTCTGAAGGCAATTTCGTTCTGTTTAAACCTTCCGGTTAAGTTGTTCTCCACGTGACTGCATAAGCAAGACATCTCCATGCTTTACAGGCCATTCCCTCAACCCTCCTTTGCAAAGGGATTCCTGGCAATTCGTTCCGTTCATAGCTCTTTCTCCTCCCCTTTCCCGTCAGCCTTGCTGCAGTTCCCATCAAGAACACCGCTCTCTATTCAGAGTATGTATTTTTAATACTCCCATTTGAAAGAATCATGTAGGACCCTGGTACTACCCGGTGAACACGGGCATAGCAAAAGACAAATTGCTCCTGGTGGAGGCTTACATGCTCAGCAGTGTGCGAAAGATTCCGACAATTTGTGCCCCGTTCAGAGAACATCGTAGACATGAAGATATTATAGAAGGCCTCCTTCCCCCTCCCTTTGGGTAAAGGGAGCTTTGACTCTCGAAAGCTCATACGCTGAAAATTGTCTCCGTGATGGCACCCAACTCAATTCAAAAGCTATTCTCCTCCCCCCCAACTCAGATGAATGGAAATAATCCCCCCTGTCTTACTTTCCATCTGTATAAATATTTTCAAAGATTGGTTTTAAAGGGCTCAGGCTTTAGATGAGGCCGGCGAAAAGCAATTAACTGGTCTAGTCTTATTTCATTTGTTACATTTGTATACCACTTCTGGCCATGTTTGAAAGAGCTAGCATGGTGTAATGGTTAAAACAGCGGTCTCTAATTCTGGAGAACTGGGCCATGTTCTCCATGTGAACGGATCTGTGATGCCTGGTGATCGGTCGTAATGTGAGAAGGTCCCCAACGACCACCTGGAGGCTGACAACTCTAGGCTGATCCCAGGTGACCCAGCAAGCTTCTGGAACAGAGCGGAGACTAGTTCCCGATGCTAGTCCAGGACCATTTCCGCACTGGAGGCTCCACGCCAGGCTGCAAGCTGGAGTTTGAGCCAAAGTAGACGGCCCCACATCTTTCTGCTCCCGCATGGGGGAACGTTTGGCTTGGAACACCTCGTCCGCCCCCGATTTGTGCTCCCACATGGGAACCAGGGCAGCCAAGTTCCCAGTGCGGAAACAGTCCTGCTCTGTCACTGCTACTATGCTTTGGATTACGCCATCTTTAAAACTGCCCACAGCTGCCCTTGCTAGTGGTATCCAGTGGTGGGGAATGAACGAAGACGAAGAGTGGTAACTCTTCCCCACCACTGGATACCACTAAGCTGCAATCCCACAGAGCAGCCTTTTGTTCAGATAACAGTTAAAGTCAAGTCTGTTCCCTTAGCAACTGCAACGCAAGCTCACCGCCTCCCAGAGCCAAGAGAATAAAGAGTGTAAGTAATGTTTGCTAGGCCCCGCGATGAAATACTTTGTCATCGGCATGGCAAATAAGCTTCTCTTGAAAGAAGGGTGAGTTTTAAAATGGTGCGTTATTATTTTGGCTCGGGATGTAATTTGTTTGCACAAGTTGGAATATATATATGGCTTTGCTGCTTAGAGCTGAGTAGACCAAAATTAGGGAAAAGGATAAATGCACGGAGTCTTTCCCCCCATTAAGTTTGTGATTTATGCTTTGTTTGCAAACAGCTGCTGATGCCTCATGAAAATTTTGCAAATCAGCCGCCCTGTAGATAATTCGGCTAATATATTATATAATGGCACCCTGTTCCTTTCCTTTCTTTTAGCATTCACACACACACACAGACACACACACTGACAAATCAGTCTAGAAGTGTATTCTACAGAAAGAGGTTAGTATGGAAAAGGGCCGTGGTTCCATTATAAATCATCTTTTTGGTATGGAGAAGGGCCCAAGTATGACCCCCAGCAGCCAACTCTGACCAGGGCCCATTTTGCACACATAGGATAATGCACTTTCAATGTGCTTTGGCAGCTGGACTTTCCTGTGTGGAACAGGAAAATCTACTTCTAAAGTGCATTGAGAGTGCATTATCTATTGTGTGCAGAATAGGCCCTAGAGAACCGTGTTTGGTTCCCCACTCCTCTCTTGGTCAGCTTGTCTCAGGCCTTTCCTAGTCTAATAAAGAACAACAGCAGGGAAACCTGGAGAAGGAGTTTGACTTGTTTATCAACAAGGTTACACTTAGCTGGCTGACGCCCTCTAGCGTATTCATGGCAGACTCAATACGGGGTGGTTTGCCAGTGCCTTCCCCAGTCATTACCGTTTACCCCCCAGCAAGCTGGGTACTCATTTTACCAACCTCGGAAGGATGGAAGGCTGAGTCAACCTTGATCCAGCTGCTGGGATTGAACTCCCAGCCTCATGGGCAACGCTTTCAGCTGCCTTACCACTCTGCGCCACAAGAGGCTCATATAACAATTGTAATGACCAACAAAAGGCTAATGGAGGAAAGGTACTAGGACTGCCAGCTTATTCCTGCTTACATGTGATTTCTGTGCAACGTGATCACTGATGGGATTTTGTTGAAAGACCACAATCTACGTTCACTAACATAGGAATAATGGCTATTAAACCAAGCCTTAAGAGGAAAGGTCAAGGGACTTCGGAATGTGCCATCTTTAAGTGTTTGAAAGCTTGTCGCTTGGTGGAGGGCAGGGGGTATGGTTCCTGCTAGCAACAGAGAATAGGGCCCTCAGTAATGGGTTTAATCTATGCATAGAATGGCACTGGTCAGATATCAGGGGGGGGGGAATTGACAGTCAGAGTAGTTTAGAAGTGGAATCTCCAAGGCGGTGGTGAGCTCCCCCTCACTGGCAGTCTTTAAGCAGGAGCTGGACAGCTCCTTATCCTGGATGCTTTAGGCAGATCTTGCATTGAGCAGGGCGTTGGACAAGATGGCCTGTATGGCCCCTTCCAACTCAATCTTTAAACCTCCCCCCGCTCCGGAGGAGTGGGAGGAATAAAGGAGTAAGGGCTGGTGGGGAGGAGTTAGAGCGGGCCCTGTCCGGGATAAAAACTCGGAGGGCCCAATCAGGAGCCGCGAATCGGCTCCTTATTGGGCCCTCTGAGTGTCACTCGAGGGCCAAGCAGCCAATGGGGAGCCGTGCAAAGCGCGGCTCCCAATTGGCTGGTTGGCCCAGCCTCGCCTGGGCCGGCCGGGGAGTTGCCGCTGAGAGGAAGAAGCCTTCCCCAGCGGTAAGTCCTCCGGCCGGCTTCCCCTCGCCCAGAGAGCCTTCTGCCGGGGCCTGGGGCAGGCTCACCTGCCCTTGGGCCCGCCAGAAGGCTACAAAGCCCACTCCCGAAGTCCCGAGCCTTCTGCCAGGCCCTGGGGCAGCCGAGCCTGCTCCTAGGCCTGGCAGTAGGCCGCGGAGCCCACCGCCCCCGTCCCGAGCCTTCTGCCAGGCCCTGGGGAAGCCGAGCCTGCTCCTAGGCCTGGCAGTAGGCCGCGGAGCCCACCGCCCCCGTCCCGAGCCTTCTGCCAGGCCCTGGGGAAGCCGAGCCTGCTCCTAGGCCTGGCAGTAGGCCGCGGAGCCCACCGCCCCCGTCCCGAGCCTTCTGCCAGGCCCTGGGGCAGCCGAGACTGCCCCTGGGCCCAACAGAAGGTCCCAAGCCCACCTACCTTACTCTGTTCCTCCCTTCCTCCCAGCATTCCCTTTCTCCTTCCCTTCCTCCCAGCATTCCCTTTGTTTCTCCCTTTCTCCCTTCCTCCCTCTCTTCCATCTGCCTCTTTCTGGCTACCTGTTTCTCTCCCTCTTCTTCTGTGTCTATCTTCCTCCCTTTCTTTCTGTCTTTCTGTCTCTCCCCTTTTCCTCCTTCCTTCGTCCCATCCCTCCACCCACCCATCATGCTAGGGCCCGCTGTATTTTGCCCACAGCGGGCTTAATATCTAGTGTTTTATAAAGGAGCAGTTGTAACCTTCAAGTCAACATGGATATCATTCGGTTGCATGGCCCTTGGTCTCAGGGGTGGCTTGAGCTTTTCTTCTGCTTGGCAGGTTTGCTGGATCAGCTCACGGGTATCTTCTCACATGTGATTTGGTGGCCAGGCAGATGCCTGGAAGAAGCTAACCCAGACAGGATTGTGACAACAGAAACATCTTCCCCTGAGCTTTATTGCCTACCATCTGGCTGTTCTCTATTTACCTGGATTGGATTTTAGTGTTGATCTTAGCTGGAATCTTGCAAATTAAATTTAAACAATTGGAAATATCCGCGTCCCATTTGAATCCGATACTGTGGATTAGTGCATGAATGAGTTGTGACTCTGAGGTCTGTCGTCTGAGTTTTTGGGAAGCTAATCAAATATTGACTTCATTCTGCCTCTGCTTATGGAGGGTGTTTGCTACTCTCGTCTTCCAAACAACTAGCAGGAACAAAGACGAGCAGGAATTATTTAGTATTTCCACCTGGGATTCTCATGTGCAGCATGGATCAAGCTTCTTTTGCAATGGGTCTCTCTTATTTGTTCTAGGGTGCTGTTGCTCCTAGTTGCTTTTAAACTTGCCTTTACATAATACATCTCCCTTCCTTCTGCTAGGAGGCAAGCTTGAAATGCAAACGATTCTGTTGTTGGCTTATCGATCGAAAACAAACCCAAACATTGACCAGACCACTGGGAGCCTAATGCAACTTGATCCTGCCTTTCGAACTCAGCACAATTTGGCTGGGAACATGACTATCTTTGAGCCACTGAGACCCGCAAGGAGGACTGGAAGGAAACGCAGTCTCTACATGCCTCCGACTCTTCAACAGATTGCATTTTCTGTAGAGGCTCCCGTTTGTCTCCTCTCACCCTTTATCAGAGTAATACTCTGACTGATGGGTGCTCTGCATTTCGCAAGGAGAAAAGTCTTCAGGTCTTTTGCATCTGCAGCTGGAGGGTCAAACTGAATTCCAAGTGGATAGGCATTCCTACAGGTTTTCTCAACCAGAGTTTCGTGAAACTCTGAGGTTTCTTGATGGCCCTGGAAGGGTTTCCTGAATAGATGGAAGTTAATTATTTTTTTATAGATTTTTTTAAAATGTCTAAAATATTTATCAGGTGCTATCTCCATATATAGAGCCTCTTGTGGCGCAGAGTGGTGAGGCAGCTGTCTGAAAGCTTTGCCCATGAGGCTGGGAGTTCAATCCCAGCAGCCGGCTCAAGGTTGACTCAGCCTTCCATCCTTCCGAGATCGGTAAAATGAGTACCCAGCTTGCTGGGGAGTAAACGGTAATGACTGGGGAAGGCACTGGCAAACCACCCCGTATTGAGTCTGCCATGAAAACGCTGGAGGGCGTCACCCCAAAGGTCAGACATGACCCAGTGCTTGCACAGGGGATACCTTTACCTTTACCTTTATCTCCATATATGGGCATGTCTATCTGCCCCTCCCTACCCCAAAATGGCCAATGACGGGCCTGGAGGGGGTGGGAAGGGGAGGGGCCCTGGGTGGGAATGTCCACAGCTATGCTTCCTAACCTTATTCTGCAGGATTGTGCCACTTCTGGGGTTTCTCGAACCTTGAAGAATGTTTCAGGAGTTTCTCAGTGGTAAAAAGGTTGATTTCTACGGGAAAGAAATCAATTTGTGAACTATTAAAAAAAATCTAGAAAGGTTTCATCTTAATTAGAATACACAACTGGGTACCACTTAGGATGATTTCTAGTTATTAGAAAGACAATATGACCAAGCAGAATGATGCTATATTACTTTTCACTGCAGCGGGAGCTAATATTGCATTATTCTCACTAACACACAGCATGGCGAACATCATCCATCCATTATATGACCGTGTTCTTTACCATCATGTGCATTAGCAAGCATTAAGTTCATGAGGAGAGATCTTATCCTATTTAATGAGACACCAGGTAGTTATTGTTACCACTGCTAATTATGAAAGGGAACTTGAAACACAGAAATGCTTTAGGGAAACTTTTGGGCAACCCTGTTCATTCTTGCCCTTTCCCCACCTGTAGATCCTAACAGGAATACAAATCACCCAGCCATATTATGGCCATCTCGTCCTACCCCCTGCTCAATGCAGGAGCAGCCTAAAGCAGGGGTAGTCAACCTGTGGTCCTCCAGATGTTCATGGACTACAATTCCCATGAGTCCCCTGCCTGCGTTTGCTGGCAGGGGCTCATGGGAATTGTAGTCCAGGGACATCTGGAGGACCACAGGTTGACTACCCCTGGCCTAAAGCATCCATGAGAAGTATCTATCCAGCTGCTGCTTAAAGATCACCAGGGATCTGGGTGGGAGGAGGGAGGGTTGTAGATGGGTGAACACGCTTCGATGACAACACAACTTGGTGGCACTTTGGGAAGACAATTACAAATTCTGGAATTCCTCACTTGACAACTGCATTATGAAAAGCCTTGCTGACAGGGGGGATGCCAAAAACACGGAGCAGGGGAGCACAAAACTCAGACCTGCTCCTGGGGAGGCAAATTTTTGTGTGTAACCCTTCTGCATTATTAGAAACTTAAGAATGGGATTGCGAGGGTTCGCTCTTGGGTGGAAAGGATGCTGGTAAGAGAGTGGCAACATTTCAGTGCTGTGACCAAAAAGGCCTTTTATTAGTTCACCACCCATTTAGAAGGAACCCCAGAAGCAGGGACACTGAATATGACCAGATGAGATGGGTAGGTCCATATGGGCAAATACAGACCTAGAGGTGTAGTGGTCCCAAACAATACAGTTGGTCATAACTACCAAGTATTACAAGAATGGCGGACACAATACAACCAACCATGAATAAGGGTACGATTGAGGACTTGCCATTGCAGTTCCTTTCAGATGGTCTTTCCCCCCCAGAAAGAACGCATTTGTGGAAGAATAGTAGAATCATGCCTATGCCTCTATTCCTGACCTTTACATGTGAAATGGCTTTCTTTGTGCAAAGCCTACATGGGTGTAATGCATATATAAAAAAGGTAAAGGTATCCCCTGTGCAAGTACCGGGTCATGTCTGACCCTTGGGGTGACGCCCTCTAGCGTTTTCATGGCAGACTCAATACGGGGTGGCTTGCCAGTGCCTTCCCCAGTCATTACCATTTACCCCCCAGCAAGCTGGGTACTCATTTTACCGACCTCGGAAGGATGGAAGGCTGAGTCAACCTTGAGCCGGCTGCTGGGATCGAACTCCCAGCCTCACGGGCAGACAGCTTCAGACAGCATGTCACTGCCTTACCACTCTGCGCCACAAGAGGCTCTTATGCATATATGCATAAGATGCATGCACATAAAACCAATGGGCAGAGGAAGAAGAGAAGAAATGTAGGCAAGGTCCTGCTCCCCTTCCAAATGAGATGTGGATCTTGAAGATCAGAAACTTCCTTTAGATACCTTCAAGCAAACTCAACTGCAAGGATTAAACCCTCTCCCCCTCCCCATTTTCACTCTTCGGGGCCCCCTCCCTCAATCCCTGCTTCATTTGTTGTCCTTTGCCTAATTTACGGCAGCTCAGGTAGATGACCCCGTTTCAGGCGAAGGAGCGACTGCGTACCAGCCGTGCTAATGATTACGTTCATTACTCCAAATCTGATCGCTTCATTAGACCTGATAACTTCGCAGCATTGGGGGGAAAACATGAATAATTTTGCAGAACAGATTCCGCCATGTAGGGAACGTGTTAGAGCATCTACTCCTTTCTTCTTCTTCTTTTTTTCTTTTAAAAGAGTGGCTCCATTTTTGTTCTGCCTTTGAGAACCTGAAGGCCCCTAAATGTAATGGTTAATCTAGTTCCGCCAGTCGTAGCTGGGATGCAGTCGCTCTTGGGAGAAAGCTGGAAATGAGTATCAATTAAAAGGAGCTTACGGGTGACCCAAGGATGCTCTTTGTGGATCACAGGAGCCAATTCCAAAAAGGGCCATTTGAAAAATACCTTTCGATGAAGTCTCTCTTGAGTTTTCTCAGTTAGCTGCTCATGACCGTCACCCTTTGCGAACTGATTATTTTAATCGAGCGGGTGGCTCTGAAGACTCCCTTCTTCACTATTAAACACAACTGCCATCCTTGCCTCCTGTCCTCCTCCTCCTCCTCCTCCTCTCAGCCCATATCATTCATCCAGTGATTTCTTTTAAAAAAAACGTGGTAATTTATCTCACCTTTTCATTAATGCAGAGTCCCCGAGAGGCAGTTTAACCCTAAAATGGAGGCCATTATCTCCATCTGCTTTAATTTGAACTGCAAAGTGATTCACTTCAGAAGTTAATGTTTGCTGTTTTGGGTATCGGTGGGCGTGTGATGCTAAAGCAAATGGCTTTAAAATATTACAGGAATGTGTCCCTGGATGAGCTCATCACTTCCTAGGATCCTGTCTGTACACACATAGCAGGGAACACATGCATATATCCTACGTGGATGTGTGTATATCTGTTTGTTAAAAACAAAAGGACACGGGGTTCAAATAGCTAAGACCCAGCATGGTTTAAAGCATATCTGAAGCACAGGCAGGATACAAACAGGCCCAGTTTAAGGATTTGGAGGACCCATAGCCCCTGATCCAGTTTAAGGATTCGCGGGGCATTAGTAGAGCACAACCGACACTGTTACTTGTGCTGCACACAAAACACAATAGCACTAACACAATGTTCATCAATAGCTTACTCTATATTGCTGTAAAATAGTCATGCAATATGTAACATGAAGAATCAGTGTAATTACCTAGAAACTTCTTTTTCTTTTGGAAATCTTCACGAATGAATAAAGCATGGTCGTAATCCTTGCATTCATCATCTTTGCTTCAGCTTTGGTGGGATGCACAAGTTCAATGCCCTAAGATCTGAGGGTTCCTCCACACTTATGTGGCTTGTGGTCCTCACACATGCTTAATGAATGACACACATGCTCAGTTACTAACAGCACATGTGTATCAACCTTTTTTTGTGTGCGCAGCCCACAGATGTATGAAGACCCTATAACTGTCATAGTGTGAAGCCCCCCTAATTATACAGCATCCTGGGGCCCTCAAAATGTTGGGACCTATAGCAGGGGTGGTCAACCTGTGGTCCTCCAGATGTCCATGGCAGGGGCTCATGGGAATTGTAGTCCATGGACATCTGGAGGACCACAGGTTGACTACCCCTGACCTATAGGATAAACTGCTTCTGGGTAAAAATGTGTATAAATATTGACAATGAATTTCACATGATCTGAAACATTCTTCTAACAGTCAGCTATATTAGGCTTTTTTGATGGCCCTGGAAGGGTTTCCTGAATGGGTGGGAATTAATTCATTTTTTATACATTTTAAAAGTTTTGTTAAACATTTATCAGGTGATATGAGCATATCTGGTCATGTCAACCCAACCGCCCCTTCCGAAATGGCCAATGATGGGCCTGGAAGAGGTGGGAAGGGGAGGGGTCCCAGGTGGGCGTGTCCACAGCTCTGCTTCCCAACCATGTTCTGTACGATTGCTCCACTTCTGGGGTTTCTGGAAGCCTGAAGAGTGTTTCAGGGGTTTCTCAATGGAGAAAACGTTGAGAAAGGCTGAGCCATGCAAACCAAAATATATGGAAATACCTAAGATATCGTGGCAGCTCACTGTCACAGCAAAGATTTCTGAGATTTTAATGGACCCAAAAGGAATGCACTGAAGACAGGATAAGCTCAAGGAAGATCCATTTTCTCCCGGGGATCAGAAGGCAGAGCTGTCAGGTTTGACCTGGAAAGATTTCCCTTCTCAGCTTGTACCAGTGTAAGACTTACAACCAAAGACATGATTGAAGGCTGAATACCAAACAACTTCCCAGGAGATACATTATGCTAATCACCACGGCAATCAGTTATTTATCATTCTTACAGACGTGTATTTTCCATTTATGCTAACAGGGTGGCTGATTGGATTTCGTTCATTAAATGGGCAGAGTCAAAACCAGTCTCACAAACTGCTGTTCAAGTTAATTGGGGAGTACTTTAGGAGCTGAAAACTGAAAATTAAGGTTTTAAAATTATAAGCTACATCAATCAGGCCTTCTTCCGACATTGAGCCTCAGAATCAATCTATGTGGCGCGCTCAGCATAAAGCTCAAGTTAAAAAGCTGGCTTGCCACTTTCACCTTTGCCAGTGATGCAGAACTTTCATCAGCGGAACACTTTGACTAGGCGTGGACAATGGCTTCTTTGAGGAGCTAGTCCATATGGTCACAATCAGACCCAAGTAAACACGTGAAGCTGCCTTATACTGAATCAGGCTTCTTGTCCATTAAAATCAATATTGTCTACTCAGATTGGCAGCAGCTCTCCCGGATCTCAGGCAGACGTCTTTCCCATCAGCCATTGCCTGGTCCTTTTAGCTGGAGATTGTTGTTAGGTGCAAAGTCGTGTCCGACCCATTGCGACCCCATGGACAATGATCCTCCAGGCCTTCCTGTCCTCGGCCATTCCCCAGAGTCCATTTAAGTTTGCACCGACTGCTTCAGTGACTCCATCCAGCCACCTCATTCTCTGTCGTCCCCTTCTTCTTTTGCCCTCGATCGCTCCCAGCATTAGGCTCTTCTCCAGGGAGCCCTTCCTTCTCATGAGGTGGCCAAAGTATTTGGGTTTCATCTTCAGTAGCTGGAGATACTGGAGATTCAATCTGGGACCTTCTGAGTCACAGCCCTGAAGAGGCAAGCAGTGCTACTGGACTCTTCCTCTTTTCTACATCCCCTGTAATGAAGTCTATTTGTAATTGTGCAAATAGAATAAATTATATTGTGCGATTTGTTCTTCTGGTATATGAGATCCAGTTTTCTTCTTTTAAGGGTAAGAACAGAAGAAGAGCTGGGGGTTTCTGTCCCCTGCTTTTGACTACCTGAAGGAGTCTCAAAGCAGCTTGCAATCGCCTTCCCTTTCCTCTCCCCACAACAGACACCCTGTGAGGTGGGTGGGGCTGAGAGAACTGGGAATGGCTGCATGTGGAGGAGTGGGGAATCAAACCTGGCTCTCTAGATTAGAGGCTGTCTCTCTTAGCAACTGCACCAAGCCAGCTCTAAGGTTGCACTGAGTTTTACCAATGCCCCTCCCTCTCGCATATCCCCACTAGTCTATTCCTGAGGGTCCACACTCTCGTTCTCTGGCTCAGCAAGATAGACTGGCACATGAGGATCAGGACCTGGGAGAGCTCCCCCCTTCTGAAAATGTGCCAGTACTCAGCACTGAATGCCATTATCAATTTCAGGCATTTATTGATGAGTCAAATCCAGTAGCATGTTAAAGAGCCTACTCTGGAAATTACAACTGGTCCAAAATGCAGCTACCACAGTCCTCACTAGAACACCATGGAGGGCACATATATGCCCAGTGCTTAGGCAGAGGCTCCCAGTGGAATACTGGACTATGTTCAAGGTGCTGGTTTTGGCCAGGTGTACCCGAGGGACCACCTCTCCGAATATGTCTCCTGAAGAGTGATGGGAAAACCTTGCTAACTCAGCAGAAAGCTTAAGACACACCAGCCTCTATAAGTAAAATATTAAGTGTTTTGCAGGAAAACACTGCTATTGGAAAGCTTGCCAATTTAGCTTGATGTCCAGACTGGCTGAATCACAAACCTAATCCCATTCTGGTAAGAGATAAGTAAAGACCAGTACCCAGTTTTGACCATGTAGGACAGAGAGGCTGGAAGGTCAAATGCTAAGAACCATGCACAATGGGAATAACGAGACTAATGAACAGTATTACACACACACCCCTAAATGAATCATAGAATCATAGAACTATAGAGTTGGAAGGGGTCATACAGGCCATCTAGTTTAACCCCCTGCTCAATGCAGGATCAGCCCTAAGCATCCTAAAGCATCCAAGAAAAGTGTGTATCCAACCTTTGCTTGAAGACTGCCATTGAATATGATCATGGTGTACATGTAATGTATTGACGTTGTATGAAGTAGGCGGGTGGGAAAGTTTAGTTGTAACTCTGTTCCACTGGGAGGAGAGCAAACATGACTGCGTAGGGATTGCGTATTGCGAATAGTCAGTTGTTCCCCTGATAGACTCCTTTTATTTGCAAATAAAACTTGTTGGTCTCGACTGTCTTATTGAAGAGTGACGTGGTGACTGTCTGCAGCCATCTTGGCAAACTGTATTTTCTTTGGTGAACTGTCTGAAGTTCGATCGGAATCATCAACAAACAACTCCCTTCTCCTGAAACGATCTATCTAAAGAACATCAGAGGATGTTTTCTCCGTTCTCTTTCTTATTCGGAAAACACAGACGTGATGCTCAGGGGCGCACGTCTAACGCACCAAGGATAAATCCTTATCTCAGGGGGCATCCAGTACAATATAGACCCCCTTCCCAGGACAGCTTTTCAATATATGGATGGATTTAGAAGCATGCTTACCAAAGATAATGGGTTGGGTTGGCACTCCGCCGACGAACTTGCAGTGCTTGAGAAAAAGGACACAGGCAAAGAACTATTGGATCCCGCCATCTCGGAAAGCTTGCTTTGTGTCACAGATAAGATGCCGTATCATTAGACACCAGAAAGAACTTGCTCAGCCAGGCATGAGGTCAATGGAATGAAATGCCGCCTGCTAAATCTTTGACACAGATTCGCTTCACAGAGCTCTCAGTATCTCCCTCCCCCCTTAAAACTAACATTCTGATGGGTTATTCTCCTGGAAAGAAATTGATGCAATTTCCTATCATAAACAACATCGGGAATTTAAAATGCGTGGAATACTGTCACTCCCAGTTGACGACTGCCTCCTGCCTGCCTTTGCCATTTATCTGGATAAGTGTCCTTCAGGCAGGGTTCTGTTCTATGATTTCCTATTCAGATTATTAAAAATATAATGGCGACGATGACTAAGAAGAGCTGCTCTCGGTTGGGCAAGTGGCAGCAGATAAAGGAGGTTGCGATGGGGTATAGTTGGAGAACTCTATCAACGTTAGGATATATCATGCCAGACGAGTGTGGAGGGGGTTCTCATTTCTCACTGCTGCTTATTTGATCAGTGGGTAGAAATGGAAACCAAAAGGGGGAGAGTGATTGTCCTGGGAAGAAAAGAAAGAAAAGAAAAGAAGGCCTTGTCTACTTACAGGAACCATAGAGTTCCTGGCAATTCCTAGAGCTACCCAGGTGACTGAGGAAGATGAAAGGTTTTTATACCTCACTCTTCTTTGCTGTTTGAAGGAGTCTTAAAGCAGTTAACAATCACCTTCCCTTCCTCTCCCCACAATAGAAGAAGAAGAAGAAGAAGAAGAAGAAGAAGAAGAAGAAGAAGAAGAAGAAGAAGAAGAAGAAGAAGAGTTGGTTCTTATATGCCGCTTTTCCCTACCCGAAGGAGGCTCAAAGCAGGTTACATTTGCCTTCCCATTCCTCTCCCCACAACAGACACCCTGTGGGGTGGGTGAGGCTGAGAGAGCCCTGATATCACTGCCCGGTCAGAACAGTTTTATCAGTGCTGTGGCGAGTCCAAGGTCACCCAGCTGGCTGCATGTGGGGGTGCACAGAATCGAACCTGGCATGCCAGATTAGAAGTCCGCACTCCTAACCACTACACCAAACTAGGTCTCGCCAATAGACGCCCTGTGAGGTAGGAGAGGCTGAGAGAACTCTGACAAAACTGCTCCCTGAGAACAGCTTTGACAGGACTACGACTAGCTCATGGTCCCTCAGCTGGCTTCATGTGGAAGAGCGGGGAATCAAACCCAGCTCTCCAGATTAGAGGCCACTGCTCTTAACCACTACACCAAGTTGCACGCCCTTACAACTCTCCCTCTGGTTGCCCGGCACTGTATCATGTTTTGAATCTAAAAAGCTGGTCTTTTAGATGCTACTTGTTGTCAGAGCTTGAATATGCAAAGCACCAAGTGGCTTAAAAGAGTAAAATACTTCATTTAGAAGAGAAACAAGCTTTGTATAGAAAGAGGAGAGAGAAACCCATCTAATGGTCTGACTGTTGCTCTGCGTTCATTCAGTCTGCTCAGGAGACAAGCAGGAAGGAAGTGTTCGGAGGAGCAGGAAGTTCCCAACTTAGCCAATCAGGATGCTGATTATTTGGAAAACGTCAGGAAGTTCCTCTTCTAACTATGCTAAATACACATCTCCTCCAATGCTCCCTTTAGCATATTCTTCATATCCTTTTGAATCAAGCACACTACAGATTCTGTGTATTGCAAAACTACCGGACTTAAGTTGAGTCTCTCCTTTTTTGACAACACAGAGCCATTGTGGTGTAGTGGTTAGGAGTGGCAGCTTCTAATCTGGCGAACTAGGTCTGATTTCCTGATCCTCCACATGCAGCCAGTTGGGCTCATCACAGCACTGTTCTGACCGAGCAGTGATATCAGGGTGCTCTCAGCCTTATCTACCTCACAGGGTGCCTGTTGTGGGGAGGGGAAAGGGAAGGCAATTGGAAACCACTCCTCTGGGTAGAGAAAAGCAGCATATAAAACCAACTCTTCGTCTTCTTCAGTAATATCAGGGCTCTCTCAGCCTCACCTTCCTCACAGGGTGTCTGTTGTGGGGAGAGGAAAGGAAAGGTGACTGTAAGGTGCTTTGAGACTCCTCTGGGTAGTAAAAAGCAGCATATAAGAACCAACTCTTCTTCTTCTTTGCTGCTGCTGCCTGCACTTTCCTAACTTCTTGTAAGCAAACCTTTTCTTCCAACTGCAGTTCGGAAGGATGTTCTGAAGCTAGACTGTGGTTGTTCCCATTTCTTCATTTTTGGCACTGCGGGTCCCATCTTCATCCTGAAGCTTGTGACGAATGTTTCAGGAGTTTTCTTTGTTTTCTGAAGAGTTATTCCTTCCACAAACAGTACCTTCACTTCCATGCCAAATAGCTAGGGATAGGGGTCAACTACAATAACCTTGGCAAGGAACTTCCAGTTCACATGATTTTAGGCACTTCCACTGAAAAGGGACCGTCTCTATATTAGAAAGTCTATCGCCACACAGCCGGCTCTGCCCTATCCAAGTTTGCTTTCCTTCTCACAGCTCTTTTCCTGCCTAGCTCAGTTAAGTAATTAAGAAAGGGATTGTCTTTCGTCTTCACAAGCATGGTGTTGATGGTCATAAAAGGACAAGAGTGGGCTGCAGATTGATAGAAGTTCTGACGGGCTTATGGATTTTCAATATATGCCGTTATCTGCATCAGCAAAAAAAACAGGTCATTACCGCCTTCTGTGACATTCATAGCTAATTTAGTGGAAGGCTTCTTATAATATGCTATTTAAGCTGCCGCGGTTTTGTAATTGAAATCTCCGTCAAAGCGCCGACAGTAACAATCTATTTTTATTTTCCCAGATTGGTTTTTATTTTGCTTATTGTGCTATTGCAAAGCCATGCACCCTTATCAATATGGACGCAATTAAACTACAGCGGTTGCTTCTAAAAGTTCCCACCTAAGTCAAATTAATAAAAGGTAATAATAAGGTTTTCATAAAACACTTGACATCGGCTGTAGATTTTTTTTTTTAAGAATGAAAGAATTAAAAGTTGAAACCTTTCATGTCAGAAGCAAGGCACAAGTCTGCTACAGGGGAGGGGACCCCGTGGGGTGTTATCTGTTGGAATATGCAAGACCTGCAGTGTGCATAATTGAGCAGAATATAAATGGTGTCCTGCAGGGGGCATCAGCGGAGCTGTATTTTTAGCATAGATAAGCTAGGAACTTCCCGATGTTTTTCAAATTATCTCATCCAGTGACCTGATTGGCTCAACAGGTTCTTCCTGCTTTTCCTTTCTACTTGCCTCCTGAACAGCTGTTGATCACGGGAATGATAGCTAGTTAGGTCTTTATATCTCTCTTTCTATACATAGTTGTTTCTCTTCATAAATATATATTTTTTATTCTTTAAGCAGCCTGGTGTTCGGCCTCTCTGCATATCCAAACTCTGCTGACATTAACTTCCATCCCCCAAAGTTTGAAAGCAACCAGTACCTGGAGCTGTATGGAGAGTATCCTTTGGTCTGTCCATCTTACCCTGATGCAACAGGTAGAGTAGATCTTTGAGTGGTATTGTAGGCAAAAAATGCAGGATTGGAGGTCTAGATTCTGGGCTGTGCAATTTATATTTGAGCTTGAAAATTTAGCTGATCCTTTGCCTGGATAAGGATATCGGAATGAGGAACTAGATGGTTTACCTGTCAGCTTCAAGTACCTGATGCCATAATGCACGATGTTTATTCAGTCCAAATAATGTAAGTGGGAAATGTTGCAGAGACATCTTAGTGACCGAATTTATCTGGTTCTGGTGGCATAATCAAACTCAAGGCTCACACTATATATTTTAGGAAATAATTTCTGTTCTAGATACAAGGCCAATTAGATCGATAGTTATTACGGATTCTGAGTATGGATAAGCTGATATGGGGAAAGAGTTTAAATGTTTGAAGTTCTCCAAAAGAGGCCTGGTCTAGATAGCCCAAGCAAACCCAATCCAATCAAATCTCAGAAATTTAGCAGAGCTGACCCTTGTTAGTAGCTGGATGGGAGATGTCGTGTACGTGGTCTAACTCAGGGGTAGTCAACCTGTGGTCCTCCAGATGTCAATGGACTACAATTCCCATGAGCCCCTGCCAGCATTTGTAGTCCATGAACCACAGGTTGACTACCCCTGGTCTAACTGAGCCAGTGATCTTGGAGCCAGGGTCTGTGACTAAGGCTCTGAACAGTGATTCGCCAGGACCCAGAGACTACGCACCCATTGGACATTGTTATGGGCCAATAAAAGGCATCCATTCAGGGCCAATCACAGGTCTTGGCAGGATGCCTTAAACTGTATATAAGTTCCAGCTGGCTATTGTTCTGTGTTCAGTGTTTGCTTGTCATTGATTAAGAAGAGCTGTTTGTTGGAGATCATGTCTTACCGAACCCACGATTTAATAGGAGACCTCCAAGGATTTGGTGGACTTGAAATCCAAACGAATCACAAAAACACATTCATTTCTAGCATTATTGACAGGTCAGCATTAATCTCAGCCCTGTATGCCCTACGAAATTCTGGGAAGTCCTCCCCGCTGATTTTTAAAACGGGTTTCCCTACTAGTATATATAGGAATTAAACAATAGATTCTGAGAAAAATTAAAAGAATTGTCTAAGAACCAGAACATTCCTAACAGATAGATTGGCTGCTTCCATACTTGCAGGAGTTGTGCGTTTGCATAGAAGGGAATTTGGGACTCTTGGATTATGGTCGCCAGACTCCAGGTGGGCCATTAACACACCTAAACACATTAGGTGTGGTCATCATGAAGGCTTGGTCTACCCCCAAATCTCTAGGAATTTCCTAACCCAGGCTTGGCAACTCTGATCTGGATCTGGGCTTCACTGCTTTTTCTCTCTCAAGAAGCTGACCCTACAAAGGCCATTCTCAATTTACTGCTGATCTGGGAGTGAAAAAGTAAGCCTGCCATTGAGCATAGGCCAGGACAAAAGATAAAAGTCAATAAAAAGAGAATAATTTATTAAAAAGATCTAATGTTACAAGAACAGTACACAGGAACCAGTATTTGACTGTGTCTTTCACATAGTATATACCATTATATATAGTAAATATATACAAGTTGTATACAAGATATCTAACATTTTGAGATGGGCCTTTCTTTTGGTTTCCAAACAGTTTTACTTTTTTTTTTTTTACCTCTGTCTCTTCGATCGCTTTTAAAATGATCATCATGACATTGTACAAAAATACAGTCTTTCTAATTAAGTTGGACTCCTCTGTTACAATCCCATCTAAAGAAAATGAAAATAACTCTCTGGGGCAAAGAAAGAAAGGGGAAAACGAAAGCTCCGCAAAATAGCTCCCCTTCCCCCTGCAACCCGACAAAAAGGACTGCGAGAAGGCAGTGTTGCCATCTACAAAGAAACAAATATGTAATACAGAGCTACTTAAACATTTAAAACATGTTTAACAATAGGGTTAACGATGCAAAACACAACCTTCTGCACAGGCTGGATAGTCAATGGTACCCCGTCACCTCCCAGCAGTGCAACTATTGAATAGGCCTCTGGGTTCGGTAGAATGATCTGAAGTGTGGCCCAGCCTTTTTCAACCTTTTGACCTTGGAGGAACTCCTGAAATATTTTTCAGGCTTTGAGGAACCCTGGAAGAGATGACATGCCCCTTCAGAGAAACGGGCATAGAAGTAAGATGCGGGAGCCAGACAATCGATGGACCATTTACCATTTCCGCTGTGGAGAAAGAGGCTAGGCCTGTAGAGCAACAGGGAAAGTGGGCTCCAGTGATGTCTAGTGATGTCAGTGGCTATCTGGAACCCTGGTTCTGGAGCTCATTCAGATGATCTAGGAGGTTCCCCAGCAGTGAGGCATCAGATTTGGACAGTGTCTGATGGACCTTGTGTACATAAGCACCATCAAGTTGCAGATGACTTATGGCCACCCCAACAAGGAGCTTTCAAGGTAAGAGAGGAGTACTAATGGTTTGCTGTTGCCTTCCACTTCAGGGTCTTCCTTGGTCTCCTTTCCAATTGCTGGTCCTGTGTAGCTTTCAAGAGCAAATGAAAGTAAACTATACTATGCTGCCTTCCCTCAACTAATGAACATCACTAGTAAAAGGTATCAAAGAGGACAATAAGCCATGAGCTGGGAGACTGGGAGAGTCAGGCCACCCAGTCCACCTCCTGCTCAATGCAGGATCAGCCTAAAGTATCCATAGGGTACTCAAAATTTAATCATTCTTTAATGAATGATTGTTGAATGATCAAAACTCCATTGAAACCCATGCTGATAGCACCGAGGACGGAAAGCTAAGGGATGAACAGCTGTCTTCCTTCTGACAAGATCTATAACTTGATGGGAGAGAAGGTCTCACTAGGGAAGACCCACAGGTGCTCTTAGCTGGTGGCATCCATGCAAAAAACATAGACATTCTGTTATCTTTAAAGAAAATACTCATCCACGAATTAATTTTATAACATTAAGAAGTGTCTATAATTTTGTCCATGGATTCCATTGCCTATGTAAAGTAAAATGTGACTTCCTTAATTTATTCCTTCATTGGTACCTTGATGGCTATTTGTATTTGGCTCAAACTCTTGAAGGCTGGAGTGGGTTAACTTTTTATTGAGCAATGGGGCAGAATCCTGGGTTGGAATCCTGCGGAAATTCCTACTGGTGGAAGGAATTTCCATCAACTCTTAAGACCTCCCACATCAGCAAAAATACCTGCCTCATGCTGCTTTTATGGAACAGAGGACCACCCAGGTACAGCACAGTATGTGTGTGTGTGGGAGGGAGGGGTCAGAGGTCTTCAGCAGGTAGAGGGAGTCTGTGGAAATCACCACCCCATTCCACCAGCGGAAATTTCCACAGGGGTTAAGCTACCACCTCCACATTTCCTTGCATATATCCAGAACTAGAGAACGAAAACTGAAAATCCAAGAACGGGCCTAAGAATTTCCCTGAGACGGGTCAAGCCTATGGTCCTACTTGGAGCAGAGAAGCAAAGAAGAAAAGGTCCAGCTCTGCAAAGAGATAAAGTAACAATGATCAAGAAGATATTGTGTTTGATCCGGTTAGCTTTCCCTCTGGTGAAAAAGGGAGTCAGTGCTCCCTTGTGTCCACCCAAGAAGGCTATCCTTGGGAGGAGGATATCAGCATGGACACAAGTCATATGGGCTAGGTCTTCAGTAAGGAAGAGAATGGGCTGACTAATTAGATCTGACTAATTAAAGATGGGGCTGATGCTGAAGATCCGGGGTAGTCAACCTGTGTCCTCCAGATGTTCATGGACTACAATTCCCATGAGCCCCCGCCAGCAAACGCTGGCGGGGGCTCATGGGAATTGTAGTCCATGAACATCTGGAGGACCACAGGTTGACTACCCTGCTGTAGACGGATTTTGAAGGTAAATCCTGGATCTGAGAAGCCTGGAGGCTGCCAATTAGGAACAGCATTCAACAACCTCTGTCCTTGTGTTCGTGGGGACACAGAATCCTTCTTATGGGAACCGTAAACGTTTCCCTGATAACAATCCAAGCAACACCGTTCTCTCCTGTACACGATATGTGCTTTGATGCCCATCTCCTGAATCACCAAGTACAGATGGGTACTTCGACGTACAAAAACCGGCTACAAAATAAAGGTCTGATGACCGACAGCTGTTTGAAGATAGCCACTTTCTCTTCCTGCATCCAGTTCCAACATCCAGTGAGCACTTATTGCAGGCTGTGATGAAGTGCGTGGTGACAGCAATCGGTTATATTCCAGCTATTAAAAATAAAAGCTCTGTCCCTCAGTTGCTGAAGTGGCCAGTGTTCTATTGAAAAATAAGAAGGCGGAGTTTTGTTCTCTGTCCAAAGCAGGGGTGGTCAAACTGTGGCCCTCCAGATGTCCATGGACTGCAGTTCACATGAGACCCTGCCAGTAGTCGATGGACATCTAGAGACTCGCATTTGCTGGCAGGGGCTCATGTGAATTGTAGTCCATGGACACCTTGAGGACCACAGGTTGACTACCCCTGGTCCAAAGGCTTCACATTTACCTCATTAGATACCCAGAGAAGCCAACAGAACAGAGAAACAACAGAAAATTGATGTGGTATTAGGAAGTTATAACAATATTTTTCTACAGTAATTTAGAAAAAGGGCGATCAGACATAGCTTTTGCCTTGCTGTGTCAATTTGTGAGGGGAAAAGAACCTAACCGTATGAAAGCGGGGGCAGGGGAAGAGAAAACCCACGAGAATCCAAGTATTTATCAAATGTTGTTCTCCAAATAAAACCCGTAACAAGCCAAATAGAACAGATGTACTGTACCAGACGTCACGGTTTAAAACTACTCATGATACAAGAGACTGGTGTCTGCTAATAGAAACAGATTAGAAAAGTAAACTAAATTTGACCGAAATTTAATTCGCTTACAAAAGTTCATTTCATACAATCTGCATATTTTCGGCTGGGCAATAAACGTCTCCTCCCCCAAAGAGGACATTCAGAAAAAAATGGAGGAGAAGAAACCTGATGAAGTGTTTTAGCATTTATTCTTCCCCCTTCCTCAACACTCCTGCGGCACTGGGTCCGTTTCCGTACGCTTCCGACTGGTCACTCTTTGCCACTGGTTTCCTCTGGGGACACAGAGCTCTCTCCATCCGCATTAGTGGGGTGAAGCAATCAAACAGATGAAAGAAAAAGGTCCACAGTTTTCACCATGAGGTCGATGGGACCATCAGTACTAATAGAAACGTTACAGTCGACGAGGATGTGGAGAAAGCTCGTAGGCTTGATTGAGAACTTGTGACTTTTCCACCTGAGATAAACAAACAAAGGTGAACAGAAAAGGAACAAGGAGTTGACCCCACCATCCACTGCAAGAGCCCAGAGGTCCTCTATCTTGGTTAACAAGGTAATTATTGCCATTTTAAGAATAGGTAGGGGGGGGGGGTTCCACCACAAAATGGTTACCATTAGAAGGACAGACCCAGCCATGGGGAGCAGAGGTCAATCACAAAAATAATGGGAGGTTCCAATCGATGCATCTTTCCATGATACATTTAGTTGTTTCTGAATGAGTATTCCCTGCAGACAAAAGGTGATGCCTCTTTTATGGACACATGAATCAGACCATTGGTCCATTAAATTCGCTTTCAAAAGCATTTCATATTGTTTAATGTTTAATTAGGATGAATTTGAGCAATTGTTAATGTTTTATTATACACTGTATTTATAACTGGATGTTTTTAAATTCTAATGATACCTGCCCTGAACCGACTAGGGAAGGGTCAGTTTAAAAAATAAGAATTATGATATAGACAGTATATAAGAATAAAGATTTATTTATTTATTGTTTACTCAGACTGGCGGCAGCTCTCCAATGTCTCAAGCTGAGGTCAAACGCTGGCAGGGGCTCATGGGAATTGTAGTCCATGGACATCTGGAGGACCACAGGTTGACTACCCCTGATATAAACTAAAACTGGTTCTCTAACTTGGGGAGGGAATACTTTTTTGAAATGGCCCTCAGTGGGTATCATGGTGACTATGGGAATTGGTTGAGAATCTATGCTAAAATAATGATTCTTAGGGATCACTAATGTGTCCTGAAAAAGCAAGCTGCCATATTGGGTATACATCAGAGAAGGGGCATCCTGGATACCTGTCTCCCTCTTCCAATATATGGATGGGGCATTATACCAAATGGGGGGGGGAATAAAGATACAACAGAAGCAACCCATGCTACAATGACAGGTATGGTGAAATCATAGAATCATAGAGTTGGAAGGGGCCATACAGGCCATCTAGTCCAACCCCCTGCTCAACGCAGGATCAGCCCAAAGCATCCTAAAGCATCCAAGAAAAGTGTGTATCCAACCTTTGCTTGAAGACTGCCAGTGAAGACTGGCAGAATCCAGAATCTCAGAATCCCTATTATTACTGTTTTAATGCAAATATCTATTAACTGTATTAAAAACCTGTTGCTACCTGCCCTGGGCCATCTAGGGAATAGCAGGTTATAGAAATAAAGTTGATGGATGGATTGATTGAAAAGGAATGGATATAGAGGAGAAAGGGGCCATGAAAATGTTGCCCAGGGTCCATGTAAATGTGGAAATGACCCTGTTCAAGGCATGTGATAACATGTCATACTGGGATCACCAATAAAGATTCATATATAATTCAATGTTATTTCCATGTCGCACCTAGCCTGTGGTTATAATGACAGCAATTTTAAAAAAATGAGATTTATATATCACCTCTCTTCACAAGTGGGCTTGGGGCAGTTTACAGAAGAGTTAAAACTTCATAATCAAAATGTAAAGGATCCTACAATTAAAACTCTCAACCCAAACTCTTTCCCACCCCGCCCCTCCCCAACCGTCTTCCATCTGGCTTTCCAATTGCTATTGGCTGGGAACATATGCCCAGCCAGGAAAAAAGGGAAGGACCTGGAGAGGAGAGGTGGGACATACCATATGAGTGTGGTGCTACTTTGATTGGCCTTACCTGAAAAGGACGGTACCCTGATCTGGGAACTCGTTCCATCTCCTCCTTCGCTGACTGCACGGACTTCTATGATGTAGACTCCTACATCAGGGAGAAGCACCACTGCAGAGGTTTTCTGCGTTTCGATGACTTCACTGTTGCTGTGACCTTCTTGTCTATAGAGTACCTGTGGATGACATGCACAGCCATAGAACGTTTAATTCCGTGTAAATTCACTTCCATACTTGAGATATCGACAATTAAGGCCAGGGATAAAGAATGCAGGGTTTGGCTAGGACCAATCAGAGCAGGGCTGTGGCCATATCAGCTTCGCCTCTGGACTTAACAAGTCTGTTGTTCATTGTTGAAGAACCTTGCAGTGCTCATGTTGATGGTTGCAAGGGATCGTCTGCCTACCTGCCTCTGGCCCCACTCCCTAAGGCTGTGTTGCTTGCCTCAGGCCTGGCCCTTTCAGCTCTTTCAGCCAAGTGCAGGGGTAGTCAAACTGCGGCCCTCCAGATGTCCATGGACTACAATTCCCATGAGCCCCTGCCAGCATACACTGGCAGGGGCTCATGGAAATTGTAGTCCATGGACATCTGGAGGGCCGCAGTTTGACTACCCCTTGCCAAGTGTTTTTAGAAAGTGATCAGGGCCATATGAAACTTTTGGCCACCAGTTTTTTTTTTTTTGGTGGCATTGGAGATCTGATTGGAAATGTTCTCTGCATGACTGAAGAGAAGCTGTATGTGAGCAAGGAAATGGGAATTGTAGTCCATGGACATCTGGAGGTCCACAGTTTGCCTACCACTGGCTTAGAGGCTCAGAAAGGTTGGGGGCCCTGCTATAAACCAGGGGTTCATATTGTGCCTGAGCCTAGCCAGACACAGAGAGAGAGAGACAGAGAGAACAATGCCTCATCTCCAACTATATGAACAAAAAAATGTCTGAAAATATGAATTCATTCATTCATTCATTCATTCATTCATTCATTCATTCATTCATTCATTCATTCATTCATTTATATACCGCCTCACTCAGATACCCATCTTGGGATGGTTTACATGGTATAAAACTCAATAAAATGATGATTCATCAATACAACAAGATTAAAAGTTGCATAAAATCACATTTAACATTGTTACAAGAAGCCTGAATTTCTGAGGTCAGTTATAGCCTATTAGAAAGAGAATGGAGGGGAAAAGGGCAGAGAGGGCAGGAGGAAGGCCTGGAATGTTATCTAGTGGCATATCTATGTGTCTTCCTGGCCTTAACCATAGGCTCAGCAGAAGAGCTCTGTCTTACAGGTCCTGTAGGACTCTGAGAGTTCCAACAGGGCCCTGATCCTGCTTGGGAGCTCGTTACGCCAGGTAGGAGCCATGGCTGAAAAAGCCCTGGCTCTGGTTGAGGCCAGCCATATTTCCTTGGGGTCAGGGATCCCCAGCTGGTTAGTATTGCTTGATTGATCCCCTGGGGAATGTATTCAGAGAGGTGGTCCCTCAGATACATGCACATATATATATGCAAGTATGTGTCTATATTAAGGTGACCAGATTGTCCCACTTTTGGAGGGACATCTGGGGGTACCTGGCAAATTGTACTTATGTTGAAATTAAAAAAATATATATTACAATACTATTTTTGCGTTCTATGAAACTTTTTGTTGCTCCATGTAGACCAAATTTTTAATCAAGAACCCCCCCCCCCCGGTCAATGGTGTCCCACTTTACCAATGTTAAAATCTGGTCACCTTAGTGTATATATTTGTTTGCTATGGCTGATTTTAAATGTCTCTTGTGGGTTACGACTGACCTAGTCCCTAAACTGCCTCAAATTTAAGAAGCCAGATGCTAGAGGCACAGATTGCCGAATATCCCCGACATAATAATAACAAATCTCAGTATTTGCACTTCTGCTTCATAAAGAAAATATTAATTTTAATGGCATTTATGATGCCTCATGCTTCTACATTTCCTTAAATCCTTCCGCAAATACTGTCAAATTGAAGCGTTAGTGGAGATTTCACTGCTGTCTGTGCCTATTAATAGTCAGATGGGCTGGTGCTAATGGCGTCAGGCAGCATATCTTATCCGGTTTACAATCCCCAGTTGACGATTGCTATTTCCAGAATCTACTAAGGGATAAGGGCATTTAATTCTCCTGCAGTCTATTTTCCGGAGAAGTCACTGCTTTTGTTTGAACTTCACGTTTAAAACAGTAATGAGAGCATTTTGCCATTGGGTGGGGGACAGGGCTGTCTTAACAGCGTTATAGCCCCCCGCGTAAAGCAGTGTACTAGGGCTCTACCTACACAAACCACGCACAGGCTTAAACATGCAAATTACGGATAAAATTAAACATATTTATTGGTACTGCCAACAAAATCAGTGTTTAAACATTAAACAAAACATGGTGTATGGCAAAGATTAATCAACACAAACATTTGGACTATATATATATCTTTCTCAGCTAGGGTTTTATGAAATCCTGGGCTTTCTTGATGGCCCTGAAGGGGTTTCCTGAGAAGTCCACCTGGCTTCAACTAGAGCCAGGGTCTTTTTGGCCTGTAAACAAATCCTGTTTTTGACAAAGAGCCCAGTACTGAAGATAGCACAACAAGAGCTATAACTCTTGCAGACTCTATACCTTTCCCCCCCTTGTTTCTAATGGCTGTTGGGTGATGGCAATATTAATGGATTTGGGTTTTCCTGTTTGACATGGTCCATCCTCAATGGAGGTCTGGATTTCTTCCTTTCTAAAATTTGAGAAGAGCTACAGGCCATTGTGCAATGGAATAGGAAGGGAATTTGCAGTCTCCTCTGCAGACAACAAATTATGTATTTATTTATTTATTTACTTACTTACTTAGCTATAATACCCTGCTTTCCTTCCCAATGGGGACAGACAACTTTGTTTTCTCCCCCTGTCATTTTATCCTTCCAAACAATAACCTTATGAGGTATGTGAGGCTGAGACAGCGCGGATGGGCCCATGTTCATTGCAGCTTCCCTGACTATGTGGGGACTCAAACCAGGGTGTCCCAGATCTTTGTCTGACTATCTGATCACTACTCTGGTAGCTTTTAGCAATCATTCTTGTGCAGCACAGTGGTGTATATAAAAGACAAGAGAAGTTAGAATCATAGAATCATAGAGTTCGAAGGGGCCATACAGGCCATCTAGTCCAACCCCCTGCTCAACGCAGGATCAGCCCAGAGCATCCTAAAGCATCCAAGAAAAGTGTGTATCCAACCTTTGCTTGAAGACTGCCAGTGAGGGGGAGCTCACCACCTCCTTAGGCAGCCTATTCCACTGCTGAAGTTGGCAGGGTAATCCAGGGCCTGTAAGATGGAGCTCTTCTGCCAGATCTATGCAGGAGGCAAGTGCAGGGAGAAGATCTGATGAGCCTCCCCTAAGTGGTCAGCTGGTATAGTCCCTTTGACGCCCCTTCCGGAAGCCGTACCACTGTGGGAGAGGGCTCGATTATGATTATGTTTACCGCCATGTTGTGTTGTGCTGGGGGAATGTTAATTTTAATGGGTTTTAATAGGGTTCTAATGTATGTGGGGGTTTTACTGTGTAACCCGCCATGAGCCAGTCGTGTCCGACCAATCGTGACCCCATAGACAACGATCCTCCAGGCCTTCCTGACCTCTACCATTTCTCAAAGTCCATTTAAGTTTTCAGTGCTTCAGTGACTCCATCCAGCCACCTCATTCTTGTTTACCCCTTCTTCTTTTGCCCTCCATCACTCCCAGCATTAGGCTCTTCTCCAGGGAGTCCTTCTTTCTCACGAGGTGGCCAAAGTACTTGCGTATCATCTTCAGGATCTGGCCTTCTAAGGAGCAGTCAGGGCTGATCTCCTCTAGGACTGACCGGCTTGTTCGCCTATAATTCCAGGTGCTGCCATACACACCTGTGAATTTGGTTTCTATGGCTTTACAACAATATAAGACAAATGAAATGAAGACAAATGATATAGCACAACGCTCCAGGGACAAAGAAGGCAAATATGACATACTGACCTTGTATCCCATGACATCTGATTCATTTGCTAGAGGCCTAACAGGTTCCCATCCCAGGGAGATGTGAGAGCCATCCTGAATCCACATGATATTGCTTGGCGCTTGACTTGGAGCTGAGGGCAGATAAAAGCAAACAAATTATACCGTATCTTGAAATTCATTCTGGGATTTTTTACCCAGCCCCGGTGAGCAGTTTAATTTGTTAACGTTAGGTGTATGTTTGATTGCCAACTCTGCCAGACACAATTCAGAAGCACAGTCTCTCACCCCAGGGCCACTTTCACATGGAGAATCTCCCCTGTCTCAGTTGTCCAAGCTTCCCCCCCTCCTGTTTCCACATGACATTATCCTACATTCATGCCCCATCTTTTTCTCTAAAAGACACACTTTTTTAAAACCAGAAAAAGATCTTTCCTGCCCACAACACTGTCAGACTGATTTATTTAAATGCATCAAAAGGGGAAGGGATGCTTTTAATTTCAGTTTTGTTTTCCCCTCCTCTACAGTGTGATGTCAACTTAGAATTAAGGCGGTTTCCCAGTGGAGCAGGCTTCCGCAGGAGGTGGTGGGTTCTCCATCTTTGGGAATTTTTAAACAGAGGCTGGATAGCCATCTGACGGAGAGGCTGATTCTGTGAAGATTCAAGGGGGTGGCAGGTTACAGTGGATGAACGATAGGATTGTGAGTGTCCTGTATAGTGCAGGGGGTTGGACTAGATGACCCAGGAGGTACCAACACTATGATTCTATGATTCTAGCTTTTTGATTTTGGGTAGAGAGCAATGTCGCAGGCCTCTTGCTGAACTACAAATTAGAAAGCTATGAGCGTTTGTATGTCTTTCAATGATCCTCATACATGTTTAGGGTTGGGAAGGAAAGATATGAGAGAAGCAACAGATAAAACTTGAGTGGGCCAGAGGCTTGTGACTGACTGCTATTTAGGGTTTCTAGCTCTGGACTGGTTGGGGGTGCAGCTGGGAGTGGGCGGGATTTGGGGAAGGGAGGGACTTCAGTGGAGTACAATTCTTCAGGAGAATGATCTCTATCACCTGGAGATAAGGTATAGTTCCAGGGGACTCCCAGGTCTCACCTGGAGGCTGACATCCCTACCATTATGAAGGAAAACATCCACATTTGCCTTGGTGCTTGAATTAATTATCCAGCCTGAATGCCAAGAGATTATTTGACAAAGAGGGAAGGGGGATGGGAGAGGGAATTAGCCACTGTCTTGCTCAATGTCACAAGAGAGGAATTCTCTGGAGTGGGGAGCTCATCCCAGCCTAGAATGCAAAGAGAAAGAGAGAGAGAGGAATTTGTTTCCCTCTGGCTGAAACGGGGAACGAATTCATCAGGGTGGGGGAATGCATAAGCCCTGTTGTTTTGTCCAGTGCAGCGAGGAACTAATCCAATCATGGATCAGGAAGAGGATAGGGAGGAATTAATTAATTAATGTAGGGAGGAATTAATTAATTATTGGGAGGCAATTGTTGATAATGTGGCATTGCATTATTCCTTAGCCGGACTATTCAAACATGGAATTTAAACAACCCAAAGCAAAACAAATTATGTTCAGCGTTTAGTTATTCCTAAGCAGTGGTACTCATATCCCTCCCCCCCCCCCCAAGAAAAGATAAGGTGGGTGAAATATCATGACGCTGATATAAGGGAGGGAGCAATCCAGTGGGCATCGGGTATGAAAGAGGAAACAAGGCGAACTGTAGTGGAAAAGTGCATTATCCTGCTGACTCTGGATTCTCCATTACAAGTGCAAATTGACAAGCACATCAGCAAAAATTCAATATGGATATGTGCAGAGTTCTACATCTGGGTCACGGAAATGAGAAGCATGCATACTGGGTGGGAGATACACTTCTGGATGTGAGTGAATGAGATCTTGGGGTACTTGTGGACTTTAAGCTAAATATGAATAGATAGTGTGATGCAGAAGTAAAAAAGGTGAATGGAGTACTGAGCTGTAGCAACAGAGGGATCACATCAGAATCACAAGGAGGCATAGGTGCTGTATATCGCAGGTGCTGTATACTGCAGAGGTCAGATTGCACCTGGAGTGCTGTGTACAGTTCTAGAGGCCTCAAGAGAGAGCCAGTTTGGTGCAGTGGTTAGGAGTGCGGACTTCTAATCTGGCATGCCGGGTTCGATTCTGTGCTCCCCCACATGCAACCAGCTGGGTGACCTTGGGCTCGCCACGGCACTGATAAAACTGTTCTGACTGGGCAGTGATATCAGGGCTCTCTCAGCCTGACCCACCCCACAGGGTGTCTGTTGTGGGGAGAGGAATGGGAAGGCGACGGTAAGCTGCTTTGAGCCTCCTTCGGGTAGGGAAAAGCGGCATATAAGAACCAACTCTTCTTATTCTTCTTCTTCAATTCAGATGGGATCCAGACAAAATTGAGAGGGTGCAGAGGAAAGTGACATGGATGATCCAGGGCCTGGGGACCAAGCCCTCTGAGGAAAGACTGATGGACTTGGAAATGTTCTGCCTGGAGAAGAGGAGGTGGAGAGGGGACGTGATTGCTAAGTACTTG
This sequence comes from Paroedura picta, assembly GCF_049243985.1. NCBI lineage: Eukaryota > Metazoa > Chordata > Lepidosauria > Squamata > Gekkonidae > Paroedura > Paroedura picta. The sequence goes on along the minus strand of NC_135374.1, from coordinate 15,346,676 downwards.
AAAGGCTGCCGTTTAGAGGAGGGAAGGGAGTGATTTGTATTGGCAGCAGATGACAGGACCTGCAATAATGGGGCTCAACTATGTGCAGAATGACATTGATTAGAATGCGTAGAATGACATCTTGTTTTATTGTCCTTCATTGTTAGGTGTATTTTACTGGGGGTAAGATTTGGGGATTTTATTGGTGTAAGATATTTATGTTATGTTTTTATATATATGTTGTAAACCGCTGCGAGCCCGTTTGCTGGGAGCGGCGGTCTAGAAATCAAATAATAAACAAACAAACACACAAATATCAAGAATGATTTTTTCCATAGTAAGAGTAGTTCAGCAATGGAATCAGCCGCCCAAGGAAGTGGTGAGCTCCCACTTGTCGGTCCTTTCCAACTCTATGATTCTATGATTCTAACATGAATGCCCCTCCATGACCGTTTATGCACTGGGAACTTCACTGCCCCAGCTCCCATGCAGGAGAAAAAACTGGGGGCAGATGAGGAGCACAGGACCAAATGGTCCCCCGTGTGGGTGCAGGAAGAGGTGGGGCTACCTGCCATGACTAAAACTCCAGCCTGCAGCCTGGCGTGAAACCTCCAGTGCATAAACGGTCCATGTGGAACCAGCCTTAAGAGAGGCATTTAATATTAACTCATTCCCTACCCTCTTTTGGTGTCAAAAATACTTTGCCTTGTTTCCCAGAAGGCTAGCCCACTGGCTCCCGTGAACATCAAATTATTTCCCGTCACCTTTCTCAAATACAAAGCACATCTTCTGAACTAAAATCCAAAACTGAAACAGCAGTTGCTTTTCTTTTCTTTGAATATAGAAGAAAATGCCGGAACTGAAGGCCCTTGCAGGACCACCTGGGATTAGAGAAGTAGAGAACTTACGTGATTTCTTGGTGGCTGCACGGACCGTGTTGCTTGGTGGCCCATAACCTGCTGCATTGAATGCCCTGGCTCTCATGTGATATAAGGTGTTCCCTTCAAGCCCTGCCAGAATGATGGATGACTCATTTCCTTCTGTGCGGACTTTTTCGGCTGCTTCCTCTTGTTCCATATCTTTCCAATAACCAACCTGCCAATGAAAAACCGCATGAGCCATTGACTATCTATGAGGCTCCTTTTTCAGAAGAACAATGACTATCGGACCTGATTCGCATAGCTTCATCCCCCACACCGGACAAGGCGCTTTGTCATTTGTTACCACTGAGATCAAGTAAACTTGAAAAATAGCCATTGACGAGCAGATAATACATGGTACAGAGTTGTCCACTTTTAGAAAGGGAGAGAAGAGGGCGGGATAATGACCTTTTAATTGACAACGTAAGAACATAAGAGGAGCCATGTTGGATCAGGATGTTGGCCCAATCCATCCAACACTCTGAGTCACAGGGGCCCTTGGGAGATTCACCAACAGGTTTGTTGTCTTCTTTTCCTCTTAATTCCATTTTGTCTCCTGGGGACCTCCTGACAGAGCCATGTTTAAGGAAATTATTACAAAAGTGAACAAAAAATTGAGTCCAATGGCACCTTTAAGAACATCAAAGATTTATTCAGAGTGCAGGCACTCTTCCTCAGACAAAATAGAACAAGGATCTTAAGAGTACAGATATAAGGCAAAAATAAATGAGTGGAAAATTAGTAAACTGCGTCATAATAACCAATTTATGTAATCTGGTAATTCTTTGCTAAAACAGCTAATCAGTCCTTTTGAGTTCAGTTGTAGTTCATGAAAACACTGGAGAAATAAAAATGTCAAGGTTAGCAATTAATGGATGATACTTTCCCAGTTGTAAAAAGAAATGACGAATTAACAATTAATTGGTCTTAAAGGTGCTGTTGGACCCAATTTTTGTTTCGCTACTTCAGACCAACATGGCTACCCACTTGAATCAACCTCCTAATTGATCATGGAATTATTAGAAATTGGCTTCAGGTCCATATTGGAGACCAAGATCTGATCTCTCTGTATTAATAAAATGTGGTTTGCTGTTGAAGAATTAGTTTGGAAGTGAATTATAGATACCTTTAAATTGTTTAGGTTAAAAATCAAGGGTGCTTGTAACTCAGCCTTCCAGACAGAGCTGAGCCAGAAATGAGCTGACATCATGGGTCTGGGAATGTTCTGCTAAATGTAAATCAGTGTGTGTGTGTGTGTGTGTGTGTGTGTGTGTGTGTGTGTGTGTGTGTGTGTGTGTGTGTGTGTGTGTGTGTGAGAGAGAGAGAGAGAGAGAGAGAGAGAGAGAGAGAGAGAGAGAGAGAGAGATGACCCATGGACTCCATCCTTTAGGATGTTTAGAGCTGATCCTGTGTTGAGCAGGGTGTTGGACTAGATGGCCTGTATGGCCCCTTCCAACTCTATGATTCTATGATTCTATGATTCTATGATCCTATGATCCTATGATTCTATGATTCTATGTTAGGGGCTCTAGCCCTGACCCGGAGACTTTGGGGATGGGCTTAGTAATAACACTGAGGAAATGGAATTATTGTATTCATCCAGGCATCTGAGCCAGCCCTATGAGGCAGTTGTATAAAACCCTGTGTAACCCTTTATTCTTTGCACAGGAACTTTGGACACTTAATCCCCCTGCGACTTTTCCTTATTGCTGCAACTAACATTAAAAACCTCATAAAAAGGTTTCCAGTTTGGCGTATCACTAGGTAGCATCACGTTAGGCAAATAAACCCTGTTTAGGCCACAGGGTTGTCAATCCTGTTTCTTATCCCTATTATCCACTATCTACTATAGAGATACTTTACCTCCTGGGGTTCAGGCCCAATTTGAAAACCTTGGTCTTTGCAGCATGCAACTTTAATGTACAGTTTCCATCCTCCTGGTAGGACTGCAAGGAGTCTAGCTTTGAACTGGACAGCCTGGTATTTATACTATCTATCTGGTAAAGAGCCAGCTTGGTATAGTGGTTAAGAGTGGTAGTCTATAATCTGAAGAACTGGGTTTTATTCCCCACTCCTTGGGCCAGTCACAGTCCTGTCAGAGCTCTCTCAGCCCCACCTACCTCACAGGGTGTCTGTTGTGGGGAAAGAAAGGGAAGGTGATTGTAAACTGCTTTGAGATTCCTTCAGGTAGTAAAAAGCAGAGTACAAAAACCAGATCTCTTCTCTCAGCTCTCCTCTTTTCTCAAAATGCTCTCAGCATCACCTACCTCACATGGTGTCTGTTGTGTAGAGAGGAACAGACAGCAATTTGTTGTTGTTGTTGTTAGGTGCAAAGTCATGTCCGACCCATCGCGACCCCATGGACAATGATCCTCCAGGCCTTCCTGTCCTCTACCATTCCCCGGAGTCCATTTAAGTTTGCACCTACTGCTTCAGTGACTCCATCCAGCCACCTCATTCTCTGTCGTAGACAGCAATTAGGGAGGAATTTAAATGGAGTGGCTGTGCATGTGTCATTATCAGCTGTTAGGCACCCAGACACTCCCCTTAAGTCCCTTCCCCCTACTTTTGGAAACAGCTTTGCTTTCAATGATGGGGGTGATCATTTAAAGGGAATGGGTTGGATGCCTAACAGCTCATAATGATAGCCATGCAGCTGCTCCCTTTAAATTCCTCCCAACGTTGGAGAGGAATTTAAAGGGAGCAGGTCATTATCATTAAAGGGGCACCTGCCATTAACAACTCTTTGACAGCCTCCTGGTCCCAGTGGTGGGGTGCCTGTCATTATCAATGTGAGCTTTCCACCCCAACTCAGAAAGTTGGAAGGAATGCATTTAAACAGCCAAATCATAGCCTATTTCCAAATCATGTTTCAGGAACCCTGATTTTAACTCTTTGAATGCAGGGAATGGGCTTGGATGAGCTGAAAAAAATATCTGAATCAGCACTGATTCCCTGCCTATCTGAGGGACTGCTTGTTTCCTTATGCCCCCCCCCCCGCAGGGCACTTCGCTCTGCAGGTGCTAATCTACTAGAGGCCCCTGGCCCCAAAGAAGCATTCTGTACCAGCTGTAATCTCCAGATTAAAGCTAAGGGTAGGCCCATGTAGAGTGAGTTACAGAAGTCTAATCTGGAAGTGACTATTGCATGGATCACAGTGGCTAGGTGTTCCAAGGACAGGTAGGGCACTAGTAGCCAGGCCTGGCGCAGATGAAAATACATCATCTGGGCTACCTTCGTGATCTGAGCCCCCATGGAAAGTGAGGCATCAAAGATCACCCCCAAATTCCTGACCAGTGGTGGAGTTGTCAGTTGCACCCCATCCAGGCAAGGTACAGAGCTTAGACTCTGTAACATTATACTCTTCTGAGGTCCTTCTCTGCCCCAAATCCTTCCCTTTCCTGGCTCCACCTCCAAAGTCTCCAGTTATTTCCCAACCCAGAGCTAAGATATACCGCTTCTGCCAGAGTTCAGCTGCAAACATTACTGAGGTTTAAATATGTTAAGGTATTTGATCAAGGAACTTAGTTCTCTGGTTGCAGAAAGGTCACTCAGTTGAGTTCTAGAAAGAACAAGATTGGAGGAGGCAGGATTACAGAACACAAAAACTTGATTACTCAGAGAATCAATGCAGTTATGACCTGATGAGGCTTGAGGGTTATAAATCCCAGTCAGAACTCTATATCACTTCTTGCCTAATAAGTAGGAAGCCTGACGATTCTAGACTCACCGTGCAATCCTAAGCAAAGTTACACACTTCTAAATAAATTTCCTTCCATTGACTTAGAATGGTGTGACCCTGTTTAGAATTACACTATCAACTTCAAAATGGCTGCCATGGAAACTGGGATCAATCACAAAATGCTGGGAGATTCTGAGCCATGTGTTCTATGATGGAGGTAGCTGTTTTTTGACTAGTTACTGTCTGTAGACAGAAAGGTGATTCATCCTGGACTCTTCTGAAACTCTTCCTTCTCAAAGGAAGTGGTGGGAAGTCAGGAACATCTGTCCGCATCAGGGAAGAAGGAAGTGGGCACTAGGTTGCACATGCAGTGTGCACCGTAGCATCCAGGAACATGATGATGGGAATCATGTCTATTCATAGGAGCAGAATCAATAAATGCCTTGTTAAAGATGGGAAGTCCCTAATATATGTAAAGTTTAGTAGTTCAGTGATAAATGGCTGTTTTCCATATTTCTTTAATGGTGCTGAAATGAGCTAGGTGTTGAAATGGGCTGGTCTCCTGATTTATGTCTGTGACATGAGGAGGCTTGTATACATGTTATAGTAATGTTGAGCTATTTTTGGTTTACACTAGTATAAACATTAAAAGAGATGTATCTTATTTAAATAAGTGTTATGGTATATTTGTTTTAAGTCATCAGCTCCTTGACAGGTAAAAATACAGATAGACAGCTAGCTTTTGAAGATTTTCTTTTTACCCTCAACCATTTTTTTAATTTTGTTTTTTAAGTTTTGGGTTCATTGCATGTTTTATTTTTCCGAAGGCCAACCAGGGAGTGCCATGGTCAAGTCTGTTGTGTCTGAAACTACCGTATCAACCTCAGCTTAGCTTCTTGAACATGCTATTTTGTTGTATAGTCTTTTTTCCCCTTCATAGAAAACTCATCAGTTCTGAGGAAAAGTTCCCACACAAAACATCTCTGTGATTCGCTCTCAAGTGACATTGGGTATACCATTCATTGATAGGTTTCCACATTTTTACCTCATTGAAATTCAACTCACCTGAAGCCAGTACGAGATGTGACTAGCTAGACAGAACAGGTGAGAATAAGCACTGACAAGAAGTCAAAAGTACTTCAGAGGAATCAAGGACAGCCCACCTCTGGTGGGCCTTCAAAGAAATGTACTATTCAGACCTGGCAAGCTCTGACTGACTGATGTGAGGAAGCGGTCTGAACAATATTTCCTTCCTTGGCAAGACCTGTGCACAACTACAAAGCTCTGAGTTGGTGTAATGAATTGAAGATGACAGACCACCTGAGGAAAACTTGTAGTGGGTTAATCATACTAGAGCAGCATCGCTAGGGGACAGAGAGAAGAGCTGAGGATTTGGTTGGAGTTATTCGGAGAGAAACCGGTTTATGTCAAATGTAATTCAGGGAGAACCCTCTGCACTCTATGCCTCTCCCTTCTCACACAAAAGACCAAATCATTTTTGATGTTTACAAGTACATGGTAGTTGTTGCTTGCTTTTGCAGAGTTTCCCTCACTCTCTGGAGATTCTGCCGGCAGCCCATGAATACTGAACAGTTCTTTTGCAATCCAGTCAGTGAAGGCAACAATGTCTTCTACAACACTGTTTGCAGCTCACGAAATGTTCATTTTCAGGTAACTTGGGAAACATTCAGTTGTAAGCGCAGCAGAACTGAGGGCCTTTTATGAGTATTTCTGAAGCCGAGTCAAGTCAAGCTTTTTCAGTGGGTTTGAAAGCAGAAGTTAAAACTGATCTTGTGCATACATCCACGTATGCCAATTTGAGGGTCACCATCCTGAAGAAAAAAATAATCTCTCGAAGGAGGACGTTGTGAACAGTCAGTTGGACATGTGTGGGTAATCATGATACTGGTTCAGTACGCAAATCAACTGACACTGTCATGTGAACATGTCTGTACAATAGATATGAGAATGAGGGACTAATAATCTGGAATTGAGGGAATACAGCATGGTACGGTCTGATCTCATCAGATTTTAGAAGCTAAGCAGGGTCAGCCCTGATTAGTACTTGGATGAGAGACCTCCAAAGAAGACAGCAGAGCAGCATTGCAGATCATGGTTCTAGGTTCCACTATGGAATCTTCCTTCTCACTAGGAAGTTTCTTCTGACATTCAACTAAAACGAACCCTCCTATATTAAGACTTTGCTTTCTGGAACAGCAGAGGACGAGTCCTTGCCCTCTTCCAGCTGAAAAGCCTTCTGGTATCTGAACAGAACTATTGTGTTCCCTCTCAATCTTCTCTTTTCCAAATTAAACATACCTAGTTCCTTCAACCATCCTTCAACCATCTACAGCAGGGGTAGTCAAACTGCGGCCCTCCAGATGTCCTTGGACTACAATTCCCAGGAGCCCCTGCCAGCGTTTGCTGGCAGGGGCTCCTGGGAATTGTAGTCCATGGACATCTGGAGGGCTGCAGTTTGACTACCCCTGATCTACAGCAACCATTTTTACAGCTACGATATCTTCCTGATATGGTGAGAAAGATGATTGGGAAGGCCAGAATGATACCCGGACCAGTGAATTATGCTCCTGGAGTACATGGCTGGTGGAACCCTGCTCTGTGAAAAAGGAACACCAATGTAACATCTCTAGAGAACTAGCAATGGATGGAGCAGAGTTGTTCTTTCTTGCCCAGAGTGATGGACCAGAACCAATGGGATGAAATTAATGCAAAAGAAATTCCATTTAAACTTCCAGAAGAAGTTCTTGATAGTTAGAGTGGTTTCTCAGTGGAACAGGCTTCCTCGGGAGGTGGTGGGTTCTCCATCTTTGGAAATTTTTAAACAGAGGCTGGATAGCCATCTGACAGAGAGGCTGATTCTGTGAAGGGGTGGCAGGTGACAGTAGATGAGCGATCGGGATGTGAGTGTCCGGCATAGTGCAGGGGGCTGGGCTAGCTGACCCAGGAGGTCCCTTCCAACTCTATGATTCTATGATTCCTCAACATCCTTAGCAGGGTGACCTTGTTGTTCAGTACAGGGAGCAATTCCTGCATAGAACGTCAAAGCACAGCCAACTTATGGTGACTCCATAGGTTTTCAAGGGAAGAAATATTCAGAGGTGGTTTGCTGTTGCCTGTCTTTGCAGTGTGACTGTGGACTTCCTTGGTGGTCTTCCATCGACTAGTAACCAGGGCCAGTCTTGCTTAGCCTCCAAGATCTGACAAAATTGGAATAGTCTGACTACCCAGGATACCCGACTCATTCTGGACAAATGCTAAGAGACTTCCTTCCATTCTAACAGGGCTAGTCTTTCTGTAAGATATTCCCCTGGCCTCTATGAACTATGGTATGTAACCAAAATCTCCCCCACATAGGTCGCTTCCCTTAGGGCGGACTTGAGTAGGCAAAGGGATCTGCTCTCCCGGCTGGGAATGGTGTGGGTCCCCAGGGCGCCTCTGGACTCCGCGGGTTGTGGTGCAGTCTGCTGACTGCTAGGTCAGGCTCCCTCTCCCATGCTGTGCCAACCCTCCCGTGGGGAGGTAATAAAAGCTGTGGCCTTGTTTATCCCAACATTGGTATGCCACGTCTTATTCCAGCCCAAAATGCCCTCCTGCAAGTCAACCAGCTGTGACTTGCTGGCAATTTCCACCATCAGCCACTTGTGGACTCTGGCTAAACTTCTGTTTTAGGGTTTTGATAAGTCTCATTAAAAAAAAGGTCCTGGGAGAGGAGTTGTTCTGTGAAACAGAACTGATATTCATGTTTGTTTCTCTCTTCTTCTCGCCATTCTTGGGAATTGCAAAGAAAACGACTTTACTCTAAAAAATGCAAAGCAAGTGAACTTCAAAAAAAAAGAAAAGAAAAACAAAGTGTGTGTATGTGCCTGTTGCTGACAAACTTACAGTTGCCTCAAAAATAACACCTGCTGACAGCAACCTTTGCACAAAACCCGGGTGACATCATTAGACGCGCTGAATGTCTGTTCCAAGGTGACTGTGAAATTGGACAAATTGACGTTCACACTCAACGCGAAACGCATCAAGACCAGCTGTTCGAAGTAGGTCAGGAAGGACTTATCCATCCTGCCACTTTTGCCAGCAAAACGGTAAACATGTGCGAAAGAAACATAGAAATCTCAAACTCTCAAGAAAGCTACTCCAATAATCCCAACACTGCTGAACATCCAGCAGCTGCCCAGGTCACAGAAGAGGTTCCTGACACTGAGGTGTCTACAGGTAGCTCAGATGCCAAAGCTACTACAGAGGTGCTAAACTTACTGATCCTTTGATCCACAAGACAATACTTGTTTGTCAGTTTGGTGTAGTGGTTAGGAGTGCGGACTTCTAATCTGGCATGCCGGGTTCGATTCTGCGCTCCCCCACATGCAACCAGCTGGGTGACCTTGGGCTCGCCACGGCACTGATAAAACTGTTCTGACTGAGCAGGAATATCAGGGCTCTCTCAGCCTCACCCACCCCACAGGGTGTCTGTTGTGGGGAGAGGGAAGGGAAGGCGACTGTAAGCTGCTTTGAGCCTCCTTTGGGTACGGAAAAGCGGCATATAAGAACCAACTCTTCTTCTTCTTCTTCTTCTTCTTCTGTTGCAAAAAATCTGCCTTTTTTGTTTTACAATGGGTTAATTGCATTACAATGCTGTTTCTAAGTACATTAAAAAGCAGTTTTACCCAGCAGCATTGTAACATGATAACCTAGTTTTATAAAACATATATTCAGTACACTTTGTGGGGAAGGGGGGAGGTGATCGATGGCACAGGATGGTGAAATTAAGAGAAAGGTGCAAACAGGCATCATTTTCTGAAAAAAAAATTGAAAAGGGGGAAGGGAGCAAAGCATGATGGGAGGCTGCCTCTGTCAGACTCAGATGCAGAAAGCATGTTGTGAATTTCAGCCTGGGAAATAAGGGGAGGAAAGTCCAAATGTGGAAAGCCTAGAGTTTCCCAAATTATTTATTTATTTATTAAGCTTTTATATCGCCGTTCCCTTAGGCTCACAGCGGTTTACAAGATAAAATTGCAATAAAACCCATAGTTAAAACCATTAAAACCAATCCACACTATCAACATTATCAACATTAGGCAACAGGCGAGCACTAACTAACCCCACTAAACCCCTTCCCCCAAACCGCCCCACATTAGCCAAGGGACATCAGGTTGCTAATACTGTAGTACTGTAATATGGGAGTGAGACAATCAGATCATTCAGAAACTCAGGGAGCCCAGATCTAATGTCGGGACTGTCCGCCTTGGCCTCAACCATATGCCTGGGAGAAGAGCTCCGCCTTGCAGGCCCTGCGGAAAGCTGTTAACTCCGGCAGGGCCCTTAGCTCTTCTGGGAGCTCATTCCACTGGGTTGGGGCCAGGGCTGAAAAAGCCCTGGCCCGGGTTGAGGCCAGGTGAACATCTCGAGGGCCCAGAACCACCAGTAGGTTTGTACTCGCAGAGCGAAGGGTCCTGCGGGGGGCATAAGCAACCAAGCGGTCCCATAGGTAGGCAGGATTAATGGGAGTTAATTAATGGAGGTTAATTGATCTTTAATATATTTTTAAAATTTATGAAACATTTATCAAGTGATATGACCATATATGGTCATGTCCACCCCTTTCCCCCCTCCGAAAATGGCCAGTGTTGGCCCTGAAGGGGGTGGGAAAGGGAGGAGCCCCAGGTGGGCATGTACACAGCTATGCTTCCCAACCATATTCTGCATTATCACACCACTTCTGGGGTTTCTCAAAGCTTGAAGAATGCCTCAATGGTCAAAAAGCTGAGAAAGATCAAATTAGACCCAAACAGATTGATACATTACTTTTGCCCTGGTGATCAGCAGGGCCTCTCAAGAGACAAACCAAGAGAGCTGGTTGGCCAGGACCTCACATTCAAAGGGGCTCCCCGGATTCACATATGGGTTAATTTTTTTAGCACCTTATTTTTATGTTCATCATGCGTCATCGTTTTCAATTTTTATTATGTCTGGGGGACTCAAAAGCTGAAAGTGGCCCAGTCATCTTGGTGAACCACCTGCATGTATTTTCCCTTCAAATCGTTCCAATTCGATGAGCTACTTATTATGTACCTGTCACAGTCAATGGTGTCCTACCTGGATAATTCCTTTCATTACCAATACATTTCTTTCAGCGGCAGGAAATCAAGAACCAATAATAGATGGGCACAAATAATATTGTACATGAATACCTCAAATCCCTGCGGTCTTCCCAGGCTTTCTTTATTATGCCTCCATGATACCTGAATCTCCGATACAGAAAGTCCTGTCGCCTGGACGTCAGTTGGAGCATCGCTGGGTTCTGTAGCGAGGGGGAAAAAAATTGAAATAACAAAGCTCATCCATAACAGCTTGAGTCTATCAAAAACACTAAAGCTGAAACTGTCATATTCTCCCCCTCAAGTCTCTCTTGTTACTCTAAATAAAACTTCACATTTGTCTTGAATATCAGACAAGCAACATCCTCTCACACACTTGATTCCTGTACCGTTATGTTCAGAAAGATCTGAACTTTTGTTGCATAACTCACACGAACACATGAAGCTGTCTTGTTCCATAATTCACAGGAACACATGAAGCTAGATAGGCATATGGGGAGACAAATGGAGAAGAAGAAGAAGAAAAAGAAGAAGAAGAAGAAGAAGATTTGGTTCTTATATGCCGCTTTTCCCTACCCAAAGGAGGCTCAAAGCGGCTTACAGTTGCCTTCCCATTCCTCTCCCCACAACAGACACCCTGGGGGTGGGTGAGGCTGAGAGAGCCCTGATATCACTGCCCGGTCAGAGCAGTTTTATCAGTGTCGTGGTGAGCCCAAGGTCACCCAGCTGGTTGCATGTGGGGGAGTGCAGAATCGAACCTGGCATGCCAGATTAGAAGTCTGCACTCCTAACCACTACACCAAACTGACACAGCTCCCAGCCCTTGATGGAGACTAACTAACACTGGGGCCTACCATCAGGAGCCTGGGAGTGATTCTGGATGCCTCCCCTTCAGTGGAGACCTAGATCATGAATGTCACCTGCCTGGCACTTTTCCATCTGCACTGGGCATGGCAACTTTCACCCTATCTCTGCACGGGTTTCGGCAGCTTGTACCCTATCTCTTTGCAGCAGAGCTAGCCAGGGTGATCCATGAAATGGTCATCTCTAGACTAGACTTCTGCAACTCACTTTATGAAGGGCTTCCCTTGAGACTACTCTGGAAACTGCACCTGGTTCAAAACGCAATGGTTAGGTTCCTTGTGGGGACACAGTGGAGACACCTGGGACCTTCTCCATGGGATGGAGCCTGTGGGCAGGGAGTCCCGTGGGCAATTGGACTCCCTGGGGTTTGGACTTCCGTATGAGACAACATGTAAACAAGTGTGGCTGACCCTGCTGGGCAGCTAGGGGCTCATTTGCCAGGTGGCTGGGGAATAGGCAAATGAGATGGGCATCCATTGGCTACCCCATATAGGTTGCTTTCTGTAGGGCATATTTCAGAAGACGAGGGGATCTGCTCTCCTGGCTGGGAACGGTGTGGATCCCCAGGGAGGTCTGGACCCTGCACATCTTGGTGCAGTCAGATGACTGCTAGGTCAGGCTCCCTCTCCCATACTGCAGAGGAAAGACCAATCTTTTTGGTGCGGCTGTTGTTTGGCATCTTGGTTTTTTCAGGGATTTCCTCTCTATTCAGTGCTCATGCTCTGAGTTTGTCAGTGCCAAATTCCATTGTTCTATCTTTGCTGGATATTCAAAGTGTATTTAGTAAAGAATCATTCTCCGATGATGACTCTCCATACATTTTTAAGCCATCCATACACAAGAAATGTGAAATCTTTGGGCCTGTCTTTGAAAGCTAGTATCCTTGGCCTGTGTTGTTGAGAATGATTGTGAGTGGCATTAGGGCAATAACAAAGAGCAGCAATGACAGTGAGCCTCCTTGGAAAATTCCTTGTTTGATATTCATTTCTCCACTCACTATCAAACTGGTATTCCATTATTAACCTACAATAATTCTGATAAACATTATGACAGTTTTCCTGATGCCTACCATTTTTAGTGTTTTCAGGATTCATGTCTGAGAGAATGAATAAATTGCTTTTTCTGTAATCAATTTAAGCAACATTCAGGTTGTAAGACCATTTTATCCATTGGTAACTGATCTTCAGCGCTCAGAATTTTAGGGAAATTCCTTTTTGTCCATGTGCTAAAATTGGACTGATCTGTAGACATTGCATGGCATTCAAGTTGACATGGCGACTCAAGCAAGGGGCTTTCAAAGCAAGTGAAAAACATAGGTGGTTTTCCATTGCCTTCTTCTGCAGAGTCTTCCTTGGTGGTCTCCCTTCCAAGTACTGATCTTGCTTAGCTTCTGCGATCTGAGGAGATTGGGCTATACCATGCTGCCTTCCTTTCCTCTATCAGCTATGAATACTGTCTAGTGCTAAGTCTCATTGTGGTTGATCCTACCTCTATAGTACTACTGCCCTAATCAAGTCTGAAGACTTCCTCCAAGTGCCCACCATCTTAAATGGCTCTTGTTGGAGGAACAGCCACTTAAGTTGGAGGGCAGCTTCTTGCAAGAAGACACTCTTTGTGAAATACTTTTTGATAGCATGTGCCATATATCAGATACTGAGATGTCAAAGGAAGGAAGGAAGGAAGGAAGGAAGGAAGGAAGGAAGGAAGGAAGGAAGGAAGGAAGGAAGGAAGGAAGGAAGGATATTCAACAAACAGTGGGATACCAGAGGATACTGAGAACAGTTATGATCAAAAACCACACAAGAAAATTTGGAAACTGATTTTGAGAAGCAAATCTTTGATACGGATTGCTCTCCAATTTCTGGCCTGAGGTTGTATTTCATGTCATTGTTCTGGAATCCCTCTTTCATGATTCTGCAAACACGTCCTGATGCTTTTTGCGCACAAAGAAAGCAATTTTATGGATCCAAACAGATATTACGCTTCAGTATTTTTCACCCGATGTGGTTTTCTTTGCAGTTGGCACACCTTGTTTTCTGTTTTATGCATTACAAAGATTTGTGCATCAAAAGCCGTTTTCTGGATTTTATATCATTGAAGCAATTACCGCGTTGTCAGGGGAGACTGCAGCGGGACAAATAATTTGCAATCTACACAAAATGTTGGGTGGCAGTTTTCTATAAACATAGAAATCATTTCCCTTTCATGGAATTCAACAGACAGAGGTTTTTATGTATTGCTCAGAATGGAAACTAGGCTTTCTGCCACATGGGAACAGAAATCAAGTATTTTTTGTTAAATAGATGAAACAAATGCTCTTTATGTGTACTGCACAGAATTATTTACTGAAGATGCACAGCTATTTGAGACTAAAATGCAAATTTTCAGGGAAAAGACAGAGAATATAACATCTATCAATAAGCTGTATTATAATTGTGTAGGTTTATGGAAATTGTGGGCTTTTATTGATTTGGACTGGAACAGGACCATCCAATCTACTGTGTTATATTACTATAGTATAAAATAGCCTGTAATACCATCCAACGCTGCCGGTTGTTTGACTAACACCGCGAATAAGACTGATGGATTCAGTAGCTTTTCCTATAATTGTTGCCAGTGTTATGATCATAACCTTTTATTAATATTGCAGTATCAACTTCTAACTATAAACGCCTTGGCAAATACATGGACATAAACATTTAAAATATTTTATGCCTGATCTGAAATGCCATTTTTTCTTCCATTTGTGAAGACCTACATTCTGAGTGGTATATTTAGGATGTCATAGATAGCAGCCAAGGGTACATAAAACTTGCTGGAGAACCACATTCACTCAATTTCACTGAACGTTAGAAAGTGAGCCAATGGTAAAATTGTCTTGGTTTCATTCCGGTTAGCCTCTGTGATTTATTTTGAGGATCTGAGTGTTGTTACAGTGCTTTGAACTCCTTCTCAGGGCTGTTTGGACCTCCTTGCAGAACAACAGTCCTCAACATTAAAATACTTTCTCTTAGGAACTCAAAAACAATCTTTTTTGTTCCCCATCAATTACGCTTTCAGTCACGTTTTGGGGACTTTATGTGTCATACAGCAACTGCATGTTATAATATCTTTTGTGTTATTCTATGAGTACCTGTAAGTTTCCCTCGCCTTGATCTGGATAGCCCAAGCTAGCCAGGGCCCATTCTGCACACGTCGGATAATGCACTTTTAATGCACATAAGAAGTAGATTATTCTATGTGTGCAGAAAAGGCCCTGATCTCTTGAGTTATCAGAAGCTAATCAGGGTTGCCCCTGCCTAGTATTTGGAAGGGAGAGATCCAAGGAAAACAGTGATCTGGCATACAGGTAGCCAATGACAATCTCTTGCATTGAAAACCTTACAGGGCCACCGGAATTAGGGTTGCCAGCTCTGAGTTGGGAAAACACCTATGTATCATTGCAAGGGTCCCCCACCCCCTACTAAGTCTTTGTTCCCTACAGCAGCACTGGCCCATCATGAATAGACTTGCCAACCTGCAAGAGATATTGGCTGGAGATCTTCCACTATTACAACAGAGATCAGTTCTCCTGGAGAAAATGGTCACTTTGGAAGATTGACTCTATGGGATTATAGCCCCTCACCTCACCAAATCCTGCCCTCCTCAGGCTCCCCCCCCCAAAAAAAAAAAAGTCTCC
Source organism: Paroedura picta (assembly GCF_049243985.1). Classification (NCBI taxonomy): domain Eukaryota; kingdom Metazoa; phylum Chordata; class Lepidosauria; order Squamata; family Gekkonidae; genus Paroedura; species Paroedura picta. Next base: position 15,331,436 of record NC_135374.1, on the reverse strand, counting down.
AGATATTTCCCAGTCCAGAGCTGGCAGCCCTAATAAAGAGACATCAGTTTCAGGGCCCTGTTCTGTTTTGAAACAGAAGTACACCCAAGTCTGCTTCCCTCCTCCATTGGACTCCTAAAAGGCAACAGCTTGTGTTTGAGACTCTTCAGATGTGCCTTGCTTTGAGAGGCAATTCCAGACATGCTTGTGAGAGCTGCTGTGGTGTAGTGGTTAAGAGTGATGGACTCTCATCTGGAGAACCAGGTTTGATTCCCCACTCCTCCATATGTAGCCATCTGGGAAACCTTGGGCCAGCCACAGTCTTCTTAGAGGTATTCTTTCAGAGCAGTTCTCTTACAGCTCTCCCCATCAACCTCACAGGGTGTCTGTTGTGGGGAGAGGACGGGAAAGGTAAGCTGCTTTGGGACTCCTCCACAAAGTGGGGTATTAATCCCCGCCCCCAGCATTTCTTCCTCCTTGGTTTCTTTTGGCTTGCTCTTCCTTGACACCTTGTGATGGTTCCTTTATTTATATGTGGGTTTCCCCAAGAGACTAGTAGGATTATTTCAGAGTAGGGAAGAAGCCCTCAAGGGAGGATGGTCCTCCTTCTCCATGTACAGTGGAGGCATAAGACAAATAGGTCACTTCCTTCCTTCTCCCGGCATTACCCTTATTTTTATTCTCGTTCAGTCCCATGGTTTTGTAGGGCATTTTTGTTTGCTAGGCTAAATATCATTCCTTTTATGGTTTTACAGAGCAAGTTTGTTGGCAAGGTATTTGGGAGACTATGCCCTTGCAGCCTCCAGATAATCCACATACCTTTTCATTATTTGCTTGACTGCCTTTTATTTGTGACTCTCAGGGATCCCTATATTATGTCCCTATATTAAGCAATCACTTTCCCCTCTATTCTCTGGAAGCTGTTTTCTTCCTACTCAGAGACAATGATCCAAAAGTTACATTGGGCGTGGATAAATATGTATCATTCCTTTTAACCCTTGGTTCCAAATAGCATGTCTAGAAATTTGCTGTTGCTCAAGGATATATATCAATGAGCTTCTAGTGTTGAAAGGAATGGAAATCGGCACTCATGCTCAGGAAGGAACACAAGGACACAAGAGAAGCCATGTTAGAACAGGACCATGGCTCCTCCAGTCCAACACTCCGGGTCACACAGTGGGCAAAACCCAGATGCCATCAAGAGAACCAGCATTGGGGCCAGAAATCCAGAAATCCTTTCAATCCTTTCACCAAGAATACATTATATCAGTGGTAGTCAACCTGTGGTCCTCCAAATGTCCATGGACTACAATTTCTATGTGCCCTTGCCAGCAAATGCTGGCAGGGGCTCATGGGAATTGTAGTCCATGGACATCTGGAGGACCACAGGTTGATTACCCCTGCATTATATCACTGCCCCAGAAACAGTGTTAACTCACTGGAGGATCTCTGCTCCAAACAATGATCCAGTCCCCTCTTGAAGTTTTCCATGCTTGGAGCCACCCCTACTCCTTGCAGCAGTAAATAGCACATTAATTACTTTTTGGGTGAATGGTTGAGGGATGTAATTTATGTTGGATCATCACACAAGACATAAGGTGGAGCTATCGGGTTCAGCCCATGTATTCCATACAGTGTCACTCTTATCAGTCTTCTTTGTATTTGACTTTCCTGCTTTTGATTGCAGGCTTCATCATCAGGTTGATCAAATTATCCTGATGTGATGTCTCCACTTCAGGTGCCTTCATCACCTGTACCAAGCTTCTGCATTAAGAAGGCTCCATGGAACAGCAGGTACAGACATAGAGTCATTTCAGAAAATGACTTTATATGCTTCCTGTTTCCCAGTTCAGAAATCCCACCCTCACCTCCCGAGAGTCTCTTTGCACAGAATGCTAATGAATTAATGCTCGGTGCATCGTAGAAGAAGATGCTACCTTTTGCTTGTGGAGATATTAATTATCTCCCCAATGGCTTCCTTACAGCCGAGGTAGGAAATGGACAGGCTGATTGATAGAAAACAGCCTCTGTTAGATTAAAAAATGTAAAAGGCATTTCCATGTTCATGAATATAGATGGGCCATTTGTAATAAAGTGGCAGAGCAGCTGGAGTTTTCAAAATAATGGGGTGTGTGCGGAAGAGGGGGAAAAATATGCCTTGGTTATGGATTACCAGGACTGCTTCCCACGGGGATAGTGGTACTAATCAAAGAGGAGTTTAATATGCTCCCCGGTACAATTCAGTTGGGAAACAAATCAGAGGAGGTGGCTGTAGTAGATTTCAGAGGATCACAGGTGAAAGTTACTGTACAGGATAATAAAGAAAAACTATGGCACGCAGGTCGGGGATGGGAGGGGAGAAAATGAATTGTTCTTCTAGGAGATGACAACCTAGAAGATAGGTTAGGGTTTCTACCTTTACTGACTCTGCTCTTTTGCTTTTCGCAGCAGCCGAACATGCAGAAATTTGGCAAGTGAAGTGTTCCTTAAGCTAGGAAAGCCTGGCTAGAAGGTGTCACCTGCTTGCTTTTTGGCTACCTCAGCACAGGAGGAAGATCAATGAAAATCTGGCCATCCTGAGATGGCAGAGAATCCTGAGATGGCAGAAAATCTGGCCATCCCAGAATGGCAGAGAAGTGCCAGCTGAGGTTCCTGCACAGGCGTGACGCAGGAGGGAGCTACAGTTAGATCCTTCAAGACTCCTGTGTTTCTGAGCGTTGCTTATAGCCTCTATGCATGTCTGTCTGCACTGCTGCAGAGAGGAGCAACATTTTCCTGTACTCTGCTTGATTTCACTGCCTCTGGGTCCTTCTCTTATTTAAAAATGGGAGACGAGTCCCACTAGTTCAGTGTGCCCTCTCTTAGGTTGTGGGACCCAACAGGCATCCAAACATGTATAGAGGTCCGCGGCCTTTTTGAGCCCAGTGAGCATCTTTGGAATTCTGATACAGGGCAGAAGCACAGCCACAAAATGGCTGCAACAGTAGATGGAACCAGTCATAAAATGGCTTCTGCAGGAGGCAAAACCAGCCACAAAAACTCAAGTCACATATAACTAATAGTAACTCATCAACATTTCAGGAAGAAGCTCTGTCTAGCAGGATGCCTGTTAATCTACACAGCCAATCAGAAGTCCTGCTAGGTAAAAGTTCTACCTAGCCCCGCCCATATGGCATAAGCATGTGGCAGGCACTACAAAAAGGTGGTGCCTGTAGCCATGGTGCCTACAGTGGGGTTTAGCAATCCCCTGAGTCTGGTGGTACCTCAAAGACCAACAATGCTTATTTCAAAATGAGTTTCGCCAATTCTCAAAATTATTTCCTTCTCGCTCATCTGATAAACTAAGCTCTGACTCACAAAAGCTCACGTTGAAGTAGCCACGGTTAGTTTTTAAAGAGCCTTTGATTTATTTTCCACTGTGACCTGGATGCTAGCCTGATCTCATCATATCTCTACGTAGGGACAGCTATGGTTAGCATATGAACAGGGACCACCAAGGAATTCCAGGATCACGACCTTGAGACAGGCAATGGCAACTACCCCATGAAGTCTCTTGCCTTAAGTCAGCTGAGACTTGCCAGCATTTTCCACCGCCTGCCTTACAACAACACCCTATGCCAACCTTGCTCGATTCTTTTACCACTGAGAACCCCTGCAACATTCTTCAGGCTTCAAGAAACACTAGAAGTGGTGCGATTGTACAGAATATAGCTGGGAAGCTGTGTATTGGGAAGCTGGGAATATAGCTGGGAAGAAGTCTACATGCCCACCTGGGACCCCTCCCCTTCCCCCCTCCAGACCCATCATTGGCCATTTTGGGAGGAGGGGCATGTTATCATGACCATATATGGTCATATCACCTGATAGATGCTTAACACATTTTAAAAATATATAAGAAATGAACTCTTCCGGGGCCATTAAGGAATCCCCGGGTTTGCTATGACGTCTATGAACAAGACCTTAGATTCAGTGGATGGGGTCCATCTCAAATTGAAAGGTGCATTCCTTAATTTGGGATCCCATATGCAAAATGGAGCGGGGGTGGGGGTGGGACTCCACAGAAACAAGAGAATTCCAACACCTTTAGCAGTTGTTAGCTCAGGTCAATTTATTTTCGCCATGACCCAATATTTACACATTTGGTAAGTCTCATTAGAAACATAGCATCATAGAATCATAGAGTTGGAAAGTACCTCAAGGGTAATCTAGTTCAACCCCCTGCAAAATGCAGGAAATCGCAACTACATGCCCATCCACAGTGACCCCAATTTCATGCCCAAGTGATTCTTCCACCAAAAATCACCAGAATCTAGCCTGGCCTGGAGGAAATTCACCCACCATCCCACAGTGGCGTTTAGCAATCCCCTGGGTACGCAAGAAAGAGCCACAAGAGGCAAACATAGGTGCATTACTTCCTGCCCACCCATGCACAATATGCCTAAATTCATAAAATCAGCATTTCTGTGAGATGACTATCTAGCCTCTGCTTCAAAACTTCCAAAGAAGGAGAACCCACCATCTCCCGAGGAAACCTGTTCCACTGAGGAACCTCTCTAACTATCAGGAACTTCTTCCGGATGTTTAGCCGGAGATTCTTTGGAATTAATTTCAACCTACATGTTCTGGTCTGATGCTCTTGGGCAACAGAAAACAACTCTGTGCCATCTTCTATAGGACAGCCCTTTGAGTATTTAAAGATGGTTATCCTTGACTTAAGTTGCTTCTAAGCAAGCATGCTTGGAAACAAAATCCTCTTTAGTGCAATGCAAAAGAGTTTATTAAAGCTATGCACACTCACCTCCCTCGGCGGAATGGATAATAACAATAGGGCTGAAGGGACCATCTCCTTTGTTGTTGTAAGCACCCACTTTCACTTCAAACGGAGTTAAAGGTGGCACACTTTCATCTCTGTAGATAAACTTGGAGGCATCCGATGAGGTGACCATTTTTTCCTTCCAGCCCCTGGCCTCGTTGGGCTTGAAAGCCACAATGTAACCGAATCCTTCTCCATTCTGAAACTCTTCTGAGACTGGCTAAAGAAAGATGAGTTCGGTTACTCTTTGGGTTGGATGCGGCCAAAGAAATTATCATCAGAAGCAATGCTCTCAGTGAGCTAGATTAAGAGAAAAGATGCTTGAAACACCGCTCCAGGGGCCTCCAACCTTTCTGAGCCTGCAGCACGTTTGGGATTTTGACACACCATGATGGGTGCAGTAGCAAAGTGGAGACAAAGCCAGCTACGAAACAGGAGACGAAGCCAGCTACAAAACAATTGCAAAAGCTAAATTTCATTAACACCATTTAGATCTGTGTGTGGTGGTGATAGCTGCTGTGAAAGAGGAATTAAAGCAGGATCTGTGCGGCCACTCAAAGCTGCAATAGTCAATCAGAAGCTCAACTTAGCCCACATACTTTCCAAAAAATTGGTGGGTGCCAAAAAAGAAGAGTTGGTTCTTACATGCTGCTTTTCTCTACCAAAAGGAGCTTACATTCACTTTCCCTTCCTCTCCCCACAACAGACACCCTGTGAGGTGGGTGAGGCTGAGAGAGCCATGATATTACTGCTTGGTCAGAGCAGTTTTATCAGTGCTGTGGCGAGCCCAAAGTAACCAAGCTGGCTGCATGTGGGGGAGCACAGAATCAAAGCCGGCTCACCAGATTAGATGTCGGTGCTCCTAACCACTACACCAAGCAGCCCAAGGAGAAAGGCTTAAGCAGCCCTCTTTCCACCCCCATCCCAGCCTCCTCCTTCAAACTGCATCTTCTGAGGTTCTATTGGGTAAAAACAAAAAGCCTTCCTACAGAATCCCTGATGTATCATGTCGTTCCTTCCTCACATCGATGATAATTCTGAGCGGGCCTCCTTGCCAAGGCAGCGCGGTGCCAAACTCAGGTTCAAATTAAGCTCCGAATAAAACAACAAGAAAAAAACCCCACCAGAATTAATAGGGGATTATTTTGTGAAGCGCAGAGTCTCCAAATGGCTGGCTACTGATCCTTCACATTCTATCTCGGAAACCTCGGGGAGGATTTAACACACATTTTAAAGAACGATCTTTTGTGTTCCAAGCCCTGACAAACTCGGCTGTGGGGAAACCTCTGCGCAGACCTCCTTCCTTCCCCAGCTCTCGAAGAAGACGACGTGAAATGAGGCCTTTCATCAAAAGGGGTCTCTTACCTCCCACGCTATTACTAATTCATGCCGTCTTCCACTTCTGCCACTTACATTCGCCGGAGCTGTCTTTGGCACTGTGGACGGAAAAAGAGTGAAAGAGAGAGATCAAACCAGCCAAATAGAGTGATGTTCTCCCACAAGGAATCGCCTTGCCCAAAAGATCATGCACCTTAGGTGGATCAGGTCAAAAAAAATAAAAATAATGAAAAGGGGGTGGGGGAGGGCAGGATGCTGTTCCCATTGGCTGCAGAGGAGAGGACGTGCAGTAATGGGTTTAAACTACAAGTACAACGATATAGGCTAGATATCAGGAAAAAGTTTTTCACAGTCAGAGTAGTTCAGCAGTGGAATAGGCTGCCTAAGGAGGTGGTGAGCTCCCCCTCACTGGCAGCCTTCAAGCAAAGGTTGGATACACACTTTTCTTGGATGCTTTAGGATGCTTAGGGCTGATCCTGCGTTGAGCAGGGGGTTGGACTAGATGGCCTGTATGGCCCCTTCCAACTCTATAATTCTATGATTCTATGAAGAGAGAGAATAAGGGAGGGGTACGATCAGTTTCAGCCTGTGCATTTGTGAGTCATGTTTTGAGGAACCGTATAGCAAAATCCACAAATTCTAACAATGAGATTAGAAATGCAGGAGCAGTACTTAAAATATAAACCTTCAATATGTCTATGTGAATTTGAAAAACAATTTTAATAACCTGTTTAATAAGTCTGTGGGTGCGGCAAACACAGGGGCAGCAGTTCTTCAAAATCACAGCTCTTTTATTAAATCCAACACCAACAAACAGTGAACAAACAACTGGGAAAAACCAGGACATATATTGTTGTTGAGGAGCCTGCCAAGAGTCCTGATTGGCCCTTAAGGTGGCCTCCTGATTGGTCCTTAAAGGCCAACAATGAGACTCTTTAATTCAGGGGTAGTCAACCTGTGGTCGCCCAGATGTTCATGGACTACAATTCCCATGAGCCCCTGCCAGCAAATGCTAGCAGGGGCTCATGGTAATTGTAGTCCATGAACATCTGGACGACCACAAGTTGACTACCCCTGCTTTAATGGGTTCTTCTATCAAGCCTTCATTTGCATGTCGGTTAAGGCTAATACCAAACTGTCCACATATATTACACTGTCAAAATGGGAAATAAGCCCCCTTTCCCATTGTATCTACCAAATTTAAATGAAGACTGGACTATCTCAGAAGATGATGGTTGGCCTCTTGGGTTGCAGTATTGGCTGATGGGACTACCTGCTGCAAGGTGGGACAGCTTCAGAAAACACTGCAACCCCAAATCCCATTTCCGTAACATTTCTGTGGAGAAAGCTCTCTCCAACCTACACCACGGTGCCTGCCAGTACATCCTTTGGTGTAGCGATCCCCAACCTAATCCCCAATATCTATCGGCAACCCTCCCCATCTTTTCTTTTTTGTGGCCAGGAGAAGGACCCCAAGGCACAAGAGATCCCCCATCCCCAGCGGGAAAATGGCAACCCTAGCCTTATATTACACCCCAATACTCTTGTGATAGTCATAGCCCTGTTAGATTTGAGTCTAGTAGCCCAGTGGTCCCCAACCCCCGGTCTGGCTCTCTCTGGAACTGGCTCTCTCTGGAACCAGCCCTGGTACACCACCTCTTTTCCTTGTTTGCCTTGAAAACCTTACAGCAGTGGTCCCCAACCCCCGGTCCGGGGACCGGTGCTGGTCCCTAGATCAGTCGGCACTGGGCTCCAGTTCCTCCTTGTCCTCCTCTGTGGCTGCTGCCTTGGGGACTGCCCTGCTACTCTGCCGCCGGCTCACCTTTGGTGCTCTCCAGCGGCTGCCATGGCTGGGGCTCCCCCTCAGGGATGCACTGTGCAGCTGCTGCTGGCAGCACCCCCAGCGGGCAGTGGGAAGTCAGGGGCACCAGCAGGAAAGCAAGCGGAGCAGGGGTTCAGGCGGCGGCGATGTCCCTCGGCAAAAGACTACCCCCTCCGGGCTCAGTAAAATTGTCAAGCGTTGACCGGTCCCCGGTGATAAAAAAGTTGGGGACCACTGCAGTAGCCCCTTTGAGCGCAACAAGCATTTTTGGATAGAAACTTCTGAAAGTCGAAGGTCCTTTTGTCAAAGACGAGCCCCGGTCCCCATGTTTCAACTCTAGTTCTCCAGGAATGTATGATCCCTCCCCAGGAACCACCTCCCAACTTCCTAGGAATTTTCCAACCCAGAGGTGACAACCCTACTTACCCTCAATAGAAATGTGGTAAAATGTCCACATTGACTCCATGCGTTCTTTACTCTCAAGCTGATGAACGAATGGCCTCTTTCTTTAGCGCATGGGAGGCTTGCGCCTTATCTATTTATTTGTCCTTTTATGGATTTAGAGAGCACAGCCCGCTCTCTGACAAATTTAGGCAGATGGCCTTGTTTATTACTCAGCCAGCAATAAGCACCTTTCAAGAGGATTCTTGGCTATTAGCCTTTAGACTGAAGTCCGGCTTAAATGAGTAAATGTTCCAAGAATAAACCTGTCCAAAGAATGAATCTCTCTCTGCCCCCCCCCCAAGTGTAAAATACAGAGACAGTCTGGAAAACTCTCTAGAATGAATAACCATTAAAAGGATAAATAGGTCAAAAATAATTTTGCCCTGCAATGCACCAAACCGAAAAAATGTACAGCCAGAGAAGAAACCGTCATAAATGAATAAATGCTCAAAGTGTTAAAAGAAACCATATTTTTAATCTGTTGTCACTGGAACTGCATATATTTGACATTTCTCTCAGAAATTTCACTTAATAATAGCAAATGCAGTTTTATATCACGGCGGATTGGCTCATAAGCTACATTTATTGCCGAGTAATTAGTACCTTGTTGCTAGTCAAGATATTAATTGCCAGTAATGATGGGTAGAGCAGCTACTGACTAATAAAAAAATGAAATTGTACATACAACGTAACCTATCCAGAATTCAGTTCTATCTTCCAGTACAAAAAAAAATTTGAAGAATTTGCCCTAGATCAAGTAATATATACCTTTACTTTTTAATGCACCTTAGAAGGCAGGATGCTGGTATGCATTACAAGTGAGTGGCAAACCCCTTGTTAGTTTATTAGTCTTTCTTTAGAAGAAAGCTTGCCTCTAGTTAGAATTAGCAACAGGTATGAACCGGCTCAAGGACAAAAGTTCATGATGAATTTCGGCTGGTTCGCGGTTTGTGAAGCCAAGTTCACCAGCTGAAGAGCTGCCACAGACATCATGAATTTTAAGATAGTTCATGGCAGTTTTTTGCTCATCCTTTTAAATGTCTGTAAAATTACCCCTATCCTTATCCACGGTTCCTCTATATATTTGTAAAACAGCCTGGGATGTGGGATGTGTCCGGCTGTGCAAGATGGAATAGGGCCAATAAGGGTGCAGTTGGCTGCACCCTGATTGGCCCAGCCCCTGCAGCTCCCGCCCTCCATCCCTGGACTAGAGCCTCTTTGCTCTCAGACGCGCCTCAGTGCCTGGAGCCAGCAGCAGGTAAGGGAAGAGTGCCCTGGGCAAAGGGTCGTGGTGTAGGGCTTGCTAATGAGGGCCTCTTGGCCTGCTCAAGAGGGCCTCCCAGCCTGCTGACTGCCTGCTAAGGAGCTTTGTCCCGGGCCTGCTTATGAGCTGGCCAGCCCCCGCACGCCCCCCTTGATCTGGCTGTGTGCTGCGGTCCAAAGCCACTTTAAGCTGCCTGGCTGGGGGCCAGGAGAGGGGGCCTTTTCAAGGTCGTTCTTAGGAACGGGCTTTGAAACTAGTTGCTTATTTCTGGAATGTTTCTTAATAGATTTACATTGACACTGAACTGATGAAGGTACAAACCAAAACATTTTCCGTTCTTTTTTCAAGCAAATTCTGCAATCAAACACTTCCATTGACGGAACTGAAGCAAGTTTATGAATCATTTGATGTTTATTGTTACTAGCTTTAATTGCCACATAGGATTTTCGGTTGTTTTACTCATACACTGTGTGTTCCTTTCTTTGTTCCACTCCTGCTTCCCTATGACTTAGCCGAACAAAGCTTGAATAACTTGGCCGTTCTAACTATATTCCAATTTTTAATGTGCAAAAATTTGCCTTGGAATATATGTGTTATGGACTTGTGATTTTTTTTTTTTGCTAATGACAAGCTCCTGTGTCCTTGGTAAAGGCGCACCATTTGTTTCCATCATCCTTTCCTCCATCTCAGTAATTTTGCCCTTTTGAGATATATTGCCTCTCGTTGTCAATACAGTTCTTAACATAACAGAGATCAGACAAGACCCTGGAGCAAAGGGTATAGAGTACCACAAATAAGGCTAATCAAGAGAGAAAAGAGGACACATCTGGAATGCCTTTGTGAAGAAAGACAAACCATAGTGAATAGTACTTGGACGTGGGTGCTGAGCAGCAATGGAGGACACTTGAGTTCTTACCAACAAGTCTGGCAAGGTGGCAGTAGAGATATTGTTGGCTGCATAAGCATCATGCAGTGATGCAGCTGTTAAACTTATAGCAATGCCCTGTGAAAGCATGAAACTATGAGGCCAGCAGCGCATGAAGAGCATCATTGACCAGTTGGCCAGTGCACACTTTCTTGGTACCAATCACTCACCTGTGAGAAAGAGTCTGGGGCCTCACTATGACCATTTCTGCACTGGGAGCTTCCCTGCCCCAGCTCCTGTATGGGAGTACAAATCCGGGGCAGACAAGGTGCACTGGGCCAAATGGTCCCCCATGTGGGAGCAGCAAGAGGTAGGGCAACCTGCCCTGGTTCAAACTCTACCCTGCAGCTTGGCATGAAGACTCAGGTGCAGAAATGGTCTACCTTGTCAATGGCCAGTGAAGATTAAACATTGTCTGGAGGGTCCTATTTATTTTGCATTGAGCCTCTATTAGTAAATGGAGCTTGTATTACAAATGCCCTATGTACTAATCTTGTGCTGAAGGGACAATGGAATCCAACCCCTAACATCTTGTCCTGTGTGTTACTAGGTTTGTTGGACTGTTGACTTCTGTTGAGACATAGATTTTGTATCCTATATTTTGCATATTTACTGTAGAAATGTCTCATTTTCAGACGTATCTGGGTTGGTCTTTCTGCCAAATGGCAGCTCCCTGGTTGGTTGGCAACTAGATTTTAGGATACACCTAGATTCCTGCCCTTTTACAAAGTATACAAATATTTAATTTCAGATTTCTAATAATAGTGGTGTATTGGATAGCACGTACATTGAATGTCAGGACTATACGGACTGGGAAATAACTGAACAATATTAATAGTTCTGTGAGTTACTCTTTAGTTTTATTTAAAATTTTATTTATTACCTTTAACTGTAATGTTTCCTCCTAGGGTGTAAACTGTATTGGCAGACTTTGAGGATGATGAGAAACTATTTATGCAGAAAATCTCAAATGGATTGCAAATGTGTCCAAATTGCTGAACAGTGGTAGCCCCTCAAGCTTTGATCTCCATCCTGATTTACAACCATTTAGAAAACAAGCGTAACAACAGAATGATTGGCCAGCAGAAGTCAGGTTAGAGCAAAAGCTACATATTTTCTTCCCGTTGGTCGTCTGTCCAAAGAATTCTACAAGGAGCCAGGCCAAATCCCCCCTAGCAATGATGCTTAAGGAAAATAAGTAATAGGAGAGAAGAGGTCAGGTGAAACAATGAAGCAGTGTTTTTCTTCAGAGGAACAGAATTATTTAGAAGATGGAAAAGCCCAAGTTCAGTGCAAAGTGCCAAACATTTCCACTCTGTTAAATCCCTTCCCTTTATCGAAACCTCAAGTACTGTCCAAAATCACCATAAATCTTATCTCAGCAAACCAAGAATCATGTCTGAAACATCAGCTGACAACTCGGAGTCATCACAGAATAACAGAATCATAGAGTTGGAAGGGGCCATACAGGACATCTAGTCCAACCCCCTGCTCAACGCAGGATCAGCCCTAAGCATCCTAAAGCATCCAAGAAAAGTGTGTATCCAACCTTTGCTTGAAGACTGCCAGTGAGGGGGAGCTCACCACCTCCTTAGGCAGCCTATTCCACTGCTGAACTACTCTGACTGTGACATTTTTCCCCCTGATATCTAGCCTATATCGTTGTACTTGCAGTTTAAACCCATTACTGTGTGTCCTTTCCTCTGCAGCCAATGGGAACAGCATCCTGCCCTCCTCCAAGTGACAACCTTTCAAATACTTAAAGAGGGCTATCACGTCCCCTCTCAACCTCCTTTTCTCCAGGCTGAACATTCCCAAGTCCCCCAACCTATCTTCATAGGGCTTGGTCCCTTGGCCCCAGATCATCTTTGTCGCTCTCCTCTGTACCCTTTCAATTTTATCTACGTCCTTCTTGAAGTGAGGCCTCCAGAGCTGCACACAGTACTCCAGGTATGGTCTGACCAGTGCCGTATACAATGGGACTATAACAGTATAACACAACAATGATCTGCCAGTAAGAGCAGGTTGGGGGGAAGGGAAACCCTCAACCTGATTTCCAAACCTGCTCCATAGATATCAGTACTGATTATTAATTTTTTTTTCTGTCCAAGTCTGCTTATTAATCAAACCAATTTGGAAGCTGCAATATCCCTCTCTGCATAAATGGGAGCCAGGTTCCATCTAGCATCTGTATTGAACCACCAACATCTGAGAACAAGTTTGGTGTAATGGTTAAGAGCACCGGCCTCTAATCCAGAGAACTGGATTTGAGTCCCAAGACAACCAGGTGCCCAGGGAAGGGAGAAACTGAACCCAGAGGTGACAGGAGCAGTGAGAGGCAAGCTAACAGATGAACGCAGAGGACAGGCAGCCCCCAATGCAGGGAAATAGTGTCATCCAGCCAGGGACAGCGAGCAGAGAAAGGCAATGCTCAAAGTGCAGGGGAGGAGGCAAGCCAAGAGCAGCTGAAGGGGCCGAAAGGCAGAGCCTGGCTTGCTGAGTGGATGCTACACTCTCACCCACTGGAGGGAAGAAGGACAGTGGCTGACAAGCATTTAGCCCTCAGAGGGTGGAACCAGGGAAGTGGAGGGAGGAATAAAAGGAGGCTCTAATGCGAGGTCCGGGTGGAGATGGATACAGAGGCAGAGAACGAGAGAAGGAAAAAGCAAAGATGTCAGAATTGAAGGCTGGGTGGTACCAAGCAGAGGCACTGCTGTTACTCCCTTTTTGAACCTTCCTGGAGCTCTCTGGCACCGGGGCCCAGTAGGCGGAGGCGGCACCCTTGTGGGGACACCCCACAACCCTACAAATCCTAAGCAAGTCTTCTCAAAATCCCACTGCTCCATTCAGTAGGAATTGCTTCTAGGAAAGTATGGCACCGATAGCTCATTTCATTTGAGGAATAAAATAGAACATTTCAGAGCTCACAAGGCTGTGGAGATAAGACAGAATTGTGTGTATGTACGTCTTACTAGGGCCAGAGACACGAACCGCTCTTTCAAATATTTGAATCAACCTTGGATTTGGAAGGGTTGAAACTGGTAAACATAAGTGAGAATCACAGACATCGCCTCTTATATATCCCTGGATTTGCTGAAGGGAAATTTCCAACAGCCTCTAGCAGTAGATCCCTTGGCCTAAGGAATGCAGAGTTTATTGGAGTGTGTGCATGCCCCCTGGAGTGTGTGTGTAATCTTAAGTGTTATATATTTTTAAAGCTTCTTTTCTTCATAGTATTTGATCTCGGGAAGGAAAATAGGTTTGTCAACAGCTCGACAAAGCTTCCTGCCACTTGGGCTAAAGGACCCAGGCGGTTCGGTGTGTTCTCGGATTCTACTGTTGTCATTTGGTCCTCTTTCCTTATTACTATCATTACTATTTTGTTTTCTTTTTTTTTGCAGAAGACATCTGAAGCAGTGAAACAAATGTTAAGTGAAAACCCTTTCACGGTACGAAAGGGCAGCCCTCAAGTTCTCACCCTCTGAGGAACACATTTCATATCTCATCGCTCGCGGAATGATATGTGAAAATGTGTCCTAGCTTCCAGAATGTTTGATGCGATGTACACACACAAGGAAAAAACGAAACAATAAACCGAAGTTTCCCTCAGCACCCGCAGCAGAGGTAGTCAATCCCTTTCCATCTGGCAAATATTTTGTCAGGTGTGATTTCAGGTGCACCAGTTAAATAGTCTGTATCCCATATTTTCCCTTTCTATAACTTTTGAGGAGGTTATAAAGTGGTACAGACAAATTTAGTTTCCATCACAAATTTATTCTCCACCCAAGGTCATAAAAGAGCTCCTCTAGAGCAGTGGTAGTCAACCTGTGGTCCTCCAGATGTCCATGGACTACAATTCCCATGAACCCCTGCCAGCATTTGCTGGCAGGGGCTCCTGGGAATTGTAGTCCATGGACATCTGGAGGACCACAGGTTGACTACCCCTGCTCTAGAGGTCCAAAACAAAGGGATAAAGGCCTAGGCTTTCTCCTGAGATTGCCTCCTGGCCAGTGGAATTAAGAGGTTCACCAACTCTGAATTTTGGAGCTTCTCTTTGGTCACCTCAGCTAGTAGCCCTTGAGGAACCTGCCCTCCATAAATTGGTCTAGTCTCCCCTTTTGAAGATGTCTATGTTTGTGGTCATCTTGACATACCTGAGCAGTGAATTTCACATTTTTATCTCTCATTGTGTAAAGAAGTGCTTCTACTCTTTTAAAAAATAATATTGTAAGAAACCCCTGGGAGAGTTGGTTCTGCTTGACCCTTATGGGTTCCTCTGGGATATGGAGAAAGAATGGAGACACAGACCAGGTTTCAGCATAAAAGCTATTTTATGAAAGTAAAAGCCATAGAATGGCAGTGGCATTATGCAGTAGTGACTCTCAAGTTAAACAAAGAAATGGATCAGCCTCTAAGAGATGGATCAGCCTCTAAAACTTAGCTGATCCATTCTACTTAGCTACAGAAGAATTCTTACCACAAAGCTTCAAAGACTGATCAGTTGAACTGGCAGAATGACCACCGTAGGTAGAACCTGAGGTACCAAGAGTGCAACCAAGGGGCAGTTATACCTTGTGATGGTTCAGCTTCACCAATCAAAGAGTTTATTGGTGTGGCTGAGTGAACAATTAAGAATGGCAAGTTGGCCCGATCATAACAGCTGAAGCAGAGGAACACATGTGGGAGACTTTGCACCTTCTGCCAGAGCTGTCAAAATACTTTACACCTCTCTTCTTTAAAGATGCAGGAAGGAGATGCAGAGGCCCTTTGATCTCTACAGGGCTACAAGAATGTTATATAGATGCTCCCTTTCCTCACAAATACAACCCCCTTTTATGCAACTCTTCCTCTTGAAAGAAGTAGAATTTTGATACCTGAATATTAACCCTGTATCTATATTAAAAATTGCATGCACACAGAAAAAGCGCTCAGAATACCTGTGGAATGGATCGGGTCTGTGCATGCTGGACCTGCTTCTTGATTTTGATGCTCTGGTATTTATTGTCCCAGGCTAATTTCTGGATCTCACACACCCATATACACCCATCTCTAAATGTTCAAGTATGTGTGTGGGGTCACTGACAGTCTTCAAGTTCCCCCTCACTGGCAGTCTTCAAGCAAAGGTTGGATGCACACTTTTCTTGGGTGCTTTAGGATGCTTAGGGCTGATCCTGCGTAGAGCAGGGGGTTGGACTAGATGGCCTGTATGGCCCCTTCCAACTCTATGATTCTATGATTCTATGACTCTAAGACAGGAGGGGAATAGAGGTTTTCAAATTATGGTGTTGGAACCCAAGTCGTGAATAGCCTTGAAGGTAAGAACTAGAATCTTGAACAGTCCAGCAGAACCCATACCACTGTAGCAGTGCCAAGCCCAAGAGGACTAAGTCCACATCTGTGAATCTCTGAAGTCGAAATACAGAGGGAGGGGCCATGCCTGGAAACTCTAACTTTTAAACTGGGAATTAAATTTCAGACAGTCTACAAGCAAATCAGATGTTCTACCAATGAGTCACCACCCACCCCACTAGCCCCCCTCACATGGTCAGACTTTGCAGACACATCTGGGCAAACCCAAGATGAATTATAAATCCGCCCAGAAAATGTTTCAGTAAACTAAAAAAATGAACTGAACCATTTGAATCCTGGTGCTGGTTGGTTTTAGTTAAATGGTATCTAAATTGGTAGCCAGAAACCTTTTAAGAAACCCAGTTCAAATTCCATTAAAAAAAACAGTTCAGGATTTTTTTGGGGAGGGGGGAGATTGTTGGCTCTAGAATCCTTTACCTCCCTCTCCCTTTAATACAGGAGTAGTCAAACTGCGGCCCTCCAGATGTCCATGGACTACAATTCCCATGAGCCCCTGCCAGCGTTTGCAATGAGAGAAGCGTTTGCTGGCAGGGGCTCATGGGAATTGTAGTCCATGGACATCTGGAGGGCCACAGTTTGACTACCCCTGCTTTAGTACATCAGTGTGTGTATGGGGGGGGGGGACATTAAAACCTTCTTTTATCTAGATCAGGAATAAAACAAGTTTTTTCTGAAACAGCTACCGTAATTATTCACCAGTTCATTCCTTAGCAGGCTGAACGAAGATCTAATTTGGAATCTGGACTTCTTCTCGCCCTCCTTAATTCCCATGCACATGTGGCAACGGATAAATGTCACCAGCTTATTAGCTTATGGAATCCAGTGTGCATGCATGATTAGCAGGGTAAACTCTGATTCTACTCAATTTCAGCTCTTACTTCCCCATGAATAGATAATGTAATTGATGCCGTGGCCCAAGGCTTCAATTGCCCAGCTGCGTCAGTGGAATGTCTAGCATGTTTAAATTCATGTCCCTGGCTTGTTTCCAACTGGTGGACCTGTAAAATATGGATTCGGGTAAGAAGTCATAGGGATACAGCTTGGGCCAGGAAGCAGGGAGTTCTAAAAAGTGGTCATTTTAATGCCAGGATGAGCCAACGCAGCAGCAGAAGAAAAGTTGATTCTTATATGCCGCTTTCCTCTACCCGAAGGAGTCTCAAAGTGTCTTACAGTCGCCTTCCCTTTCCCCTCCCCACAACAGACATCCGGTGAGGGAGATGAGGCTGAGAGAGCCCTGAGATTACTGAAGAAGAAGAAGAGTTGGTTCTTATATGCCTCTTTTCTCTACCCGAAGGAGGCTCAAAGTGGCTTACAGTCACCTTCCCTTTCCTCTCCCCACAACAGACACCCTGTGGGGTGGGTGAGGCTGAGAGAGCCCTGATATCACTGCCCGGTCAGAACAGCTTTATCAGTGCTGTGACTGGCCCAAGCTCACCCAGCTGGCTGCATGTGGAGGAGCGGGGAATCAAACCTGGCTCACCAGATCAGAAATCCACACTCCAAAACACTACACCAAGCTGGCTCTGACACCTGCGGATGCCTCAGCAACCCCTTTTGGGGTGGCGTGGAGAGGGACAGAGTCCCCACCAGTGCTTCCCACCACTGCCCTGATAATGCCTGCTGAGGCCTGCGGAGACCTCAGCGAACCTTTGTGGGGTGGCAAAGGGAACAGCAGAGTCTGCGCCAGCGCTTCCTTCCCCCTACCCCAAAGATGCCTGCTGGGGCCTCTCCAGGTCTTGGCTGGACTGCCCGGGGTGCGCGGGGTGGCTTAGATCCCATTGTATTTTGAAATACAACAGGTGAGGCCAAACTGTGGCTCTCTCCAGGAATCCATGGACTACAATTCCCATGAGCCCCTGCCAGCAACCAGCCTTTCAATGTTTTTCTTTAGCTTTTTTAATTAGTGGTACAAGCTTAGTGCTAGAACGCTCACTGAGAGTTCAAATCTGCAGTACTCTTTTTTTTTTTTGTGGTGAAAATTTAGCGATAGGAACTGGCCACCTCTCAGCCGTTCAGTGTTTGTGATTTTGGTAATGTATGTTTGTCCCTCGTTAAGATTTCATTAAATTCCTCCAATAGGACTTAGGATTCATAAGAAGAAACATCAGATGTACTGTCGCCATCAAAAATAGCTTGGGATCCATTTGGGGGTGGGGGCGGCCTGATCCAATTCTCACCCACCTCACTTAGTCTACCTGCAGAGGCAAACTGCATTGTCCTAAGTATTAAGAACAAAGGATTTCAAAGCAAAAAGAAAAGAAAAAAAAAAGGAGAGGGTGAAATCACCAGCACTGAATTAAATTGGCATGGTTATAGAAGCAAAGAGAGGGATTCTGGGATGGGAATGGGGCTTTCTTAATCTCCAAAAATGGGGCTTTCTTAATCTCAACCCCCCCCCCCCCCACACACACACACACTGGAAAGAGTGACATTGGGAAAGAAATACCGAAAGAACTAAGCTTTGAAAATATTTTTTTCACTTTACTGGGAAAATACAGCACTGTAACATCTCTCCCAGCCACTGGGTAACCTCCCCCTCCCTTGTGTACAATCTGCTACCCCTTGCTGGCAAAACTGTGTCTCCATAAATTATGGCAACTGAATATGGCATCTATGCAAAAACTTTGCTTAAATCGTTCACCTAATTACATGATAGGATTATTCCTTCATCTTAGTGTGCCAAAGAAATGCTTCCTTTAAAAGAAACATGAAGATCAGACTGAGTGACTGAGAGCCAGGGATTTTCAGAGCATTGCTTGGTCATATGATTATTCAGCATAGTTTCATGCTGTGGGTGTGGGTGGTTACTCTTGGCCCATATTTTCCTTTTCCTGCAGCAACTGGTGCCATGTAAAGTTGGGGGAGGGGCTGCAACCACTTTGAAATCTCTGAAATGCCCATTTCAAAATGGCGTTGGAGTTACATGGCTCTTCTGCAAATTGCCAAAACAGAGAATTGTCCATGATCGATCCGTTTAGAGCAGGGGTAGTCAAACTGCGGCCCTCCAGATGTCCATGGACTACAATTCCCAGGAGCCCCCTGCCAGCATTCGCTGGCAGGAGGCTCCTGGGAATTGTAGTCCATGGACATCTGGAGGGCCGCAGTTTGACTACCCCTGGTTTAGAGGAAGGAATGCAATCGGCACACTAAGATTTCTTAATACACTGCGAAGGTGACAACCTGCGAGGAGGGGCAAATGAGAGAAGCTTCAAACAAGAGGCTCACAGCCATCGACAACCTTTTAAATTTTGCATCAGAGCACGACCATGCTCTGCTTAGCGCATTAGTGCTAAAGAGCCAGCTTGGTGTAGCATTCAGGAGTGCGGACTTCTAATCTAGTGAGACGGGTTTGATTCGGCACTCCTCCACATGCAGCCAGCTGGGTGACCTTGGGCTTGCTTGGGCACTGTTAAAGCTGTTCTGACCAAGCGGTGATGTCAGGGGTCTCTCAGCCTCACCCACCCCACAGGGTGTCTGTTGTGGGGAGAGGAAAGGGAAGGTGAATGCAAGCCGTTTTGAAACTCCTTTGGGTAGAGAAAAGTGGCATAAAAAAAACTCTTCTTCTTCTTCAGTAATATCAGGGCTCTCTCAGCCTCATCTACCTCACAGGGTGTCTGTTGTGGGGAGAGGAAAGGGAAGGCGATTGTAAGCCGCTTTGAGACTCCTTCGGGTAGAGAAAAGCGGCATATAAGAATCAACTCTTCTTCTTCTTCAGTAATATCAGGGCTCTCTCAGCCTCACCTACCTCACAGGGTGTCTGTTGTGGGGAGAGGAAAGGGAAGGCGATTGTAAGCCGCTTTGAGACTCCTTTGGGTAGAGAAAAGTGGCGTATAAAAACAACTCTTCTTCTTCTTCAGTAATATCAGGGCTCTCTCAGCCTCACCTACCTCACAGGGTGTCTGTTGTGGGGAGGGGAAAGGGAAGGCGACTGTAAGCCGCTTTGACACTCCTTCTGGTAGAGAAAAGCAGCATATAAGAACCAACTCCTCCTCCTCCTCCTCCTCCTCCTCCTTCTTCGCATGTACCAGAAGCCATGAGAATTTGCAAGGGAGGGCAGCAAGTTGGCATTACTCTGCAGCTGTGATAGAGCATGTCCAAAAATGCAAAAATACCCAATGAACCTTTGTCACCAACCACTACCACTGCACGAATTATGTCCCTATTCCACTTAGGGAAAGTATGATTCTGCCAAAACAAACAAACAAACAGACAAGCAAACAAAAAGATTTCTTAAAAGAAAAAATCTGGAGAAAAAAGAATTGTGCAAAACGCAAGCACAGAATCAGAATCCAAACTTCATGACTCGACTGCTTCACATTTGGGCTAAGCTGTGCATGTGTAATATGCCAATAATGTGCTAAATCAGGAGCTCCCTGTCCAGTGAACTGTGATGTTTGTCGAATTACATTGTCAAGCTATTGATTCATGCCAAACAAGTGTAGGGTGACAGGGAACACAAAATGTTGTGTGTATGTGTTTATGTCCCTTTGAGGAGGGGGAGGGGTCTGTCGCCTTCATCAGATCCTCAAAGGGATCCATGATCCCAAAAAGAACCAATGAACTGGATGAACCAGTGCCTTGACTCACTATAAGGCATCTTC
The DNA here is from genome assembly GCF_049243985.1 of Paroedura picta. Taxonomy (NCBI): domain Eukaryota; kingdom Metazoa; phylum Chordata; class Lepidosauria; order Squamata; family Gekkonidae; genus Paroedura; species Paroedura picta. The sequence goes on along the minus strand of NC_135374.1, from coordinate 15,310,880 downwards.
ATTGTGTTACGCAGAAATGTAATGATGCTTCTGCACAACTAACATAAAAATATACACTCAGGCTCTTGTCTCCTTAGAGCAGGGGTAGTCAAACTGCGGCCCTCCAGATGTCCATGGACTACAATTCCCAGAAGCCCCTGCCAGCATTCGCTGGAGGGCTGCATCTGGAGGGCCGCAGTTTGACTACCCCTGCCTTAGAGAGAGAGAGAGAGAGAGCGAGCTTAGATTAGAAGACTGTCAATCGATACATCTGTATATATTTCTTAAAATGAACCTGAAGAAATGGTTAATCAGGCTGTCGGCTGGAGACATGATGAATCACAAACTTGACAAATCCACCACTTATTTCAATAGGTTCCAACAAGTGTTCTGACTCGATTTATTGATGTTTACATATAGATTATAAGATGCCGAGTTCCAAAACACACGTTGAAGTCTAAAGCCATTATGCTGTTAAAGCTTCCAGGACTGCCAGCCAAGCAAGAATCAAACCATGATTGGGCCCATTGACATTCTTTCAAAACTATCCATGTTTGGAGAATAGACAGTTTTGTAGCAGCCTGTGCTCCCAGATCCATTGAAAGAGCCTTGAGTTATGCTCAGTGATGGGTGCTAATCGCTGGCTTGGGGGCAGAGGGTAAGGAGGCCTCACTTCAAGAAGGACGTAGATAAAATTGAAAGGGTACAGAGGAGAGCGACGAAGATGATCTGGGGCCAAGGGACCAAGCCCTATGAAGATAGGTGGAGGGACTTGGGAATGTTCAGCCTGGAGAAAAGGAGGTTGAGAGGGGACGTGATATCCCTCTTTAAGTATTTGAAAGGTTGTCACTTGGAGGAGGGCAGGATGCTGTTTCTGCTGGCTGCAGAGGAGAGGACACGCAGTAATGGGTTTAAACTTCAAGTACAACGATATAGGCTAGATGTCAGGAAAAAGTTTTTCACAGTCAGAGTAGTTCAGCAGTGGAATAGGCTGCCTAAGGAGGTGGTGAGCTCCCCCTCACTGGAAGTCTTCAAGCAAAGGTTGGATACACACTTTTCTTGGATGCTTTAGGATGCTTAGGGCTAGTCCTGCGTTGAGCAGGGGGTTGGACTAGATGGCCTTTATGGCCCCTTCCAACTCTATGATTCTATGATTCTATGATTCTATGATGATCAATGGTTAGTGTTGTCAGAATTGGGTTGGGAAGTTGTTACATTAGGAGACCTCCAGCAGAGCCTGTAAAACAGAACTCTTCCGCCAGGTCTACGCCCACTCCGGGTATGAGTAATACGTCGCTTTGACCTCCTTCTCCAACCCTCTAGTAGTAGGGATTGGGAGTAGGTTTTTACACCATGTTGGGTTTATTATGTCTTTTAATGAGGATTTTAATGGGGATTTTAGAAGACTGTGTAACCCGCCATGAGCCGGTCTTGAAAGTGGCGGGGAATAAATTGAAATAACAACAACAACAACAATAATAGGTTGGCAACTCTACCAATGGCATGTGGAGTGAGAGATAAGCAGTAGGTGGACTCAACTGGTTCTGGTTTTGGATAAGATCTAGTTCTGTGCAATGACACGGCGCCTGGGTGCGGTAATACAAAGCCAGGTATTTAGCTGATCCAGCTAAATTAAAGGTAAAGGTATTCCCTGTGCAAGCACCGAGTCATGTCTGACCCTTGGGGTGACGCCCTCTAGCGTTTTCATGGCATACTCAATATGGGGTGGTTTGCCAGTGCCTTCACCAGTCATTACCGTTTACCCCCCAGCAAGCTGGGTCCTCATTTTACCGACCTCGGAAGGATGGAAGGCTGAGTCAACCTTGAGCCGGCTGCTGGGACTGAACTCCCAGCCTCATGGGCAGACAGCTTCAGACAGCATTTCTGCTGCCTTACCCCTCTGCGCCACAAGAGGCTCTGCCAACTAAATTAGGCCAACCTAATTAGGCCACCCCTTTTGTTACTGGGTTGAGAACAACAGTAGGGATAGCAAAGCCAGGGAAGAAATCTTGTCCAATGGCTCCCTTTCCCAAAACGCACTACTGAATACAATAATGGCAACTGTAAGGTTTTTGAGAAAAAAGAGGACAAAGAGCACTACAGATCTCAGCTTGATGCAGAACACCCTAAAGTTGAAGAGCTCATTTTCCACACTGGAAAGTAACCCAGAACTACAAGTAAATGCTGAGATGTTCCTTCCCCCTGGTAATTAATTAAGCCATGGGTGGCCAAACTGCGGCTCTCCAGATGTCCATGGACTAAATTACCATGAGCCCCTGCAGAGGTTCATGATCATTATAGCCCATGGACATCTGGAGAGCCACAATTTTACCACCCCTGAACTAAACCCAACTAGGCCAAACTTGAGGGTTCTCCCCACCCTCACTCCCCCCCAAAAAAGAGGCTTTCCAGTGCTTTCCCAGACTTCCTTGCAATGAAATGACAGAATAATAAGAAGAAGGCCTTTAATTTGCCTTTGATGACACACCTCCATGCATGTTTAACCACAACTAAGCCCTACTTTATTCAGTCAGTTTCCCTTTCATGCAAATGTGCATAGGATGGGATTACAGACAATAGCAGATGGGGAAAGAAAAACATGGCTTGGAACTGCCCCTGTGGTGCTACAGCCCAGGACTTCAGGGTCCATTGAATTCAATGGCACCAATCACAGGCAAAGGTTCTGTATCACTGCACAAAATGCTGGCAGGGCAATACGGGTCCATTATTCCATCGACCGATCAGAGGCTCAGAATCAACCATAAGGTCGACACACTTACAAATTATCTAATTTACTTGTCTTTCTTCCCAACAGCAATTCAGAATGAGAAAGGGGGCCCAGATTTTTGTACTCTCCATTTTTTTCTATCTGAAGGAGTCTCAAAGCGGCTTACATTCCCCTTCCCTTTCCTCTCCCCACAACAGACACCCTGTGAGGGAGGTGAGGCTGAGAGAGCCCTGAGATTACAGAAGAAGAAGAAGAGTTGATTATATATAAAACCAAGCCCTATGAGGAATGTTCAGCCTGGAGAAAAGGAGGTTGAGAAGGGGACATGATAGCCCTCTTTAAGTATTTGAAAGGTTGTCACTTGGAGGAGGGCAGGATGCTGTTTCTGCTGTCTGCAGAGGAGAGGACACGCAGTAATGGGTTTAAACTTCAAGTACAACGATATAGGCTAGATATCAGGAAAAAGTTTTTCACAGTCAGAGTAGTTCAGCAGTGGAATAGGCTGCCTAAGGAGGTGGTGAGCTCCCCCTCACTGGCAGTCTTCAAGCAAAGGTTGGATACACACTTTTCTTGGATGCTTTAGGATGCTTAGGGCTAATCCTGCATTGAGCAGGGGGTTGGACTAGATGGCCTGTATGGCGCCTTCCAACTCTATGATTCTATGATTCTATGATATGCCACTTTTGTCTACCCGAAAGAGTCTCAAAGTGGCTTCCAATTACCTTCCCTTCCTCTCCCCACAACAGACACCCTGTGAGGGAGGTGGGGCTTAGAATGCTCTGAGAACTGTGACTGACCCAAGGTCATCCAGCAGGCTGTATGTGGAGGAGTGGGGAATCAAACCCAGTTCTCCAGATTAGAGGCTGCTGCTCATAGCCACTATAGCGAACTGGCTCTCTCTGGAACCAGCCCTGGTACATCACCTCTCTTCCTTGCTTGCCTTGAAAACCTTACAGCAGTGGTCACCAACCCCCGGTCTGGAGACTGGTGCCGGTCCGTAGATCAGTCAGTACCGGGCTGCAGCTCCTCCTCATCCTCCTCCCCAGCTGCTGCCTCAGGGGCTGCACTGCCACTCTGCCACTGGCTCACCTTTGGTGTTCTCCAGCGGCCGCCATGGCTGGGGCTCTCCCTTGGCATGTCACTGAGCAGCTGCTGGTGGCAGCACCCCCCAGTGGGCGGCGGGAAGTCAGGGGCGCTGGCGGGAAAGCAAGTGGAGCAGGGGCTCAGGCGACGGCGACATCCCTTGGCAAAAGAATACCCCCCTCCCGGGTCTCAGTAAAATTGTCAAGCGTTGACCAGTCCCCAGTGATAAAAAGGTTGGGGACCACTGCCTTACAGCATAGTCATAATTTGGCTGTGGCTTTCCTGCACTTTCCACCAGGACAGAGTACATTAATTGTTACAATCCCATAATCTTCTATATAAAAACGGCCATTAAAATTCATTTGTGAACATCTATGCTTTTCTGAAGGAGGAAAACCCTTTCAGTTCCTGCTTGTAACTACTACGGCTTCAGATTAAAGGAGGGAGAAGGGCGTTTGTCGGATTTAGGGTTGTAAGCCTGATCTCTACTGTGTTTTCTACAATGGTTTGATCCAGAGAAATCAGCAGGTGAGGCTCTTTATGGCATGTAATTATCCCTGGGTTACCTGCTAAGTGCTGCCAGTCAAGCTGTGTTAAAGGGACGGTTCAAAAAGTCTGAACTCCAACCAGCCTCCACTTCTCCTGACCCATGCGGGGAGAGATAGATCCCGTACATCCAAGATTCTTCCTAGCAGCCAAATTACCTGCACTTCTTGAGAGGTCTTTGAATCCCTCATTGATATTTCCTTTGCCTTTCCCCGTCACAAGACACACCGGTTTCAAAGTAGCCCCTTTCAGGCACTGCATTGGATTGTGCATCTGGGAGAACATGTTCTGTTCTAAAGCTGGAGTAGGCACATGTTGCTTCTGTCCGATGGAGTGAGAGTTTTGCACGTGGGGAAGATTACGTGGGGCATGTTCTGTCACGGGTGGGATTCGTTTTGTCAGACTTCACTCTTACAACGGGCTACTGTGCTTCAGGAGGCAGTGAAAGGCAGGCACACGTCCTTGAAAACTAGCTCGGAGGCTGCTACAGGATTTTCCATGCAAAACAAAATCTCAGGAGTAGTTGGGAATTTTCTGGAGATCTGGGGGTAGGAGGGTGGAACTTGGAAAGGGGACAAAGCTCAGCAAGGATTTGATGCCCTAGAGCAGGGGTAGTCAACCTGTGGTCCTCCAGATGTCCATGAACTACAAATCCCAAGAGCCCCTGCCAGCAAATGCTGGCAGGTGCTCTTGGGAATTGTAGTCCATGGACATCTGGAGGACCACAGGTTGACTACCCCTGCCCTAGAGAAGAGGTGGGCAAAATGTGGCTCTCCAGATATCCATGGACCACAGTTCCTGTGAGCTCCTGCCAGCATGCCCTGGCAATGGCGCATGGGAATTGTAGTCCGTGGACATCTGGAGAGCCACACTTTGCCCACCCCTGCCCTAGAGTCTACCCTCCAAGGCAAACATTTCCTCCAGGGGAACAGAACTCTGTAGCCTGGAGGTCGGTTGTGATTTTCAGGAGAACTCCGGCCCCTATCCAGACACTGGAACCTTAAATGTGCTCTCAGTTCCAACAGACCTGCTCAGTTGGCATCAGCAGGTCTGTTGCTGCCGTTTACTCCCCAGCAGCAAGCTGGGTACTCATTTTACCGACCTCGGAAGGATGGAAGGCTGAGTCAACCTTGAGCCGGCTGCTGGGATCGAACTCCCAGCCTCATGGACAGAGCTTCAGACTGAATGGCTGCTGCCTTACCACTCTGCGCCACAAGAGGCTCTGATTGACTTATTTAGCAGCTTCAAACTGCAACCTAGGTCATGTAGCTCTGTTAGCCTGAAGATCAAAATGTTGTGAGTTCTAATATACCCATGGGAATTTTTTTCCTCATAGAGTTTAAATTTATTGCTTTTGAAAACATTGTATAGTCATTTTTAAAACATGAGCTTTCCACAGTCAGATTAGTTCAGCAGTGCCTAAGGAAGTGGGGAGCTCCCCCTCAATGGCGGTCTTCAAGCATCAGTTGGACAGATCCTTATCCTGGATGCTTTGGGCTGATCCTGCGTTGAGCAGGGGGTTGGACTGGATGTCCTGTTTGGCCTCTTCCAACTCTATGATTCTATGATTCTATGCAAACAAGCCATGGTTTGCTTCTAGCCTAAGGTCTTTGATCAATTTCATTGTATGCTGCTCAGGGTGTGTTATAACAGGTGCGTCTATGTTTTCGCTTGTTCTCATTGGAATGCTTTTACAGGCTTGTTTTGATTTTACTCTAAACGTGACTTGTTTTATCGGCACAACGTGTTTTTATTGACCTGTTTTTGAACATACGAAGCTGCCTTATTATGAATCAGGCTTTTGGTCCATCAAGGTTAGTATTGCCTACTCAGACAGGCATCAGCTCTCTGGAGTCTCAAGCAGAGGCCTTTCACATCACCTACCACTAGGTCCTTTAACTCAGGGGTAGTCAACCTGTGGCCCTCCAGATGTTCATGGACTACAATTCCCATGAGCCCCTGCCAGCAATGCTGGCAGGGGCTCATGGGAATTGTAGTCCATGAACAACCGGAGGACCACAGGTTGACTACACCTGCTTTAACTGGAGATGCTGGGGATGAGACCTGGGACCTTCGGTATGCCAAGCACATGTTCTGCCCTGAGCTACATTCTGTTTTTTATTTCACTGTTTTATCTGTGAGCTGCCGTTAGCAAATGGCATACAAGTTTTTATAAACCTTCCCTTTCTCTCCCCACAACAGTAAGGCAGCTGGGGCTGAGAGAATTCTGGCTGAACAGCTTAGTGAGAACAGCTCTAACAGGACTGTGGCTAGCTCAAGGTCACCCAGCTGGCAGAATGTTGGAGGACAGGCTCTCCACGCTTAACCCCGACAGCAACTAAAAACCAGTGACACCAGTGGTGGTGAACAGTGTCAGGAGTGAGGCTGGGGCAAGGAAAACGGTGCTGATGTGGCAGGACCTGCTAAAATGCACACAGGACATATAAGCATGCTTTTCCTGTGATCTTTCCCAAAATATTGTATCAAGCCCAGTTTGAGGAAGATCACACACCAGGGATCATGCATCAGGAAAAGACTGTGGACTGGTGTGATGTAGTGTTTAGTCAGCCTAGGACTTGGGGGATCCAGGTTCGAATCCCTACTCTGCCATGGGAACGTACTGTGGGACCCTGGGCCAGTACTCCACAGGGGTGTTGGGAGGCCAAAATGAAGGAGCTCAGAACAGCATAAGCCAAGCTGGGTCCCCATTTATACCCGCTGGCATATAAATGAAGCAGTTAAGACACATAAAATTGTGTAAGTTAGCACAGAGAGTGGATAGTTCTCAGAGATGATACATTTCTACTAAAAACAAAACAAAACACTGCCCAGGTTTGGACCCCAAGCTGGAGCAAAGCTGCCATGTGGACACAGCCGTCACCCCTAGGGAAAGCCATGTGAATCCCAGCCTAGCAACCTCCCCGCCGTGGAGCAAGGGGGAAAAGCAGCTGCCAGAGTGCATATATTTATTATGAAGCTGGAAAGAGATCATCAAATGTTCTGCCGGCTAAACAAGTGCAGCGGTGGAGGGGAGGTGGGGGGGGGGAGCAAGTGCTCACACAAAATCAGAGCAACCTGTGTCATGAAATTTTCAAAAGCCAGCTGGTGTGAAAACGACTCTCTCGCTTCTCAAACACGTCCATCCCATTAAAACGCAGGCGCTGCCCTTTTAAATACGAGGCTGTGCATTCGGAGGCCTCGGAGAACAAGGGCAGCGGGATGCAGCCCCTCACCTGGGACACGCTTCCCGCTCCCTGTCCCTGTCCTTTTCGATTTGTGCCACCCGGATGAACTCCAGGAGCGGTCTGGCCATTTGTCTTGACTGGAACGAGCCCGTACGGGGCCAGAGAGCCCTCTCAATCAGGAGGTGGGCGGGGAAAAGCTTCCCCAAACAGGCTTTTTGTCAAAGGTGCTCATGTATTTTTGATGTCTTTTCCCTTCTTTCCCATAAGACTGTAACGGAGCAAAGTACGAGGCAGGCTGCCGGGGCGGGAGAGCTGAGAAGGAAGCTCTTGTGTCCCTTCCAGATGTCTCCCCCCCCTCACCCCTACCCCCACCCTCCAGCCACAGTCACAGCTCTGGCTCGATAGCACAGAGCCTTGACTCCGATCTAGGACAGCTGCAAACAGCTGCAAAAATCAATGCGGGCCGGGCTACTCAAGGGCGGGTTGTCGTGTGGCAGAACGGGAACAAAAGCTGAACATAAACATATAAAGAATGGGAATCAGAACAATTGCGTCTTTGGTTTTTAACATGCCTTTTTAAGGTAAAAGATTTTGACATGTTATCAGTCATCGTTAATATCAGTTGAGCTGGAGAGAGAGACAGAGAGAGAGAGACAGAGAGAGAGAGAGAGAGACAGAGACACAGAGAGAGAGAGAGACAGAGAGAGAGAGAGACAGAGAGAGAGAGAGAGACAGAGACACAGAGAGAGAGAGAGACAGAGAGAGAGAGAGAGGTTTTGTATTCCATTTTTCTCTACTCAAAGGAGTCTCAAAGCGGCAGACAGCTGCCTCCCCTTCCTCTTTCCACAACAGACACCCTGTGAGGGAGGAAGGGCTGAGAGAGCTCTGACAGAGAGACTCTGACCGGCCCAAGGTCCCTCAGCTGGCTGCATGTGGAGGAATGGGGAATTGAACTTGCCTCTCCAGATTGGAGTTTGTCACTCTAAACCGCTACACCGTGCTGGCTCTCATCATAGTGTTTGCCCCAAAGCCTGTGGTTAAACTATACAGCTGTCTTTCTCAGCCTTTTTACCGTTGAGTAACCCTGGAAACATTCCTTAGCCTTCAAGAAACCATGGAAGTGATGTCAGCAGGCCACACCTCCCTGCTACTCTCCCAGAAGTCACACAGCAGAAGTGACATCATTCAGACGCTCCCACCAGAGGTGACATCATGCTGCATTGCCTCCCCCTCCCGCCACCCCCACCCCTGGGCCAGGAACAGGGCTGGGGTAGGGATCCACCACTCCATTGCCCCCTGCCACCCCCTGCTGTTAAGTTAAAATGAGAGTACTTACCTCTCTGGACTCCAGTCACTACCATGTGCACTGAGCCTCAGCTAGCAAGGGGTTCCTCCCCTTCCCACCCCCTCCAGGCCCATCATTGGCCATTTTGGGAGGAGTGGGTAGGTCAACAAAACCATATGTGGTCATATCACCCAACGATTTCTTTTACATTTGGAAAATATTTAGAATTAATGAACTCCCATGCAATCGGTGAAACCCTTCCAGGGCTGTTGAGAAACCATAGGGTTTCACATAACTCCTGATCATAGGATCATAGAATCATAGAATCATAGAGCTGCAAAGAAATGGGCGGTACAGAAATCTAAATGAATAAATAAATAAATAAATAAATAAATAAATAAATAAATAAATAAATAAATAAATGGAAAAATAGAGTTGGAAGGGACCTCATGGGTCATCTAGTCCAACCCCCTGCACTATGCAGGAAACTCACATCCCAATCACTCATCCACTGTAACCTGCCACCCCCTTGAGCCTTCACAGAATCAGCCTCTCCGTCAGATGGCTATCCAGCCTCTGTTTAAAAACATCCAAATATGGAGAACCCACCACCTCCCGAGGAAGCCTGTTCCACTGAGAAACCGCTCTAACTGTCAGGAACTTCTTCCAGATGTTGAGCCGAAATTTCTTTTGCATTAATTGGTCCTGGTCTGTCCTGCCAGGGCAAGAGAGAACAATTCTGCTCCATCCTCCATATGGCAGCCTTTTAAATACTTGAAGATGGCTATCAGATCCCCTCTCAGTCGTCTCCTCTGCAGGCTAAACAGACCGAGCTCCCCCAAACTTTCCTCATTATGTCTTGGTCTCCACGCCTGCTTCCGAGTGTTGGGCAAGGGCTAAGAGCATTGCTGGCAATGCAAAAACATTGCTTCTGGATTGAGCCTGAAGCAATGACACCACATCACCGGCAACTTCATGATGCTGCCAATGTGACCCTTCCACAGGCGGTGGGTGAGTCCTTCACTGGTAGCCAGTCAGTTTACAGGCTTCTTGTAAGGATAAAATGGAGAAGGGAAGCATCTTGTCTGCCATTCTGAGCTCTTTGGAAAAAAAAATGTGGGGCAACAGCATAATAAAAGAACACCAGACAAGACTGAGTTCCTATTTCTCTGCAGCAAGCAAGCATACAAGAATAGCACTGAATATTAATTAACCAGGTGCATCATTGTCTAGGAATCCGAGCAACGCTAATTGAATGAAACCAACTGCTGAAATCCAATATAAATTTATTGAGCGACAACAGATTAGAAGCCAACAATGAGAGAACTGTGAAATGCCGTAGTCTGTGAAATTCCCATCGAGGAGGCCCACCTAAGGACACAGCGATCAAGGTTTTGCTATTCGGAATCTCACAGGCCAAAGAGTAACTTCAGAGTCTATAGACCACATTAGGAAAAGGCACACCCAGCATGGTATAGTGGTTAAGAAGAGCAGCCTCTGATCTGGGTTTGATTCCCCATTCCTCCCCATGAAGCCAGCTGGGCCAGTCACCTTGGGCCAGTCACAGTTCTCTCAAAGCTCTCTCAGTCCCACCTACCACATAGGTGTCTGTTGTGGGGAGAGGAAGGTTAGACAATGGGAAACCACTTTTGAGACTCGTTTAGATAGTAGAAAGCAGGGTACTAAGAACCATAGAATCATAGAATCATAGAGTTGGAAGGGGCCATACAGGCCATCTAGTCCAACCCCCTGCTCAACGCAGGATCAGCCCAAAGCATCCTAAAGCATCCAAGAAAAGTGTGTCTCCAACCTTTGCTTGAAGACTGCCAGTGAGGGGGAGTTCACCACCTCCTTAGGCAGCCTATTCCACTGCTGAACTACTCTGACTGTGAAAATATTTTTCCTGATATCTAGCCTATATCCTTGTACTTGTAGTTTAAACCCATTACTGCGTGTCCTTTCCTCTGCAGCCAACAGAAACAGCATCCTGCCCTTCTCCCAGCATCCTGCCCTCCTCCAACCCTTCTCTTCTTTAAATGTGGATCCAGAGCCTCACTCAGGGAGTGGCTATAATCTCCCCCCAATCCTTCAATTTTCACATACAAAAACAGGCATCAGTGCTGCCAAGCCTTCACTGGGGGAAGAACAATGCCAGCTCTTTTCAGATAACTCCTCTGCTATGGACCTTGTCAAGTCTTATCTTAGGCTAGGTTTTCGGAAGGAGATGGCTTTTGGGGCTTTAAATCAGGGGTAGTCAACCTGTGGTCCTCCAGATGTTCATGGACTACAATTCCCATGAGCCCCTGCCAGCAAGACTTGGCCATCAATGCCTTGGCTAACAGAAATAGCCACAAAAATCACACTGACTAGGTAAGCATGCATAGCTAAATAAAAAGATTCCATAGTAAAATCTTGTTCCAAAGTGGGCTTCATTAAACATTTCTTCATTTACCTTTGAATGTTTACTTTTGTTCTAAATAAGCAGGTTGATAATTTTCTTACATCTTGGTTTAAGATGTGGCCCTCTTTAGGCACTGCGCATGCTAACGCGGCCCCATGTGTCAAAAGGTTGGGGACCCCTGCTCTGTGTTATGCATATGGAGGAGTAGGGAATCAATCCTGGCTCGCCAGATTCGAAACCACCATTCTTAACCACTACATCACACTAGCTCCCGTGCTCCAGCTCCAGGCTTCCAGTGCTCCAGCAGTGCCCATATGGGTCTGGATTTGATTGCATGTCCCAGATTCAGATAGGGAAGGAGGTGGAGAGGAACCTGGAAGAGGGCCTCTCCCTTGCCTTGGCTGATTGAGCCACCTGGATCCATGCCACAGTAACAGAACTAGATAACTATCATGTAGTCTACATCAGCGGTAGTCAACCTGTGGTCCTCCAGATGTTCATGGACTACAATTCCCATGAACCCCTGCCAGCAAACGCTGGCAGGGGCTCATGGGAACTGTAGTCCATTAACATCTGGAGGACCACAGGTTGACTACCTCTGCTCTCCCTAGATCACCTCCTGAATAAAGCTCAGAGACTCCAGCCGGGGCAAAAGGCAGCATCTCAATTCTTATTAGGAGTTGAGTAAAGAAGGCACATTACACTCATTGTCTGCCCATCAGTTGCCGAGAGCAATTCAAGGCACTGGCTTTCCCAGGTGCCTCAACACTTATGTCTTGCCACAACCACTTTGCTCAAACAGGTGAGACGAACAGCTGCCTGCACAGGTGTTTTCTCTGTAGCGGGCCTCACCTGGTGGAATGGCCTGCCTGAGGATGCCAGGAAGACTCCCATGCTCCTGACATTTCATGAGCTACGTAAAACAGACCTGTACAAGGGGGCATTTCTATAAAGCAGACAGGGCAACACTGTAACAGATGCTTCTAAGAAAATATGTTGTGTATTGATGGATGCAATGCCGAACTCTGCATTGTTTAACACGACATGTTTCATTATTATGTTTTGTTTAGGCAACAGCCCCATTTCGAAATGCAATTATTCCACTGATTGCATGTAGCCCACCTGGAGTCTCAGAGAAAAAGACAAACTATGAATGAATGAATGAATGAATGAATGAATGAATGAATAACACTTTAGTCTGATCCTACATTGAGCAGGGGGTTGGACTGGGTGGCCTGTATGACCCATTCCAGCTCTCCGATTGTATATTTCTAAATAAACAACCAGGGTTCCTACCAGCCTCCTTGGTCCTGATCACTCTAGATGGCGCGCTTGGATCTCCAGTCCCAATTTTGTTAGTGGCTACAACTCTGAACTCATATTCCACCCAAGGGTTCAGATCAACCGCCATGGCAGACTCCAAGTCACCGCTGATATTTTCCGGAACTGCAAAGACAGAGGGAAGGGAATCATTCAGTCAAGAAGATAACCTGTACCCAGGGGTAGTCAACCTGTGGTTCTCCAGATGCCCATGGACTACAGCGTTTGCTGGCAGGGGCTCATGGGAATTGTCATCCATGAACATCTGGAGTACCACAGGTTGACTACCCCTGCTTTAAGAGGCTTTTCTTCTCTCAGTGGAAATAGAAGGGAATGGGGCAGTGGCCAGGCTGTGAGGAGGCCCCATGCAACCCCTATCAAGCACTTTTGCGCTGATGCAATGCAGGAAAAGGGAGTGGGGGAGGGTGAGCAACAGCAGCAAGAGGCATGGGAAATGGGTTCGGAGAAACCACTTCTGCCTGCTTCCCAGCTCCTCTTCTTACTGTAGAAAAGGTGCATTTTCCATCACCCCCCCTCCCCCATGGAAGCAGTCTCAATATGCATCGTGTAACTGGTAGCTTTACTTTAACTTAATTTTTTTTCACTCCCCCCAAATTTGACATGGATAGTTCTGATGACATTTTCAAGCTCACTTTGAGCACGCCGTTTCCCTTCTCTTCAGCTACTTACGCGCACACTGGGTAATGCATGTTCGACACACTTTACGTAACGTTTGCAACTGGTTACAAAAGTGCACACCATCATGAAAGTGCACTGCAGGTGATAATGTAACAGGGGTTGAAAGGAGCCTTCCCAACACACACTCAGCTGCAAAATGGCTCCAGCTTCCAGGTTTTGATGTGCCATCCCTGGTGGATGTTTGTCTATCAATTGGGTTTCTTTTTAAAGAAATAAAATAAAAATATCTTCTCACCTGTTTTCACGGTCTGCCAGCCCAGGGAGAAGGGACTTCGTGCTTGCAGGTTGTAGGACGTAATGGGGCTGTGATTGTCTGCCCCAGGAGTCCAAGAAAGAGTTGCTGTCGTTTCGGTGATTTCTTCAACAATCACGACTCCAGGTGGCCCAGGTGGACCTAAGAGGAAGAAGAAGAAAAAGAAGAGTTGGTTCTTATATGCCGCTTTTCCCTACCCGAAGGAGGCTCAAAGCGGCTTCCCATTCCTCTCCCCACAACAGACATCCTGTGGGGTGGGTGAGGCTGAGAGAGATATCACTGTCCGATCAGAACAGTTTTATCAGTGCCGTGGTGAGCCCAAGGTCACCCAGCTGGTTGCATGTGGGGGAGTGCAGAATCGGACCTGGCATGCCAGATTAGAAGTCCACACCCCTAACCACTACACCAAACTGGCATTACACAAATGCATTACACGAGACGTATCTTTGCCTTTGTGCTAATTAATCCTACGAATGCCTAGACACGCACAGTGCCATGCTAAAGGGCATCGGACTTAGAAGGGTGCAACTCTGCTTGGGACGGCATTGACACTCGCCATCTCAATCTGTGTGTCTTCTGAAGCATGTGCCCCCATTGGGATGCCTCCATGCAAGGCTCACCCTCCTGGGAATGGCTATTTGGTCTGAGAAGAAGACTTGCCTTGCAGGAGAAGAAGACTTCGCCTTGCAGTCCAAGGGACTCGCAAGAGTCTTCTCCAGCACCAGAGTTCAAAAGCCTCAATTCTTTGACGCTCGGCCTTCCTTATGGTCCAACTTTCTCAGCCATACATTGCGACTGGGAACATAGCTGGTCTTTCGTACCCCACTTTTAAGGAGCCGAAGAAGCAGAATGCTTGCTAAGGATGATTGCAAACGGCTCATCGTTGCAAGCCATGCAAAACCAAAAGCCAACCGGACCAGAAAATTTAGGCACCCAAAGGCTGAGCTGCAAATTTTAAAAAATTGCAAATATTTATTACAGAAAGTGCACTAGTTCAAGGCCTACTTGCTTTCCATCAAGATCAGAACACTCGCATCAGATACCTTCAATCTAAATCTAAACAGGTGGGCACGGTTTGCCTGGCCAAGCTTTGAACTGTTTGATCAGGGTTGTTTCAAGCTGTCAGGCCCCTTGGCTCCACCCTAATTCTTGCAGGGATTTCCCAACCCACAGCTGGTAATTTTAGCTGCCCATCCGAGGAGACAGTACTGATGATGGACCAAAGGTTTGATTTAGTATAAGGAAGCTTCATGTGCGTCCATGTGAGAAGAAACAACGGTCCCAAGGTACATGGGAATGGGTGACTAAAACTGAGTTCTCCCCATGGCTGGTCCAGAATTCCAAGCTCTGGTCCTCTTGTGTCAGTTTCCTATTTCATCCCAACCCTGAGGCAAATACCACGAGGTGGAGGCACAGGATCTTAAAGCTAGTGCAATCTTGTCATGTTCTCCTTACTAAAAATTAGCGAAAACAGGTCATTGTTCAGAGTTGATGTTTCTTTTGATGGACGCCCCCAAAATCAGTATCTTTAAAAACAGAGGATGTTGCTGGAAATAACATATCCTGACCTTTATATCTCTTTGTTGTTGTTGTTAGGCGTGAAGTTGTGTCCGGCCCATCGCGACACCACGGACAGTGATTCTCCAGGCCTTCCTGTCCTCTACCATTCCCCGGAGTCCATTTAAGTTCGAACCAACTGCTTCAGTGACTCCATCCAGCCACCTCATTCTCTGTCGTCCCCTTCTTCTTTTGCCCTCAATCGCTCCCAGCATTAGGCTCTTCTTTCTCATGAAGTGGCCAAAGTATTTCAGTTTCATCTTCAGGATCTGGCTTTCTAAGGAGCAGTCAGGGCTTATCTCCTCTAGGACTGACCGGTTTGTTCGCCTTGCAGTCCAAGGGACTCGCAAGAGTCTTCTCCAGCACCAGAGTTCAAAGGCCTCAATTCTTTGACGCTCAGCCTTCCTTATGGTCCAACTATCACCGCCATACATTGCGACTGGGAAGACCATAGCCTTGACTAAACGCAGTTTTGTTGGCAGGGTGATGTCTCTGCTTTTTAGGATGCTGTCTAGATTTGCCATAGCTTTCCTGCCCAGGAGCAAGCGTCTTTTAATTTCTTTGCTGCTTTTAATTTCTTACATCTCTTTAGCAACCAACAATTACATTAAAAGGCTAATAGGATAACTATATCACTCTTATAAATTACTGGGGGCCATATCCTAAGGTGGACACTGTCCAATGAAGGAGCAATGAAAGTATCTTTTATCGGGGAGGGAGGAATGAATTTTGCGTGAGTGTCATTCCACTGACAATCATTTAAACATCGTCGAGTTCTTCTGTAGCTTTTATTTATTTCAATGCTGCTCGTGGAGGAGACGTTCATGCTGGATTAAGCCCCAGGCTTTCATTCATTCACTCAATACGATATTTCTTTTAACCCCTTTAAAGCACCCTTCGGTTTCTAGGTAGCTGTCTGATCCTTAAGCTCATTTGACATCTGGTAGATATCCAAGCTAGCTTCCTGTGTACGGCATACATTATTTTCTGTGCGGAATGCTGGATTTGTATTTTCATGAATACACTTTTCTTCTGGGGGAGGGAGATAAAGGAAGACAGACGGCTGTGAATATATTATTAGGAACTGTCTAGCTGAAATGATATTTTTATTGACATATATGTTATATAAGGGTGCTCCTGATGCCATTTTTGCCCTGCTCTCCCTGATTCCTTAGGTGTGGGGCTGCCAGCTCTAGGCTGGGAAATACCTGGTGATTTTGGGGGTGGAATTAGAGTAAGGTAGGGTTTGGAAAGGGGGGGGGGAATTCATTGGGGTCTAAAGCCACAGATCCTACCTTCAAAAGCAGCCATTTTTTCCAGGTGAGCTGATCTCCATTGCCTGGAGATCTCTTGTAATGAGTAAATGAAGAGTATAATGAGTAAATTAATAGTGGTGTCAAGAATGTAGAGAAATCGTTCATTTATTCATTACGCTCTCAATTCACTCATCAGCCTGACAGGAAGGCAAAGTGAATGCCCCTCGATACCCTTGCATCAAATAATTGTATTCTTTCCTTTCCGTAGGGTGGGCCATTTTAACTTGTTCCCAGGTTGGCAGAAACTCAGAACTAATCTAAATCATAGAATCATAGAATCATAGAATCATAGAGTTGGAAGGGGCCATACAGGACATCTAGTCCAACCCCCTGCTCAACGCAGGATCAGCCCTAAGCATCCTAAAGCATCCAAGAAAAGTGTGTATCCAACCTTTGCTTGAAGACTGCCAGTGAGGGGGAGCTCACCACCTCTTTACGCAGCCTATTCCACTGCTGAACTGCTCTGACTGTGAACATTTTTTTTCCTGATATCTAGCCTATATCGTTGTACTTGTAGTTTAAACCAGTGGTCCCCAACCTGCGGGCTGCAGCCCGGCGCCGGGCCGCGAAGGCTATGGCGCCGGGCCGCAGCTCCCTCTCCCCACCCCCCCCCGCAGTAAAAAACTTCCCAGGCCGCAAGCTTGCGGCCCGGGAAGCTACTTACTGCGGGAGGGCGGGGAGAAGGAATCGGGGCCGGGCTGCGCACGTGCAGGCCGCGCCCGCGCGGCCCGATCCGCAGGCGCAGCCCGCAGGTGCGGCCCAATCCGCGGGCGTGGCTCGCGGCCCGATCCGTGGGCGTGGCTTCCGGGCGCAGCCCGATCCGCGGGTGCGGCTCGCAGGTGCGGCCAGAAGCGTGGGCGTGGCCCACAAGGGCACGGTCCCCGCGGACGCGGCCCGATGCCCTGCCGGTCCCCAGCCTAATAAAGGTTGGGGACCACTGGTTTAAACCCATTACTGCGTGTCCTCTCCTCTGCAGCCAGCAGAAACAGCATCCTGCCCTCCCCCACCCCCTTTTTATTATTTTTATTTTTTTTTACCTGATCCACCTAAGTACATGATCTTTTCGGCAGGGCGATTCCTTGTGGGAGAACATCACTCTATTTGGATGGTTTGATCTCTCTCTTTCACTCTTTTGACAACCTTTCAAATACTTAAAGAGGGCTATCATGTCCCCTCTCAACCTCCTTTTCTCCAGGCTGAACATTCCCAAGTCCCTCAACCTATCTTCATAGGGCTTGGTCCCTTGGCCCCATCCCAACAACCTGAGTAAGAATCTGCCTATGACAATGGTACCATATTCACCCTCCCTAGAATCATAGAGTTGGAAGGCGCCTGCAGAATGCAAGAAATTTGCAACTACCTGCCCACCCACAGTGACTCCAATTCCATGCCCAAGTGATCTCCCACACCAAAAATCTTGAGAATCCAGCCTGGCCTGGAGGAAATTCACCTACCATCCCTAGCAGTGCTACCAGCAGCCTGTCATGTAGAGCAGGGGTAGTCAACCTGTGGTCCTCCAGATGTTCATGATTCATTGATTCTATGATTCTGTGATTCTGTGATTCTATTCCCACCTTCTTACATTTTGCCTTGATCTGTTCCTACAGCCTATGCCGTTGGTTCTGTCTTGCAATGGTTTTGTTCTCATTCATTCTGTTGACCGCAAATTAATTGTGTGGCGAATTTCGACAAAACTCTCTCCCGTGTTATCTTCCTAGTCTGACCTTGAGTAGCTGATGTCAATGGCTTGGAATGTCATAGAGACTAGCACGGTTAATGCAGGCTTTTAGTGTGGGAACACAGCCGGATGCTTTATACTTGTTTTGAATTTAGGGAAGGGGTCATGGGTGGCCACATAGGTATGCCAGTTTAACTGCTTTTTAGTGGGATCAAAGATTTTGCCCCCACCACTGGAAGTATTTTCAAGATCTGAAGATAGGAGTCTTTGCAGATTTTCTTAGAGGACAGGGTTGAAAAGGGAGTCCATAGACCCAGGAGCTGTGATTACTTCCTTGTCCAGTAGGTGGCAGTCATATAGTTTACTCAGACTCTCCAACGCCATTAAGTTATCAGAGTGGATTTACATTGTGCATCTCAAGCATTTACAGTAGAGTTTTCCCTTCAGCTGCATTAACTTAGGGTACACATGAGGAATGGCTTCGCTGAAAGCATCCTTGCATCAAAAGAGCATCCAAGGTGAAAAGATGTGCTTTGCTTGCAGGAGATGTTTCCACATGTGCAAGCAGAGGTAGGTGACAGCGGTGCTCACAGGTGTCTGACCTAGTGTCAACAGAGAAGGATTACACTGTGTGTCCACCTGAAATGGGACTGACGTCCAGCCATCTGAGATTTCTCTGCAGAACATCAAACCCAGGGATTTCCTATCAGGGTTTCTGGACAGCCCTGGGGTTAATTGAGAGCTCTGGAGGGGTTACACAGCCTTTCCCAGAAGTTTGGATGGCCGCTGACGTCGCTAGAAGTAACTGGAGCCCACTTCCCTTGTTGCTCTCCAGGCCTAGTCTCTTTCTCCAAAATGGAAACAATAAATGACCCATCAGTTGATTTGCTGGCTTCTGAATCTTACTTCCACACCCACTTTTCTGAAGGAGCATGTCACCACTTACAGGGGTCCTCGAAGCCTGGAAAATATTTGAGTGGATCCTCCATGGTCAAAAGCTTGAAAAAGACTGATCTAGCCAGTATACAGAACAAATTGGTAGGACTAGGTGTGATGGGCAAGGTAGTGGCTCAGTGGCAGAGCATCTGCTTGGCTAGCAGAAGGTCTCAGGTACAATCCCTGAGATCTCCAGGTAAAAAAGGTCCAGGCAGTAGGTGATGTGAAAGACTTCTCCCTGAGACCCTGGGGAGCTGCTACCAGTCTGAGTAGGCAATTCCCATCTCGATGGCCTGGTTCAGCCAAAGGCCGCTTCAGACATTGCTGTGATGCATCCCCATAGGTTGTCCACTAAACAAAACCTGAAGCCTTCTTCAAGTTGAAGGAGACTTCCTCCAGGTTAAACAAGACTTAAGTCTTAAACACTTAAATTGGGGGAAAGCTTCTTAGGATCAAGGAACTTTTTCCAGCCTTGGGATAGCACACACTACTTTGGGTGATGGGCCAAGGGACCAAGCCCTATGAAGAAAGGTGGAGGGACTTGGGAATGTGCAGCCGGCAGAAGAAGCTAAGAAGAGACATGATGGCTCTCTTTAGGTATTTGAAAGGTTGTCTCTTGGAGGAGGGCAGAGAATGTTTCCTGTTGGCAGCAGATGAGAGGACACACAGCAATGGCTTTAAACGACATGGAGAATAGTTCTAGATAGCAAGGGTGGCAGGGAATTCACCATCAGAGTAGTTCAGCAATGGAATCGGCTGCCTAAGGAGGTGGTGAGCTCCCCTTCACTGGGAGTCTTCAGTCAGCAGCTGGACAAATATTTATCATGGATGCTTTAGGCTGATCCTGTACAGAGCAGGGGTTGGACAAGATGGCCTGTATGGCCCCTTCCAGCTCTATGATTCTATGATTCTAAGTGTTGTCATATTGCAGCTGACTTAAGGCAACCTTGTAGGGTTTTCAAGGAAAGAGACATTCAGATGTGGTTTGCTACTGCCTACCCCTGTGCAGGGATTCAAAAGAAATTCCGTCTAAACATCCGGAAGAAGTTCCTGACAGTTACAGTGGTTCCTCAGTGGAACAGGCTTCCTCGGGAGGGGGTGGGTTCTCCATCTTTGGAGATATTTAAACAGAGGCTGGCTAGCCATCTGACAGAGAGGCTGATTCTGTGAAGGCTCAAAGGGGTGGCAGGTTACAGTGGATGAGCAATAGGGATGTGAGTCTCCTGCAAGGGGGATTGGACTAGATGACCCAGGAGGTCCATTAAACTCTATTGTTCCATGATTCTATGAGGAACCCTGGACTTCCTTGGTGATCTTCCATTCAAATACTGACCAGAGCTGACCATGCTTAGCTCCTGAGGCCTGACAAGATTGGGCTATCCTGGCCCGTCCAGGTCAGGGCATGCCGTTCGACCACAAATTTAAGAAGTACTCCGCATAAAATCCGAGGCATCTATTTCATCAGCAAAGTCATCATTGCTCCTTGCCGTTAATGAGATGGATGGCAGTCTTTGATTCATGCCATTGTTAGCAATTAGTGGGACCATAAATGGAACATCAGAAGCAACAAGGGGAAGAATGAAGAAGAATAATTACTGAGATCACATAAGCTGCTCAGGACAAGCCAGTGAATTGTGATTCCACCGAAGGCCTTTAAAAAAAAATTGCCGGCAAACCTGTGAGATAAAAAAACCCCAAAGGGTTTTATTTTATTTGGATAAACTAGAACAGCGCCCTGAGAAATAAAGGATAATGGGCCATTCTTGAAGAGAGGGAAGGAAGGGAAGAAACTCTGGGGTACTTTATAAATTAGGATTTTTTAAAAAATGGTAAAAGTGCAGATTCATAAGACAAATATTCCCTTTGTAATGCACCAGTGGGATTTCTGGGTGAGCCACTGGTGGTCTTTTCCCCTTTGCATGTCCGTGCATTCTGCAATCTCGGGCATAATAGATGTCACTAGGCAGAGTGATGCAATGTTCAATTTAAGCCCCATATAGACTAAAAGATTATGCCTGTCAGGAGCTTGACAGCAAACTTGTTGGAATAATGGAGAGCATGCCATGCCAAGTACTTATGGAGAGTGAGAAAGTATGGCTGAGAGAGAGACAGAGACAGAGAGAGAGACAGAGACAGAGAGAGAGACAGAGAGAGAGAGAGACAGAGAGAGAGAGACAGAGAGAGAGAGAAAGAGGAAGAAAGAGGAAGAAAGAGAAATGGGTTGTAATCAGTTACTACAGAAGCTCCGGTGGATGGATAGGTTACGGTGCTACGGCGGAGATGCTGCCAGAAGCAGAGAGTACCACGAGACTACTTATCAATGCCAATTATTAGCTCAGGTTTGATACGCCACAAAGTTTGCAAACCAAATCAAGGGAACTTCAGTCCAGACGGGGCTCAGATAATAAAGTCCCTTTGGGGAAAATCCAATGAGCGACCGTGTCATCGTGGCCTTGGCATGAAAGAAGAGCGTACTGTCTGGATAAGTTGTAGAATGGGGGGGGGGGGGGCAAGCCCTATGAGGAAAGGCTGGAGGGTTTGGGAAAGTTCAGCCTGGAGAAAAGGTGGTTGAGAGGGGATGTGATGGCTCTCTTTAAGTATTTGAACGGCTGTGATTTGGAGGAGGGCAGGGAGCGGTTCCTGTTGGCCGCAGAGGAGGGGACCTGCAGTGTTCAACATTTACTGGGTAATATGACTATACATGAAGAAGAAGGTTTGTCAGGTGCCCCTTCTGTTCCACCCAGGTGCCTCTTCAGATCACCTCTCTGATCTCTCCAGGTTGCTCTGATCACTGCTTCTTGCCTCCCCCCCCCCATCTTCCCCTTCCCCTCTCTTTGGGCGGTGAGATCTGGTGCTCAGCTTTGAAGTGTTAAAACTTGAGCAGGCATTCCAGCCTGCTGGGCTTCAGTATTTCACACCCGGCTGGATTCAAACACTTGGGAAAGGTTTTTTGGCGCTCCTGGGGAGGAGGGGGAACGGTTCTACACATGTGCCTATAAAACCTGGGTCCGATCTAAGAGCGGCATCACAGCCCGGAGACAGGGAAAAAGGGGGGGGGGAGGAAGGCAGGAAGCAGGGATCAGGGCAACCTGGACAGATCAGAGAGGGGATCTGAAAAGGCACCTGGGTGGAATGGAAGGGGCACCTGACATGGTTCTTATATGCCGCTTTTTTCTACCCGAAGGAATGGTCATGTTGATCTGCCTCCTCTCCCAAAATGGCCTGTGATGGGCCTAGAGGGGGTGGGAAGGGGAGGAGCCCGGGTCATGTGTACACAGCAATGTTTCCCAACCATATATGACACTATCATGACACTTCTCGGGTTCCCTGAAGAATGTTTCAGGGGTTTCTCAAGGGTAAAAAGGTGAGAAAGGCTGTTCTGAGGTAAGACCAGAAGTTCTTGGTTCATGAGAGCCTCACAGTTACAGCTATCTTCTTTGACCTCTGCTGTCCAAAATGTTCTTCAATACAATATAATTATGCATTTGAAATTGTCACAGCGCCATAATATGTAATGAAAACTATTGGGGTGGTGGGGGGAGGGGAAAGTTCAGTCTTTGTACTTTGTACTGTTATATGAAACTCTTCAGGAAGGCATGAAGCATGGAGCCTTCAGTGTTCTCATGACACACAGTGTCATGCAATGTCACACAGTGGCCAGAGCCAAGATACCATCAGGGCTGGTAGATCCCATATAGCAAATGTAGCACATGGTATGAGCCCCATGCTTCCAGGGGCCCCACATGGTACCTCCCCCCCATGGATGAGGGCTGTAGCCTCTCTCCTCCCCCCCTTTCCCTCTTTAAGGGCACTTGGAGTGACCTTTCAACTATGGGGGGGGCTCTCTGTCCCCAGTCTGGCTGCTCCTGATGCAATTGTACTCAGCTAGGCCCACACAAATCCTTAAACTGTCTGTGGTACTATGGGCTCTTCAAATCCTTAAACCATTCCTGGGTGCCATCAGGAAGTCCAGAAGGGCCAGAATTCCAGGAGTCCTCCCACTGTGCTTCCCCCCAGATTCAGGAATACACAACATCACTGCCCAGATGAGAAATAGATCACATGGGACATGTCAATACTAAGACGTTTCCTTGGCCTGCATAGAAGAGTCAACGTGCAAGGCTTTGGAGGATGGGAAGGAAACAGGAAGTACGAGAGTGTGATGCTTCCTGTTAATCTGTAGCCAGGAAGTATGAGGGTGTGATGCTTCCTGTTGATCTGCAGCCAGTCTTGATTTTCGCCCCTTTTAGGTTGTCTTTTTAATTTCATTTCAGAGGGGGGGTTTGTTTGTATCCCAGATAGCCTTTCCATAAGTGGACAAGAACGACTTTCTTACAGAAAACTCTCCTCCAAGTATATTTGTGTAGGGCCAAGGTTATTCGTCTAATACAGACTACACCCATCTGTTTGAGTCTTGAGTCGTTTTCTTAAAACACCCACTGAATCCCGAAAATAAAGTCAGTATTCAGGCTATTCATTATCTGCTTCTGCAAACTTTAACCACACGTTCTTGTTTTCAAAGACCAAAAGTGGGGGAAAAGAGAGAGAGAGCAGCAAGTACAGCTCATGGTAGTGAAATGCTTGAAAGCCAGGTGCATTTGAATGCCTTTGTATGATAATTTATGTTGATCGTCTCCTCAGACTGTGTGATTAGCATACTCACCTCTAACAAGAAGTTCTGCCTCATCTGACACACTGTCTGCTGTGGTCTGTACCCTGCAGCCATATCTCCCAGCATGCACCAGAAGAATGTTCCTGATCATTAAATCTGCAGAGGATTCTTGCTGCAAAATGAAATGATAAAAGCATTGTTGTAAAAAAAACCCCAAAAAACCTCCCGATATGTCTTTCTTTCTAAAATAAGACAATGAGCTTTTAAGTGGTATTTTTTGGGGGGTACGTTTCATAAAGCACCATGACACTGGTTCTCCCCCATTCTCCACACTCAAAACCAGCGGTACAGGAAGTTCTATACTAATTATTGTGATCATTATAAATGTACAAGTACACTTGTGGGAAGCATTATGTTTTCCCCTCCCCCACTATGTCCTTCTTCCTTCTCCTGAAAACTCCTTGTCAAAACCCTGTATCCAAGCTTTCGCTGTATGTTTCTATCTGCTTTTCATTCTGTATAATTGACTGTTTTAGGTGTGAACATGGCTGGTTTTGGATAGAGTAGTTTGCAACAGGGATTCTGGTTGTAAAGTTGTTTGGTCTGTGGGAATGCTTTATCTCTCTCTGACCTTAGGACCAGAGGCTCCAGTTGTGTCTTCCTGGCCTGGCTATAGCAGATGGAATCCACAGTGTTTTGCACCCAAACAAGTGTATGGGGGGAGGGGGGAGGCAGAGGATTGGAGGTTAAGAAGCAGCAATGGTCCCTGGGCGCTTCAGTCTTAGCAAAGGTTCAGAGATGTTAGCATCATTCTATCTTCAATAAAGAGATTTTCTTCAACAAAGTCTGCTTATTGGGAGCAATCAGCTGGACTCTCACATTCCTATAGTCTCTCCCCTTTTCCCACTTCCTTCTTACTGTGAGGGATTCTGCACTTCCCCACATGGAGCCAGCTGAGTGACCTCGGGCTTGCCACGGTGCTGATAAAGCTGTTCTGACCGAGCAGTGATATCAGAGCTCTCTCAGCCTCATCCATCTCATAGGGTGTCTGTTGTGGGGAGAGGAAAGGGAAGACGACTACTGTAAGCTGCTTGGAGCCTCCTTCGGGTAGAGAAAAGCAGTATATAAGAAACAAGTCTTCTTCTTCAATAATATCAGGGCTCTCTGAGCCTCACTGCTTTTCACTGCCTGAAGGGGTCTCAAAACAGCGCCATATCTCCACAACAGACACTCTGTGAGGTAGGTGGGGCTGAGAGAGCTCTAAGAGAACTGCTCTGTGAGCACTGTGACTAGCCCAACATGCAGCTGGCTGCATGTGGAGGAGTGCGAAATCAAACCTGGCTTTGCAGAGTAGAGTCCACTATTCTTTAACCACCATACCACACTGTTTAATTGTTGACAGAACCGTATCCAGATTTTATTAAAAAGCTGTTTCTGGTTTTAGTGTTTTAGTGTTGTTGCTAATGCCGTTGGCAGGAAGGGAAACTAGGAGATACAGATTCTTTTGTAAACTGTTCCCAGCTGCTACGGCTGGCAAAGTGACACAGTCCTATGAGAGCTTTACGATTAGAGGGCCAGGGAAAGCAGTAAAGCTTCGAGCTGATCTATATATTTTCTCATTTATTATGGTTTGCTCTTTTCCCTTGGGCACACCGAAAGCAGGATCACAGTGACTTTGTTTATGTGAGGGGAGGGAGCAAATATTTTGAAATGTGCCTCGTTCCCTGCTGCGGCCAGGAGATTTGGAGCGAGTGTGTGCTTTATTGCAGCTTTGCCATTAATATCCTGGCCCGGGGGTGAGCAAATGCTTTTGCTTCTCCTGTCTCCGTCCAGTGGTGGGGTTGAGCTTGAACACCTCTTCCTCTTCCCTTCCTCTCCTGATCAGGTACTTGTCCTGGGCCCACAGAAAGCAGCAATCCCGTCTCATCCTGCTCTTCTCCCAGCCACCAATTTTGTACGCCTTCTGTCCCAGTCAAAGGAACAAGAGAGCTGTGCTGCCCGTTCCTCATTCCAGTCCCCACCATTCTTCTTTCTGCCCGTCCAGCTTCATCTCTGCCAGAGAGCATCTGAGCATCAGCAATCCAGCTCCTCCTTTCCTGACATTCAGCTCTGCTTGCTTGCTTGCTCGCCTGCCTTCTTCAGCAACCGCCATTCATGTCACCTGCCACAGCATCCTGAGGGCTGTTTCCCTCGTTCTCTGTGTTGGTGCAAACACTGGTTCCTGCTTGTTTTGTTTTGTTTTTTTACCCCCTGCTTTCTTTCCCCCATTTTAAGTTTTTTCCTGCAAGCCTGTGGTGCCCTCCTGAGTTTGCTGAACAATCTTACTTCTGTACAAATGGCCCCAGTCTGCAGATTTATGTATCCATAGATTAGGACATGGCTGGTTTTAGTTCTACAGATGACCATGATAATGATGAAGTTGCATAATACTAAATCTTATCATGTTGGCATTTATGGTCTATTCTTAACAGCTTAGGACATTTAGATTGGAGTGGAATGGAATATATAGAAACTGTTGGCTTTGAGACCTGCCTAAGAAGCTACACACACATGGTTCTGTGAATAGCCATTCCTGCAGTCTCTAGTAAGTGACTGTTCATCAGTGCTGGATGAGCACAAAAATGGCATCCCCAGCTATCCATCCAGGCTGCCTGCCTATAATCTCTTTTCCCTCTGCCTACTTCTTTAGGCAACCAGGGAGTTGCCATGGAGGGAAAAGGCTGTGGCTCAGGGGTAGAATATCTGCTTGGCATGCAAAAGGACCCGGGTTCAATCCTCAGCATCTCCAATTAAAAACATAGGGTAATAGATTATATGAAAGACCTATTTGGTCAGTTTGGTGTAGTGGTTAGGAGTGCGGACTTCTAATCTGGCATGCCAGGTTCGATTCCGCTCTCCCCCACATGCAGCCAGCTGACCTTGGGCTCGCCACAGCACTGATAAAACTATTCTGACTGAACAGTGATATCAGGGCTCTCTCAGCCTCACCCACCCCACAGGGTGTCTGTTGTGGGGAGAGGAAAGGGAAGGCGACTGTAAGCCGCTTTGAGCCTCCTTCGGGTAGGGAAAAGTGGCATATAAGAACAAACTCTTCTTCTTCTTCTTCTTCTTCTTCTTCTTCTTCTTCTATTCCTGAGCCATTGGAAAACTGCCAAACTCATTAGACCATATTTCTGATGGATCAAGAGTCTGATCCAGTATTAGGAGCTTCATGTGTTCATTTTGGTCATATAAAACAAATATCTGGTGACAACTGAAACAGCTGAAAGACCATAATTTTGATATGAGCCTTTTGGATCATAGTCTACTTCATTGGGTTTATATCTGACTGATGGTGGGCTGTGACCCATGATAACTCATCTTAAGATAAGTGCTGATAGATCAAGAAGCGTAGCCATGTGAAGCCGTGATAGATCAAGATGCACAGCCATGCGTAGCACAAGTCCAGTAGCCCCTTTAGACCAACCTTTCTCAACATTTTTACCATTGAGAAATCCCTGAAACATTCTTCAGGTGTTGAGAAACCCCAGAAGGGCCATTATCCTTGATCTGGAAACTACAACTGGTGCAGGATGCTGTGGCCAGAATCCTCACTAAAACATCATGTAGATCCCACATCTGGCCGGTACTCCAACAACATGGGTGGCTCCCACTTGAATTCTGGATTAAGCATAAGGTTTTGGTAACAACCTTTAAGGCCATACACAGTTTGGGCCCAGTGTATTTGAGAGACCAGCTCCCTGCCTATACGCCCAGAAGAGTCTTACGCTCCGCCACCTCCAACTGGCTGCAGATCCCTGGCCCCAGAGAAACATGCCGGTCCTCAACAAGGGACAGAGACTTCTTGGTCCTGGCCCCCACCTGGTGGAATGAGCTCCCTGAGGAGATCAGAGCCCTGCCCGAACTTCCACAGTTCCGCAGGGCCTGCAAGAGGGAGTTCCTCCACCAGGCATTCGCTTGAGGCCAAGTGACTCGGAGCATCTGTTGGGCCCCCCCCTCAGACGCCCTCCCATGACTGAACAATTTGATCTCCCCAGCGTTGTTGTTATTCATGTAGTGTTGTGAATTGTTACTTGATAGATTGTTGTGATCAAAATCTGTATAATGTTGTAGATTGTTATAATGTTCCATGTAAAGTTATGCAACGTTCCATATAAACCGCCCAGAGCCGTCAAAAATGGGCGATATAAAAATCCAAGTAAATTAATAAAATGAAATAAATGATCAAGCAGAATATGATTCGAAGTTTAGCTGTGTACACACTTACAAGGGGCCCCTCCCCTTCCCACCCCTTCCAGGCCTATCAGTGGCTACTTGGGATGTGTGTGTGGATTGACATGACCTTATAATATGGTCATATCACCCAATTAATGTTTAACAATTTTTTTAAAAAAGAATATATAAAATAATTAACTCCCACCCATTCAGCAAACCCTTCCAGGGGTATCAAGAAACCCTGGCTGAGAAAGCCTGCTTTAGACTAACAAAATTCGTGGCAGCTTCCATGCGGCTCACTTCTTCAGATACTTCAGATACTTCTTCATATACTGTGACTCCCAAAAGCTCATACTCTGCCAGTTCACTGGCCCCAACCAAAGGGTTGCCAGAAGAGCTCTGTTTTACAGGCCCTGCAGAACTGTGTCGGCTTTGAAAGTGGTCAGATCTCCTCCAGGAGCTCATTCCACCAAGTGGGGTCTTTAAGGAGCTTTCAAGCAGGGGTAGTCAACCTGTGGTCCTCCAGATGTTCATGGGCTACAATTCCCATGAGCCCCTGCCAGCAAATGCTGGAAGGGCCTCGTGGGAATTGTAGTCCATGGACATCTGGAGGACCACAGGTTGACTACCCCTGCTTTAGGGTACTCTTGCTCTTTTCTAAGATAAATGTTAGTCTTCTAGGTACCTCAATATTTTTTGCATTCTTTTCCTTTGACAGACTGCTACCACCTCTTCAATCACCAATTTGGCTATTCTAGCAACCCCACAGATTACTTGACATAAACAGCTGATGATGGAAAGTATTGGCAAGTCATAGGTGACTCATAGCAACCCTTTAGGGCTTTCAAGAGGAACAGAGGTGGTTTGCTGGTACCTGCCTATCTGCAGCAAACTTAGACGTCCTTGGTGGTCTCCCATCCAAGTAATAACCAAGGATGACCCTACTTGGCTTCCAAGATCTAATGAGATCAGGCCTTCCTGGACAATCTATGTCAGGCTTCCTCAACCAGGGTTTTGTGAACCCCTGGGGTTTCTTGAAGGCCCTGGGAGAGTTTCCCAAATGGGTGGGAGTTAATTAATTTTTAATATATTTTTGAGTCGGTTAAACATTTGTTCAGTGATATGTCCATATATGGTCATGTCAACTTTGCCCCCTCTCCCAAAATGGCCAACGATGGGCCTGGAGGGGGTGGGAAGGAGAGGGGCCTTGGGTGGGCGTGTCCACAGCTATGCTTTTCAACCATATTCTTCATGATTGTGCCACTTCTGGGGTCCCTCAACATCTGAAGAATGTTTCTGGGGCTTCTCTATGGTAAAAATGTTGAGAAATGCTGATCTAGGACATAAACAGTTAGTCTTTTTTTCTTGTGTTCGCTCTTACACAAGAGTTCTAGGTAAAGGTAAAGGTATCCCCTGTACAAGCACCAGGTCATGTCTGACCCTTGGGGTGACGCCCTCCAGCGTTTTCATGGCAGACTCAATACGGGGTGGTTTGCCAGTGCCTTCCCCACTCATTACCGTTTACCCCCCAGCAAGCTGGGTACTAATTTTATCGACCTCGGAAGGATGGAAGGCTGAGTCAACCTTGAGCCGGCTCAAGAGTTCTAGAGCAAGACAAAATTTTGCCCTGGATCTAACACAGTGATTCTGCCTGGAATCATAAATGCAAACCAATTTCCAGATCAAACTTAAATGGATGGAAATCAGCCAACAAGATCCACACCATTAGCAAACACCGTAATGACGTGGAAAGCATCTTAACACAGCATGGTCAGCTCAGCTGAGCTTTGAGATTGCACTGGTTGCTAGCCCCTTTAAAGGTTGGCAGAGTTTAAATATGCTAGAGGTGTAAAGCATCAGGCTGCCTAAAGAATAAAATATTTTTATTGTGAAGAGAAAGAACTATGCGGAGAAAGAGGAAGAGTCCTAACTGTCTAGCTGTCTAACTGTTGTCTGCAGTCATTGTGTCTGTTCTGGAGGCAAGCAGCGAGGAAGTAGGCTCAGGGGAGCAGGAAGTCTCCCACTGAGCCAATAAAAACACAGGATTAGATAACATGAAAAAAAATCAGGATATTCCTGATCTAACCCTGTTAAATGCACATCTCCTCCAACACCCCCTGGAGGACACTCTTCATACCTTGATCAATCATGCACACGGCAGATCTTGCATATTCCAACATAATCCACACAACTGGGTTCAGTTTTTTCAATGTAGAAGAGAAAAAATATGTTAAAGCTGAAGATGAATGACTATGCATTGTGGCAAATGATAAAACTAATCTTCTCAAATTGCTTTTTCAGTTCTTAGAACTGCGGCACTGTGCTGAATGACAAAAACACATCCTTCCTTTCAGCCTCTAACAGGTAATCTGAGGAGTTTTTGGCTGAGCGCCTCCTTGCTGAGCTACATCTTGATTTTCATGATGCTTACAATATATCATTACCACTTTATAAACAGCGTTGGGGCGTTTTTGGTTTGCTTGTCTTTTTTTTTTTTTTTTGGTTACAGTGGCAAATAACTCAAAAGAATGCCTTGTAACTTGAAAGGGATTTAAAGGAAGCATAATGGTTTGATTCTTCGTACTTGTTGCTGTTGGCCCAAACGTGTTTAGGCACAGGTATACACTGAGGGAAGAGCCTCTTGTGGCGCCGATAGGTAAGGCAGCTGTCTGAAAGCTTTGCCCATGAGGCTGGGAGTTCGATCCCAGCAGCCGGCTCAAGGTTGACTCAGCCTTCCATCCTTCCGAGGTCGGTAAAATGAGTACCCAGCTTGCTGGGGGGTAAACGGTAATGACTGGGGAAGGCACTGGCAAACCACCCCGTATTGAGTTTGTCATGAAAACGCTAGAGGGCGTCACCCCAAGGGTCAGACATGACCCGGTGCTTGCACAGGGGATACCTTACCTTATACACTGAGGGACTTCACATTATCTTCAAGAAGCAGAAGAGGAGCTGGTTTTTATATCCCACTTTTAACTACCTTAAGGAGTCCCAAAGCGGTTTACAATCCCCTTCCCTTCCTCTCCTCTGTGAGGTAGGTGGGACTGAGAGAGCTCTGACGGGCCTGCTCTGTGAGAACAGCACTATCAGGACTGCGACTAGCCCATGGTCACCCAGCTGCCTGCATGTGGAGGAGCAGGGAATCAACCCCGGTTTTCCAGATTAAACACCGCCAGTCTAATCAAGGGGCTAGAGATTAAAACAGCAGCCCCCTCTACCTCAATCCCCATACATCTGAGGTACACTACAATGGATTTAGAGGGATATAACTCAGCTTAGGACTGCACTGCTAATTGAGGTATGAGATCATCATAGAATCATAGAATCATAGAGTTGGAAGGGGCCTCCTGGGTCATCTAGTCCAACCCCCTGCACTGTGCAGAACACTCACAAATCTATCGCTCATCCACTGTCACCTGCCACCCCCTTGAGCCTTCAGAGAACCAGCCTCTCCGTCAGATGGCTATCCAGCCTTTGTTTAAAGGAGAACCCACCACCTCCTTAGGAAGCCTGTTCCACTGAGGAACTGCTCTAATTGTCAGGAACTTCTTCCGGATGTTTAAGTGGAATTTCTTTTGAATTAATTTCATCCCATTGGTTCTGGTGCATCCCTCTGGGGCAAGAGAGAACAACTCTGCCCCACGCACTTCAGCATTTACCTATTGACTTCCTCTACTGCTCCATCATGAATCTATATGGACCACCCAGCTCTGCCTGCTTCCCGGCTGGTCAGGTTGGGAGGTCGGACTGTCCAGGGCCCTGGGAGGCAGTCAGCAACCCCAACCCTGAGAGGCGCATGATGCATCAGAGCTGGGAGCCAGGGTGGTGACCAGCATGAGGCATGGTGCAGCTGATGGCCCTTGGCAAGTGCCACAAACCACCAAGATGCTGTGGATGGGGCTGGCACACAAGCCAGGGCATGGCAACTCAATGCCCCAGTACTTGGTGCAGGAAGTGGGGGGGGCAGTGCAGAGAGCTGAGTGGTGGAAGTGCTGCCCTGTAGCTTAGCTGGTGGTGCATTGTTAGGGAGAAAGAGGGAGGCTAACCCCAGAGATGGGGACATGAGGGGCCATGTCCCAGCAGGCCCGGCCATGGCAGGGCTTACTAGACAGCCCTGGGGGCCCAGAACAGGCAAGGCGAGGAGTCATCTGGGGTACTGTGTTTGACACAGCATGGATAACTAAGTGAGAAAAGGTAACAGAATTTGGGATGGCAGTGGAGGCCATGACGCAACACTGCCATTTTAAGAAGAAGTCCTGAGCAGAGCATTGTGTCATTTCACCCAATGTCAGGAAACATAACCCCACTCCTCATGCATATTGTTAGAAATGTGTGGCACCAATCTTTGCCTCCCCGGTTGTAAAAGACATGCCTGATTTCATTTCCGACAATGCCTTTATGACCTAGTTGACTTTCACCAAATGACAGCGTTGATTTTGATTTGCCTGCCAATGGGCTGTTTCGGGTACAGGGAGAGCAGTGGATATACATTCGTTACCATGAGAAAAGACCCATGATGTGAGCTGTCAGGACCCTGGAGAGCAGTCCTGGTTCATACCCTCAAAGACATACACGCAGGAATCCCAGGCATTGAGGAAACCTGTTGTTAGTTGCGAAGTCGTGTCCGACCCATCGCGACCCCATGGACAATGATCCTCCAGGCCTTCCTGGCCTCTACCATTCCCCGGAGCCCATTTAAGCTCGCAACAGCTGCGTCAGTGACTCCATCCAGCCACCTCATTCTCTGTCGTCCCCTTCTTCTTTTGCCCTCAATTGCTCCCAGCATTAGGCTCTTCTCCAGGGAGTCCTTCCTTCCCATGAGGTGGCCAAAGTCTTTGAGTTTCATCTTCAGGATCTGGCCTTCTAAGGAGCCTTCTTTCCTCTCCCACAACAGACACCCTGTGAAGGAGGTGAGACTGAGAGAGCCTTGATATAACAGAAGAAGAGTTGATTCTTATATGCCACTTTTCTTTACCCAACGGAAACTCAAAGTGGCTTACATTCACCTTCCCTTTCCTCTCCCCACAACAGACACCTGTGAGGGAGGTGAGGCTGAGAGAGCCTTGATATAACAGAAGAAGAAGAGTTGGTTCTTATATCCCGCTTTTCTCTACCCAAAGGAGTCTCAAAGCGGCTTACATTCACCTTCTCTTTCCTCTCCCCACAACAGACACCCTGTGAGGTAGACGAGGCTGAGAGAGCCCTGAGATTACTGCTCAGTCAGAACAGCTCTATCAAAGCTGTGGCAAACCCAAGGTCACCCTGGTGGCTGCATGTGGAGGAGCGGGGAACCAAACCTAGCTCACCAGATTAGAAGCTGCTGCTCTTAACCACGCTGGTATTTCACGCTGGTACACCACGCTGGTATTTCTAAACAGATACTTCAAACAACTATCCAGTGTGGTCTCTGACCACAAGTAAACAGACGCAGGAGTTAGTTTGTCTAGAGTGTTTTTATCTGACCCGTCATCCACGGAGCCCAAGGTAGCATACATACTGCTCCCCTCCTCCATTTTATCCAAGCTTGTAAGTTTTGTGTCAAGTGGCCATTTGTATTGGAGAGACCAACTCCATATGGCTGGAGGGGTGGGGGCACTACATCACTCTCAGTGCGCATAAGTGACGTTGAATGGGATGTTTCTCCTTGCTTTAGGATGCTTTGGGCTGATCCAGCGTTGAGCAGGGGGTTGGACTAGATGGCCTGCATGGCCCCTTCCAACTCTATGATTCTATGATTCTTTTGTCTTCACCTTGGAGCTCCACTTGTATCCTCCTTCTCTCTTTATGTGCTTTGTTCTTCTCTCCCTGGCTCTTCACAGAATCACACGTCTCTCCTGCAAAAAATAATGCCTGCAGACTTCCAACTAAATTGTGCTGGATAATCTGGCCACTTGTAATAGGAATGGTAGTCGTTAGGTAGGGCTTCTCTCTCTCCTTTTGACTACAACCCGAATATGAATGCAATCTACTTGAACGGAATCTACTTGAATTTAAGGCTTACTTTTGGAATCTAATTCTTGGAAGGTTTATTTTATTTGATGAGCGGGCAGACTCTGCTTTGTTGAACAAGTACCTCCAAACTTTGAAGCCACATCTCCTCGTCCCTGCTCCAGCAACTGGCAACATCTGTACCGTTCTGGCAACATCTGGCTCCACAGGACACATGAAGCCGCCTCATATTGATTCAGACTGTCGATCTTTCAAGGTCAGTGTTGTTTGCTTTAACTGGCGAAGGCTCTCTAGATCTTCAGGCTGAGCCTCCTGCCGTCACCTACTAGCTGATCTTTTTAATTGCTGGGAACTGAACCAGAGACCATCGGTGTGTAAAGACGGTGCTTTCCCACTGAGCCATGGCCTGTGGTCTCAGGACTTTCTATCAGTTGGGAAAAGAAAAACAAGCCATTCCCTTCCTGTACGCCTTTTGAGAAGGAGTTGAAAATGAGCTGATATTCCACCAGCATCACATCTTTCTGTGGATGAAGATGAAGCCCTCAGTCAGCAGTCCCTAGGAGACTCAGTGGCATACACCAATATCAGAACTTCATTTCCAGTTGTGCAACAGGAAGAGATGTCACCCTGTCCCCAGACACTCCAGCACAATGAGCATTCAGCAAGAATAAGTGGGAAAGGTTGGTTTTTATACCCTTCTTTTCACTACTTGGAGGAGTCTCAATGTGGCTTACAATGGCTTTCCCTTCTTTTCCACACAACAGACACCCTTGAGGTAGGTGGGGCTGAGAGAGATCTGACTCTGTTCGGCTCTGTGAGAACAACTCTAACTAGACGGTGACTAGCTCAATGTTACCTGGCTGAATGTGGAGGAGTATTGTAAGCCCAGGTCCTGTTAGTGAAGACTCCTTGGAGGAAGAGTCTTGCCAGGAGCTCCCAGCGTCACCTGAGCCTCAGCTGGATGAGAGCTTTCCTCATCCAGATGTTCAACAGACAGAGAGTTCTGACCAACAGAAGGGAATGGAGTTGCAGATAAACCAGGGCTTAGACTCCAAAGTTGTTACAGAAACTCCTCATTCCTCTGCCCAGCCTCCAGCTGCAGCTCCCTGTCTTGTCAGCTCACCTGTCATACTTAAGCCAAATAAGCAATGCAGGTTAAGTGCCCAAAGACAGCTCCAGTCTAACAGATACCATAGCAGGTTAGCAAGACTGTTGTTGACTACAGAAACCTGCAAGTCATCACAGAGTGGGGGCTGAGAAATTGCTGATAACCTATATTATTTGGGAGCTAGGAGGCCTGAGTTGTGGATGCAACTTTGCAGCTACCCGTGGCTTGCCCCCCTATTGCTGATTCCCCTGGACTAACCCTTTTCTCATTGGACTGTCTGATCTTGAATTCTGTCTGTCCCCTTTGGCAGTCTGTCTTTGGATGTTGACTTTCCCTGCCTTCCTCGGAGCATATCTGTGCTTCCTTCCAGCAGAAAGCTGAATCCTGAGACCAGCACAAGGAGTGGGAAAATCAAACCCATCTCTCCAGATTAGAAACTGCTGCTCTTAACCCACAACACCAAGCTGGCAAGGCAGTGATGGCTACACAGCCAGAAATGATTTTGGGATGTCATTGGTTGTGCAGCTGTACATGATTTTGCTAGATGCCTCCCCACATTTTCTACCCCCCAGCCCATTGAGGGCTGGCAGGAAATGGGAGAGCTTTGGCAGGGTTTTTTTGAGACATATCCAAGCCAACTGCATCTAAAAGCACCAGAAAATTAATTTCTTATTTCTGTAGTACCGCTGGATGTTCTCTCAGGTACTTCACAAGCCAGGTAGTTCACTGCAACTCTGAGAATGGAAGATATGATGAATTGCTGCATTCCACTTCCGTAAGGTGCCAACTTGGGGATTGAAAGTTTCCAACTTGTCTAGCGCGACAGCGCTTATTAGCTGTGAAATATAGGGTATTCGAGAAGATTAATGCTCCCGGTATAAAACTACAGACAGTTAAAGAATAAGGCCAAAATCAGTCCACATTTTCCTCCCCCTCGGAGGATAATTTATATTTAATGCGTGCTTTGTTGTTAAGGAAAATGGAAAAAAAAAGAAGAAGGATCATATACAGAGAGCGACTGTCTGGTTTTACTGCCTCGGTGCTTTTAGAAATGGCACCCGACACTCTGCTAGGAGGCTCACAGCGATTGCATCCTAATGTACTTCTCGGGAAAGCAAATGGGCATTCAATCTACATAAGCGAGATGGCAGGCAGCTCACCATGGGCTGAATCACAGCTTCCAGCAGGAGAGACAACGGGAAGAGCACGGGATCCTGTGAAATGTAGTTGACCCCAGCAAACTGGAAGAGGAAGCTGATGGCACTGCATGGCAATCCGAGAGCCAGCTTGGTGTAGTGGTTAGGAGTGCCGAGTTCTAATTTGGAGAGCCAGGTTCTATTCTGCACTCCCCCACATGCAGCCAGCTGGGTGACCCTGGGCTCACCATGGCACTGATAAAGCTGTTCTGACCGAGCAGTGATATCAGGGCTCTCTCAGCCTCACCCACCCCACAGGGTGTCTGTTGTGGGGAGAGGAAAGAGAAGGCGACTGGAAGCCGCTTTGAGCCTCAATTGGGTAGAGAAAAGCGGCATATAAGAACCAACTCTTCTTTTTCTTCAGTAATATCAGGGCTCTCTTAGCCTAACCTCCCTCACAGGGTGTCTGTTGTGGGGGGAGGAAAGGGAAGGCGATTGGAAGCCACTTTGAGACTCCTTTGAGTAGAGAAAAGCGGCATATAAGAACCAACTCTGCTTCTTCTTCAGTAATATCAGGGCTCTCTTAGCCTAACCTCCCTCACAGGGTGTCTGTTGTGGGGGGAGGAAAGGGAAGGCGATTGGAAGCCACTTTGAGACTCCTTCGGGTAGAGAAAAACGGCATATAAGAACCAACTCTTCTTCTTCTTCAGTAATATCA
Organism: Paroedura picta; assembly: GCF_049243985.1. Classification (NCBI taxonomy): domain Eukaryota; kingdom Metazoa; phylum Chordata; class Lepidosauria; order Squamata; family Gekkonidae; genus Paroedura; species Paroedura picta. Next base: position 15,274,176 of record NC_135374.1, on the reverse strand, counting down.
GGGCTCTCTCAGCCTCACCCACCTCACAGGGTGTCTGTTGTGGGGAGAGGAAAGGCAAGGCGAATGTAAGCCCCTTTGAGACTCATGAGGTCCATGAATACTTAAGAAACTTACTACACCATACTTATCAGTGCACTGCCAAACAAGCCGTACAACAGAATTCTACAGAGGGCAATAATACCCAAAGTAAAATCATGTTCCGTGACTTATGGACCCCAAAATGCTGAACTGCAGCTCTGTTCTGCACATTAATGGTAGAAAGGACTGATATCAAGCATGCAATAGATGGTGGTGCTAAAGGTTATCTTGTTTCATTACATTTATTTAAATATAATGGCGCTTCCCATTATTTTCCCACGTTGATTCTGTGAATGCCCACCTACTCTATTGCCGGAGCTAGAAGACTAACTTTTATTAATATCGTTAAGCAAAAGTAAATGGGAGGAACAGTTCCATGACCAAATGCTGTGGCTTTTGATGGTGGAGCAATATAAGGTTTCAGAACCTTTCCCCTCCTCTTAGAAAAGTCATACAGCAACCATTTTCTCAGCAACCTTTGTTATGTGCAAAGAGGGTCTCATAGACCGTTTATGCACTGGGAACTTCAGTGCCCCAGCTCTCATGCAGGAGCACAAATTGGAGGCGGATGAGGTGCCCCAGGCCATGTATTCCACCATGTGGGTGCAGGAAGAGGCGGGGCAACCTGCTATGACTAAAACTCCAGCCTGCGGCCTGGCATGAAACCTCCAGTGCATAAACGGTCATAGGGACAATTGCAAGTTTAATGTTGAATCATTTGGCCAGGTAGCCATGGAATGCAAGGCAGAAACATGTGTGCCTAATTTTTGATCTGAAACTTTATGACCCATTTCCGGACTAGGAGCTCAAATAGCAGTGCACGAGTAATGTTATTGCATGTAAAAACACATATTTTTTAAAACACATAATTAAAAAAAAATACATTAACTATCCATTTGTAATTCCACAGAACATTAGGATAATTTTTTAGACCAACTTGTGTTGGTCGGCAGTAGCAAAGCTAAACTTTGAGTTCACTAGCACCTTAACGTCAAACAAGATTTTCAGGGTATGAACATTTAAGAATCAAAGCTCTCTTCATCAGATACAAAAAGAAGAAGAGTTGGTTCTTATATGCCGCTTTTCTCTACCCGAAGGAGTCTCAAAGTGGCTTATATTCACCTTCCCTTTCCTCTCCTCACAACAGACACCCTGTGAGGTGGGTGAGGCTGAGAGAGCCCTGATATCACTGCTCGGTCAGAACAGTTTTATTAGTGCTGTGGCAAGCCCAAGGTCACCCAGCTGGCTGCATGTGGCGGAGTGCAGAATCAAACCCAGCTTGCCAGATTAGAAGTCTGCACTCCTAACCACTACACCAGGCTGGAGATCTCTGAGTCATTATATCCCAATTAGAAGGCATGAGTGTATGTTTGTTGTAGACTCATAGAATCATAGAGTTGGAAGGGGCCACAAAGGCCATCTAGTCCAACCCCCTGCTCAATGCAGGATCAGCCCAAAGCATCCTAAAGCATCCAAGAAAAGTGTGTATCCAACCTTTGCTTGAAGACTGCGTGAGGGGGAGCTCACCACCTCCTTAGGCAGCCTATTCCACTGCTGAACTACTTCTTTGCTGAGTTCTCCCCCCTCCCCTCCAATGTTCTTCTTTTCAACACCCTTCCCACCCACTGACAAGTCTATTAACAGGAATTAGCATCACACTTGTGAAAAAAAATTAGGGGGGGTTGTGGTTTGAGAAATAATGTTTACAAACTGAAGAACCACCACAAATTTGTATGAATTTAAAGGCAGTTCATGGCAGAGTGTGAAGAGCAGAAAGTAGGCTTTTAAACATCTCTGAGCCATTAATCCATACATCTGTGGTCCTACCCAGAACCCCTTGGTGTACAATAATGTACAGATGTCATTCTTGCAGTGTCCCAGTCACCTGGACATGCAAAGGAATGCATAGGCAAATTAATTCAGATGTACAAATAGAAAAGCATTTTCAAACAGAGGATCTCTGTGCACGAATCCAAACTCCTAAACCAGCCTTTCTCAACCTTTTTCAGTTGAGAAACCCCGGAAACATTCTTCAGGCTTTGAGAAACCCTAGAAGTGGCATGATCATGCAGTTGGGAAGCATAGCTGGGGACATGCCCACTGGGGCCACTCCCCTTCCCACACCCTTCATGCTCATTATTGGGAATCTTGGGAGGTGGAGGGGGGGTAGACATGACCGTATATGGTCATATCACCTGATAAATATTTAACCATAGAATCATGGAATCATAGAATCATAGAATCATAGAGTTGGAAGGGACCTCATGGGTCATCTAGTCCAACCCCCTGCACTATGCAGGACACTCACAACCCTGTCGCTCATCCACTGAAACCTGCCACCCCCTTGAGCCTTCACAGAATCAGCCTCTCCGTCAGATGGCTATTCAGCCTCTGCTTAAAAATCTCCAAAGATGGAGAAGCCACACCTCCCGAGGAAGCCTGTTCCACTGAGAAACCGCTCTAACTGTCAGGAACGTCTTCCGGATGTTTAGCTGGAATTTCTTTTGAATGAATTTCACCCCATGTTAAAATATCTATTAAAAATTAATTAACTCCCAGCCTTTCGGGAAACCCTTAAAGGACCATCAAGAAAACCCCAGGGTTGCACGAAACCCTGTTTGAAAAGCTTGTACTAAGCAGTTGCTGATTCAGAGCATACGGCTGTGGGGTTAATAATGCAATAGACAAAAGCGAGTTCAGGGCTCATTTAAATCCCCCCCACTTTTAAAACAGGAAGCGACCAGAGGGGGCAGGAAAATAATGGAAAGGTGGGATAATGGCCATTTTCCCCCTTTCCCTACCATTGGCAAAGCATGACGCAATTTGAGGATGACTCACAATTTATTTAACAGGAATCTTCCAATTAAAAGATCTCCTGTGTGATAAACTGGCTTGAGTCTTTCCAGAAGAAGATTATCACAGGTTATTGCCCCCTCCCACAATCCTCTCCACATAAATCAGTACAGCAGTTGGTGACAAGTAATGCTGCTTATGTACCAGTGACTCATAGTGTCATTAAGGGGCCTTGCAGCCCACAGAGTTACTGTCGTCAGCCTACGGCTTTTCCAGAACAGGTTCTGAAAGACAACCATAGTAACCAGAAAGTCCAAAAGATGGAGAGGGGCTGTAGAGTGGTGGTTTTCAACCCTGTATAAGCCAGGTGTTTCATACAGATCAGAAACAGACGACCCCAAGCTCAAAAGTAGGAACGAGGCAAAAGGCCTCTTAAGTGGAATATGTGGTTATGCTCGTCTGTTTAAATTTACCTCAGGGTTGTTGCTGGCTCTGAGGATTGTTTGGTTTCTGTTATTCCATTCTATACACCATTCACGCACCATTTAAATACCAGTTTGGTGTAGTGGTTAGGTGTAGTGGTGTTGTGGCTTGGTGTAGTGGTTAGGAGTGCAGGCTTCTAATCTGGCATGCACGGCAGCCTCTAACCACTGAAGAGAATGTATGAAGAAGGAAGTTACTTGCTGTTCAGCCATTGTTTTTTCTTCTGGTAGTTTCCTCTCCCCAGTTTGGTGTATTGTTTAGGAGTTTGGACTTCTAATCTGGCAAGCCGGGTTTGATTCCGCACTTCCCCACATGCAGCCAGCTGGGTGACTTTGGGCTCGCCATGGCACTGATAAAGCCATTCTGACCGAGCAGTGATATCAGGGCTCTCTCAGCCTCACCCACCTCACAGGGTGTCTATTGTGGGGAGAGGAAAGGGAAGGCAAATGTAAGCCACTTTGAGACTCCTTCGGGTAGGGAAAAGTGGCATATAAGAACCAACTCTTCTTCTTCTTCTTCATTGTCAAGTTCTCATCCTTCCTCAGAAGTTGCAAATGCCTACACTTCCTTCCGCACAGGAAACTAGGAATAAACACCATCGTCATGGGCCCTTCAATGTCAGGTAAATCTTTTTGAGTCTAGGAACAATTTGCTCCTCAGGGAAGCTTCTTTACTCTCAGGGAACTGGATAAAGATGTAATCTATAATGAATGGTTTATAACGAATCAGATCACTGGTCTATTAAGGTCAGTGCTGCTCATTTTGACTGGCAGTGGTTATCCCGGGTTTCAAGTGGAAGTCAGTCAGATCATCCCCTACTTGATTCCTTTAACTGAATATGTCGGGGATTGAACCTGGGACCTTTCTGCAAACAAAGCAGGCACTCTACCACTGTGCCACAGCCCCCTCCCCTGATGACGGCACGACAGAGAGAATAATAACTAATGAATGAATGTCAAACCAATATCTATTCCTGTAAGATTTATGGCTATATTCACACAGTCTATGCAAATACTCCCATGCTTCAATTAACCAAAATGAGATGTATTTAATTTCTCTGAGCTAATATTTCCCTTTTGCTGTCTTGAATGTAATTACTTCTCTTCCCGTTATGTTTGAACTTTTTCTATTTCTCTACTGAAACAGTTTTCATGACACCGCCAGACAGTACGGAGGTTGGGCCAAGCTCACCACAAGGATGCTTTCAAAGTGTCCGCCTTCCTTCTCAAAATCGACGGGCTGACCATTCAACGTCCAGTGGAAAATGACATCTAAAGTGGGGTCATGCAAGGCTTTACAACTGAGGACAATGCTTTCTCCCACAGTTAGCTCAGTCCTTTTTGGAGACAGGTCTATCCGGGTAGGCACTAGAGAGAAAAACAGAACCAATGACTTGAGGCATTTGTTATAATGGGGTGCAGTAGGACCCTGTCCTACAGGTTCACTGTCATGGTTTGAAATATTCACCCAGTCTAAGGAGACTTCCTCCAACTTAAGTGGCTTTTCAGCCAAGGGAAGAGCCAGTGAATTTGAATGAAAGAAGGCTATCTATATTTTTGAATTTATATTCCGCTCTTCCCAGGAGGTTCAGGGTGGCTTACACGAGGATTAAAATGTATAAAGAATGAAACATTAAATATTAGACAGTAAAATGTTTAAAATTATTTATTAAATAGGAAATAGCTAAATGGGTTGTAGGTAGGGAGGCCAGAAAAGGGGGAAGGGGGTTTATTCTTCTTGTCAACAGAGCAGGTTGTTGTTAAGTTTTATGGTTTTAATGTTTTATGTATTGCGGTTTTATTCTTGATTGTAACCTGACACGAGTCAATTCTGAGAGCAGCGTGTAAAAGAGCCAGTTTGGTGCAGTGGTTAGGAGTGTGGACTTCTAATCTGGCAAGCCGGGTTTGATTCCCCGCTCCTCCTCCATGTGCAAACAGCTGGTTGACCTTGGGCTCACCACAGCACTGATAAAGCTGTTCTGACCGAGCAGTGATATCAGGGCTCTCTCAGCCTCACCCACCTCACAGGGTGTCTGTTGAGGGGAGAGGAAAGGGAAGGCGAATGGAAGCCACTTTGAGGCTCCTTCGGTTAGTGAATAGTGGGGTATAAAAGCCAAGTCTTCTTCTTCTGTATCAGGGTCACTACACCGAGGCAGGCAATGACAAACCACCTCTGAACAGAGCTTGCCTTGAAGCCCCATGGGATCATCATAAGTCAGCTGCAACTTTATAGCACTTTCCCTTCCATCCAGCTTTCTCTGGATTTAGGCCTGAGCATGTAAACTAGAGCAGGGGTAGTCAACCTGTGGTCCTCCAGATGTTCATGGATTACAATTCCCATGAACCCCTGCCAGCAAACGCTGGCAGGGGTTCATGGGAATTGTAGCCCATGAACATCTGGAGGACCACAGGTTGACTACCCCTGAATTAGAGCTCAGTTCATGTGCCTCTTTTTTAATGATGAAGTGTGTGATTTTTTGTGGGCATGCCAGCTAGATCCAATACACCTTGGCCATGCAGTCTCACAAAGCATACACTATACACAACAGGGAAAAGGATAATCCAACGTGAATACAGGTCCTAAGAAGTGTATCAGCCACCTCTTATGATCCACCAAGTCAAACACAGACCTCCACTATTTAGTCATTTAGCTATTTATACCCCACTTTTCTCTGCAACAGAAGCCCAAAGACATTATTCTCCACTCCTCCATTTCATCTTCACAACAACAACCCTGTTGGGCAGCTTAGGCTGAAAGCGTGACTTGCCCAAGATCAGCCAGTGTACTTCCATGGTGAGGTGGGGGTTTGAACTTAGGGCTCCCCAGTTCCAGACTGACACACTAACTATTAAACAATTGGGTCTCCAGTAGTCACATTTTGCGACTTCCCAGGTACTTGACTGTCCCCTCGTTGTTTCATGGTTCGATAAATGGCTGGCAGTCTGCTTAGCAGATCACAGATTGGTTATGCCCATCCTAGGCAGCTGGGGCACTGCCAGCACTGTATGTGAAGAAGAGAGGAAATCCTACATTACAAACCTTACCTTTAACGAACACAGAAGCTGTTATTTCCGCAGAACCAAATACGTTGTCTCCTCGGCATACGTATCTCCCCTCATCCAACTTGGTGGCATTCAGGATTCTCAGGGTCCCATCTGGAAGAACAGTTATCCTGAAAATTATAAAAAAGGTTTTTATCCTGAAATAGCATATACAAGATTATCTCAACTGCAGATGGCTTCTGTAGAGTCATCTTTAAGGACTCTGACTACGTTTCTTAAAAAAAAAAACGATGCATAAACTAGTGTAATCTATTTATTTCACCAAAGATGGCAGAGATCAACTCATTTATTCACTTTTTCTGACACAAAAGTCTCAAACCTCCTAAATTAAGTGCATTCGAAAATTTACAGAAAGAAAAGTCACATTAAAAAAATGTAAAAAGATACACATTCCTTTCAGATTTGAAAAGTATTAGGTACCAACCGCTCAACTGGAATCTAATAGCGACAAAAATAAAATCTAAAAAGTAACTGAGATAGGAAGTGAAAGCAGATAAAGACAGAAGAGGAAGTTAATTATGTATAGCAAAAGATGATTTATAGCATTTTTTTTCTATGGCAGGTAAAAGGTAAAGGTAAAGGTATCCCCTGTGCAAGCACCAGGTCATGCCTGACCCTTGGGGTGACGCCCTCCAGCGTTCTCATGGCAGACTCAATACGGGGTGGTTTGCCAGTGCCTTCCCCAGTCATTACCGTTTACCCCCCAGCAAGCTGGGTACTCATTTTACCGACCTCGGAAGGATGGAAGGCTGAGTCAACCTTGAGCCGGCTGCTGGGATCGAACTCCCAGCCTCATGGGCAGACAGCTTCAGAGAGCATTTCTGCTGCCTTACCACCCTGCGCCACAAGAGGCTCTTATCTATGCCAGAGCAGAACACAAATAAAAATGGCATCTAGTTCCTAATACATATGATCTTTGTTTATTACAGTTCTACAGCCCGCTCACTATCTACATGCAGTCAGAAGGACTAAGGGCGGAATGAAACTTGACACGGAATGCAGAGCTGCTGCTGAAAACTGCAGCTGCGTGTCACAGGAGGCAGAGTGAACTACAAGATGGCTGCCACAGGAGGCACATCCACATCCACACCTGAAACCATAATTTTGAGGAGGATAGAGTTATATTAAAAACTCCATTGGGAAGAGGCATGAAAGAGAATAAAATCATGCGGCAGCTGCTTCTGAAACAGGATTTTAATCTGCATAGCGAATTCGATCTTCGGTGGCCAATCAGATGCCCTGCTTGACAAGAGCCCCACCATGCCCCACCCACTTCCTAAAAATACTTAGTGGGCCCCAAGAAAGGTGTTGGCAGCTGCCATAGTGCCCACAGCCACTTTGTTGGGTATCCCTGCTCCGACGTAATTCATTGAGAGCAGGGTTGACCATACGGTGGCTATCCAGGTGTCCATGGACTACAGTTCCCATGGGCTCCTGTCTGTACATTATGGCAGGGACTCATGGGAATTGTAGTCCATGGACATCTGGAGAGCCACAGTGTGGTCACCCCTGGTTTGGAGGATGGAGGAATGGTCAAAGACACTATTGGGGGAGCACAATTTGCCCATAGTAATCTATAAAGTATAGAGATTGGCACAGAGAGATTCCTATTTTGCCATGTCCTACCTTTCAAGATGGCAGCCACAGTTAATGGTGAAACACCAGGGAATAAAACTGTGAGACCTTCGTCAGGCAGCCCAGAAAATCATCAACAGCCAATTGACACTGGCTGTGAAAGCCTTTGACAATTCATTATCCAGTTTTAGGAATGGAAATATTTGATACAAATCAACTCGGGTTGTGTGTTTTGAATATTCTGATGTTTCCATAATTTCTCTCTCCTAATAAAATAACTATCATGTCTGCCCACAACTTTTAACATATATTTTCTAACTGTGGCAGGGCTGTCTTAAGGCATGGACATTCCGGGCACTTGCCCCACGAGTATTAGGGGCCTGATGCTAATCTATGCTTATATTGATAGTTTGTGATACTTGAATATACGAGGTGTTGATTAATCTTTGCCGTACAGCATGTTTTAAAATGTTTCAACACTGATAAAAAAAATGCAGCTGGGACTTATCACAGCTGATTATTGATGCAGCGGAGGGCCAGCTGGAGGGCGGATGCAACCGCCTCAAAGGCCAGCTAGTTGTGTGCACTGCAGGAACGCAGCATGCACAGTGTCAGGGACAAGGTGGGTCCTGCAGCGCCTATATAAGTTGCCATGTGCATGGGTTCTGTCCTCTTCACCATGGGACACCGTGGAAGCAGCTTCCCTTCCACCCTCCCTATGTTGATGTGTGCACAGCCTTGCTCAAAATTTTTAATATATAAATTTTTATTTTTATATAGATAAAGGAAAAAAAGAAAGAATAACTTTAGTTACAGTATCTCCCCTCCCTCTAATCCCCAGAGTCTCCATTTGCTTGAAGTTTCATTTTGGCAAATACTCCAGGTAAAAGTTCAGGGGTTCTTGAAATTCTTCAACTAATAACTATAGATGTAGCCTTGTTGCAATGGCCACAAGGGAGAATAAGTTTTTATCACGAGCGAAAAGCCATTCCAGACAGATACACAACAACATTGTTCAGAGTTTTGAGGTGGATGTTTTTCGTTCGATATTTCATCACGGCTGCGGGTTTGCATGGGCTGGAGCCTGTTGGCAGGGAGTCCGGTATTCGGGGCCTTCCTAAGAGGTGGTGCATATACAGGTGTGGCTTACCCAGCTGGGAGGCCAGGGGCTTGTTTGCCAGGTAGCCTGGGGGCAGTCAAAGGAGATTGGCATCCGTTGGCTTCCCCGCATAGGTCGCTACCGTTAGTAGCAGATTTCAGTAGGCAAGGGGATCTGCTCTCCCTGCTGGGAAAAGTGCAGGTCCCCAGGGCGCCTCTTGACTCTGTGGGATTGTGGTGTGGTCTGCTGACTGCTAGGTCAGGCTCCCTCTCCCATGCTGTGCCAACCCTCCCGTCGGGACTTAATAAAGCTATGGATTTGTTTATACCCAACATTGGTGTGTCGCATCTTATTCCAGCACAGAATGCCCTCCTGCAAGTCAATATGTTAAATGCTATCAATAATTTATGTTTTTATTAGAATTATAGAATCATAGAATCATAGAGTTGGAAGGGGCCATACAGGCCATCTAGTCCAACCCCCTGCTCAACGCAGGATCAGCCCAAAGCATCCTAAAGCATCCAAGAAAAGTGTGTATCCAACCTTTGCTTGAAGACTGCCAGTGAGGGGGAGCTCACCACCTCCTTAGGCAGCCTATTCCACTGCTGAACTACTCTGACTGTGAAAATTTTCTCCTGACATCTAGCCTATATCGTTGTACTTGAAGTTTAAACCCAATCCTGATTGTCCTCTCCTCTGCAGCCAATGGAAACAGCATCCTGCCCTCCTCCAAGTGACAACCTTTAAAATACTTAAATACTTAAAGAGGGCTATCATGTCCCCTCAAGTGGTTGTGCAAGTGGTTCCTGCAAGTGGTTGTGTCAATAGGGCCCCAGTGCACTGCTATGCCCTGTGACCTATTATGATGTTAAGGCAGTCCTGCTCTGTGGGTGACCTGGTGCCAGCCGCTCTCTTCCCCCTTAAGTTTGTAAGTCGCCCTGGGAGAAAAGCTGGCTGCAAATATCTAAACAAACTGTCCAGAAGTGGAATCAAGAAACCTAATGTCAGAATTAGATTAATTTTAACTACGCATCTTCTATGTTAAAACTTGCCAGCCTTGACTGATTCTGCATATCTATCTTTGGGCATTGGCTTAGACATCTCTTGTAATTTCAGACTGTTCCCCCCCCCCCTTCCATTCTGGTTCCCATAGTTTTACAGTTTAATCAAGATGCAGATGTATCAATTCAAACCTTTATACATTTATCTTGTATGCTGAGAAAACACACCGCAGTTCTCAATTATTGTTAAAATTAATACAATACCTCCTGGCAGATTATCATGATATCATCCGCATATAATGAATTCTCTCTCTCTCTCTCTCTCATATACACAGAAACACACATACATGCACACATGCTAACACACACTTTATTGACTGATCTTTCCTGATACAGAATTAGGAGCTATTTTCTCCCTCCCAAAAAGCCCCCCCCCCTGCCCCAGCAACCAAAACATGCCACACCTTTCCAGATCTAATAGACATATTGCTTGACGCCACTAAGGGGAAAGTATGGTGTTGTTGTTTTGTGACTTTTTAGGGGATTTATTGGATGAGGAAAGCCTCATTGTCATGAAAAATGGGATACCGTTTACTTGAAAAGCAAGTATCATCTCTCGTCTCAGCTACGCCACAGGTAGACTAAATGGCTGCAAAGGAAAATCCAGGGGCATTGAAAGGTCACGCAAAGTGTATGTGAGAATCTGAGGGATGGATTACAAGAGGATTATCCATAGGGTATCAAGTCAGTTCTCCATCTAATCACTTTGCATATGTTTTCAAGTTGGATTCCATTATGATGCTTTACAGTAATCCACCCTCAGGGCTATAACATCAGGAACTGACTGCTGCCAGGCACCACCCAGAAGGATCAAAACTGAATGGGAGACCCAGAAGTCACCAACAGAGGCTCTGATTTGCACACTAAGGTACCAGGTTCAACTCCTTTTATGTATTTAGCACATTCGCATTTGGACTTAGAGTAACTCTATTATCATAGAGTTGAAAGAGACCATACAGGCCATGTAGTCCAACCCCCTGCTCAATACGGGATCAGCCTCAAGCATCCATGAGATATATCTGTTCAGCTGCTGCTTAAAGACTGCCAGTGAGGGGGAGCTCACCATCTCCTTAGGCAGCTGATTTCACTGCTGAACTAATCAGACTGTGAATTCCCCGCCTCCCCACCCGATATCTAGCTGTTACTGTTCTACACTGTTAAGGCAGGACCCCTGCCTCACAGGCAGATACACTGTATTCCATAGCCAGTACTACACCACAACATTTGTGTGAACTTAAATGATCTCTGGAGAATGGTAGAGAACAGGAAGGCCTGGGGGATCACTGTCCATAGGGTCGCAATGGGTCGGACACAACTTCGCACCTAACAACAACAACATCAACAACAACAACAACAGTCAAGGCTTGGGAGCAAGCCAGACCCAGGAACACACTGAAACACCCTGACCAGACATACTGCTAGGACAGAATCCATCTTGGAATCCAGGACATGCCTAGGCTTGTCCTCCGCTACAGGTTGGAATTTCAGGTGCCTTTGGACTCTGATTCCCCCCTCCCCATAGTTTTGCTGATAACATGGTCTGGCCAGAACTGGTTTGTCTCCAATTTCTTTGTCTCCTAGCCCATGACTCACACTTGGCCACTCTGCCAGAGGCTAAGCCCATCACCCAGTCAACAGGTAGACCCATCTCTAGGATGGCTCCTTTTGTCTAAGGCCATTAACAGCCATCTCTGGCTTGGGCCAGCAGTTGCCCAGCACCAGACTCAGTGGAAATTTTGAACTAACCTCCCACCTGGCTTGCATCTGCTGCCAACAGAAACCACTGCCTGCCCTCCTCCGGGTTACAAATATGAATTGAATGGCAAAGGACCAACCAGCTGGAGATAAAGGCCAGGTTACAAATGTGATAACAGGTAAACTTCTCAAATGGAAAATCCCAGGACAAATTAATCCAGGCAGCAGGGCATAACACTAGCAGAGAAATCAAAATCAAAATCAAATGCCCTTATTGGTTGCAGTTAGACATTGACCAGATGGCAAAAATCTCCTGTAATTATTGTTTTTCAGCAACAAGGCTATAGAATTCTTAAAAAGGGTATGTGCTAAAACCACCCAGTTCTGCTTCTTAACGCAATATGAAGAATGGCAACTTCATTCGCCGTGTTCGCGGAAAACGATCTGATTACACAGATCAGTTATTTCATCAACCTTCCATTTTATCATGATTTTGTTGTCAGTTTTAATAACAGGGTTAAAATGGAAAGTCTGCCCTCTCCTCACTAGGAAGGAGAGCATTTGTTTCTATAGAAAATGTATTTACACTGAAAACAGATGGAGTCTGGCTGGCTTCCAGCAGAGAGACAAGCAGGGATTCAGTCTATGTGTCTGAGCGGTAAATTGATCAGACGGAGGAACGGGATTGCTAGGCATAAACCTGGCAATCTTGAGCTTTATGGGGAGATGGGGCAGAGGAAGAGCGTTGCTTGACCGTATTGCCTCAAGTGATGCTTCATGGACTTTCCCAGGCTTTATGGTAAAAACCAGATGGAGAGAGAATTCTTACAGGGTCGCTCGACACCGTGTTGTCACTTCTGGGTCCACCTAGAAGAGAGATTCCCAGTGCCATGGGAACAAGCCCAAAAGTGAGATTTTTGCATTGTGTGACATGATAGCCCTCTTTAAGTATTTGAAAGGTTGTCACTTGGAGGAGGACAGGATGCTGTTCCCATTGGCTGCAGAGGAAAGGACATGCAGTAATGGGTTTAAACTACAACGATAAAGGCTAGATATCAGGAAAAAGGCTAGATATCAGTCAGAGTAGTTCAGCAGTGGAATAGGCTGCCTAAGGAGGTGGTGAGCTCCCCCTCACTGGAAGTCTTCAAGCAAAGGTTGGATACACACTTTTCTTGGATGCTTTAGGATGCTTTGGGCTGATCCTGCATTGAGCAGGGGGTTGGACTAGATGGCCTGTATGGCCCCTTCCAACTCTATGATTCTATGATTCAATAATTCTATGACCTCCCTCCTCATTTTGGCTACCACTGCTGAACTCAGGGGCAGCTGGAAATAGGAAGTCAGGTGGGAGGTTGGCCACCATTCTGAGCATCCTGGACACCAGACAGTGGAATCAGTCCAGTCAGCAAATGTCGGAGACTATCTTGGATCCCAAGTACTAGAGGAGGGGACAACCATACATGGCATTCTGAGTTTCTTGGAGGAAAGGTTGGATAAAACATACATTGATCGCACTTCCTGGTCTTTGCTGGGTGAGAAGATGCAACACCACCCTTTGGCCAATGAATTGAGAAAAATATTATATTATTTGATTCTTACAGGCTGTTTTCTTACCCTTTCATCATCTCCAGTATGATTGTAGCATCCCAAACACCCGGTCAGCAGTTCCCTCTGCTTGTGAAACTCTACTGGAATTCATTCCATTACCAGAAGATGGGGTGGCATCTCCAGTGCCTAAGACCAGGGGTAGTCAACCTGTGGTCCTCCAGATGTCCATGGACTACAGTTCCACTGAGCCCCTGCCAGAGTTTGCTGGCAGGGGCTCATGGGAATTGTAGTCCATGAACATCAGGAGGAACACAGGTTGACTACCCCTGCCTATGACCATACAAGGTTCATGGAGCAAACACTGTCAGGGGCTCATGGGAATTGTAGTCCATGAGCATCTGGAGGACCACAGGTTGACTACCCCTGCCCTAGAGCCGTTCGCCCTTAACTACTACACCATACTGCCTCTCAGAAGTTAACAATGAAGGAGTTAATTGGATAACAGCATTTCTTTCTTTTTTCTTAAAAAAAGAAGCCAGAGACTAAAAAAAGAAAAGAAAAAAAGAGAACATTTTTGTGTCAGCCTCCAAATCAGCAAGGAGGTTAAACGGAGAAGAAATTTCTCTTACACGTTTCTGTTTCGTATTTCCTTCTTTCCTCCTTTGACATCCTCACTGGGGGTATGAAATTGGTTTGTGATGGATGCAAGGGATGGGGTTTTTGGGATGCAAAACAGGTTGGGAAGCTGAATCGACTCGTCTACCCTGTGGCTTTTCGGAGTCTTCTGATCTGAATGACCTGTCATTTCGCATTAGCCTAGATATGGAAGCTGTCAATATTCTTTAATGTAGATTACGTGGAATGAAGTATTTGTAAATAGCCGAAACCTTTATTTCTCCTTGGATGTCTGGTGAGTCTCTCTCTTTCCCTGCCTTTCATGATAGACTTATAAGCTTCTAAATCTCAGAAGAGCCAGGAGTGAGTTATTACTTTGCTGAAAGTTCTCAGGTAACCTGGAGACCGACCAACCCTGTATGAATTTCTGCTGGCCTTCTCTACCGTGAATTGTGTTATTTTCAATATTGACGGCCTAATTAGGAAGAACCTGATTGTAGGTAAATCCCACAGCTCAAAAAGAAAATTGCTGGGATCTCTCAGGCAGCTTGTTTTCTTCATCCTTGTATTTAGAAGAGATTATGACTAATAGGATGCTCCGTGCCAGAAGGTCACCGGTGCACTAGAAGTAATATGCAGAGACTCCCATTAATGAGCCATGAGACCTGATCTTACCTTCAGCCAAATGAAGGGCTTGTGGTCCAATGGAAATCTGGGGGGAGGTTGACAAAAGTGTGGGGTCAATCAGCTGCCAAGGGGTTGCAAACCAGAACTGTTGAGTCATGATAAAAGCCTACAAATTCTATCTCTGGTTGCTTCCACATTGAGGTCTTGCCCCATACACCTTCCCCAAAATTGCAGAAATTCTTTTGAGGGATTTTGCACCATGGTGTTCTTCTGTCATCCAGGATTAGGATTTACTGCAGTTCAGCTATGATCTATCATGAAAGATCATGCTTAGGTCTGGGAGAGGGTGGATGAGAAGATGAGGAGGGTGTGGATGAGAAGGTACAGAGCATGACAGATGGATCCTTGGTGTAGTAGTTAGGAGTGTAGACCAAGCAGTAATATCAGGGCTCTCTCAGCCTCACGTCCCTCACAGGGTGTCTGTTGTGGGGAGGGGAAAGGGAAGGCGATTGTAAGCCGCTTTGAGACTCCTTCGGGTACAGAAAAGTGGCACATAAGAATAAACTCTTCTTCTTCAGTAATATCAAGGCTCTCTCAGCCTCACCTCCCTCACAGGGTGTCTGTTGTGGGGAGGGGAAAGGGAAGGCGAATGTAAGCCGCTTTGAGACTCCTTCGGGTGGGGAAAAGTGGTATATAAGAACCAACTCTTCTTCTTCTGTAATATCAGGGCTCTCTCAGCCTCGCAAGGAATGTAAGCCATTTTGAGTCTGCCTTGGATAGAGAAAAGAAGCATATAAGAACCAACTCTTCTCCTTCTTCAACAGGTGTTATCTGTTGCTGTTAATCTGCAGGTATGTCTTGCAACATCCCCCAAGTCCAGCTCTATCCCCACTTGTCCTCGGGCTTTTAAAAACATATCCTTGGTCTTTTAAGGATTTTTAAATGCCTCTGACTTACTGTTAATGAATCCTTTCATTTTTTATATCGATTCTTTTGATGTTCACGTGATTTTAGTGGATCATTTTTACTTGTAAGCTGCCTCTCGCGTGATTCTGAAGAGACAGTGTAAAAATTCCCCGGATCAATCAATAAGCCAGCCAGTCAGTCAAAATGAAATGCCAATAACTGCATCAGAGCAGCGTAAATGTTACATGGGGTGGAATCTGCAGAGCTGTTTCACTCACCGATAGGGACATTTACTTGGTGATGGTAGAAAGCACTGTCAAGTCCCAGCTAACTTATGGTGACCCCACAGAGTTTTCAAGGCTAGAGGGGCTCAGAGTTGCCATTGCCTGCCTCTGCGTCATGACCCTGGTCTTCCTTGGAGGTCTCCCATCCAAATAATTGACAGGGTCAACCCTGCGTAGCTTCTGAGATTCGATGTGATCAGGATAGCCTGGGTTATCCTGGGCCCATTCCGCACACACTAGATATTGCACTTTCAATGCACTTTAGAAGTAGATTTTCCTGTTTTGCACAGGAAAATCCAGCTACAAAAAGTCAGGGCCATTTTTACTTCCCGGGCAAGAAAGCTTTCATGAATGCTAGTTCTGTAGAAGGTTCTTTGCACCAGAAGAAAGTACTGTGGGTAGTACAGTTGTTCCTGTGGCATCCAGTCCTCCACCTGAGCACAAGCCATGCCTAAGGGAAGGTATTCAAGGTAACAAGGAAACTCACATACATGGCAATCCAGCAATGATGACCTCATGAAAGAATCCGAATGGAAATACTTTGGGACACCGTATCTAAATTCTACTCTAGTGCCCATTTCTATTAATTTTATAACAGGCCCTATTACATATACATTTTGAAGCTAATGGGATATTTAATATTTATTTCTCTTGGAAATCAATCTCAGGTTTCTTCATTGGATTCACAGGACAACAGATTTCATTTCAAATATTCATCATTCTTCCACCACAGTAAATCTCTTTTTCTGCCCGTCAGTGGCAGGAGCAGGCGATTAACAAATATTGCCCCCCCCTTAAAAAACCCCAATGATAATCTTAGAACAACAATCTATTCCCTCTGCCAGCTCCAATATACAAACACAAATGAAAATGATAGAAAGCAAACACTTAGTTTCTATTATGTTTAGTCACAGGAGATGATGTTTTGAATGTTAAGGGGACAATATAACCAACCATCTTCTCGGTCATGCCATCCAGCTGACAGATGACTTAAACTGAAACAGACATTTGCCCTCTGAGATGTGATTAACTTGGGCTTATGAATGGCAGAAACCTTGCACACATACAGATGCGCAGCTATTAGCAGAGCACACTATAATTCTGCACCATAATTCATCCAGTTCTATGGAAATTCACACCAGATTATGAAGCTGCTGTGTATTATATAGGATTGCTAGAGCCCCTCCCACAGAAAGGGGGGTCCCCCACCACCAGACCCCAGCCCTCACTACCAATCAATGGGTACTTCATGTGTGCACTGTAAATGATGTCAACGTGTTGGCAGTGTCTGGGAAATATTCTGCTATTTGGGCAAAAACTCTATGGTAGAAGCCATTTTTACCATAGAGTTTTTGCTCAGATACCAGAGCAGCATCTAGATGACATCACTTCTGATACATGTTGGAAGTGACTCAGCCATGTCCCTGCAACATTGCCTGGATCTCTTTCCTGCCCCTGGAGGTACCCCCCCTCCCCATTCCCTGCTGGTTGAAATCAAACCACAGACCAATCTAGCCTAGTACTTTCTGCTCTGACTGGTAGTGATGTTATACCAGCACCCCTAATGTCATACTGGGTCTTAGACTGCCCCCCAAATGAGAAAAAGAAGAACTTAACCCCCACCTTGCTTTCATACTCAGAGGAGAAAGCCCAAAATGTCAAGGGAAACATTGACATGATTGGACTGCAAGGAAATAATTGCAAAAATCCTTTAAAAAGCAAAACACGGTTTTCAGGTACCCAATGCAAGAAAACTTATGCTAAAAGTAAACAATTCTGACTTAAGGTCATTTTCAATTCCATCCAGAAGAAATGGTCAGTGTTTATGACAGCAAAGGACAAATATTGCAGAAAACATCAAGGAATTCTCTTTAAATGTCTGACGCATGCAAAAGAGCACACGTGTCTCCTTCCCTTGTTAATTATAAGGACAAAAGCTCATCTCCTGAGTTCCAACACATTCTGTAAGCAAATATTCAATCCATTTTTTAAAGTTAATAAGAAAATCAGCACACGCACAGGTCACATTTAGCTTTGCCCCAAACAAATATGGGCAAAGGAAATCAGGTTCTTAAATCCTCAGCTAGCAAATAAGACAATTTAATTTGACTCCATTATCATAGAACATTCCCGCCACCAAAGTTAGAAAATTCAGTATATGCCACCCATTTCAGGTCAGGTTTTTCCACCTGAAGTATCCCTGTGCTCTTCAGGGTTGGTGACCATTATTTAATTTTTCCCTTTTTAGCCATGTCTGCAGCTGGCTGTTCCCCTTTAAATAACCAGATTGGTGTAGTGGTTAAGAGCAGTGACTTCTGGACAGCAGCAACCCCTCCCCATGACAAGGCTGTTTTGCAACTGGGGAGCAATTTGTGATATGGCTATGATAGTTCAAATTGGAGGCTGGGGGCAGGATCCGGCAGTGGGGGACCTCTGCTTCTTCTGGGGGGTGGGTTGTCAACCCTAGAGAGCCAGTTTGGTGTAGTGGTATGGAGTGCAGACTTCTAATCTGGCATGCCGGGTATGATTCCCTGTCCCCCCACATGCAGCCAGCTAGGTAACCTTGGGCTCGCCATTGCACTGATAAAGCTGTTCTGACCGAGCAGGAATATCAGGGCTTGCTCAGCCTCACCCACCTCACATGGTGTCTGTTGTGGGGAGAGGATAGGGAAGGTGACTGTAAGCTGCTTTGAGCCTCCTTCGGGTAGAGAAAAGTGGCATATAAGAACCAACTCTTCTTCTTCTTCTTCTTCTTCTTCTTCTTCTTCTTCTTCTTCTTCTTCTTCTTCTTCTTCTTCTAGCTGTGGGAAACTATAACAAATATTTAGTTTTGCTGTTCGTTGAGCAGTTGATTTTCATCCTCTCTGGAAAAGGCAGACCTTTAAACTGTTGTTGCCAGGGACTGAATCTGGGATCTTTGCTATGCAAGACACAGTCCCACCCTACCTGAAGATTTGACCCAAGGCATCTCAGATCTGAAGGTCCAACCCTGCTTCAAGTGATGGATCATTAACCTTGAGCAATACATAATTAAGCGGGTAATTATTTCCATATTTTCATGGCGCGCTGCAAATATTAATTTAAGCGAACGCGGCAATAGTCTTGTTAACTTTAAGCTTGCTTAATTGACTATTTACAGAGAAAGTTTCCTTATGCTTGGGGCAACAATTGTTGAGTTAAATGGTTTGTATTATTAGAGTGAGCCTTGTAATATGATCCGCTCGGATGGAACCGCCTTCTGTACATGGGGATCTGATTTAGGGGAAATCTGCTGAATGAATACTACATGTAGCATCGTACACATAAGGGATAAAAGTATTTTGCTTTCTGCCAATACACAGAAGTGCTGAACCCATTGATCGGTCATACTTAAGGCTGTCAACTTCCAGGTTGCAGCGGGAGATCTCCTGGGATTACATCTGATCTCCAGGTGACAGAGATCAGTTTGCCTAGACACAAGGGCTGCTTTGGAAAGTTGAGGTCCATGGCATTAGACCCCATTGAAGTTACTGTCTTCCCCAAACCCTGCCCTCTTCAGGCTCCACCTCCAACTTCTCCAGGTATTTCCCCATCCAGTACTGGCAACTCTATTAATTCTAAGTCATCAACATTCCCTACACCAGGCTTTCTGGTTTCTCAATCGCCATCATTGTGACTGAGTCATTGATTATGGGGTTTTAATGGGGAGTTTTAATGGTTTTTAATGTACTGTATTTGTATTGAAATATTGTGAATTGCCACGAGCCGGTTTCTGAGAGTGGCGGTCATACAAATTGAATGAATTAATAAATGAATGAATATATATATATATATATATATATATACACACACACACATACACACACACACATATACATACACACACACACACACATATATATATAAACCTTTATTGGCATAGCAATAAGAGGCAAGTACAGCCAAGCAGGGTAAAATTATAATAGAACAAAATAAGCTAATATTATAGACTAAAATACAGTAAAATCAGCTGATTAAAACATCTTAATTCTAGCTCGATGAATAAATAAATAAATAAAATATCTGAATCAGGGTTTCGTGAAACCTAGGGGTTTCTTAAGGGTTTCCCGAATGGGTGAGCATTAAATAATGTTGATTTCTTTAAATTTATTAAACATTTATTGGGTGATAAATAGTCATATCAACCTGACCTCCCCTCCCAAAATGGCCAGTGATGGGCCTGGAGGGAGTGGGAAGGGGAGGAGCCCAGGTGGGCGTGTCCCCAGCTCTGCTTCCCAGCTATATTCTGCATGATTGCACCGGTTCTGGGGTTTCTCAAAGCCCAGAGAATGTTTCAGGGTTTCCTCAACAGTGAGAAGGGTGAGAAAGGTTGGACTACACTGACAAATCTCGATACTTTGTTCTCTTCCCTGCACCCCGTTTGCCACTGAATGGAGAAACAGAGAGCTTTTTAAAGGCGAGTCCCTGCTAGAACATAGAATATTTGATTTTTGATAAAGACATCTCAAAACTAGGGGGGAAATTGAAATAGTTTTATGATTTGTATCATTTTATTGATTGTTGTATTAATAGATTGTTACCCACCCCGAGTTGCACAGGAAGGGCAGGTTTAAAAGAATAAAGATGTATTTATTATTTCACATTCATGCAGTTTTGGGACCCCTTTCCCTTCCTTAATTTCCCAGGCTATCTCTTGTAAAGAAAACTCATAATGGTTCTTGGTCCATTTCCCACCTCCTTCCACCTTTCAATAATATTTACCCCTATATAAATTACCAGTATACATGACATGCCTATTACATTTGCACACAATGTATATAAAAGGTAAAGGTAAAGGCATCCCCTGTGCAAGCACCGAGTCATGTCTGACCCTTGGGGTGACGCCCTCTAGCGTTTTCATGGCAGACTCAATACGGGGTGGTTTGCCAGTGCCTTCCCCAGTCATGACCGTTTACCCCCCAGCAAGCTGGGTACTCATTTTACCGACCTCGGAAGGGTGGAAGGCTGAGTCAACCTTGAGCCGGCTGCTGGGATTGAACTCCCAGCCTCATGGGCAAAGCTTTCAGACGGCTGCCTTACCACTCTGCGCCACAATGTATATAGTAGTTAGAAAAAGACATACAGCATAGACCCACAGTACAAAGGAAACTACGCTAAAAAAACAGGGAAGTTAAGCCAGGGTATCAAATAAACGATGTAAAATTTATATATTCACTACTTCCTTTTGAAGTTATGCTTTGACTGTTATTGCTTTTTAAAACTGGCTTTTGTTTTTGTACTGTTTTGTTTCCAGGCACACCCCCGAGTGTTCATTTTTAGCCAAGAATGGCCTTTATAGGCTTAAAATAAGCGAACAGGATAAACCTGAAAGCATCAAATGAGACCCTGCCCTCTTGCCGTCACCGTTGCTGATCGGTCCCTGTTTCCAATTTTCTCCCCTGTGATATTCAAGCCACGGGTTAATCATCAGACAGATTCGCTTCTCTCCTGTTTAATTTTTTATGAGCGGTTTATAAATACGTACTTCAAATTATATTGAAGAAGCACCCGCTTTCTCATGTTTCCTAAAATGTCCAGTTTAACCTTGGGCATTTCAGCCTCTTGAACAAGAAGAGGAGGAAGAATAAACTGGGGAGGGAATCCCCCCCCCACCCAAAGCTTCTCCCCCACCCCGATGCTGTCAAATGTATCAAGATCCCACTTTGCTGCCATGACAGAAAAGCTCCTAGTCTGTCAAAGGCAAAAAAGAAAAGAAATAAAAAAAGGGGGGGGGGGATTAGGCCAATAATATACAGAAATCTTATTAGCCCCTTGACACTAGTTCTTGCTCTGCAGGTTCATTTAGAATTCCGGGGAAGAATTGAATTATCATGTGCTATGATTGGCAAAATGGGTATGGCTACATCTATCTCCTTTTTTTTTGCTAATGCTACGAGGTGAATTATGGTTCTGCAACCCGGGAGAGACAGTTAAAAAGACAGATGTGTCCTTTCCAGAGAACTTTATTACCGATAATATTCAGGGGTGAAAAGGGCATTTGCTCCTACTGGCAAACTATCTATTGATTAGGAAGCAACTAGACTTTCTTTGCTACAGTTTACCATGCTGGGCTTTTCGCTCTTTTGCTGTAAGTTCGGAAGTTCTGACAGTTTCCTTAGGAAGTCCCCTTTTCTCTCATTAAAAGGGACGCTTCTTGCAAAAACATCCCAGGATACCATCGTGCGGAGATGAGATCGTGGACTGAATTGCTTCAAAATATAGACGAGCGTTTCAACTCAGTTCCACCACAGAACATTATTTCGAAAAAGTAACGTGGTTGTTAGGATATTTAATGATATTTAATGATGGCATTTGGGTCGAAAGGAGTCTTTGCAACCAAACAATAAGAGAAGAAATATTTTACTTATGAAATACGTCATTGGCTATCCATTTTGTTCCCCTTATTAACCCCAAGGCTCCCAATCCGCTTTGCCTTCTTGCAGGGCAAATTGGGTTGCGGAGCATTGCAAGGAAGTGAATAGACAGTGCTGCCACATGCTATGGGTTGGGCATAGGGGTGAGAATCACGAGGCCGGCTGTAGTGTCATATCACTATTGGTGATACAGAACAAAACCAAGTTTCCAGCAATTCCTAGAGCTACCCGTGGTCACTCCTATTGTCTTTTACTCGGAGTGACATAGAATCATAGAATCATAGAATCATAGAGTTGGAAGGGGCCATACAGGCCATCTAGTCCAACCCCCTGCTCAACGCGGGATCAGCCCTAAGCATCCTCAAGCATGCCACAGTAGTCAGCATTGTGGGTTTTTTAAAAGCCCTCCCCCAGATTGGCAGTAGGAAATGGGTGTAGATATGGGCCTGAAATGGGAAAATGTGGTTCGGTTTGTGGTTTGTGGTGCATCCAGTTCTGGAAGCACAAACTGTCAAGAACTTTTAGAAGCCAAATGAACCAGTTAGGTTGTTGAGGTTTGTGGGCAGGAAAAGTTGGCTCTTGTGGCCCTTTCTTGCATGCCCAATAAAATGCCAATTGCCACTTTGGGGTCAGGAAGTGAATTTCTTCCAGGCCAGACTAGCCAAGTATTCTGGGTTTTTATTTGGGGGGGGGCATCATATGGTGATGGAATGGGGGTCAGTGTAGGTAGGTAGGTAGTTGTGAATTTCCTGCATTGGGCAGGAGGTTGGACAAAATGACCCTTGAGGTTCTTTCCAACTCTATTATTCTATTAATTTGGACATGTGTCTGCCTTAGGGCTGCCATTTTTACCAGCAATTTGGTGTTGTGTCCATAAATTATGGAGTAAAACAAAACTGGTTCATGTACTTAAACCTTCACCTCTTTAGGAATATTCTCTGATTTGATTTTAAAAGGGGCCAGACTCATAAACCAGTATTTATGATAATCACTGAGTTATTACCATATCTTTCAGACACTCAAGTAAACACTGCACTATCTAAGAGATAGAAAGAAAAGCTATAATAGAACTCGCTCTACTGAAGGTCAGTTGTAGACCGAAACAAAGAAAGCTCGTTCCTTGTCACAAAAGAAGAGTTAATAACTCAGTGAGACACATTGGGTAGTAATAAATAGCAGTAAAGTGATCTTTAAAGTGACAAAATCTTTACAGGGAGTTCACAAAGGCAACTGTGAACAACACAGCAATAAGTAAGTCCTGATTTGTGTAGCAGGAAAAAGAACTCTGAAATGGGTTTCAAGAACGTGTTGCTAATATATGTTCTCACTGATCTTGGTTGCTTTCACATCAAGACTTTCCTGTGTTTCAGCCACCCAGCTGGAATAAGACTTTTTAAAAAACCCGTTGCCACAATTTGTAACCCTGTCTTTGTGCACATTGTTAACAGCTTGTTTTTTTCTAAAAAAACAACAACAACAAAAACTAAAACCCAACCCCTGCTTTTCTTTAAGGCAGCCTTTTGACCATGGAGGAACCCCTGAAATAATTTTGCAGGCTTCAAGGAGCCCTGGAAGTGATGTCTGTTGGCCACGCCTCCCTGCCACACCTCCAGAAGTGACATCCCACCGGGTGTGACATCACCGCTCAAGGAGAACTGAAGGTGGGGGAGACAGGAGGCAGTTTAAAGCAGAAGTAAGCATTCAGCCTCCACTTCCTCCTTGATGGAGAACTCATGTTCAGGAGGAAGAGGCCAGTTCACTAGATTGTGGCTGTGTCCATAAAGGCAGGAGGGGAAAGGCCACAGATTCCCTCCAGAGCTCCTGTGGACCCCTGAGGGTCCCTGGACTGTTGGTTGGGAAATCCTGCTTTAAGGCATGTAAGTTCCATCAAGTTGTAACCAACTTCTGGTTACCCAAGCAAGGGGCTTTCAAGACAAGTGGGAAGCAAAGGTTAGGTTTGTCTTCCTCCACAGAGTCTCTTTGGTGGGCTCCCTTCCAAGTACCAACTCTGCTTAGTTTCTGAGATCTGAAGAGATAAAGCTACAACACACCACCAGTCATGCAACACTTGAAACCTGTTAAAATCCCAGTTTTTTCTTGGGCAAGACAGTATAAACACAAGCGGTATCTTGCATCTGGAGCAGAAGAGGCATAATTACAGAACTATGTTCTGTATGTTTTGATTTACTGAACGTTTTGTTTCTTAATTCAGGTGCTGGGAAAGATGATTCTCTATTGCCACTCAGAGCAAATAATTCCAGGTTAAATGGATCACTGGTCTGGCTTCCTATACAGCAGCCTCAAGTGTCAAGGTACAAAGCTTGAAAGCCATTTTTTATTGGCAGAAGAGACAGAAATAGCGGCCATCCGGCCATGAGTTGAATCTTATGAATACAGACATGATCACTGGACAGCGCCCCCTACTGTTTTGCAACTGGGGAGTAATTTGTGATTATGGCTATGATGGTTCAAAGGAAAGAGAGACCAAAAATCCACCCATACAGATGCTGGGAAGTCATAACAAATAAATAAATGATCAGCGAACGTGGTAATTCAGAATGAATAGGAAAATGTTGCTGCAATAAAGCAGAAATAAAGTTAATGACCATTGATTAAAGGATCAGCAAAACAACATTGATCTCGCTATGTGTTGTGTTAATTTTTAAAAAAAGATCTGCCATCGAAAGACAAAGAAGGCCGGTGTGAATTCTTATCGCTGTTACACCAATTATTTGCCTATGGTCCATTCCGAAACAGAAGGCAATGCTCTTCTGAAATTAAGACAAATGTGGAAGGAATCTATCAGCCCAGAACAAAGAATTGGCCACCGTAAGATAACAGAGGGAGGTGGGGGGGAATCACATTCTGTGCTTGCATCTAATAAATCACAAACAGTAATGAACCAAGAACTGAAGCATACAGGATCATCAGCCAATCTAGCTGACAAAATGAATGAAGCATCGTTATCTGGAACCAATTAGTTAAGATATAATTGAACGGAGCCAGAAATGAAAGATCATAAATCTAAGAAGCCCAAGATAATAGGAAAATGAAAAAAGAAGAAGAAGAAAAACCAGAAATAAAGGTAGATCTTGTTTTCAAAAATAGACAGCTGTTTGGCTGTTATTCTAAAATGCAAGGCTCCAATGCACAACTCTGTGCATTCATGCTGGAAGCATGAGACTCAGCGACATCCATAAAGGATCATCCCTTCCGCACATCTAGAATACATTCTGAGACCCTTCTAGGCATGGGGAATCTCTCTGTACAGAGTCGAGAGGTGGTGAGCTGATGTGCAGTCCAGAATTGCGTATGTGTGGGTTTTACACAGCACTTTAAAGCACCTTTCAGACTTTGGTTATTCTTTCTTGATCTTGAACTTGCAGAATGGCAAATGGGAACCATGCAACGGGTCTCCCCTTCCTCTCAGAACATACCCCCCCCCAACCCCCAACCCACTACCCCTCAGCATAACTGGCCAATGACTTAGGTCGGGAATAAAGTTAAATGGGAAAACTGCAGAGCAATGAAATGATGGTTGAATGTAGATTCAAATGGGTAGCCGTGTTGGTCTGAAGTAGCACAATAAAATCAGACTCCAGTGGCACCTTTAAGACCAACAAAGATTTATTCAAGGCGTGAGCTTCCGAGTGCAAGCGCCCTTCGTCAGACTAAGAACTGACCATCATAACAGTAGGAATATAAATGCAAAAGTTAATCTTGTTACATTAGTAAACTGTGTCACAGCATCCACACACAGTTATCAAGCCACCTTCATCCGCAGTTATTTAAAGAAGAAGAGTTGGTTTTTATACCCCCTATTCACTGCCTGAAGGAGTCTCCAAATGGCTTACAATGGCTTTCCCTTCCTCTCCCCACAACAGACACCCTGTGAGGTGGGTAGGGCTGAGAGAGCCCTAATGTTATTGCTGAGTGAGAACAGCACTATCAGGTCTGTGACGTGCCCAAGGTCACCCAGCTGGCTGCATGTGGAGGAGCGGGGAATCAAACCCGGTTTACTGGATTGGAGACCACTGCTCTTAACCACTAGACCAATCTGGTTATTTCAAGGGGAACAGCCAGCTGCAGACATGGCTAAACTGCCAGTTGGCAAGAAGAGATGGAATCCCAAAACTAAAAAGGTCCAGCAAATGTACCTTAATAGGTTCCTTAATTGCTTGGACTCCTCCAAGGATGAAGCACATCTCCGAGATGCTATTCTCATTTCACAACATGTATTCCAAAGGAAGAAGTTTTTCCCGAACGACCAAGAGTGCAATTCTGCTGCTTCTCTTCCACCCACCAACACTGTGCTGAAGCCACAATTAGCTGAATGCATGTTCCCTCTTAGCCCAGCACTTTGCCTTCAAGCAGGAACCCTTCTGAGTTTTAACACAGGTTGATCACCTGACCTTGGACCTGCTCTCAGCCAAAACAGGAGTTGGGTTATAGCAGGGAACCTGCAGGGATGGAGAATGATGGTTCTTGCTCAGCGTTCCGCAGGGCCTACAAAACGGAGCTCTTCCGCCAGGTTTATGGTTGAGGCTGGGGTGGGCAAGGTAGATCCACACCCCCCCTCCTGGTACGAGTATCCAGGTATGAATAACCATCTTACCTCCTCCCCCCTCTCTAATAGCGGGGGGTTGGGAGGGGTTTTCTCCTCATCTTTTGTGGGGCAAGGATAGTGGATAGGATAGTGGATAGGCAAGAATATAAAATAAAATAAAATAAAATAAAATAAAATAAAATAAAATAAAATAAAATAAAATAAAATAAAATAAAATAAAATAAAATAAAATAAAATAAAATAAAATAAAATAAAATAAAATAAAATAAAATAAAATAAAATAAAATAAAATAAAATAAAATAAATCTTTAACCGCTCCTGTGGAGTGGATTAAATAAAATAAAATAAATCTTTAACCGCTCCTGTGGAGTGGATTAAATAAAAGAGTAAGGGCCCTGAGGGCAGGCCCTGTCCAGGATGAGGAAGGGTGTCAATTGGCCCCTTGCCCAGGACTGACAAGCAGGGGGCCCAATCGGGAGGTGCTTTGCGCCTCCCGATTGGCCCTCTGCTTGTCAGTCCAGCCCCAAACCGCCAATCAGCAGTCACACACAGCTGTTTGGCCCGGCAAGAACCAATTGGGAGACGCAAAGCGAGTCGCTGATCGTCGTCCCCGGGCCCTGGGGAGCATTTTTGCTTGGGGGGGAGGAAAAACAGCGAGCGCTAGCCATTCCCAACCGCTCTGGCAACACTGCCTGGGCAGGTGGTAAGGGCTTGCCCCCCCCCCCGAACCTCCCCCCCCTGCTGGGAAATGACTCCCCAGGCCCCTGGGAGCCAGATCGCCCGCTCACAGAGCCGGCAATGGCCCTCCCTGGGCCCTGGGGAGACTTTTTCCTGGGGGGGGGGAGTTCAGGGGGGCCAGCCCTTCCCACCCATCCATGCAGCTCTGCCAGGGCGGTTGGGAACGGCTAGCGCCTGCTGTATTTTTTTTTTTTACAGCGGGCTTTATTACTAGTAATAATAATAATATGAGGAACCACTCTGAGTGTTCATGTGCCTGGAGAGAAGCATTGTGGTTCAAGAAAATTAGGCAGAATACTGACAATAGTCAACCCACGAGGCCATTTGGTTCATAACCTTGGTTATAACCTTACAGCCCGGGCAGGCATGCTAAATGCAGGCAGAGAGGTCTGAGCTCACCAAACGGGCCCAATGCATCCTGGCATTAAAAGAAAAGGCTCTAGGGAGCTATCTCCTAAAAACGCCAAACGGATCAAAGAAGAGGACATTAGCCATCTGGATATCTCAGAGGAGGATTCGTAGTCCTTTCCAGTTGCCAGGTCCCCGCACATCTATTGCTGGCTAATGTTCGGCACAGAGGAAATCTAAATCCGATTGTTGGGCATTCAACCGGACAGCTGATGATTGATGGGAGCAGAATCCACCTTTTATTAAATCTGCAGGTATCTAATTGCTCTGTTCAGTCAAGTAGCACTTGGGGTCCTGAACGTTGGGCCAGACAGAGCTGCATTGCCTGTGAGAACTATTCACATCGAAGTGGCATGTGGGCACCACCTCCCTTGTGGGAAAATTGGGATGAGGATGAAGTGACTTTATAATTTAGTCTAATTGCCTCTCTCTCTCTCCCCCACCCCCTCCCCCACACTTTCTATTTTCAGATTTCCTCGAAAGGTTAAATAAGACTGTGAAGGATTATGAGCATCTAGCAGTTCATTCCATGTCACACTGTGGTCTTCTTACTTCATTCAAGCTCTGTGGGCCTCACTTGGACTGATACTTGGAAATGAGACAGTTTTGGGACATCTGTTTTTAGGTAAACAGCTCTTATCCTTCAGGACTGAAGGCAGGTCCGAAGCGGTGATTGCTCCAAACAATCCAGAATCTAAGCAACATGGAGGTTCTTTTGGGCACCCTACTGACGCATGAACGCATGAAGCTACCTGAGATTAGCCTTGGACACACATGACCCCTCCACAGGTTGGCTGGATGTGTGGAAAGGGAGAATGCACGTGAGATCAAGGGGTCTGCGTTATGCCTGTCTTGTGAGCACAATACCTGTATGTGGAGGTAACATGCAGGGTGGCCAACTGTGGCTCTGCAGGGCTTTATGTGCTACAATTCCCATGAGCCCCTGCCAATTGTCCATGCTGGCAGTTGTTCATGGGAATTGTACCCCATGAACATCTGCAGATTGGTCACTGCAATTTGTTCACTTCTGCTTGTGTATACTCGCTCCCTGTGATTAGAATAGTACAATACTAGAGTTGGAGGGGCCATACAGGTCAACTCGTCCAATCCCCTGCTCAGCGCAGGAATAATTAAAGTATCCATGATAAGTATCTGTCTAGCCATTGCTTGAAGTCCACCAGTGTGGAGGAGCTCACCACCTCCTAAGGCAGCTGATTCTATTGCTGAACCAGTTGAACTCCAGGGACTCAGGCAAAAGACTTTCACATCACCTCCTACGTGTTCCTCTTAACTGGAGTTGTCAGAGATTGAACTTGTTTACAATACAGATGCTCTGCCATTGTGCCACTATCCTTGCCCCACAAAAGATCTTCTTTACCCCTGTGGTACTTTTTAAAGTGGATGAGTGACTAAAAAATGGTGTTCACATCTACAGATACGACCCACAGCCACCATCTAGATTGTCCCTCAGATTTTAAGAGTTCTCATTTCTCCTCTTATTGAAGATCTTTTTAATGTAGAGAAACTGTCAAATAAAGCCCTTTTGAGTCATTGTTTAAGAACAGACATAGGCACTGCTGAATTAAAGTTATGGGCACTGGAAAAAGAGTCAGTTTATTGTGATCATAGAATCATAGAGTTGGAAGGGACCTCATGGGTCATCTAGTCCAACCCCCTGCACTATGCAGGACACTCACATCCCTGTCACTCATCCACTGTAACCTGCCACCCCTTAAGCCTTCACAGAATCTATCGCTCATCCACTGTAACCTGCCACCCCTTAAGCCTTCACAGAATCTATCGCTCATCCACTGTAACCTGCCATCCCCTTAAGCCTTCACAGATCAGGGAATGTGGTATCTGAAAAGGTTCTTCCCTTCATCAAACATCTGTGATGACATCTTCAAGTCCCTGTTTCATGTACATATGGAGCTTCATCCCAGGCTCCACTGGGATACTATCTGGGTAGTGGTGGTGGTGGTGGTGGTGGTGAGTCTGCTTGTCATTTGATGATTAAATAACATTCTTCATCAGGTGTCTGATAAAGGAGACTTGAAAAGCCGTACTCTGAAAATTCATTGATTTTTGGTACTGGACTAAAACATGAATATTCTACAAGACTCAATACAGAAAAAAATATGAGATCATTCTGCAAATGGTGAAATAAAGAGCAAATTCTTTTTAGAGTTTTTTTTTGGCCTGGTGCTAATTATCAGTCATATTACGTCTTCTGTTCCAATCTCCAAGAACCATGTTAAATTGATTAAGCAAGGATCAAAACACAGCCGGACTTGTTTTCATCACAGGCATTAAGCGTCTGGCGATTCCATCAATCGCAAATGAAGGAAATACGTGTGTTTAGCACTGAAGTTCTGGTGGGGCATAATATTTGTGCTCCCCTCTGCCCCAAACTCTCTGTTCATATGTATTCTACCTAGGAGATCTGGATTTATTATTTATGAATTCTGTTCCTCCTTCCACATAAAATATTAAGAGTAGTTATATATAGTTCTTGGGAGGGGGGGGTGGATTTTAATCCAAGGTGTACTGTGTACTGATTTCGAGCTCATTGGCAAAAGCTGCCTATAGCTTAAGGGATGGAATTATGCTGTTCAGCTTTGCCCAACTTCTTGAATAAAAACTTTGGGAAAAATTATATTTAGATAAGCCTTTCCAGCTGCTAAATTATTCAATTTCAAAAATGGATTGATAGCGTAAAGTAATGCTTTCGGGAAAGGGGGGGGGAGGGTGGGGGGGTCTCTCTCAAGTTGCTCTGTTTTCAAGGTCAATTTACAACTACTCCTTATATTCGAGAAGTCGAAAGACTACCCAATGGAACAAGAGATAACAAAACGACGGCATCCTTGGTGACTGACATTTCCAAAAGCAAACATATTGCATTTACAAAGAATGTCAGCTGCTATCAATCAACACTGGGGGGTAATATATTTAAGTTATGATGTCCAGATGGAATGGGTTTCTGTCACATAGTTTGATTCATTACTATTTTGGTCTAGTTCTGTTGAGGGTCCTTTCTCATCTTGAGATCTTAGAGTGGGAACAGAAACGTCCTCCATCCTCTTCTTTTGTAGTAGGGATGCCATGTATTTTGCCAAAAAACATGTTCAACTACTGAATTTACCACATTCCAGAGACTCTTCATCATTGCTCTCTTTCTGTTTCTTCTTCATAACAAAAGGGAGAATGTGCATCAATGACAACTCACAGCGATGGTGTAGCAGGAAAACAAATTCAATTTCTCACTTGGAATTTGCAAGTCATGACTCAAAAGAAAAAAGAAATCACTTTAGGGGCGGATTCGGAAA
Source organism: Paroedura picta (assembly GCF_049243985.1). NCBI lineage: Eukaryota > Metazoa > Chordata > Lepidosauria > Squamata > Gekkonidae > Paroedura > Paroedura picta. The sequence continues at coordinate 15,242,919 of NC_135374.1, read as the reverse complement.
ATGTGGAGTAAGGGGGCATGAAATTCAGATCTATCCCTAGGGAGACAAAATGTTGTGTGTAGAAATGGTCCAACTGTACTTTCTGGACACTCTTCAAGGGTAGCACCATGTAGAGCACATTGCAGTAATCTAATATAGGTGTTACCAGAGCACGCACCAACACAACAAGATCTTTTCTGCCCAAAGAAGAGCTACCACTGGCTCCTCCACCATAGCTGATGAAAGGCACCTCTGGCCACTGTGGCCATCAAGAACCCCATCCCAAACCTCCTTTCTCAATCAGTAGCATCTCTGATTGGTTGGGATTTAGTTTCATCTTATTAGTCCTCCCTGGGCTATGTTGGAAAAATGTGATAGTAGTGAGTATTACGCATGAGTTGGTGGCAACTCAGCCTATATCTCTGGCTGACCTTTATCATTTTGAGAACATGCATGCACGAAAAGGCCATTTTGCTGTATGGCATGTGAGCCAAACTGAAAAGTGATAATGCGCCCCTATTCTGTTGGAGGAAGAGCTGCTTAAACTTAAACTGAAGGAAGCTCCTTAGGACGGAGGAACATTTGAAACTCTACTTGGGCGACCGATTGGGGACAGGTCATAGTAGTGAGAAGTTCCTTCTCAGAGCTACTAAAAGTCTCAGACAGATTCTCATCCAGACTGACTACCTGAATATGTGTAACATTCTCCTAGCCAGTGTTAGTGGCCAGACCGCTCTGCACTCTGCAGGGAAGGTTGTCGTCCTTCCTAATCGTCACCTTCGCCACACACTGGATTCACCTGACTTGGCTGAAATGTACATATAATCATAGAATCATATAATCATAGAATCATAGAGTTGGAAGGGGCCATACAGGCCATCTAGTCCAACCCCTGCTCAACAGATGGATGTCAGTTGTACAGATGGATGTCAGTTGTGTCCAAACTGACCAAATGAGCTATCTGCTCCCAAGCAGAAAATGAAAATTCTACAAGACAGCCTGCTTCCAGGCTTCCAGGAACTGCCTGGATTCTCTGGATGAGATCACTGTGAGCCCACTGTGAGCCAATTGTGAGCTGTTAATAGCTGATTGTTTGCCCTACCACCACCATCACTACCACCATCATCATCATCATAATTTGATTTATTACCTGCCACTCCCAACTGCTCGTGGCGGCTTACATGCAATACATAAACCCCCCATAAAACCCCCAGTTAAAAACTAGACATAAACTCACAGTCGTAATCCAGTCAAAAACAAAACATGGCAGAAAAAAACTAATCTAATTGCCCCCCAAACCAATTTATAATGGAGTGAGAGGGCGGAGGGTGCAGATATCAGACTGCAAACCATCACAAGTGCCTGGAAGGGAGGCCATATAGATCTTCCTGGGCCGTACTGGCCTCAACCATAGGCCTGGTGGAAGAGCTCCATTTTACAGGCCCTGCGGAACAATGAAAGCTCCTGCAGGGCCCTCAGCTCTTCTGGGAGCTCATTCTACCAGGTTGGGGCCAGGATGTTACTGAAAAGGCCCTGGCCTTGGTTGAGGCCAGTTGGACTTCCTTGGGACCAGGAATGACAGATTAGTACCCGCAGAGTGTAGAGCCCTGTGTGTGTGTGGGGGATAGGGAGACATTCCAAATGGCAATGCATATTTGCCAGACAATAGAGCACCTCATGGTGTTACTAATGCAATCAGTGCTAAAAGCATTCCCCTTCCTTGATCTGGCCAAATTCATTTAGGGAAATTACTAACATGCCTGCCTCACCTAGTCAGCATCCTGTCCCACAATTTAGGGGAAAACCTCTGGAGTTCCACCCAAAGTTCTATCTCAACCGAGAGAAGACTATCACATGCCCTCTAGTTTCTTTGTTATTTATCTATTTGATTTTTAGCCCACCTTAAAAACACACATAATCGCCTCAAATGCAATGCGTTAGGGGCTACAGAACCTAACCTAACCTAAAGATACAAATCTGGCTATTTATTGCAGATCCAGAACCCTTCTCTCTCTGTGTGGGTGAGATTGAAAAATGGGTTATAAACCCAACTCTTCTGCTTCTGCTTCTGTGAAATCCCTGGGTTTCAGTAAGGGACACTTCAGTGTCAAGCAACCAACTCTTTACTAACTGTAGGAATTCTGTAGCAAACAAAACCAGTGAAATTACATGCATGTTTCAGGTTTCCACCAAGACCTTAATGGTCCTTAATGGAGGCATCGGATATGGCCATAGCAAAAGCCAATGAGTGATTAGGAACAGGGACTCAATGTATCCCATTCAGGACATTAGGATCCCTGTCTTGTGTTCCAAGCTCCCTGCTTCAGAGTGTCCACATACACAACACCTACCATTTAGTAGATGAGGCAAAACGGAGGTCTGGTGGTGGGCAGAAGAGAATCTCTCAGTATTCTCTCTCCCAGGCTCCCCAAAGCCTGGAACCAGTACTGGACAAGCATTTAAAATATTTTAATTTACACATAAAGATATTAAAGCATTCTCTCTGCAGTGCTGCCCTGAAATCATCTGATTGGGTTTTGCATTTTACAGGGACATCTCCCTCCACTTCCCTTGGTGGAAAAAAGATACCTTGGAAATGATTAATGGGTATATTTAAAGGTCAAGCCACCCCTTTTATATTTTAGTGCCAGCAGACAAGGTCTCACCCCTCCCCACACACACTTTTTGCTGTTATAGATGTTTTGCTACTCCAGGAGCGCATCAAGGCTATAATGGAACCCGTCCCAATGCAACAGAAATTATACGCTCTGCAATCTGATAGCCACCATCCACTTCGGCTGTGAATATCAGGTTTTGATATATTACAAATTAAACTGCCATGGGATTTGTTAGGTGTTTTTGAATTACAGCAATAAGACAGACCTGGGCCGAACTGATAAGGAAGCTTAGTTGCATTCTATGCTCACTTTGCCAGGACTCGACGGCCATCAGAAGTACACAAGTTTTAATTTGCACTGAGAAAGATTTGCAGGTACTCTCACTTCGTAGCCTGTACCTGCATGTTACATTTTCCACTTACAAGGAGAGGGAATGCAACAGGTCAATCTTGTTGGCGCAGTTTCCTATTGTGAAAGTCACGTCAGACACAGCGAATAAGACGGGTAGTCAAACTGCGGCCCTCCAGATGTCCATGGACTACAATTCCCATGAGCCTCTGCCAGCGTTTGCTGGCAGAGGCTCATGGGAATTGTAGTCCACGGACATCTGGAGGACCACAGGTTGACTACCCCTGCTCTAAGCACTATTGCAGTGCTGACACTGTTGACTACCCCTGGAATAAGAGACCTGACCTCCACTGATGGAAAAAAATAGAATAGTAAGAAGAACTGCTTTTTTGTACCCTGCTTTTCACTACCCGAAGGGATCTCAAAGCCATTTACAATTGCCTACCCTTCCTTTCCTCAGAACAGACACCCTGTCGGGTGAGGCTGAGAGAGCTCTGAGAGAACTGTGACTGGCCCAAGGTCACCCAGTTGGCTGCATATGGAAGAGTGGGGAATCAAACCCAGTTCTCCAGATTGGAGGTCACTGCCCTTAACCACTACACTAGCTCTGAAGGAAGGAGGCTGTTTGTTTTTGAGTGGAATGCTCCATTCTGGATCAACCCGGCACTGTTCCAAGCAAGTGACCCTTGTTGAAATCTTGTGATAGGTGTGATAATAAGGGCTTATGTTATGCTCCAGTTTCCTTGATGGCAATCGGGTTTTGTCTACTGTGTAACACACAATATTGGAAAGAATGGGCCATTAGCCTGATCCAACATGGCTTCTCTTAGATTCTTAGGTAAAGGGAAGAAACCCCAATAGGGCTATCACAGAATCACAGAATCACAGACTATCTTGTGACTGGTTCAAAATGGATGAACCTTGCGAAACGGAGGTCACTTAGAGGCAATTGGAAACCACAGTATTACATTCCAGATTTATAAATGGGGACGTGGAATATGCAAAGCTACCGACATGTCTCCCAAGGCCTTTTGTCCAATCTCAGATTCCTGGAATTGGAAGGGGCCACACAGGCCATCTAGTCCAACCCCCTGCTCAATGCAGGTTCTGCCTAAAGCATTCAGGATAAGTATCTGTCCAGCCACTGCTTGAAGTGAGGGGGAACTCACTACCTCCTTAGGCAGCAGATTCCTCTGCTAAACTAGAAGAAGAAGAAGAGTTGGTTCTTATATCCCGGCTTATAGTCGCCTTCCCATTCCTCTCCCCACAACAGACACCCTGTGAGACAGATGAGGCTAAGAGAACTCTGAAATTACTGAAGAAGAAGAAGAGTTGGTTCCTATATGCCACTTTTCTCTACCCGAAGGAGGCTCAAAGCAGCTTACAATCACCTTCCCTTCCTCTCCCCACAACAGACACCCTGTGAAGGAGGTTTGAGAGAGCCCTGGTATCACTGCTCAGTCAGAACAGCTTTATCAGTGCCGTGGGGAGCCCAAGGTCACCCAGCTGGCTGCATGTGAGGGAGGAGCAGGGAATCAAAACTGGCTCACCAGATTAGAAGTCTGTGTACCTAACCACTACACCAAACTGGCTCTTTCAGACTACTCGGACTGTGAATCTCTCCCCCCCCCCCAATATCTAGCTCGTATGATTCTACACATAGTTTAAAGCCATTAAGGTGGGTCCTGTCCTCTGCTACCAAAGGGAATTGCTCCCTGCCCTCCTCCAAGTGACAAGTTTTCAAATACTTCAAGAGAGAAATCATGGCCCCTCTCAACCTCCTCTTCCCCAGGCTGGACATCTCTAAGCCTGTCAGCCCTTCCTCATAGGGCCCAATGCCAACTAGACATCATGTTAACAAAATAATCTCCTTGTCTCCATCTCCTCTCTCTTCCTGTACCACAAAGTCACATCAAAAGGGTGACATCAAGCTCCCACTCCCATCTCAAGGTTTGTGTTATTGAGGAAGTGGCTCTTCCCTAAAGAGTCTAGCACAGGGGTAGACAACCTGTGGTCCTCCAGATGTTCACGGACTACAATTCCCAGCATTTGCTGGCAGGGGCTCATGAGAATTGTAGTCCAGGGACGTCTGGAGGACCACAGGTTGACTATCCCTGATCTAGCGTGTGTCTTTAGTTCTGGGCCTGTTGAAAGGAGGACAGATTTTAAAGAGTCTGTGTAATTTCTAGGACTAAGGAGTTAGCAAGGGGGTGGTGACTCTGATTAGAGAGGCTGCAGAGAGTGCGAGACAAAGGAAGAAGGAGAGGTCGTTTTGCTGGGGGAAACCTCTATTTTATTCAAGGGCTCTTAACACCTTGATTAAGGTGGGAGTGAATTGCTGATGGAAACAAGAAGGGAAGGGAATCTTTCAGTCTGTATTGTGAGTTTTGGAGTTATTCTTTACAGGGCTAAGTTGTCCAGTGAGAGAATCTTTAGGGACTACCGTTTGAGAAGCCAGGACGCATTGCATCCAGCCACCAGGGGGCGCAAATGCGCATGCGCGGCAACTGCACGCATGTGCGTTTGCATCGCTGGCACACTGGCGGCTGCGCCTACCTCTTCTGTTCCTTCTCGCTGTGGGAGGGGGGAGACAGGCATGGCTACTGGCGGCCCGGTACCGTGGCCTTCGCTGAACTGCTGAACTACCCTGAATGTGAAATCCACCCCCCCTGATATCTAGCCAGTACCATTCTACATGAAGTTTCAATCCATTACTATTGTCCTCTGCTCTGCTCTCAATTGGAACTGTTCCCTGCCCTCTATTGTGACAACCTCACAAATACTGGAAGCTGAAATACTGGAGGGAAGATCTCCAGGTGCCACCTGGAGGTTGGCAACTCCAGAAATGTATGCCATTAACTTTTGCCGGTTAAGTAATGGAGGCTTATTCCATTCATTCAAAACACCTTCATGCTGCCTTCCCTTCCAATTTGGGCCCCTCAGGCAGCTTCATGTATTCCAGGGCCTTTGTTTTTTGGGTCATGCTACAGGATGATGGGAAGTTGGGATATATATATATCCCAATATATATAGAGAGACAAAGGTAATATAAATTTCAACTGCACAACAATCTGAGTGTTCCTGTCTGCCTGTGGCCTTTGGGATGTCTATGTTCTGACAGAATGAGGGTGCCTGATTTCCCTCAAGTGTGGTCCCTTAGCAACGCGTACGCCGAAAAAGCCATTTGCCTGGCTTGCAGCATTCCCCCACTGAAAAATGAGCAGATATAGAACAGCACAATCCATTACACACCTGATCGAGCCGGAAGTTTCATTGGGAGGGGGAGAAGAAGACATCAGCTAAGGAAGAAAGGAGAGAAGTACGGTTTACGGACACATTGGGCTTTTTTCGGTGGCGTAGCAGAAACGCAGGCGCAAAATTAAGACAGGCTGAGCCACTGGAACATGTGGAACAGGGCTGAAGTGCCTACGGGGCAGTTCATGTCTGGCAAATCCACTGTCAGGACATGTCACATGTGGAGATAATGAACCAGAAGGAAAAGACTCGGGGAGCCCAAGACACAAACTATGGGCTTCCCTGGGAGAATTCTGAGGAAGAACCAGGCGTATGTCAGGCCTGTGCATGGCTATATAAGGACTGCAGAAGACAAGCCAAAGAACTGCACTGGAACAAATCTCTATCTTTACCTGCAGGGAAAGAGTTCAAGACAGCTTAGAGGAATAATTTGGTTTTATGGGTATCTCTGAGTATGGGTGTGACAGCTAGAAAATGAAGGACTGACAGAAAGTCAGTTGACTCATTTAAAATGTGGTGTTTGAGGGAGATTTTTTTGGATCCTGTGGACCTCTAAATAGCCAAATAAGTGGATTCCAGATCAAATCAAACCTGAAGAAGAAGCTAGCATAATTAACTGAGGCAATTATGCTTTGGTCATATTATGAGAAGACAAGAGAATGGAAAAGATAAGACTGGAAAAGACAATAAGGTGAGGAATAGAAGAAGATCCAACATGAGATGGATTGACTCTAGAAAGGAAGCCACAGACCACATTTTGCAAAATCTGAGCAAGGCTGTTAGCAATTGGGCATTTGGGAGGACATTAATTTTGCAGGGGCCTAGCAGAGTACAATCAGTGTGGGAGCAGCCAGACTTGGGACAAAGGGGATACCCACAGTGGAAAGGGGCATCACTCTGAGTGTCCTTAAAGAGGCAAAAGGGGGAAGGAGAGAGGTTACAGCCCTGATCCATGGGGGAAGGCCCCGTGCGGGGCCCCTGGAAGCACAGGTCCCATAGCACGGTGGTCCCCAACCACCGGGCCACGGCCCAGTGCCGGGCTGCGGCTCGCTCCCCCCCCCAGTAAGAAACTTCCCAGGCTGCAAGCAAATCAGCTGCAAAAGCAGCTGGCTCTTAGAAGTTGGACTAGAGAGGATCATATTTCTGCTGAGCTCTTTCCCCTCCTCAGACTCTGTCCTTCCCAAGCTTCACTCCAAAGCCCCAGGGGTTTCTTAACCCAGAATTCCCCAAAAGTCTCCACCTTTGGGAGGCCAGAGAAGCCTTCTCCTGCTTGCTCCTGGCCATGGGATTTTCCATTGTTTGGTTCTCTCTCTCTTCTTTTCCCCATCTGTCTTTCTCCCCAATGGGGACCCAAAGTGGCTTTTACAAGAAATGTCCATTTTCCAGACTAAAATATGGCACTACACAACAACCCAAAAAGAAGTGTAGGCAATACATTGTGCTTTGGATTTGCAGTAGACCTAATACCAGGAAAGAGGCATTTGTTCATGAGTGTGTGTGTGAGAGAGAGGTGGGCAGGAGGCATTAGGGACATGGCCTGGAATCCAAGGGGGTGGCTAATCAAAAAACTTTGGGAGCCACAGCATTAAACATTTTTATTTTTTCTGAAAAAACAGAAACTAACATTCCTGTATTAAACACACACAGCTTCGGAAGCCAGTGGATGTAAAGGCACATTCGAACAAAAGAGACTGAAGCCAAGAAGCTCCAGAAATGTGTAATATGGGATGAAGGGATTTGGTGTATTAATGATTTTTTAACGAAAAGACAGGGGGTGGGGTAGGTCAAGAAGAAACTTCCTATTTCCCCCTGCAAAATGTGGGAGAGAAAGAACTGAGTCTCAAGAAGAGGCATCGGAATCACTGCAGGGCAGTGGTGAGTTCCACTCTCAGAGACGTCCTCCATGAACGGGCTTTGCTACCCTAGCAGTTTCAAGAATTCCTGTCCATTTCTAAAATGGCAAGTGTAGGATTTCACCTGTGCATGAACTTCAGCCTTTCTGTCCTAAGAAACCTTCCCCTGTCCCCATTGAGGCTGATTGATTGTGGTTTCTCCACAGTGACTGAAAAGACTCCCAACGGGCCCAGCATTTTACACCCTGGTTGGAATTCGACCCTCTTGTCCTGTTTCCTGAATTGGAACTAGGGGAGCGGAATCTAGCCATTTCTGCCAAGAACATTCATGCTTGTCATAGATCCACATGCAATATGCACACCAAAGTCACGATTGACAATGAGAACGTTGAATGTATTGATGATTTCATCTTTCTTGGCTCTATGATCACTCAAAGTGTTGGATGCAGCCATGAAATCAGACGGTGAATAACACTGGGCTGGAACGCCATGTTAGGCATGAACTGAATATGGAAGAGAAGGATGTCAGCCTTAATACAAAGTGCTGGCTAGTCAACGCCATTGTCTTCCCCATAACAAGCTATGGATGCAAAAGCTGGACCCTGAAGAAAGAAGGAATAGGCTGCCTAAGGAGGTGGTGAGCTCCCCCTCACTGGCAGTCTTCAAGCAAAGGTTGGATACACACTTTTCTTGGATGCTTTAGGATGCTTTGGGCTGATTCTGCATTGAGCAGGGGGTTGGACAAGATGGCCTGTTTGGCCCCTTCCAACTCTATGATTCTATGACTATAAGACAGGAGGGGAATAGAGGCTTTCGAATCATGGTGTTGGAACCCAAGTTGTGAATAGCCTTGAAGGTAAGAACTAGAACCTTGAACATGATCCAGAATCCAATTGGCAACCAATGCACCTTCCTCAGCATAGACTGGACATGGGCCTTCCAAGATGCCGTTCTACATGTAGTTTAGAGGCATCACTGTGACCATTTACGCACTGAGAACTTCACTGCCCCAGCTCCCATGCAGGTGCACAAATCAGGGGCGGATGAGGTGCAGCAGGCCAAATGCTCCCCCATGTGGGTGCAGAAAGAGGTGGGGCATCCTGCCAGGACTAAAACTCCAGCCTGCATCCCGGCATGAAACCTCCAGTGCGTAAACGGTCTGTGGGTCATATCCTCTGCTGTCAACAGAAGAAAAAGTATATAACTTTCTTACTTTGTATAACTTTGACTATGGAAGAAGCATGACATTGCCAAGGAGTTCAAGTTTCTTCTTTGACAGTGTTTGGAAAGATGCTGGCAAGGTGGGCACCATGCAGGCAGCAAGTTTCATCTTGAGGATGCCCTTTCCCATCTAATGAGTTTGTCCAATTAATTGTGACATTGCATGACCGTCACTTCTTGAGAAGATGGAGCTAGAAAACTCAGGAGCCAATTAATTATTATTTTAAATCAGGCAACACCATTAAGCAATTAACCTCCCCCTAAAAAACTATTAAGTAATGTTTGTATGTACAGATGATGCATCCGTGACTCAAAGGCTGAATAAATGACCCACGCTAATCATTCAGTGAAGGTCAAATTTCACAACTAAGCAACCCAAATACTCAAGCTCTTAAAGAAGCATGGATCCCTTATACCTTTGCAATTTCACAATCTGCACTGATTACATGGTACTGGCCTGTCCACATTGTTGTTTAATTGGTATTCCTTGTCCTGTTGCATGGTTGATCGTATGTCTATAAAGAGATTATTTTTATCTCTTTTTCTGCTCTGTATAATGCTCTGTAACCCACCTTGAATCTCAGAGACAACAGCGGTTACAAATAAATGGAATAGATACATCCAATCTAGGAATGTTCCCTACAAATGAAATCAGCGGAGCAGACCGTGTCCTTGTATTATATTCCAGGGTGATGGTGTTTAGCAGGCATGACTTCAGGGATGGGTGAGGACATTCTGAGGACCTAAACCACGCTGTCCTGGCAACTGGTAGAGGATGGAGGAATAGGCTGGATTTACCAGGAGAAAGAGGAAGAAGAAGAGCTGGGTTTCTTAATATCCCAGTTTTCACTATCAGAAGGAGTCTCAAAGTGGCTTACAAACACCTTTCCCTTCCTTTCCCCACAACAGACGCCCTATGAGGTAGGTGGAGCTGAGAGAGCTCCAACTAATTTCCGAGAAGAGCCCTAAGACAAGAGTGACTAGCCCAAGGTTACCCAGTTAGCTGCATGTGGAGGAGTGGGGAATCAAATCCAGTCCTCCAGATTAGAGGCTGTCACTCTTAACCACAACACCACACTGGCCCAAGCCATTTTGCTGGCATCAATGTTACTATTTGGTATTTGGGCAAAAACTCTGTGGCTAAAATGACCTCTACTACAGAGTAGAAGAGCCCAAATACCAGAGCATCACCTAGATGTTGCTGGCATGATGATATCACTTCCTGTGCAACATGGCCTGGGGCCTTCTACTTTCTCCAAGTGAGATCCCTTCACTGGTCAGCTGATTGGTGGCTAGGGGCCCCTATCTAAATTTTAAAAAAACCACAAACAAATCATTAGCTTTGTTAACTACAAGGGAGGGCACACAAGACTTGTGTGTGTGTGTGTGTGTTTGTGTGTGTGTGAGGGGGGATGAATAAAATCATATGGGCCTCCCTCTTGGCCTCTCCAGCATGAAATCCCTCCACTGACTGCTGAATACAGAGAGAAGTAGCGGGAATATCGACTCATTTGGAGTATTATTGTTTCATTGTTTTTATTGTATTTTGATTCTAACATGTTGTAAAGCGCCCTGAGACTGACCACAGAGAGGGGTGGTAGATAAATTTAATAATAAATAAATAAATCCTGCACCCCCCACCATTGCTAAGCCACTGAGGCTTCCGGCTTCATAATAAACAACGAACCCAGTAGGCCCTACTGCCTCTGGGTCTGGAGTGGCTGCCGGTGTCCAATGCAGCACTGTTTGAACCCAGAGGAGTTGCTGATTGCTGCCTCCATGCATGAGGATGGAGAACTGGCCAATGTCCTCTACTGCCAGCATCCACTGCCACTGGACCCAGAGCAGTGGCCAGTGCTCTTCTCTGCTGCGGCTCCTAGCTACCGCAATTTCCTGAAGTGCATTGTCTGCAAACATACCATAGCCTTGACTAAACACACTTTTGTTGGCAGGGTGATGTCTCTGCTTTTTAGGATGCTGTCTAGATTTGCCATAGCTTTCCTCCCAGGAGCAAGCGTCTTTTAATTTCTTTGCTGCAGTCCCCATCTGCAGTGATCTTGGAGCCCAGGAAAATAAAATCTGTCACTATCTCCATTTCTTCCCCATCTATTTGCCAGGAATTGAGAGGGCCGGCTGCCATGATCTTTGTTTTCTTGATGTTGAGTTTCAAGCTAACTTTTGCACTCTCCTCCTTCACCCGCATCAACAGGCTCTTTAGTTCCTCTTCACTTTCTGCCATTAGAGTGGTGTCATCTGCATATCTGAGGTTGTTGATATTTCTCCCTGCAATCTTGATCCCAGTTTGTGACTCCTCTAATCTCACCTTTCTCATGATGTGCTCTGCATACAAGTTAAATAGGCAAGGCGACAGTATACAGCCTTGCCGAACTCCTTTCTCAATTTTGAACCAATCCGTGATTCCATGTTCAGTATTCACTGTTGCTTCTTGACCTGCATATAAATTTCTCAAGAGACAAATAAGATGCTCTGGTATTCCCATCTCTTTAAGAACTTGCCACAATTTGTTGTGCTCCACACAATCAAAGGCTTTAGCATAGTCAATGAAGCAGAAGTAGATGTTCTTCTGGAACTCCCTAGCTTTCTCCATGATCCAGTGTATGTTGGCAATTTGATCTCTAGTTCCTCTCTCTTCGAAATCCTGCCTGTACTTCTGGAAGTTCTCGGTCCACATATTGCTGGAGCCTAGCTTGTAGGATTTTGAGCATAACTTTGCTAGCATCCACAGATTTAGCGATCCACAAAAGGGGGCCATTAAAAACAATAAGATTGTTACCAATAGTTTTAGTTTGTGTAAACCACTTTGATTTAAAGAAATATAGGAGTAAATAAACTGGGGGGGGGAACTACCTATCTACTGCCATCTCAACAAAGATCAGCTTCTTGCCCACATTTATATTCTACTAATCTTGTTGAGAATCAAAGTGGATTACAGAATCAGAAAACAATGCAATAAATATGGTACCTTTTTTCCCCCCAGAACTTAAAAGGATTAGGCAGAAAGGTGTTAGCTCTGAGTATCTCTGTCAGGAATGTGACAAATATCTGTGATTTTCATTTAGGAAGGTGAAAAAAACACAAACACAGTTTTGCAGATTAGTGTCTCAGACATAACCACACATTTCCAAACAGGGAACCCAGGCAGAAGAAGAAGAAGAAGAAGAAGAAGAAGAAGAAGAAGAAGAAGAAGAAGAAGAAGAAGAAGAAGAAGAAGAAGAAGAAAACAATGAAGTAAAGATTGCAGGACGAGCCACTACAGTCCAAAGCCCCAGTGTGCTGTAGTACTTAGGGAGCTTCATGGAGATTAGAGAGGTCTAGATGCAAGTGCTAAGAGCCTCTTGTGGCGCAGAGTGGTAAGGCAGCCGTCTGAAAGCTTTGCCCATATGGCTGGGAGTTCGATCCCAGCAGCCGGCTCAAGGTTGACTCAGCCTTCCATCCTTCCGAGGTCGGTAAAATGAGTACCCAGCTTGCTGGGGGGTAAACGGTAATGACTGGGGAAGGCACTGGCAAACCACCCCGTATTGAGTCTGCCATGAAAACGCTAGAGGGCGTCACCCCAAGGGTCATGACTCGGTGCTTGCACAGGGGATACCTTTACCTTTACCTTTAGATGCAAGTGCTACCTCGACCACAAACAAAAGGAGGAGCAGGTCCCCAGTACAGGCAAGACTAAAGCAGAAGAAAGTCTCAAAGGAAAACATTAACATGCATTACAAGTGAACGACAATTTATTTTGGTTAAATTCCTTACACAGAAAGATATATAAAATCTGGAAAGCAAAAATCAGGCAATGGCAGGCTAGCTAGCCATTTAGCTTATAGGAAAATGTCGCTTCTTGGGGTATGCCAACCTCCAGATCAGGGATTCCCAACCACAGGTGTGCAGAACCCTGGGGGGCTGCAGGAACTCCAAAGCAGGTCTGTAATTCCCCCCCCCCCCTTCTGCCTTAAAGGACTCAGCCACAAACTATGGAAGTAGTTCCATTTGCTCTCCCTCCCTCGCCCACCGAGCATGAATGAGTTCTTTCATAGTTTCTCCGCCTGGGAGGGCGGAGCCTGCATGCATACTCCCATGTTAAACCACCTCCTGTCTCTCCCCCTCCTTAAGCCTACACGTTATTGTGGGTGGTGATGGCACTTCCAATGACATGGCACTTCCAGGGGGCATGTCAAGGAGGTGTGGCCAGCTGACATCACTTCCGGGGCTCTTCAAAGTCTAAACATTATTTCAGAGGCTCTTCCATGGTCCTGAGTTTGAAAAAGGCTGCTCCAAGTGGTGGCTGGAGATCTGCTGGGACAATAGTGGATCTCCAGGCAGCAGAGGTCAGTTCTGGAGAAAATACCTGCTTTGGAAGGTGAACTCTATGGCATTATACCCCAATGATGTCCCTCCCCTCCTCAAACCCCACCTGCACCAGACTTTACCCCTCAAAACTCCAGGAATGTCCTAATTTCCTAACCAGGAGCTGGGAACAATGGTGGGGGGCATGATCCTATGGAAACACCACTGAATGTTTGGAGTGGCACTCCTATAAGCTCGGCTGAGTGGCTGTTTTCCCCCTTCAGGGGCAGGGCTACCTTCTGTCCATCACAGGGGGGCTCACTCACCTCTTCAGGAAGCTCATTCCACAGAGCTTCCGCAATGGAAAAGGCCAGGTCTATACCAGAAAGGCCCACCTAAGTTATGGGGTAGCCAATAGATGACTACCTGATCACCATAGCTGGTGCACAGGGCATATATGACGACTATTCAAAAGGAGCCTCAAATCGGCTGACAATTGCCTTCCCTTCCTCTCCCCACAACAGACCCCCCTGACGCAAGTGAGGCTGAGAGAGCTCTGGGAGAACAGCTCTAACAGGACTGTGACTAGCCGAAGCCCCCCCCCCAGCTGGCTGCATGTGGCAGAGGAGTGGGGAATCAAACCCAGCTCTCCAGATTAGAGGCCACCATCTTTAACCACTACATCAAGCTGTTTTACTACACCTGGTGATTTGGGGGATTGAACTGGGAATCGGTGAGATTTGGGGCAGTGGAGTATAATGCTATGGAGTCTACCTTCCAAAGCTGCCATTTTCTCCAGGGGAACTGATCTCCATCACCTGGAGAGAGCTATAATTCCAAGTAGGGTTGGGGGAAGCAGGGGTCAGAGTGGCCATTCGTGCCTGAAGCTGCCAGCGCCCCGGCATGGGGGGGAGGTGTGGTCTGGGCACGGGTGTGCCAGTCAGCACACGCACACAGGTGCAGAGCTCTGTGTCTGCATGCATGTGCTGACTGGCATGCCTGCGGTGCACCAGCCCCCCATGCCGCGGTGCTGGCTGCTTCAGGCGCGAATCTCCACCTCGGCAGCCGAAACGCCCAACCCTAATTCCAGGGGCTCCCTAATTTTCACCTGGAAACCAGCATCTCTACTGACACCAACTTGTTACAAATCTTTTTTCTGATTTAGTTTAAAAAGAACCCATTTTTTTCTTGCAGGATACGAACTGCTACTTTGGCAGGACAAAAATGGCTACAGGAGGCAGCTGAATTCTAATTTTAGGTCCCCAAATCTGCCTCAGATGCATAGCAGAGGGAAACATAAGTCCCCATAATCAGGTCATCAAAGCCAGATTGAGGCTTCAAAGTGGAAAAAAATCAAACATCTGCAAGCGTCTCCACTGCCAAGCACACTCCGCAATCATTTACGATCGCAGGCCCAGGGGAAGCAGGGATTGCTCCCCGGTTACCTGCGCAAAACTTCCAGTGCTTTCAAAACACTGATGCCGTGTAGCAGAATCTCATGCATGCAGAGTGGTTCCTTTCATGTTAATGAGAGGAAGGAAAAATTCAAAAGGAAAACAGATCTGTGGGGGCAGCCCATAGAAAAGGGAGGCTGGGAGAGCTGATCTGAAGCACCACGTAACACGGATGCCAAGAATTTCATGTCAGTGCCAGATCAATTACGACTCGCAGGTGTTTTGGATTAACCGAGGGATGGATGAGAACATCTAATGTACTTGGCAAAGGAAGGATGTAAAAACATACACCAAAACAGATTCCCCCCCCCCTTCCCTCTAATAAAAGCTTGGTCACTTTCGCCTAGGATTATAAATGACTGTGGCGTGGTGGCAGGGGAGGGGAGGAGAGGAGAAAATACTCCAGACCAGGGGTAGTCAAACTGCGGCCCTCCAGATGTCCATGGACTACAATTCCCAGGAGCCCCCTGCCAGCAAACGCTGGCAGGGGGCTCCTGGGAATTGTAGTCCATGGACATCTGGAGGGCCGCAGTTTGACTACCCCTGCGACGATTTGCAACTGATTGCAATATAAGAAACATTTCTAGGTTGGCAAGACTGTTTTTCAGAGAGTTATAGTCTGAGGGGTGTTAATGGCGTTGCATGGCATCTGTCAAGAGATGGATTGGAGGGGGGGGGATCCAGGCTCCTCAGTGACAAGATTTACGTTTCGAAATCAGGGCCTTTCATTTCTGAAACCGTGAAGGGGAAGAAATTATTACTGGCAAATAGATGTTGGGGCAAAATACAGAACCTGATTCGGAAAGTTTGGGATGGCGGGATAATTCAGGATTGAGCTGCGGAGCAAACTGGTAGACCACTATTTGGGGGTCAGTCTGCATGTTCTCTGTGTTAATAGGATAACTCCCAAGTCTATGAATGGCCATAATGGTCCTTCCCTGCCCCCAATCCTGCCCACTCCTGGCTCTGCCCCCCAAAGTCTCCAGCGATTTCCAACCTAGATCTGGCAAGCCTTGGTGTCAGGAGGAACAGATTGGGAAATTAGATTTGGGGGTTGCTTTGACATCAGTTTGCAGACCAATCATCTAGTACAGGGGTAGTCAACCTGTGGTCCTCCAGATGTCTATGGACTACAGTTCCCATGAGCCCCTGCCAGCATACGCTGTCGGCACAATGTTTCGGTGGGAATTGTAGTCTCTCATGGGAATTGTAGTCCATAGACATCTGGAGGACCACAGGTTGACTATTCCTGATCTAGTATTTGGAATGGAGACCTCCAAGGAAGACTCTGCAGAGGAAGGCCATGGCCAACCACCTCTGCTTCTCTCCTGCCTTGAAAGCCCCTTGCCAGGGTCACCACAAGCCAGCAGTGGCTTGATGGCAATTCACACACACAGGGATCTAAATACTCTGCCCCGAATTCTCTGCAAATGGAGTGACAGACAACGAACAACCCTGTGGATGTCCAGGAGACTTTGAGGAAGGACGCATGTGTCCCGTTTGAGGAACTGATCTTTATGGCATGCATTAGACCGCACCAGCGCAATGAATTTGTGCCCTAAAATCAGGTGAGTCAGTAACCCTTTCCCTGCTGGCATTTTGCACCTTCAGGCTTGCACCCTTAAAACTGTCAACTTATTGAAATAGGCAACGATGTCACGGAGTCATTTAATTCACCGAAACACTGTGCCGACATTTCAAATAGGATCAGAGTGCAGCAGCCTTATTTGCATTACATTATACAAACCGTGTGTTTTGCATGTGAAACTTTACAGCATAATTTGGGTAAAGGTAAATATGGGGGCAGCAGAGGTATTTTTTTGGGGGGGGATTGGTCAGAGTGGCCAACCTCAAAACCCCTTTTTCACCTGCTGTGTGCTGTTTCTGGCCTCCGTGGGAAATTCAGTTTTCGAAATAACTTATCAAGTGTCTGGTGACCTGAATCAGATCTCGGTGCAAACACATGGACAGCCTTGATGAGTCAGAGCAAAATCCATCTAGAAATATGAGGAACGGCAGACAAAGTGCCAACCGCGCATCAGGATGCAATGTTCGACCGCCATCTTAAAATATTAAAATTTATGTCAATAACTGTGGCTATTATTAAACATTCAGTATCAAAATCGATAACCATCCCATTAAACATTAGCATATTTAGCTAACAGCCCGGGAGGGGGGGGGCGTGTTTCCACTATTTCTCAAAATGGAAATGGCAGTGGCATTTTTAGCTTGTCAAACAATATGGGAAGGGAAGCCGAAAAAACAGTCATGGGGATCGTAACTGTCTACAGAAGGATTAACATCATCGTTTAAAATTTCAGCTTCCTCAAGCTCAACAAACAAGAAATTGTGTTGTTTCGCTTTAATTGTCCCCCTCCCCCTTGATTCCCTCCTTTGGATCAATCTAATTATTATCTCCACCGGGGGACAAACTTCACCTTTCCGAAAGAATAATTCTTCTCGGGATCATCTGATAGCTGGAAAGAAGAAAAAAAAACCCACTGAAAAGAAGAAGAAAAAAACACCGCAAAGATAATGTTAGACGATGCGTGTGTGTGTGTTCTGTTGTTAATATAGCGTAAGGGGGCCAGAGGGACAATTAATTCAGAGGCAATGTGTTGGGAGTTTAATCAAAAGAAAAGGAAAGAAGCAACTGGGGCAGAGGCACGGAACAAAAGAAGGGGAAGAATAGAGCGATCCATACAGTGCAGTTGTGGCGGGGAGCAAGACAGAATGGGATGAGCCAAAGCTGAAGACAACAAACTCAAAGCGACAGGCCTGAAAAGCCCATCTCCACTTCATGCACCCCATGGAAGCTGGTTCCACCTCTGGATAATTGGAGGCAAAAAAAAATCTGTCTTTGGCTTTGCCATTAATAAGGTTTTTGCGATTCTTCATTCCTCCATTGTTCTCAATGGGAAGAACATTTCTGTCTGTAATTTTCTCTCCCCCCCCCACCCTTCCCCAAGTGCATTGGGAGGAGATCCTTGGCTTCCGTCCTAAAGGACCTTCCCTTCCACGTCTTAGGCGGACAGGAGAAAGCATTCCTGGTTATAATGGGCAATTAAAGGCAAAAGACATCCTTGGTTCTGCCTTTGAAGTTCGCTACCTAGTTTGGATGACATTCCCTGGCAGCAGCTTTGCAGATAGGGGAGAGGGAAGCTCCCTGTTTTAGAGGCAATTAAATAGCTCGCTTGCGGAGCGGAGATCTGGTCATTTTCCTAAGCAGAAAGCCAACACCCCAGCACCCTGTGCAAGGCAGGCAGAGCCATGCCAAGAACACCGAGGCTTGCATCTGGCAACCCTAGAAGGCAAACGCTAAATCAATCTCTTATACACCGTTTGGATTTTTAAAAAGAAAACCCACAGATGTGCTCCATCTCCAGGAGGAAAATTACTGCATACAAGCGAGGAAATGCCAGCTCTCCTTGTTTGTATGGAATCTAGAACTTCCTGACCTCCCAGCATATGCTGGAGCAGGGGTAGTCAAACTGCGGCCCTCCAGATGTCCATGGACTACAATTCCCAGAAGCCCCTGCCAGCATTCGCTGGCAGGGGCTTCTGAGAATTGTAGTCCATGGACATCTGAAGGGCCGCAGTTTGACTACCCCTGTGCTGGAGGAAAGGAAATTTATAAATGAGAGAAGAGCTATTTTTTATACTCCGCTTTACACTACCCAAAGGAGCCCCAAAGTGGCTTACGAACACCTTTCCCTTCCTATCCCTACAACAGATACACTGCAAGGTAGGTGGGACCACGAGAGCTCTGACAGAACTGCTCTGCAAGAACATCCCTAACAGGACTGTGATGAGCCCAAGGTCACCCTGCTTGCTGCATGTGGAGGACTGGGGAATCAAACTTGGCTCTCCAGATTACAGTCTGCAGCTCTTTAATCTACCCTCCAAAGCAGCCATTTCCTCCGGGGGAACAGATATCTGTAGTCTGAAGATCAGTTGTAATTGCAGGAGATCCCCTGGCCCACCTGAAGGTCAGTGGCCCTACCAATTCACACAAAATGGCAAGCATGTTCATAGGTAACATGATGGGCACTGTGTTCCAATTGGAAGGCTCACAATACATGTGGGCAAAACGCCTGAAGATGGTTGTGGGCTCAAAACTTGAGTCGCTTCAGCATGTATTTGTGAATTTCCTGCATTCTGTGGGGGGTTGGGCTAGATGACCCTTCGAACACCATGATTCTATGATTCTATGGCTCTATGATACCGTGAGACCCTTCCTGTGATCACCAGAATTTGTGATCAAGCTCCCAGATCTGCAATAATTGAAGTGAAGAAGGTTTTGGAAAGGGAGTTAAAGAGCAATTGTACGCCACTTCGGGACTTCTTCAAGCAGCAAAAAGTGGGGTATAAAAACCAACTCTTCTTCTTCTTTCATCCACTAAGGTCAGTGAGAAAAGGTACATTTGCTGGCTATTCTTGCTCCTAGGAAGGAGGGATGCGTTCTCCTTCCCAAATAGCCTCTCTCTTGGGTGAGTGCATCATTATTATACCTTGCATAATTTTGCATTTAGGCATCTCTTCCAGCAACACAGGATCAAAATTCACCTTGGCTCGACTCAATGCTTATTGAACACCGGAGCCTGCTTCATTGTTGAGAGCCGGGCCTGAAGTTGCAGTGGTGTTTTGTTTTGCTTTCTTAATATGAATTTTGCCAGCTAAAATGACACGAATAAAATGAATCAAAATGGGTAAATAGCTCCCCCGAGCCCTTCCCTGTTCATAAATCACAGCCGATGAAGATGTACCAGAGCAATCAAATTCACGGAGAGACGTTTAATTAAATTCACAATCTTCCTGGCACTGTTTATAAACAAGCTGGTGTCATTCTCTTCCCAACTGTAGGAAATTAGAGTCTAGATCGTGGTTTACAAACTAGATCAAAAGATACTGTTCTCTGCTATTAGATTAACAAAACGGATTGCCTTGCGTTTTCTTTGCTGCGGGAAAATGTAGCCTCTTATTAGAACAGAAGGCTTGTCTTGCTGCATCAGACAAGGTCAACCTAATTCTTTTTACAACCGTGGTCCGGTAGGTGCCTCTGGCTAGTCATTGCACATGGTCTTCTCCAGGGTTTATTCCCATTGGTAGGTATTTGGAGGTACTCTGAGTAGTACATGGAGGTTCCCATTTGGAAGAAGAAGAAGATGAAGAAGATGAAGAAGATGAAGAAGAAGAAGAAGAAGAAGAAGAAGAAGAAGAAGAAGAAGAAGAAGAAGAAGAAGAAGAAGAAGAAGAAGAAGAGAGTTGGTTCTTACATGCCGCTTTTCTCTACCCGAAGGAGGCTCAAAGTGGCTTACAATCTCTTTCCCTTTCCTCTCCCCACAACAGACACCCTGTGAGGTGGGTGAGGCTGGGAGAGCCCTGATATCACTGCTCAGTCAGAACAGTTTTATCAGTGCTGTGGTAAGCCCAAGGTCACCCAGGTGGCTGCATGTAGGGGAATGGGGAATCAAACCTGGCTTGCCAGTCAGCACGCCTAACCACTGCACCAAATGTTATAGCCAGAGCCAATATTATCCAAGTAAACACATACACATGCCAGTCTCCAGGTGAGGCCTGGGGATTCTGTGGAATTACAGCTCATCTCCAGACTAGAGAGATAAGTTCTCCTGGAGAAAATGGCTGCTTTGAAAGGTGGACTCTATAATATTGACCTCCCCTGAGGACACCCGAAATCCTGCTTATTTCTAGCTTTGTTCCCGAACTCTCCAGGTATTTCACAACCCAGAGCTGTCAATCCTATGTATTCAGGAAGCTGCCTTATACAGACCCAAGCTATTGGTCAGTCAAGGTCAATATTGTCTTCTCTGAAGAAGAAGAGTTGGTTCTTATATGTCACTTTTCTCTACCAGAAGGAGTCTCAAAGCAGCTTACAACCACCTTCTCTTTCCTCTCCCCACAACAGACACCCTGTGAGGTGGGTAAGGCTGAGAGAGCCCTGATATTGCTGCTTTGTCAGAACAGCTTCATCAGTGCCATGATGAGCCCTAAGTCATCCAGCTGGCTGCATGTGGGGGAGCAGGTACTCAAACCCAGCTCGCCAGATTAGAAGCCACCGCTCTTAACCACTACACCAAGCTGGCCCTGAGCAGCAACAGCTTTCTAGGGTCCAAGGAGGAAGTCTTTCACATCACCTACCACATAACACTTTTAGCTAGAAATGCCAGGGATTGAACCGGAGATGTTTGGCATGCACCGCAGATGGTCTTCTTCTGAGCCATGGAAGTCCAAAAGTGAATGACATATTTCAATATCTCGGTATAAGAGTATATCTCAAAGCTGACACTGTCATCTTGAGGAGCACCAAAGGATACATTTGATTCGATTAAACTTGGAAATACATTTCTCATCAACCATATAGCCCAGTCTTCTGATCATTACAAACCTATCAATGTTCTCATTGCCAAATCCCAAGAGAGGGGAACTAGGTTTGAATAGCTGTCATAAGTATAAAAGGCAACAAGTTCCTATCAATGAGCTTTGGGCATGCTACATAGTCTGTGTTGTTGAGTGTTCTTTCTCTTCTGTTAAAGCACCCCTTGGCAGAAAGGTCCGCTGAGAAAGCACTGATCTTGAGCAAACAGAAGTTTTAGCGGAAGAGGAATCATGTGTGAGATTTAACATTTTGAGCCTATGGGGTTTATGACTTTATCTACTACACTGTAAATCTCAGATTTTTCAAACAAACAGGACACGGTGCACACAAAAGCGGAAGCCAGGAGTGTAATCATGCAGCAGTTGGCAAACTTGATGCTTGCGGCTGAACAAACAGAAATTTCTGCAAGAAATAAACGTGCAGAAGCAGCTTAATAAATGAACCCATGAATAAGTTCATGGTCTGCCCAGTTCTGGATAAGAAGTGAATGAAAAGGGTTGTGGCTCTGGGGTAGAGCATCTGCTTTGCATGCGGAAAGTCCCAGGTTCAATCCAGGTGACATTTAAAAGACCTGACAAGAGATGATGGAGAAGAGCCTTCCTTGAGACCTTGGAGAACCCCGGCTAGCCTGACTTTGATAGTCCAGAGATCTGATTCAGTATAAGGCATCGTTATGAGTGAGCAAGAGAAGGAATAAGAGTAGGAGGGTGGGCTGAGGCTTCAACCTCAGGGCAAGAGAAGATCTGGAATGACAGGAATAGAGGGACCACCAGTTGGAAGGCCCCAGATGATTTATGTTTGATGATTTTAGCTTTTACAATGTTAAGCGCCCTGAGCCTCTTCAAAGGGAGGTGTGGTCTAGAAATTAGACAGACAGACAGACAGACAGACAGACAGACAGATGATGGATGGATGGATGGATGGATGGATGGATGGATGGATGTTGGAGAAGGCCATGGTCATTTACCTGTTGGGAAAAATGGGAAGACCTGGAGACCATGAACAAAGATGCATGTCAGCAAAGCTCTAACATCTGTGAGTCAAGACCATCAACCAGGTCACCACACTTTGAAACAAGACTGTCATTTTGAATCACGCCTAGACCAACAAGTGCCAGGGTGACAATACATGCAAGACTCCCCTGACAGGAAGGCAAAGACAGATAGCAAGAAGAATATACTACAAAATGTGAGGATACTGAGGTGGGATGGAGATCTGTGAGGCAGTGACTCCCCCTTTCCCTGCACCAGTCAGCGCCAAAAGACCTGACCAGCCATTTAGGTGAGTGTGTGGGAGTGTGAGCATGTGTGTGTAGTACAGGCTTGCTGTTGAGGCATATTTTGAAACCAATAAAGCTGCAGGTGTGTTTTCAAGGCACTTGAATGTCTTGTCTCTTCCCTGGTCTTGGAACAAACCCAAGGTAACTTGGACGAGAGGCGAGTGGAGTTTGATCTCTCCGGTATCTGTGGCTGAGAATATCACATGCTCCCAGAACTCCTTCATAGGATGCAAGTCTTTGTCTTCAATGGGCTGTCATCTCTATGATTCATGAGGCAGATTGAAATGTTTTCTCACAAACAAAGGGCTGAATCCAATGACTCCCTTGCCACTAATTGAAGGAACCCTTAGACCCTTAGCACTAGGGAACCCTTAGATCCAAATCTTACTGGACTGTCTTGCACTAGAGGTGCCAGTCTCTAGGTAGGATATGGGATCTCCTGGAATTATAGCTCATCTCCAGGTGACAGAGATCAGTTCCCCTGGACAAAATGGCTGCTTGGAAGGTGGACTCCTTAGCAGAGAGCCAGTTTGGTGTAGTGGTTAGGAGTGCGGACTTCTAATCTGGCAAGCCAGGTTCGATTCTGCGCTCCCCCACATGCAGCCAGCTGGGTGGCCTTGGGCTTGCCACAGCACTGATAAAACTGTTCTGACCGAGCAGTGATATCAGGGCTCTCTCAGCCTCGCCCACCCCACAGGGTGTCTGTTGTGGGGAGAGGAAAGGGAAGGCGACTGTAAGCCGCTTTGAGCCTCCTTTGGGTAAGGAAAAGCGGCATATAAGAACCAACTCTTCTTCTTCTTCTTCATTCTACTCCACTGAATTCTCCCTCCTCCCAAACCCCACCCACTCCCGGCTCCACCTCCAAAGTCTCCAGGTATTTCCTAACCCAGAGTTGGCAACCCTACACTGGACAACACTAAACTCCAAATATAATTCTGCTTCTCTTAATTTGTACTCTTAACTTTCCATGGTTAGACTCCATTTTTATTTAACAAAGAGATTCTGACTCAATTAATGACATCCTGTAAAAGAGAAAGGAATAAACTCAGGCAGTGATTCTCAACCTTCCTAATGCCGCGACCCTTTAATGCAGTTCCTCATGCTGTGGTGACCCCCCAACCATAACATTATGCCAGTGTTCTTTCACAGAAATTAAACCGAAACTGACCAATGGCGTGAAGATACATTGTTCATGACTGTATACAAATTGGTTTTTTTCTGGGGTTCCTCAGCTCAGTTCTGTCCCACCATGCTAATCTTGCTCTTTTCCGCTGCTCCAGACAGATGAACACTCCATCGTGATCTACCCAGCAAGACTGTTGTGTAGATGGTGCCCCTCGCCCCCTGGCCAAGCTGCTTGCCCTGCCACGACCCCTGCGAAAGGGTCATTCGACCCCCAAAGGGGTCCCGATCCCCAGGTGGAGAACCACTGAACTAAGGGTTATTTCTATCTCTTCTGCAGAATTCCTGTTGATTTTTCTTTCAGTGGTCTACTTTCCATTGAAAATAATTCAAACGCTTTGATCCTAGGATGGACAGCTAAAACTGGAATTCTCTGACATTTCCTTCTTTCTGTTTCTGTGAATGCAACACTGTTATTAGTTAATATTCAACTGGATTAAGTTGACATTCCACTGAGATTATGACAGTGAACCCTCACCAGCCTCAGCCTTCCCCAAGACTCAGTTCCGCGAAACCTCTTTTAATTGCTTTGGTAACTTTAGTGCATTGAGGTTCCCTTGTCTAAACCACGGGCCATTGATCAAAGTCTTTCTTGTGCGGAACTCAAAATTCCCAATTTACGGATGATAATCTATAAATACAATCTTCCCGCACATTCCTCTGAGCATCGTTAGAAAGTCAGGACATCAATCCTCTCGTTCAGTCGCTCGCCCTGCTGTGAGAATAAAGGTCTTCTGCCGAAATAAAACGATCCCCCCCCCCCATGTTTCTTCACTTTCAGGTCTGCTGTGACATCTCATAAAATATGCTTCAGGTTTTACCCCCAACATATTTCAAAAGTATTACTAGGGAATATCGCAACCCAAGTTTGACGTTTTGTTTTCGGGATGCGATGGGGCTGACTTGTAAGGCAGCAGCTCTTGGCTGTTACTAGCAATGGAATAATCTGTTGTTGTTGTTGTTGTTGTTAGGTGTGAAGTCGTGTCCAACCCATCGTGACCCCATGGACAATGATCCTCCGGGCCTTCCGGTCCTCTACCATTCCCCGGAGTCCATTTAAGCTCGTACCGACTGCTTCAGTGACTCCATCCAGCCACCTCATTCTCTGTCGTCCCCTTCTTCTTTTGCCCTCGATCGCTCCCAGCATTAGGCTCCTCTCCAGGGAGCCCTTCCTTCTCATGAGGTGGCCAAAGTATTTGAGTTTCATCTTCAGGATCTGGCCTTCTAAAGAGCAGTCAGGGCTGATCTCCTCTGGGACTGACCGGTTTGTTCGCCTTGCAGTCCAAGGGACTCGCAAGAGTCTTCTCCAGCACCAGAGTTCAAAAGCCTCAATTCTTTGACGCTCAGCCTTCCTTATGGAATAATCTAGATGAGGCATAAACATAAACACAACTGAATAGTCCAAATTTTAGAGAGAGGATTAAATGGACATGCAGACACTGGAGTTTCCAAACTCCAGGAAGCGCTTAGAAATCTTCCACTATTCGAGTTGTTCTCTAGACCAGGGATTCCCAACCAGGAGTCCACGGACCCCAGGATTTCACAGGAACTCAGGAGGATTCATGGCCTTTCCCCTCCTGCTTTAATGGACTCAGACACAAGCTAGGGAACCATTCACATGTATTGTTCCCCCTTTCCCTTCCCAAGTGACTCATATATAAGCAGAGAGTAGGGTCTGGATTAGTACATAGCATAATTAGGATGTTTGTCAGATACAAGGGTCTTACAGAAATAACAAGTCAAATGTATAAGGTCATCAATAGTTTGGGTTCAGCTCTGGGTAACATAGTAAAGGATGGACCGGGGCGGGTCGGCCATTCTCGTGCTATTAGACCTGTCAGCCGCATTTGATATGGTTGACCACGAGCTCTTGGTTCACCGCCTCGCTGATACTGGGATTGGAAGGGTGGCTCTTAAATGGCTATCCTCCTTTCTAGAGAACAGGTCACAGAGGGTCGCTGTGGGGGAGGAGTTATCCGACTCCTTTGCACTCCCATGTGGGGTGCCACAGGGAGCGGTGCTCTCCCCCACGTTATTTAACATCTATATGCGTCCCCTGGCTCAGCTGGTACGGAGTTATGGGCTTGGGTGTCATCAGTACGCTGATGATACCCAGCTCTATCTCTTGATGGATGGCCGGCCAGATCTCCCCCCAGAAAAATTCGCCAGTTGTTTGGAAGCAGTGGCTGGATGGATCAGGAAGAGCCGCCTGAGACTCAACCCCTCCAAGACGGAGGTCCTTTGGCTAGGCCGAAGGGAGCAGGAACAGGAAGCGCGTCTTCCCTGCCTGGACGGGGTACAATTGTCATCTGTGCCCCAAGCCAGGAATTTGGGAGTGATTCTGGATGCCTCACTTTCCATGGAGGCCCAGGTCACTAAGGTAGCCCGGACGGCGTTTCTCCATCTACGCCAAGCTCGGCTACTAGCGCCCTACCTGCCCCCGGAACACCTGGCCACTGTGATCCATGCAACGGTTACTTCTAGATTAGACTTCTGTAACTCGCTCTACGCGGGCCTACCCTTGTCTCTAACCCGGAAGTTACAGCTGGTACAGAATGCAGCTGCACGGGTCCTCACTAAATCATCTTGGAGGTCCCATGTTCAGCCTCTGCTGAAGCAGCTGCATTGGTTGCCAGTTTGTTTCCGGATCAGGTTCAAGGTTTTGGTATTAACCTTTAAGACTATACGCGGCTTGGGTCCTGCATACTTGAGGGACCGCCTATCTCCTTATGCCCCCCGCAGGGCACTTCGCTCTGCGGGTAAGAATCTGCT
The DNA here is from genome assembly GCF_049243985.1 of Paroedura picta. NCBI lineage: Eukaryota > Metazoa > Chordata > Lepidosauria > Squamata > Gekkonidae > Paroedura > Paroedura picta. The sequence continues at coordinate 15,216,262 of NC_135374.1, read as the reverse complement.
GATGATCCCAGGACCCCGGGAGGCACGCCTGGCCTCGACAAGGGCCAGGGCCTTTTCGGTCCTGGCCCCTACCTGGTGGAATGAGCTCCCTGAAGAGCTGCGGGCCCTGTCGGAGCTCTCTGAGTTCCGCAGAGCCTGCAAAACGGAGCTCTTCCGCCAGGCGTTTGTCTAAGGCCGGGTGATGGCCCGGGGCTAAGATCGGACCCCTCTCCCCGGAGGGGGGAGGCCAGTACTAGACTGACCTGGTTCCCCAGAGTGTTCCATCCTATGCCCAATTATCCTCCGTTCCTTTCTGCTCATCCAGCGGGCCTGTATGGGAATAGTTTTTTTAATCGCCATCATTGTGACTTAGTCATTGTTTTAATGGGGTTTTAATGGGGTTTTAATGGGGAATTTTAATGGTTAATATATTGTATTTGTATTAAAATATTGTGAACCGCCGCGAGCCGGTTACCGAGAGCGGCGGTCATACAAATCAAATAAATAATAATAATAATAATAATAATAATATAGAAAGGTCCAGATTAAAGATTAATGGACAGATGTATTACCAATTGTGGAGCCTGAAAGCAATCTGGGGCCAAGGGACCAAGCCCTATGAAGATAGGTTGAGGGACTTGGGAATGTTCAGCCTGGAGAAAAGGAGGTTGGGAGGGGACATGATAGCCCTCTTTAAGTATTTGAAAGGTTGTCACTTGGAGGAAGGCAGGATGCTGTTCCCATTGGCTGCAGAGGAAAGGACGCGCAGTAATGGGTTTAAACTACAAGTACAACGATATAGGCTAGATATCGCAGTCAGAGTAGTTCAGAAGTGGAATAGGCTGCCTAAGGAGGTGGTGAGCTCCCCCTCACTGGCAGTCTTCAAGCAAAGGTTGGATACACACTTTTCTTGGATGCTTTAGGATGCTTAGGGCTGATCCTGCAAAGAGCAGGGGGTTGGACTAGATGGCCTGTGTGGCCCCTTCCAATTCTATGATTCTGTGATTCTATGATTCTATGATTCTAAGATTGTAATTAAATAGAACCTGTCACTGTGCTCCATGCAGGCACACAAAAACGTATACCCAGAATTAAGCTTTGCTCATCTTAAAGGTATCCCTGGACTCAAAATTATTTTTTTTTTCATATTTCATCACTGGACATTAACGGATGGATATAGTTGCCATTGCCCAGTTCCTTGAAATGATATCAGGCTAGTTACCTTAATTGTGAGTGCAATTTGAGTTGTACTCTGGTTTACTACTATGAGTATCCTGCCTCTTATCACCACCTTTGTACTTGGGCTTTTGGATGTGATCCAGAAGGCGATCAGGAGGCACAAAGGACAACATCTATAAAAGAAACCCCAGTGCGTAGACTAGTTTATACACATTTATCATGTACTAGAAGTAACGAATGTCCAGTGTCTAGGTTACATCGCCACATGCACACGGGAGGCGGAAAATCTCTAACACAATTCCATTTCTCATAACTACATGGTCACTAACTGTCCCCCAGCTCAGCAAAGCACGGAAATTGTCAACAGTTTAATGAAGCTATCCAAATGGCAGAAATCAAAGTGGGTATTTTTAGAGTATTTCCCAATTATTCAGCAGTATTTTGCCGCAAGAGGACTGCATCATCTGTTCTGTGCACAGTCAATTTCACTCAGACAATTCTCCGCACTCTGGGGTTCGGTCGGATGTGTGTGAATTACTTCTTTTTAATATTATGTTTATGCAATGAAAATTCTTTCATTAACTATATTGGGGGAAATTACTTCCAACAGAACAAGTGGCCCCATGCTAAGGAAGAAATGATTTTTAATAAATAGGAATTCATCTGCCATGCTAGCTGCCAGGGCTTATATATTCCCCCCCCCCTCCAAGTTATCCTATTACATACCAGGGGGTCTGTTAGCTGTGGAATTTGGATTGTGCCTCCTGGTGCATGCATTTATCTGAGCATCAGCCAAAAGCAACATTAGAGACTGGGGACAGGTCACAATTAAAACTTCAAAGGAAAAAGTAATAGGGCTCATGCTTTGTAATTTACTTACTGGTGGGTCTTCCAAAGAACACCTGGTAATTCTTATGCTACAAGGTCTACCATCTTTTTTCAGTTCTCGGTGGCTGGGTCCCATGGATTTGTTCCACTAGCAGTGAAACATTCTTCTAGTGCAGTGAGTCTTCCCAGAAGAACAGGTTTTTCAGCGCATGGAAGAACCTCTTGCATAGGAAAGGAGGTTTCTTTTTGTACCTCTGCTCACAGAACTGATCTGTGGGTATCCCAACATATACATCTGTCTTTGGGATAATTCTCCAAAGTAGGGATTCCCAACCAGGGATCCGTGGACACCTGGGGTCTGTGGAAGCTCTGGAAGGGGTCTGTGGTTTCCCCCATCCTGCCTTAATAGATTCAGCCACAAGCTAGGGAACTGGCGGCTTCCACTGAGTCCTCTTGTGGTTCTCTTGGGCCTGGGACGGAGTGAAGCCTGCACCTCTACTCTCACCTTAAACCCCTCCTTTCTCTTCCCCCTTCAGTGCTCCTTGATCCTGACTGTTAATGGAGGTGGTGATGTCACTTCCAGTGACATGTCACTTCCTGGGGATGTGGCAGAGAGGCGTGGCCAGCTGACATCACTCCCAGGGTTCCTTGAAGCCTGAAAAATTATTTGAGGAGCTTCTCTGTGGTCAAAAGACTGAAACAGGCTGCTCTAGACCTTCTTGTGTGGATTTATGTTTTGGATATTTGTTCAGCCTCATGGGTCCACCCCCCGCCCCTAATAAGTAGCATTTTATACCATGTAGAGCTTGTCAAAATGAATAGTCTAGTTATATATAAAGTTCTGTCAAAATGGTAACAGCAAAATAGTAGAGGATCATGGTTAGGCATCTGCACAAACTGCAGTTTCGTAGTTAAGTCTGAGGCTGAACCGTGAACTGAACCACAAATTCATACAAACTGTGAGGTTAGTTTGCGAAGTGACTCAGTTTATATTGGCTTAGGAGCCATTTAAAGTTGAAACCCCTGCTCTCTGCTCCCTATGGCTTTTAGTGAGGAGCAGGAAGCAGGATTTCCAAACAGATGAAAGGCGGGATTGCATATCAGTTACTTGGTTTAAATGGCTTTGAGTAATTTAAACCTTGCTTTCTGTTCCCCATATAAAGCAGAAAGCCGGGGAATTCCAAGCAGCTGAGCAGTGGATCTAGTCCAAAACAGTCTTTTGGATCTAATCCAAAACAGATACATTTACAGGGTAATCCCAAGCAGGTCTACTCAGAATCCTACATTTGTCTATTCAGTGAGGCTTCCTTCCAGGAAAGTGGCTTTAGGATTACACTATAGATTAGCGATCCCCAACCTGTGGGCCGCGGACCACATGTGGTCCTTCGACTAATTGGAGGTGGGCCCCGAAGGACGCCTTCCCCCCGGGCCCTTTACTTCACCCCACCGGCCCTTTACAACACACTTCGGGTGTCATTGTCTCCCATCACTCCCAGATGGGACTATCTCGTTGCAGAGAAACAAGCTTAGGGTTCCCATTGATTTGTCATTGTCAGGAGTTAAAATTTCCATGAAAATAAAATGTTCCTGATGTTCATTATTGTGGCGTGTCTGTATCTTATTTTGAAGGGATGTTTAAACATTACCATAGTGATCAGAGAGCGCTAGGGCAGTGGTTGAGAGTAGAGAACTACCCCCCCCACACACACACACCGGGTCTCAGTAAAAGGCGTTGAGTGGTCCCCGGTGAGTGGTCCCCGGCATTGAGTGGTCCCCGGTGATAAAAAGGTTGGGGACCACTGCTATAGATCACGCTTTAAAGAACAGGTGACACATTCATGACGTTTTATTTGAATCTGGGGAGAGTTTTTACACATGTATTACCTCTAATACAGATCCATTCCAACAAATCAATCTTTTTTTTTTTACAAAAAGAGATCTCACTGCACTGAAACAAGGTTACAGAAATGGGCATGTGAAAAAAGGCGGAATGAGCATCACACACACACACACGTAACATTTTGAACAAGGAAAGTACAATAGCTGTTCAAATTCCCATTACAAGGCTGTCAGAGAAAAATTAGTACATGATGTGCGCAGAGACAGAGATTGTTCAGAACGAACTGAGGCATGAAATCAGAATTAAGCAAAATGCTAGAAAACCAGGCTGAAGGATGAGAAGAAGAAGAGTTGGTTCTTATACCCCGCTTTTCTCTGCCTGAAAGAGTCTCAAAGCAGCTTACAGTCGCCTTCCCTTTCCCCTCCCCACAACTGGTACCCTGTGGGGTGGGTGAAACTGAGAGAGCCCTGAAATCACTGCTCGGTCAGAACAGCTTTATCAGTGCCGTGGTGAGCCCAAGGTCACCCAGTTGGATGCATGTGGGGGGAGTGAGGAATAAAACCCGGCTCGCCAGATTAGAAGTCCGCACTCCTAACCAAACTGGTGGACTCATTGTCAGCCAGTGAGATGCCAATAGCAGATTTAGGATTGGTTCATGGCATTTTTGCAAGACTTAAAGTCAATTTAAGGAGTATCTTTGCTAGTTACCATACCCAAATGTCTTTCATCGTAGACTGAGGAACTTATATCAAGATGGGTAGCCGTGTTAGTCCGTCCGTAACTGCAGAAAAGAGTAAGGTACTAGTAGCACCTTAAAGACTAACAAAATTTCTGCCAGAACAGGAGCTTTTGTGAGTCATGTCAAGAGTTCAGTAGCACCTTCAAGAGTAACAAAATGGGTGGCAGGGGATGAACTTTTGTGAATCATATCATGAGTCTAGCAACACCTTAAAGACTAACAAAATATATGCAAATTCTGTTCAGTATTTTACTTCATATATATTCTATATGTTTATGGTTACTTCATGTCCAATGTATAGTTTTTAAAAAAGTATACAGGTGACAACAGGGGAAATCTGGAAGTGACATCAGCCAACTCTAGGAATTACTGGAAACTCTATGGGTTTATTATAGGGTTTCCAGTGATCTCTAGGGTGAACTAACATAGTTTCTTGGTTTTCCCCAGAAGGGCCATCTCACCATCACCTGTCAACACACCTCATGCCAACCTCCATACTCCCTGCTTAATGGGATCCAAGGGCTAGCAGAGTCCCTGTAAATTTGTTGTCCTACACCATCAAAAGGCCTGAACTGTTTCATTCTCTTCTTCCTCCCTTCCTCGAGGATATGATATCATTTTGTCACAGGTTTTCTTGACCTCGGCCCACTTCCTTTATTACTGCTTATCTATTTGTTATCTCTGTATTCCCAGGGGAGGAGAAACAGGCCTACTGTTTTTGGTAACAAGTCTGCATCTCCTTTAATGTCGTCTTCTACCCTTATGTTCCTCCAGATTGCTTTGTTTGCTAAACTCTTCTCTCCAAGGCTGGCTGACGGCAGAAAAGAAAATTGGGTCCTCCAATTAAATCGAGTGGATCTGATCAAAACATAATCACTCCCCAAGTCGTTTCCGAACCTACGTAGCCCGTAGACTAATACGGCCCATTAATATAATTGCAAGTTATTGAGCAAACTTCCCTTTTTATATATATGAAATGATCTTGCAATTTGTTTTTATTACACAGTCAAGGCTGTCATTGTTTCCCCCCTCTCTAATTTATATCCAAATCTCTAATTCCCATTATGAACTGCCGCAGCTAAATTAGACCATGATTTATGTTTGGAGAAAAGGCAGCGGTGGCGGAATTCTCATTGGAAGATTAAAGAAGAAAAGAAAACCCACCCTGAACCTCTGATAACATTTGCTGCCCGTACTTCCCCCAAATTCCCTTTGAAACTTGCCTCTCTGTTGCATTATGATAATTAAACCACCACATGGGGATGTGGGAAAATCAATTAGTAGCATGTCCTTAGATGTTTGTATTCCTGCATACGGGGGATGTAAGTTTCTGTTAAGGACAAGGAAAACAAAAAAAGAATCATCCGGGCGGGATAGGAAGGCTTAACCAAAGAACAGCAAATCATGGCTTCTGTAGGCCTGCTTATGCAGAGTTCACAGAGAGAAAATTGGCTAGCCATTTCTTCGCCACCATGTCAAATGAGCCGTAGTTAGAATGAGAATTTACAACGTGTTAGCTGAACCGGTAATTAGCTTGAGACACAAAGGAAGGCAGAAATCAGCTGGGCGCTGTAGAGTCAGAGGTGATCTTTCAAGTCATGGAAATTGCAGTGTAATTGTTAACTTTTTTAAAGGCCTTGAGACTAGGTTTTGCTTGATATTTGGTATTTAAGATGCAAAGAAAGACGCTAAATAGGGAATAAGCACTCGAAAACAGGGAGATGATTCAACGGTTGGAGAGAATCGATTCCTGGAAATAATTAAAATGGAAAAGGAGTCCACGCCAGGAACGCCCAAGGGCTTTTTGTGTTTTTGTGTGCAGGAAAATGGTCTCAATTTCAGCATGAGAGGAGGTGTAATCCTGTGGCTCAGAATGGGAACGTTGAAGTTCAGGTCAGAGATGACTTAAAATATCTGCTTTTGGACCCAGCAACTTTGCTTTTTGGTTTGGACTTTCTCTCGTTCAAATCAAAAATTGTGATTCTTTTGTTTCTGTTTTCTATGTCCTTGCTCCAGATATGATCTGTGAATCCCTGCTCATGCGTTAGAGCAGGGGTAGTCAACCTGTGGTCCTCCAGATGTTCATGGACTACAATTCCCATGAGCCCCCTGCCAGCAAATGCTGGCAGGGGCTCATGGGAATTGTAGTCATGGATATCTGGAGGACCACAGGTTGACTACCCCTGCATTAGAGTAGTCTAGCTTTGAGATATCTGTGGCATGGATCCATGTGGCCAGATTGGCTGTGTCAAGGTGTGTGTGCGTGTGGGGGGGGGGGGCAACTGCCGAGCTAGGTAACACTCATAGAATGCTTTTTTGACGGCTGCATTGGATTGCGACTCCCAAAGGGATCCTGGGTCCAGTATGACCCCTAGGCTCTTAACTGAATCAGAGGATGTCAGGTGGAACCCATAGAAAATGGGGAGCACAGTATCCTCTAAGACCAGCTTTTACCGCTGTTATATTAAAAATTGACATTTTATATACACGAACACACCATGTAGTCCTTTTCAGACTTTGATTTTGGTGTGCCAAACACAAGCAATAGGAACGCACGCCATTCACAACCATCTCAATGTACAACGTCACCATTTTGTGGGAATAGAATAATGCACATATATTTTTTTTCATATGCCCAGAACTTCAATGTGTGCAAACGGCAAGTGCTCCTATGCCATCCCAGGAAGTGACATCACTAGGTGTTGCTATCCAATCACCAGTCAGGTATCTGAACGGTAATGTCCTGAGACCACGAATGAATCAACTGGAATGAGAAATGGCTTATGAGCTTTCATCTCTTCTGAGGGTTTTTGTTCCTTTGAACTGTTTTATGGTCTGATCCTGGCCCGAAGACTATTTTATCTTTATCGTTTTGGCCGATCCATGTTTCGATGCCTCGTCCTGTGGATTTGGATGCTTCATCCTTTTGAGCATACTGACTTACTCCATGCAATCTGCCTCAAGTCCCAGTGAGAAAGGCAGACTACAATGTAAATAAATACATAAATGAAACAAGTAACTATGATAAAGGTAAAGGTAAAGGTATCCCCTGTGCAAGCACCGAGTCATGTCTGACCCTTGGGGTGACGCCCTCTAGCGTTTTCTTGGCAGACTCAATACGGGGTGGTTTGCCAGAGACTTCCCCAGTCATTACCGTTTACCCCCCAGCAGCAAGCTGGGTACTCATTTTACCGACCTTGGAAGGATGGAAGGCTGAGTCAACCTTGAGCCAGCTGCGGGGATGGAACTCCCAGCCTCATGAGCAAAGCTTTCAGGCGGCTGCCTTACCACTCTGCGCCACAAGAGGCTCTTAGAGAGTAACTATGATAGGTGTACTCTTTAGCCTGAATTGCCATCTGTGATGCAGGACCTTATTTTCACCGTCGCCCCTGATGCCTTAACGTTTTTTTTTATTACACGCAATCACAATTCTCCTCCTATTACAGCCGTTGTTTGAAATGTTAATGCTATGAAAAGTCACCTTATTAAGACAACTCCGAGAAATAATGCAGTCAAATCTTGCATGGACCGAGGTGAGCTTCTATTTGCTTGGACAGCTGCCACGTCGAGCTGAATCCTTTATTCTGTTTTTAATTAAGGGCTTGGCAGCAAAGAGCTCTTTTGTTAGCAATTCTCCCAAAGACAAACCATAATTCTGAAGGAAGGCATTCGAAAAGGTTCTGGAGGACTGCCAGCCATCAAAAGTTCTTAATTGTTCAGAAACTGCAGTGTTTAGCTCTAAGTTGGCCATGGAGTCAACAGGAAGTCTTTATTGGTCAAAACCAGCACACAGAATCACAGAATCATAGCGCTGGAGGGTGCCATACAGGCCATCCAGTCCAACCCCCTGCAAAATGCAGGATGAGCCTAAAGGTATCTGTCCAACCACTGCCAGTGAATATATCCCCAGAACTCCTTGAATATATTCCCACAACACAGGTTTGGTTCGGATTCAAAGATTTTGGGCTGTGCTGGGCTGTAGTTCAAGGTAGAGTATGTGCTTGGCATGCAAAAGGTTCAGTTCCTGGTTGTTGTTGTTGTTAGGTGCAAAGTCGTGTCCGACCCATCGCGACCCCATGGACAGTGATCCTCCAGGCCTTCCTGTCCTCTACCATTCCCCGGAGTCCATTTAAGTTTGCACCTACTGCTTCAGTGACTCCATCCAGCCACCTCATTCTCTGTCATCCCCTTCTTCTTTTGCCCTTCTTTTTACCCCCTTCAAGGATCGCTGCCTTGTTGTGGCAAGGGGGCTTGCGTAGCTCAGTGAAGCTATGAGCTATGCCGTGCAGGGCCACCCAAGACGGACAGGTCATAGCTGAGAGCTCTGACAAAAGGTGATCCACTCCAGTATCTTTGCCATGAAAACCCAATGGACAGTTCAGTTCCTGGTATCTCCAGTTAAAAGGATTAGGCTATAGGTGATGAGAAATGCCTTGTCTGAGACTCTGGAGAGGTGCTGCCAGTCTTAGATGGGTACAGGCCCTGATGGACCAAAGTCTGACTCAGTAGAAGGTAGCTTTACATGGACATGTATTTTGCTATTAACAGACTCTCCCACAAGTGCTCCAGCCCAAGAACAGATGACCCCGTGGAAAACTTCTTGCACAAATGGAAGATGTCATGACCTGGAGGAAATCTCCACAGTTAATGAAGTGGAACATCTAGATGCACCACTTATTGCTTTCAATCTTTCTTCCATGATGCAACTCAAGGCAGTATCCATAATGTTCCCACGAAGTCTCCTGGGCAGGCACTGACCAGTCCCAGCCTTGCTTAACTTTAGTTGGGTTGCTGATTCATGTCCTTGCCCACCAAGCCTGGGACCATCAAAATACTGTTACCTGGAGATTCCAACTAACCAGGAAAGAAATCTGGCTTTGGAGAGTTATTCTGAACACACAAGAAGCTGCCTTCTACTGAGTCAAAGCAATGGTCCATTAATGTAAGTACTGTCTACTCAGATTGGTTGTAGCTCAGGAAGGGTCTCAGGAAGAATTCTTTCATATCACCGACTGCTTTGTCCTTTTCAGCTGGAGATGCCTAGGATTGAACCTAGAACTTTCGGCATGCAAACTAGATGACCTCCCACTGGGCCCCAGCCCCTCCTTTTTTGTATGTTTTTTTGCTTTGAAGCCAGTTGCCCCAAAAGCTAGTGTATTTTCCTCTCCTGTCTGCTTCTTCTTTTTTAAAATATTGAGCTCCACCTCTGATTTTTGCATTGGGTTCCACCCCAAATTGTTGTCTTTTGGACCCTGGCCCTTCTTCCAGACCGGCTTTAGCCTCCAGTGTCCAATCAAGGGCTCCATTCCAAATCCCAGATTTCTTTCGTTTTTTTAAGTTGCAAGAGTTGAGAATTCTCCGATCCGCTCTTTCTTCCTTTAGAGGACCAAGACACAACCTGGCAAGACCACCGAATAACCCAAGTTCCCTCTTCCCAGATAGACAGCCTGCTCAACATCAGTCGTTCAACATTCCAAGCTTTTCACCACCACCTGCTTCTGAATAAACATTAATCTCCCAACATAATTTCCAGAACACGTCAAGACGACAAATATGTTTATCAACATTACATGCTACAGTCCCTCCTAGACTATTTCACTTCATTTTACAAGTGTACATGCAGGAGAAAGTATACTCTTGAAAGTCGAGGTGGAGAAAGTTCTTTTTTATACACTCTCGGATCATGTGCGGAAATGTGACATCAGCATTTCAGGAGACCTTAGAAGGCTCTCAGTAGGCTTCACTTGGTCCATTCTCAGTTGTTCAACCTGGCTACAAGGAGCAAAGATTTTCTGCCCTTATCACTGCACTGGGTGTAGGGTTGTGTGCAGCGGTGTCCGAATCAGCCTGGAATGGATAAAATCTAAAACCAGCATACCGAGAGGAACTAGGCTGGCCTGTGAGAATCAAGATGGGAACATCATCCACTATACATCTGTTAGTGAGGGAGTAAGTGACTCCTGTGAGAAGAACTCAAGACTCAGCTGGGGTTGCCAATTTCCAGATAGGGCTGGGAGATCTCTCAGAATTACGACTGATCTCCAAACTACAGAGATTACTTTCCCTGGAGAAAATGGCAGCTTTGGAGGGAGGCGGAAGCCATGGCATTATATTCCAGCCCGAACCTTGCCTTCTCCACCTCCAAATCTCCAGGACTTTCCCAATCTGGAGTTGGCAACCCAAGGCTCAGCAGTCAAAGCTAAGCTGGAATCTTCTGAGGCTTTGTGGTGGCAACCATCGTAGACGTAAAGGGCTGCTCCCCTGTTAAGATTTCGATTTGCGGCTTTTAGTTTCCGAGCTTACCGCTTTTAAATGTGTTCGGTTCCTAACGAATCTCTCCCTCAAAAAAAGCAAGTTATTTAATTAACTAATTTCAATATTTATATCCTGTTCTTCTTTGTAAAACAGATTCCTGCCATCACAAAAAAAAAAACAAACCCAACCACCAGCCTTAAAAAGCATAATAAAATAGTATCACACGTCTAATTATTTCTGTCAAACCTTATAAAGCCGGCCATTGTCAATCAAATGAGCTTGCCCGTTATCTCTTTCCTGCAGGCATTCAGACAGTCAAAGGAGGGAAATTAATGAACTGACATCTGACCTTTTGTTTGCTCTCAGGGCCTTTTCTCCTTTCTTCCATGAGATGGTTGGTTTAGGAGAGCCTTGCGGCTTGCACTCCACAGAGACTTCCTGGCCGATGGTGACGATGATGGTCTTCTTCAGCTGACTTGGCGGGAAAGTGGGAGCAGAGGCTGATTGACAAGGAAAGAGATTAGACTTAAGGGAGGATGGCCAGCTTGCATAGTAGAAACGTAGAGCTTAAAGGATCCCAAGGGTCATCTAGTCCAACCCCCTGTGTAATGCAGGAAATTCATAGAATCATAGAATCAAAGAGTTGGAAGGGGCCATACAGGCCATCTAGCCCAACCCCCTGCTCAACGCAGGATCAGCCCTAAATTCACAGCCACCTCTCCTCACTCTGAGAGCCATCTTGGTTAAGAACCCGCCTGCAGACAGCTGGGTGAACCTGAGCTCATCACAACCCTGACAGAGCTATTCAGAGCTCTTTTAGCCTCCCCTACCTAACAGGGTGTCTGTTGCGGGGAGAGGTGATTGTAATTCCCTGGCACAGGAATGCGGCATAAAAAAACCACCACCACCTCCTGCTCCTCCTCCTCCTCCTCCTCTTCTTCTACAAGTTACCTTTCCTCTCCACCCAGAAAACAGCTGTACTGTTTGCCAGTCAAGTTCCAGATCAAGTTTAAGGTGCTGGTTTAAGGTTAACTTGAAAGTCTTATGTGGTCTGGGAACTGTGTACCCAAGGGACAACCTCTCTGTATATGCTCTCCAAAAAGCTCTTCATTCAGAAAATTCCAACTTGCTGATGATATCTGGGAGGTGTGGCTGGCCTCAACTGGAGCCAGGGCCTTTTCAGTCCTGGCTCCAGCCTGGTAGAATGAGCTGCCAGCAGAGGCGTTCCGGAGGGCTGGCAAAACAGTGCCCTTCCACCAAGAACCATCGCAAATAGCAGAATGGGCCCTCTGCCAGCTCCCTACTCCCTTCCATCCCACGTCTGGTGATAACCTGTTTTCCAGCAATCGGTTTGCAGGTGTTAAAGGGGCAGTTGTAGGAGTGCTTCTGATTGTTAGCTATGATGAATTTCGATTGTTTTGAAACTTGAAACTGTATGGGTCTTTCATTGTCAAACACTGTCATGAGCTGCCTACAACCATTCAAAGAGGGGCGGCCTATAAGTCTCAATGTAAATAAATAGACAAATAAGGGGGGGGGGAAACAGGTTTGAATTCTGTTTTGCTTTAGCTCTCAGGGACTCTGGCTCTCTAATTCTAGCCTGGCATGATCAGTGCTTGGTGGAAGAAAAAGGGAGATGGTTTCAGTTCTTAGTAGACTTTACTTATCAGTTCTAAGTAGACTTTACTTATCAGTTCTAAGTAGACTTTACTTATCTAAGTAGACTTTATTATCCTGTGGCCCATTTTGCATAATGAAGTGCCACGGTTTTAGATCCACTTGGAAACAACTGGCCTAGGGTCTACCCCACTGTAACCCCACTGAACACCCTCCTCACCATTTCACACAGAGCATGCTGTGCAGGGCTATTGGGGCAGAACTGGCACTAAGTTAACAGCAGAGTCTTAATCCACTGGAAACAGAGAGAGGAACTCTGTGAAGTTCTGCAACGACATACCCAGAATCCTCAGCTCGGCACTGGTGTAAATGGCTCCATGCTTGTTTTCTGCCACGCACTGGTACATTCCAGCATCCGACTGATTGACACTGTGGATCATCAGTACACCATTAACCATCTCAATCCTGCTCTGTAATGGAATAGAAAAATAATTCTACAAAAGCAAACAAAACCAGAATAATTTGTTGGGTTTTCAGCTTCGGAAGGAAGGAAGAAGGGCCTCGCAATGGGTTAATGGTGCTCATTGTACTCAACAGGCAGTGTCTAATTTAAGATGGCCAAAAGTTCCTCTAGTCCAGAGGTGGCCAAACTGTGGCTCTCCAGATGCCTGTCCATGGAGAGTCACAGTTTGGCCACCCTTGGGCTAGCCTATCGGAGCTTTCATCCAGTCCTAACAGTCCCTTAAGCTGCAGTAAGGCATCAAACTTGATGGAATGGTGGGCTGTACACCAGTAGTCTTGGGTGTTCTTTTCCTTTGTCTCTGGGAAAATGCTAAAATACTTTGGATGCAGGTAAGAGCATGCAGTGGTTACGAAACTATACTTGAAAGTGCATAGGAAGCCATTGATGCAGCAACAGGAATCAGAGTTTCCCAGAGGTCCCGAGACCTCTGTACTGCACACGTTCCAACATTCCAACTGTGGATCATCAATACACCATTAACCATCTCCGTCCTGCTCCGTAATGGAATAGAAGCCTGGTGAATTATAATCAGTGCTATGTGTATGCAATGAGCCTCTTGTGGCGCAGAGTGGTAAGGCAGCAGACATGCAGTCTGAAAGCTCTGCTGGGAAAGCTCATGAGGCTGGGAGTTCGATCCCAGCAGCCGGCTCAAGGTTGACGCAGCCGTCCATCCTTCCGAGGTTGGTAAAATGAGTACCCAGCTTGCTGGGGGGTAAACGGTAATGACTGGGGAAGGCACTGGCAAACCACCCCGTATTGAGTCTGCCATGAAAACGCTAGAGGGCGTCACCCCAAGGGTCCGACATGACCCGGTGCTTGCACAGGGGATACCTTTACCTTTACCTATGTGTATGCACCTTTCCTCAGAGGCAAGATTTTTCCTCTGAGAGGGGAAAAAAAGACATACTCAATGTTGAAGATCTACAGCAGCCTTTTCCCACCTTTTAACTGTGGAAGAACCCCTGAAATAATTTTTCAGACTTCAAGGAGTCTCGGGAGTGATGTCAGTTGGCCACACCTCCCAGACATGACCACCTGAATTAACTCGAGGAGGACTGAGGGAGGAGAGACAGGAGGCGATTTAAGGGGGGGGGTATGCATGCAGGCTCTGCCCCCTCCCAGGCACAGAAGCCATAGGAGAACTCATGCTTGAGAAGGGGGGCAATGGAAGCAGCCAGTTCCCTAGCTTGTGGTTGAGTCCATTAAGGTAGGAGGGGGAAGGCCACAGGTCCCCTCCAGAGCAACTGCAGATGCCCAGAGGTCTCCAGACCCCTGATCAAGGTTACTCTCATTAAGTCATTAACTCAAGGTTATTAAGTCAAGTCATTAAGTCAAGGTTACTCTCATTAAGTCATTAACTCATTAAGGCCACATTAAGTCAATGGAGGCAAGGTGAATTGAAAGCAAACAAAAACTACTGCATCCTTACCTCCTGCCAGAGTGATGCTCCATTTTTTAGCCAGCGATAGGTGGGTCGTGGCTTCCCAGTCGCTTTGCATTCCCATCGAAGCTGCTCGCCGCTGTCTAGCTGAGTATCATTAAGCCTCTCCACCCAATGTGGGTATGCTGCCAACAAAAAGGAAAGGGGACCACAATGCTTATGGTTGCTGAACAAGGCAGCCATATGATGACATACGGCAATTCTTAAAAATTAGGAATTTGGATTTGGCTTAATTTGGATATTGTGACACGGTTTTCTGATTTGCCATAATTTGTTTTTGCCTTCTATCTCCACAGTTATGGTGGTTTTTCATTTAGACTGAGGAAGAGTGCATGCGCTCGAATGCTCACGCCTCAAATAAATCTTTGTTGGTCTTAAAGGTGCTATTGGACTTGAAGACAGTTTCAGAGGGGAGCCATGTTGATCTGCAGTAGAATTCTTCGATTTGAGTCCAGTAGCATCTTTGAGACCAACAAGCTTTTTAGGAGTAAGAGTTTATGACGTACAACCAGTAATGGAGATCCATGAGTCCTTATGTCCCAGTCTGAAAGTAGAAGGGATGCTACAATGAATAGAAACCATGCTTTTCTTGAAACCATGCTTTCCTTTGCAAAAACTAAAAATGAATACACTGCACTGTCTGAGGTTAAAAAGTCAAGGTAAGTAGACTTTTGAGGAAGTTCGTTACCATCCAAATTTAAAGAGACAGCTCTTACATGGTTGAGTGACTGCGTATTACGTCTGCTGGGCAGAAGCCTACCATAAACTTGAGGAAGTTCCACCAGCTTAAGGAACCTTTCTCCACTCTAAGGAGCCCTTCCTCCATCCTACGTGATTCTTCTGTAGGAGGAATAGTCACTTAAGACAGCAGGAGGCTTCTTAATGCTGATGGGAGCCATGAGAATTGTAATCCATGGACATCTGGGCGGCTGCAGTTTGACAACCCCTGGTTTGGAGGGTGGACTCTAAGGCATTGTACCCCACTGAGATCTCTGTCCTCCCTGTATCCTATCCCTAAATCTCCAAGAGTTTCCCCACCTGGATCTGGCAACCCTGCTTCTTTGCACAACGATGTTGGTCTCCTGACAAGTCTTCTATTGAGTCCCCTGCCCACAGGCCTGTTTCCCAGCCTAACAAAACGGTTTAGCAACAACAGATGACACTGCAGGTTTTAGGCCTTAATAATTATTCTACAGATGCCAAATTCCAAAGGAAAAGAGCCAGCTCAAATTAATAAGCCTTAACTCATTAATCCAAAGCACTGAAGAGGAAAGCTATCTAAATCTCTTCTGTATGGCATTGCAGAGGATCAGGTGTCAATGGCCTTGACACCACGGAATGCAGAAGAATATATCTGGCAGGGCTGGTTAGTAACTGAGAGTTAGCACAGTGAAGGATCTCTTTTGGACAGAATAAAATCAATAAAGCACTTTAATAGCAGCTCCTCAGCTGGATGGAATTTAAGAATAAATCTTGCAATCTATTTGGTATTTGACCAGTCACCAATCAGGGTCGCGAGAAGCTGCAGAAAGACATGACAGTTCTGCCCGGTACACTGGTTGCAAAGAATATAAATCAAGTTGATATTTAGTCTTGACTCTCCAGATAGCCAAAGGAAGCTTGATCTGCAACGGTGGACGTGTACGGAAAGAGAATGGAAATCACATGTGTCTAGTCAAGAAACCTCAAGAAAAAAAAATTATCCTGGGTGTAAAACAGGCTTGATAAGGTCCAAGTGGTGGTTGGAGAGCTGGAGAAAATGACTGCCTTGGACTGTATGGCATTACACCCCACTGAGATCCTTTCATAGAATCATAGAGTTGGAAGGGACCTCATGTGTCATCTAGTCCAACCCCCTGCACTATGCAGGACACTCACATCCCAATTGCTCATCCACTGTAACCTACCATCCCCTTGAGCCTTCACAGAATCAGCCTCTCCATCAGATGGCTATCCAGCCTCTGTTTAAAAATTTCCAAAGATGGAGAACCCACCACCTCCCGAGGAAGCCTGTTCCACTGAGGAACCGCTCTAACTGCCAGGAACTTCTTCTGGATGTTTAGATGGAATTTCACTTGAATTAATTTCTCTCTTCAAATTCCACCCACTCCAAGCTGGACCCCCTCACACACATGTCTCCAGGAGAATCTCACCTCATTGCTGGTAATCCTAGTGTAAAACAATGACATTCAGAACTTTATTCAGAATGTAGCAAGTAGGGTGTGATGGAGACAAATCCCTACAAGCTTGTAAAAGAAATTTCAGTTGCCCTTCTCTCTTTTTTCAGCCTCCCTCCACCCACAAAATCTGCTTTTGAAAGTTGGGGGACTCCATTGGAAAGACTGGAGAACCCTTGTAAGAGTGAGGAGTGATTTATGTCCATTCCCCCTTTGGCATAAATTGAGGAAATAGCTCCAATTGAAAAATACAGGAATGTTAAGTTTGAGTTCCCAACCCAAGGACTTTTCAGCAGTCACCTGAATTTTACTACTTTACACAAGATAGTGACTGAAATGTGGAATTTGCTGGCAGAGGATGTAGTGATGGAATAAACAGCTTTAAAGGGGGATTAGATAGATTCATGGAAGATAAGTCTATTCATGGCTACCAGCCATGGTGACTGAGAGGAACCTTCACATTCATAGGCCAGGAGGCAACATCAAGGGAAGGCCTTGGCCACTACGACTTGCAGTTGGCTGTCCTGAGGAACTGTTTGGCCGCTAAGTGAGATGGGATGCTGGATTAGATGGACCAGTGTTCTGATCCAGCAGGGCTTTTGACTACCCGAAGGAGTCTTAAAGCAGCTTACAATCAGTGACTCTTCTTCTTTGGGACTTTCTGCTGCTAATGAGGTCTAGCAATTAGAGAATATTAAGAAATCTGGAAAGATGATGGAGATAAAAACTTGTGGCATGCGGAGTTGCATTGGGGCCAAACTAAACACATGCTAGAAGATCTGTATTTGGATTGCCAGAGTAACCTAAAAACAAAACATGGTATTAATGTGGTTTCCAATTTTGATCAGGGTTGCAGGGCAAAGGGAAGGAGGGGGGTGTCAACTCTTTCCCTCCATACCATTCTTCCAAATTCAATCTCCCCTCTTCCTGAACTGTTGTTTATTCCCTACTTGCATGACGGCTGTACATTTACACTAAAAGAAGTAGGGAAACATTGTTTCTGGTCCTTTTGACACCTGGGAAAATGGCATAGATAAAATAGGGAAATCTTCCCTTTCGACAACAGGCTTGATTAAAGTAAATTTTGCCACTGCCATTTTTTCAGTTATGTGGCGGCTACTGAACAACATGAGATGCTATCACAAGTCCTCAGTCCGCTGGGGTAGCTTGACCTTTTGGCCTTAGTTTGCTCCCAAAGATCACAGCTATGTCTTATTTTAAGCACATCTGGTTCATAAAACTGTGATTCATCTGTCAGGTTTGCCTTGAAAAAATCCTAGTTTCTTTGCCTTTGATTACTTCCCCTCACCTTCTCCACAGAGCCTTATCCGAGCTTGCACTGGGAACACAAAAGCAAACCAACATTACTCCAGGAAGACTGCCTGTGCATGTGTACAGTGATGGCATAGTTCTAAACAGCATTTCACAATTCTAACATCCACAAAGTCCATGGGCTTAGAAGCATCTCTCTTTTTCTGTGTGATCACAGTGGGGTAGCTGCAACTAGGCTGCACATGCAACCTCTTAGAGCAGGGCTAGTCAACCTGCGGTCCTCCAGATGTTCATGGACTACAATTCCCATGAGCCCCTGCCAGCAAACGCTGATGTTAACCAATCAGATTGATTGGAATAGACTGTCACTCAAGACTCTTCATTTCTTTAAAGAATTAACCCCTCACAGTCCTTTAGCTAGTTCTAAAGCACTTCTAAACTTTCAAAAAGCGCACTGTCACACCTTCTTAACAATATTTGAATCTGGTGACTGAAGAAAGGAAAACATATTGTGTAGAATACTGAAGGCCATCTGAGATTATTTTATTTTATTATTATCATTGATTATTATTAGCAACAACAACAACTCCATTTATTGCCTGCTATGCCCAGCCTGGCAGGCTCATAGTGGGTTAAAATTCAATTTTAAAAATGCAGCAAGCTATTGAAAAAAATAAATTGCAGTGATAAATAGTATTCCAATTTCAGGCAGGCTAATAACAGCAAAATACTAGAAAAAAACAAATGGACTCTCACAATAGAAAAATTCATAATACGATGTTCAATAGCAAATATTAAACTAACCGAAAGCAGTTTGAGAAAAGGCTCTTTGGACAATAAATGCGGATCATTTGCCATTTAGGAGAAAACAAAAGAAAAATTAATGAGGCTACCCAAGTCAACCAATTGTTCACTTTAATTAGACATATTTGAGAGCATTAGGTGTACACTGGTAAGTCGTTAAAGTCTGAAATGTTTTGTTAGCATCTAATTACTAAAATGCTGTTTGCATTATTTTTTTTACTAAAATATTAACAATGTAAAAGGTTAAGAGGAATCAGAGCCTGGACTTCTTAGCTGAAGGGTACATAATGAATTTCCATGTATCTCTCTCAAACATCTCCAATCCCTACAGTCAGACATATGCATGCTGACATCCTTAAGATCAGGGTCCTCAGCATGGGTAATATGGTACCCAACAACACCTGGTCCTGGTGCCCGCCTAATATTTTGATAGCGTGTAGGCCAGGCTTTCTCAACCAAGGGTTCATGAAACCCTGGGGTTTCTTGATGGCCCTGGAAGGGTTCCCTAAATGGTTGGGAGTTAATTCATTTTAAATATATATTTTTAAATTTGTTAAAACATTTATGGGGTGACTTGACCATAGATGGTTATGTCAACCTCCCCAAATGGTCAGTGATGGGCCTGGAGGGGAGGGAAGGGGAGGAGCCCCAGGTGGGCATGTACACAGCTCTGCTTCCCAACCACATTCTGCATGATCGTACTACTTCAGGGGTTTCTCAATGGTAAAAAAAATTGAGAATGGCTGGTGTAGGGCAAAGTGAGATTTTGCCCCAGCAAGACTTCTGACTGGCCATTGGAAATGTGATTGGTTGTGCAGATTTTTAAAAGCATTGTTTTGGCAACAACTGCTACCACAACAGATAGATCTACACTGTAAGTAAGCGGCAGCAGCCATCTTCTGGATGGGTCTGCCTCCTGCATCAGCCATTTTGTGTCAGCCATTTTGTATTGTCCCCACCACACTGTCTCGGAATTCCAAATTTACCCACCGGCTCAAAAATGTTGGGGACCCCTGCCTTAGATTGAGGAAAGAAGTATCTTGAACATATTACTTATGCCCTGTAATTTAAAAGTGTCATGATGATTCATGAAACTGAATAGGTGTGCTGCTCTTTCAAGGTCAGCATTTCTTATGACCGGTTATGGCTTTTGACGATCTCTGAAAGAAACCTGCCAAGACATACTTTGTGATCTCTTTAGCAGGAGACGTCAGGGATTGAAGCTGGAACATTCTGCATGCAAAGCAGGGGCTCTGTTACTGAGCCCTGATCCTTCCTATGGTCCATTAGAAAGAAATCTGAATTGGAGTTATAGAAAGGACATGCCAGATGCTGTGGGGAATAAGGGAGGGGGGGACCTAGACTCTGGGGCCAGCAGTTCCAGAACCTTGCCCTGCCAGCAATCAGAGTTTAACTGCTGTTCTAATCTCATCTGCCCCAGAGCTCATGACAGCCAGCAGTGAAAGCACAACCCAACTGGAGGGGTCCAGTGAAAACAGCAGCATCTCATTTGTGATGCATCCGGTGGTATGAAGATGCTGTCTGAAGGCTGAGCCCTGCAGTTTGAGCAACTTTGGAGACTCCTGAATGAAGTCGATTGTTGACTTGTTTCAGATTTGGCTATGGGAACTTAAATTGCTGGTGGATGACATGAGCCAGAATATGGACAGGGGGAATGTTACCCTGTTAATTCTCCTTGACTTCTTGGTGGCTTTTGATACCATCCTTCATAGAATCCTTCTGGATCACCTTTCAGTGGACACTGTTCTGTGGGGCTACCAGTCCTTCCTTGAGGGCAGCTTTTGGGGTGTGGTATGTTAGGCAGATGTTGCTCTGCCCCTTGGTCTTTGGCGAGCAGGATTCCCCAAGGGTCCCATCTTGTTCTCCCATGCTTCTTAACATCTATGTAAAGCTGCTGGGAGAGATTATAAGAGATTTGGGCTGTGCTGCCACCAATATGAAGATGGCACTAACTTCTGTTGTGGGGAGAGGAAAGGGAAGGCGACTGTCAGCTGCTTTGAGACTCCTTCTGGTACAGAAGAGCGGTATATAAGAACCAAAACTTTGTCTTTTCTTCTATTTCTTGCTTCTAAGTATGCTTTGGAAATTGTTAACCAGCACCTGGAGGAAGTTTAGGATTGGATGAGGTCTAACAAGCTGAAACTTAATCCCTACAAAAATGACTCACTGTATTCCCTGTTCTGGATGGGGTTGAATTCTGCTGAAAGGAGCGGGTTCATAGCTTGGTGGTACTCCTGAGTCAGGCCTCCTGTTGGATAAACAGGTGACAGCAGTGACCCATGGTACCTTTCCCCAGCTTTGGTTGGTATACCAGCTGGGCCTTCCTGGGCTGAACAAATGTTGCCACTGTGGCACATGCTCTGGTAACATCTAGATCATATGGCAGCCGTGCCTTGTGTATGGCTATTAAAGCTTTTAAGGTGATTTCTCCCTCAGTTCATTCTGGAAACTCCATAAGCAACCAGTTGGTTTGTGGACTGAACTATCCCTATGGGACCTGGCAGGTCATCCAAAAGGTGGTCTGGGAACACAATTGCTACAGCTCCAATATCCTAGTTTGAATTTTATGGGTACACCTCTTATTATTAGGGTGGGGTATCTTGTCTCTGTGTTTGCTGTATGAGATGACCTACTTAGAGGAAGTTCATTCATAAAAATATATTTATTTTGTTAAGCACACACGGTGCTGTATCGATGGTGCCTACAATTGTGTGCTGATCATGAGAACGGTGTTTATTGGACACAACAGCCAATTAACCAAACAGGCCGCAACTAGGCCTCAATAACTCTAACTCCTCCTCCAGGTAGGGTCATGAGACCCAAGTATCCCCTTTCCAGAGAGCCTCTGGGAGTTGTCCTTAAAGCAATAGTACCAGTATACTACAAGCACCATCAGCAGTTATATTAAAACACGCTGAAGCAGAACACAAGATCCTCCTTTGCAATTATCAGCTACCAGCCTTCCAGCTGCATTCTTGAGTATGCTCTGTTCAAACAAGTTGAAGCCCTTCAGGACTGGTCCTGGCTCTGAATGAACTGAGTCTCAGAACATTCTACAGAATCTTCCTTAACATGGAAGCCTTCCTCAGCAGAAAGGTCAATATGGAAGTGGTTTGCTGAGGGTGATAAACTGAAAACTACTGCCTGAGGCCATGCAATCAGATTCCCAATGTAATAATTTCGGTCAAATTTTAGGTGTCTACCTGATTCAGGCAAGGTGATAACGGTAGCATATGAATCCCCAAACAGGGAAAACCAAACCACTCAGGCCTAGTAATCCCAACCATGGCGTGA
The DNA here is from genome assembly GCF_049243985.1 of Paroedura picta. NCBI lineage: Eukaryota > Metazoa > Chordata > Lepidosauria > Squamata > Gekkonidae > Paroedura > Paroedura picta. Next base: position 15,194,293 of record NC_135374.1, on the reverse strand, counting down.
TCTCAATCATCTCCAGGGCTGGTTGTCAAGGCAAATGGCTGACAGATACACTGCTTGTTTCCAAAGTGTCAGCTGCATCAGGAATTCACTGTACATCTGGTTGTCAGTACTAGGGAAGATGAGAATCAAATCAGTCCATAACTGAATGAGAACAGACAGGCTGACTCTCAGTGTTCCAGGCATTCCCCAAAGTGCCCACTGTGAACTGGATCAGATTCAGCTGCCAAGCTGAGCGTGATTAAAGCGGACAGAAAGCTAGTACCTCAGGATGAATGCAAACGGGGGCCTTCTCCGGAATGACAGGCTTAATCCCGTAACCTCGCCTGAAGCTGTCCAAGGGACCTCTTCCAAGAGATCATTGTTTACCTACAAGCCATTAAACCTGCAGCAAGTAGAAGATGTACTGTCCATGTCAGGCTCCTGACCAGGAATTGTATTGAAGCTAACAAGCCATAACTCTCTGCAAGGGCCTTGCTTATCTTTCAAGATTTGATGAGATCGGAAATGCTTTCCCTCCCTCACAAGGGAATTACGTGGATTCAAAGCAATGGGCAGCACGGCTTATGACTGCTTTGGATATGACATTTTGGACATTGTGTAATGAGAACAACTGCGAACAGATCCTAATTGCTTTCTGTTCAAATGCACCTGTTCACTCAACAGGCTCTCCACAGAACAAATGTGGACTTAGCTGGAGTAGATGAGGATACTCAGATGTGGAGCTCTACAATGCACAGCCGACACTTCTCCCCGAAAAGAAACATTGGGAGGGGATGATTAACAACACCCATAAGTAATTTTAGACTCTGGACTCGATGGACATATGCCTCCTGTTAGGAAAAGCAGTGTTTAGTTTGGATAGAAAACTACAGCCTGCTTTTGTGGGGCACTACTAAGCCCATGAGCAAAGGCCCAGGAATTTTGCCCTGAAGGTTTGGACTTGATGACATCACAAAGAAAGAAGTGAGAGAGAGAGATTTACTTTTACATTACTCATTGCTTTTCCCTGCAACCTCATCCTCAACTGCTTTTTGCTTATCCCAAACAAGATCCCAAACATATATTTGATGCACACACCCATCAAGAAATGGAGAAGACTAGATGGAAAATGACCCTCTTGTTGCTTGGAAGTTTGGTATGCATTTAGATCGAGCAGAGACAATCTGTATGGAAATGTATCAGTTCAAAACCAGCATGAATTTCCATGAACAGCCGAAAGGTTCGTGCTGGTTGACCTGCCATGAACCTCATTTCACAATCCACAAACTGGCCAAAATTCATCATGTAGTTCATGAGTCGGTTCATGTTCATCCCTATGAGGGGAAAGAAGGGAATTCTTTCTATTTCATCATCTATTTCACAGAGCTGTAGTGAATGTGGATGTGGGAGAGAGAAGAATGATGTAAACTGAGATCCTTTTGGGGAGAAAGGTGAGATATAAATGAAGCAAAGAAATAAAGCTGAAAATGTTGATGGGTGGGTGAGAATTAGAGAAGGAAGCAGCAAAAGGGGAAAGAAAAGTTTATACCTCGCTTTTCTCTGCCAGAAGGGGTCTCAAAGCGGCTTCCAATCACCTTCCCTTTCCTCTCCCCACAACAGACACCCTGTGAGGTGGGTGAGACTGAGAGAGCTCTGACAGGACTGCTCTGTGAGAACAGCACTATCAGGACAGTGATGAACCCAAGGACACCCAACTGGTTACATATGGAGGAGCAGGGAATCAAACCCAGATCGCCAGATTAAGAGCTGGGACTCTTAACCACTACCCCAAGAGTGTCTGGAGCCTATCAGGAGGAGAAGAGAAAATAATATGGGAAAATGAAGTGACCCCGCATATTAATGTTGGTTAATCTGTATGAAACAGGGATTTAACCAGAACCCCATAGCACATCGTCTGAGGAAGAGTGCTTGCACTCAAAAGCTCACGCCTTGAATAAATCTTTGTTGGTCTTAAAGGTGCTACTGGACTCTGATTTTGTTGTGCTACTTCAGCCCAACACGGCTACCCACTGGAATCTACCCATAGCACATATCTTGTGTTTGTTAGTTGGTTCCTTCCTTTATGCTGAAGATCTGCGCATAAATGTTTAATAAGAGGCAGTGTGGTTCTCTCTGTCTGCTGGGGGTCCCTTGTACTTCTCAAAGCATTTATCTTCACTCTTGCACTGCCTTTTTGCAGCCGGGAGTGAAATTTAAGCTGCGTCACCGTTTTTGCAAGAGAAAGCTTGAAAGCATACTGTATACTTGCAGCTGCCCTCTGAAGACGTTCCTTCCGCGGGAGTTTTCTGCCTTGCATTCATACGTTCCCGCATCTTCCAGCTGCACGTTCGGGATTTCAAGCACCGCTTGGGACTTCCGCAGGCGCCCTTTGCTCGGCGTGGGGCCATTGACTTTCCTCCAGGAGATTGTCGGAATGGGACTGAAAGAGTTAGCAAAGTCACGGTTAGCTCCTTTCTGCCATCAAGGATAAAGATCCCGTTACCTGCTAATTTAAGTACTTAATCGTCTGAGCAGCAATAAAACATAATCACAATTAACACTCATGAGTGGCTTGCTATATTTCACTTTCAATGGAGAATATTTAATCAGCACCGCCGCTGTCATGGATACTTCCTGTCTATCCATAAGGAAATGTGTTTCCCAGTCATTAAGCCCTAGAATTAAATTTCTCAGGAGCTCAGAGACAGGACAACCCAGATCCTCAGTCAAACCTGATATGGACATTTCCGTCAACGGAGGAGAGAAAAGTGGGTTATGGCATCAGAATCTGATGCTGGCTACGCTTCACAGGAAAAGATGGTCATTCTTGGCCACTGAATTCTTTTGGCAAGATGCAGAAATGCTCCTTTAGTATTAAAGAAAAGCATCGGCTTAGGTTGTGCACGTGCACGTATTAAATATTGAGGACATAGCAACCTTTGTGGACTGCTGAGCAGAGCAAGCAGAGGTAGGCCTCTGGTAAATGAAGAAGAGTTGGTTGTCATACCCCGCTTTTCATTACCCAAAGGAGTCTCAAAGTGGCTTACCGTCACTTCCTCTCCCCACAAGAGACCTCCTTGTGAGGCTGAGAGGGCTGTGACTGAACTGCTCTGTGAGAACAGCTCTAACAGGACTGTGACTAGCCCAAGGCCACCCAGCTGGCTGCATCTGGAAGAGGAGTGGGGAATCAAACCAGGCCTTCCAGATTAGAGACCCACCACTCTTAACCACGATACCAAGGTGGGTCTCCAATCCCCCCATGAAAAGGAAATACCTGTCTCTCCAAAACAGTGCACCAGCCTACTTTTGGACACACCGTAGTCCATAAACATCCATCAGCCAGATGACTCCTCAAACCCAGAATCCACCCAATTCTTGTCTCTCCAAAACAGTGCACCAGCCTATTTTGGGACACACCATAGCCCATAAACATCCATCAGTCAGATAACTCCTCAAACCCAGAATCCACCCAATTCCCTCTTGAACTGGACAATCTTGAAGGTCCTCTGGACATCTGAGATGGATGGGGCCTTTGAGGAAGGCTGTTTCATAGTGAAGGGGCATCTCTGGAAAAACTTTTGAAAGGGTTTCTGACAGGTGAGTCATCCATAACAGAAACACAGCTAAAACAAAGAGGAGAAAGGAGAACAGAGTGCGAGGAACATGTTGGCTGCAATATCTCTCTACTCTTTCTCTTGAACTTTCTGTCTCCAGATAATAAAGTGGGTGTGGCAAAAAGGTGTGAGCCAAAGTGCATAAACCCAAGGGTCCTTGGCCCTTGGCTTGAGTTTCTGAACGAATTGAACCATTGGATTCTATATCAGCTCAAGTTTTAGGGGGTTACTTGACTGTTTGTTTTACTTACACTATATATTTTTAAAGAAATGGTTTTATTCATTAAAGTTGTATACTCTTTTGATCCCTCTGGGGAGGAAAATGGTAACTAAATATACTAATTTTGTAACTGCTCTACTGTCCAGAGCTAACAACATCAGAAGTCTAAGTCAACCTACCTCCCCCAACATTGTGGGACCAATATTACCCCCCACAGATCAGTTTTGAGGCTACATTATGTATTCTCTATTGCTGGTCATCCCGAGGAACTGATTGTGCACTGTGTGAAACAGATTGATGGTCTAGATGAACCATTGGACTGATCCTGCAAGTCTCCTCTGTGAACATGGAAAGCCAAATGAAAGTAAGAATATATATATATATATTTTAAAAGAGTCTACTTCTGCATAAGTTTCACAGGAGTTACGAAAGTTTCTATGCAATTCGGTAATTCAAACTTTGAATGGATTTAACCAGACTTTTTATCTTGTCTTAATTGTATGCTGCATCAACTTTACTGCCATCAATTACAGCTAGAGAAATGCTGAAAGATTTTTTTTAATGTCACTGCCTTGGCCATTAACCAGTCTCTTTCAAAATTTTACTTTTCCCTCCCTCTGATGATGAGGTAATAAGACAGTTTTTTTTCACAAGAAGAGAGAATACTTTGGCTGTAAAGTTTTAATGATTTCAAAGGAAATTGCTCCCAAATTGCAAATCACTATTCAAAGGCAAGTTGTAACTTGCTTTAATGAATCTTCTTCTTTTCCTTGCCTAAGTCACGTGGGGTTGATATCTGAGATATAGATATGCGGATGCAGAAAGGTTGCCTCTGTGAATTTGTCTCCTGCCAAATGAGAAAGCTGTGAAAAATCAAGAATGCAGTGATATGCCTTCGTTAGGAGGGGGAAGTTGTTTACTTGATAAAATGACAGACATTCCAGATCAGGGGTAGTCAAACTGCGGCCCTCCAGATGTCCATAGACTACAATTCCCAGGAGCCCCCTGCCAGCATTCGCTGGCAGGGGCTCCTGGGAATTGTAGTCCATGGACATCTGGAGGGCCGCAGTTTGACTACCCCTGTTCTAGATACTCTGGATACCCTTCTTTTGTATTTTGAAAAAAAAAATAACAACTAACTTTGTAGGGGAAAAAATAGACAAGAGAAGCAAATATTCCCTTGAGAAGTAAATATCCCAATATTTACCATTTATTTAGATTCAACTAATCTAATGAATAGTAGTCAGAGACAGGGGCGTATGGCGAAGACTATCCTATAGAATCGCCAAGGGTCGGACATGGCTGAACGGATGACATCATCAAACTAATGAATAATACTCTAGCCCAGGCTTTCTCAACAAGGGTTTGGTAAAACTCTGGGCTTTCATGATGTCCCTGGAAAGGTTTTCCTAATGGGTGGGATTTAGTTAATTTTTATATATATTTTAAGTTGGTTAAATATTTATCAGCTGATATGACCCCATATTGTCATGTCGGCCCACCTTCCCCTCCCCAAATGGCTAAATATGGGCCTGGAGGGGGTGGGAAGGGGAGGTGCACTGGGTAGGCGTGTCCACAGCTGTGTTTCCCAACTGCATGATTGCACCACTTCTGGGGTTTCTTGACACCTGAAGAATGTTTCAGGGGTTTCCCAATGGCAAAAACTTTGAGAAAGGCGGGACTAGCCTAATCAAATGAATAGCACTCTGATGGGAGACCCCCAGGAAAATCCAAATTTGCGATGCAAAGGTATGGAATGGCCAATCACCTCTGACCATCTCTTGCTGTGGAAACCTGGAGTACTGTGTGCAGTTCTGGAGGCCTCACTTCAAGAAGGACGTCGATAAAATTGAAAGGGTACAGAGGAGAGCGACGAAGATGATCTGGGGCCAAGGGACCAAGCCCTATGAAGATAGGTTGAGGGACTTGGGAATGTTCAGCCTGGAGAAAAGGTGGTTGAGAGGGGACATGATAGACCTCTTTAAATATTTGAAAGGTTGTCACTTGGAGGAGGGCAGGATGCTGTTTCTGTTGGCTGCAGAGGAGAGGACACGCAGTAATGGGTTTAAACTACAAGTACAACGATATACACTAGATATCAGGAAAAAATTTTTCACAGTCAGAGTAGTTCAGCAGTGGAATAGGCTGCCTAAGGAGGTGGTGAGCTCCCCCTCACTGGCAGTCAAGCAAAGGTTGGATACACACTTTTCTTGGATGCTTTCGGATGCTTTGGGCTGATCCTGCGTTGAGCAGGGGGTTGGACTAGATGGCCTGTATGGTCCCTTCCAACTCTATGATTCTATGATTCTATGATTCTAAACCCTACCAGGCCGTCATCAGTTAGCTGTGACTTTGCAAAAAGGAAATGAAAGCCAAAGACATTATTTGTGGTGTTCACATCCCTTCTTTTCTTTCCTAAGGAAGAGGGAATTTGTGAGAGGCTGACTCCAGGAGTCATTAGGAATTCTCTCTACCTTTTCTGTTTGGTCATCCGTTTCTCATACAATCCAGTGGTTTTGACATGATAAAATGGAAAAACACAAAAAAAACAGAAGTCAGCGTCTTGGACCAGTGGTTCCCTGGTCTGGTTGAAACTCCTTCTCCCTGGACTATTACCAAGGAATGAAGAAAACGGTTCTTCAATTTCTCATGGCCCTTTTGTCTCTCAGGGGTCACCGCGATGACAAATCCATGTTTCTAAAACTTTCTCACCTACTTTCTTAAAAAGCACTGTGAAAACAAGTGCAGCAGAACCCTGAGTGGAATACAGAAGGAGATTTTGACGTTAATTGCAGAGAAAATGAAATGACAACTGTTTTCACGGAGAGAAAAAAAAATCCTGCTGTTTTCTTGGGCTTTTTTTTTTTTTTTAGGAACAGCCCATCAGTTTATGACAGTGATGCTTGAAGTCAAAGTTATTGAGGAATTGTACATCAAAATACGCATGGGTGATGGTCATACTTGAGTTGGTAATTTCCTTCAGAGGGCCACAATTCAGACAGGACCTCTCTTGGGCTAACCCAGGCTCGAGTGAACAATGCAACAGAGTGTGGTAAACTTCTGCTATCAGGCTATCAGATGGAATGGGTGTGGCAAAGACCACCCCAGTGCATGCAGAATGAAAACAGTTCCCAAAGCCAGTGAGCCAACAATGTGATGGTGTGAAATGCTGAACACAGAAATGTCAATCAGAGGAGAGTCTACAGTAGGCCAGACCATTGCTGGGTTGAACCATTACCACCCGTTGATGCCTCCATGGTGCACCGTGAGGGGCATCAATGGGTGGTTTTTCGTTGCCACAGTTTGTGTTATATTTTAACTAGCTTCAAAGCCCGTTCCTAAGAACAGGCCTTGAAAGGGTCCCCTCCCCTGGACCCCAGGCAGGCAGCTTAAGGTGTTCTTGGGCGGCTGCTTGCAACCAGATCAAGTGGGGCGGGTTGGGGCTGGGCAGATCATTAACAGGGCCGAGACAGAGCTCCTTAGCAGTCCTTAACAAGCAATCAGCAGGCCCAGCCTAGCAGGCCAAGAGGCCCTCGTTAGGAGGCCCTCCACCACGACCCTTTGCCCAGGGCCTCTTCCCTTACCTGATGCTGCCTCCAGGCACTGTTTGAGAGCAAAGAGGCTGGAGTCCAGGGACAGAGGGCGGGAGCTGCAGGGGCAGGGCAAATCAGGGCAAAGCTGGCTGCACCGTGATTGGCCCTATTCCAACTTGGACAGCCGGACACATCCCACCCCCTAGGCTGTTTCATAAATATATAGAGGAACAACAATGGATCAGGATGGGGTTATATGATTGTTTTATGTGGGGTTTTATTCTGTAACCCACCGCTAGACAGTTCACGGATAGTGGCAGGTAACAAGTCCAAATTAATTAATTAATTAATTAAAATTAAAAAATTAAAAATAAATAAAATAAAATATATTGTGCAAACATGGCCTACATGTTCTGATTAGATGGTGTATCTGCCAGTTACTCTCCTTAGCACCTCTCTTACACTTCACCAACAGAATCCATCCCAAAATGGAAGTTTATAGGGGGAAATGGAAATAAAAAACTAAGCTGCTTTGACCCGGTCAGGTCCAGATACATGAGTCTGTGGAAATTGTATTCAAATTATTCATCCTTACAAAGGTATCAGGCAGGGTGCATTGCCGGGATTAATTTTGATTGTCTTTTTCTAATGTGCACTTCTATGGAGGCATCTAAACTTCTCAATGCTAATTCCAGAGCAAAACATTAGAACAGATGCATGTCAGTAAAACACCACATGAATGGAATGTTGAGAGAAACATATTAAAGATTATCTCAGTGTTGCTTTGGTGTTGCGGAATTTCTTGCTAGGCCTATGTCGATAGGATGGCACCAGGAGACAGAGGAGATTAGAGCATTATCTGTAGCTCAGCCTTGGGTGCTGAAAGTGGCACCCAGGTGTAAGATCTGGGCTGCTTGTTCCCTTGAGACTGCAGTGACCTCATGTTTTATAAGTCAGGGCATTTTTGTGTGTCATTTGGAGGGGGACGATTGGGAAATATATCGATCTGCACGTCCCTAACGCATCAGGTTCAAGAAGAAGTCTCACAGTCTCTGCTGTGCTTTGTCAATAAACTGGTTTTGCTGAAATGCCAATTCTCTTTCATTGAGATATTGCTGACGTGACACCCTGGAGGAAGTGCAGGATACAAAGGTAAGAGATAGAAAATATATCTCAGGGAGAAGACCGGGCACTTCAGTGGCTGAAGTGGCCGTTCACACCTGAAGCAGCCAGCACTGCAGCGCGGGTGAGGAGGGGAGGTGTGGCCGTGGATGTGCAGGCCGGCGCACACACACAGGCACAGAGCTCTGCATCTGTGTGGCCCATTATGCACGGGGGGGATAGCGTACATTCGGGGTGGAATGGCAGCGACTAAAATCACCGATAACGCATAGTGCTGGCTGCAACCGGCCGCAGATTTGGTGCATGCCACCGAAAAAGCCGCGTTAGCAAATCGTGGAAGAAAGCACAGCTTCCGGGTGACCGGGGCGCAACCAGAAGTGGCGCCGTGAATGCCGCATGCATAATCGGTTCCTCTGGGTTTTGCCGCCATTCCATCCCGTCCCGTGCATAAGTGGTTTGCTTCGCTTCTTTCCCCTCCGCGTTTTCCATGTGACCCGAAATTGCCGTTTCGGCGGCCGTGCATAATGGGCCTGTTTGTGTGCTGGCCGGCCAGTGCGCCCACGCCTCTGTTCCCCATCCCACTCTGCGACGCTGGCTGCTTCAGGCGCGAACGGCCGCTTCACACTCCGAAGCACCCAACCCTAGACTGAAACATCAAAGAGATCGAATACACTTTCTATGGAATTTCATAGTGCCATTTTCTGAACAGGACCAGACTTTATTTTTTTAACATTTGAAGGGCAAATGCTTCCTGTTCACTATTCCGAAATGCTCTTGAGCTCTTATACCAAGTCCGCTACTTTTTTGGATACAGATTTGAGATGCTGTCTTGTTTTACAGTTACTTTCAGGTGAAGCCGATAGGTGCAAAATATAAACAATCGCGACAGTGGGGGAGGGAGATACGCCTCCGTGTGGGCAAGCGTTCGCGAGAATTTCCTTTGACTTCCGGGTGTCAATCAAGGGGCCAAACCACACGGCCCAAGTTTGACAGGCACATACGGCGCTTTCTTCGCCTCGAGAGTTTCATTCCAGGAGCCTGGGGTGATTGGCAGCTCCAAATAAACACTATTAATAAATCATTAATCTGTAACTAAAAGCCCAGGTTCTTTTCAGAGCATGCTTGCCAATTGCCGACCACAGAAACTCCCTGGGGAATATTTGTCATTCTCACAATTACAATGGAACAGAAGCCATGAGAGAGGGCCTGAGCCAAAATCACTTGGAAAACAGAGAGAGAAAGAGAGAGAGAGAGAAAGCCCTGCAGCAAACACCATTTGGAAATTTACTGATAGCCGGCATTTGTTTATTTTATCTCCCTCCCTCCCCCTACTAAAATGCTGAACAATAAAGAGATTCTGTTCTCAGATGATTACTCTGCAAAACGAAACAATAGAAACAGTTGTAAATACTATTAAGGCATAAATGGAATGCAGGAAGAGAGGAGAAGGATTGTCATACTTGTTTACTTCCTCCTGTAGCCTCCAGGTGCCCCCTGAAATGTCATTCATCTAATTATTAGAGAATCAAGTCCAAAATGTAGTTTGGGCAAAGCTGGACTGATGTGGTCGGGATGGCTGGGAAACAGAGATAAAGTCTTCAAGCACTAAAAGGTCTGCTTTTCTACCATTAGTTAATGGGTCTGCCTTATTCAGATACCTTTCCATTGCTTGGCAATGCAGGCATTTTTTTTAATGCAAAATGTGAACTTGGACATAATCTAATTATGACATTAGCTATCAACCTGGCAAATAGATGGGGAAGAAATGGAGATAGTGACAGATTTTATTTTCCTGGGCTCCAAGATCACTGCAGATGGGGACTGCAGCAAGGAAATTAAAAGACGGTTGTTCCCAGGGAGGAAAGCTATGGCAAATCTAGACAGCATCCTAAAAAGCAGAGACATCACCCTGCCAACAAAAGTGCATCTAGTCAAGGTTATGGTCTTCCCAGTTGCAATGATAACAGTTATAACAACAACATTTGGGTAATCACAACAGTTGAAAAGGGATAACAGTAATGTTTAGGGACATGCTGAGTGTTAAGGTTGCCTGACAAGGGCCCAGGAGGTAGGAAGGTCCTTGTCATTGGCCTCATCTGGGAAGCCTAGCAGAAGAGCTCCATTTTGTAGGTCCAACAGAACTGTCTGAGTTCTGATAGGGCCTTGCTTTCATTGGTAGGAATAAGGCATAAGAATAGTAGTATTCAGCAGTGGAATAGGCTGCCTAAGGAGGTGGTGAGCTCCCCCTCACTGGCAGTCTTCAAGCAAAGGTTGGATACACAGTTTTCTTGGATGCTTTAGGATGCTTAGGGCTGATCCTGCATTGAGCAGGGGGTTGGACTAGATGGCCCGTATGGCCCCTTCCAACTCTATGATTCTATGATTCTATGAAATGTTTACTTTCTATTTTGCATTTTGGATAATGCTCTGTAGTCCAGTTTAGGCATAAGATAATTCCAGGCCAATCCTAAGCAGAGTCCCACTTAACTAAGCACACTCACTTGAATGGATTTAGGAGAGTGAAACTCTGTTCAGGATTACACATTCAGTGCCAACAGGGGACATGAGATTACGCATTTCAACAGATCATTCAAATGTAGGAAGTGCTGGCCATAAGCAGAGTTAAATCCTGCTCAAATCAATGGGCTTAGAAGGAAGTCACGCTGCCTAGCCGAGCTCTATTAAATGTAATATGGCCCTGAATCTTAGTGCCTTAGGCTGTGCCGAATACTTTTGCATTGAGCATATCCTATATTGACAAACCAACCTTCCCCTTGCAAATTTATGTTTTTGCCCTTCCTATTTCAGGTGAAAAGTCAGGTGACCAGGAAAAGGCAGCGAAAGGGCTGTTTGGATTTAATATATTTCATAGTTCTACATTTTGTATTTTAATGTGTTGCTTCCCACCCTGTGCCTTTGGAATACGACGGAATATAAATCCAGATAATGTTGCACAATTTCATAAGCACTGCCAGGCATTTCATCTCTTTCTCCCTTTACTGGTTTATCAATTTTCACATTCGGGAGCAATGAAATATTTATGGATTTAGTGATCGCATGTTGCTAACTCACCATCTCCATCCTGGGATGACTATGAAGAAGGCAACTCGGAGCTATGGATTTTCCATATTTGCAAACAGGATAGACTGCTTTCATTAAAAGTTTTGCATGCGATGAATGGGCTGACTTGATTTTGTTATGGGCTTTTCGTGGAGCTTATGGATTTCTTCATGCCTCTAAGAAGTTGTGCACCAACCTGGGAACATGGTAGATCCAATGGCAGGGCCCATTCATCACATACCAATTCAGATTAACTTTTATTAAGTTGAGCACGGAAATGTTTGGAACATCCATTCTCGACGTTTTTACCATTGAGAAGTCCCTGGATCAGTATCCAGTTTTCAAGAAACCTCAGAAGTGGCACGATCATGCAGAATATAGTTGGGAAGCATAGTTGTGTACACGCCCACCCAAGGCCCCTCCCACCTCCTCCAGGCGCATCATTGGCCCTTTTTGGATGGAGGGCGGGTCAACATGACCATACATGTTCGTATCACCCATTAAATGTTTAACATTTTTAAAGACATATATAAAACAATCAATTCTCACCCATTCAGAAAACCCTTCTAGGGTCAGGAACAAATTCCAGGGTTTCAAGAAATCCCGGTGAAGAAAGCCAGGTCTAGAAAACTGTGCAAATGGATCAAAGACCTGAACATTTATTATTATTGTTAACAATGCAACCCCCTATATATGCTGCCTTTATTTATGTAATTTATGGGTATTTATGTTTTTATGTATTGGGGTTTTATTTTATTGTAACCTACTGCGAGTCATTTCTGAGAGCAGCGGGTAAGAAATATAATAAATCTAATAATAATAATACACCTACCACTAGGGTTTCGGGAGGGGAAGGAGCTCAAGGAGGACTCGATTCCATAAGAGCTACCACTTTTCAAGTTCATGGCAGATCTTTAGTTCATGAACATTGTTTTGTGAACTGTGAACAGTCAAGTCCAGAGACTCTAGCCTAAGGTCATTGGCATCAATAGGCTGAGTCTAGAGTAACTCTGCATAGGATTGCACTGTTGATATAGAACAATTGCCTACCTACACAGTTCCTATAACAGCTACTTTCTAAAAATTTAGCATAAGAAAAAGAGTTGGTTTTTTATATGCTGCTTTTCTCGACCCAAAGGAGTCTCAAAGCAGCCTTCCCTTTCTTTTCCCCACAGCAGATGCCCTGTGAGGTAGGTGAGGCTGAAAGAGCCCTGATATTACTGAAGAAGAATTGGTTCTTATACGCCACTTTTCTCTGTCTGAAAGAGTCTCAAAGCAGCTTACAATTGCCTTCCCTTTCTCTCCTCACAACAGACACCCCATGAGGGAGGTGAGGCTGAAAGAGCCCTGATATTACTGAAGAAGAAGAGTTGGTTCTTATATGCCGCTTTTCTCTACCCGAAGGAGTCTCAAAGCAGCTTACATTTGCCTTCCCTTTCCTCACCCCACAACAGACACCCTGTGAGGTAGATGAGGCTGAGAGAGCCCTGATATTACTGAAGAAGAAGAGCTGGTTCTTATATGCTGCTTTTCTCTGTCTGAAGGAGTCTCAACATAGCTTACGTTCGCCTTCCCTTTCCTTTCCCCACAACGGACGCCCTGTGAGGTGGGTGAGGCTGAGAGAGCCCTGATAAATCAGGCCACTCAGCTGGCTGCATGTGGAGAAGCAGGGAATCAAACATGGCCACCCAGATTAGAAGCTGCCACTCTTAACCATTACACCAAGCTGGCTCACGGATAAAGGAAGGGGATTTGCAAAACTGAAAGGAGGACCCCTCCCCTCCAATGAAATATGTACTCTTATAATAATCAGTGGTGTCTAATCATGGAATAATATGTACTCACTTTCCAAGTGCAAAACACTCCATCCTAATGGTAGATCCCTTTGCGGCTGTAACTGTGTATGGAAAATGGACTTCAATTTTCGGCTCATATTCCCCCATCACACCTGGGAAATTAGGGGGAAAAGTTGTTTAAAAATAAAATACATATCACTGACTGCTTCCAGTTGTAGAAAGCCCGTTGCCAAAGCAGTGTTAGACAGTGTTAAACAAAGTTGTGCAACAGGTTAGATAGCTACAAAGTTCAGAATGGAGCGAAATCCTTATTCATCAGGATCAAATCCCAGAGGCCACCTAAAAAGACAGAACGTTTCACTTTTTCGGTATCAACCCATCAACCTTTTTTTAAGAAAGAGGATTATTTCTTAATGAGCGCTCCAAACTTGTATGCCACCCTCACAACTGACCTGCAAGCTATGATCTGGGTAAGCCTCTGTATTTCATATGGAGACCCCCCCGCCCCTCCCCCCCCCCCCGTAATAACCACATCCCCAAACATAAAAATCTCAATTCAAAACATGGATTAATTTTCTGGAAAATTAGATTTTATATTTAGAGTATTGGAAAAGCAAGCTTTATTATTGTATACCATCACATGAATTGTTTTCCTCCGATTTAATTATCTAATAAAAATATCGGAGGGAGGAAAAAAAAAGACTTCAGGCAGCAGTTTTCCTTGAACACTCGTTTGAGTGAAGTCCCAATGAACTCAGCAAGAATTGCTTTTGGGATGTATTTTTATAAGATTATCTTCTGCCACAGGGTTTCTCCACCTTTCTGAGCCTGTGGGCGCTCCTTGGAATTCAGACACAAGGCTGGTGGGCATATTTAAAGCCAGCGGCCGAAAGGTGGCCAGAGGTACTCGCTAGAGCCATAACGTGCAGAATGAGAGGCAACATCATGAAGGACACGGTCTACCTCCCGGGAACAGGCTACGGTGAGATTGATTTATTTGTAATGCAGCTTCGAGCCAGCTATAAAACCGACACGAGTTTTTAAAAGGTAATCTAATAAAATGTGACAATGAATAAATGCTTAACAGTAAAGAAACCACACACGCTTATAAATCAAATGTTTAAAACAGTAACTCAGCTAAGCAACATATCAGGGTCAGTATACCTAAAGCATGACAGCTTTCCAATAACATGTTTTCGGCGTAATTTGCGCGTTACGCCACGATATTTAGCTGTCTGCTTGGAAACTTCACTGTGTCTTCCGGATGGAAGGCTCTGAATTCTCCCTCCCTCAGAGTCACTGGGAATCCAAAGTAAGGGGGGAGGGGGCAATGATCTTATTGCGAACTCCCTCATAAAGTGAACACCCAAAAGTACAGACCCACAGACTGAGAGCCAAGTGAGGAAAGAGGGAAAGGGAAAACAGGAAAACAAGAGCTGAACCTGATGGCTGCAAGGACTTTGGTTGACTTTTTACCTGAATCCCTGGGATGTAGTATGGGACTACATGCCACACCAAATGGCTGCCGTCAAAAGTGAAGTCAACTACCAAATGGCTGCCATCAAAAGTGAAGTCAACTACAAAATGGCTGCCATCAAAAGTGAAGTCAACTACAAAATGGCTGCCATCAAAAGTGAAGTCAACTACAAAATGGCTGCCTTTGGAGGTGAAGTCAGCCAAAAAAAATGGCTGCCATAGAAGGTGGATCCATACACAAGCACAAAAGTCAAAGTAAAAGTCAAACTTTATTGCACTAGCCCATAGGCCATTGCAAGATCAGATACAATAAAATTATTAAAAAACAAATACAGCGTAAAAATTACATACATTAACCCATACCTTCTGCTCATTAGCCCGCAGTATTTGCTGCAAGGCCAGCTTGAATCTTTCTTGCGGCCAAAGCAACGGTGGCAACCCTTTGTGACACAAACGGGTCCGTATCGGAGAGCAAATACCCTAATGTATCATGAGCTGAAGAAAATGCCCCTGGAATGATTTTATTTAAGAATTTCCTCCTTGGATCTGCATACAGTGGGCATTCCAGTAGACAGAGTGGCAAATCTTCAACTACTGGGTTCCCACAAATGCAGAGATGTTGTAACAGAGGAATCACAAACACAAATTAAGTCCAAATACATGGAGAAAGAGGCGTAATTTCGAAAATACGCAAGGAAAAAGTGGCGTGAGACAGAACAAAAACAATACTGTGCTGGCAGCCACTACCAAAAGACCGTTATTTTAATCTGCACAATCAATAAGATCTCCAATGGCCATTCAAGTGCTGTGTGGGGCAAAAGCCCCTCATGGTCCCTCCAACTTTCTGAAAAAAAAATAGAGGGGACCAGGAAAGGTGCTGGCTCAGGGCCATAGCCACTGGCAGGTAGGGTGGTATGGGGCACTTCCTCTAGTTTGTCCTTCCCACTCTCCAGGATTCCAGCCCCAGCACCCCATTGAAAATACTACAGAAGACTGAATATAATTATCAGGATATGAATGTTCTTCTGTCTAGGAAAGAAAACTATTTTATTCACAGATTGTGTAGCTTATTGTGTTCTTAATTCCTCAAGGTATTCAATAACAAAATTTTCAAACTGGGGTCTTTTAGATGGAGAAGGAGGAGGAGTTGGTTTTTATGCCCAGCTTTTCACTACCTGAAGGAGTCTCAAAGCAACTTACAATCGCCTTCCCTTCCTCTCCCCATAACAGACACCCTGTGAGGTTGGTGAGGCTGAGAGACCTCTAACAGGACTGCTTGGTCAGAACACCACTATCAGGGCTGTGATGAGCCCAAGATCACTCAGCTGGCTGCATGTGGAGGAGTGGGGAATCAAACCTACCTCCCCAGATTATAAGCCAGCACTCTTAACCACGACACCATGCTGGATTCCAGTCCAAAATATTAACCAATACCCAAGTGAGTTTGCAACTTTATGTTGGGGAATTCCTAGAGATTTCAGGGTAGACCTCGAGGAAGGCAGGATTTGGGAAGGGGGTTGATCTCAGTGGGATATAATGCCATAGGAAAGAGGGAGGGAGAAACTGCCTATATCCCCCACCCTGTCATCAGGAGGGAGTGGTAGCTTGCCGGTCTTGGAGGCTACATGCACTTAGGCAGACTCACATGGCCTCCCCCTCATTGCAAAAATCTCTGCCAAGTTGCATGCAGCTCATTAGCCACTGGGATGCCCCACCCAAGGCAACTGGCCTATTGAGAAATTTAATTAAATATTTTTAGCTCGCCATTTCCCAATAAATGTCCCTCTGGCCATAACGGCCAGTCCTCTCCTGCTCTGCAAACAACTCACATTTTCAAACAAGTGTTCCTTTTCTACTATAAGCTATTTCCACAATCCCCTACTGCATGGGGTAGCATCATAGAATCATAGAGTTGGAAGGGGCCATACAGGCCATCTAGTCCAACCCCCTGCTCAATGCAGGATCAGCCCAAAGCATCCTAAATGCTGGCAGGGGCTCATGGGAATTGTAGTCCATGGACATCTGGAGGACCACAGGTTGACTACCCCTGCCCTACTGAAAAAGCCCTGTCGCTACCCGAAGATTACCAGGGCTGTGAGGTCGTTCTTAAGTGATGGGTTGAACAATAAGAGGCAGTCCTTCCCGTTC
The DNA here is from genome assembly GCF_049243985.1 of Paroedura picta. NCBI lineage: Eukaryota > Metazoa > Chordata > Lepidosauria > Squamata > Gekkonidae > Paroedura > Paroedura picta. Next base: position 15,177,345 of record NC_135374.1, on the reverse strand, counting down.
TCTGGCCTCAAGCCATGAAGGACTCTAACTATAAGAACTGACACTTGGAATGGCCCCTGGAACCAAATGGGCAGCTTCTTCAGATCTTTCATTCTGCAGAGCGATACAGACTACGTAACCAGCCCGAGGCAACTGTCCAGCTCAGCCATTCTCAACTTTTTGACCACTGAGAAACCCCTGAAACATTTTTCAGACTTCAAGAAAACCCAGAAGTGGCACCATCATGCAGAATATGGTAGGGAAGCATGACTTGGTACATGTCTACCATCCCCTTTCTACCCCCTCCAGGTACATCATTTGCCATTAGGGCGGAGGGGAAAGCAGGCTGATATGACCATATATGGTCATATCACCTGAGATATGGGAAACCCTTCTAGAGTCATCAAGAAACTCCAGGGTTTCATAAAACTCTGATTGAGAAAGTCTGGTCTAGTTACTACCCTTTGAACCAGCTGATTTTTCCAGGTGTTTTTCTCAGGTAGCCCTTAGTACTGATCTTGCGGATGTTCTTAATTTTAAATTTGGGAGAGTTTTTACTGGCCATCTTAACTGTTATTATACTTCGGGGTGGTCCTGCGAGCAGCTTTAGTGGCTATTTAAGGGACAAATTTTTCTAAAACAAAAATGCAAAAAAGTAATTGCTGGCACAAAGGGGTATAGGCACACAAGCAGGAGCCGTGTCAATCTGGGTAATTCTCAAAAATCTAACTGGGGGAACCAAAGGATGGCAAAGGCCATTGGTATTGGGAAATGATGCATTCGTAGGTGAGGAAGACAGGCAAGGGACCCACTGCATAGTTTATAGAATGAAGGTAACTCATATTGTCAATATTGTATTTACCTTCCTAATATTCCAGTTTATGCCTTTTGTTCTGAGAACGGGCCACTCTGTTTACGACACTCTTCTCATCAACAAACTTTGAGAAGTTCTTTTCCAATTCCTCAACTGATAATCCACAGCCCTCCGCATCATCTTTTGCCCAAAGGCAGGAGAACAGTCTTCCGTGCGGCGGAAGCCGATGGAGGACAGTTCACACTTTGTCGTTTCCTTCTATCTCTTTTTCATCATCTGATAACGCTTTTATCTCTGATGCTGGAAGCTTTGTCTGAAATTGCCTACAGTATCTTCTTCCTCGTTATCCAAGGTAAAAACTAATGTCAAAGTGAAGGCACTTCTTTCAAAAGTTGTCTAGAAGACCAAGTCCCCAAGTTTGGGCTGGGAAACTCACAGAGATTTGGGGAGGTAGAACTTTCTTCCCTGTATATTTCTGATATTTCCAACCAGAGTCCCCTGGCTACCAGTAAGTAAGCAAAGACAAAAGGAGCCATAGTGCATAGATAATGTAGAATCTAACAGCCCAGCAGGGACTGTGTACAGCAAAATTGCTTGAAATAAGACATCACATTTTCCAAACATCATCGTTGTCAAATAGTTCCAGAACATTTCTGGGAATCTGACCACTAAGCAAATACTACAGAAGACTGAACATAATTATCAGGACATGAATGTTCTTCTGTCTAGGGAAGAAAATTATTTTATTCACAGATTGCTTAGCTTAATTCCATATGGCATGAATCAGACTATTGAAATGAGTTGCTACTTGTAAAATAATCATCATAATTATTTATAACTTTAATTGTCGTATTGTTTAGCCATTGTTGGTTACTATTCCGAAACTATTTGGGCTGGACATCATCTGGGCATGGAATTGGAATCACTGTGGGTGGGCAGGTAGTTGTGGATTTCCTGCATCCTGCAGGGGGTTGGACTAAATGATTCTGGGGGTCCCTTCCAACTACACTGAGTAAGCCGCTTGCCTAGTTGGAGGAATGAGTGAATGATGCAAATGCCATTTTGGGCTGTATCAACAGGGGCATCACATCAAAATCACAAGATGTCATAGTCCCATTGTATACGGCACTGGTCAGACCACACCTGGAGTACTGTGTGCAGTTCTGGAGGCCTCACTTCAAGAAGGACGTAGATAAAATTGAAAGGGTACAAAGGAGAGCGACGAAGATGATCTGGGACCAAAGGACCAAGCCCTATGAAGATAGGTTGAGGGACTTGGGAATGTTCAACCTGCAGAAAAGGAGGTTGAGAGGGGACATGATAGCCCTCTTTAAGTATTTGAAAGGTTGTCACTTGGAGGAGGGCAGGAAGCTGTTCCCGTTGGTTGCAGAGAAAAGGACGTGCAGTAATGGGTTTAAACTACAAGTACAACAATATAGGCTAGATATCAGGAAAAAACAAATTCACAGTCAGAGTAGTTCAGCAGGGGAATAGGCTGCCTAAGGAGATGGTGAGCTCCCCCTCACTGGCAGTCTTCAAGCAAAGGTTGGATGCACACTTTTCTTGGATGCTTTAGGATGCTTTGGGCTGATCCTGTGTTGAGCAGGGGGTTGGACTAGATGGCCTGCATGGCCCCTTCCAACTCTATGATTCTGTGATTCTGTGATTCTATGCTTCTCTAACCACCACCACACTTTCCAAATTGGCAATTAGTACAGAATGTTTCTATACGGTAGGACTGAAAGATGGTGGAGTACAGTTACCAATTCTGACTTGAGAAATTCCAGGGAAGTTTTGGGGATGGAGCCTTCGAAGGCTGGGCTTTGGGGTGAGGAGAAACCTCAGCAGGGTCTAAAGCAATAGATTATGGCCTTCAAAGTAGCCATTTTCTACAGGGGACCTGATCTCTGTTACCTGGAGATCAGTTGTAATTATGGGAGAGGCTGGTACCCTTAGGCAGGAGCAAAGAGACAGCAGGGAATATATTATTGTAGTGCTTCTTCGGAGTTTCTCCTGTGCATAATTTCAGAAAGCTGTCTGCAACACCACCAATAATCTCTTTGGGAACAACAGCAGGGCCTGAATCTAGCTCTCTTCCTCCTCCAAACAGATAATTGGCACTAAGATTAATAAACTGACTGCAGAAAGGCTCAGATTTTGGATGAGGGTTTTCCACTGGGACAAATACCCACAGAAGCTTACGGCTGCTTGCATATTGCATTACTGAAGGCCTGTATATCTTCTACGCTGCCCTAAAACACCGCTGCCTCTAGCTGTATAAATCTCAGTGGTGCAAAGGAATATCCTTTTTTTAAAAAAAAATACCTGACCTAAATGCTAAGCAATGTTTAGCTTGCATTGTATGGCAGAACTGCAGTACACTGGAAGAAATTTAGGAACGCTTTCAGGTTCATGTCAATTTAAGCTGTATGACAAAATCCCAGAACATAATCTTTTAAAAAAAGTTCTGCCTCTTGTTTCCATGGTGTGATTTCTGTATTTTACAAAAAAAATATTGTTTATTGTTCCTGTTTTCAGGAACTAATGGGGAAAAAAGTCTCTGCGAAGCCAAAATCCATGCTAAACCTCTACTAGGTCAACTTGAGTCCCTGAAGAAAACGTTTTGGCTGCATCATATCCCATACCCTGGATCAGATATTGCTCCTCATTATAAACTTTTGGGTTTCTGGCCTGGGAAATTCCTGGATTTCGAAGAAGTCTCTGGGTAGGGACTTCATGGAGTCTGTCCTCTGAAGCTTTCATTTTCTCCAGGGAAACTGATCTCTGTAGTTTAAAGATAAGTTGTAATTTCAGGAAACCAAGGCCTTACCGAGAGGTTGGTAACCCTGCACCCTCTTCATAGGTTAAATAATGACTTCAGGACTACATGTGGATGAAACAAAGCCAAAACTCATTTTATATTATATTGGTGATGGCGATTGGTGATGTATGTGTGGTATAATGGTTAGGTTGCTGGACAAGGACCTAGTCTGCACACAATAGATAATGCACTTTCAATGCACTTTCAAAGTAGATCTTCCTGTTCCGTACAGGAAAATCCAGCTGCCAAAGCATATTAAAAGTGCATTATCCTGTGTGGGTCAGAGGAGACCCAAATTAAAACCCTTGGTTAGAATGAATCACTGAGTGACCTTTGTCAAATCATGTTCTCTCACCCTGAAATAACTCACTGTGTTGTTATGAGTATAAAATGAAAGAGAACCATGTATGCCACTCTCAGGCTTGGGGAGCAAGTCAGAATAAAACTTTAATAAGTTATCTTCCTCCAAATAGTACCCAGTTTGGGACCCCAATGAAACATCAGGTAAAACTCACCCTGATTGGCCCTCAGTGGGGGATCTGTGCCCAATACGGAGAGGGCACTCCCCCACTGAGGGCCAGTTGAAGGTATCACTGGCCCTCCTCTTCCCTGCTGCTTCTGGGCAATTAGCAGGGCTGGAGAAGAACCAGCCCCATTCTGCAGCCCCACTTCAGGGGTGAGATGCCCACGGTAAGCTGGGACAGAGGGAGGAGGTCCAGCCCTGGTGGGTGTGCTTACCTGGATGAGGCACACTGCTCTGAGCACAGCCTCCCACCTGCCAGAGAGCAGTCTGAGTAAAGTATTGCCCTGGAGAATAAGGTCACTTAGAAGATTAATTGTATGGCATTATGCCCCATGGAAGTCCCTTCCCTCCAACAACCCCACCCTCTGCAGACTCCACCCCCAACGTCTGTAGTTTTTCCTTTATTTGAATCTGACAACCCTATCTCCAGCCTAAGGTAGGATTCTACCTGATTGCTACAATTATGGCTGATCTGATCCGTATTATATCTCAAATACTTCTTCTCCCACTCAGCCGTAATAAATATAGAAAGTAGGACTGCTCTTACTAGCTCTGCTATCCAATGGGGTCGAATAAGAACAAGAGGCTTGTCAGCTGTGATGACCCATGTGTGGTCCACAAAGGCCAATCAAGCGCAAACATCCAGCCATGCCCCTGATAATAAAGACGTGGCAGGCGCTTGAGTGCCTCCTCCTTCCTTCAGCAACCCAAATCGTCCCATTATTTCACCGCCAACAGCAACAAAATGCCCTCGTTATGGAGCCGGAGCAGCTCTGTCCCGAAGCAAAAAGGCTGCCGTTCACAATCAGGCTGTATCAGTGGGCCTGACAATTTGTCGGGAAATGACAACTTGCTCCTAGCCGGACACCATGTCACGTGGCAGGACGGCAGGAAAAGCTGTCAGGTAGGTAAAACACAGGCAAAGTTTAGGGTTTTTTTAAAAGAGAGAGGTGCATCTATATCTCAGCTTGTGAGTATCGTCCTGTTTACGAAGGAAAAGTCAACAAGCAAATTTGGTTTTGATTTGGCCCAGAGATGAAATTCCACCCTGCTTTGAATGGGGCTGGGGATAGAGGGAAACACTGAAGCAGGATCTGGTTCATCCTTGTTCCAGAATCAGGAGAGAGGGAGAGGAGAGCAAGGGGCTGGTGTACAAAAGCAGGCCTCGTTCTCCCTGGGAACCTGTGTTAATGAGCGGTCACACAACGCTGTGTGCCCAAGGTCTCTTGCAACCAGACAAAACTTTTGACAGATAATTAGTAGAAGGAGTAATAAAACACCTGCACCTTCCTTTGATGGCAGCAGTCACTATGTGTCAAATCAACAGTCAAGTGAAACTCTGACTCCACTCAATTATGTGCAGCCATTCGGTAGGCATTCCCCAAACCTGGCCTGTTCCTCCTGAGAATGATATGCTCAGCAAAGATTCTTCCATGTCCTGAACCCAAAGCATTGTTTTATAGTATCAATGTAGACACTGTTTTTTTCTATCCATCAGGGATATGATGATAGGTTGAGGGACTTGGGAATGTTCAGCCTGGAGAAAAGAAGGTTGAGAGGGGACATGATAGCCCTCCTTAAGTATTTGAAAGGTTGTCACTTGGAGGAGGGCAGGATGCTGTTTCCGTTGGCTGCAGAGGAGAGGACACGCAGTAATGGGTTTAAACTTCAAGTACAACGATATAGGCTAGATATCAGGAAAACATTTTTCACAGTCAGAGTAGTTCAGCAGTGGAATAGGCTGCCTAAGGAGGTGGTGAGCTCCCCCTCACTGGCAGTCTTCAAGCAAAGGTTGGATACACACTTTTCTTGGATGTTTTAGGCTGTTTTGGGCTGATTCTGCGTTGAGCAGGGGGTTGGACTAGATGGCCTGTGTGGCCCGTTCCAACTCTATGATTCTGTGATTCTATGAATTTTCAGGTAGAAACAGCAGGGATGAGAAACTCAAAATCACTTCAAGACTGGGAGATCCCTTTTTGTTTAGAGAACCAATAAACCTGAAATGAAGATCAGCACAGAAGTCCAAGAGCCTCCAGTGTGGGCTATTCTCACTTCATTTGCCAGTTCTGGCCACAGCTGACATTTCCAAGGCTTAACTTTAAGACTCAAAGAACTCTCAAGATCTAATTTGCTTTTTTTTTTTAAAGATTTTTTGTGTGTGGACAGTTTGAACTAATCTGTTTTTTTAAAAAAATCAGCTATGTTGAAAAGCCAGCTGTAAGCAACATATGTTCCTACACATATGCCCAATCTAAACTTAAGCGTGAATACTTAGGGAGAAAATTGCCCAAACATAATCACAATGTTTTTCCATCTGTCTTCAGGTTTCCTTCTCTTTGTTTTGCATATGAAAATAGAAATGCATCCACCTTGAATAAACAATGGGGAGGTGGGTTGTCTTTTTCTAGTTGGAATACACTTGACTCTCTTCATCTTCCTTGGTGGAGAGGGACAATGTCAGTTTGGACTTCTTGAAGCACTGCCGATAGAGGGAAAGGTTGAGGAACACCTCCACAAATTTGTGGAGTGAGGGAAGAAAAATGTTTGGAGGGGCAACCAACTCTTGGTGACCCCATTACATTCCACTGCAAGATGAGGAGAGGTGGTTTCCCATTGCCTTCCTCTGCACAGCAACTCATCTTCCTTGTTGGTCTCCCATCCAAGTTGACTATGGCCAACTCCGCTTAGCTTCTGACTTCTGATGAGCTTCATCTAGTCTGGGTTATTGGGGCTGCTACATATAATCCTTAGAGGATGTAAAAAGGTATAGGAAAAGGAGAGTCCGCAAACGTATACACATTGTTGGAAAATGTGGTCAGAACTAAGGCTAGATGAATGGTTATCGAATTGTTGTTTATGTGTAGAGTGCCTCCAGGCAAGCAGCTAACAAGAGGTGGTTTGCAACTGCTTTCCTCCTCTTGGTGATCTTTCCTCCAAATACTAACCATGGCTGACCCTACTTAGCTTCTAAGATATGATGGGATTGGGCTAACCTGGGTCATCCATGTTAGGGAAATGGTTGCTTAGGGAGTAGAAGAGAGAGATGGTAGAGGTGGGGGAAAGACTGGGCATGAAGTGGGGGTTCTTTTTGAGAACTCATCACTTTATGTGTCTGTGATAACACACAGCCTGACCTGTTGAACTTCTCCCAGTTGGGTTGCCTCTCCTGGGGTCAGGGGTGGATCCTTCACTTAGCTGTCAGTGTATGGGGTGAGGGGAGGAGACTTCCTCATCGGAGTCCACATCCTCCATGTCACTTGGCTCTGGAGACTCTGGGTGCTGTCGCTGCTGCAAAACTGGCACATGTCTGGGTCCTCTGTCACCTCTCCTGCCGCTTTCACCTCTTTCTCCATGGTCTCCTCCGCTGTCTTCCTCTCTCTAACCAGTCTCTCCATCCACTCTTATCTCCTCTATTCTCATCATCCTTCTGTCCACTCTACGCCTTTCCTGGTGTCTCCTTTTATCCCCCTCTCGGGTGTCTCAGCCTCACCCCTTCTGCTTCCCTTCCCTTCTCTAACTGGTTCATCTGCCTCCCTCTCAGCCCTTGCCAACTCCCATTGGCCGCACTCTCCCTCACGAAATACCTCTTAAACAGGGGAGGGCTCTCCTGCCTCCACTCTCCATGTGCCATGCCTGACCAGGATGCATCTTGGTGCTCCAGCCTTCTTGTCCAGCACAGTTGATGCTTCTGCCAAGGCCCAGACCCGCTGTGACGGCCACCTGTCCGTCCTTTCCCGTCCCTGCTACAGAGCTGTGGCATTGCCCAGCCTGAGCGCAGCCATGAGGCACACCTCCCTTAGCAGTCATCGCTACCCAAAGACATCTCAAAGTGGCTTACAATCGCCTTCTCTCCCTCTCCCAATGACAGGCAACCTGTGAGGGAGGTGAGGCTGAGAGAGTTCTGACAGAACTACCCTGCGAGAACAGCTCTAACAGCACCATGACTAGCCCAAGGTCACCCAGCTGGCTGCATGGGGAGGAGTGGGGAATCAAACCCAATTCTCCAGACCAGAGCCTGCTGCTTTTAAACACTACACCAAGCTGGTATGTTTGGTGAATGGCGAGTAGAGTTCGGTAAAATGGAGGGGCACATTACCCCCTGCGTCCATGCACACGGATCTAAGACTGGACAGTCCAGCTCATGCAATATCTCAAGGGAAAGAGCACTGTTGCATTGTTTGCACTGTTACAATGATCAGTTATTAGCATGATTGTTATGGTATTGATATGTTATGGATTGTTTCATGTATTGTTTATATGTTTTATGTAAACAAAAAAGGTAAAGGTAAATGTATCCCCTGTGCAAGCACCGGGTCAGGTCTGACCCTCGGGGTGACGCCCTCTAGCGTTTTCATGGCAGACTCAATACGGGGTGGTTTGCCAGTGCCTTCCCCAGTCATTACCATTTACCCCCCAGCAAGCTGGGTACTCATTTTACCGACCTCAGAAGGATGGAAGGCTGAGTCAACCTTGAGCCAGCTGCTGGGATTGAACTCCCAGCCTCATGGGCAGAGCTTTCAGACTGCATGTCTGCTGCCTTACCACTCTGCGCCACAAGAGGCCCTGTTGTAAACATATAATATATTAAAAAAATAAAAATTAATTAATTAATTAATTAATGCAAATTATTTACTCTCTTTCCCAGCTATCCCCCTTTGAGTAAATAATGGTCTCTGATGTGAGATAGGACTAAATGGACCACTAGTCTGATCCAGCTTGGTGTAGTGGTTAGGAGTGCGGACTTCTAATCTGTGAGCTGGGTTTGATTCCCTGCTCCCCCACATGCAGCCAGCTGGGTGACTCTGGGCTCGCTACAGCACTGATAAAGCTGTTCTGACTGAGCAGTGATATCAGGGCTCCCTCAGCCTCACCTCCCTCACAGGGTGTCTGTTGTGGGGAGAGGAATGGGAAGGGGATTGTAAGCCACTTTGAGACTCCTTCAGGTTGAGAAAAGCGGCATATAATAACCAACTCTTCTTCTTCAGTTGAGCTCTTCTTATGATTGCAATGTTCTAAATAATCATTAGTATGTGGAACAGAGCTGTGGCCCTGTATTTGTGGGTAGGTGGGGATGGGTGAAGGCTGGAGAAGGTTTCTATAAAGAAACTTCCATGGTGTTCTTTCTTTGTATGGAAGTATACCTCACATACACGTGTGGGGGGAAGGTCTCATAAAATACATAAGACCCAAATAATGACACACACATCAAGTAGCACCGATTGTTGGTACTTCCATTTTCCCCTTCAGAGAAGGTTGTCTCTGGTCTACTTCAGCAAAGACATTTTTCCCCTGCTTCCGGTTTGCAACTGAGACTTCAAAGATGCATCTTCACCTTTATCTTTCTACTGTTTGTAAACCCCTTATTAAATAATTCTTGAGACTTTCTAAAGGATTGTAAGAGGAAGCTAATGAAATGATGCATGATATATATATGTATATTTTTTTTCCCTGATGAAACTTTTTATCTCTTTAGATAGAATTTTAAATTGTTTTTGGTAAGTCTGCACAAAGTGAAATTGAATTGTAGGGAATGACTGATTGTCAAGGACATCTGCACAAATGAGGTATTCATTTTATTCAGAATCCATTCAAGGATTTCTTGATGTTTTTATTTAATTTGCTTCGTATCAAGGAGATAAGTTTCCCTTTGAGGCAGAGCTCTGAGGAAATAAAAGATTAATATAAAGACAAGCAAATTCTTACATCCTTCCAGGGTTTGACATAAAGCTATAATATTATTCAGCTGCCTCAATGAAGATAAATACACAGACATGCTTGTCTCAAGAGCATTCTTGTCATAAGGAGCCCAGTCCTGGTGGCATTGCCACAACTGAGAATTCTGAAGAAGAAGATTTGGAGCAGTAAAACTCACTGAAAGGATTTCTTTTTTGGGTGGTGGTGGTAATTGGTTTACTCTAAATGTCTCTTTACTCAGAGCTACTCAACAAACCCAAAACAAACTTGATTTCCCCTAACAATGCAAGAAGAAGCTGCATAAGAGAGCTTTCCTTCTAAGCTTTGCTGAGCCTAGATCAGCCTTTCTCAACTTTTTTACTGTTGAGAAACCTCTGAAACAATCTTCAGGCTTTGAGAAACCCCAGAGGTGGCACAATCATGAAGAATATGGCTGAAAAGCAGAGCTCTATACATGCCCACCTGGGGCCTCTCTCCTTCCCAATCCCGACAGGCCCATCGTTGGCCAGTGGGGATGGGTTGACAGGACTATATATGGTCATATCACCCAATAAGTGTTTAATACATTGAAATATATATATAAAAAATCAATTAACTCCCACCCATTCAGGAAATCTTTCCAGGGCCATCAAGAAACCCCAGGGTTTCATGAAACCCTGGTTGAGAAAGCCTGCCCGAGACCCTGAACACAAGTTTTGTTCTAGAACTTTCTGCACCATCGTTGAAGCTCAACTGATTTCAGCAGAGGAAGAAAGCAGCTTAGAGGCACTCTTCCACTGTATTTCTCCTGCTACTTCAGCTTTTTTGCTTATCGCCCATCTCCTGCCCCCTCTAAACTTCTCAGCCAACTCCACAGTGCAGCCAATGGCTAATGAGGGCTCAGAGACTGCTTACTTAAAAGCCAAATTGCCAACCACCCAGCGCTTAAGATATAATTACTTTTAGCCATATGCTTTGATGTTTTAATAGGCAACATAATTTTCATATCTGTAATACCCACGCAGAAGGTCAGAGTCCAATATTATGGTACAGATGATTGATGTCAGAAGTGGAAAGCAAAATCTTTCATGGAAGGAGATGTTTATTCGAGTGCTGGAAGCGCCCAGAGCAAAAGCTCTGAATGCTCATTATGGTGGCCGCTTTCATGGGTCTCTTGAGGGATCCCCCTCCCAGCAAGGTTTCCCATATGACCCTTGCCCTCACTCAGTGACATGGCCCTCCATATGTCCCCGCCCACAACCATCCTGCCAGTTGGTCGCCAGTTGGTTGTCTGGAAAGCTGGGCTTACTATGAGAAGATCTATTCCCCACATATCAGTACATATAGCCTGGAGAAGTGCAGGTCGAGAGGGGACATGATTGCTGTCTCTTAAGTATCTGAAAGGTTGTCACATGAAGGAGGGCAGGGAAAGGTTCCTGTTGATAGCAGAGGATAGGAATGGCTTCAAACTACGTGTAGAACAATTCCGGCTAGATAGCAGGAATTTTTTTTTCACAATAAGAGTAGTTCAGTGATGAAATTGGTTGCCTAAGGAGGTGGGGAGCTCCCCCTCACTTTTGGTCTTCAAGCAGCAGCTGGACAGATAATTATCCTGGATGCTTTGGGCTGATCCTGCATTGAGCGGGGGGTTGGACTAGATGGCCTGTATGGTCCCTTCCAACTCTAGGATTCTAAAAATATAAATGTTGACTTATATTTAACCTGCACAATGTCTACTGAGGGCCATTTCCCTACTTTTCCTTCTGTTCTACAGTCTAAGGAACTTTCAATTGAATACCCATCTGTGATCGTTTATGCATCTTCCAGGATGGGAGCATTGAGACATCTGAACATGTATTACGCCAATGTAGGCTATACGATCAATTCAGGGGAGAACTTATATCTTCCCTACAGAATAAGCCCAACTCAGACATGTTGTCAGACAAAAGCACAGAAATAACTTCTGTTGTGGCCAGATTTGCTTGGAGAGCAATCAAAACAAAGAAGAGCTGGTTGGATTCGGAGCAACGGGTAGAGATAGTCTCAATTGCCTGAGATAATGCTTGTGAGTTTTAAAACCAAAATGATTCTTATAGCTGGAATGTTTTTATCTTTTATAATATTTAAGTTATCAATGATTATTTTATCTTGTTAATGCCAGATGTTTTTATGTACCTTGTAATTTGACTACTGGTCTAGTACCATAATAATAAAGACTTGACTTGACAATTGAATTTGAGTTCTCATATAAGATGCTGTTCTGCTAGTGAGCTTTGAGACTCCTTCGGGTAGAGAAAAGTGGCATATAAAAACAACTCTTCTTCTTCTTCAGTAATCTCAGGGCTCTCTCAGCCTCACCCACCTCACAGGGTGTCTGTTGTGGGGAGAGGAAAGGGAAGGCGATTGTAAGCTGTTTTGAGACACCTTCTGGTAGAGAAAAGTGGCATATAAGAACCAACTCTTTTTCTTCTTCTTCTTCTTCTTCTTCTTCTTCTTCAGTAATATCAGGGCTCTCTCAGCCTCACCTCCCTCACAGGGTGTCTGTTGTGGGGAGAGGAAAGGAAAGGTGAATGTAAGCTGTTTTGAGACTCCGGGTAGAGTAAAATGGCATATAAGAACCAACTCTTCTTTTTCTTTATTTGGAGGGACAAAAAAGTAGAGGACACTGTGGATACCTTGGTGCATGAGCATACAATGCTGACTATTACTATTATTATTATTCAACAAAATCAGAGTGACAGTGGCACCTTTAAGACCAACAAAGATTTATTCAAGGCATGAGCTTTCAAGTGCAAGCACTCTTCCTTGCACTTGAAAGCTCACGTCTTGAATAAATCTTTGTTGGCCTTAAAGGTGCCACTGTCACTCTGATTTTGTTGTGCTACTACAGACCAACACGGCTATCCACCTGAATTATTATTACTATTGCTGAACAACTCAGCAGCAGCTGAGCAGTGCCATGCCGAGGGGGAGCCCCAGCCATGGCGGCTGCTGGAGAGCACCAAAGGTGAGCCAGCGGCAGAGTGGAAGGGCAGCCCCCGAGGCAGCAGCCGGGGAGGAGGATGAGGAGGATCCGTGGACTGGTACCAAATGATCCATGGACCGATCCCGGTCTCCGGCCTGGGGGTTGCGGACCACTGCCATAGACAAATGAAAGTGCTTTATACTGACTAGTACCATTGGTCTATTACTCAGACTGGCAACAGCTCTCCAAGGTCTCAGAGCTCTTTCACATCACTGTCTGATCCTTTGAACTGGACATGCTGGGGATTGAACCTGGGACATTCTGCATACCAAGCAGAGGTTCTGCCCGTGAGCCATGGCCCCTGCCTTCTAGGGATAGGACAGCAGAGAGCATTTGAATGAAAGCTTTTGACTTAAAATTGGCAAATCAAGCCAGGTTCTTTTAGAAAGCATTTCCAGTGTGTTAAAAAGAGACGCTGAGACTGCTCTTTTCATGACGGCTTGATAGGGGGAACAGCACGCTGCCTTGACGGATCGCATAAAGTCAAGAATGGTAAATTGAGGCTGGTGCAGCAGTGAAATAAACTGCTAAGGCACAGAGTAAAATAAGGACCTACTTCTTATATAGGATTCATGCTGTGCAAACATGGAAACTTCCAACCCAGCTGTAATGAACAGAGATCATCTTAATTCCAGGCTAAGCTCTGAATGAATATATACTGTATTAAATCAAACCATCTTTTTAAAGCCCAGACTTTGTAATGTTCTCACAGTGCTCAAATATTTATAAGACAGAGCAAGTATCTTACTGTGTTTGCATGTTTTACGGCTTTGTTTAATACTTACTTCGCTGAGCTTTTGTGTTTGTGTTTGTGTGTGACCAGACTGCTGATAAAAGCTTCTGAAACGGCAAAGCCACCTTATATACCGATCTTAAATAAAATTTTTCCTGAAATCTACTTTGAAATTCAACTTATATCTAGGTAGGTATATGTTGCGTTTTTTGTAGCTGCTTTGCATGTTATTTTTAATCACTGTCATTTAGTAATATGTGCTATTAAAGGCATGGACACCCCAGTTGATGAGGGATGTAGACTAAGTGGAGCATGTCCAGAGGAGGGCAACAAAGATGGTGAGGGGTTTGGAGACCAAGATGTATGAGGAAAGGTTAGGGGAGCTTGGTCTGTTTAGCCTGGAGAGGAGATGACTGAGAGGGGATATGATAACCATCTTCAAGTATTTAAAAGGGTGCCATATAGAGTATGGAGCAGAGTTTTTCTCTCTTGCCCCAGAGGGATGGACCAGAACCAATGGGATGAAATTAATTCAAAAGAAATTCCGACTAAACATCTGGAAGGAGTTCCTGACAAAGCGGTTTCTCAATGGAACAGACTTCCTTGGGAGGTATTGGTTTGTCCATCTTTGGAAATGTTTAAACAGAGGCTGGATAGCCATCTGATGGAGAGGCTGATTCTGTGAAGGCTCAAGGGTGTGGCAGGTTACAATGGATGAGCGATTGGGATGTGAGTGTCCTGCATAGTGCAGGGGTTGGACTAGATGACCCATGAGGTCCCTTTGAACTCTATGATTCTATGATTCTATGGTTGTCAGATACTGGACAGACTGTTGGCCGAGTTCCAGTATGAAAAAAGGAGCAAAGCATCTGGCTGCTTAAAAGGATGAAATAGTCTTACCATGTCAAGGAACAACATTTTAAGGAAAGAGAGGAGGTAGAAGAGACCTAACTGTTTGTTTTTCTTTGATCATTCAATCTGTTCTAACGGGAGGCAAGCAAGGAATAAATATACTCCAAGGAGCAGGAAGTCTTCAAAGAGCCAATCAGGACAGTAGGAGAGAGTATTTGAAAAACATCAGAAAGTCCCTAAGCTAACTACAGTGCTAAATACACATCGCCTCTGATGCCCCCTTGTAAGAATTCTTATGCTGTTGATTCATGCACGCTACAGATCTTGCATATTCCGACACCCTTTCTCACTATCTAGTGTGCAACATTCTTCAGATTCATCTTCTTCTGTAATATCTTAGAAAACCCGTCTGAATCCTGCTGCTCTTTCCCCCAGAGGCAGCTCTTTGAGCTTCCATTTTTTTTCTTCTGCAGTCTTCTGCTTTTCTGCTACAATATTAGGCATCTTCTCCTCCTGTGGAAGATGGTGCCATAGTCTCTGATTTAGTGAAATAGGAGAGTCTTGCTGGGTGATAGCCCTTATTTGCTCTCTTATTATGACACACAGTATTTTCATACGTTTTTGGCAAACCTGTTAATATTGACACAACAAGATCCTGTTCTGAGATTTCTTGCACGAATAAGTCTCATTAAAAAAAAAATTGCGGGCATCGCAGTCCCTTTAAAAAAGCAAGAAAGGTGATTGGCTGCCTGTCTTAATTGACAGGCAGAAGAGAGGGGCGTGTCCAGCACGTTCCCCTCTTCCGCCATTTCAAGTGAAATGGCAGGAAACGCTACACGGCAGCAGCGGAGCCAGCAGGTGAAGGATTTCAGAAGGCGCTGGCGTAAGGCTTTTTTTTTCCTGTGCGGAATGGCGCTGAGTTTTCACTTATGAAACCTCTGAGAAGAACTATGAGCAAGCTGGCTTGACTGGGCTAGCCCAGTCTTATCAGATCTCACAAGCTAAGCAGGATCGGCCCTGTTCAGTATTTGGGGTTTCTATGCAGAGACAGGCAGTGGCAAGCGACCTCTGAGTCTGAGCCATAAGTCAACTGCAAGTTTTGTCAGAGCTCTCAGCTTTGACCTGTCCGTCTTGGGTGGCCCTGCGTGGCATAGCTCATAGCTTCACTGAGCTACGCAAGCCCCTTCACCAAGACAAGGCAGTGATCCTTGAAGGGGCAAGTAGGTGATGGCCAAAACTGAACAAAGGAAGTAAAACAGACCTCAACGTGATTATAACTGAATCTGTCTTTGTTTACTGCTCAGACACAAAAGACGGCCCATCAGGGCATGTATTATTAATGCCTTCCACATCCTAAGTGCCAAGTTTTCACCGGCCACACCCTTGGAATCATAGGACTGGGTGGAACTCAAGTGCTGCATTCTGAAGTTAGTCGTTTATAAGTCCCGTAGGCGACCTTTGAGCTTTTTGAAAAAAGTGCACTCGCACGCATGTCTGCATAAATAAGTAAAGGCATGAATATCCCTTAACTCCAAGTAAAACCTGTTGCAGACATTCATGTAGTGATACCTGAGAAACTGCTTTCATTTTTTTCTAAGCGCCAGTGTGGGATAGAGCTTAAGAGTGGTGGACTCTAATCTGGAGAGCCAGGTTTGATTTCCCCACACCTCTACATAAAGCCTGCTGGGTGATCTTGGGTGAACTCTCTCAGAACTCTCTCCGCTCCAGCTACCTAACAAGGGTCTATTCTGCACACAACAGATAATGCACTTTCAATGCACTTTAGAAGTAGATTTTCCTGTTCCGCACAGGAAAATCCAGCTGCCAAAGCACATTGAAAGTGTATTATCCTATGTGTGCAGAATGGGCCCTGGTGCCTGTTGTGAGGAGGGAAAGGAACGGTGATTTTAAGACACTAGGAGACACTAGGTAAAGGTAAAGGTATCCCCTGTGCAAGCACCGAGTCATGTCTGACCCTTGGGGTGACGCCCTCCAGCGTTTTCATGGCAGACTCAATACGGGGTGGTTTGCCAGTGCCTTCTCCAGTCATGACCATTTACCCCCCAGCAAGCTGGGTACTCATTTTACCGACCTCGGAAGGATGGAAGGCTGAGTCAACCTTGAGCCGGCTGCTGGGATTGAACTCCCAGCCTCATGGGCAGAGCTTCAGACTGCATGTCTGCTGCCTTACCACTCTGCGCCACAGGAGGCTCTTAGGAGAGACACTAAGGTAGGCCAAAACGGGAATAAAAACCTACCCTTTTCTTCTTGTTCTCCCCCCCCCCCGTAAAATGAATCTATTTTGAAACAAGCAATACCACTCCAATACTGTGTTTTTAATTTTTATGCTTCCCCTCACTCACACTCCCAAAAAAACACAGCCCACTATATTTGACCTCAGAATCTAAACTTTCTTACCATCTGTTCGGAGCGTCAGTGGTGTTGGAGGGCTCAGCACCCTGGCATTAGTCACGGTGTTCTTCACCAAGCAGATGTAGCTGCCTACATCAGACGGTTGCACCTTGGAGATGTAGAGATTGCCTGTTTCCTGGGAGATGAACCGCCGGCTGTCTTCTGCCACAAAGGAGGGGAACTCATTAAATACCCAGCTATAGATGATTTCTGGAAAGGAAAACCAAAACCAAAGTAAGGGCTACAGTAGGGATAAGTCTGGAAACCAATACGGTCAAAATCAGGATGCTTTATGGAATCATGTTTTCTGAAAATCATTTTATTTTATTTCATTTATTTTTATTTTATTTATTTATCTTGGATTTTAATATCCTGCCACTCTCAGAACTGGCTCGTGGCGGGCTACAGATAGTCCAAAAATTAAAACCCCCAATAAAACCCTATTAAAATATCAAAAACAGGACATAAAATACATATAAATAATAAGAAGAATGGCAGTATAATCCACTACCCATCCCCCCCATAAAAACAACCAATCTAATAGGGGAAATGATAAGGGGAGAGCCATAACCCATGCCATAGATGACCCTGGCATACCACTGCTTAGCAGCAGGGGTGGTCCTAATCAGATCTTCCATTCAGACTTCAGCCTCAACCATAGACCTGGTGGAAGACCTCCATCATGCAGGCCCTACAGAAAGTTCCCGCAGGGCCCGCAGCCCTTCTGGGAGCTCATTCCACCAGGTAGGGGCCAGGACCGAAAAGTCCCCAGCCCTGGTTGAGGCCAGGCAAGCTTCTCTAGGGCTGCGAACAACCAACAAGCTGGTACCTGCAGACCGTAAAACTCTGAGTGAAGAAAAGACACGCATGGCTTTTCTCCAGCAGCGAGGCCACCCACAGCAGTACAGTAAGTAAGAAGGGGCTATTCTGTGGCCTCCCTGTCAGCCAGCCATTAGGCAGAAGGGCAAAGCTTTCCCCCCTAAAAGGGAATGCCAATGCATGACCACCGACTCCCTTGCTTTGCTCTTGGAAACATGTCCCGTCCCTCATTCAGCAGCTGTTAGAGGCTCCCTTCACAGCAGGCATGAAGGGGCGTATGTGCGGAAACCTGAGTAAGAGCAGCAATTGGCTCTTATTGGGAGAGATTCCACCAATAGGAGTCTTCAGAACCTTCAGCATTTTGCCAGGGTGTACGGTCACGATTTAATGTAAGAAGATTAGAAGAAGATAGAACGTTGGATTTCATACCACCCTACTCCCATAAAGGCTTGGAGCTGCCCCCCCTCTAATTTCACTTTGCTTTTTCATATACACAATCTTTACAATCACTTGATATTGCTCATCGTCATGAGACTCCTTGTGAGGGAGCAAAATAATATTTTCCCTTGCAATCTAATTGATCAAGAACTAAAATAAGCCTAACAAATTTAGAAAGCTCCAATTGTTCTTTCCACCAAGAAGAAACGAATCCCTAGGGGTAGTCAACCTGTGGTCCTCCAGATCTCCATGGACTACAATTCCCGTGAGCCCCTGCCAGCGTTTTCTGGCAGGGGCTCATGGGAATTGTAGTCCATGGACATCTGGAGGACCACAGGTTGACTACCCCAGGAGGTTTGGACCTGTGGAAGTTTTTTTCTGGGGGTGTGCATGTGACGTTTATGGATTTCCACTCCCTATGGCTGAACCTGGCACCTTCCATGAATACAGTTCCAGAGTGTAGCCACATCTGTCTGCAGCAGGACCATGAAGATCGGCATCCTCCTCCTGCTGCTGCAGATGCTTTGGAAGACATCCTAGCTCCATCTCCGTATTTATTCCTTATTTCATATCCTCCTCCCTCTTGCCCCCCTCCTCTGACTCCTCTACACTCCTGAATGTTTGACACTCAATGTTAGCTGGGAGGCAGCTTCCGCCGGGCTCTTCGACAGTCTTGCCAGGGCTGGCTCTCTCTGCAGAAATGTCAAGGTTAGCATCAGAAGAGAATGTCATTGCTGCTGCTGCTGCTGCTGCCATCCAGAGATACAAAATATTTCGCCAACACAGGGAGCTGAGCGCTTTCTGCCTGGTTCTCCCCGGAGACATGGCATGATGCCAGTCGGCAAAATCAGGCTTGAGGATACGGCTAGTTCTAACGCACGCCTCCCTGCGACAACTAATTAATTGGACTGCCAACTCTGGGTTGGGAGATTTCTGGAGATTTGGGGGTGGAGATAGTGGGGAACCCAAACCATCCCCCAGGCACTCGAAGAAGAAGACAGCTGCTTTTTGGTACTATGTTTGTTATTACTCAACTCAAAACATCCAATAATCACCTACACTTCCTCTTCCCCACAACCCCTCTTCCCTGAGAGGTAAGTGGGGCTGAGAGAGCTCTGAGAGAACTGTGACTGGCCCAGGGTCGGCCAGAGGGCTGCATCTGGAAGAGCAGGGAATTGAACCCAGTTCTTCAGATTAGAGGCAACTGCTCTTAAGCACTACACCATGTTGGTTCTAGGGGGGAGGCAGGAAGGTGGTACCTGCCCCCTTGCCCCTGACCTGGTCCCGGAGAGATGAGAAGATTAGGCCTTCCTCCCCCCCCCCCCCAAGATCAGGGCTGCTATCTCTGTGCTGGGATACACCTGAAAATTTTGCAGATAGAGGCTGAGGATGGTGGAGTTTGAGGAGAGGGGCTTCAGCAGTACACAATACCATAGAGGCTGCCCAGCAAAGCACCCATTTTACCCAGGGGGATACAAACCATCTTGCTGTAGTGCAGCCTGCTGGGTGACCTTGGGCTAGTCACAGTCCTGTTAGAGCTGTTCTCACAGGCCAGTTCTGTTAGAACTCTCTCAGCCCCACCTCCCTCACAGGGTGTCTGTTGTGGGGAGAGGAAGGGAAGGCGATTGTAAGCCACTTTGAGACTTCTTAGAGTAGTGAAAT
Source organism: Paroedura picta (assembly GCF_049243985.1). Classification (NCBI taxonomy): domain Eukaryota; kingdom Metazoa; phylum Chordata; class Lepidosauria; order Squamata; family Gekkonidae; genus Paroedura; species Paroedura picta. Next base: position 15,157,594 of record NC_135374.1, on the reverse strand, counting down.
GTTGGGTATAAAACCCCAAAGTTTTTCTTCTGTTCCGGAGTTCAACAATAATGGTGAGAGACCACTCTTTTTTTCCTGCAGTCCGGAAATCAGTGGGATTTCTGGAGGATCTCCAGACCCCACCTGGAGGTTGGCCACCCTAGTGATTAACAAATTGAAGGCTGCCAGCCTCCCACCTTCTATTATTTCCCCCGTCCCCTTTTAGGATAGGGATGAGCAGAGAGATTTCTAAGTATCCTTCCAGTTTTGATATTACAGGATTACAACGTTACGGTCTGCAAACTTTCTAGCCCAAGGGAACCTCGCTTTAGCTTAGCAGGCTCTCCGCGGCACACGGAGGTTCATATGCAAAAGAATGGCTCATTCCGGCGGAATTGAAAAACATACCCTCCAGCTCCACTGGCACACACCTGCAGCCCCCAATTTCCGGGATAATTGGTGGTTTAGGAGTGCTGCTTTTCAAAGCAGCTGCCCTGCTACTGCTGAACTTCTCAGCAAGTAACTTTTGAGAAGAACCTGAAGGAGGCCGGGTCTCCTCCAAGAAGTGGGGAAATAAAAACCCGCTCAAGATGCATCCATCTCCTGCTACTGCTGGTGTCACATTCCTTTGTCAAACTCTACAGAGGTAGGCTCCAAATGTAAATTGGCCCACAAGCTGTTAACTGCTGTGGGAACAATGGGCAAAGCTCTTCTCAGAAAAACCGCATTTCGCGGGCGTATAATTTACCCCGTTTCTGGTATTGTTCCGTTCCTTGGGAACAAGTCGGCGGGATTCTGAGCAAAAGGGAAAACAGGATGATAATGAGAGAGGATTCATTGTATACCTCTTTGCATACCTGGGGGAAGGGCTGGGAGCCGTCTGCATATACGCCTCTCTTGAAGGAACAGGGGGGCAACGAGCCGGTGGTAAAGTATATATCCCAAAAGAGGGCTCTAAAGGCAAACCGCTATCATAGAATCATAGAGTTGGAAGGGGCCATACAGGCCATCTAATCCAACCCCCTGCTCTATGCAGGATCAGCCCTAAGCATCCTAAAGCATCCAAGAAAAGTGTGTATCCAACCTTTGCTTGAAGACTGCCAGTGAGGGGGAGCTCACCACCTCCTCAGGCAGCCTATTCCACTGCTGAACTACTCTGACTGTGAAAATTTTTTTCCTGATATCTAGCCTATATCGTTGTACTTGAAGTTTAAAGCCATTACTGCGTGTCCTCTCCTCTGCAGCCAGCAGAAACAGCATCCTGCCCTCCTCCAAGTGACAACCTTTCAAATACTTAAAGAGGACTATCACATCCCCTTTCAACCTCCTTTTCTCCAGGCTGGACATTCCCAAGTCCCTCAACCTATCTTCATAGGGCTTGGTCCCTTGGCCCCAGATCATCTTCGTCGCTCTCCTCTGTACCCTTTCAATTTTATCCACGTCCTTCTTGAAGTGAGGCCTCCAGAACTGCACACAGTACTCCAGGTGTGGTCTGACCAGTGCCGTATACAACGGGACTATGACATCTTGTGATTTTGATGTGATGCCCCTGTTGATACAGCCCAAAATGGCATTCGCCTTTTTCACCGCTGCATCACACTGCCTGCTCATGTTTGGCTTACGATCCACAAGTACCCCAAGGTCTCTTCGTTCCCTGAAACGAAGCCATTGCTGGCCTGCACCACTGACTGATGTGGAATCAAAGGTAGTTAAATCAGCGGCCTGACAGCTCGGCCTTTTAATAATTCATTAATTAGAGCAAGAGCTAAAGAACAGACTCTGAGAAGAGCACTTTGGCAGCTTTATTAGCGCCGGGTTACAATCACATTTCGACTCAGCGAGGGCTTTGCAGCCGGTCCCCTTATGTAGTATTGTCATACTTTGGATACCTGAGGCTCAGCCTTTCTTGGCATTCAAGTGGGAGGCCAACGTCACTCAGAAATACATGCATGTCTCTTCTCCAGATCAACTCTCAGAAGACGCAGCAGCCTTGTGAAGGTTTGCCAGCCTCCAGGTGGTGAATCTCCTTGGATTAGCTCAGTCTTTCTCAACTTTTTTACTGTGGAGAAACCCCTGAAACAGTCCTCAGGCTTCGAGAAACCTCCGAAGGGGTGCCATTGTGCAGAATATGACTAGGAAGCAGTTGGATTACTAGCATCCCTACAGCTGGAGCAGTTGGATTACTAGCATCCCTACAGTGTAGAGCCAAAGGACGGGGTATATTCTTAAGATTTCGAGATTGAAGAGAGATATTGACGTACCGATTTTCATGCAAGTGAGATGAACAGCCACTGAGGAAAATTCCCTGTGAAAACGGGAGATATCTGGAACCCGTTCTCGTTGGATGCTACAATAAACCTACATAATACGTTGATCCTAGAGCCTCTTGTGGCGCAGAGTGGTAAGGCAGCCGTCTGAAAGCTTTGCCCATGAGGCTGGGAGTTCGATCCCAGCAGCCGGCTCAAGGTTGACTCAGCCTTCCATCCTTCCGAGGTCGGTAAAATGAGTACCCAGCTTGCTGGGGGGTAAACGGTAATGACTGGGGAAGGCACTGGCAAACCACCCCGTATTGAGTCTGCCATGAAAACGCTGGAGGGCGTCACCCCAAGGGTCAGACATGACCTGGTGCTTGCACAGGGGATACCTTTACCTTTACCTAATACGTTGATCCTGTATTAGTTTTGTTAATATTGTTAGTAGCCTTGGGATAGTCCCCCCCCCCTTTGTGTAGACACTACAAACCAGGGGTAGTCAAACTGCGGCCCTCCAGATGTCCATGGACTACAATTCCCAGGAGCGAATGCTGGCAGGGGCTCCTGGGAATTGTAGTCCATGGACATCTGGAGGGCCGCAGTTTGACTACCCCTGCTACAAACCGTCCCTTTTGTCTGTATTTGATTCTCCTGGCTGTGAAACAAATAAAAGGCTGCTCGTGAGGGCTACCAAGCTCCTGAGCCACCTAGCAGAAAAGATCGAGCTCCAGAGCAGGCTAGCACAGAGGAAGAATGAAGCCTCATGCCTGTCCTTACTTCACAAGGGATTCAACATGGTCATGGAGGATAGATCTACCAATGGCTTTTAGCTACGGTGACTCAATGGAAACCTTCTAGATGTTTACTTAATTGCCTACTTCATTTATACTTTGCCTTTCTCTACAATGGGGACCCAAAGTACCTTATCTCCTTGTCCGCACAAGTCACCATTTTATCCTCGCAACAACGTAGTGGAGTAGGTTAGCTTAAGAATGACTTGCCCAAGGTTACTAAGTGTGCTTCTTTGGGTATTTGGGTTCCGAATCTGACACTGAAACCACTTCACCACACTGCTTATCCATAGCTAAACTACTACGCTGAAGAGGGCAGAAAGTCAGAAAGTAGATATTGTGTTTGGCTCTGCCTCCTGCGACAGCCATTTTGGATTGGACATGGCTTTCTGTGACAGCCTTTTTGAGGTAGCACTCATTAAAGGTAAAGGTAAAGGTATCCCCTGTGCAAGCACTGGGGTGATGCCCTCTAGCGTTTTCATGGCAGACTCAATACGGGGTGGTTTGCCAGTGCCTTCCCCAGTCATGACCGTTTACCCCCCAGCAAGCTGGGTACTCATTTTACCGACCTCAGAAGGATGTAAGGCTGAGTCAACCTTGATCCGGCTGCTGGGATTGAACTCCCAGCCTCATGGACAGAGCTTTCAGACTGCATGTCTGCTGCCTTACCACTCTGTGCCACAAGAGGCTCATAGCACTCACTGCCCTCTCTCAACATTCCAAAGATTTGCAGGCTAAAGAAGGTTGGGATGCCCTGATTTACACCTTGGAATGACTCTGCATATCTGTTCCTTTCACCCATTTTCACTTTTAGATGGTTGGTGCATTTGTATGAAGGGGGCACTGTTATGGAAGTACAGCTGCCAACGCATAACAAAATGCACACCGTGTATAAATCAGCATGAATGAAGTTCTTACAAAGATAGAATCATAGAATCATAGAGTTGGAAGGGGCCATACAGGCCATGTAGTCCGACCCCCTGCTCAACGCAGGATCAGCCCTAAGCATCCTAAAGCATCCAAGAAAAGTGTGTATCCAACCTTTGCTTGAAGACTGCCAGTGAGGGGGAGCTCACCACCTCCTTAGGCAGCCTATTCCACTGCTGAACTACTCTGACTGTGAACATTTTTTTCCTGATATCTAGCCTATATCGTTGTACTTGAAGTTTAAACCCATTACTGCGTGTCCTCTCTTCTGCAGCCAGCAGAAATGCATCCTGCCCTCCTCCAAGTGATGCTGGATGTGTGATACGGGAAGACTCGTTTCAAAGACGGAAAGTAAACAAGGGGCATTCTTCCAAACCTACAAACCCATTCGACTCCCATTCTACTGTTTAAAGCCATACCTGCTCCATTATTTTTAAAATGACACCAACACAAAGACTTTGCATGAAGAGGCCAGAAAACGTTTTTTTTAAGCACAGTTCATCCAACGTACGCCACAGCATTCTGAGAACAGAAGCATGAATGAAAAGGCATGAATGGCTAGAGGGTTAAAAATTGGCATTCTCCTGGGACAGAGTAATTGTCTGCCAGTAAGCTCTGCTATTTGCAAAGTTTGGGTACTGAAGTGACTAAGTCACCATGGTGACAGAAGAGCTGGCATTTCATCTGATGAATCCCCTGCCTTGTTTACAGAGATCTTTCCCTGGAGTTCTCTAGCTGGTTGCCAAAGGTCATTTGGAAATCTTTTTCAAAATGTTCCACCTATTTTCCACACATCACAGTGCAATCCGACATGGAGTTTCACCCTTCTAAGTCTATTAACTTGAATGGATTTAGAAAGGTGTAATTTTGCCTTGGACTGTAGTGTTACAATCGTCAGTTCTTTTAGATTTCTTTCCTAATGGCATAATATCAGGGGAGGATTGAGGAGGGGAAAGAGAAACCGCCCCGGAAAAGGGTCCCATCCTAGCACATCCCAGCAGAGCTCCTCCAAAGGAGGGAGGGATTGCTTGCCTGGTCAGCCCTTAATAGGAGGTGAGGGACAAGCTGGGGTGGACAAGCTTCAGGGTGAAGCCAGAATGGCCTGTTACATCCCTTAAAAGGGCATGGTTGGGCTGGGCAAGGCTGGATACCTGGATGAGATGAACCCTCCTTTGGCTGAGGTGGTCCTGATGGGAGAGGTGGCATAGGTGGTCAAGTGGCACCAGTAAGGAGTGGTCTCCCACAGGCCACTGACCCACTGCAACTCTTTCTTTTGAGATGAACCCTCATCCCTCTCTTTGGCTGGGGTGGTCCTGATGGGAGGTGTGGCCCCCATGATCAGGAGGCTGCCATTACACGCAGTAATGGTTTTAAACTACAAGTACGATGATATAGGCTAGATATCAGGAAAAAAATTGTCACAGTCAGAGTAGTTCAGCAGTGGAATAGGCTGCCCAAAGAGGCGGTGAGCTCTGCCTCACTGCCAGTCTTCAAGCAAAGGTTGGATGCACACTTTTCTTGGATGCTTTAGGATCCTTAGGCTGATCCTGCGTTGAGCAGGGGGTTGGACTAGATGGCCTGTATGGCTCCTTCCAACTCTATGATTCTATGATTCTATGGGGACTGGTCCCATGCAGGCCATGGTCCTACTGCAACTCTTCCCTTTGGCCTTAATAGTCAAGTTTCCCCAGCATGATGGGAAACAAAACGTCTGATTTTCAGATGAGAAATACTCATTATCTTTTAGACCTCTCGACCTGCATTCACATCCACCCATCGATTCTCTTGGGACAGTTTACCATGCCCTCCCCAATCCCAGAAGATAACTTTTTATGGGCAATATTAGAATCCAACTTATTCTGTAATTTTCATTTATATCCGGTTTTAGACTGTATTTATATAAATAATGTAATCTACTTCATAGGGTATCTGTTGTGGGGAGAGGAAGGGAAGGCGATTGTAAGCCACTTTGAGTCTCCTTTGGGTAGAGAAAAGTGGCGTATAAGAACCAACTCTTCTTCTTCAGTAATATGAGGGCTCTCTCAGCCTCACTTACCTCACAGGGTGTCTGATGTGGGGAGAGGAAAGGGAAGGCGAATGTAAGCCACTTTGAGACTCCTTCAGGTAGTGAAAAGTGGGGCATAAAAACCAATTGATCTTAGTCCGGAGTTCAATAATACTAGTGAGAATTTTTCAGACTCCACCTGGAGGTTGGCAACCCTGTATTAGCATGTGCTTTGTTAAGGATGAATTCAAGTTAGAGGCTAACTCATTACAATCAGAAGTTGTGTACAGGCATTTCGATCTTTGCGTCTCGAGGGAATTGTTGCCACCCCAGTTGGAGGTGAACTGGCAATTTTCCAATCTCTCTCTTGCTCCTTGGGAGTCCCTGCTTTGGTGGAATGATAACAAGCTGGAGACGTTTTCTATGAAGAAAACCTTGAACGCTTGGGGAAAAAAACCTTTCTAATTAACATTGGATTCTTTTCATGTGCCTTCCTACCTTTCCTCCCATGGGCTCATTTCTACATGCATATTTATAACCTATTGATGTCACCCTTCGATCACTCAGCACATAATTACTCACAGCTGTGTGTGTGTGAACAGCTGCCACAGAAAACTGCTGTGTTTCAAGTAAAAAGACATCTCTTGAAGAATTTTGAGCTTTAAAGCATTAGGCTAGGTGTGACCGACTGCACTTTTATAAACAAATAAAGGATTGTGAAGGGTTAATTCCTGACAGAGGCCAAAAGCTTTGAGTGATGGGCTGCTCCAAGAGATCTGATGGTTAACACTGGCTGAGCAGAGAAAGATTTATGAGCTGGATGCAGAGGAGAATTAAGTCTGATTTCAGTCCTAGCTGAGAAGAGTTGATTACTGACAGATTCAGAATTCAGTTCTGTCCAAGAGCAGTTTAACACATTAACCGTAAAAAAAACAAGGGGAAGTTGGCAAGGACAAGTGGGTGGTTAGACAGAAACTCCCTTTTGGGCCAAGCAAAGGGGATAGATCTTCTAAGAGAGAAGAAAATCCCCTACCCAGTCAAACAGGGAGTTAACTCTGAAGTATGCAGAAAACTACATTTAGTTACCTCAGGAATTTTCAACCCCTGGTTTCACCTGACCTTTCCCAGCTATGTTGAATAAAATATTTTGTAATTTTTGAATGTCAGAATACTTCAAGTGCCATTTAAGAGGTTAAAGTTAAAAGGGGCACTTGGTCCTTCCCTTAGGTTCCTAGGTTTAGCCAACAGTCATAATATCATACAGTGACAGTGTGGGACAGACAGAGGACTTCAGCAAAAAAGAAAACATATTACTAAGGTGAGCCAATAAGTAAAAGGAAAGATAAATGAAGAGAAAATCTTTTTTGAGGGGGAGAAGAGGATGGGGGTAGTGGTGGTATATTAGGGTTCAAATTTCTCCTTAGATATGAAACTTAAAGTGTTTAAGCATTAATCATTCTGTCTTTCCCTAATGTACTTTTCAGGGTTGTTGGATAAAAACCTTATTTTAAAAATGCATTTTATGATAGACATTTGCTTTCAATTTTATGGTCCCATTCAGCTTTTGATGCTACATTAATAGATTACTGCCTAAGATAAACATGTCGCTCTTCAGGAAAAAATGCTTTCCAGTCCGCGTTGTTCATGTTGTTGACATTACATCACATTTAGATATTATCCTGCATAACAGTTGATGCCAGATGCAGGAATTTCAAAGCTGCATATAATCTACCTGGATCACAGTTAATGGCTTGAACAAAAATAGCCCAAGGATTAATGTGGTTATGTCTTGGACTAGGACAGAGGTGGGGGAACTCCTGTTAAAATCTTTACTCATTTATGATGCTATAAAGGTAAAGTTGGATTAGTCTCTCTATCTCTCATCCCAGCCCAGACTTTCGCAACCAGGGTTATATAATTCGGGAAACCATTCCAGGGCCACCAAGAAACCCCAGGATTTCACAAAATCCTGGTTGAAGAAGAAGAAGAGTTGGTTCTTATATGCCGCTTTTCCCTACCCGAAGGAGGCTCAAAGCGGCTTACAGTCGCCTTCCCTTTCCTCTCCCCACAACAGACACCCTGTGGGGTGGGTGAGGCTGAGAGAGCCCTGATATTTCTGCAGTCAGAACAGTTTTATCAGTGCCATGGCGAGCCCAAGGTCACCCAGCTGGTTGCATGTGGGGGAGTGCAGAATCGAACCTGGCATACCAGATTAGAAGTCCGCACTCCTAACCACTACACCAAACTGGCTCTCAGTTGAGAAAGCCTGTGTTAGAAGGATGTGCCACAGCTTGAAAAAGAGTACTGTTTCTGCACAATACAGTGATTAGAGTTTAGTAGCACCTTAATTAGGGTTGCAAGGACAGCCCAGCCCCAGAGGGAAGCGTGTTTGTGCTGGGGCCAAGTGTCCCATGACAAAAATTTAAAAGAAAAATAGGAACTCTATTATCATAATTGTTTCAGACAAGACCTTAAACAATATTTTTCTCTTCCAGTGTTTGTGCCCCACTCCTTGGCCCCAGTTCCCACCAGCTGAGCATCACTGGGCAAAGGCTGCAACTGGCTGGAGGTCTCCTGACATAGGTTGACCTAAAAAAACAACCGGATTTCCAGTGTATAAGCTTTCAAGAGGCAGATACATCAAGGGGAGCTTTGACCCTTGAAAGCTTATACCCAGAAAATAGGTCTGCATGGGACTTACCAGGAGTGTGAGGCATGCCCAGGCAATATCACTGGAGTCATAGCAAAATCTGGTATTTGGGCAAAAATCTCTATTGTAAAAATGGCTTCTACCATACAGTTTTTGCCCAAATCTCAGAGCATTGGTGGAGATGTCATTGATATGATGACGTCACTTCCGGTACTTGCTGGAAGTGATATCACTACACTGCTAGCAACATATCTTGGGTCTCCTTCCTGCTACTGGCAAATCCCCTTGACAGCAAGCTGATTGTTGGCAGGGGGCAGGGGTTCTCCTGCTTCCAAGGTGGACTGACATCCCAAGATCTTGTTGGTCTTAAATGTGCTAGTAGGCTCAGATCTTGTTCTTCCCTTGCTACCCATCTGAAATGCTACAAAATATGTTACTGAGCACAAAATCCAGCTTCCTTAACCTTTTTAAAAAAATGAATTGGTATGTTTGAAGCTCTTATGTCTGTAACACCATACGTGGACTTGTCTGTGGGAGAAAGGCTGCTGAAAACTCTGAAATGAAAAGGGTCTCTAAATAAGATGTCTAGTGGTTGAGGGTGAGGCTCAGGGTCCTCTCCAAAATCAGTGGACACGTTGGCACTTCTCTCCTCCAATTCTATCTTCATAAATGCCCTGTGAGGTAGGTTGGGCAGAGATAATGGGACCAGCCCAAAGTCACACAGGAAGATTCATGGCACAAGGGACGTTTCACACAAGATGGTAGCCCGTCATTCTAACCATGCTGGTATTTACTCTCAGGGAAATGAGCTTCCCTTTCCTCTCCTCACAACAGACACCCTGTGAGGGAGGTGAGGCTGAGAGAGCCCTGATATTACTGCTCGGTGAGAAAAGCTTTCTGTGGTGAGCCCAAGGTCACCCAGCTGGCTGCATGTGGGGGAGTGGGGAATCAAACCCGGCTTGCCAGATTAGAAGTCCTCACTCCTAACTACTACACCGAGCTGTCTCTCTATCTGCCAGCCTGCCTCCTTTATACCTCCTTATATTGCCATGGCTTATTATCAGTTCTCATTAATCCTCCATGCAATTAATGGAAGTTTTTTTGTTCCATTGCAATGTACCACAGAGAAGGTGAAGATACTGTCTATTTATCACCTGGAAATGAAATTGCTTAATTTTCTGCTCTGGGGGGTTTGGTAACTCCTGCACACCCACCGGCCTCAATAGAATTCAATAGGCTAGGTATCTGTCTTTGTTCAGGTTTAATTACTGTGATAAATCTTCAGGCCTTTCCTTCTTTCTTACTGTTTTGTACAGGGAGCTACTGAAGAAATAGGTAACAAGTCGGATGCCGCAAAGAGGGATCCAGCATTGACAAACCAACTACTTTGGTGTGACTCAGAGGAAGGGCTTTCCTCCCCAATTGTTCGTTCAGTCTGCAACAGATGTGGAAACACAATTGCTGAGGCAGCTGCTGTCCTGTCTCTGACAGAATGAGTAGGAAAAAAAAAAAACAGTGAGCCAGGCTCTTGAACATGTTACATTCACCCAAGGAACATTTTCATTATAACATCTGTAGCTCTACAAGCATTTATATGACATGTGTGATCTTGAGGGGAGGCAGCACGGTATAGACTAATCTTGCCAGATCTTGGTAGATAAGTAGGGTCAGAAAGGACATAAGAGACCACAAGAAAAGTCATGTTGTTTTAGGCCAATGGTCCACTCAGTCCGATGCTCTGTGTCATACAGTGGCCTAAACCCAGGCCCACCAGTGGGGCCAGAACTCCAGAAGCCTTCTCACTCTTGCCCCCCAAGCACCAAGAATACAGAGCATCAGTGCCCCAGAATGAGTGTTCCATCTACACCTTGTGGCCTGTAATCTGGTGATCTGGGTTTGATTCCCCGCTCCTCCACATGCAGCCAGCTGGGTGATCATAGGCCAGTCAGAGTCCTGAGAGAGCTGTTCTCACAGAGCAGCTCTCTCAGCCCCAGCTGTTGTCTGTTGAGGGGAGAGGTGATTGTAAACCGTTTTGAGACTCCTTCAGGTTGTGAAAAGTGGGGTATAAAACCCAACTCTTCTCCTGCTTTCTCCTTTTATATATATTTTGAGCTTGCTCACTTAACTCTTTTTTTGGCTACCAAATCTGTTTCTTGGGGTTTTGTTGTCATCCCCCCCCATCGCTTTATATTTGTATTTCTTGAAGAGGGAAAGAAATAATGCAATACAACGTGGGCCCATAATGGGTCTGAGCTTAGCCCTGCGGTCTTCGTTCCATTCGTTCCCTCCTTAAGGGAAGGAATCCAGCCTGAAGGGCACTAACCAACATGGAATTTGGATTAAGAAAACCCAACAAACCAGTGGTTGGGGACAGATATCATAGAATCATAGAACCATAGAGTTGGAAGGGGCCATACAGGCCATCTAGTCCAACCCCCTGCTCTACACAGGATCAGCCCAAAGCATCCTAAAGACCCAAAGCATCCTAAAGATATCTCGATTTCTACATCGGTTCCAGCTTTCTTTTTTTCTTTTTTGGCATGAACATTAATTAAAATACTTCAAAGCCCGGTTGGGAAGAGGGGAACGAGCCGCTTTATCAACCAGTGAGTCAGCTGCCTAATGAAGCCAATATTTCTGTTTGGCCATGTGTTAGGTTAATAAATCACAATCAATAGGACTCTTGCGCTGTCATCATTCATGCGATCTCTAGCAGCGCCAAACTGTGCCGCCCTCACCTGATCTTATCTTATATATACCTCCAACACAGCTGAGCCCCTGTTATCTCATACATCACGGAGAGCTACTGGAAGCTTGCAAACAGCTTCCATCCATCTTCGCCTTGTCAAATCATTGTTATTTAGAGATCACGCATGGCCATCTGTTGTTTTGTTCCGAGCCCAGGGCACTGTCCCATGATTACAATATCTCTTCACCCCCTTAACAGTAGCAGCCAAAGTGACGGGCTTTGCACAATAGGAGTATCTATCATGGAAAACGGGTGATACGTCACCATTTTGGCCAGCTTATTTATTGTTATGAAAAATATACCATCCCGCAATTGGATAAATATTGTGTTATTTCCCCCCAGAGCTTGGGTCTCAGTTCCATCCTTCAGAAGAAGCTGAGCAAACAGAACTGTGTAAATCAGGGGTAGTCAACCTGTGGTCCTCCAGATGTCCATGAACTACAATTCCCATGAGCCCCTGCCAACGTTTGCTGCCAGGGGCTCATGGGAATTGTAGTCCATGAACGTCTGGAGGACCACAGGTTGACTACCCCTGCCTTAGAGGAACTCGGTGAAGGGCCTGGTGTGTGGGCCTTGTACCAGCACTTATGGTTAAAACCAATAGGGATATCGGGAATACTCAGGGGTAGTCAACCTGTGGTCCTCCAGATGTTCAGGGACTACAGTTCCCATGAGCCCCTGCCAGCTGTCATCTTGTTCCAGGGCCTCTCTTCACTGGTCTGATGGCCGCAGAAAGGCAAGTTGGAAACTGGAAGGAGGGGCTCTCAGACTAAGCTGACTCCAGAAACAATATAATAGAAGGTTGCCACTGATGGTGGATGGAGGGTTTCTCACCTAACATAGGCTTTCTCAACAAGGGTTTCATGAAACCCTGGGGTTTCTAGATGACCCTAGAAGGGTTTCCTGAATGAGTAGGATTAAGTTAATTTTTATATATTTTTTCAAATTTGTTACAAATTTATCAGGTAATATGGCCATATATGGTCATGTCAACCCCCCCCAATCCCAAAATGGACAATGATGGGTCTGGAGCGAGTGGGAAGGGGGAGGGGTCTCAGGTGGTCACATACACAGCTCTGCTACTCAACTATTTTCTGTATGATAGCACCACTTCTGGAGTTTCTCAAAGCCTGAAGAAAGTTTTAGGGGTTTCTCGCCAGTAAAATAGTCGAGAAAGGCTGTCCTAATAGATATTAAAGTTTTGTTTTGTTTTGTTGAATTATGCAAATGAGAGGAAAGGTAACTCAGAGAAAGTTCTTTCCCTCCTGGGTATACCCTGGGGTCCTTCTCTGCAAGAAACTCAATACAGAAATCAAATTGAAAAATAAATTGAAAATGTTCTTTTATTGGGTGACAAATTTAAAACCTAAATGAACTCTATTTCACACTATTCAAATAACTACAAAACTCAACAGACAAGCAGATAAAATAAGAGAGAATGGGGAGAGACAAAGAAAGAGAGAATCTTTTTGGGGAAAGGAATTATATCCACCATCCAACAGACCAACATGTTTCAGAGAATAGTACAGGATTGTCATTAGCCCTGGTTGTATGCAGGAGTCAGGAGACAAATGCACCCAGATGTATCTACATCTGGCCTTAACTAGCCAGGTTTGACTTTGAAGATTGATGGCAGGAATTTTAGAGGTCTTAAAAACACCAAATGGATCTGTTTTGATGTGAGGTATGAACAATGTAAGTATCTGGGGAGTATTATTTTTTTAAAAATATGAAATTTGGGGTTGCCCAAGGCTAAAATAAGATCTTTTACTATCCCTGCTGGTTCATGCCACAACTTTCCCAGGAAGGGATCACAGATGTGTTTGTTGATCCCTGTAATAAAGAAATGCCAAAGGAAGGGTAAACAAGATGTATTAGTTAATCAAAGGAAACTGGGATGCCAGCAAATACCCATTGTCCTGTAAATAATATTTGTTGGAGAGGGGCAGGAGTGGAAGGTCAGCTCCTACCTGGCTTGTGGTTTTCTAGCTGTATCCATGGACAGATGATATTTCTGACTAAACTATACATGCTCCCCTGTTTCGTTTTAATATGCCCCCAAAAGAGCTCTACGCTCTACTGCCTCCAATCAGCTAAGGATCCCTGGCCCTAAAGAAGTCCGTCTGGTCTCGACCAGGGCCAGAGCATTCTCTGTTCTGGCCCCTACCTGGTGGAACGAGCTCCCAGAGGAGATCAGGGCCCTGATGGAGCTTAAACAGTTCCGCAGGGCCTGCAAAAAGGAGCTCCTCCACCAGGCATTTGGCCGAGACCAGATGTAAACTACAGCGACCAAGGGCCCCTGCTCCCCCCCACCCCCCCCCCCTCAGAATTAAATCAATAAGCCACCCCCCTCAGAATCCCATCAACAAGCCTTGGACCTGTTTGTATTATGATTGTTTATTGTTATACTGTGTTGTGTTTGGTTGCAATTGTTGGTTATTGATGTACATGTTCTACAGACTGTTTTATGTATGGTTCTCTGTTATAATGTAAACCGCCCTGAGCCTCCGGGGAGGGCGGTATAGAAGTATGATAAATAAATAAATAAATAAATAAATAAATAAATAAATAAATAAATAAATAAATAAACAAATAAACAAATAAACAAATAAACAAATAAACAAATAAATAAATATGTCATGCAGACAGGCCACTGGTTGGGTTGTCCTGACATTATTGGTTTGTGGGAGGAAAAACTGCCCTTTGGGCTAGGGAGAGTTTGCAGTAGTTAACAGGGTTGCCAAATTCAGGTGAGAAAATGCAGGTGATATAGGGATGTAGTCCAGGGAGGACTAGGACCTCACTGGGGTACAATGGCATAGAGTTCAGATATCAAACCATCCATTTTCTCTGTGGTCTGGAGATTACCTGTAAATCCAGGGGATCCCCAAATCCCACCTGGAGGCTGGCATCCACAAAATTACCATGTGTTCCCCTTTTCATCTTAGACCTGATCTTGTCTTCACTCTTCATATAAGGGGATGATTGAATGGAGTAATCATGTTGTGATTGAATGAGTAAACGAGGGAAAATGCCCAACGATGAATCTCAGACTATATGGAAAGAGCTGGGTTTATTTCTTTCTTTAGAATATTTATATACCCAATGTTCTCCCATAGATCTCAGAACCCAAGGTATGTGTTGTTTCCATACCCAAGAAACATACCCAAGAGCATACATTGTCGAATAACGAATACCTCCAAAATAATTTTAATGCGTCTGAAGCCCAGCAGATAGATAGGTGAGAATTTTGCACTGTTAGAATTTTGCACTGAACAGATTAGGGAGGCAAACACATGTGAGCAGAGCACAGGACTTCCTTGCTGTGCAGCTGTCCAACTTGTGCAGTCGCTGAACAACTTTGCTGCCTATTGCGCTATACCAGGGGTAGTCAACCTGTGGACCTCCAGATGTCCACGAACTACAATTCCCATGATCCCCTGCCAGCGAACGCCTGCTACCCCTGCACTACCCCTGCCCTATACTGTACAGTGAGAATACCTGGGAGAGGACTGAACTGTCAGCTGTGCAATAACTGTCAGCTGCTTCTGACTGAGGAGCAGAGTGTGAACGTAGCCATGTTTGAGCATTCCTTGAAGAAGATTGTTACAAATGATCATATGATTCAGAATAGACTACATTGGTCAAATCTGGCCAGTTCTAGAGGTTAATTGATATTGCCCTAGGTCTACTGCCTCATTAGAGACGGTAGCAGGAGCATCTTTCTTGTGAGTGTCCAGAGGTCAGACTATCATAGAATCATAGAGTTGAAAGGTCCATTAGTACTCAATGCAAGATCAGCCTAAATCATAGAATCATAGAATCATAGAGTTGGAAGGGGCCATACAGGCCATCTAGTCCAACCCCCTGCTCAATGCAGGATCAGCCCTAAAACAGAGGTAGTCAACCTGTGGTCCTCCAGATGCCCATAGAATACATTTCCCATGAGCCCCTGCCATTGAAAACATAACGAGTAAAATATGTAGGGGAAACTCATTTCACCGGCACATAAGGAACTTGATCAATTTGCTTCCTTATACTATGGGCATGTTTCACAGTTCCTGTGAACCCTAATTCTCAACCCAAAGAGTAATTTGCATGTGGGGATCACCACCAGAAGAAATGGTGCCAGGTACAAGCAAAGACAGCATCAAGACGGGATTGGCTAAACATATGGAGCAGAGGTGGCTATTAGCCACAATGTATAGATGGAATACTATGACTGGGGAAGTGATGCTCTTTATACTTGGTACTTGGTGGGATGACAATGGGAAGGCTTCTGGAGTTTTGGCCCTGCTGGTGGACCTCCTGATGACACCTGGTCTTTTGAACAATATGTGACACAGAATGTTGGGCTCAATGGGCCATTGTCCTGATCCAACATGGCTTCTCTCGTGTTTCTATGTTCTTAACCACAATAGCTATATGTGGTCTAGCTAATATATGATCTTCAAAGATTGCAAATGCTAGTGCCTAAAGATGGGGGAACATGTCTGGTCCACAAGCCAATGGCCTATCCTCTTACCTTCTCCTGTATGGGACAAGGAACAAAGAACATTACTGGAGATGACTTACTGAGGACATAACCTGCTCTGCAATCCTGATGCTGGACAGCTTGGTTATTTCTGAAGGATTCTGCAGGAGTTATACTTTCCCGCATTCGTCTGCACACCGCACCCATCAAAACAATGGGCATTTTGCTCATAAGTGCAACCAGGCTGAGAGCTCCTACCTTTAATAAGGTTGCTATCTTTCTGCTGCCTGTCTCGGTAGATGTAAGATAATAGACATTCAATAGGGTAGGAACCGAAATTGTTCTATCTGCTTATGGCAGGAAAGTACTGCTTGCCTGTTACAGAAAAGGGAAATGAAATGCTTTGTAGCATGATATCTCCCTTGATCATCGAGATATTGCAATGAAACGTAATACACTTGTACAAGACACAATTCTACCTTTCATGTTCCCGCTCCATCTTGACCTCCTGCACCCAGTTCTATCAACCCACAGAAATGAAACTGTCTGTCCCAAGATATAGGGAGAGGAGTCTTTGGCTGTGAGATCATTGTTAAAGACAGATAATAGGGTTTTTTCCCTGCTTCTAGGGTCTGAGCTGCTGGGATTGGTGAGAAAGGTGCCTCATAAAAATGTTAATAAATAAATACAAACATAGAGTGATAAATGAATGGGGTCCTCTGTTGTGAACTCATCACCTACAAGTCTCTGCTAAACAAGCATCTCTATTGCTTGGGAGCATTGTAAGAATTCATTAACTAGTTGGGGGTGGATTATTTCCCTCCAGGCTGGTTGTTGCTTGAAAAACAAACAACGCACACCCTTTTATGTCACCTACAGCCCGAACAGATACAAGCAGGGGTAGTCAACCTGTGATCCTCCAGATGTTCATGGACTACAATTCCCATGAGCCCCTGCCAGCATTTGCTGGCAGGGGCTCATGGGAATTGTAGTCTATGAACATCTGGAGGACCACAGGTTGACTACCCCTGGATAAAAGGACAGGCAAAGAGAGGGTGTCTGTATTTTTTTCCAACCAGGAATAATAAGAGCCCAGTGCTTCCAATTGCAAAAAGCTCTGCAAACACCTCCTGCAAGAGGCCAGTGACTGTCCCTTGCAGTGCCCTGTTCTCCTGAGTCTACCCAGCTCCTAGAGTGGTCCCTTGATTCCCTCTGGGTACCTAAGCTGTCACGGTGCCACCATCTAAGCTGGTTGATTGGAGTATTTCCCACTAAGAAAGCCCACACTCCTAAATTTCACCACACAGCTATCTGCAGGTTCTGCCTAGTGCCCACATCTTCTGCCTCACTCTGACTAGTCTTCAGAGGGAAGACTTACCACAACTGTGCACACCCAGGGAGTCAGTTTGGCGTAGTGGTTAGGAGTGCGGACTTCTAATCTGGCATGCCGGGATCGATTCTGCACTCCCCCATGTGCAACCAGCTGGGTGACCTTGGGCTCACCACGGCGCTGATAAAGCTGTTCTGACCAAGACCGTTTATGCACTGGGAACTTCACTGCCCCAACTCCCGTGCAGCAGCACAAATTGGGGGTGGATGAGGTGCACCAGGCCAAATGTTCCCTTGCGTGGATGCAGGAAGAGGTGGGGCAACCTGCCACAACTAAAACTCCAGCCTGCAGCCGAGCATGAAACCTCCAGTGCATAAACGGTCCAAGCAGCTAAATCAGGGCTCTCTCAGCCTCCTCCATCTCACAGGGTGTCTGTTGTGGGGAGAGGAAAGGGAAGGCAACTGTAAGCCACTTTGAGCCTCCTTTGGGTAGAGAACAGCGGCATATAAGAACCAACTCCTCCTCCTCCTCCTCCTCCTCCTCCTCCTCCTCCTCCTCCTCTCTCTTCCAGTTGGTGTCTGTAATGCCCCCCTTCTCAATGTTAGTGAATCCTGGGCTCAGCTTCAGGAATAAGAATCATAGAATCATAGAGTTGGGAGGGGCCATACAGGCCATCTAGTCCAACCCCCTGCTCAACGCAGGATCAGCCCAAAGCATCCTAAAGCATCCAAGAAAAGTGTGTATCCAGCCTTTGCTTGAAGACTGCCAGTGAGGGGGAGCTCACCACCTCCTTAGGCAGCCTATTCCACTGCTGAACTATTCTGACGGTGAAATTTTTTCCCCTGATATCTAGCCTATATCGTTGTACTTGTAGTTTAAACCCATTACTGCGTGTCCTTTCCTCTGCAGCCAACAGAAACAGCATCCTGCCCTCCTCCAAATGACAACCTTTAAAATACTTAAAGAGGGCTATCATGTCCCCTCTCAACCTCCTTTTCTCCTCCTCCTCCTCCTCCTCCTCCTCCTCCTCCTCCTCCTCCTCCTCCTCCTCCTCCTCCTCCTCCTCCTCCTCCTCCTCCTCCTCCTCCTCCTTCTTCTTCTTCTTCTTCTTCTTCTTCTTCTTCTTCTTCTTCTTCTTCTTCTTCTTCTTCTTCTTCTTCTTAACAGTCTCTTGACCAGCCACTTTCCTGAGGCACCCTTTTTGTAACATGTTCAAACGGTGCTTATCGTGGCGCAACAAACCAATTTCAGCAATCAAAGCAGGTTTATGGTGCCGTCATGCTGAAAAGTATACTGAGATCCTGTGCATAAAGCTCGTTGAACACATGATGACAAATATTAAGTATCAGCATTCCTAGACTATTGCAACTGACATCCAAAACTGCTCTGCCTCCTTACTCTCAGCCAGAGGAACAGTGCAAATCCATCAATTAATTTCATTTAGATATTTATACCCCACTTTTGTTCCAAAGGAGGACTCAAAGCTGCTTGCAGCTTTGTTCTCTCCTCCTCCATTTTACCATCCCAGCCGAAGGCCTGTGAAGAGATGAGTTTGAGACTGTGACTAATTCAATGAGACCAGGTAGTAGCCCAGGGGTTAAGATTGGGTTCCTTCTCCCCCAGGGACAGTACTAGACTGGCCCAGATTCCCAGGTCGATCTTCCTATGTCCATTTATCCATCTGCCTGTTCTTTTGGACCATCCAGAGAGCATGAATGGGAAACAGTATTTTTACATTGTATCACCATCGTTGTTATTGAGTATTGTTGTGAGAGTTTTACTGGGGAATTTTAACGTTTTAGTGCATTGATTGTCAATGAAATGTTGTAAACCGCTGCAAGCCGGATCTCCGAGAGTAGCGGTTATACAAATCTAGATGATGATGATCATGATGATGATGAAGAAGAAGAAGAAGAAGAAAATGATGATGATAATAATACTATGTTGAGATTCCATAGTAAAGTAAGGATTTGAAACTGGGCTTCCCAGATCCTAGTCTGATGCTCTAAGCACTATGCCATGTTGGTATCTTATGAAACTGCTTGGTTGCCACCATGGATGTATGCAATCTGTTTAAGAAAAACTGGGATTTTATAAGCCTCCTGTTAGATCACCAAGGTTATTCTATCATCCTCAGGATACCAAAGCCAGGAGGCAACATCATGGCAAGGTCTCAGCCTCCATGCTCTGTTGCTGGATCTCCAGAGGAACTGGTTGGCCACTGTGTGAGGCAGGATCCTGGATTAGATGGGTCACCGGTCAGATCCAGCAAGGTTCTTCCTAGATTCTTATTTAAAGGACAATCCCAGGAATGAAGTCAAGAAAACGAAACGCATCATGATCACTAGGCTCAGAGCGAGCAACTTTTAAGCAATTCACATCTGCAGCAATTTGAAGCCATTACCGGAATGTTTAGTGTTACAATAGTCTATTCTCATATTCTCATGTGCTGAAGAAAGTAGATACATCTGTTTAAGGCAATCAGAATTCCGGTGTTTGGCGCCAAGGTCTCTGTGCTAGTTATAGCTAATTTCCAAAGAGTAGATTAATGGGGATTGTACAGTAACAAGCTCTTAACCTGTCCCTAGGGAAGGGGAGGGGGAAAAATAGTTCCCATCTTTATTGTCCTATCTATCAGTAGCTACATATGGTAGATACCCGAAAGGCAATAAAAGACATGGCTGAGAGCCAAACTTCATAGTGCATTTTTCAAGTTAATTAATTGCCATCTTTCTCTTCATTTCTCTTTTGCTCTTGCTTGAGTCTCTTACGGTGGCAGCCGAAACGATCCTTGTCTAACTTACTGAGGTTGCGACACGGCAACAGACAGCCCTGAAAGAAATCCTGGTCAGGGTTTCCCATTCATCCAGCACAAAGTTCAGCCTTAATTGGGCAGGGTCAGCTAGATTCCCTTACTCCCAGCTCTCAAACTCCCCGAGGGGAAGAGCCATTTCATAGAGTGGACCGTCTGCTTTCAGCACTTGTTAGTTTAGAAGTCAGCTTTACCTTATTGCCAGAATTCCAAGTATGAAATAAGGGAATACGATGAGTTCATGGGATGGTGATCCCGTCAGGATACATTTTGAAGGGAACTTGGTTACTCAGTAATGATGAGTGGTTGGCGTATCAGTTAAGGGCAGGCCCTGGCTGAAATCTCATAACAAAATGAAATCCCATTTTGTTATGAGGTTTACTCTAGATTCCTGTACGCTGATGATCACTTAGAATTCAGTCAATCAATCAATCAATTTTATTTACGGTCATAGACCAACCAGCAGAAAACATAAAATTACAGATATGAAATCAATTATGAATGGATAAAAATTAAGAAATAAGAACAACTGCATATGGATCCAGTGTAAAAGTATTAAGGCAGGGGTAGTCAAACTGCGGCCCTCCAGGTGTCTGGAGGCTCTAAGGAATACCTGCCAAGGAAGCTAAAGATTTACAGATCTCTGTTCACAACCTGCAAGGATTCTCTGGGGCAAGCAAGACAAGATTTGTAAGGAAATACTGTTTTTAAGACAGAGAGAAACTGTCCCAGATCTGAAGGAGTGAGCATTGAGTGACTCAAGAAAGCCCAAACCTTGTCACAAATTCTGTTAGTGTTTTAAGTCCAGCTGGGCTAACACAGCTCCCCATCTTGATTTGTCGTAGATCCTGTCTAGTGCCACAGCAGTGGCACTCATGAAAGTGAATGTTCCCATATTCCCTCTTTCTTCCAGTTGGTGTCTGCAATGCCCCCCCTTCTCAATGTTAGTGAATCCTGGGCTCAGCTTCAGGAATAAGAATCATAGAATCATAGAGTTGGGAGGGGCCATACAGGCCATCTAGTCCAACCCCCTGCTCAACGCAGGATCAGCCCTAAGCATCCTAAAGCATCCAAGAAAAGTGTGTATCCAGCCTTTGCTTGAAGACTGCCAGTGAGGGGGAGCTCACCACCTCCTTAAGCAGCCTATTCCACTGCTGAACTATTCTGACGGTGAAAATTTTTTTCCTGATATCAAGCCTATATCATTGTACTTGTAGTTTAAACCCATTACAGCGTGTCCTCTCCTCTGCAGCCAACGGGAACAGCATCCTGCCCTCCTCCAAGTGACAACCTTTCAAATACTTAAAGAGGGCTATCATGTCCCCTCTCAACCTCCTTTTCTCCAGGCTGAACATTCCCAAGTCCCTCAACCTATCTTCATAGGGCTTGGTCCCTTGGTTTGGCTCTGAAGTAGATGGGGGGAATCGACACTCCCCAGTCCTTTTTCCTCCAACTGGAACCAACACTTAGGATCTAAGGAAGCTTTTCTCATCCTTTTTACTGTTGACAAACCCCTGAAACATTCTTCAGGCTTCGAGAAGCCCCAAAAGTGATATCAGCAGGCTGCACCTCCTTGCCATGCCCCCGGAAGTAATTTTATTATTGGGGCCCCTCCCCCTTTCCACCCCCTTCAGGCCCATTATTGGTCGGCATAACCATGTATGGTCATATTACCTGATAATTTTTTTTAAATTAAAATAAATTAAATATTCATTAGCTCTCACCCAATCAGCGAAATCCTTCTGGGGCTATCAAGAAACCCCTAGGTTTCTCTAAACCCCTGTCAAGAGAGCCTGATCCAAGCCTTCATCATTAAGGTATTTAATATTACAGTATTTGCTGGCGTATAAGACTACTTTCCCCCCCGTGAAAAACATGCCTCCAAGAGGGGGGGGGAGGTCATCCTATACGCCGGGTGCACTTCAGTTGGGATAGACATAGCGGCCCATAGTGGCCTTCCGATGCTCGCCCGGTGCCCATAGTGGCCTCCTGATGCCCGCCCACCTCATTCCACATACCATCCAGTATCACACGGTATCCAGCACGGCTGTGGCGAGCATCAGCATCAAGACAGGGGAGCCAGCCTTTTCGGCGTGACCGGCCCGTTCTGCTCGGCGGGAAGCAGCGGCGCTCCGGCCCGCCCCTTGTCTCCGCAGAGCTCGCACATGCGCACTTGCGCCCTAGTGCCGGTCACAGGGAGATGCAGGGGCGGTCTGGAGGCGCTGCGGTCCCGCTGAGGCTGTACAATGGTGACAATGACAGGTACTGTAATGTAATGTAACAAGCTCTATATTTTGAGTGGAAATGTTGCGGGGTCGTCTTATACGGCCAGTCGTCTTATACGCAGGCAAATACGGCAACTTAAAAAACAAACATTGAAAAAGCAAAAAAGGGAAAAAATATGAGAGGGGACATTAACAATGTGCTTTAGCAAGCGTTTGCCACTGGATTGCCCTGTTCGTAACAGGAAAATCCCCGTGCAAACAATTGGTAAAGTGCATGGACTGGGCATTATCTAGGGATGTGGAAGCAGCCAACTGGGACTCCAGGTGGCTTACACAGTGCAGAAAAACGCAATTGGGGGGCATGACAGATCTAATAGCAAGGGAACAAGACGAGGCTTCCAAAAATAGAAATGGAGCCAAAAAGTGCCAAAACATGAATGTCAAGTGATGCAGGAAATGGAATTACACAATAGAAAGCAATGCAGTCAGAGTAGGACAACGCTATGCATCTGTCTGGCCACTGCTTGAAATAGGATGCTGACTTTAATAGTCCTTAGTCGGGTGCTACAGAGCTTTTCATATGTTCCTCATAGATGAGTAGGTTGCCTATTCAGAGGTAAGCTGCTTTCCTACAATACAATATAGGTGTGTGGTGGAGACTGCATCCCATTCACGATCCTGTTTTGCAAAGGATCGTACTTGCTACATTCTATAGGTCAGCCTTTCTCATCCTTTTTACCATTGAGAAACCTCTGAAACATTATTCAGGCTTCGAGAAACCCCACAATCAAAGTCTGCAGGTCACACCTGCCTGCCACGCCCCCAGAAGTCATTTTATGATTCCCACCCCATTCAGACCCATTATGGGCCATTTTGGGAAAGGTAGGTGGGTGGACATAGTCAAATATACCTGATAATTTTTAAAATTAAAAATATATTAAAAATTCATTAACTTTCACCCAATCTGTGAAGCCGGCACAGGGATGACCATGAACCAGCTAAAAGAAGCGGTCATTGACAGAGACGCTTGGCGGAAAATTTCCTATACAATCGCTGAGGGTCGGACACGACTGAACGTATAGCATCATAATCAGTCTGTGAAATCCTTCTGGGGCTATCAAGAAACCCTAGGGTTTCATGAGACCCCTGTTAAGAAAGCTTGCTCTAATAATTCCAAATTGACTGAACAACTATTGCCCTGTGGACAACATTCCATTTTTGAGCAAAGTACTTGAGTGGGTGGTGGTCACATGGCTTCACGTGGCCTTGGAGGAGATGGATGATCTAGACCCATTTCAATCTGGATTCTGGTCTGGGTTTTGGACAGAAAGGGCTTTGGTCGCTCTGATGGATGATCTTCATTGGGAAAGTGACAGCTAGAGCTAGGTCTCCTGTAAATCCCCCTCCCCCATGGCTTTCCATATCATTGATGTCCTGGAGATGCTTGTTGAGCTTTGTATGCTGGTGGCATGGGGACCACTATGCTTCACTGGTTCTTACTCAACAGGCCGGGAAATTGTTGCTTCATGCTGTCTGTGGTCTGTTTTTGTGATCTATATTATTATACTGGGAAATTTGACTGGTGGATCTTAATTAACATTTGTTTCTATTACTTTATTTTCATAGGGTGCTTCAGACGGATTCCTGGAGAGGCAGCCTAGAGTTGCTCTAACAAAATTAATCAAGTCACAACAAAAATTGCAGTTTGCATTGAACCCTTGCTTCACCCGATAACTGGAATAATTTTATGTGGGTTACTAATATGAGCCTGGGAGCAACCCACCACTCACAGGATGTTCTCATCCATGAGAAAAGTGGGAATAAAGCACACAGATTACTATGGCGTTCCTCTGCAGTAGAGGATTTTCCATTTCTCCTTTGGTAGGCAATTGAACTGGGCCCATATCAAGTTTTAGCAATCTGCAATCGAGATCACGGCTGAATATGACAGGCGTGTGAGCAAGTGAGGGTCATATCAATACCAAAGGCAGTCAACTGTACCTGGGGAGTGAACCGGAGGAGAACACATCAGCACGACACCTTGACCTTCTCGCACCCAGACGGCGCTTCTCGTCCGGCCGCTGAAATTCCCCAGATCTGTTAACATAATAGAGTGATTTAGATGAATGGAAAGAAAGTTCTTCTTTTTAAATGACAAACAAACAAAAGATTTTATTTTTCAAGAAAGAATAGGGTAGTTGGTAGGAGGAATTCTACCTTTTGTTATCCAAATCAGATATTAGAGTTTTTAACAGCAGGCTTTAGATAGTTTCAGATGTTCTGAGGAAGACTATGTTGAAGGCCATGTGGCTGGTGTGTACAGAAGAATTGTGGGACAGGGATGTAGAAAGGAGACAACTGAGAGGGGAATCTGATAACCATCTTCAAATATTTAAAAGGCTGTCATATAGAGGATGGAGCAGAGTTGTTCTCTCTTGCTCCGAAGAGACGGACCAGAACCAATGGGATGAAATTAATTCAAAAGAAATTCCATCTGAACATCCGGAAGAAGTTCCTGACAGTTTCTCAGTGGAACAGGCTTCCTCAGGAGGTGGTGGGTTCTCCATCTTTGGAGATTTTTAAACAGAGGCTGGATAGCCATCTGACGGAGAAGCTGATTCTGTGAAGGCTCAAGAGGGTGGCAGGTTACAGTGGATGAGCGAGAAAGTTGTGAGTGTCCTGCATTGAGCAGGGGGTTGGACTAGATGACCCATGAGTTCCCTTCCAACTCTATTATTCTATGATTCTATGAATGAAATCTCCTTAGGAGAATGAAGAAGGGATTGTGTTTGAGCTTGGCTTTCTTGCATGCCCAGGGACCTGCTGAAACTCTGGCAGAGGAGAGCGTTGCAGGAAACGGTTCATTTCACAACACAGCCATGCAGTGACTAGCTTGGATCCAACCAGCTCTTTTGTTTAATCTCATTTCACAGAATCATAGAGGGGAAGGTGACTCCAAGGTCATCTAGACCAAGCCTCTGCAAAATGCAGGAAATTAAAAACTACCTGTCCACCCACCCCCGATTCCATGTCCAGGTGATGCCACCCCCCCCCCCTGAAAAAAACCCAAAATCCCTGACCAGTCTGGACTAGAGGAAATTTGCCTCCCGACCCCAAAGTGAAAGTTATTGACAATGGTACAAATCCCTCTCCCCCCACCCTTCCCATATGCTCAATGAAGAATGTGCATTCTTATTTCTTGAAATCTATATGAAAATGCCCGGCCCTTTCAAAATAAATCTGCTTTAGCTGATTTCAGCCGGAAAATAGTTTTCCGCGGCACATCGGCACCTGTTTTATTGCTCCTTATATAAGGCGCAGAGATGGTGTCAGCGGAAAAAGGCATTCGGCGATATAGCCTTTTGTTAATACCAACATTTAATAGCTCTTTTATTCCTTTTTATTATTTCCTGTTTATCGATTTTCTTCCTCCGTAAAAGTCATCCCTGCATAGTGAAAATAGAAATAAAGGCAAGGAGGAGACGTTGCATCTCTCTGGCATCCTGTCGGGGGGCCACTTGGGCGTCATCAAGGGGATACTACACACGCCGTGATATTGTAATGCTGGGTCTGATGGGAAATCTCTTCTATGGAGCTGAGGAGGTACTGTATTGGCGTTATCAATCATTTATACGTCGCTCAAAATATGCCAAGTTCACAGACTTTATCCATTCAAGCCAAAGCGACCCTGTGGGGTAGGTCACTATGTATTACATCCGTTCCCTACCCATCACTGAAACACACTCACCAATGTAAGGCCGGGCTCCAAGAGAACTTGATGAGAGAATGGTGTTCTATCATTGGTCCTGGGTTATAGGGGGCAAGTGAATGTTTTCTATGTGATTTCTTTTTATATTCCTTGATATTTTTATCAACAGTTGATTTTCTTTGCTTTTCATAGAATCATAGAGTTGGAAGGGACCTTGTGGGTCATCTAGTGCAACTCCCTGCACTATGCAGGACACTCACAACCCTATCGTTCATCCACTGTAACCTGCCACCCCCTTAAGCCTTCACAGAATCAGCCTCTCCATCAGATGGCTATCTAGCCTCTGTTTAAAAATGTCCAAAGATGGAGAACCCTGTTGGTTTTTCCCTGTTGGTTTTGTAGCAAGTCAGTGGGGTATAATGGTTGGAGCACCCTTTCTCAATTTTTTTTACCATTGAGAAACCCCTGAAACATTCTTCAGGCTTAGAGAAACCCCTCTATGAAAAAGGATGCAAGGCTAGATGGACCTCTGGTCTCATCCAGCAAGCTTCTTCTTATGTGATGGAGGGATTGGAGGCTGGAAAGTCCCTGGGTGGGCCACTGTTATTGCTTTTTACATGTAATTAGCTCCATGGAGTTGCTTAGCCAGAGACAGGTATAAGTCAATTCCTCACTTGCCTTTTCCCCATTAGATTTGTCGGCCCTCCTTTTTTGTTACCTTGGTTTTCCTGCCGCACTCCTCTCAGACAAACAAAGCAATCTCTTCCTGCCTTCAAAGACTCCACATCCCTCTTTCAGTGCTCCAGTGACCAGAACACTGACTTTGGCTACTCTATGTTGGGGATTATTAGGAAAGGGGTTGAAAGGAAAGCAGACAATGTTGTAATTCCCTTGTACAGATCTCTGCTGAGGCCTCATTTGGAACTCGGACGAAGCCAGCCAAGATGATTAGGGGGTTGGAGCACCTTCCCTAGGAGAAAAGGCAGAAGATCTTGGATTTCTCAGGGGGTGGGTTGACAGGTAAGGGGGAACCTGATGATGGTTTATAAAACTGCATAAGGATGGAGAGGGTTGACAGAGGAAACCTTTTCTTCCCTCTCCTGAAATGCTAGAACTTAGGGGCATCCCACAAAGATGATGGGCAGTAGATTCATGGAAAGCCATCTTTACTCAGCTAGTGATTAAATTGTGGAATTGGTTGCCAGAGGATGCAGTGATGGCCACAGGCACAGAAAGCTTTAAAAGGGGCGAATTAGGTTGATCTATCAGTGGCACCTAGTCATGGTGACTGAAGGGAATCTCCATGTTCAGAGGCATTAAACCTCTCAAAACTAGTTCCTGTAGGTAATATCTGGGGAAGGCCTTAGCCACAAATGCTTCATTGTTGGCCTTCCATAGTAATTGGTTGGCCATTGTGAGAGAAAGGATGCTGGACTGAATGGACCATTGGATTGGTCCAGTAGGGTTCTTCTTGCATTCTTATTTGATGTATTTGAGGAAGGGAACTTTGGGACTCAAAAGCAGATACCCAGAGAATCTTGTTTGCACTGTTGAACTCAAATCTAACTGTTCTTTTGCAGATGAACAAAGCTGCCCTCTGAAATGACCTGATGCTGTTATTTTCTCTTATACTTAAAATGTCCACTTTCATAGAATCACAGAATCATAGAGTTGGAAGGGAAAGGGACCATACAGGCCATCTAGTCCAACCCCCTGTTCAATGCAGGATCAGCCCAAAGCATCCTAAAGCAATGAAGCCCACACCTTAAGCATTTAGTCCACCTACTCAATGAAGCCCACAGCTTAAGCATTTAGTCCTCCTCATCCCCTAGCTAAAATCAATGGTTGGATACCACCAGCTTTTCCATTGGTGGGAAAAGTGGAAGGGATAGTCTTTGACCACTAAAAACACTGCGTTGGGGCCGGGCGGGGAATCATGGAACCTGCATGGACAAAACCCATGGGGGATGAAGGCCTCAGTCTCTCATCCTGGGAACCAAATGCTGCCAATGTGCATGCCCAGGAAAGTTCTTTCCAAATAAGGAAAAGTAGGCAGGGCTCTCTTAAGCAAGACCCTCCCCTTTACTCAAAGGAAATGTGTTTGAATAATAAAATCATAGAATTGGAAGGACCTATAGAGGCCATCTTGTCCAACCCCGTGCTCAACGTGGGACCAGCCTAAAGCATCCATGATAAGTATCTGTCCAGTCGCTGCTTAAAGACCGCCAGTGAAAAAAACCTTGAGAAGGGAAGATTGCCAGGGAAAGCTGACATGCATGCAGTTCTTATGACAAGCTAGGCCTACATCCAGATGAGCTTGGCCCCACTTTTCAATGGGCCAGGGATTTCTAAGCCAGGGAATTTGGTACTCTGCTTCCATCTTCACCTGCCCTAGAAAGAAAATTGTAGAAAAGTAGTGTAACTTGAGATTTTTATACATAAATAAGTAACTCTCTGTGGATTTGAAAGATTACCCTCGGAGTTAAGAGTTACAAAAGATGAAAGAAATCTCAGGAGATTAATAGCATGAGAGTGTATCAGCCAGTTGATGAATTAATCAATTATGTTTGCATTGGTTTGCATGTCAAAACAACAGCACCCAAAGCAAATTTCCTTTGCTTTGAGATGTTCCCATAGGTTCCCATTGCTTTGAGATGTTCCCATAGGTGCCGTCTTAGGGGAAACATTCCCTTCTGAGTGAGATGAGAGAATACAGCCTCTCCACCTGCAGTTTTGATTATTTCAAAAATGTATATACTGCCTCCGTTTTATATAAGGCAGCTCACAATCAAAATGCATGAACTTGAATAATGTGGGGCTTACTTATGAGTAGATGTGCTTAGTAGGCTTGCTCCCTTAGACCTATTATGCAAGGCAGCAGCCACACCAGGCTGCTGCAGTTCTGTTGCTGTACGCACGGGGGAGGGGGTCCCCAGAGCAGGCTGTCTGCGCTGATGCAATGGTCCCATGCAAGAAACACAGGGCCGGAAGCGCCGGGAGCATTCTGCTGCCGTGGTAGTGGCAGCGGGGGGGGGGGACTGGGGGCACAGAGTCCCCCTTGCATGATGGTGGGGAGCAGCATGCTGTTCCCCCACCATAGTGAGGGTGGGGGGATACTTCTGACAGCTCCGTGGCTCTGCGGAGCCAGCAGGGGCGAGAGGCGTCCCTGCAGGGACACCGTAGGTCGGGGGAGGAGCCAGGCCCAAAAGCCCGGCTCCTCCGATTATGCACAGGGTTAGCCCGACCTAGCCCTCGTCTGCATCCGTGGCGCTTCCAGACCCATGGAAGAATCTGTGTTTCTTTAATGCAAGTCTTCCGAGGCTCTGGGTCAGGCCAGGCCTCGGATAGCAGCGACGTCAAGCATAATCAGGGATTTTCCCCAAAGCCCTGTTGCTGCCATCATGGGCATTCCAGCCCGTGCATAATCGGTCTTAATGACCTGAACCACCATGATCTGGGGAGGGGGGTTGTCGTTCAGTTGTCATGTAACTGAGATAACTTGAGATAAATAAAATTGAAATCAATACTTGGGGTTGGTTCAAGATCGCCACAAATGCAATCGTGCCGGCCATGCCAGAGGACACGGAGGTGGCCTGAGTAAATGCTTCTGTCCTGGGTAGCCAATCGAGTAAGGACACATTCCTGCAAAAGTTCTCAGCATAACCAATTGGGGCACTTTTCATTGTGCTAAAATGCCCGTAAGAGATTCACTGAGTTGCTTCTTCAAGTAAACATGACAGCACTAATAAGGATGGAGTTTTGAGAGAGGGAGGGAGGGAGGGAGGGAAGGAAGGAAAACATCAGGAAACAAGGAGGGAGGGGACTCTATGGCGGGAAATTACACAATTTCATTGTGAGCAAAAATGGGATCCGTTAGCGGTGGGACGCTCATATTGTGCTTTTGTGAGGAATATCATAAGAGGGGATATTTGTGAGGGGATATTTGTGAGGAAATACCATGCCACTGTGATTTTCCTGTGGCAATCATTTTGAGCATTTCACAACAAGGGGACTTCAGGCCCTTATTGAGATCTGCAAAATGTTCCTGTGTGGGGTTGTGTGTCACAAAGAAAAACAAGGTACAAACAAAGGCATTAGAAAATGACGATAACGGGAGGAAAGCAGGCCTCCTTTGTCTCACATTCTGAGGACAGCTGCATGAGGCGTGCAGTTTGAATTTCGCCACGTCGCTTTTTGAGCTCCTTCCTTAACTATTCTCTTGTCACGTCTTTGAAATTGTTCTTAAGGTGTGCATTGGGACCGGGCAAAGGAGATAATCTGCTTACACAACAGAATGATCAGTGGCTGAGGTCAGGTCACCTTAGGGATGGCCAAGACCCCAGCATCTCTGTGTTGTTTTGCGATATAATTCCACGTGTTTGTATTTCTGCAATTTAATGTGGGATTTTATGTGTATCTTTAAAGGTAAAGGTAAAGGTATCCCCTGTGCAAGCACCGAGTCATGCCTGACCCTTGGGGTGGCGCCCTCTAGCGTTTTCATGGCAGACTCAATACGGGGTGGTTTGCCAGTGCCTTCCCCAGTCATTACCGTTTACCCCCCAGCAAGCAAGCTGGGGACTCATTTTACCGACCTCGGAAGGATGGAAGGCTGAGTCAACCTTGAGCCGGCTGCTGGGATTGAACTCCCAACCTCATGGGCAAAGCTTTCAGACGGCTGCCTTACCACTCTGCGCCACAAGAGGCTCTTGTGTATCTTTACGTGGTCTAAAATACAGGCATCTAGAGCAGGGGTAGTCAAACTGCGGCCCTCCAGATGTCCATGGACTACAATTCCCAGGAGCCCCTGCCAGCGAACGCTGGCAGGGGCTCCTAGGAATTGTAGTCCATGGACATCTGGAGGGCCGCAGTTTGACTATCCCTGATCTAGAGTAAGTGGGGACTGGATATATAACTGAAGCATATGTTGATTGGATGATAGCTATGCCCTGTTAGGCACAGACAGCTGGCATTCAGAGGGATTTTACTGCCCAAAGAAGTCTCAAAGCAGCTTTCCTTCCTCTCCCCACAACAGACACCCTGTGCGGTAGGTAAGGCTGAGAGAGCTCTGAGAGAACCTGGCCAGGGAGTCAGTTCAAAGACTTCCTGGTTCCCGGTTGCAAGACTTTCCTCCCAAGATTTATTTTTGCCCTCCTTTTGGAATCTGTTTTAAAGTGACTGTGCTCCAGAATCCCACACTTCTCTCAGCAGAGATTTGCCTCATTCTGTGAGGCTGCTGCTGGCTCCCCTCCCCTCCACACACACCACTTGTTAAGGAAAGGAAAGAAAGACATGAGCAGCCTCATGCTGCACTTGGCTTCTCCACAGGCAGTCAAAAGAAACAAAGCGGACTTCTTTAATGCCAGCTGGACCTCACCCGCCCGAGACCAGTGGTCCATTTAGTCCAGCTTCCTGTCTCACACAATGCCAGGCAGTTACTCTGGAAGGCCAACAACAGAGCATAGAGGCCTTCCCCTCATGCTGCCTCTGGGAACTCAATTTCAGAAGTTTACTGCCAGTGATTCTGAAAATGCCTCTGGCTACACCCAGAACATTTACATGAAAACATGCAGCTACTTATATCGAATCAGACCCTTGGTCCATCAAAGTCCGTACTGTCTATTCACACTAGCTGTCCAGGAACTCAGGCTCTCTATCATCCTTTCAAGACCTGAGTTTTGCACAAATGGATCTCTCATATAGAAGAAAATCATAACGAGAAAAGATTCAGAGCTGCATGCCCTCTGCCACTTCCAACTGTCTACGGATCCCTGGCCACTGAGAAACACGCCGGTCCTCAATAAGAGCCAGAACCTTCTTGGTTCTGGTCCCCACCTGGTGGAACAAGCTCTCTGAGAAGATCAGGGCCTGCAGAAGGGAGCTCTTCCACCAGGCATTCGCTTGAGGCCGACCATCTCAGAACACCTGCTGGTCCCCCCAGAGCCCGCCCATGACTGCAATAGCTGACCTCCCAATGTTGTTGTTATTTATACTACTAATGTTCCTATAGATTATTAAGATGACTATTGGAAATAATGAGGTATTGAACTGTTATGTTTTGAAAGTTGTTTGAAAGTTGTTTATATGTTCCATGTAAAGTTAGATAATGTTTCAATGTGAACTGTCCGGAGCTGCAAAGAATGGGCGGTATAAAAATCCAAATAAATGAATAAACAAACAAACAAACAAACAAACAAACAATATATATATATATATATATATATATATATTGCTTGTTCTACTCTTCTCTGCCTGAAACCTGTTTCTAGAGCCAGTTTGGTGTAGTGGTTAGGAGTGCAGACTTCTAATCTGGCATGCCAGGTTCGATTCTGCGCTCCCCCACATGCAACCAGCTGGGTGACCTTGGGCTCGCCATGGCACTGATAAAACTATTCTGACCGAGCAGTGATATCAGGGCTCTCTCAGTCTCACCCACCTCACAGGGTGTCTGTTGTGGGGAGAGGAAAGGGAAGGAGACTGTAAGCCCCTTTGAGACTCCTTTGGGTAGAGAAAAGCGGCATATAAGTACCAACCCTTCTTCTTCAGTAATATCAGGGCTCTCTCAGCCTCACCCACCCCACAGGGTGTCTGTTGTGGGGAGAGGAATGGGAAGGCGACTGTAAGCCGCTTTGAGCCTCCTTTGGGTAGAGAAAAGCGGCATATAAGTACCAACCCTTCTTCTTCAGTAATATCAGGGCTCTCTCAGCCTCACCCACCCCACAGGGTGTCTGTTGTGGGGAGAGGAGAGGGAAGGAGACTGTAAGCCGCTTTGAGCCTCCTTTGGGTAGAGAAAAGCGGCATATAAGAACCAACTCTTCTTCTTCAGTAATATCAGGGCTCTCTCAGCCTCACCGCCCTCACAGGGTGTCTGTTGTGGGGAGAGGAAAGGGAAGGCGTCTGTAAGCCGCTTTGAGCCTCCTTTGGGTAGAGAAAAGCGGCATATAAGAACCAACTCTTCTTCTTCTTCTAGACTATCTTCTCTCTCAAAACTGGACACCAAAACCTATTTGATTTTCAACCTCTCCTGTTTCTCTTGTTGCATGTCAACCTTTCCTAAAACACTGTTTTTTCTAAAAGTGATATGTTTTTGTTTCCAGTCATCTGAAAGAACTGTTGAAGACTTTTGTGCGCATTCTCAAAAGACAATAGCAAAATATGGGTATTTGTACAGTTTGCCGCGTCTGTTCCATCGATCCTCCTCTTTGTGGGCATTTTCCAGAAGCAGAAACTCCATTGCAAAGAATATTAATGGCTCCTCTGTCGCCATATAATTGCATTCTTGGAAATGCATGCGGCGCCACGCACTGCAACAATTCACAAAATTGTTCTCAGAACTGTCCTCACGGACTGTAAATAAATTATAGACCATTAAGGAGTGATAAGATGGAAATCTATTTTGCTTTTGCCAAACCAGCACATGGCTTTGGGGAGTTTCCAAAAAACTTTGTCACTGGATTTCCCCCCATTATGAGATATAGCACATAATAAAGCACAACTTTGATTGTGTTCTACTGTGATTTATGGTTCGAAGTGTTTAGTCACTGTTGTAAACCACCTTGGGCCAGCTTGAGGGGAGAGGCAGTCAAGGAATTAAATTATGAATATATTTAGATACATAATAATACTAAGAGTTGGTTTTGATACCCTGCTTTTCACTTGCTGAAGGATTCTCAAAGTGGCTTACAATCGCCTTCCCTTCCTCTCCCCACAACAGGCACCCAGTGAGGGAGGGGAGGCAGACCGAGCTTTTGACAGGAGAACTCGGTCATAAGAATACTATCAGGGTTGCAAGGAGCCCAAGGTCACCCAGCTGACTGCATGTGGAGGAGTGGGGAATCTATTCCAGCTCACCAGAATAGAAGTCGCTCTATCTCACCAGATTAGAAGTTGATCTATCTGTCTGTCTGTCTGTCTGTCTGTCTGTCTGTCTGTCTGTCTGTCTGTCTGTCTGTCTGTCTGTCTGTCTGTCTGTCTGTCTGTCATATTTGTTGATCACCACTCCCAGTCCAGCTGGCTCATAGTAGTTTACATCAAACTTTATAATACAAAATACGAATACTCATCCAACCCTCTTCCCTCCTGTCCGTCCCATGGCCCTTCACCTGCCTTCATGGTAAAAGTAGGGGGGGGTACTCTGAGGAGGGACCCAACAGATGTTCCTTATCCCATCCTCAATCAAATGCCTGGTGGAAAAGCTCCATTTTGCAGGCTCTGAAGAACTGTGATAGTTCCAACAGGGTCCTTAGCTCTTTTCCACCAGGTAGAGGGCGTCACCCCAAGGGTCAGACATGACTCGGTGCTTGCACAGGGGATACCTTTACCTTTACCTTTAAGGGCCATGACCAAAAAGGTCCTGACACTGGTCAGGGCAATCCATTGAGATTCACATAGTTTAAATTTCTCTGTATGGCATAAGGAGTTAGACGGTCCATCAGGTGTGCTGGGCCCAGACCATGTATGGCCTTGAAGGTCAAAAACAAAACCTTAAACTTGATTCAGAACAAAACCAACAACCAATGCAACTTTAGAATCATCATCTTAAAATTGCAGGGGGAGCTGCTGATAACATGACAATTAAATAATCCCTAGGTATCAAGTGAACTGGACCTCAACCAGTTATCCACCATTGTTCCCTCTGAGGAGAAAAATGTCAAGCTTTCTCCAGGGCTGGTAACCCTTTCTCCAGGGCTGGTAACTGGTAACCAAACTCTCAATAGCAAGCAAAGCAATGACTGGCCAAGAGCTTCCCGATGTAAACAGAACAAAGAAGCCCAAAGAACCAATGTAGAACTAGAGAATCCTAGCAGAAACACAAGGCAATGTGCCGAGCCTAACATAACACACGTCGAATCACATGATCCATACCTATGTCCAACCAGAGAATCCTCCAGTAGGAATGCTGTTGCAAGCACAACAAAAGTAAAATTAGAGAAGTCAGTCAGTGTACAACCTGAGACTAAGCAATGTCACGCCTGAAAATCCACCACAAGCCTGATGCTAAGAGATTTGTGTAAAGAACACAGTATTGCAAGACCAGAAAAATCAATTTCAAAGGACACAATCAAAGCCAAGAAAACGTGTCAAGCTATGCCGAGCCCTGGGAGGACACAGAAACACAATAAAAATTAAAGAGAAAAAACAGGCTTCGGAACCTTAAAACACCAGTTCCTGATATCCCTAGTTGCTCTCAAATATTTCCAGGATTTTTTAGGAACCATTTCCTGGTATTTACTATATAGGAGTCTGAAAGGAAATGAGCCTTCATTCATTCATTCATTCATTCATTCACTCACTCACTCACTCACTCACTCACTCACTCACTCACTCACTCACTCACTCACTCACTCACTCACTCATTCATTCATTCACTTTCTCTCTAAGACTCAAGATGGATTACACAGGGTGAGTCAAAATGATCAACAGGACGGGACATCCAGTAAACAACGCAATGGGATTTGGACTGCAGGAATCTGAAAACAAGCAAACATCTGAAAACGCAGCTGAAACAGAACATAACCATTCAAACACGACACGTTAAATGATGCGGAAATCACATCGCTGGAGCACACTTAGAGCAACAGACAGCAGATGTCATGGCGAAAGAGACATGCAAGAGTCAGGTCGTGGCTAATGACATATAAAAGGAGACCATTTCAAGCTTGACGTGGAAGTGGGAGAAGGAGGCCGAACTCTCCTTGCCTTTGCTTTCCCCCATGAAATTGCTTTGCCCTGGTTGTTTCTCTCCTGGCAGGGTTCTGAGGCTAGAGGCTATCCCATCCCACCCCAGAAGGAGTGGTTATTTTTTGCTTCACTGCCCCATTTTATTGTCACTGCCAGCGCATCTTAAGATCTATTTGAGACCCAGTGCGGATTATCTAATTAACTGTGCAATCCAAAAACGAAACACAGCCTTTTTGGTCCACTGAAAGCAATGGCTGGCATTGTACATCAGCAATGTCTCCTGGATGTCCTCCTTCTGCTTCCTAGGCTTCTGGAAAAGAGCGGCAGACACCAGACTGTTTCATCGTGCCCTGAAACCTCTTATTCTCCTTCTGCTCCCCACCCTCAAATTTTTGCACTCAACATTCAACTTGATAAAGACTTCTGTTGAGACTGAAAACTTGCTCCCTACCTGGTGACACCGTGAGGTGGTTCTAATCTAATTATACCACTGCATTAGATAGCTCCCTCTTTGTCCATCTCTATAACAAACAAACAAAGCTGCTTTATATTGAATTGGACCCTTGGCCCATCAAGAGGAGGAGGAGGAGGAGGAGAAGAAGAAGAAGAGTCGGTTTTTATATGCCACTTTTCTCTACCCAAAGGAGTCTCAAAGCAGCTTCCAATCACCTTCCCTTCCTCTCCCCACAACAGACACCCTGTGAGGCAGGTGAGGCTGAGAGAGCCCTGAGATTACTGAAGAAGAGTTGGTTCTTATATGCTGCTTTTCTCTACCCAAAGGAGTCTCACATCGGCTTACAATTGCCTTCTTTTTCCTCTCCCCACAACAGGCACCCCGTGAGGTAGGCCAGGCTGAGAGAGTCCTGATATTACTGCTTGGGTCAGAACAGCTTTATCAGTGCCTTGGCAAGCCCAAGGTCACCCAGCTGGCTGCATGTGGGGGAGCGCGGAATCAAACCCAGCTTGCCAGATTAGAAGTCCACACTCCTAACCACTACACCAAGCTGAAAGAGGTCTTGCACTTCACCTGCCACTTTTAACTGGAAATTCCAGGGACTGAACCTGGGAACTTTTGCAGGCCAAGAAGAAGAAGAAGACCTGTTTATTTATTCCCCTCTTTTCAATACCCGAAGGAGTCCCAAAGCAGTTCTCCCGTCCTCTTCCCACAACAGACACCCTGTGAGGCAGGTGAGGCTGAGAGAGCTCTGAGCTCTAGCAGGGCTGTGATGAGTCCAATGTCAGCCAACTGGCTGCATGTGGAGGAGTGGGGAATGCCACCTGGTTCTCCAAATTAGAGCTGCCACTCTTAAGAACTACACCAAGCTGGAGGAGATAAGAGAGGACCAGATGTGAAAGAGGAAGAAGCGTGAGAATAAACAAAGGAAGAAAGCGAAAATCGGAAACCAACCCAGAGATTTTCCCATTTCTCATTTTTGTTTTTATATCTAAGTACCAGGGTGACATCCGTTTTACAGTAGCCAAGCATTAAATTTAGTACGATCAGGCTGAAATGGAAGGTGTAAAGAGGCTACCGCGCCTCATACAAGAGAACAACAACAACAAAACACAATTTCTGAGGGGGAAGCATAATGAAAACCGCTCTGTCTGGCCACATTCATCGTCCGTCAATTTATAGGTGCCAAATGCCAACCAGCACAAGTGAAGGTTTTTACCTGGCCATTTGCAAAATTATTGATTAAAACAAGTGCACCAACGCCTGCAGAAATGTGGATTCGTTTTATTGAATTCAATTACCGCTCTCCAGGAAATATTTCCAGTAAACAATGCAAGTCCTCTTTGCAAGTGAAAATGAATTGCTATTCCGGTGCTCCCAGGTCAGGAAAGAAAAGACTGCGTACAACGGTGTAGACATATTCCACTTCCATTAGGAGCTGGGCCTGTGGTGTTAGCTCTAATTGAATCAAAGCAGTTATAGCTAAAGGTAAAGGTATCCCCTGTGCAAGCACTGAGTCATGTCTGACCCTTGGGGTGATGCCCTCCAGCGTTTTCTTGGCAGACTCAATATGGGGTGGTTTGCCATTCCCTTCCCCAGTCATTACCGTTTACCCCCCAGCAAGCTGGGTACTCATTTTACCGACCTCGGAAGGATGGAAGGCTGAGTCGACCTTGAGCCGGCTGCTGGGATTGAACTCCCAACCTCATGGGCAGATAGCTTCAGACAGCATGTCGCTGCCTTACCACCCTGCGCCACAAGAGGCTCTTGTGGTGAAAGCAGTTAACCATCTGTAAAACAAAGATTTTTGCTTATGACAGTGAACGAAAAACCTATAGATAGATCTGAAGATGGGTGTACTGGATCCAGTACATTGTAACACACCTCGAGCCATTGGGGAGACACAGGCAATTAATAATAATAATAATAATAATAATAATAATAATAATAATAATAATAATAATAATAATAATAATAATAATAATAATAATTGCTGAATTCGAGTGTGGGAGAACCTTAGGGGGAAAAATCAGATTTTTGGAGGTCTATTTCAAGAGTCAAAGCTCCCCTTGTCAGAATTATTTTTGAGGGGCACAAATATATATTTTTTAATTCCATCTCATTTTTGAGCCCCTACATTTGATCCTTACTCTTACAGTTCCAATTGGAAATTCTTTTTTTTTTGGGGGGGGGGGGGTAGAGAAACGTCTTCCAGGTTACAAAGGCTAGAGGGAGTTCTTCCAGGTTAAAGATCTTTCAGCCAAAAGCCTGTTGGAGGAAGGGCCGTTTAAGTGGGAGGCAGACAGCTTTAAAAGGAGACTAGATGTATTCATGGAATATAGATCTATCAGTGGTTACCAACCGTGTTGAGTAAAGGGAAGTTCCACATTCAGATGCAGTCAGCATCTGCATCTCAAAACCAGGAGGCAACATCAGGGGAAGACCACAGCCTCCATAGTCTGCTGTTAGCTTTCCAGAAGAAGAAAATGGCCATTGCACGTGACAGGATGTTAAACTAGACGGACCACTTATGTCCTTACGAAGACTCCTTAGATTGGAAAAAGTCTCCAGATGTTGCATCCTAGAGTAGCAGGATATGAGCTATGTTCTTTTGACAACATCATGCAAATCGCTAAACTGTGACCATGGCACAAGATGTCTTGTGTGCTTGGTTGGAGGTACCACTTGTCGGTTACAGAGGAAGGAGGACAGAGGACTACAGATTGCAGAACTGGAGTGTCTTAAGAGCCCTGCTATTGAAGATTCAGATCATTAGTTGAGGCTTCAGAATCTTAGTGGGTTGTAGAAAGCGTATTTTTCCTGGTGACTACAGCTGAAAAATTCCAGGAAGGACTTTCTCCTGTTCATCTGTTGCAATGAGTCTCCTTGTTTGTCAGAGATGAATACATTCATTGTGATATAAATATGTTCCCTAAAGCAGGGGTAGTAAACTTGTCGTCCTCCAGATGTCCATGGACTACAATTCCCATGAGCCCCTGCCAGCATTTGCTGGTAGGGGCTCATGGGAATTGGAGTCCATGGAAATCTGGAGGACCACAGGTTGACTACCCCTGCCCTAAAGAGCTCTTCGATTCAGAAATGTCAACCAGCTAAGGATCCCTGGCCCTAAGGAAATACATCTGATCTGGTGGAATGAGCTCCTGAGAGAGAACAAGGCCCTGTCTGAACTTTCTGAGTTTCACAGGGCCTGTAAAACAGCACTCTTCCACCAGGCCTATGATTGAGGACAACTATATCTAAATCTAGGGCCCCCCTCCCAACTCCTCTCCCCTCCCTTCCTCTTCCGACTCCTCCTGATATCCAATAACCTGGCTGGCTATAAACTATCATTGAACTTAGTCATCTTGGCTGATCAACTGTGATTAATCTGTGGTTCAAAAATTTGGCTTTTATATTGTGGAATATTTAGTATTATCGGGATTTTAGATTCTGTAAACCACCCTGAGATGGTACGTTCGAAAGGGGGGATATATAAATCCCTAAACCAATCAATCAATCAGTCAATCAATCAAGTTTTGTGAGCCAGCGCTCACATATCATGCACTCCATTGGCCGATCATAAACACACAGACACAGATGCAAGGAGTACGGAAGCCCCAAAGGCTCCGTCTTCCATGGCCCAGGTGTGTTGCATTACATTGCAGAGCACGGATGAGGACAAGATCTAATCAAAAAAGTACACAATCCCATCAGAGTGGTGATGAACTGGCAAAGTAAGATGGATAGAGCCCATAAACTTCTAAAGAGAAACAATTACTTTCTGTAATGAGCTAATTGCTTCCAGTCCTTGCTGAGCCCAGGTTTGATAGTGTCAAATCAGTATATGAATTCCAATTTAGCTGCTTTGCTGTGAAATCTCCATTTGGGCCCCCTCCCGGGGAGGAGACCAAAAACAGGGCCAAGGTCGATGGCGGGAAATCAGGTAAAATATTTTATTGCTCAGATAAATTTTCCCCAAATCCTTAAATGTTTCAAAACAGGCTTTGTCATGGGAATATATAATACATAAGTACAGCTATCGTGTTTTTTTGTTGAATATCGGCGTGTGTGTTTTGAAATGCTGTCTCATTGGTTTCTCAGCACTTCATTATTTAAATGGTTCTGTCCCTTTATTTTCCAGACTAGAGATAACCTAGTTTATCAAATTAAATGGCAGCAGGGAATTGCTTGGTATATTGCAGGGACTACTATGCTAGCGGGTTGGCAGGTGAATAGCTCAGGTCATTGGATCCTGTTCACAGCCTTACACAAAGTGGATACGAGAGCGAAGATAACACGAGGGGCTTATCCCTGGATTTTAATCTGTGTGTGTTGCTGGGGCGTAGCCGCTTCAGGTTTAAGGTCACCAGGTGCCCAGTACTGATCTGGGCCATTTCCACATTAGGAGATGTACCTCGTTTTAGCCTCGTTTTAGATTTCCTTTGGATGCTGTGCTTTGACATTTCGCTTTCCGCATTTGGGCCGTCCTCCCTCATTATCCAGGCTGTAATTTGCCATATGTTTTCCGCATTGGGGTGGGAAGGAGGCAGCCTCCCATGATGCTTTGCTCCCTTATCTGTTCCCAACAGTGTTTATTTTTTTTTTTGCTGAATGGTGCTTGCCTGCACCTTCTTTTAATTCTGAGCCCTTGATCGCCTCCCTCCTTCCCCCATGTTGT
The DNA here is from genome assembly GCF_049243985.1 of Paroedura picta. NCBI lineage: Eukaryota > Metazoa > Chordata > Lepidosauria > Squamata > Gekkonidae > Paroedura > Paroedura picta. Next base: position 15,116,881 of record NC_135374.1, on the reverse strand, counting down.
TTTTTCTCTGCCACCTTGCTCACCATCCCCCACCCCAAATAAGCTCTAATACCATTACTATGCTATTCCCCCCTCCCTTGAAGGAAGGTGATTCAGAATGAGTAATTGAGAATAAAGTAATAAAGGCTATTTTATTACTCTGTTTTTAAACCTCTACAAAATTCCCAAAGAGGTTTGCCAAAAAAGGCCTCTTCAGCTGGGCCCATTCCGCACACACTAGATAATGCACTTTCAATGCACTTTAGAAGTAGATTTTCCTGTTCTGCACAGGAAAATCCAGCTGCCAAAGCATGTTGCAAGTGCATTATCCTATTTGTGTGGAATGGGCCCAGGAGAATCTGTGCATCCTTCAGTTTCTCTGCTCCCTTGCCTGATCCTTCAAGAGCCCGTGTGATCTGGCAGCCACCTGAACTCCCTGACTCTAAAAGGCCCTGCTTCTGGTTGAGACCAGGTAAATCTCCCTAGGTCCAGGGACCACCAGCAGATTAGTATTTGCTGAATGGAACATATTGAGAGAGGTGGTCCCATGGCCTTGAAGGTTAAACTTAATACCACCACCTTGAATTTAATCTGGAACTCTATCGGTAACCAATGCAGCTGTTGGAGGGCAGGTCAATATTCACTAGAAATATCCATTGGATTGATTCCCTAACCTTTACTTCCAATGGTATCAAAATTCCAACTCATTTTTTTTAACTCCCCCCCTCCCAATTGATCACCATAGCAAGCAGTGCAGTACTCTTACATCCGTCAAGATTTCAAATAAAAATTGTACTTCCTTAAATGTTGCGTCGTGTCACCAGGAAAGAGCTGGCTTGGCAAACCGAGAGCAGAAAAGTGGCATCAAAGCCACGTCTCCTAAATTCAGGGGAAATAGCACATGCATTTGCCGGACAATTTTTTGACTTCTTGAAACGGTGACAGTTTCGAGCAGAAATGGGACAAATAAAAGATAGATTCTGCTTCAGTCTGAATAAAGACAGTGAAAGGTTTTTTTAAAAAAACCTTTGGGGAGAGTTTAGCAATTGTTATACAGTGAAATAATAGTGTGTGAGGGGGAAGAGGTATCATTAAGGAGGGAAAATGCCAGGATACCACGTCTATTGAAATGGTACTAGCATTGCAAAAGAGAAGAATGGCTGTTTGCACATTTGCAAGAAGGCAATTCAGTGGCATTCCTTTGGCATTGGTGCCACTTCTTCGGATCATTTTGAGAAATAGGTGGTTTCCCAAAGTGGGGACTGTAGAAACTCAGAAACTGATTCAGGCACACATTTACGGTCTTGGGATCAGGAGCCCTCTATATATTTTAGGCGAATTGTTCCTTTTAAGGCTATGAAATCGACAACTCCCTAGGACTGACAAAGAGACGTTCTCGATCTGTCGTTGGCATTGATAAGTGAACAGGTGCGTTTGTTCAAAAAAAAAAATTCTTTTGCAAGTACATAATTGCCATCCATTTCTTTCCACGGCAGGTGTTACGTATAGTAATGAGATTTGTTATTACAACATTTACAAAGTGTTTTTGATACGCATGGAAGAAAGGAACAATAGCAAAGTCCCCCTACTTCCTTATATTTTTTTAAGAAAAACAATTCATTATTTACTGTAAACTTTTGATTTAAGAGGATAACAGACAAGCAACATGTGAAGAACATAAGAAGAACTTAGGAGAAGCCATGTTGGCTCAGGCCAATGGCCCATCTAGTTCAACAATCCATCACATGGTGGCCAAAACACAGGTGCCAATGAGGAGGTCCACCAGCGAGGCCAGAATTCCAGAACTTGAGAAGCCCTCCCAAAAAAACAAGAATACAGAGCATTACTGTCCCCAGAGTGTTCCATCTATACTTTGTGGCTAATGACCATGGGTGGACCACTGCCAGATAGGTTTCTCTCATCCCCTTTTGAAGCAGTCTGTGCAGGTATCCACCAGCACTTCCTGTGGCAGTTAATTCCTTGTTAATGATTCTTCAAGTGAAGAAGTATTGCCCTTTATCTGTTCTAAGACTTCACTGAGTGCTCACGAGTGGGGACCTGTGTAGACAGTGTTGTACAGGTTGGAGGTAAGAGAGCCCATTTCCTTCCAGAGCCGCTGTTTTCTCCTTGAAAACTGATCCCTCCCTCCCTCCCTCCCTCCCTCCCTCCCTCCCTCCCTCTTTCTTTCTTTCTTTCTTTCTTTCTTTCTTTCTTTCTTTCTTTCTTTCTTTCTTCCTTCCTTCCTTCCTTCCTTCCTTCCTTCCTTCCTTCCTTCCTTCCTTCCTTCCTTCCTTCCTTCCTTCCTTCCTTCCTTCCTTCCTTTCTTTCTTTCTTTCTTCGTATTATTATTATTACATTAAATTTATAGCCCGCCACTCCTAAAAGGCTCATAGCGGGTTGCAAAAGTGCATAAAAACCCTGGTAATATGACCCCTAAACCAATCCAACTAGTCTATAAAATGCAGAGCAATCCATACAAAAACTCCCCTAGGGGTGGAGAGGGGGTACTGATCTCGATCCGCCCAAAAAAAATCTAATAATAATAATAATAATAATAATAGAGTAACCCAAGGAGGGGGGTCTAGTTCTTCCTCAGCTCACCGGCCTCAACCATGGGCCTGGCGGAAGAGCTCCTCATTGCAGGCCCTGCGGATTCTTGAGATTAGAGTCTGCTACTCTTTAGCCACTTCACCACATTGGATCTCAAGTTCAAGCAGAGGGGGGGGAGGGCCAGAACCCAGGAAGGTCACGGTGCAGGTGTATGTGCTAGCACCCGTTGTATTCCTGGGTGCAGAAGGCTTTATTATGGTCCTTGGTTATCATTTTACGATTTAGCAAGCTGTCTCTAATGGCAAGAGATGTAGGAAGAAAAGGCAGAACAAGTAGACACAGATAGAGATAGAGATAGAGAGAGAGACAGAGACAGAGACAGACACAGAGACACAGAGACAGACAGCCACAGACAGAGAGACGCAGAGAGACACAGAGAGTATTTCCTTTCCAGCCTGAACTTTAGTTGCAAACCACTGAATGAATTCCAGTTGCAGTTTTACCAAGAGTCCCTCTCAGTTACTTTCATCTGGCTTTACATTGAAGCAAACAATGGATTGGCACAAATTGGTATTACATCCAGGTACTCCGGGCAGATAAGGCACAGCCAAACTGTTAAAAATGTAATTTCAAAAACTAAAAAAAATACAGCTAAATGTATTTCATGCATCACCACTTTGTCTCGTTCTATTGATCTAGGGAACAAGGGCTCCCTGTCCATGTGTGTGCCAGGGCAGGCATGGACAAACACAAAGAAACCCAAATGATATTCCTTGTGGGAAAACGCCTTTCTCCCACATATTATCTGTGCATTCGGTAGAAAAGGGTGCCCTGAAACAGACAGCCTGTCACTCAGGTGGTTCATCATTTCAACCCATACCAATTCCGCCTCTGAATTTGTACTTTCAGGCTTTTCCTTCCCACTCCCCTGTGAGAAATGTCAGCTGCTGGGAATCCTGAGATACTGGGATGAATGGGAAGCTACCGCTAAGGTAAGACACACAAACCACTTTGGTTGCCCATTTTCCCTTTCTGCTCTTTCCTTTGTGCTCTGCTCCTTGGCAAGAGGTAATTGCAAACTGCATTCAAAAGCAGGAGTCAATCAAGGTGTTCTTTCCACCTCTGTCCTTTTCCTGTACCCTGCCACTGTGTGATGTGCCATGCCAATGTGTCCTGTTTTCCCCTGGAGGGGGGGCTAGCCGAGCCTGATCACCCTCTGTTCTGTTTCATGTGTTGGTGTCACTTGGCTTTCCTTTGAAGTCCCAGTCTGGCCAATGTTATGTTAATGTTAACTATAACCTTGGGGCTGTCAAACATCCCTGCTCTCAGGGAGGGCACAGCTGGAGCGGAATCTGGGAGCTGTTTTAGACTGCCTGTTCTCCTAGTTTAGCACCTCAGCCGATCAAACAATATTTTCTTGTGAGAACCAACTTTCCCATATTTAGGTTAGAGGGGGGGGGGGAGGTTCAAGTAGTAAAAACAAACAAACATTCCTTCCTTTGTATCTCCTCTTTGCTGATAACCCTGTTCTATGTGCTTCCTGAAGAAGATGCTTGCCAGTTTGGTGTAGTGGTTAGGAGTGTGGACTTCCAGTCTGGTACTCCGGGCTCGATTCTGCACTCCCCCACGTGCAGCCAGCTCGGTGACCTTGGGTTTGCCATGGCACTGATAAAGCTGTTCTCACTGAGCAGGAATATCAGGGCTTTCTCAGCATCACCTCCCTCACAGGTTGTGTGTTTTGGTGAGAGGAAAGGGAAGGCAACTGTAAGCCGCTTTGAGCCTCCTTCGGGTAGAGATAAGCGGCATATAAGAACCAACTCTTCTTCTTCTTCAGTAATATCAGGGCTCTCTCAACCTCACCCACCTTACAAGGTGTCTGTTTTGGTGAGAGGAAAGGGAAGGCAACTGTAAGCCGCTTTGAGCCTTCTTCAGGTAGAAAAAAGCAGCATATAAGAACCAACTCTTCTCCTCCTCCTCCTCCTCCTGTTGTTGTTGTACTCTTCAATAAAGACTGGCTTTACTATGGACTGCTTAGTGTGGTCTCAGTTCTGTCGCTGTTGGGGATCGCCAGCCAAGCTGCTCTCCTCGGATCCTGGCACGTTGTGAATGGTGTCCATGCACCTTTCTTCCTTGCTGACACGGAGGATTCATTTGTTTATTTTATGCAGGCGTTACAGTTTCATTATAGCGTAGGCACCTAGAATGTGGACTTGTCGAGGCATAAAGAAGTTGCCAACACACAATACATTTTATGCACGCGCGCACACACACACACACAACTGCTGCAAGGAAATGGTGCAAAAAGGAAAGCTCACGGGTTCAATATGCACAAGAGAGAAGTCAGACCAAAATGAGAGATATTTGACTTCAACCAGCAAGAATCCGTATGAAGCTGCCTTCTACTGAATCAGCCTATTGGTCAATCAAGGCCTGTATGGCTTAGGGATGTGTGTTTCAGCTCTGAGAAGCCCGGAAATACTCAAATCAATGCAGATTCTGATGTTTTCCAGGCTTATCCAAGCTGAATTGCACACCCCATTAGTTTAAAGGAGCTGATTCAGAGATGCCCGAATCAATTCAGGCTTTATGGACTGATTAGTGATTTGGCTGATAGAGATCATCTGTTGGTTGGTGTCTGTAAATGCCTTCACAGCATACCCCCCTGAAGCTGTGAAGAATGGACTCTGCACAGCTTCAGACGGGGTATTCTGGAGGAAAAGACCCTGCCAAACAGCTGATCCTGGTTTGGTCTTTAAATATTTCCCCAGCAGATCCCTCTGAACCTGTGGGATCCTGCTCTCCAAATGCTCAGACAGGTCTGCTGGGGAGAAAGACCCACCAAATAACCTCTCATCCTAGATGCCTACCTCCTCCCAGCACAGAATCCAATCCTCACATATTTTGGAGGTTCTGCACTGGGGAGGGAATACATGAGGGAAGGCATTTCAGGCTCCGCACTGAGAGGGAGCATCCTGGAGAAAGGTATTTAAATGGACCTTGGTCCATTTAAATACCAGCCCCAACACAGAGCCTGACAAACTGGGGATGGAGGCATTCAAATTCCCCAAACAGCTGATCTACAGAGAAAGTCTTATCTCAGTGGATCAGCTGTTTGTTGGCTGTGGCCCAATCCATTCCCCTGCACTCGAGTCCCCCAAATCCAAATTCAGGAGAATCAGGATGCTGTTTCTGCTGGCTGCAGAGGAGAGGACACGCAGTAATGGGTTTAAACTTCGAGTACAACGATATAGGCTAGATATCAGGAAAAAGGTTCTTCACAGTCAGAGTAGTTCAGCAGTGGAATAGGCTGCCTAAGGAGGTGGTAAGCTCCCCCTCACTGGAAGTCTTCAAGCAAAGGTTGGATACACACTTTTCTTGGATGCTTTAGGATGCTTTGGGCTGATCCTGCGTTGAGCAGGGGGTTGGACTAGATGGCCTGTATGGCCCCTTCCCACTCTATGATTCTATGATTCTATGAATTTGGTTCAAATCAAAACAGTGCCATTGTTTTTTTTTCTTGGTGTGCATCTCTAATTCTGCCTGCAGTGATTGATGAAGCTCCCTTCATCAGATACAAGTAGGAACAGAGATCCCGAAGTCCTTAACTTCCAATCAAAAGATGGGAGAGGTAGAACAAGTAGAGAGATGTTATCATTGTAAGCCACCACGAGTCTCTTGAGAATGGCAGGAGATGTCCAAAACCCAACAAATAGATGGATTAATTAATTAAAGACAGAAAAACAAGTAGTGTCATTAGACCAATCTTTACATGGCAGAGATTGTGGACATGGCATTGCAAATGGCACCGTTTATTTCCACCAGGAAGACTTCTTGGCATCATAAAAATCACAGGTGCATAAACATCAGGCTATAATGACAGATGGTTCTCTCCTCCATTCCTCCTCCCAAGATCCTGTCGGCAAATATACTCTCCTGGTTAGAACGCTGTTCAAATGTTGCTAATTCTCCTTTCGTTTTCAGTGGATGGAACCATCCATCGCGTTTCACAAAGCATGCTGTTGTGTACTTAATCAATATTTTTAAAACGTTAGTAAACAACGTTCAGAATCTGTCAATAAAGCCAAAACAGAGCTGCCTTATTATCTCAGAAGTCAGGTTGCACATTCCGTTCCCGGCACAGAGGAGAGAATGCTTCCAAGGCACAGTCGTTACAAATGGAAATGAGTCCCTTGTTTACTTGTTCATTTTCACTTGTGCGTGCGCAAACATCATACCAAGTAGCTTATTGCCTCTGCGCACCATTCGGTAGGCTGCCATTGGACATGGCGGTCGAAGCGTGATAAGCATAAATACAGCAAGTTGTACATGCAAACGTATGTGAAGCATATTGAATCAAGCCAGTGGTCTATCAAGGTCAGTATGGCCCATACAAAATGGCAGGAACTTTCCAGGGTTTCACGTGGAGGTCTCTCACAGCTCCTACTACCTTACCCTTTTAACTGGATGAGGCTGGGAGTTCAATCCCAGCAGCTGGCTCAAGGTTGACTCAGCCTTCCATCCTTCCGAGGTTAGTAAAATGAGTACCCAGCTTGCTGGGGGGTAAAATGGTAATGACTGGGGAAGGGAATGGCAAACCACCCTGTATTGAGTCTGCCAAGAAAACGCTGGACGGCGTCACCCCAAGGGTCAGACATGACCCGGTGCTTGCACAGGGGATACCTTTACCTTTTTACCAGGGAGTCAGCATGGTACAGTGGTCAAGAGCAGCAGACTCTAAACTGAAGAAATGGGTTTGATTTTCCACTCCTCTACATTAAGCTTACTGGGTGACCTTGGCCCCACCTCTCACAAGGTACCTATTATGGGGAGAGGAAGGGAAGGCCATTGTATACGGCTTTCAGATTTCTTATGGTAGAGAAAACCGACTCTTCTTCATTGAACCTGGAAATTTCTGCTAGCAAAGCAGATGTTCTACAGCTGAGCCACAACCCCTCTTCTTGCTTCCTCTCCTCCCATATCTGGAATACAATATTTTGGTTTGGGGGAGTCCTGAATCAATTCAGTTCTCCGTCACATCCAGAATGAAGGCAAGTGGCCAGCTAGAGTTGGCCCTACTTATTGGGGTGAATGAGCCTCTTGTGGCGCAGAGTGGTAAGGCAGCAGACATGCAGTCTGAAAGCTTTGCCCATGAGGCTGGGAGTTCAATCCCAGCAGCCGGCTCAAGGTTGAATCAGCCTTCCATCCTTCCGAGGTTGGTAAAATGAGGACCCAGCTTGCTGGGGGGTAAACGTTAATGACTGGGGAAGGCACTGGCAAACCACCCCGTATTGAGTCTGCCATGAAAACGCTGGAGGGCGCCACCCCAAGGGTCAGACATGACTCAGTTCTTGCACAGGGGATACCTTTACCTTTACCTTATTGGGGTGAAACCAGTTTTGGGAGGGAAACAAACCCCAACTTCACAGCATTTGGAAATGATAGGGAACTGGATCTTGAACTGGATCTTCCCATACCTGGAGCCCTCGATTGTGCTTAGCTCATGATGCGCGGGAGAAAAAATGAAAGAAGCACGAAGACACAGAAACAAACTTGTCCCTCGCCTTCTCTTAAGAGCTCATTACTTATTCCAGTGCATGTTCCTGTTTTCATGTAAAATAGCTGGAAATACATTAGCATTTTAAGCAGCAGTTTGTAGCCGTCCGGTATCTAGAGTTGGGATTTTAGGAAAGAAGGGTCAACACCACACAGAGGTTGGCCTGGCCTGTCAGCCCTTGGCGGTGCTGTCAACATAGCTGCATGTCAATGTGGATGAATGATTTGTGACATGAAGAGCAGGCTGTAACTTCTGCATGCAGATTTCCTAGAGTTTCAGGGTATTTGTGCAGTGACGCTCGTGCAGAAAGGTCAGTGTTTGTCAGTTCCGAGGCTTTGTCTGCCACTGCCGGCCCACCAAGTAAGGTGAAAACACACAGCACTCCCCACAGCCAAACAACACATGCTTCCGTCCGGCTGTCACCGGATTTTCTGCATGTGTGACCCTATATGAGAGAGCTGTGGATTATTTCTGAATGGGTAGGCAGATTTCACAAAGGGCACGGCAGCCTCTAAACGCTGAAGAGAATGTATGAACTAGGAAGTTACTTGCTGTTCAGCCCTTGTTTTTCTTCTGGTAGTTTCCTCTCCCCAGTTTGGTGTAGGGGTTAGGAGTGTGGACTTCTAATCTGGCAAGCCGGGTTTGATTCCCTGGTCCTCCTCCACATGCAGCCAGCTGGGTGACCTTGGGCTTGCCACAGCACTGATAAAGCTGTTCTGACTGAGCAAGAATATCAGGGCTCAGCCTCACCTACCTCACAGGGTGTCTGTTGTAGGGAGAGGAAAGGGAAGGCGACTTCTTCTTCTTCTTCTTCTTCTTCTTCTTCTTCTTCTTCTTCTTCTTCTTCTTCTTCTTCTTCTTCTTCTTCTTCAAAACTGTGAGGTAGGTGGGGCTGAGCGAGGTCTCACAGCAGTATCGGAACTAACCACTACACCAATGATGGTAGTTCATAATCTGACAAAGAGTGCTTGCACTCAAAAGCTCACACATAAATCTTTGTTGGTCTTAAAAGTTGCTACTGGGCTCTGATTTTGTTGAACCACGACACCAAGCTGGCTCTCTTTAAAGATTAATTGATGACAAGGCAACTAATTCAGCAAATACAACCCATTTAGGTGTTTCCTAAATACTCCTCAGAGGCAAGATATACTTTGGGGCTTCTTATGATGATGTTAAATAAAACTAGTAAATAAGAAATAATAAATGATTGTTGGTTCTTCAATTTCCTACAGAAGCGGATGGACAAGGGAGGGGGGGAAACCCGTTCTGTCTCCCTGGAATTATTTCACTTCCCCATTGGACTTCCCCGTTGCCCCATAGCCCTTAAACAACTCGGGAGATCCAGCATCTCCCAGAGGGAAGGCACCCGACGCCAACACCAGCCTCACAGCTAGTCACTATCCAGTGTGTATTGATAGAACAATCTAGAACAATCAACGTGGTCTAGAACAATCAACAAAATGGAGAAGCCCTCCAAAACATTTCCGGAGTTCATAAAAATAGGGCACCATGCCAACCCTTCCGAGGCCGATCAAAGATCAATTAGGCAGACTTACTGAAAAGAGAAGATGTTTCCAGCCACGCACCAATTTGCAGAAGGTGGCTCTTCTCCGACATCCCTTTATCGTATCGTATGCTCAAGAAGGAAGAGCCATGAGGGTGACATTTGCAAGAGATTCTCCATCATACATAACTTATTGCCCCAAATCTATGTGTGTTGCGCTTTAATAGCATAAACTATGCAAAAAAATCTGCATAAACCGTAAACAAGAGCCAGATAAATCAACCCAAGAGCTTAAGCGCGTTTCCATTCCTGGCAATATTTTAAAGGGATGAAGGAGAAATCTCATTCCTCCTCCCCCACCCCAGCCATTATAATTCAAAGCCCGAAACTTGTAAACCTTTTTATTACAGTCCTTTTTCATAACACCTAGACTTAATGTATCAAACATGTCTCTTCCTAGACGTTGGCGGCAGCTGTGCGGTGTGAACAATGAGGCTGGCATTATTCACCGAGCATGCTTTACTTTGAGGCGATATCTATAAAAAGGTAAATATACGACTCTTGTAATTACCTCAAACCAAAATTCTGCTGTCATATTGAATAAATCAGGGACACCTCAAGCTTCCCCAATTCATGGCTGTCTTCCCTAGCAGCTGAAAACCTGACCGGGCAAAACGGGAAGTGAACTATACCTCACTCAGAAATGCAGGGCTCTGGGCTGATCTTGTAGAACAGGGGGAGTCAACCTGTGGGCCTCCAGATGTTCATGGACTACAATTCCCACGAGCCCCTGCTGGTGTTTGCTGGCAGGGTCCCATGGGAATTGTAGTCCATGAACATCTGGAGGCCCACAGGTTGACTACCTCTGTTGTAGAATACATTCTGTTTATGTAGGACAGGCTTTCTCAACCCGGCTCTGAACAGCTTGGCATGCTGGTTAAGAGTGGTGACTTCTAATCTGGCGAGCCAAGTTTGAGCCCCTGCTCCTCCTCCACATGCTGCCAGCAAGTCACAGTCATGATTGAGTTGTTCTCACTGAGCAGTTCTGTCAGAGCACTCTCAGTCCCACCTACCTCACAGGGTGTCTGTTGTGGGGAGAAGAAGGGAAGCCACTTAGAATCTCTTTGGGTAGTGGAACATCTGGCATAAAGACCAATAATTCTTCTAACAGGCAAATTACTACAGTTGCTGGTATTCAGGCAAATCCACTCTGGCTCTAAACTTGGCTGCCTCTGGTCCTGGCTTCATTTATCACAACTTGCATGTAAAATAGATTTAAGAGGTGCTACTACCCTTCATCTCCCTACAGCCATGTGCTGCTCAACCAACTAAGTTGTTCAGCCACAAGTACATTCCTTCCCCTACTCAGAAGAAGAAGAAGAGTTGGTTCTTATATGCCGCTTTTCCCTACCTGAAGGAGGCTCAATGCAGCTTACATTCACCTTCCCTTTCCTCTCCCCACAACAGACGCCCTGTGAGGGAGGTGAGGCTGAGAGAGCCCTGATATCACTGCCTGGTCAGAACAGCTTTATCAGTGCCGTGGCGAGCCCAAGGTCACCCAGCTGGCTGAATGTGGGGGAATGCAGAATCGAACCCGGCATGCCAGATTAGAAGTCCGCACTCCTAACCACTACACCAAACTGGCTCTCAGTTAGAGATAGGCTGCTTGGATACCTCCACTCTCCAACTTCACTTTATCAGCATCCCTGGCTTCATTTGAAAAGAGGGCTGCCTCAAACCACACCCAAGTTGTCTTCTGTTTCATTTCATTTCCTGCCCATTCTCTTTGCAAGGACATTTCCTTTACTTGCCTCAAGGAAAGGTGTCCCATTTTACAGTTGATCTCAAATAAGCAAGCTTGGTATGCTCAGCAAAACTGATTTATTGAAAAGTAATGAACTAAGATCATGATACTTTTTGTTAAGACTCATTGGCAATACACGTATAGAGCGATATAATCCCCCTTGGCTCCACCTTCAGGTCATGTCACGCCATCTCACTGTGGAAGGTAACCTCCCAACTTTCCCAGGCACAGGTAGTATACCCAGGTGAGAAATCCAACCACCAGACTCCAAGCCTTCAAAGACAGTGTTTATAGATAACAGCAAATCAACCTCTCCTCTCATCATGCCTAGCTATTACAAAGATGAAAGTGAAACTATAAACAAGACCATACTTCAAAACAATACCAAGTTCACCAAATACCTACTCCAACCCCTCTTCTGTAGAGATCTCAAGAATTCAAAGCATGCATACAGAAAAAAAAAACATGGCAAGATGCAGATGCCAATATGGATCCTGTGAAAAGGTCCTGGATGCTTTTTCACAGGCCAGCTTTCTCATGTTCTCAGTACATAATAGGTTCTGTAGTCTTATGTCTACCTAAACATGGACACATTCTCAAGCATGCCTGCCCTCTCAATTTCTCATGAAAGCATTCAACTATCCCTAAGATGATGAGCCTCTTGTGGCGCAGAGTGGTAAGGCAGCAGACATGCAGTTTGAAAGCTCTGCCCGTGAGGCTGGGAGTTCAATCCCAGCAGCCAGCTCAAGGTTGACTCAGCCTTCCATCCTTCCGAGGTCGGTAAAATGAGTACCCAGCTTACTGGGGGGGTAAAACGGTAATGACTGGGGAAGGCACTGGCAAACCACCCCGTATTGAGTCTGCCATGAAAACGGTAGAGAGCGTCACCCCAAGGGTCAGACATGACCCGGTGCTTGCACAGGGGATACCTTTACCTTTACCTTTTTATCCCTAAGATAAATGTATATAGAGTTCTTCCTAGGTGAAGGGATAATACTGCCAGCTGCTGAAAAATATGGATTCCACTGTCTGCCAGCTGTTTTGGAATCCTTTCTTGAGGATGTTGGGATAAAGTCTATTGGTTAGTGGAAATGTGTTGCTACTACTTGAGATTTCAACATTCTAAAAAGATGACTAAGGAGAAGAACTTGGAAGTGCAAATGGAGAGGGACTCAAAGGCTCCAGCTGAAGATGATGGGGAGTAGATCTAGGATGGACAACAGCACTTCTTAACTCAGTGAACAATTAAATTGTGGAAGCTGCTGTCAGTAGATGATGGCTATTCACATGGTTTAGATATACCTATGGAGGGGAGGACCATAAACAGCTTTTAGCCATGATAGCTAAAGAGAACTTGTATATCCAGATGCAGTAATTGTCTGAAACTTCACAGTAGGAGGCAATATCATGGAAGCCAGCTTGGTGTAGTGGTTAGAATGTGTTCTAATCTGGCAAGCTGGGTTTGATTCCACGCTCCCCCACATGCAACCAGCTGGGTGACCTTGGGCTCGGCACAGCACTGATAAAGCTGTTCTGACCAAGCAGTAATTTCAGGGCTCTCTCAGCCTCAGCCACCTCACAGGGTGTCTGTTGTGTGGAGAGGAAAGGGAAGGCGACTGGAAACCGCTTTGAGACTCCTTCAGGTAGAGAAAAGCAGCATGTAAGAACCAATTCTTCTTCTTCAGTCATATCAGGGCTCTCTCAGCCTCGCCTCCCTCACAGCGTGTCTGTTGTGGGAAGAGGAAAGGGAAAGCGAATGTAAGCCTCTATGAGACTCCTTTGGGTAGAGAAAAGCAGCATATAAGAGCCAACTCTTCTTCTTTGTTGGTCCTCCAGGACAATCGGTTGGCCAGCGTATGAAATGGGACTAGATGGACCAGGGGTCCAGTTCAGCAGGGCACCTCTCATGTTCTCAAGATGTATAACCATGAAGTGTCAACTAGGTGAACCATTTCTGGAAACTAGGTGGATTTGGGGTGAAAATAATTGCTGGCATCTAATGGCTATCACCAAAGTGAGGTCCTATGCAGGATGTGAGGCGCTCATCTACGCAAATATGATATAATACCAGGAGTGAAGCTAGATGGTAATGTCAATCTTCTTTATTAGTATTCCTTGAAGGTTTGTGCCTTTCCATTATTTCCTGCTCAAGAGCTATTAATCACAATTATGACCTGGAAGCAATATCTGCTAAAACAGATGAAATGTCAGGAGATTATTAATATTAAGGTTCTGAACTAAACAAAATGCATCATTTCCCAGTGCCTCTTCCCCCCACCCTTTCGCTAAGCCACAGACTCTCAGTTTGCATTTTAATTTATATATAATTTACAGTTGAGTCCTTTGCCAGTGAGGCTATACATTTTCATTAACAAGGAGAAAGCAAACTAGGATATTTATATAGGCTAATAAAACTGACAAAACCGTTTTCGAGAAGGGTTAATGTGTTCCTTTTTGCTGTTACGAAACTGTAAAAACACACAACAATCCTGATTAAGGGAAAGGGACTGTTTTGTGTAGCCACTTTGGTGTAGTGGTTAGGAGTGTGGGCTTCTAATCTGGTATGCTGGGTTTGATTCTGTGCTCCCCCACATGCAGCCAGCTGGGTAACCCTGGGCTCACTACACCACTGATAAAACTGTTCTGACCGGGCAGTAGTATCAGGGCTCTCTTAGCCTCACCCGCTTCATAGGGTGTCTGTTGTGGGGAGAGGACAGGGAAGGTGACTGTAAGCCACTTTGAGCCTCCTTTGGGTAGAGAAAAGTGACATATAAGAACCAACTCTTCTTCTTCTTCTTCTTCTTCTTCTTCTTCTTCTTCTTCTTCTTCTTCTTCTTCTTCTTCTTCTTCTTCTTCTTCTTCTTCTTCTTCTTCTTCTTCTTCTTCTTCTTCTTCTTCTTCTTCTTCTTCTTCTTCTTCTTCTTCTTCTTCTTCTGTTGCCCATAGTGTTCATTTCAATGTGCTATCACAACACAGGGAGCTTTAATAACCAGTGCATGTAAATATAAGAATTCTTGCAACTGATCCAGAAAGTTCAGCAAGTTAATAGGACTAATAATCGTTTCCATGAAAGCAACAAGAAGATGCAGGACATCTAGATCTTGTTATGGACAATTCCTCAACTGTGCAAAACGAATGCTACGCTATGTCCATTATTGTCCTGCGCCACAAACACTTGCAATGAAATGGTTATGCACTGAGATAAACCTGATGCTTCTATGCCATAAACCATTATTTCATTCCTTGTCTGGGCTGACCTGGGAATCTTGTTTCAGATTCCTCTTGTTAAGGAGATGGAAGGAAACCAAGATTCTCAGCAAGGTTCTACGGTCCCCTAGACTGATGTACTAAAGATGAATCAGGTGACCTTTTTTTTTTTTTTTTGGAAGCACTGTGCTTTCTTAGGTTTTTTATAATTGATTTAAATATTTATTTATCAAATTAATATGTGTGTGTGTCCATTCGATGTCTCCCAGTAAGCAGATGGCTTGCTGTCTACAGCACGTGGGCACCCCCAGTGCAGATGGCCAGGACAGGGAACTGCAATTCACCAACTCAGTTGACGCCAGGTGGCGTGAGGTAGCAGGGGAATTTCATCTGGTACTGTACAGCTTTAACCTCTGGCCTGGCTCCCAATTTTGAACAGTGCTTCTCTCCAGTAACCTGCAGCCACTCTTGCCTTTTTGTTAATTTATCAGCTCAGTGGCTGGCCAGCTTACCTGTCGGCCTGGCTTGGCCTCTCCAAATCTAACTGTCTAGCGGCAACCAACTTCTGCCTCCAGACATCACACACCACAAACTGTCAGAGAGGATAATTAAAGGCGCCTCGTATTAATTATCTGCATGGAGCTCGCTTATTCTTCCTCTCTCGCCCAAACCAGGAGATGAAAGCTTAATTTCAATGCCATTTTATGCAATTACGATTTCTAATGTACTCTCTCATGATTTATAAAATACCACTTAGAAACCCCCATAAATGGACGGTGGATTATTGTGTGGGCATGCAATGAGTCAAACCACTTTAATTGTCATTTAGGGCTATTTTTCTGTACAGCCTGTAGTCCTCAGTCTGTCGCTCCATTCATTCCAATCTCTCACCTAAAGCTATCAGAACATTAAATCTCCTTCATTTATTCTAAAAGCAATCCTGCTCAAAACAGTTCTTTAAAAGAACTTTCTGCATTAGCTAGGTAAATGGGGGGGGGGGGAGAAACCCTGCAAAATAAATCAAATGCGAGAGGCGCTCTTAATTTAGGCTGTCAAAGAGATTAAGTTTTAATTGTTTACAACCAGCAATGGCGTCCCAGTCAACGTTCGGCGGCGAAGAAATAAAATCTGCCATGTGCAATGCTTTCTTGTTCTCAAGCATCTGCCTCCTTCTGTGATCCTTGCGAAGGAAAGACTCCCCAAGGACCCCCCAAATAAAGACAGGGAGCTCTGATTGTAGGATTTGCTCATCCCATCTCCTGGACCTGCAGGGTTGCCCCTACAGCAAAGCAATGATGAAGAAGGGATGCTCCCGAAAGCTCTAAAGCAGGGGTAGTCAACCTGTGGTCCTCCAGATGTTCATGGATTACAATTCCCATGAGCCCCTGCCAGTGTTTGCTGGCAGGGGTCATGGGAATTGTTGTCCATGAACATCTGGAGGGCCATGGGTTGACTACCCCTGCTCTAAAGCTTTGTCGTTGTAGTTAGGTGCGAAGTCATGTCTGACCCATCGCGACCCCATGGACAATGATCCTTCAGGCCTTCCTGTCCTCTACCATTCCCTGGCGTCCATTTAAGCTCGCACCGACTGCTTCAGTGACTCCGTCCAGCCACCTCATTCTCTGTCATCCCCTTCTTCTTCAGGATCTGGCCTTCTAAGGAGCAGTCAGAGCTAATCTCCTTGAGGACTGACTGTTTTGTTCGCCTTGCAGTCCAAGGGACTCACAAGAGTCTTCTCTAAAGCTTTTTGGGACTTTAATGTGGGCAGGAGATTAAAAAGTAGAAGAAGAAGAAGAAGAGTTGGTTCTTATATGCCGCTTTTCTCTACCCGAAGGAGGCTCAAAGCGGCTTACAGTCGCCTTCCCATTCCTCTCCTCACAACAGACACCCTGTGGGGTGGGTGAGGCTGAGAAAGCCCTGATATTCCTGCTCGGTCAGAACAGTTTTATCAGTGCCGTGGCAAGCCCAAGGTCACCCAGCTGGTTGTATGTGGGGGAGTGCAGAATTGAACCCGGCATGCCAGATTAGAAGTCCACACTCCTAACCACTACACCAAACTGGCTCTGTTCAAACTGACACTGTTCACATCTTCCCTGCCTAACATTGAAACCTGGACTTGGCATGCAAGAAGCTTTCCATTATTCATTGGAGAACAGATTTAGAACAGCAGTCAGAGGTGGTTTGTATTAAACAGAGATGGTGACGCCGAGCACTACTGGGAGCCAGTTTGCGTGTTCCAGAGAAGCTGGGAGAGAAGGCCCAGGAGGAGATTGTGCTCCTGCTTTCCTGGCTTCTTGTGGGAAATGGGGAAACATGCCGTTGACAACCATGTTGAGATATGAGTAGACAAGGTGAGATCCCCATGCCCATGTCTCCTGCACAGCAAGCAGAAGTTCAGCTTGTCTTGGAACAGTGTTGTAAGCTACCATCTGGTTAGTCCTTTTGCAGCATGGACAAAAGGAAATACTGTTTTACACAGGGAGCGATTGATATGTGAAATTTGCTGCCAGATGATGCTGTGATGGTTGCAGGTATGAGCAGCTTTAGAAAGGGAAATAGATAGAATCATGGAGGATAATATCAATGGCTACTAGCCATGGTGACTGAGGGGAACCTCCACATTCAGGAGTACTAAGGCTGAATCCCAGAGCCAGGAAGCAAAATTGGGGAAGGTCTCATACTTATGCCCTGAGGTTGGCCATCTAGAAGAACTGGTTGGTTGTGAGACAGGAGAGACTATTGGTCTGATCCAGCAGGGCTCTTCTCATGTTCTTAGTGGTTAATATGGAGATTGGAAAGATTCATAGCCCACCAATGGCTACTAACCATGATGGCTCCATGCTAAGTAGGATGCCTCTGATTGCCATTTTCTGAGGGTGAAGATTTAGAGGAGACTTTGACTTTGATGCCTCTTCCATTGGCCATCGGAGGCATTTGGTTGGCCGCTGTGGGAAACAGGATGCTGGACTAGATGAACTAAGTCAAAGAAATTAAGAGCCAGCTTGGTACAGTGGTTAAGTGTGGCAGACTCTAATCTGGAGAGCTGGGTTTGATTCCTCCATGTGCAGCCAGCTGGGTGACCTTGGCCTAGTCACAATCCTGTTAGGGCTGTTCTCACAGAGTAGTCCTCTCAGGGCTCTCTCAGCCCCACCTAGCTCACAGGAAGGGGAGAGGAAGGGAAGGGGATTGTTAAGATGCTTTGAGACTCCTTTGGGTTGAGAAAAATATGGTATAAAAACCAACTCTTTTTCTTCTTCAAGTGTCTGAACTAACAAGTAGCTTTCTAGCTACTTGGACTAATTTTGGGGAAAACAAACAAACAAACAAAATTATCAAGTTTTCATACTCTCATTGCCTGATTTAGAATTGCAACTCATTTCTGATTAGAATGCCGGAATTGTAAATGATGACGTTGGGGGGAGGGGGACCCTCTCCTGATAGAGCGTGTGGGGACTGAACATCTGAACTGAGCATGCAATACTCTCACAAGCAGAAGCAGCTCCTCACCCCCTGGTTAAACATCCAAAATGTGCATTGTGATGCTTTTCTGGGTTCCCCTGAAACTGCCCTATGCATCTATTGCTGGAAGGGTATATTTCCATGTGGGCCCAAGAGCTCAGTGCACTCAAATGGCGCTGGATTGTGGCCAGTGATTTTAGCTGTCACCATAAGTCTCCATTGCAATGTACGGCTGAGAAAGTTGGACCATAAGGAAGGCCGAGTGTCAAAGAATTGAGGCTTTTGAACTCTGGTGCTGGAGAAGACTCTTGCGAGTCCCTTGGACTGCAAGGCGAACAAACCGGTCAGTCCTAGAGGAGATCAGCCCTGACTGCTCCTTAGAAGGCCAGATCCTGAAGATGAAACTCATACTTTGGCCACCTCATGAGAAGGAAGGACTCCCTGGAGAAGAGCCTAATGCTGGGAGTGACTGAGGGCAAAAGAAGAAGGGGACGACAGAGAATGAGGTGGCTGGATGGAGTCACTGAAGCAGTAGGTGCAAACTTAAATGGACTCCGGGGAATGGTAGAGGACAGGAAGGCCTGGAGGATCATTGTCCATGGGGTCAGGAAGGGTTGGACACGACTTCGCACCTAACAACAACAATAATAAGTCTCCAAGAGACAATGCGGCTCACTAAAGTCAGTCCACAGGTGGTGACAAGTTCTCCAATGAGCTGTCATGTGCCCGCCATGACGGAATGCATGACCTGCATGGCTGTCACCCCCTCCAAAAAAACCCTATTGATTTATTTGTCTGTGTCGCTGCGGACTTCTTATCCTGTCTGTCAATAAGCTGCTATTATGCTGCAACCATTGGCAAAGGGAGATATGAGTTATAGCTAATCGGTACTTCTCTTTCTGTAGCCTAAATGGGAAAATAGATTTAAGGTGCAAGAAATGCCAAAGGAGATAAAAAAGAGAGGCAGTAACAACCAGCCGAGGAAAATTGGAAGGCGAAGTTGAGTCGAGAATTTACGAGATGGATTTGGAGGAGAGAATGTAAATAATACAGTCAAGTCAAGGCCCCCCAACGGAAAGCAAATAATCTATGAACAAATAAAAGGTTTTATCGCGACTGGGAGGACATCAATAGTACCTGTGAGAGGCATCAGTGGAAGAAGTACATTAACAAACAAAAGACACCAGGGTTGCAGTCTACTTCCCAGTTAGGCAGACTTACATGCCTCCGCCATCAGTGACTTAAGAATACCCAATGACTCACTGGTTTAGAAAGGGCCATGAAGTCACAGCCAAATCATGGTGACCCCATAGGCTTTTCAAGGAAAGGGTCAAACAGAGGTGGTTTGCCATTGCCTGCCTCTTGTAGCAACCCTGGACTTCCATGTTAGTGTCCCATCCAAGTACAAAACGGAGGTGACCGTGCTTAGCTTCCAAGATCTGACAAAATCAGACTATCCTGGGCCATCCACACTGGGGTAATCTACCTTAATCCAAGGAGTCAGGGATGTGAGAAACCTTCCACTTCATGGAAACATCCTCTACAGCTATGGGCATTGCTAATTTGGAACAACTAAGTAAAAGCGGCTGTACAGTTTTGACAGCCATACCATTGTTAGGGTGGGGGCATTCTTCTGGCCCAAGAAGCCAGGTTACGGTAGATGAGCGATTGGGATGTGCGTATCCTGCATAGTGCAGGGGGTTGGACGATGACCCATGAGGTCCCTTCCAACTCTATGATTCTATGAAGCCTTCTTCCAGTCAAAGGAGCCTTCCTCCAATTTAAATGGTGGAAGGGCTGCTTAAATTTGTGGAAGGCTTCTTAGCAAAGGAAGGATTCAAACTCAGTTTAGTGAAGTGGCTGAATATAGTCCATTATAGGCCCCAAATACTCCTTTCTCATAATATTCCTGTTCCATTTCTCCCTGACATTCCCATATCTCATTAACCAAGGAGGGTCACTTCCAGTGACTGCTTGTCTGGGAGAGTAACAAGGAAAAACAAGGCCACTATGCCGAGGTTGGCAAACCACCTCTGTTTATCTCTTGCTTTGAAAGCCCTTTGGGGCTGCCAGATAAGTCAGCTGCAACTTGATGCCACTTCCCACCACTACCAATCCTCCCTGGCCATTTCCTGCTGGAAAAATGATAACTGTACTTTTCATAACCTACCTCATCAAATGGCCATCCTTCACAATGAAGCTGATTGCAAATTGATGCATTCTGATTGCACGTCCATGCTCCCGTGCAAGACACAGAAGATTGCCGCAAATTGAGCAAATGTCCATGCTGCTGCCAAACGCCCAGAAGATAAAAGAATATCTACTAAAACCCCAGGCCTTTTAGGTCCTGGCCCTAACCTGGTGGAAAGAACTGAGGGCCCTGACGGGGCTGTCTAAATTCTGCAGGGCCTGCAAAACAGAGCTCTTCTGCAAGGTCTTTGGTTGAGGCTGGGATCAGGCTGGGACCCCTTCTCTGGGCATTGCTGCTACACCATGAAAACCCCACCCTGGGGTGATTGGCAAAGGATGGGGGGAGGATCGATGGGGATTATGCTGCCTTCTTATGTTCTTATGCCTTTAAGAGTTGATCAGTTTTATCGGGAATTTTATCTGTTTTATGTAACCCACCATGAGTGGTGAGATATCAATCAATCAATAAGGCCACTATTTTGAAGTTATCTCTATTGACCTCACCAAGAGGTCATGTTTCTCATTGTTTCATCGTGTTTCTCATTGTTTGGCTTACATGTTCCCCCCCCCCCCTACATATCTTAATCCTTCACAGTGGGCAGAAAAGACCACAACATTCAGGACATGGAGGCAGAGAGGAATAGCCTTGGATCGAGTAGCCATTTCCATGGATGGGATTTCCATTCAGAGACTTCCTGACTCGCCCTCCCCACCACTGTAGCTCAGACTCCCATCCCAAAATGCTGCTTCGCGGGGAGAATTGTCCTCATGCTGATCAGAGGACTCAACCGGAGGATCCAAACTCCAGTGCAGAAACTGCATACCTGCATTGTGCAGCAGGTTGGGCTTGATGACCCTGTAGGTCCTTCCAACTCTATGATTCCATGATTCTAACTGGCTGCACAGGCAGTGTTATTACTTGTTTGCAAGAATCAATAATATAACTTATTCCACCCATCCAGCCCCGATTGGGACACCCGTTAGTCACAAAGGGAGTTGACTCCCTTTGCTTTAGGATGCTTAGGGCTGATCCTGCGTTGAGCAGGGGGTTGGACTAGATGGCCTGTGTGGCCCCTTCCAACTCTTTGATTCCATGATTCTATGACTCGAGTAGCAAAGCTCCCTCATCTCCTTTCACCGTCCCATAGTTTGCAGACGCTGCAGCGACTTATTCATGCAGCCGTATTATCAACCTCTCGTGTAGGCTGTGAATGTTTCCCACGCACCTCAGTTGGGAGAGAGAAAATGGAAGTGGATTAATGTTATAAATCCTGGGCCACCAACACAAGTGTAGTACATAAAACTAAATCATAAAACCTTTAACAGGCTATTATTATTATTATTAGGCGAGCGCTCTCTCTTGTGGGGCTCTTAGGGGGAAACACACTTCTTTGCAAGGATGCATCATTCATCACACTTTAGTTTGTGCTTTAATCACAGGCGGGAAAACTGCTCCAAGAACTACGGCGAGCCAAAGAAGCGGCGGCACGTACAAATTGCCCGCCAGGAATCGGAGACCTGTGATGAAGAAAAGTCTTGTTATTTTGCATATAATGCAAAATACCTGCGGGACCGCTTGGTTGCTTATGCCCCTCCCCCAGAGCTCTCCGCTCTGCAGGTAGGAACCTACTGGTGGTCCCAGGCCATCAGGATGTTCACCTGGCCCTGGCCCCAACCTGGTAGAATGAGCTCCCGGAAGAGCTAAGGGCCTAGTCGGAATTGTCAACTTTCCGCAGGGCCTGCAAGACGGAGCTCTTCCGCCAGGCATATGGTTGAGGCCAGGGTGGAATCCCGATATTTGATCCTGACTCCCTCTGTTGATCTGAGAGATCTGTAAGATCTGGGGCCTCACTCCCAGTAGGAGAACAGCAGGATGTTGTCCCTGGCTGAACGAGGGGAACAGTTAGTCCACAGTTAGTAGTTCGCCTGCCGCCTGATTTGGATACTGATATTGGTATCGATAGAAACAGTTTTATTAGGGGGAATTATGGGGTTTTATTGTATTTTATCTTTTAATCTTGTAAACTGCCGTGATCCTAGTCGGGAACGGCGGTATATAAGTGCAACAATGAATAAATAAATAAAATAAATAATAAAATGAGCAAGGTCAGGGCCTTCAAAACAACCTGGGTGTTGTTTCTGCCAAGGACCGAGCTGAAGGTCCGAGGTAGGAGCGTAATCCTGAGAACGCAATCAGCCAGGGCATGGTTGGATCCTGTCTGTCAGATCCAGTCAGTTCAAAGTGAAACTGACCTCCAGCGCATGCTGGATTTGTATAAAAGTTGGGACTGCTGGTGGGTTTCTTTCCATTCAATGTGAGTTGAGTTGTTTCCTGTACCATCATGCTGGGGGTCACAATCAATCAAGAGCTGAAATGAACTCCCATGGTCCCGGTTAGTGAATCCATGGATCTCACCCTTGGCATCTCCAGTTTAAAGGATCAGATGAGGTGAAGGACCTGAGGAGACCTGAGACCACAGACAGATGCTCCTAGTCTGAGGAGACCATCCTGACCTTGACAGACCAATAGTCTGATTTGGTATAAAGAAGTTTCATATTGCCACACCTGCAGTCATATACAAATACTCTCAGTCGATACAATCCTGCTGCCTCTATGCTGCCTCTTACAGGGAGTTTGCATCAGGTGAGCTTGTGATCCTCCAGGTGTAGCCCAGAGTTGTCCTAGAATTACAACTGATCTCCAGACAACATAAAACACTTCCCCTGGAGGAACCAGAAGCTTCAGAGGGCATCAGATCACTGATGAACTCCCTTCTTACCACCCCCAATCTGCAGCAACTTCCTTAAGACAGAACTGTCAACTCTAAGTTGGACACTTTTGGTGGTGGCTTCATTTTGGACCCATGCTTTGTTGAAGTGAGGCAGAACCTGCTTCTTCCTGACTGTCTTTTGGAGAGTACATAAGGAAGTGTGGTTTTGGAACACCTTCTGTTGGTGGCTACACTTTTTATTTTATGTATGGACAAAATGATTCATTTCATGAATACATTGAATGGATTCTATTACTATATTATATGCTTGTAATTTTAGGGTGTGTGTGTGTGTGTGTGTGTGTATGGTGGCGTTTCTTAGAATCACCTTGAAGGAATAGCAGCGTATCCTTCAAGGAATTGCTCTAAGTCAGGGGTAGTCAAACTGCGGCCCTCCAGATGTCCATGGACTACAATTCCCAGGAGCCCCCTGCCAACGAATGCTGGCAGGGGGCTCCTGGGAATTGTAGTCCATGGACATCTGGAGGGCCGCAGTTTGACTACCCCTGCTCTAAGTAAAGCTAAAGAATGGGTTTTACTTTGGAAACAGAACAACTTAATTGGAATTGCTAAATCTGGAGGAAGGGGGAATCTGGAAGCTTCTTCCTGGTTTTACCAAAGTCCATTAGATGCTTGACTCAATAGAGCCGTTCCCTGCAGAGTCCTAAATTAAATGATCCCAAATGCTGCAAAGGGGAGGGAGGGGAGACTACAGTGAAACTTTCCAGCTATAAATCATCCAAATGCCCTGGAAAGCAGAGCGCTCGGTATTTAGATGTGTGCTATCAATTTAATAAGGTCGGTACATAGAGGCTTTGAAGGCGGGAACAGCATGGGAAAACTCGCCGTTTTCTCCTTTAAATTCCTTGCGCATTTGATACAAATCGGTGGAAACCCAAACTTTTGATAGATTGCTAGCAGCTCTCAGATTCTAAACTCAGCTGGATGCGAGCGAAGTCGGAGATGTCACATTATCAATTCAAAGGCCTTATCAGCATGGTAATAAGTTAATGTGGCACCGTGACAATTTTATGCAGGGAATCCGCGGCATGTCATTAAAAATTACTGTATCTGGAGAGAATATTTGTTATTGTGGAGTACTTCTGAAATGTGACAAAATTATTCCAGATGCCTCCTGCTTCAAACAAAGCAACGCAATGTTCGGGCATGTTAATCACAACTATCTTGTAGAGACAGAGAAGTTTTTTTTTTAACATTTGTGTGCCAGCACTGGAAGTACAATCTTTGGGATATTTTGCTCAACTCTATGACCCAAAAAGAGCCTCTTGTGGCGCGGAGTGGTAAGGCAGCAGACATGCAGTCTGAAAGCTCTGCCCATGAGGCTGGGAGTTCGATCCCAGCAGCCGGCTCAAGGTTGACTCAGCCTTCCATCCTTCCGAGGTCGGTAAAATGAGTACCCAGCTTGCTGGGGGGTAAAATGGTAATGACTGGGGAAGGCACTGGCAAACCACCCCGTATTGAGTCTGCCCTGAAAACGCTAGAGGGCGTCACCCCAAGGATCAGACATGACTCGGTGCTTGCACAAGGGATACTTTTACCTTTATCTATGACCCAAAAAGGGAGAGGTGTAATGGCTAAAGGGCAAGCTGGCATGGTTACACCAGGGCTCTGGAGACCCCACTTCAACTGGAACACACTTTTGCTGTCAAGTGATGGTAAAGGTACAGGTAAATGTAAAGGTATCCCCTGTGCAAGCACCAGGTCATGTCTGACCCTTGGGGTGACGCCCTCTAGCGTTTTCATGGCAGACTCAATACGGGGTGGTTTGCCAGTGCCTTCCCCAGTCATTACCATTTACCCTCCAGCAAGCTGGGTACTCATTTTACCGACCTCGGAAGGATGGAAGGCTGAGTCAACCTTGAGCCGGCTGCTGGGATCGAACTCCCAACCTCACGGACAGACAGCTTCAGACAGCATTTCTGCTGCTTACCACTCTGCGCCACAAGATGAGATAGTTGTCAGCAGTTCCCTTGCAGGAATGTTTCACACTTTTAAGGAGACAGGGCCAGCAGCAAATGGTGGCGTGAGAGCTTTGGATCACTGACAGACAATTTTATTTCTCCAATGTTTTTGTGAACTACAACTGAATTCCAGGGCTGTTTTGGCTAAGAATTATCATATGGCTATATTTGGACGTGTGACACAGTTTACTAATGTAGCAGAACTAATTTTTGCTATATATTCCCACTGTCATGTAGGGAGTTCTCAGTCTGAGGAAGAGTGCTTGCACTCGAAAGCTCACACCTTGAATAAATCTTTGTTGGTCTTAAAGGTGCCACTGGACTCTGATTTTATTGTTTGCAGCTGTTCGACTAGGTACATCTGTAATCTGCATCCCTGCCCTCTTCCCGACCTCAAGGAGTGCTGTGGTTCCAGTTGACAATCTGACTGATTATTTAAAACACTGCTCGCCAATCAGAGTAGCAGCACAGGAAGAGACAGGAAGTACAGCTCAAAAGTCTGATCGCCCTGTACAATTTGGAAGGAAGGTGTCGACACAACTCGCTGAACAGCCCTGAACAGGTTGATGAACAGACCAACAGTACATCAAGAAAATCCCAACTGGGGAAGAGGATGTGAATGGAAGGAGCAGGTGGTTGAACATTCCAAGAACAGATGTTTTGGTTTGTTTTTCTCCAAGGGAATCGGAACAGAATTCTATCCTTCTTAATTGCCACGCCGTACTCAAACCACTGTGGCATGATAGAATCATAGAATCACAGAATAATAGAGTTGGAAGGGACCACCTGGGTCATCTAGTCCAACCCCCTGTGCAGTAGACATGAGGTAGACATATGAAACCCTGCGTAAGCCTCTGTTCTTTGTACAGGTTCCGATGGACATGCATTTGGATGACTTTTGTTTTCTGCAGCAAAAATAAAAACATTGTAAAAAGGTTTTCCAGTAGGGCATAATGGTAGGTAACTAATGGCCCAGGACGATGCCCTATTCTTTCAGAGTTAAGGACCCTTCCAGAGTTATAACAGCTTTCTGCAGGGCCTGCAAGATGAAGCACTTCCACCAGGCATATGGCTCAAGCTGGGCAGAGGTCCTGGAGTTACTATTGGTGGATACCCAAAAATCAGCGAGTTAGGACCCTTGCTCCTAATGAAGGAGCTCTTGACTGTAACTGGAAAGGGTGGGGGGAGGGGAAGATGGGGAGTTAACTTCTGTGCATTTATGTATAGCCATCTTTTAATGTATTAGGGGTTTTATGGGATGGGTTGTTTTATTCTTTTATTGGAAACTGCTGTGAGTCTCTGAGAGTTGAAATATAGACAGATAGACAGACAGACAGATATCAATTTTCCCCGCTAGATATTCTTTGGTAGCTCCAGTGTGTTTACATTTCAAGTAGGAAGTTTGAGATAACCAGGCTTGAAGATAAAAGAACAAGCAGAAGGGTTTCCTATCAAGTACTCAGTTCTGGAACAAGCTGCGCATAAAGCTCCATTGTGAGAGGTGTCTTTAAAAAGCATTGGACCATCTTCAGCCAGTCGTTTATGTATACAAAGTTGTGCCGTAGGGTAAGGATTTCTGTCCTTAAAAAGACGACACGTCAAGAAGCGTGTTTGATTCTTTTCTGGACATTCAGTATTTTAATACCTTTTTAACACTGAATTGGTACCCCCATTTTGAGATTGTGATGTACGAGCAGCACACATGATTTATTCTCGTCATACAAGACGGTGAATTTGCATGCTAGAATCCATAAATCTGTACTTGTTCATGCCATATAGAACAAATAAAAACTAATCTGTTTTCTCTACGCTTACAGAAGCTTTTCAATTTTAGGAGTAACTGGAAGCTTGGATGCCAACTGTGAACAGGCACCGGGTGAAAGGAAATTCCTGTAAGTTAACGGGCTTAGAATATCAATAGAATATCTGATCTTGAAATACTAACTCTGGTTCTCGGGAAGAGCCAGAAATCACAAAGAATCCTGAACAGGGGCTGAATAGAGTACAATAAAAGTAAAGCAATCAACTGATGAAAGATGATTTTTGTCTGTTTTTTTCTTTTCTTATTTCTAATTTATTTAGTCTTCCCCAAAGCGTCGTCTGCTTTCAAAGTATTTTTCCTCAGGGGCAAAGACCTCACAAGAATTCTAATAGGCTCTGGAGTATGTTTTAAACATTAAACACCAATTTTCTCAAAAGCAGAGTTAGAGAAGATGCCTACAAACCATTGGCTGCACTTATGCAAAATTTTGTTCCGGGTGGGGGGGGGCACTTTCAGAATGGCAAAAAGCCTAAGTCAGGGGTAGTCAAACTGCAGCCCTCCAGATATCCATGGACTACAATTCCCATGAGCCCCTGCCAGCAAATGCTGGCAGGGGCTCATGGGAATTGTAGTCCATGGACATCTGGAGGGCTGCAGTTTGACTACCTCTGGCCTAAGTTGAAGCATATGGTTCTTCCCACTACAGAAAATACTTTGGAAGCAGTTATTACCAGACGGCGCTTTGGTGAAGAGCACAAACAAATTAGAAATAAGAAAAGCACAGACAAAAATCACCTTCTTTCATCAGCTGATTGCTTGACTTTTATTGTACTCCATTCACCCCCTGTTCAGGATTCTTTGTGATTACTGTAACCTTACTGAACAAGCTGCTTGATTGGGTTTTTTTGTATCTCTGAGAGAGCCAGTATGACATAGTGGGCAAGAACAGTGGACTCTAATCCCCATTCCGCCTCCACATGAACCCTGCTAAAATCTTCACAGAATCACAGAATCATAGAGTGGGAAGGGGCCACACAGGCCATCTAGTCCAACCCCCTGCTCAGAATCAGAATCACAGAATCATAGAGTCGGAAGAGGCCACACAGGCCATCTAGTCCAACCCCCTGCTCAACGCAGGATCAGCCCTAAGGATCCTAAAGCATCCAAGAAAAGTGTGTATCCAACCTTTGCTTGAAGACTGCCAGTGAGGGGGAGCTCACCACCTCCTTAGGCAGCCTATTCCACTGCTGAACTATTCTGACTGTGAAAAACTTTTTCCTGATATCTAGCCTATATAGTTGTACTTGAAGTTTAAACCCATTACTGCGCGTCCTTGGCCAGTTCTCTCAGAAGTCTCTCAGCCCTTCCTGCCTCACCAGGTGCCTATTGTGGGGAGAGGAAGAGAGGGGATGGTCAGTGGCTTTGGTCTTTTTGTTTCTGGAAAAAAAAAAGTATGGTAGCCTGGGCTTCTACAGAACCAGCTTGGCTGTAGTGGTTAGGAGTGCGGATTTATAATCTGGTGAGCTGGGTTTGATTCCCCACTCCCCCACATGCAACCAGATGGGTGACCTTGGGCACTGAGAAAGCTGTTAAGATCGAGCAGCAATATCAGGGCTCTCTCAGCCTCAACTATCTCACAGGGTGTCTGTTGCAGGGAGAGGAAAGGGAAGGTGACTGGAAGCCACTTTGAGACTCCTTTGGGTAGAGAAAAGCGGCATAGAAGAACAAACTCTTCTTCTTCTGGAGTCCAGAGTTCTGGTCTACCACGCATTAAAACACTGGCTATTTAGACTTTGAAGGCCTTTAAACTTCAAAGGGCTGCTACACCATGGCCCAGGTGAGAATCAACACCCCCCCCCAAAGTGGCTTCTGCTACATTCGTGGAAGGGGGGCTGCTTTGTAAAAGAGAACAGCATCCAGATGAATTTAAGGTTCACTTTCTTTTTGTTTTTGTTTCCTCTGTCTTGCACTGGTTCTTTTGTATCCCCCTCCCCCTTATATTTAACTTATTTTAAAGGTAAAGGTATCCCCTGTGCAAGCACTGGGTCATGTCTAACCCTTGGGGTGATGCCCTCTAGTGTTTTCATTCAATAGGTTTCAATGGGTTTGCCAGTGCCTTCCCCAGTCATTACCTTTTACCCCCCCAGCAAGCTGGGTCCTCATTTTACTGACCTCGGAAGGATGGAAGGCTGAGTCAACCTTGAGCCGGCTGCTGGGATCGAACTCCCAGCCTCATGGGCAGAGCTTCAGACAGCATGTCTGCTGTTACCACTCTGCGCCACAAGAGGCTCTTATTTTAATATGCCAATAAAGACCTTGTTGTTGTTGTTGGAAGGGGGGCATTGCAGGCTGGGTTTCTTTTCTTTTAATTGCTTGGTAATTATTGAACAGAATAGCTCTTCCACTCAATTCCGGGAAGTATGGATATTATTTTTTAATATCTTTTGAAAACAGCTTTTAAATGACATTAAAAAAAAACCTCATAAGGTGCCTCAAGCAGAACTCTGAAGAGGCTGCATGGAAATGTCCTCAATAAAATACAACACGCCAACACAACTTTCTGATATGCTTTCGATACTGCCGATATTTCAGGGAAACGATAAGCACACCATTCCTGACTTCCCACTAAAGAATTAAAATGATGGTTTTGGAAGTGTGCAACTGCTAAAATTGAAAGTTTAGGTGGAATACAACAGTGTCACAACAATATCTGTTCCACTTAATATTTCTGGTAAGGCCTTGGAGGAGGAGCGCATCTCATGGCTTAACTGTCCCACCCCTGAGTGCCTCCTCCTCCAACCGGCTTGCCTGTCTGTCCAGCGGCCAGCCAATCACCTTCCGTCCCCCACCCCTGACCAACCCCTCCTCCTTCCACTTCCCTCCGAGGCTCGGAGGCTGCAGATTCCTGCCACGTGAGAGCTGCCCCTGACAGTGAGTTCCTTAACAGCTGCCTGCAGCCTTTCCAGGTCCTGGGGGGAGGGGGAGGCCAGCCACAGAGTTCTTCCATGTCACCCCCCTAATCTAGCGCCTGTTGTATTCCTGAATGCAGTGGGCTTGGCCCATAGTGTTTTACAATTAAATTAAAAGTAAATATGGGGACAACGTGGTGTGTGTTATCAAAGCCACGGTCTGAGATAAAGATGAATTCTCAACCGGATGGAAAATTCTTGGGGGGGGGGTCCTCTTTGAGCAGAGAGCAACAGCTGTGAGAGTTGACGGGTCCAGGGATTGATTCCTGGAGTGCTCAATCAAACTCCTCCCAGGGACAATCTTGAACGTTCAGAGCGCAGCGTGCCTTCATCCTCCAAACCTTGCTTTAGGTAGGGCATGGTTACTTACATGCAAATTGAAGAACAGCCTCTCTGCTCAAAATGCTGCCAAACACGTTGGTCGTTAAGCACTGGTATTGCCCGGAATCCTTTGCTTCACTGGGATTGCTGATGATAATGCTTCCTTCTATCAGACTGTAGCGGTAGTCACTTTCAGGGTCCATCTCGGTTCCATTCCGGAGCCATCTTCAGAGGAAAGCAGAGAAAGGTCTTCAATAAGCATTGAAAGGTCAGAGCTAGGTGTAAACTGCACGGAGCTTTTATTCCCATCCCAGGTCGATTCAGTCCCTGCCCTCTACACAGAATGCGATTTCCGTTTGGATTTGCGGCAATTAAAAATTTCCTTCTGCAGCAAGAAGGATTGATTTGGAGTGACCCTATCTTTATTGTGCGATATCTTAGAGTGCTTTTAATCCTGAATATATTATAAAATCACATTGTTTTGAATCTGGGCTCTCCTCCGTGGTAGAGAACCCGTGATTGACTACAGGTGGTCATGTGACAAATTAGCCTTAAAGGAGAAGCCCCTAAGTTCTCTCAACTTCTGTTGGTCTTGGATTTTTTTTTCTGCCTTCTTCGTCCCCCCCCCCTTCAAGAAAATAAAGGATTTTTCCTCCCTCCTCTGACTTCTTGGCTCCTCTCCCCCCCTTCAAGAAAAGAAAGAAAGAGGCTTGGCTCCCCCCCCCCTTCTGAACTACCCTAACCACGTGCAGAAGACTTTCCTGTTTCAATGGGGAGGGGAGGAAGAGGAAGACCCGAGTTCAAAGCGATTTGAATTCAACAGGATTGACAATGGAATAAACAAAGTAAGTGCAGACTTTGCCCTAGATTTCTTGATTAGTACCATCATTGTCTCAAGGTAATAAAATGGGTTAAAGAAAATGTTTAACTAGAATCCTGGCACCCCTCTTGTAGATAAGACCACTGTTGTAAAAGAAACCAGGTTTTTTGGCGAAAAGGTAAGAGTCATAAATATTGACGCTTGTGCAGTAGCTAGGCTTATTAGCAAAGTAGAATCACCATCCCTGGGTGGACAGAGCTCATTTTAATGCACATACATGCGTGGAAATTGTATGTTTGGGGCGTATAGGGAAAAGAGTGTGAGCCCAGCCCAGGACTGCCCTGGGAGGGACAGTTTAGAGGGAATTTTCCTGGTTGAACTGTATAAAAGATTGCTTTGGACCAGCAAGTTTTGAATAAAGTCTTGGCTTTCACTAAAGAAGGCTAAGCTTTGCTCCTCTTTGTGCAAACATAAGCTTACTTTCTTACTGAAGTCTGTTTGTGATATTTATTTGGCCTAACAGCATGCCCTCCAAGGAAAGTTCAGCGGTGGAAACAGAACATCCACCTACCTTGGTGCATCCCCCAGCTTTTTTTGTAGACACCAAGGACACATATGAAAGCATTACATACAAGTTACACACTAGTTTAACTGTAATGGCCCCCTTCACAAGGACTGTGTATGTATATAGGTGTACAGTCAACCCACGTTGCTTCTGCATGCCTGTTGTGAGATTTAATGTGTTATGGTGCTAGATTAGAAGAAGAGAAGAAGAAGAGTTGGTTCTTATATGCCGCTTTTTCCTAACCGAAGGAGGCTCAAAGCGGCTTACAGTCACCTTCCCATTCCTCTCCGCACAACAGGCACCCTGTGAGGTGGGTGAGGCTGAGAGAGCCCTGATATCACTGCTCAGTCAGAACAGTTTTATCAGAGCTGTGACAAGCCCAAGCTCACCCAGCTGGCTGCATTTGGGGGAGCGCAGAATCGAACCTGGCATGCCAGATTAGAAGTCCGCACTCCTAACTAGGAACTAGGCTACCCTGGTTGAGGAAGCCTGATCCAGCTGCACCCTATCCAACATCAGTGACCAATTTCCTCTCTGTTTGGGAAAAAGACAAACAGAAAGAACTATCTCTGTGCTCAATTTTCTTTTTTGTTTCAAGTCCTGCTCCCCTGTCCCTTTTGCCTCTACTGCTGTAGTCTGTTTTGGGCTTCAATCGGGGGAGGGGAATTACCTTCGCTTCCAAACAACAGGCCCAAACAGCGTGTTGTTTTCAAATCCCCTTTCAATTCCGCTCACATCAAATTCTGGTTTCTCGCTCAAGCTATCAGCAAGAAACTTGGCGCTCAGGGGAACAGGGCCAATTCCTTTCTGCCTAATGTGTGTTTAACCCTCAGCTGGCGAAAACAACACATCTCTTGCTCCCTTCTTTCAGTGAAATAAACCCACCTGAGACGTGGATAAATACAAACTCCTGGCTGCCCAGATCCTCCGAATATGGCATATAAACAACAAACCTGAGAAAAAGGAAGCTACCCTGACGAGCACGTTCTTTACCTGTAAGTCGGAGATGGGTTTCCTCGAGCTCGACAGCTGAAGGAAATTTTCTTCTCATCTGAATCGGTTGGGAAGATCACATCGTCAGGCTCCTGTATAAACACTGGCCCATACTCCACGCTCTCTGTGAAAACAGAAAGACCCATTTCCTCCAGGTCACTGCATGGGGACACATGTGCACTGCAGTTCTGGAGGCCTCACTTCAAGAAGGACGTGGATAAAATTGAAAGGGTACAGAGGAGAGCGACGAGGATGATCTGGGGCCAAGGGACCAAGCCCTATGAAGATAGGTTGAGGGACTTGGGAAAGTTCAGCCTGGAGAAAAGGAGGTTGAGAGGGGTCATGATAGCCCTCTTTAAGTATTTGAAAGGTTGTCACTTGGAGGAGGGCAGGATGCTGTTTCTGCTGGCTGCAGAGGAGAGGATGCACAGTAATGGGTTTAAACTTCAAGTACAACAATATAGGCTAGATATCAGGAAAAAAAATTTCACAGTCAGAGTAGTTCAGCAGTAGAATAGGCTGCCTAAGGAGGTGGTGAGCTCCCACTCACTGGCAGTCTTCAAGCAAAGGTTGGATACACACTTTTCTTGGATGCTTTAGGATGCTTTGGGCTGATCCTGCATTGAGCAGGGGGTTGGACCAGATGGCCTGTATGGCCCCTTCCAACTCTATGATTCTATGATTCTATGATTCTATGATTCTATGATTCTATCTCATCCAGATAGAATTCTGCATCATGCATCATACTAGTCTTTCTCATAGTCATGATAAGAGAAAATGCGTACTCACATCTTCCTTAGACTCTTACACTTCCCTTATACTCCCCACCAAAGAATATTAAGAACAGGTGATCTAAATCTGCTCCGGGTCCCCAGCCCCAGGGAGATACAACTGGCCCCAACCAGGTCCAGAGCTTTCTCAGTCATGACCCCGGCATGGTGGAACACTCTAACTGAGGAAATCAGGGCCCTCCAGGATCTCACACAATTCCAGAGGGCCTGCAATATGGTGCTGTCCTGCCATGCCTATGGTTGAGTCCAGGTAATAACACCAAGAAATACTGGCCTCCCCACATGAAACATCCACCAGTGGAGACTCCTCCAAATTCTGAGAGACCCCATAGCAGACTTTCTCAACCAGGCCTTTGTGAAACCCTGAGGTTTCTTGATGGCCCTGGAATAATATCTGGAATGGGTGGGAGTTCATTTATTTTGTATGTTTTTTTTCTTAATTGTTAAACATTTATTGGGTAATATGACCATATATGCATCACCCTGCCAACAAAAGTGTGTCTAGTCAAGGCTATGGTATTCCCAGTTGCAATGTATGGCTGTGAAAGTTGGACCATAAGGAAGGCCGAGCGTCAAAGAATTGAGGCTTTTGAACTCTGGTGCTGGAGAAGACTCTTGCGAGTTCTTTGGACTGCAAGGTGAACAAACCGGTCAGTCCTAGAGGAGATCAGCCCTGACTGCTCCTTAGAAGGCCAGATCCTGAAGATGAAACTCAAATACTTTGACCACCTCATGAGAAGGAAGGACTCCCTGGAGAAGAGCCTAATGCTGGGAGCGATGGAGGGCAAAAGAAGAAGGGGACGACAGAGAATGAGGTGGCTGGATGGAGTCACTGAAGCAGTCGGTGAGAGCTTAAATGGACTCCAGGGAATGGTAGAGGACAGGAAGTCTGTTGACTTCCTCCCCCCCCCCCCCAAAAAAAAAAAGGTGAATGTTGGGCCTGGAGGGTCAGTCTGGAAGATCAGAATGCAGAAGAGCCCAATGTGTGGTTCAGCTCTTTTCCAGGCAGATAGTTCACACATTCCATTAACAGTCATCAAGAGTCACAAAGAGAGGCATCAGGAAATGGACATGCATGGTAGGGGCATGAAATTGGCAACAGCAAAAGTTCCTGATTTGCCTTCTCCTACTTGATCCTGCTCAAGTCCTTGACCTTAGTTTTCAGCTAGGGTTGCAAATCTGCAATGATAGACAGATGACAGAGACCAAGAGATGGGTAGATGGGTAGACGGGCAGATGGACAGACAGACAGAGAGATCTCAGAAATTAAGCAGGGCTGCCCTGGCTAGTATTCGGATGGGAGACCACCAAGGAATATCAGAGTCCGGATGTGGAGGCAGGCAATGGCAGACCACCTCTCAACATCTCTTGCCTTGAAAGTTCTACTGTATCAGCTCTGACTTGACAGCACTTCCTCCCACCACCACCACCACCACCACTTCACATACATTTATGCATCTTCCTCCCCTGGAACATCTCCGGTGCTTTTAACAGCAGGGTGAGCAGAAACACTGTGAGTGAAGCTTTTCCCATTGCTCTACACTGGGAAAAGTTCCCCTTAACCATTCTGCTTGTCACCCACCTGCCATGGGCGCAGGGGGCGGGCAGGGGAGGACAGGCAAGTGTAATTTTACAGGAACATGCAGCAGTTCTTTATACTTTGCGTAATCACCGCTCCATGTAAACAGTGGCACGATTTGCTTCCTATCGTTCGGATTCTAATTCCCGTGACGTGAATGCTCTTCAACAAGCCGACAATTTTATCTGCCAATTTGGAAGATTTCCACATGCCCCCCAAAATACCCCAGTGCATACGAGCTTGCAAGACTGGGCTCCTTGGCTTCTCAGCAGACATAATGATTCAGATCAATCCTTGTCAATTTGGGTCCTCACAGGAGCATGGAGGGGTTCCCAGCAAATTACAGCTATGAATATCAGCAATCTATCTACGGGAGAATCGTAGCGAGACATCTGCAGATATTTATTCTTCATTACATTCCAAGGAGCATCTTTGAAAGATCTAAGAGGTTTAGACCATGTTATTAAAAACAGCAAGTTTCTAAAAATCCATCTGGGGATAGTTAAGCTTGCTTGGAGGAAAGGCAGCGGTGACATCGCGTTGCCATATCGCCTGCGTTGTTCGTATACAACAAACGGCAGTTTCAACATGACCAGTTGTGTGGTCAGCTTGGAGGCCTGGCTATAGCTAATTTCACACATGTTGGATAATGCTACCCTGAATTTGGGCTTGTCCCTGATTTACAGACCCTAGGGATAAATTCTAACCTCTATAAATTCTAACGCCACCAGCTTGTTGTGGTGGTTAGGGGAGATGACTTCTAATCTGGCAGGCTGAGTTTAATTCCCCACTCGTCCCCCACATGCAGCCAGCTAGGTGACCTTGGGCTCCCCACGGCACTGATAAGGCCGTTCTGACTGAGCAGTAATATCAGGGCTCTCTCAGCCTCACCCACCTCACAGGGTGTCTGTTGTGGGGAGAGGAAAGGGAAGGCGACTGTAAGCCATTTTGAGACTCCTTCGGGTAGAGAAATGCGGCATATATGATCCAACTTGTCTTCTTCATAACTTCTTTTTGTGATTCAGACCAATTAATTTACCTACTATCAGACATATAGCTGCCTGTTTCTTATAGAGTGTCACTCTTTGCCCTAGCTGCAAGAAAGATAAGTGCAAACACATCTTCAAAAAGTGACCACTGGATTTGGTTCCAACTTTCAAGTCTGTTTTTATTAAATTTGGTAGCCATTCTAGAATGTACTGGAGATACCTGTTTTGTGTCCTAGAACATTCTAAAATGTCTTGGATATACTTATTTTTAGCATTGCGGTACTTTGGTTTATCTCCTCCTGTTTTCTTGGTCTTTCCTAGCCTATGGCTACGTACAATAGACCTGACTTGATTTGACCACCATATCGCCTGTGCTGTCCAAATGCAACAAGCAGAGGCTTCAACATGAGCAGTTGTGTGGGCAGCTCAGAGACCTGGCTATGGCTAATATCACACATGTTGGAGAATGCACTTTCAATGTGCTTTAGCAGTCCTTTACAAAACAGGAAAATCTACTCACTAGGGGGCATTGAAAGTGCATTCACCAATGTGTGTGAAATTAGCTCCAATGTGTATCTAACAAAGCCCCAATGTAGATCTGGTAAAGGGAGCTTTTACTCTCTGCGGATTATGCTTGGTTTGTAAGTTGCTCCTGGACTTGAAACTACCTGTTGTACTGCAGACCA
This sequence comes from Paroedura picta, assembly GCF_049243985.1. Classification (NCBI taxonomy): domain Eukaryota; kingdom Metazoa; phylum Chordata; class Lepidosauria; order Squamata; family Gekkonidae; genus Paroedura; species Paroedura picta. Next base: position 15,080,406 of record NC_135374.1, on the reverse strand, counting down.
ACACGGCTAATACTGTTTACAGTTCTCTCCCAGATCACATGAACACATAAAGCTGCTTTATACTGAATCAGAACCTTAAAATCATAGAATCATAGAGTTGGAAGGGGCCAGCTAGGCCATCCAGTCTAACCCCCTGCTCAATGCAGGCTCAGTGTAAAGCATCCACAGTAAGTATCTGTTCTAGTGTTGATGAACAAGATTTTTGGTCCCTCAAGGTCAGCACTGTCTACTCAAATCGGGAGCAAGGGTCAGTCAGAATCTCAGAGAGCACTGCTTCCCATCACCTATGACCATGTCCTTCCAACTGGAGATGCTGAGGACTGAACCTGAGACCTGAATGCCAAGCAGATGCTGTACCACTGATCCTCCCTGAGGTCCTATCAAGTGACTGTACTCCAGGAGCTCCCAGGTGAACGACTGTCAGCCAGGTGAAAGGACCAATTCAGATTGTGAGTGTGGAGAGAAACTGGTACATATGTACTATCAATATCTACCGTGGGGCAACTGGCTTCCCCAGGCCATTTCAGCACAGAAAAATGGTCATCATTGAGAGGTGATCATAGAAGACTGGTACAGAAGACGTTACTTGGGAGAACTTGTATGTCCTGATCCAAATCAGGCCTTCATGTTCCTGAGAACCTAAGTTCCAATAGGAAATTACCAGCATAAGTCTGCATGGCAGGTCCTGAAGCAGACATGGTGGGCATGGAAAGTACCATCAAGTCATGGCAGACTTATGTCAACCCTATAGGGCAGGGGTAGTCAGACTGCGGCCCTCCAGATGTCCATGGACTACAATTCCCAGAAGCCCCTGCCAGCATTCGCTGGCAGGGGCTCCTGGGAATTGTAGTCCATGGACATCTGGAGGGCCGCAGTTTGACTACCCCTGCTATAGGGGCTTCAAGGCAAGAGGTATTCAGATATGGCTTGCCATGGCCTGCCTCTGCATAGCAAACTAGGACTTCCTTTGTTCTCTCCCACTGAAATGCTAACAAGGACCAACCATGCTTAGCTTTCAAGATTGGTAGGCTCCAGCTGACCTGGGGATGCCCTGAATAATGCTGAACGTATGTACTTTTCATTGGAGAAATTGAGCCAGAGGAAAAAGAAAACAATGAGAACCTCTTGCAAGTTTAGCTTGCAGAAAAGGGAGAAGTGAAACTGAAATTAAACAGCATTTCTCCCGTTTTTTCTAATGTTGCAAAGAACTCTGGGAAGTCTCCGTTCTGTTGGGGTAAGGGAAATTTATTGAAACTATTTTTCAGCATGTCTGGCAAAAATGGAAGTCCCAGAATTCTTGGAGGGGAGTGAGGGAGCCTTAGTCGAGGTCACAGAAACCCACTGTAGATTGGTAGGATATATATAGAACTAGGGGATGCCAACTTCCGGGTGGGGCCTGGAGATCTCCTGGAATTACAGCCGATCGAATGATGAAATAAAGCAACTTTTTTTCTCCAGGTCCAAACGGCACTCCTGAGACATTTAGAAGCATCCACGACTCCTCTCATTCGCTCATGTATCTCAACAAGAACCCAAAGTGAGAAGAGACTTTTAAGAGGCACGAAAGAGTCAAGACAAAGATGTCAATGCGTAATAAATCAAAGTCTTCACAAAGACACATCCGGCGAGGAATAAAGGCAGACAGGCAGATGCCATGGTTCGCTTTTGTAATTTCCCACAGGCCCTTGTTTTGTTGTTTTACTCTTCGTGGGGACATTTATTAAAACAGATCACTCTTCTAGGCCTACCCACGACTGTCTCAATTAATGGGAAGCTTGTTTGGTGCAGTTAGAATCTCAAGGACTGCCCATTTGTAAGGGGAGGGGAAATGCAAATTGTTCCAGCCCTCGCCGCTGAATCTCTTTCCGTGTTGATTGAATGCACAAAAATTTGGCTGGTCAACTCTGGCTTTGCGAAATTAGGGAGCAGTAGGTGGGGAAAAGAAGAAGAGCTGATTTCTTTTTAATACCCCGTTTTTTGCTAACTGAAGGAGTCCCAAAGCAGCTGACAAACACCTTTCCCCTCCTCTCCCCACAGCATATGCACTGTGAGGTAGGTGGAGCTGAGAGAGTTCTGAGAGAACTGCCCGGTGAGATCAGCCCTAAGAGAACTGTGACTGGCCCAAAGTCACGTAGTTGGTTGCATGTGGAGGAGAGGGAAATCAAACCCGGCTCACCAGATTAGAAGCCACTTCTCTTGACCATGACACCACGCTGGCTTAGGCTAGCTGGCCCTTCCATGTCAGGGCCCTTCCATGTCAGGGCTACATTTGCAAAGTTTAGTCTCTTCCCAGGTCTGTATTTACCGTATATACTTGCATATAAGCTGACCCGCATATAAGCCAAGGTACCTATTTACACCACAAAATGCTGGAAAAACTTATTGACTTATTGACTGTTTTGAGCAGGATTTTTTTTCCTTTTCTTCTCACCCTCCTCCTCCCTCCTCTTTCCTTCTGATTCCTCTTGCCTTTTTATAGCTAATCCTTTGCTCCTTCTGTTCCCTCCACTTTTCAGGGGTGTTTCGTCCTCCTGCTCTCTGTTCTCCCTCTGAGACAGAGGTTTCAGAGCTTCCTGTAGCAGCAGCAACATGTGCTAGCCTCGTTAAGGCAGGGAAGGGGGGGAGGCGGAGACTCCCTCCTGGGCTTGCTGCTGTGTCTCTACTTCTACCAGTCTCTGCTTCTTCAGGTAACTTTACTTGTCCCCCACCCCCACCCCCCTATCTTGTCTGGCAGCTGTTTTTTTAATACCTGCATATAAGCCGAGGGGGACATTTTCAGCTTTAAAAAAGGGCTGAAAACCTCGGCTTATATGCAAGTATATACGTTAGATAAGAAACCGCTTTTCTTTCGCCTTTGCCCGAACTCAGGCAAACCAGGGATTCTCTGTTGTTCGACATGTCATTTTCACTTTGCTCTCCCTTCTTTGCATGTTTGCTTTCCATTTACAGTTGTGCTGTTCGCACTTGAGGTGATGGCTCTTCAGGGTCGTTCAATTAACCTTCATTACCGCGGAAGGAGACAGTCTGATCTCTTAATCAGTTATGAAACGCTCAAGATGGCAAGCACGGACAAAAGCGTCGCAGAGACCGTCCCGCCGCCTTCAAACTCTTGTGCCGCAAAAATAATAACATTAAATTGCCCTTTTGATCTAAATTAGAGCCAGTTTGGGGTAGTGGTTAAGAGTGCGGACTTCTGATCTGGCATGCCGGGTTCGATTCTGCATTCCTCCACGTGCAGCCAGCTGGGTGACCTTGGGCTCACCACGGCATTGATAAAACTGTTCTGACCGAGTAGTGATATCAGGGCTCCCTCAGCCTCACCTCCCTCACAGGGTGTCTGTTGTGGGGAGAGGAAAGGGAAGGCAAATGCAAGCCGCTTTGAGCCTTCTTTGGGTAGAGAAAAGCGGCATATAAGAACCAACTCTTCTTCTTCTTCAATAATCTCAGGGCTCTCTCAGCCTCACCTCCCTCACAGGGTGTCTGTTGTGGGGAGAGGAAAGGGAACGCAAATGTAAGCCGCTTTGAGCCTTCTTTGGGTAGAGAAAAGCGGCATATAAGAACCAACTCTTCTTCTTCTTCAATAATCTCAGGGCTCTCTCAGCCTCACCTCCCTCACAGGGTGTCTGTTGTGGGGAGAGGAAAGGGAAGGCAAATGTAAGCCGCTTTGAGCCTTCTTTGGGTAGAGAAAAGCGGCATATAAGAACCAACTCTTCTTCTTCTTCAATAATCTCAGGGCTCTCTCAGCCTCACCTCCCTCACAGGGTGTCTGTTGTGGGGAGAGGAAAGGGAAGGCAAATGTAAGCCGCTTTGAGCCTTCTTTGGGTAGAGAAAAGCGGCATATAAGAACCAACTCTTCTCCTTCTCCTTCTCCTTCTTCTCCTTCTAAATATCTAGAAATATTAGCAATGGCACTATTCCCCCCCCCCCCCCAAGTAGTGAATATGAGCAGTTGTGCATTTTTGATTCAAGGGCAGAGTATGAAGAGATCACATTGATTTTGTTAGGCCCCAAACAAAATAAAACAAAAACCGGAAGGAAAAAAAAAGAAAAAAAAGAAAAACCTACCAATTGTTTGGTAATATTATAGTTGCAGATTCTGAGTAAGCTCAAGAACCCTGACAACCATTCCCTCCTGAAGACCTTCACTGGTATTGGGTGGGTGCTACTGTCAGATTTGAGACAATGGGGATGAAGGGACACATTCATAATACGGGAGAAAGAGCCAAACATCTCCCATAGGGTAGTAATGTCCCTCTATATCTCTACCAGAATAAGATTAGCAAGAATATCTGAACGACGGTAAAGTATCGGTTTCTTGTCTGAAGCTGAAGTTCTGTGTCTTTGCAGAACGCACGGATTTAATAGCTACTATGTTGAATAGAATGGGAATGCTTTATCCTGTCGGTCTATAGCAGGCTTTCTCAACCAGGGTTTCATGAAACCTTGGGGGTTTCTTGACAGCCCTGGAAGGGTTCCCAAATGGGTGGGATATATTTTTCAGATTTGTTAAAACATTTATTGAGTGATATGACCATACATGGGGATGTCGATCTGCCCTCCCCTCCAAAAATGGCCAATGATGGGCCTGGAGGGGGTGGGCATGGCCTTGGGTGGGTGTGTTCGCAGCTATGCTTCCCAACCTTATTCTGCACTTGCTGGGTTTCTTGAAGCCTGAAGAAGGTTTCAGGGGTTTCTCAATGGAAAGGCTGGTCTATAGAATGTAGCAAGTACTATCCTTTGGGTACAGCGGCCAGGCTTGGCCTGGCAATAGTCTGGAGACCGGAAGAAATGGGGTGGAGAGGCAGCCATCAGCAATGGCATTCCAGAAAAACCTGGAAGTGACATCACACCTCTCCAGGAATCAACAGAAACTCCATGGTAAAACTACAGTGGGTTTTGATGATTTCTAGAGGAGTGTGTTATCGGTTCTGGGTTTTCCAAGAAGTAATGTCACACTGTTGCTGAGGGCCATAAAAAACCTCCCTAAAACTCCAGCTAGTCACTGATGTGCTGGTGGGTAATGACTGATTGAAGGTGAGAGGCCTCCTACCCCCAAAGGGCACGTGGCAATCCTACTCTTGAGCCAAGACATGCTGAGTCCACAAATTATGCACGTTTGTCCAAATGATTTACAAGAATGGAAATTCAGTGGAACAAAATTGTGTATGGTTTTTAAAAGTTTTTTTTAAAAGAGGACTGTCATAATCGGAGGCTCCACACCATCACTCCCTTAGTCTGGATACGAATTCAGTTCAGCACGTAGCTCCTGAAATTTCCCACTGAAACAAATCAAAATGCAACTGGAAGCCAAGCACAAAAACTGAACATGGATAATACCAAACAATGGTGAAAACTGCCTCCAACTTCTTAGGCTCCTATTGCAGATTTGATTTTAGAGGTTCTCTTAATATTGCTCTTGTGCCCCTCCCCGCACTTTGTGAAATTGCCTGCCTGATGAGGTAAGAAAGAACCCTGCACTTCTACAATTTCACACAATGTAGAATCATAGAATCATAGAGTTGGAAGGGGCCACACAGGCCATCTAGTCCAACCCCCTGTTCAATGCAGGATCAGCCCAAAGCATCCTAAAGCATCCATGAAAAGTATGTATCCACTTTTAGAAGGGACTGTTTCATAGAATTGTAGAATCATAGAGTTGGAAAGGGCCAGACAGGCCATCTCGTCCAACCCCCTGCTCAATGCAGGATCAGCCTAAATGCAGGATCAGCCTAAAACATCCAGCATAAATATCTATCCAGCTGATTCCACTGCTGAACTACTCATTCCGACTGTGAATCTCTCCCCCTTCCTGATGTCTAGCCAGTACTGTTCTAAAAAGGTAAAGGTAAAGGTATCCCCTGTGCAAGAACCGAGTCATGTCTGACCCTTGGGGTGACGCCCTCTAGTGTTTTCATGGCAGGCTCAATACAGGGTGGTTTGCCAGTGCCTTCCCCAGTCATTACCGTTTTACACCCCAGCAAGCAAGCTGGGTACTCATTTTACCGACCTCGGAAGGATGGAAGGCTGAGTCAACCTTGAGCCGGCTGCTGGGATCGAACTCCCAGCCTCATGGTCAGAGCTTCAGACAGCATTTCTGCTGCTTACCACTCTGCGCCACAAGAGGCTCAGTTACTACTGAGTACTGTTCTACACATAGTTTAAACTCTTTACTGTGAATGCTATCCTCTGCTGCCTCAGGAACCTTTCCCAGACCTCCTCCAAGGGACAACCTTTCCAATACTTCAAAAGTACCATGAGAGCATTTTAGTAGAAGAAAGAGGGATGTAATAAAACAGAAATCTGTAGTAGGGCAATATCTCTACAAGCAACAACATTTGACTTTTAATTGCCTGTGAAATACGCAGTTTTAAGCAAAGTTTTGTTTACAAAGCAGAAGTGGAAAGAAGATCCTGCAGGGGGCAGCACACTCTAGCTAGACAGGACCCCGGCAGGAGTACCTTCTTTCTAAAGAGGTTTTTCTTTGCCTTTTGGCAGGATGCTATTCTCAGGCTCTTCTTCTATAATCCATAATAGACTATAACACACACCGTCTCTTTATCAGCTAGGAAGGCAGTTAGGTTTATCACTTCTCTTTCCTATCCAGTTTGTTAGTTCCACAAATAAAACTTCTGTTGCTCTTAATCAGTTCAGGGTCCTGACAGCTGCAAAAAGAACTTGGCCGATGTTTTTTTCTCCCACTGAATACTGCATGGCTTACTGGGTATATTAGACTGTTCGCAGTAGAGTGTCCTGTAACTCTAGAATCCAGTTTTGGAGAATTTGGGAGTCTAATTCTGAGATCTAGCATCTGCAATGTATTATACTGTTTCCATGTCATATTCTGTAATACGTGCAAGTCCACTTTTATTGCATTGTTCGTGCATTATGCAGTCTACTTTTAAAACTGCAATCTGCCTTGTTGAGCTGCCAACCACCAGGTGGCGCCGGGAGGTCTCCTGAACATTACAACTGGACTCCGGACGAATGCAATTAGTTCCCCTGAGAATCTGGCTCCTTTGGAGAGTGAACTCTCCACTGAGGTCTCTTTCCTTCCCAGGTGCTGCCCCCACATACCCCCAGCTAGTTCCCCACCCTGTGCTGTTAACCACCACTTTGAGTCTCAATGACAGATGACAGGCAGGCAAATGTTGTCCCCATCTTCAAGAAGAGGGAAATGGAGGATCCAGGTAACCACTGACCCATCACTCCCAATTACTAAAATTAAATCCCATTGTTGGTGGCAGGTCAAATCAAACCCAATTCCCACCCTCCCTGAAGTCCCAGCAACGTACAGACTATGAGTTGCTACCAGCAGTAATTTGATGTCAACCAGTCATAAGAGGGAGGGGACTCAGGATCTTCTGGCCCTAGCCTTGATCAAAAGCATGAACGAATGAGCAAATGAACAAATTAATGAATTTGTATGTGTAGAGTAGCCAGCAGATCCTTGGATTGTCTGGCAGCCAGGCAAGGGGTGTTCAGAGGTGATTTGCCATTGCTTGTCTCCAAGCAATTTGCCATTGCCTGTCTCATGTTCTTTGGAGGTTTCCCACCCAAATTCTTGCCAGGGTTGATCCTGTTTAGCTTCTGAGATCTGACGGGATCAGGCTTGCCTGGGTTATCTAAACCAAGGTGTCGTGAAACCCTAGTTCCTGACCCGCGGTTTTCGTCTCTTTGGGGTTGCTTTATTTCTTTATGCTCCCGGATCTCCCGCTGAGTCGTGGGTCCTCTTGGCAGTGCCTCTCCCATCCCCTCCTTACATTTCAAAGACCTCTCCTGGGTCTACTTCCTTATCTCCTCGCCCAAGGCTGGCATCACCAGCAACGCAGTCTAAACAACAGAGGGCCGGGTGCTGTGTTTTGGCACCTTTAGATCAGAAAACATTTTCTTGCCTCTATGCCCCCCTCCCCAAGCAAAGGTATACATTCTATGCAATCCCCCCTCCTGGCTTCTCTGTCATGATTCCTGTCTAAGAACATATGCGATGCACTGATCTTTGTCCTGATTTTCCAAAAAGACTTTTGCTCAAAGCTTCAGCCTGAAGCCCAATATTGATGTCTGCTATGTGAATCTGCTGGGTCTCAACTGCTTGGATCCTGACTCAAGGCTGTAGCCAAGAAATCTTTCCTGCCGCAAAACTCCCATTTATATGACTTTCTATTTTCACCCTGGCTGCTGATTATAACTTCAGCCGTATGTCTTTAACACATTGCTGAGGTCTGTTTCAATGTGTCACCATCCTTACTAATTGTACTGCTCTGCTAAGGATTTCTTGGCTGTTCTCTTAACTGCGCTTTAATAAATTACCCTTGGAAGTTTCTTTTTTTAGGAGCAACAATAAATAATATTAAATCATTATTAAAGATTCATGACACAAAAAGGAGGAAAAAAAAGTTCAGGGGACGGGGGGGAAAGCTACCAAGCGATCGGGAATATTTGTCATCTACGACGATCTTTACGTTGGGAAAGATGAAGGCGGGTTAAAAGGAAGATTTCTATAAAAACGGGTTTGATTTATGATTAAATTAGTTTGATAAATACAACGTCGCAGATATAAGGGACGGAGCTAGTATTACCGAGAATGCAGTCAATTTGAGAAATAGTGCAGGAATCGAGGGAGACATATTGGTTTCTCACCCACCCACCCCCGACTTTCAACGATACAAACATAAGTAATGCAGATCAGGTTGCAATTTCAGTTTGTCTCCACCTTCCTACAGCTACGTTATTATGGCTTCAAGAAGACAAGAACCCTAAGAAATACATCTAAAGGGTTCATTCAAAGATTAATCTCAGAGATTTCCAGGAAGTTGCTTTTGGCTGAATGCTGTTTATTGAAATTAAGTGGCAGACGCAAAACAAACGGAACGTGATAAATAAACAGGCCGGGAAAATGTCAGGGCAACAGGTCTGGCGTTTTCTTTAGGAAGGGCCCGGTGCGAGAGAACTGAACGTACCGTCGTGTTTGAAGGCCTCGGAGGCGTGCTGGAGGTCGGTCGGCAAGCGATAATGCTGGGCTGCCCCTCGCCAGCTGGGAGCAGAGATGCTTCCTAAACCAGGAGTGCCGCTTGACCGTTGCCGGCCCTTTGAGTTCAAGGCCGAGGCGGAGTAAGGTGAACTGGCAGATCTTAGTCTTAAAATGGCAGCATAGGAAGGAGGGATTCCTGGGACAGCTTTGGAATATTCTGGAAAAGAAGAAAAAACATGGATTCCAAGCTGGATATCAAACTCTTAGGGTGCAATGGCACAAACACATTGGGTGCAATCCTACAAGCACTTTCCCTTAGGGGTACTAAGTCCAGATACCTGTAGATTTGTGGGCAGAGCCTGGTAGTGAGGAATCTTGAGAGAAGGGACATCTATTAGGGCAGGGGTAGTCAACCTGTGGTCCTCCAGATGTCCATTGACTACAATTCCCATGAGCCCCTGCCAGCATTTGCTGGCAGGGGCTCATGGGAATTGTAGTCAATGGACATCTGGAGGACCACAGGTTGACTACCCCTGTATTAGGGTATAATGCTATGCAGCCCACCTTCCAAAGAAGCGGTTTTCTCCTGGAGAAGTGGAATTATTATTATTATTATTATTATTATTATTATTATTATTATTATTATTATTATTATTATTATTATTATTATTTAATTTATAGATCGCCGTTCCCCAATTTGGTCTCACAGCGGTTCACAACATAGCATTAAAATACAATAAAATCCCCAATAAAACATCCCCAACCTACATCATGCAACAGGTATCATCCATACTAGTGGCAATTGTCACAATTCCAATCCCGATTCCTCCCTCTCTATGTTCAACATGGTGGGTAAGAAACATTCAAAGAGAGCGGGAGACAGTCCGATAGGTCTTAATATTCATGATCTCAGTATTAGAAATCTCAGTGTTGGAGGGGATCCAGAGATGGACTAACGGGCGACTCCCCTGGCCTCAACCATACGCCTGGCGGAAGAGCTCCATCTTGCAGGCCCTGCGGAAAGCTGGTAAATCCCGCAGGGCCCTGAGCTCTTCCGGGAGCTCATTCCACCAGGTTGGGGCCAGGTCTGAATAGGCCTTGGCCCAGGTTGGAATGAATGTTTCAAATACATAAATAATAAACCAGCCATTTCTGGTGATTGGTTGGAGTTCCCAGCGATTGCCAGGTCACACCTGGTGTTTGGTGACCTGACTTTCTTGAACAAAATGAGATTTGTACCCGAGCTGACCTGCTTAAGATTGCCTATTTGCAGAGCAATCGTACACGGTTACTCCAGTTTATCCATACAAACTGGAGCAATGGCTGGGGTAATTCTGCACAGGACTGCAGTTTACCTTTTAAGTGACCATTTCCATACAGCAAGCATGCACTCCCCCCCCCCCTTTCCTTCTTGTGTGTTGGACTAGGTAAGAGCTATAGTGTGCATGATTCACAGCATCATATAATCATAGAGTTGGAAGGGGCCAGACAGGCCATCTGGTCCAACCCCCTGCTCAGTGCAGGATCAGCCAAAAGCCTCCATGAGAAGTATCCAGCTGCTGCTTGAAGACCGCCAGTGAGGGGGAGCTCACCATCTCCTTAGACAGACAACTCCACTGCCAAACTACACTGTGAACAATCCCCCCTCGATATCTAGACAGTACTATTTTATACATAGTTTAAAGCCATTACTGGGGGTACTGCTACCAGAAAAACATCCCATAGGATGCAATGGAGGAAATGGTAGCTACAGGTGTAGCTAGCATATTTAGATAAGGAACTTCCTCATACTTTTCAAATGATCTCCTCCTGGGTCTTGATTGGCTCAGTGGGAGACTTCCTGCTTCTTTGGGCATACTTCCTACCTGATTGCCTCCAGAATGAATGAGCCAAGTACATAATTATGTAGACCAGGGGTAGTCAAACTGCGGCCCTCCAGATGTCCATGGACTACAATTCCCAGGAGCCCCCTGCCAGCGTTTGCTGGCAGGGGGCTCCTGGGAATTGTAGTCCATGGACATCTGGAGGGCCGCAGTTTGACTACCCCTGATGTAGACTGTTAGGACTCTCCCCCCTTACTTTACAAAGTGTTTTCAGTTTTCAATAAAGCTATTTATTCTTTACGCTGCCGATGTTCCGCCCTTTGCATCTATAAACTCTGCCGACAGAATGCACTTGGCGATGCCTCAGTCCCCCCCCCCCAGGCTGAAGGCGCACAACATCATCATAAAACATAAAATAAATGAAAGAACACCTCCATTTGCCATCCAATGTTGAACACACTTGTGCACTAAAACATCGAAGCTGCAACACCATCCCACCCTCAACAGCCATCAAACTGACATCAACTAAGACGACGTGCAGCAGTATAGAAATACAGCTATGCTGAACGTCTCGACGTCAACAGAGGACAGCAAAATATTGTCAGGCTGGAGCCCCAACCAGTACCAGCCAAATAGCCAGGCAGCCCAGTTCCTGATTCTATTCATTTTACAAAATTTATATCCTCCCCTCCTTTTGGTCCTCACATGGGCAACCAAGGTTGCCAACTTATTAATGGGCCAGGGGGAAGTTCTAAATACAGTTGTTTGCTCCAATGGTGGGTGATTACTGGCTTACTGATGATGTAGAATAAGGAAGTGGTGGGAGCTAGAAGTGGGGAGGGGAGGTGGGCCTGGTGTTTCCTGATTGGGCTCAACCATAAGCCTGGTGGAACTTGGCAAGCTCCATTAGGGCTGGATCTCTCCAGGGAAATCAATCCACCAGGCAGGAGCCAGAGCCAACAAGGCCCTCTAGATGTCCATGGACTACAATTCCCATGAACCCCTGCCAGCATGTGCTCATAGGGGCTCATAGGAAGTGTAATATATGGACATATGGAGAATTATAGTTTGGCCACCCCTGGATTAAAGCAACCTGCTAAATCTTTGGATGAAGACTGCTTGTTGGCCACCAACGAATTACAGATATAGACCTCCTCCACCACATAGTCACATTTAGGCTACCAGCCTAATATATACATACGTGAGAGGAAGCCCCATTACTTTCACGTAAATATGTCCAAGATTGGGCTGCTAGACATCATGCGCTTGTGCATTCCATCACTCTTGTCACTCACCAAGGGCTTTTGCGGCATTATAATTTAGTGCATATGGGCAAGCTGTCAAACACGACAGACAAAAATGATCTTCAATCAGGCGCTGATGGCGGGAAACTGCAAACTCTGCTATGCAATGCCAGCAAGACTATGGCCAGGAAACAGATGCAGTCATGTGAATCTGCCTTGTACTGGGCTAGACGGTTGGCCCATCTCGTCTAGCGCTCTCTGCTTTTATTAGATGCAGCACAGAAGGGCCCCAGGTAGAGCTCTTCATCCACCTGGATAATGAATCAAACATAGTTAAAGTGGTGAATTTTTGAAATGGGGATCGAATGTGGTTGAAATCATCTCCCCTAGTTGGAAATTACTCCAACCGTTATAAGCTGGGCCACACTTTCCTCCAAATTTCAGCCCATTTGGGCAATAAGTCTAGCTGCTGTTTTCCCTTGGAAAGTTTTGAAACATGGGAGGAAGTAATAGTAGTAGGAAATAAACAGACACTTTCTGTCAGGAATCAGGCTGAGCCCAGCCTGTGGAGTCCCAAATAAAAGCACATCCGAAATCCAACAGTCAGTTGCAAATTTCCAAGACAGCTTTATTAGACTAAGTCCACAGAATGCTAAAGCATGCCAAGATCTTCCTAAGCAAAGATCTTGATAATAACAAAGTACAAGGGAACACGCGGGGCAGTTATAGAGCCCACCAAGTAGGGGAGGGGGAGCCGAAGGTATTTCGGCGGGAGAGTGGAAAAGTAACAGAGAAATGTTGGTTCCCGAGCTGCCAGATGGCCTGGAATCTTATCAAGCGGTCGGCACTTTGTTGAGACTTTGAGTTGTCTCCGCAAGGACACTTACAGTACGATTGATACATTCGCATGGAGCCTCTCCCACTGGGAAAAGGAAGGGAGGAAGAGGACCAGAGGACAGGTTTATTGCTTTATGGCCTTGGCCAGAGCCGGCCAGTGAGATCTAAAAAGTGTGAGAAATGAAGCACCGGGATGGCATGAATCGGGGTTCATGACACTCTCAAGAAAAGCCTGAATTTTCGGTAGTTTTCTCAAAACAACCTTGGGAAGCCATCAGCTATCCTTTTAAAAATACTTCCTGAACCATTTCCCAGGTGACACAAACATACCATAAATATCAATACCAAAATTGACTCCTTGAGGCAGTTTCTCATAATGAAAGTAAGAGTATGAATAAGCAAAAGGTATTAAGGTATTGCAGGAGTATTAAGTAAGAGTATTAAGGTACCGCAAAGCAACTTATGCAGAAGTCAACACTTGGGCCCATTATGCACGGGGCAGATAGCACACATTCAGGGTGGAATGGCGGCGACTAAAATCACCGATAACGCACGGAGCCGGCTGCAACCAGCCGCAGATTCGGTGCATGCCACCGAAAAAGCTGCGTTAGTGAAACACAGAAGAAAGAGCAGCTTCCGAGTGACCGGGGCGCAACCAGAAGCGGTGCCAGGGTCGCCACGTGCATAATCGGTTACTCTGGGTTTTGCCGCCGTTACATCCCGTCCCGTGCATAAGCGGTTTGCTTTGCTTCTTCCCCCTCCCGCTTCTCATGTGACCCAAAATCGCCGTTTCGGCGGCCGTGCATAATGGGTCTAAGTGAACAGAGTCAACAATTAAAATAAGAAAACAAAACTTTTAAACGTCAGATATTTTCAATTAACTAGTGGCAGCACCTGCCCCAAAACAACTGCCCCGTGAATTTGTGTAGATCTATCAGGACTTCCTTTAACACAGAAGCCAAACGCTAATCATGTTCCATTGAACAAAGCTTGAGGCCAGGCAACAAGTTATGTTCACGGCACCTTGAATAAAACCTCATTGGTCTTAAAGGTGCCAAGGAATTCCCACTGTGTTCTGTGGCTTCAGACCAACATGGATCCCCACCAGAATCTGTCTTCAGGGCAGCTTCAGATGGGCCACAGCCCATATAAAATAAAACTCAAAAGAGTTTGAGTTTTAAGCTCAACGACATTCATTTGTGGAATGAAGAAAAGTGCCCTTCAATGTTCAGCTCCTGGCCCGATGGGCTCAAATGTGTGGACTGCAGGGACGTGAGCGACTCAGGGTGTAATCCAGAACATCTGTCAGGTTTGCAGCCAAAGTCTCTCAGCCGGAACTCTGGAGAGGCTTTTGGGATTTAAAGCCAGGCACTGTGTTATATAAATAGAAGGCTCCAGCACAGGCAGCAGGGCATTAAGGTGGGAGATGCTTCCGTTTTGGGCTGTGTGAGCATCAGCTGATTTCTGTCCAAGACCAAAAAAAGAAGAGTTGGTTTTTAGATGCTGCGTTTCACTAAGAGCCAGCATGCTGTAGCGGTTAAGAGCAGTGGCTTCTAATCTGGTGAGCTGGGTTTGATTCCCCGCTCCTCCACATGCAGCCGGCTGGGTGACTAGCAGGGCTAGTCACGGCCCTGATGGTGCTGTTCTGACTGGGCAGTAATATCAGGACTCACTTACCTCACAGGGTGTCTGTTGTGGGGAGAGGGTGGGAAGGCGGTTGTAAGCCACTTTGAGACTACTTTAGGTAGTGAAAAGCGGAGTATAAAAACAAACTCTTCTTCTACCTGAAGGAGTCTCAAAGCAGCTTGCAATCACCTTCCCTTCCTCTCCCCACAACAGATACTGTTAAGGTAGGTGGGGCTGAGAGAGCTCTGAAAGAACTGCTCTGTGAGAACAGATATAAGAGAACTGTGACTGGTTCAAGGTCACCTAGCTGACTGCATGTGTAAATGCTTTCCATAGAGGAAGTCCAAGGTTCAGAGTAAGCTCTTTTCCTACAGGAAGTCCAAGGTTCAGTGTAAGAGCTTTTCATATTGGAAATCCCAGTTTTAGACCCCAGGCCCTCCAGTTAAAAGCATAGATGTCTGTGCAAGACCCCTGAAAGCTACATACCTACAGAACACTGACATTGATAGACCAGTGTTCTGATCCACTAAAAAGGAGTTTCATTTTGCTCTTTCCTGCACATGCAGCCTTGTTCACTGAGATAAGTTGGAAGCTCCATGTCTGCACCTCTTTTGGCATGCAGATCTCTTTTACCCTTCCTTCGATGTGAATGGGGTAGCCTGGGCAGACAAAGGACTTCCACCACATGGTGGTGGAAAGTGCCATCCAGTTGCAACCTACTCACGGCGACCCCTTATGGAGTTTTTGAGGCAAGAGATGAGCAGAGGTGGGTTGCCCTTGCCTTCCTCTGCACAGCAACTCTGGATTTCCTTAGTAGTCACCCATTCCTGAGCTAACCAGGCTTGACCCTGCTTAGTGTTGGAGATCTAATGAAATTGGACCAACCACATCAGGGCCCCTCTACACACAGAAGCCTTTAAATACATGGATGGGTTTTCCCCAAAGAGACTGATGAGTCCCAGCTACTGCATTCTCAGTAGGTTTTGTCTGGGTTGGAACATGGCTGGAGATTTGGGAGTGGCTGGGGAGGGTGGGTTTGGGATGGGAGGGCCTTCAGCAGGGTATAAAGGTAAAGGTAAAGGTATCCCCTGTGCAAGCACCGGGTCATGTCTGACCCTTGGGGTGACGCCCTCTAGCGTTTTCATGGAAGACTCAATACGGGGTGGTTTGCCAGTGCAGTCATTACCGTTTATCCCCCAGCAAGCTGGGTACTCATTTTACCCACCTCGGAAGGATGGAAGGCTGAGTCAACCTTGAGCCGGCTGCTGGGATTGAACTCCCAGCCTCATGGGCAGAACTTTCAAACTGCATGTCTGCTGCCTTACCACTCTGCGCCACAAGAGGCTCAGCAGGGTATAGGGCCATAGAAATCATCCTTCAAAGCAGCCTTTTTCCCAGAGGAGGAAGAGGAAGGGGGGAGGGAGAGGTAGAGGGGGAGAGAGGGGGACTGTATTTGGAGGAGGGAGGTAATCAAACCTGGTTCTCCCCTTAACCACTACACAGAGCTGGGGATTGTTAGTTGTAATTCCAGGAGATCTCCAGGCCCCATCTTGATATTGGCTATGCTTCTACTCAAAATAAATAATCTGGATTCTGGAATATTATCTTATATAGGAACACACAGATAATTAATGCTATAGTATAACAGGTATTCAGCCTTGAAATGGCATCCTATTTTCTTTAAGACTTTCTGCTTCTCCCCTCAAAGAATTCCTTGTTTTGTTTTATAATGCAGTACCGCTACAACCATAAACTGCAGCTAGCGGTACCGCACAACGTAATGCTAAAAATTAAAATGAAGTACGAGCGCAGTACTTACAGGGCTTTCGATAGTGATGGTGCACCAATCCACCTAGCTATATAATGTGGTTTCTCTTGCAACATTATCTTTCACTGTCTCTTGATATATTCCTTATCATATTTTACCCTGTCACGGAAGGTAGTGCTTGCAGATTGATCATAATTTCGACGTGGGACAGGAGACTAAGCAAACACCGTCCCTGAAAAGAGCCTTTTGGTATTCCATAGGCTCATTAACTCTTTCAGAACCAAATCAGGCTCCGTCATTCTGCTTATCAGTGGCATATAATGCCATAGAGTTCACCTTCCAAAACAACGATTTGCTTGAAGCGGACAGATCTCTGTCACCTACAGCAGGGGTAGTCAACCTGTGGTCCTCCAGATGTTCATGGACTACAATTCCCATGGACTACAATTCCCAATTCCCATGAGCCCCTGCCAGCATGATCCCCTGATGTGGTTGGTCCAATTTCATTAGATCTCCAGCACTAAGCAGGATCAAGCCTGGTTAGTTCATGAATGGAGAACTCGGAGAATTATAATTGTCCTGTAGGTTAGGGGTAGTCAACCTGTGGTCCTCCAGATGTTCATGGACTACAATTTCCATGAGCCCCTGCCAGCAAATGCTGGCAGAAACGACAGCCACGTAGTCCATGGACATCTGGAGGACCACAGGTTGACTACCCCTAACCTACAGGACAATTATAATTCTCCGAGCACTCCAGATCTCTCCTGAAGACTGGCGACCTTAGCTGAAAGGGCGTGGTGTATCCAATTCATTATGGTTGAATCAAGATTGGGGTTCTTTCTGGCCCAAGATATAATTTCCAAATGTTACCTATTTACAAATGCACGCCATATAAATTGCGAGAGGCATTCCTGCAACGAGAGTCAAAAGTGCCTGATCCAAAGACAGAAGATATCATGATAACAATACGGAAAACCCACCCATGGTACGGTAGAATTATCCTCTGCCAACATCGCATTAGGCAAACTAATTCCTGACCTTTCCAAGTGTAATTGCTAAAGGGGCCCTTTGGTTGATAGGGTTTAATGTTAACGATCCCATTCCATTATGCGGAGGTTGCTTTATGGTGCTCTTGAGGGTTCTGTGTTCCTAGAAACGTGACCTCTCGTAAAACATATTTAGGAACAGTTAATAAATTATGCAGAGAAAATCTTTCTCTCTTCCTACATGGAGCCTGGTGTCTCACAAGGAAGGTCCCAGAGACAGCAGAAAGTGGACTGATCCTCAAACAAGCCCATTTCTGGTTAGGATTTCCAGCTCTACGTTGGGAACTATTTGGAGACTTTGGGGGTGAAGCCAGAAGTAGGTACGATTTGGGGCAGTAGAGTATAATCCTATGGAATCCACCTGCCATTTTCTCCAGGGGACCTGATTTCTGTCACCTGGAGATGAGCTTTAATTCCAGGGGATCCACAGTTCCCACTAGGGCAGTGGTCCCCAACCTTTTTATCACCGGGGACCGGTCAATGCTTGACAATTTTACTGAGGCCCAGGGGGGGTAGTCTTTTGCCGAGGAATGTTGCCGCCGCCGGCTGAGCCCCTGCTCCACTTGCTGTCCCGCCGGTGCCCCTGATTCCCGCTGCCAGCAGCAGCTGTGCAGAGCCATGCCAAGGGGGAGCCCCAGCCATGGCGGCCACCGGAGAGCACCAAAGGTAAGCCAGCAGCAGAGTGGCAGGGCAGCCCCCGAGGCAGCAGGAAGGGAGGAGGACGAGGAGGAGCCGTGGCCCGGTACCTAATGATCCACAGACTGGTTCCGGTCTCCGGACCGGGGATTGGGGACCGCTGCCCTAGGGGACTGGCATCCGTATTTCCAATCCAAACATTTCTCTGAAGCAACACGGACCTGCCTGAATTGACTTCCCTTGTTTCTGGTCACTTATTTGAATGCCAATCTTTAACCAGCTAAATGAGTCCTTTCATTTTTGCTGAACTGCTTTGCTACATGGAGCCTTCCCTAGCGATACTTAAATTTGTAATTAAATAATACCACTTGGAGGCATGTTTTTCAGGGGGGGAAAGTAGTCTTATACGCCAGCAAATACTGTATTAGCTCTTAGGTGTTTCTCTCGGTCTCAGGAACTCTCATGGTGCAGCGTGCAGACAGAAGGAAGTCTTACCAGGTAGTAAGCGTCACCTAAGAGTGAGGCCCTTAAAACATCTCTGGAAGCCCCCTTTGATGTGCAGTAGTAGTTAGGGTAAAGAGGTCTTTAAATACCAGCTAATTGACTGTTAGTCATTAAAATGGTGAGGGGTTTGGAGACAAAGATGTATGAGGGAAAGTTGAGGGAGCTTGGTCTGTTTAGCCTGGAGAGAAGATATGAGGTGATATGATAGACATCTTCAAGGCACCGACAAAGCTGTTCTGATAGAGCAGTGATATCAGGGCTCTCTCATGCCTTACCTCCCACACAGGGTGTCTGTTGTGGGGAGAGGAAAGTGAAAGCTGCTTTGAGACTCCTTTGGGTAGAGAAAAGCAGCATATAAGTACCAACTCTTCTTCTTCCATACATGTACCAGATTTCAAAATTCAGCTTATATAAAATAACTCAACCAACTGGTAGGATCTAGAGATTTCCCACAACTACAATTTAATTTTGTATTCTGCCCATCCCTAGCAGCTCAAGATGGGTAAAAACTATAATAGAAGCTGTTTTTACCATATTGGCCCGCTAACCAGAGTGTTGCCCAGATGTCACAGGCATGATGTCATCATTTCCTGTATGACACTTTCTTCTTCCTCCAGGTAAGTCACCCCATCCCCCACTAATTGCCAGGAGCTACCTGGCCACCGTACACTGAGCTCCCCCCACACCCCACAGCCCCTCAGCTCTCCTCCAAGTCTCCAAGAATTCCCCAACCATACAATGTTCCTTTTAAAAAGTCCCTTAAACAGTCAGATCAAGAGACTCCATGCTTTGTTTTGAAGACATTTTTTAAAGCATGGCTTCTTTTTAACCAGCATATTAATATTTCTGTCTTTTCTAGTGACTTTGTAATGAGTCAGTCTTGTTAAATTATTGATGCAGGCCTAGCGATTCAGTGCTTGCAGCTGCTCAGAGCTTGCTATGATCAGATTTAGACATAATTTCCCAAAATAACACCATAGGCAATGCAGACTCATGGAAATTCTCAGTGGCTGGAGCCTCATTTTTACAGGGGAGAATTCAGATTCCCTGAAAGATCTAATTTGATGTGTCAGGGATGAGAAATTTGTTAATATTATTCATAAGGAACATGAATTCCGTGTAGTCCTTGATCAAATCATTACATTTCATCAAGCCAGTAGCTCAGCTAGGCATGGGAAAGGCAGTGGCCATTTCTCAGACTTTGGGAACCTCACTTCTACAATGACAGATGCTTCTGCTCTATAGACCAGGGATAGTCAACCTGTGGTCCTCCAGATGTTCATGGACTACAATTCCCATGAGCCCCTGCCAGCAAACTCTGGCAGGGGCTCATGGAAATTGTAGTCCATGAACATCTGGAGGACCACAGGTTGACTAACCCTGCTATAGACAATGATTTTTCTATCAGCTGTGAAGGTCAACAGACCTTCTCTACCTTTCAAGAAGGTGACAAGCCAAAACTATGAACAGAATCACAGAATCATAGAGTAGGAAGGGACCATAGAGGCCATCAACCCCCTGGAGGATCAGCCCAAAGCATCCTAAAGCAATTCTCCACATTCTAATGTCTCATGAATAACACCAACTTAAATTTTTGGAGTAAGGGCAGTCCTCTTCCTGGACATTTTATCTAGGGTTGCTGGCCTCCAGGTGGGAGTCAGTTCTCCTGGAGAAAATGGATATTTTGCAGGCCTGACTCTATGGCATCGTAGCCCATTGAGGTCCTGGTCCTCCCCAGGCCCCATTCCCAAATCTTCAAGAGATTCCCATCCAGGATCCGACATCCCTAATTTTGTTTATAAATAGCAGTACTGGTAGCAGCGTAGCTAACAGAATCAGCTGTGTTCCAGAAAACCACTCAAATCAAATCTCATTTATGTAGGCTAGTCAGGCAGTGCCTGGCACAACAGGAGGCTGGGGGTGGGAAGTAATTTTTTTCTTTTTAATGAAACCTTGCATGGGCACAAGGGCTTACTAAAAGTGTCAAGCTCCAGGGATTACTGAAAACACTGCAGCATTCCTGGAAGTTCCGAGTGCTACTCCAGACATGCTAAAATGGTTACGGATTTTTGGAAATCCAACGATAATGTAATAGAATTTTCAGTGATTCCTAGAGCTCCTCTTTGGCCAGTAAGAAATTACTAGGCTGCATTTTTTGGGGGGAAATCTCTGGCCACTGCATCAAGCAGTGGTGGGTATGGGTTCTTCACCAAGAGAAAATGGCAGCTTTGGAGAGTCAACTCCATGGTGACTCATGGAAAGAGGACCCCAGGAACAGAAATCCTGTTGAGATCTGTCCCCTAGCACTGCCCTACATTGCCAGTCATTTCTCAACTCAGTTGGCAAAGTATTTAAGACACCCCCACACACACATCCCTTATATAACCCCCATTCATCCTCAGTCTCCCATCTGCAGTGGTTGACTTATCTGCTTGGAATGTCGAATCCCATGGTCAATCCCTGGCATCTCTTGTTAAAAGGATCAGGTAGTAGGTGATGGGACAGACATCACCTGGGTGCCTGGAGAGCCACTGCCTGTCTGAGGAGACAATACTGACCTTCATGGACCAATAGTCAGATTCAGTAAAACACAGCTTCATGTATCCTTGGGGTGGCTTGGTGTGCTTGTAAAATAACAGATTCCCTTGCTTTCAGCGTCATTATCATAAGCCTTAGAGTGTCCCTGATTGGCTAAGATCAATATCTGGACTAGTCCCCAACCGTGAAATATTGCTCTCATTCAGAATAGGCTTTGTTTGTCCTCATTAAACACAAATGGGGTGAGCCGTCTACTCTGGAGCAAAGACTTCGGTTGCCGATTTTGACTTTTCAGTGACAGCTGGTCAGTGGCTACGACTCAATGACATTTACTGGCTCTCTAATTACGATGGAGCCTCGCTTATAAGACTTGCAAATGTGACCTTCGCCTGTGCATGTTGTTAGTAGCTGGCATGTTTAGTCAAATGTCACTAAAAGTCCAGGACGGTTTTTCGCCATGCTGCAACTTTTTAATTATGTTGTTCCAGAGGAATTGCCTGTGTCTTTCCATCGCCCTGACTTATGCCATGTTTGAAAGGGTGGTGTGGAGAAAGGGGGGAGGGCAGATTGACAAGCTGCTTTGGGTCCCCTCCAAAGAGAATAATAAGCACAAAATAAAAATAAGGATTGTAATAGTATATTTGAACCATTAAAATGGGTCAAAATCCAAAATCCTTTGACAATACAGCCCTGGTTGTGGAACAGAACTTTCCCACTTGCCCACTCATACCGTCTCTCTAGGGTTGCCACTCATGGGATCATAGAATCACAGAAGCATAGAGTTGGAAGGGACCTCCTGGGTCATCTAGTCCAACCCTTGCACCATGCAGCATACCCACAACCCTTTCGCTGACACTGTAACCTATTACCCCCTTGAATCTTCACAGAATCAGAATTGTCATACATGAGGATATCTCTGGTGACCGACTGACATCACCCCCTGTGCGTCCTGCGGCAAAATCAGTGCGTCGTTGGTGTCAGGATCTGCCCGATTGCCAATCTTCTGCCATGATTATTTGGCCTAACCAATTTGTGCATTGTGCAGGCCTGGGAAAGTAAATTGGTTGTCACTGTTTTTTATGGCTTTGCATTGCTCTTTGGTTTGTGTAGTCTGATTACCAACTTTCTCTTGGGAGGATGGAACTGTGGGAGAGGGGAGCTGGGGCATTATCGGTGAGGCGGTTCTTGAGTCAGCCTCACAAGAATGTGCACCTGGGTGCAGGACTAGTCTGTGCTCTTTCCCCTGGAAACATTGAGGGGTGCCTGACTTCTCCTGGGAATAGGGGGACCCTGCCTGTTGTTGATTAGGAGGGAGGGAGGTCTTGGGGTTCATATTGATCAGTGTATTGCCTATCAAATCAGTTTAATCAAGAATGAGCTTCATATTACTGCCTCAATAACCTGATTTTGCTGCTAATGCCAAGTGTGTTCATTGAGGAAGTTGGCAGGGATCTGACAGTCGGAGGATGCAAGAGATGTTTTGGCATTTGGACAAAACTGGGATGGTTAATCATAGAGTTTTGCCCCCATGCCAGAGTATCGTCGGCATCCCAGGGCAATGCGCTGATGTCAGTTCTGGGAGAATAGGGAATAACATCAGTGTGTCCAGAACACAATGGAAAATGGGCAAATGAGAACAAGATGCAATTTAATAAAGATAAGTGTAAAGTTCTGCATCTGGGTCAGAAAAATGAAAAGCATGCCTACTGGATGGGGGATACACTTCTAGGTAGCACTGTGTGTGAACGAGACCTTGGGGTACTTGTGGATTGTAAACTAAACATGAGCAGGCAGTGTGATGCAGTGGTAAAAAAGGCGAATGCCATTTTGGGCTGTATCAAAAGGGGCATCACATCAAAATCACAAGATGTCATAGTCCCATTGTATACGGCACTAGTCAGACCACGCCTGGAGTACGGTGCGCAGTTCTGGAGGCCTCACTTCAAGAAGGACGTAGATAAAATTGAAAGGGTACAGAGGACAGCGACGAGGATGATCTGGGGCCAAGGGACCAAGCCCTATGAAGAGAGGTTGAGGGACTTGGGAATGTTCAGCCTGGAGAAAAGGAGGTTGAGAGGGGACATGATAGCCCTCTTTAAGTATTTGAAAGGTTGTCATTTGGAGGAGGGCAGGATGCTGTTCCCATTGGCTGCAGAGGAAAGGACATGCAGTAATGGGTTTAAACTTCAAGAACAACGATATAGGCTATATATCAGGGAAACAATTTTTCACAGTCAGAGTAGTTCAGCAGTGGAATAGGCTGCCTAAGGAGGTGGTGAGCTCCCCCTCACTGGCAGTCTTCAAGCAAAGGTTGGATACACACTTTTCTTGGATGCTTTGTGCTGATCCTGCATTGAGCAGGGGGTTGGACTAGATGGCCTGTATGGCCCCTTCCAACTCTATGATTCTAGGATTCTATGATTCTATGACTCTGCCATTTCCTTCCTCCAACAGCCAGCTGAGTTACAGTGGGGATGTGCTTGCTGGTAGCAGGACCCCCACCCCAGTGAAGCAAGGGTGGCCCTGTGTCTTTCATTGCAC
This sequence comes from Paroedura picta, assembly GCF_049243985.1. NCBI lineage: Eukaryota > Metazoa > Chordata > Lepidosauria > Squamata > Gekkonidae > Paroedura > Paroedura picta. Next base: position 15,056,875 of record NC_135374.1, on the reverse strand, counting down.
CCCACAAATGCTGCCCCAGGGTCAGTGCAGGAAATGGCAGAGAGTGGAGGGAATCAGCAAAAATCAGCCCCCTCTGCAGATGGACGTCCTCTGAGCTGACTTGAAATGTTGCCCTTATATCAATATAAATCAGGCGGGGGAAAAACTAGTTGTCAGAATTGCCATAGAGTGACTATTCAAAATTCAAAAGTGTTGCATTGCTAGTAATGCTGTTGAAGGCAAGCAGCCTTTTTCACCTCCCCTGGAGAAAGATTCCAGAAGACTTATGTGACACAGAAGGCTCATACCGAAAGAGGCAGTTTTTCAGGCAAGCGATCAATAGATTTTCCTCAATTGCTTTTCAGTATTAAATTTGCTTGGGCAAATCTTAGGTTTATTTCCCGGTGACATAAGAAGTACCCACTGGCTTGCATCCAGAGTAGAGATTCCCAAGGGCAGAGCTGTTTCCACCAATGGAGAGCTGTTTTTCAACTTCCCTGAAATTCTGTTCTTGGAGGAGAGAGAGGATCCCAGGAACAGAATCTCGGAGGGGGGGGGATTTAGGGAGGAAATGTGTACCCAGCATTAAAGCTGTCATGTACTAACAGGCAAAGATTTCGCCTCCTCATAATTTTGGAAAGGAAATCATATGATGGCATCAGGGCAATAGTTCCAGGGACCTGTAGGGTCACCTGGGTCCATTCTGCACACATTGGATAATCCACTTCCAATCTGCTTTTGCAGCTGGATTGTCCTGTTTGTGGCCCATTATGCATGGGGGGAATAGCGCACATTCAGGGTGGAATGGCAGCGACTAAAATCACCGATAACGCACGGTGCCGGCTGCAACCGGCCACAGATTCGGTGCATGCCACCAAAAAAGCCGCGTTAGCGAAACATGGAAGAAAGTGCAGCTCTGGGTGACCGGGGCGCAACCAGAAGCGGCGCCGGGGTCCCCACGTGCATAATCGGGTTACTCTGGGTTTTGCCGCAGTTGCGTCCCGTCCCGTACATAAGCGGTTTGCTTCGCTTCTTCCCCCTCCGCGTTTTCCATGTGACCCGAAATCGCCGTTTTGGCAGCCGTGCATAATGGGCCTGTCTCCTACTGTTACTTCTGTAATGGATTCCTGTTGCATTTTTCCTTGCATATCTTAAAGATTTTCCCTATGGCTGCTGCGTAAGGTGTTTTCACATCAAAAAGGCTTTCTCCAACATCAAGAATGCGCTCTGGGCGCACAGAGAGGGAAAGAAGCACATGAATAGGAGTGGAAAGTCACAACCCAGCACATGGCCACAGAACTTTGTATTAAATTCGGAAAATTAAAAAGGCAAACACGTTCCGAATGCAGCGCTTCAGCTTTGGAAACAAAAGCAGGAAAGTCAGAAATGCGAAATCTGGAATGCTATTCAGATGAGAGAAATCCTGGTTTCATCCTCAGGGTATATCATCAGGCATGAAAGAGGAGCAGCGATCGGTGTATGAAACAAATCTGCCTAATTTGTTTTCTTAGGGGGAAGACGACGTTAAATATTATTTATGGTCCAGTTGGGTGGAAGTTCATTCACACTGTCCCCCCCCCACCCCCAAGAAGAGATGCTTTCACATATTTTAGCTAAATATTTGTATATGTTTATGCCAGGTATGTATCTGTTTTTATTGCTACCTGAAGTACTGCATTATAAAAATGAAATATACACCACAACACTTGGCATATTATGAGGCCATAATTTTGTCCCAGTGTTCTAATGACAAGGAAAAACCCCTCGTATACACTTCCCATGGTTTATGCTGCTACCAAGAAGCTTTTAGGCATACCTGAGATTTAAAAAAACAAAAACAAATTACTATCGTAAGTCTTGGGCAGCCATAAAAAATAACCTGATTTTTTTTAAAGCCAAATCTTTTCATAAAACAATTCTTCATATAAAATCTAAATTGCAGAGCAGTGAAGGTGTAGAAGGGTTATATGAAAAACAAAACAAAACCCCCAAACCCTCAAAATAGATAAGGTGCCATTCAGTCAGGCGAAGAGTCATCCATTCTGCAGTGGGAATACAGAGCTGGTTTTGTGGTTCGCCATACTTACGATACAATCATAAACAAAGTGACACTCATCTAAGTCCACTGAAGGCAATGGGCTTAGAAGGATGCGACTCTAAGAACAGAAGGGAAGTCATGTTGGATCGGCCAATGGGCCACCCAGTCCGGTACTCTGAGTCCTGCAGTGGCCAAAACTCAGGTGCCATCAAGAGGTCCACTAGCCAGGCCAGAACTGTTAAGGACTGCACTGCTATTCTTGCACATTTACTTTATTTCATTTATACCCCATCTTTCTCCTCAATGGGGACCCAAAATAGCTCCCAAGAGCCTTCTCCTCTTCTCCATTTTATTCTCACAACAACAGCCTTGTGAGGTACATTAGGCTGAGTGAAAGTGACTGGCCCAAGGATGCCCAGCATACTTCTCTGATAGAATGAGAGTCTCACAGATTTTTTTTTCCATCTGCTACACCACACTGTCCATTACATGCTTTAAGTCACCACCTAAGATGTTTAACAGCCTCTTGTGGCGCAGAGAGGTAAGGCAGCAGACATGCAGTCTGAAAGCTCTGCCCATGAGGCTGGGAGTTCAATCCCAGCAGCCGGCTCAAGGTTGACTCAGCCTTCCATCCTTCCAAGGTTGGTAAAATGAGTACCCAGCTTGCTGGGGGGTAAACGGTAATGACTGGGCAAGGCACTGGCAAACCACCCCGTATTGAGTCTGCCATGAAAACGCTAGAGGGTGTCACCCCAAGGGTCAGACATGAGCCAGTGCTTGCACAGGGGATACCTTTACCTTTAAGATGTTTAAGGGACAGTCAACGTTGTAATTTTTTATGTGGAGCACATCTACTAATGCGTTCCCTCAAATGGAAATGATAACGGGTGTGTTATCTGTTGTCCCACCTTAGGGAGCATGCCAGTAGATGGCAGCCACCACTTGCAGCTCTCCTGGCAGTAGCGCCCGCTTCCCAGGCTGGTCCAGCCTTCTGCAGAGTGGGGCAGGCCTGCAAAGCGGGGAGCCCTGTGCCTGGGAGCTCTGCTGGCGGTAGCACCCCACTTCCCACTCTTGGTGAGTCCTGGGCAGCAGCAGAGGCAGCACAGCCTGGCCAAGCCCTGTCAATGCCGACAAAGCCCCAAAGGTAAAAAGGGGGAAGGGAGGGGGGAAGCTGTGTGAATCTGGGTGTGTGTCTGAGAGGTGGGAGGGACCAGGGACAAGATCAGGGTAATGACTGGTAGGGGGGGAGAGGACAGGGGCGGTGGTGGGGGACAGGATTTTGTGTGTGTCTGAGAGAGCGGAAGGGGGGACCAGGAAGGACATCAGGGAAGCGAGTGGTAAAGGGGAAAGGCAAGGGAGGAGTGGGGGGAGGGAATCTCTTTGTGGGGGGAGGCACCCCCCATGTGGATGTGTTCCACATAAGGGGTGAGAATCCTTGTCGGAAGATTTATTGTATCTTGCTTATTTTATATATTGTCATTAGTTGGTAAAGTTATAAATCCGTCCTCAGGATTGGAAGCACGCCACAAAAGAGTGCTAAAAAGATAAGCCTCTTAGTTAAAAGCCCGGGTAAAAATAAATGCTTTGGCCTGGAGCATGAAAGGCAGCAAGGCTGGCAGACAACAGGCAAGCCTCATGGGGCAACAGTGAGGTGCCACCACTGGAAAAGCCCTGCATATAGTCAATGCCTCAACTCCAAAGGCAGGACACAGAGTACAGGACTTGGAAGATGAGACTGAACCTGGCCAGTTGCTTCATCAGTGCTATTTTTATCCCTGTTTTCAATCACATATATGTGATAGAGCTTTATATGCTATTTATACCCAATTGGTGCGAAACTAACCTTGACAAATTCATTACTTTGAAGAATTCAAATTAATTGGGTCTATTTGTCACACGAGAAGAACCAAACTGAAATGAGGATGTTTGAGTCAAAACCTTTTTTTGAACGTTGATATCTCTGAAACCAGTTTCATTCCTAACGTGCCTATGAATAATCTGACACATGCATCGATTCATCGGGACGGCGACTGGATGCAGCTACTTAAGCATAATGTACATTTAGAGGGAAAAGTTGGATTTCCCTCTGCATAATGTGCAAAATGACCCTTAGTAAACCTATGCAGTCTATGAATCAATGTGTGCTTTCTTAGGAACTGCTAGGAAATACATTGCTGGTGTGTGTGTGTGTGTGTGTGTGTGTTTGTGTGAAATTACCTTTCTCTATTGCAGCCCCTTTCCTTTGTTGCTTTCTACAGTCTGTCCCTAAGCATTGCCTGGTCTGGGGATAATATTCCAAGCTGCGGTTTAGTGCCTGTTAAATATTTTACAGCATTCCGTTCACCTTGCTGCGCTTTGTTAAGACCTTTCCATGGCTTATCCTCTCCCCCCCCCCTCCCCAGGAATCCAGCGAATTAATCACTGGCTGTATTGTCAACACGGTAAGAGATGCCTGTAAACAGCTTTGGCTAACACTTAATTAAACTAACCTTTTCTGCGGGAAGGTTGAAACGCATTGCTGTCTGCTCAGGCCAACCTGGTATAACACCCAAGCCTCTTTCTCTCTCTCAGGTGTTTATGGAGATCTTCTCGGATTCAGAGCTGGGCTCCTTCTTGGCCGTGTGGTGAAATGCCACAGGCTCTTAAACACAGCCCAGACTCCACTAGAGCTCCAGGCACGCCAAAGTTTCTTCAGCCTTTTCCCTCTCCCTATCAGACAACTGAATAAAGAATCTGCAGAGGGAACAACAAGCCCAGCGCCTGATGCAGGAAACTGTGGTGGTCTGTGGACAGAGCTACATGAGGCTTTCAGAAGAAAATGTCAAATGTTTAGCTGTACGCTCTGCCGGCACTCATTTGTTGGTGATTCCCGGCCTGAGAGAGGCTCGCCTGACCTCAATCAGCACCAGGGCCTTCTCGGTCCTGGCCCCAACCTGCTGGAATTAGCTCCCGGATGAGCTTCAGGCCCTGTGGGAACTTTTTGCATTCCACAGGGCCTGCAAAATGGAGCTCTTCCACAAGGTCTATGGTCGATGCCAGGGCAATGAGGAAGATCACTGGAAGATCACGTCTCCCCTCCCCACCCCCAAGCTGGTGTTCGCACCTGGACGTTGCCAGCTAGGCCCCCTCTCCTCCTCGATAGTGGGTATTAGTCTAGGGTGCGGGGCTTGTGTTATTTTGCCTGTTTGGTATTTTTATATTGTATCAGTATGCCCTTTTAATGTTTTTTTTTTAAAATAAGGATCTTGTGATCCACCATGAGCCATTGTATGTGAGTGGTGGGAGAGATAGATAGATAGATGGATGGATGGATGGATGGATGGATGGATGGATGGATGGATGGATGGATGGATGGATGGATGGATGGATGGATGGATGGATGGATGGATGGATGGATGGATAGATAGATAGATAGATAGATAGATACATACATACATACATACATACATACATACATACATACATACATAGACAGACAGACAGACAGACAGACAGACAGACAGGCAGGCAGTCTTTCCCTTGTACCCTTTATCCATCTAGAGCAGGGATTCCCAGGGGTTATGCAAGAACCCCCCAAGGGTTTTGTGGCCTTCCACAGAGGTTCAGACAGCCACTGACATCACTGGATATCACTGGAGCCCATTTCCCCGATAGCTGTATAGGCCTAGTCTCTTTCTCCTTGATGGAAAAGTGGTAGATGATCAATGGATCGATTGGCCGGTGCATGCACCATGCTTCCGTGCCCACTTCTCTCAAGGGGCATGCCTCCACATTCAGGGTTCCTTGAAGCCATACAGATATTTCAGGGGCTCGCCCACAGTTAAAAGGTTGAAAAAGACTGGTCTAGAGTGACTTAGTTTCCCAGGATCTGATCTTTCAGAAGACTAAGGTATAAGAACAATTGTTCCATTCCAGTATGTCCCATCCTGTTATATTCTACTGTGTAGGATACAAGGCTCTTGTATTTGATATTTGCATAGGCAATGATTTAGACCTCAGGTGATGGTAACCCAGCTACTTGGGAGGTGGTGGGTTCTCCATCTTTGGAAATTTTAAAACAGAGGCTGGAAAGCCATCTGACGGAGAGGCTGATTATGTGAAGGCTCAAGGGGGTGGCAGGTTACAGTGAATGAGTGATTGGGATGTGAGTGTCCCACATAGTGCAGGGGGTTGGAGTAGATGACCCAGGAGGTACCTTACAACTCTATGGTTCTATGATTCTATTTTGTTTAGACACCCTAAAATTATAGCTTTTTAAGTGGGAATGGTTGAATAGCAGTGCAACTTATTTTTAAAAAACACATTTCCATGTAATCTTGATTTTTAGGGGATTAACAAACAAAAAAACCCTCTACATATGCAATTTAGGGTAACACGGCTTTTACGAAACAACTCTTCTGATTAGAGCGTGACATCTGTATTCTGATAATGCAGGGCAGGAACTTTGTAAATGAACCCGTCAAGCAAAAGATTACAAACCTCCCCAAAATTTCGCTCATCACCGATCCTCGCTAGCCAACCATCTGAAAAAAAACCCAAGTCTGCTTTGTGTAGATGAGAAACACGGGATAAAGATCATGTTAAGTGAGACAAATCTATTATGACAATTGCCTCGATCCTGTCGGCCATATTAAGAGATAACCTTTTGGCTTTGAATTCTGTAACGGCGTAAAACCTTAATGTCAGTGTAAATGTTATGGTTTTGTCGATTCTTTACACCAGTAAAGGTGTTCTGATTCTGATCTCTAACCTCAATGATATTGGCTGTAGCAACATCAAGGCTTAAGCATTGCTCAGGTAGGGCACTGAAGGATAATCAGCATAAAGCAGCTGGCCTTTTCCACCCAGGAAAGGTTGATCAGTTGAAGCAGGTAAAAGACCCACATAGCCAGTTCTGGGTTGGGAAATACTGGGAGACCTTGGGGATGGAGCTGGGAGGGGGTGGGATTTGGGGCAGGGAGGGACCTCAGTGGAGTATAATGCTATGGAGTCCATCCTACGAAGCAGCCATTTTCTCCAGAAGGACTGATGTCTGTTGCCTGGCAACCGGCATCCCTAGATGGTACAAAGAACTTTCAAAATGGGCTATGATGCGACAGCCCAAAACAAAAACTAGCCCTAAAGTTGAGTTGCTGACAGAGCCAAACACACCTGAAAATTTTGTAACAAAAGTTAGGGGGGTGGGGAGATGACTTCATTTCTGTGAATGGTCCTTTATTCAAAATGTATCTAACCTTTACACAAAGAGCCCTGGGTTGAAGGGTTAGTACACACCCCCTCCATCTCAAAATGAATTACAAAAACTTCTTGGAAGCTTGAGCATTTAAAGTATTGATCACAAACATAGAATTTACCTGAGCTGACAGGTAAATGTTGGGAAAGGCCTGTGACCTGAAGAAGAAGCCAGTATGGCGTAGGCTAGAAAGAACAGAAAGAGAGGCTGTTGCTATTTTTATCCTGATACGTTTCCTTTTCCTAATTCCTAATTTCCTAACTCTTTTATAGACGCTATAGCACAACTTGCACAATCATTTCATTTTAGTTCAACACATGTAAATGGCCATTGCTCTGACAGCACAATGGCATGGGACCAGAAATAACATCACAGGGACTAACAGATTAGGATCCCAGTGAAATTCAATGGTTTTAGCTAGAGTTTCAGTGGAATATTAGACCATCGGCCTAAAGACGGATCCTATTTCTGGTTTCTCAACGGAAGTGATACTGTGCCATTGGAGTGAAGGTGATTTTCCTTCCACCACTGGCAGTAGTGGTTATGAGGTCTCCATTGGGAGGGGGAACCTGGCAGCCCTACGTTACACACATGGCAAGGAGCAAGCATTTCTGTTGAAGACTTGACCATGGTGTTTGGATTAAGCCCAATACAACTTGAGATTTAATGCAGTTATTTAAAATACTTCTATCCTGCCTTGTTTCCTTAGACCAGCCTTTCTCAACCTTTTTACCATTAAGGAAACCCTGGAACATTCTTCAGACTTCAAGAAACCCAAGAAGTGGTACATGGTTGGGAAGCAGAGCTGTGTACACACCCACCGTTGCCCCCCACTTCCCCTCCTTCCAGGCCTATCAATGGCCATTTTGGGAGGGTGGGAGGGTCAACGTGACAATATATGATCATATCCCCTGATTAATGTTTAACAAATATTTAAAATATATAGAAATTAATTAATTTCCACCCACTCAGGAAACCCTTCCAGGGTTGCCAAGAAAACCCAGGGTTTCATGAAACCCTGGTTGAGAAAGCCTACTGATTTAAAAAAAAATAGTGACAGCCCAACTCTCACAAGGTATGTGGAGCACATACTTGCTCCTGGAGCTCTTTGGTCCCCCTCCCCCTCTCTCAGACACACCCTGTCGAGAACGACTAGTTGGGGCAGCGCGGGGGGTCCGGAGAAGGAGCGTGCGGACAGGAGCGGAAACCTAAGAAAGGAAGATACAGAGGAAGAGATCCCGACAGACCCTCTTTGGATACGAAACTTACATAAAGGGATGTGGGGAATCAGTTTGCCAGGGGTGGGGGAAACGGTAGCACAGGGGCAGTCAGTACAAGCGGGGAGAGCAAGGGAGAAACCCAGGGCGGGGCGGTGGCGGAGAGACGCGGAGTCCCGGAAGGGCGAGGTCCGCCTGAGAAGCCCGGAGGGTGGAGACAGGGGCTAGAGAGGCCACTTAAGGAAGCGTCAATGAGGAGACGGGGTTGGAGGCGTAGTGAAAGAACTACCCTGAACCCAGGAGCGGGAGAGAGAATACCGACTCCATTCTGAGACGCTGTTTCCTAACGATAAAGCCGTCTAGTCCCGGGTCTCCCTCCCCGAACAACGTGGCGGACCCGAAGCGTGGCAAAGACCCGGCGGACCCTGACAACCCACAAACAAACTCCGCCCCCTGTTCCCCCTAACCTCACCATCCATACCTCTTGTTTGCTTAACTGCCTCCATGGTCCCTCGCCGTCCCTCAGACACACACCCAAACTCCTCCCTCCCTCCCTCCCTCCCACCTCCCCCCACCCACATTCCTTCCTTCTTTCCATAGACACACACCCAAGCTCCTCCCCCTTCCCCCAACAGATTCCCGGGGTGGGCCATAAATCCCTATTAAAAACATGGAACATTTACATGGGTGGGGGAACCCCGGAGAAGTCTTCAAATGGAGACGAACCACAATCACAAGAAAGCACGCTGAGGAAATCCCTCTTCAAGCTGTCCTTTAAACAAGCTTGGCTTTAAGACTGGGAAGAATGTGGGCTAAAAGCCGCTTAATCTCATACAAATAACCGCCGGCAGTTAATTATGATTCTAGTGTCTTAATTTTCATTATGTATATATTTATGGGATAATGCCAATAGCAAAAATGTGTGTGCTGCTGGGATAACAGCCCCAGACTGCTAAATTAATGCCGCTGCCCACTGCCTGCTCTTTAGCTCGGCGGGGAGTCAAGAAATACACCAATTATGGCTTTCCGAACACTTTATTGTTCTCTCCCACTGTGCCGAACAGCTATTTGATTGATGCTCCTCCCAACACGCTCCTTCCAATTAAAAGCAACTGATTGTGTGGGGTCCGCAAGATTTCCCTGGCGTTAAAACCCTCTTGCTGTCTTTGGCCAGCACGCCCCGTTCTTGCGTTCCATCTGAAAAGTTGCTCAGCTCTTCTTGGGTGTGCATCAATCTTTTCCCAACTTTGAAAGATGTGAAAAGTGCATTCTGTTTGCACAGTGGCCAGGCTAGGAAGCCTAGATCACAATAGCATCGCCCTACCTGGGTTCCCTAGCATTCGGCTAATTCCGAGCTGAAAAAAATACTTGAAAAATGCAGGTAAGGTTTTGAGTTTCCAGAATATTTACCATATTTGAATACCATACTAGTTTTGGGATAGTGGACTATAAGGAACTATTGACATTTTGGGGGAGTTCAGTATACCCAAACTTGAAAAATACTGGGATTTGGATGTGAAAATACCTTATGTAGGGAAAATCTTGAAGATATACAATGAAAACTGCAACAGAAATCCATTATGGAAGTTATTCAAGGGCTTAAAGCAAGAAAGGGTGGGTATTATCAGCTCAGAAGCAGTATCATATAGAGGATGATGGTGATACCTTCCCATAAAAAACTGCTGTTGGGGGAGCATCCAGCTCTGTCCTGGAGAATACCCTACTTGAATTTGTCCACTCCCCCTTTAAAGCCCTCAAAGTTGGTAGGCATCACCGAATCTGGACACTATGTTGCAGGAGTGGCCAAACTGTGGCTCTCTAGATGTCCATGGACTACAATTCCCACGAGCCCTTGCCAGCATGACGCATGGGATTTGTAGCCCACAGACAACTGGAGAACCACAGTTTGACCCCCCTCCTGCAATATAGTCTATACCAGCATAGCACTTTATTCCCTCTCCTACTGAGGGCAGGAGCTCCTGGGTTTTGATATAAATTGGGTTTAATAATTTAAATGTTTTCATTTGAAATGTATTGACGTGCTGCATGCCACCCTGAGCCCCCAGGGAAGGGTGGCATAGAAATGTGATAAATAAATCAACATTCCCTGGAAATCTAGTTGGTCTTTAAGGTGCTCCTGGCCTTGAATCTTGGCTTCATTTTCATTTTCATTAAAGCTTCCAGTCTTCAGAAGTTTGATCAAAGGGAATATTTTCCCCCCATGAATATAATGGTGCTGGATCACATTTTACCCTGGCAGCCCCACTGTGACTTTGTCTACCTTATTGTGGATTGTGAATTCCACGAGGGCGAGTCCTAGTTAAAATGAGTAAATGAAAGTGTTTCCTGGTTTATTTTAATAGCATTCCAATTAGCAATTTATATTTTTAAACATTGTACAAATATCACACTCAGCAGGAAACCATTTCTCAAAGCGTGTTTGCAGAGCTTCTGGTAGCCTGGCATCAACACTTAATGAAGAAATTGCCTGAAATGCCAAATGAAGCCTGGGGAACTTTTCTCTCTCTCTCTCTCCTTCCCTCCTATTAAAGATCAATCATGGCCATCAAATTACTTGAACTGAACAGAATTTGAGAATGAGCAGAGACAGTGAAATAGAAGAGAATGGCAGAAAAGGAATGGAGTTTTCAGAAGCAAATTTCAGTCGCAACCTCTGAATGTGGAAGGGTGCCCATGGTCAAGCAGTGACCCATTCTCAAGATCCTTGTGGGAACATAAACACATGAATCTGCCATTCACGCCTGCCTTTTATGGACCAACTAGCTCTTGTATTTACTACAAATAGTAAATACAAGAGCTAGTTGGTCCATAAAAGGCAGGCGTGAATGGCAGATTCTTGTGTTTCCAGGGTACCCTTTCCAGGGTAACAGGCAGGTAAAGGTCTTGCCCAACACCTGCTAGCATCAATCTGGAGATGCCAAAGTTGACCTTCTGCATGCACAGCACAAGTTCTGCCAATGACTCACATGGACCTTCCCCTATCAGCTTTCACTATTCCTATTAATGACATGAATATGCAGAACTGTAAAGAACAGCTGCTCATCTTAGCCTCATCAGCAGTTCTCAGGTCTTGTTCCAATATCCAACAAAATATTGAATCAATTCCTGGAAAGGTTAATAACATTTTGCAAAGAGTGGGTGTGGCCGACGGCTCCCAGGTCTGCCCCGCCCCCTCAAGGCATCACTGCTCATCTCAGGGCGTGTATGCAAATTCCTAGAGACTATGGCCAATCAGAAGCTGTGGATGCTCTGAGAGAGGGAGAAGGTCAGAAGTCAGAGGAGGAGAAATTCAGACAGCTCTTAGAATCATAGAGCTGGAAGGGGCCATACAGGCCATCTGGAGGACCCCTGGTCTACAGAGATCAGGTCCCATAGAACAGGGGTAGTCAACCTGTGGTCTTCCAGATGCTCATGGACTACAATTCCCAGGAGCCCCTGCCAGCAAATGCTGGCAGGGGCTCCTGGGAATTGTAGTCCATGGACATCTGGAGGACCACAGGTTGACTACCTGTGCCATAGAGAGAATGGCTGCTTTGGAGGGTGGACTCTATGGCATTATAATTGCCTGAGATTCCCGTCCTCCCTTGTTGGGACTTTAAGACTACGCTTGATCCTAAGTCCCTATGGAAAAATAGAGCTCCAGAGTAACAGAGCATTTTGAAAGTATGCAGTTATTAGTTACCTTTGTGGACGAGGCGCAGGGCCAGCTTCAGAGCACATTGAGGTTTAAAAGAGACAAGTCTTACTAGGAAAGTTTATTTACAGATAGATACCATGTTCATCGGCTTCATTCTCCTTACTGAACCAGAGTACAAAGGCTTAGGTACAAAAGCAGCACATTGCAAGCCTCTTGTGGCTAGGCGACAGGCAGGACTACATGTCACACATCTGCAAATGGAAAACATAGAGAGCCTACTGGAGTCTGCTTCTTGTTTCAGACAGCACACTGATGTGCTCTTCCTGAAAAAAGAGGAAGTGGGTGGGAACCCAGCTTAAACAAAAGGAATCCCAGCCATGTGCTTGGGATTTTCCCACTGCATCCTTAGAGCGACCATTAGGTGCAGTAGTAAGCACAAAGGTGCAGCTCAGCTGCTTAAAACAGCTTAACAACAGCCCTTCAAGGCTGACTTCATCAAATTACTTGCTGATTGCAGTTCCAACATCCCCAAACCCCACCATTGCTAGACTCCAACCCAAAGCTCCACGAACTTCCCAACCCAGAACCAACAATCCTAACTCACATCAGAATGTTTTTATTCTCCCAGGCTTTGTTTGTAGAACTCTTAGTCCACTGAAGCGATCAATTTTTCATTTCATTTTCAATTTGCCCTTTTGATCTAAAACCACTCCCCCCCGCCCACCCACCCACCCACCCACTGCAAACTGAACCTGCAGTTCTTTCTTTTTGTGCCATTTCTTTTGCTTCTGTGACCTAATTCGGTCCATTTCAAAGCTATTTATTTATTATATGGTGCGAGCAGTGTTGCCAGGAGATCTAAGGCTTATCCAGCAGCTGGTAAAGGGGCATTGGGAGGTGGCTTGCCACTTCCTGGCTCCGTGTCCTGACCCCTAGTGTTCTTTGGAGGAACTACTACCCAAATCCTTGGAGGTCTCCCCTCCAAGTACTAGCCAGGATCAGCCCTGCTTAGCTTCTGAGATCTGAAAGGATCTGGCTTGCCTGGGCTATCCAGGTTAGGGCTCTGTTCAGCATTATATGCATAAACAATGTCCACGGAGCGCATGCACACATGTACCCACACAGTCATGATACACATGAAGTATAAAACCTGTGCATATCTACAGAAAGAATCGCAAACAAGGCCAAATCAATGACGCAAGCACAAGTGAATTTAGGCAGGATTCTGATTCTGTGAAGGCAAACGGGTGGCAGGTTACAGTAGATGAGCGATTGGGATGTGAGTGTCCTGCGTTGAGCAGGGGGTTGGACTAGATGACCCAGGAGGTCCCTTCCAACTCTATGATTCTATCCCAATGAGAGCAGTTATTCTTTCATCACTATTTCAGATCTTCCCTGAGTGCTCCTACACGTGTATCCCAATGAGAGTGTTAGCGCTGGACTTCTCGGTTCGTGCCCGTTGTTTAATGATTGCTTTATTCCTTTTTAAAATCACCTTGAGGCCTCTTTCTGAGCGGAAACACAGGCTATACATTTTCTAAATAATTTAGTAAATCGATAAATATATAATAGCGGAGCACCGCAGAGGGCAAGAGAGGAGGCTGGAGACACGGGGCTGTTCTCTGAGCAAGCGGATGATTTGCGCGCTCGTGCTGCTGAGCTTTGTAGAAGAATGCTTACAAGAGCGACTTAGGACCCCCCAAAAAGTGCCGGCTAAAAGGCCGGAACTGCTGGGCACATCTGCAAAGTCCAGGCTGCCTTTTAAAATCCAGTACGACTGCAAGCTCTCCCTGGCAGCGCATCAGAGCAAAGCCAGCCAACAATCCCTTTGACCCAGAAAGGCTGATGCACACTTGCTCTTTGGAAATTAGTAGCTGACATGAAAAAAAAATAATGTGGGGAAGATGATCAAGGTCAAGAATAGATGATCAAGGTCAAGGCTTGGAGCTCAGTTGTAAAGAAGAAGAGGAGTTGGTTTTTATCTGTCGCTTTCTCCTACTCGAAGGAATCTCAAAGCGGCTTGCAATTGCCTTCCTTTCCTCTCCTCACACCAGGCATCCTGGGAGGCAAGGGGAGTTGAGAGGGCTCTGACAGAACTGCTCTATGAGAACAGTTCTAATAAGACCATATCTAGCCCAAGGTCACCCAGCTGGCTCCATCTGGAGGAGTTGGGAATCAAACCTGTTTCTCTAGATTAGAAGCCACAGCTCTTGACCACTAAAGATTTTCCAGGCAAACAGAGAAGTCTCAGCCCTGCTTTTTATACATAAAATGTCTGTCATTATGATGAGTAGATGGACTCATTAGATGTCCTAGTAAGACATTTATGAAATGTAGCTCAGGGGTGACAATAAGGTGACCCCCTCGGATTTGTGCAAAACTCTATGGTATTACCACAGAATACTGTCCAAATCCTAGAGAGTCACCTCAGTGTCACCCTAGTGATGTGTTGTCACTTCCAGTGTTTTCTGGAAGTGACATCATGCTGTTGGTGTGGTGCCATCTCCTCTTGATTGCACACTCTCAACTTCCTGATGGTCGCGAGCCACTGGTTCACACCCCTAGATCATCTGTGTTTCCGAAATATCTGTGTCCCAAAGATCAGGTGTGAGGGGACCAGGCACGCCATATTTGGGAGGCTGTTTCATAATTGTGAGATTGCCACTGAAGAGGCACTCTCTTGTGCACCTATCAGACGAGCTTCTTTGACTGATGAAGCAATCCAGAGGCCCCTCCCGATGATCTTACTGCCCCTGCAGTAGAGTTGCCAGCCTCCAGATGGGGGCTGGAGATCTCCCACTATTACAACCGATATCCAGGAGAGAGAGAAATCAGCTCCCCTGGAGAAAATGGCTGCTTTGGAAAGTGGACACTAGGGCAGGGGTAGTCAACCTGTGGTCCTCCAGGTGTCCATGGACTACAATTCCCATGAGCCTCTGCCAGCAAACACTGGCAGGGGCTCATGGGAATTGTAGTCCATGAACATCTGGAGGACCACAGGTTGACTACCCCTGCTCTAGGGCATTATACCCCACTGAAGTCACTCCTCAAACCCCTTCCTCCCCAAGCTCCACTCCCGACTGTCTCCAGGTAGGTTCTTATATCATAAGTAGTCCCAAAGTGATTTCCCATCCTCCCTCCATAACAGGCTCTTAACCACTAAAGCACGCTGGATCTCAAAGCTGCCAGACCCATCAGGCAGGAATATATGGGAACTTGATCCATTATTCAACTGCAGAACTAGAATTTGGCTGCTATGCAGCACAGTCTTATATGGAATACCTCTGCGGAGCACTGCACTATAGCACTGTCAAATTCTCGGTGTCCAGTTTGAAATATGGAAGGTTCTGGAAACTTGAGTACAAGGCCTGATTCGGCCCCAACGGCAGTAGATCATAGCCGAAGTTTCGCGCGGAGTACGACACACGGACCTCCGCTCGAACGCGAGAATTCTCCATGCAGGAGTACATTTTACTTTTCCTTCCTTTGATGCTTTTGAGCAGTACACTTTAAAAAGGTGAGATGAAGGCAACAAGAGGGGGTATGAACCAGAGCCACCAGTTCAAACGAACGGCAATGCCGTCCTCTAGCATCACATACAAAGAAGCGGAGCTTCCCTTTTCAAGGATACGCCAGGAACTGAATCTTGTCACACATCAAAAACATAACAGGAATGTCTGAAGCTACTTTGTGACTCATTATCACTGTATTTGTAAGGGAAAGTATGCTCGCTATTGTGTATTCACCTAAATCAGCTCAGATGCATTAAAAATTGGATTTGGGCTGTAGCGAATAGTTTGCAAGGCAGAGTAGTTCAGCCGTGGATACGGCTGCCTGAGGAAGTGGTGAGCTCCCCCTCACTGGCAGCCTTCAAGCAGCGGCTGGACAGATAATTATCCTGGATGCTTTGGGCTGATCCTGCATTGAGCAGGGGTTGGACTAGATGGCCTCTATAACCCCTTCCAACTCTCGGATTTCTATAAGTCTAGGTCAGCAGTGGAATGGGCTGCCTAAGGAGGTAGTGAGCTCCCCCTTACTGGCTCCCCCTTCAAGCAGCGGCTGGACAGATACTTTTCATGGATGCTTTAGGCTGATCCTGCGTTGAGCAGGGGGTGGGACTAGATGACCTGTATGGCCCCATCCAACTTTATGATTCTATGATTGCCATCCTCCAGCTTTGATTTATATATCATAAATCACTTTTACAGTGGAATAGTGAGTTTGCATGCTGCCAATTCTAGTAGCAGTAAAATCTAGAGACAGTAGGGTTCCATGTGCATGCCTGGAACCCCTGGGATATTTTGGGGAATGAGGTGTGGTGAAAAGAATATTGTCAGGAATGCATTAATATAACTTTTGGTTCCACCCAGAAATGGCATCACTGTCGATCTCTGATTTCTCCATTTTCAGTGGTAAAAAGCATTGTTGTTGTTGACCCCATGGATCCCCTTTAAGGATCGCTGCCTTGTGGCGAAGGGTCTTGCGTAGCTCAGTGAAGCTATGAGCTATGCTGTGTAGGGCCACCCAAGACCGATAGGTCATAGAATCACAGAATCATAGAATCATAGAGTTGGAAGGGGCCATACAGGCCATCTAGTCTAACCCCCTGCTCAACGCAGGATCAGCCCAAAGCATCCTAAAGCATCCCAGAAAAGATTTTCCTGATATCTAGCCTATATCGTTGTACTTGAAGTTTAAACCCATTACTGCATGTCCTCTCCTCTGCAGCCAACAGAAACAGCATCCTGCCCTCCTCCAAGTGACAACCTTTCAAATACTTAAAGAGGGCTATCATGTCCCCTCTCAACCTCCTTTTCTCCAGGCCGAACATTCCCAAGTCCCTCAACCGATCTTCATAGGGCTTGGTCCCTTGGCCCCAGGTCATAGCAGAGAGCTCTGACAAAAGGTGACGGCAAACCACTCCAGTATCTTCGCCATGAAAACTCTATGGACAGTACCAAAAAAAGGTAAAAAGCATAGAGATGGGCAAAATCTAGAGCGGGGATTCTCAACCTTGTTTTGACAGTTAATACAGCCTGATACTCAGGCTTTACGGTTTTAACTTTGCTACGGTGTACACCGCAGAATAAAAATTTAATTCAATATTATTATTTTATTTGATGTAGCTTGATCCGTGCAGCATTATCGTAATCAGCTTCTCCAATTCCCACGCTGTACAAGCGCAGGGGAGCTTCCCAGCATGCTGCGCCTTAAAAAATGCATCATCCACAGGCGCAACTTTCGGAAAGTAATGGGGAGACAAAAAAAAAAAAAAGAGTCAAACGCTACTTCGACAGCCTGGAAATAAAACAAATGTGTAAGGAATAAACAGTTTGGAATAAGTTCGAAGTAAACGCAGCTTGGAAATTGAAGCTTTTTTTTTCCTTAGAGAAATGAAATGCATGGCCCACTTTCTCTATTGTGAGCTCCAGAGCCGTCCAAGGACTCAGCGGTAATCAGAGAAGATGAATGAGAGAAGAAATAGCACCCATAAGTCCCTGCCTACCTAAGCCTGTATAGTGCTGTGCTATTTAAAGCAGGCTCTCATTTACAAAAAATAGCCCATGCTTTTTAAAAATAAACTCCACATGACTCTCACGTTCCGTGCCCACTTTTGACGAAATTTATTTTGCATGGCTTAGGGAGGAAAAAGAAGAAGACTTCGGGGAAACAGTCTAAGCTCACTTTATTTTGTCCTTTGTAGCGTCACGCGACTT
Organism: Paroedura picta; assembly: GCF_049243985.1. NCBI lineage: Eukaryota > Metazoa > Chordata > Lepidosauria > Squamata > Gekkonidae > Paroedura > Paroedura picta. The sequence goes on along the minus strand of NC_135374.1, from coordinate 15,039,033 downwards.
TCACCATCTCTGAAGCGGGGTCGTGGTGGTGGTTCACGTGCCTTGTTCGGCCGGAGAGACATCTATCTTTTATTTGTGATCATTTCAAAAACCAGCCTGTTGGTCGCCCTTTGCGGCCCAAAGCAGAATTTGTTTTGGCCCTTGCTGGAGTAGAACTTAAGAAGGCCGAACAATCAAAATGAAAAGTGCAGTTGATTTAAAGCAGGTGTAGTCAAACTGTGAATGCTGGCCAGGGCTCATGGGAATTGTAGTCCATGGCCATCTGGAGGGCCGCAGTTTGACTACCCCTGATTTAAAGGAATGGTTTTGCTCCTAAGGGGCTGAGTCGAAATACCATTGAGTGAGGGAACAGCATGAGGGAACAACACTGTCATGGCAGCCCCCACCCAGGCAAAAAATAGATGGTTTGCCTTTGTCTCCCTTGGTTGTCTCCCTCACTTGGTGGTCTCCCATCTGAGTATTAACTGCATCGGCACTCCTGTAGCTTCCAAATCCTGACAAGTGGAGCTATTGAGGCTACTCCCCAGCTGAAGCAATCTCTGCTTTCTTCACATCTGGCACAGAGACCAGCAGCTGTCCTCTCCAGCTTTGCCTCTACGCAAGCATCAAGTTTCTGGCCATCAAAACAGTAGCAAAGGAAGGAGCACCACTCCTTATTCAATTGCAGTATGTGGAGCTGAAGAGAGGACCCCAATGCCTGGGTATTCAGAACATTCATCAAGGACCCCCAGCAATTGATCAGTGTGGCTTTAGTCAGTAGCAGGATTGACCGCTGTCAACATTTCCCTTACCTATCTTCAGACTCTATGGTCATCTTTGGGTGAACCTTTCGTTTCCAGCCTGGGACTGCTTATTTATCACTTCCATATTATAAAGGTTAAAGCATACCTCCCCAACTGAGATTCTGATTAGGAATCATTCCCAGGAGCAGATTCACAACATGCATTCACTTCCCCACTGGGCGGCCGGCACAATCCATCGGCCTGCCCATCCCCAGGACTGTCTCATGGTTCCTGAACAGGGCAGGTTACACTACTCTGCCCGCCCTGACTCCCTGGAGGGGGGTAATTAATACAGCCACCTTTTAGCAGCAGCACTTACTAGCCCTGCCTTCTCTCCCCCCTTCCCCCAAATGGACTCACCCAAGATTGCTGTTTCCTGCTTAGCCTATTAGGATTGTAGACTCCAGGTTGGGAAATTCCTGGGGACTGGGGGTGAAGCCTGGGGAGGGTAGGATTTGGGGAGGGGAGAGGCTTCAACAGGGTACAGTACCAAAGACCCTTCAGAGCAGGAGACCATCAGGCAAGTTGGCAACCTTGTTGCACATCCCCTCCTTTCCATCCAGGATGGAATGGATTTTGTGTTTGTGTGTTGTAGCTCCACTTTTCATCTTACAAGTGGGTGCAAATTGTCCTCCAGAGTTTGATTTTGCTTGCCCGTGTCTACCTATTCTGATAAGCTCAACTGCTCAGGTACCCCTGTGGCCCTCCTTTCCCACGTGTCAATTACTTACTACCCTGCTCCCTGCTCCAGAGCTGGACCCAATGGACTTCCGGATCAGAAACAATATTCTCACTCTTGTCTTATTTTATTCCCTTAATGGCCTCTTACACCTTGCTTCGAATTTGGAGGCTGAAAGTACAGCTGCCAACAGAAGGCCACTAACCCTTGGTGAGACTTGGAGGGCAGAACTGATCAAATGTCATCTGTTGATGTTGCAACCCCACTTCTAGCTGCATAACCAGATGTGACATCAGCACATGATGGGCATGAACCAGCTGACAAACCAGTGTTTACCATGAATGTTGACCATATTGTGGTTCACAAACACACAAAGTTCATGAACAGAAGAACTGCTATGAACGTTCACAAATTTAGTTTGTGGCAGTTCCTGAAGCAGCTCACTGCTGCTCGGCTGTTTGGTATAAATGGCTGGGAGACATTTAAACAACTGTTTTAAGTGTTCTCTGTGAAAAGCCATGGGGAGCAGAAAGCAGGGGTTTGAATAGCTCCAAATGGCTGGCTGCCCGAGAAAACCCCTTTAAAAAGCTGAACCATGGAAACAGGCTGCCCCTGAGGCTCAGCTGTTTTCTATCTAAACAGCTGAGTTCAGTATGGCCCAGCTGTTTAAAGAGGCTTTCTTGGGCAGTCAACCCCTGAGGCTAGCTGCCTAAGAAAGCCCCTTTAAACAGCTGACCCACAGGAGCAGGTTGCTCCTACAGTTCAGCTGTTTCAGGTATGAAACTCACAAACCCAGTTTGGTTCATAAGCAAGCCAATTAGTTTCATAGTGTTTGTGGTTTGGTTCATGGGTCACCCCATACACCACGAACTAAACTGTATTTTTGTTGTTCATGTCCTCCCCTAATCATGGAACCCTCTAGGAGTAACTTAAAACTCTGTAACATACAGTTTGTGTTGAATCCTACAGTGACATTACAAATGGCATTTCACTTCCCCGATTTTCTCTGATTGCCCTATGGGGGTTCTTTGGAAAGTGAAACCAGACAGGGAAAGAGCTAATCTGTCCCGAAATGGCAACCATTTTGTGAGCGCCGATTCCAATGACAGATGGTAGATATTTTGTGATTGGCCATTTTTCCTCTCCCGGCAGTCACCACTTCCAGGTGAAATTCACTACCCTTTGTCAAAATACCAAGTACTCACAGGTTGTGATCCCAGAACTAAAGCTCAACCAGAAAAGAAAGCTGGCGGCCCTGTAACAAAATAAACTTTTGTTTCCCCCTGTGGTCTTTGAACACTCATGCTTCAACCTGAAACGAGGTTATCTGTTCGTTTTATTTATCGCAGCTTAGCATTGTCGTTTTTTTGACGCATCCAATCACAGGAAAGACTTTAGTTCTGTCTGTCAGAACAGGACATATTAGAGAAAATTATGCTTTGCTTTTTTTTTTTAAATGTCTCTCAAGGATTCGCTCCGTCTCTCAAGCTATTAATGTCTCCCAAGCTATTAATATCAGCGCCTGGGATTGACGTGCAGGAAGCAAGCACAACAACATGCAAGTCTAAAAATAGACGCTTGTCAACCTGCACGATACATCCCCCAGTAAACAGTCCCTGTTCTTTTGTTTTGTTTCAGTGTAAATAAACCACGAGCGTGGTTGGAAGCGGAAAGAGTGTGTTTTTCCACCCGTTCGAGTCAATTGAACAGCACGCACATTCGTACCAAATTAGATCATTGTGAAGTCCCCGGGAAGACAATAAAAGGGGGAGGGGGGAACCGCGTGAGAAAAGATATTTACAGATTATCCTTTTGAAGCACAAGGAAAGCTATAAAGCAAAATGGTTTTCAAAACGCTGCAGCCTTATGAGAACAGAGTACACATTTGTTTCACGGTACCAAATATAGAAACAGCCCTCTCTCTTCCAGGCTTACAGTTCATAACTCATGGTGATTTTTCTCTCCGTCTTGCGTAAGCAGAGCATGAGTTCAGGGAGCAGCCAGAAGAGGAGGTGGGGCAGTTCCTGCCTTTGTCAAGGGCCAGCCAGCTCCTTCCTCCTAGGAGGAGGAGGAATCTGAAGTGGGCTCCACATTCTTCCATTTTCTATCCCTTCATTGTGCTTCCGAAAAGTGATCACACACAAAAGCTTATCTTTAAACCTATGAAACCTGCTTTGTGTGCAGATGATACAAGAGTCAAAACCCACGCCCGTTGGCTGCATCCAAGAGGGAGAGGGCACTCCCCCCACTTAGGAGGAGCAAGAGCCTGCAGAAGGTAAGCCATAGGCCAGCGAGCGGGACACGCTCCACCACAGGTACAGTGTTGACCCTGGTGGCCCAGCTCCCATGGCTGGGCCACTGCACTCCCAGGACTCTTGCCCACTGGGGAATGGGGGAGCCTGGCTGGCCATGCTCTACAGCGCCATGGGTGCATCACCAGCTCTGGCGACCCGGCTCATATCATTGGGCTGCTGCAATCCCAGTCCTCCTGCCCATCAGGAAGCAGGAGAGGCTGGCTGGCCTTGCCCCAGTGTGCCACACCAGCCCCAGATCCCTCCTGCCTGCTGCCCCTTTTAGAGCATGTTTTTTAAAGTGGGGTTTGATACTAATGCCTTGAATAAAACGTAGTGGGCCTTATAGGTAGTACTGTGCTCAAGCTTTGCACTGCGGCTTCAGACCAACATCTGAATCCGCATCTGAATCCATCCACAAAGAGAAAGCACCTGCATGGACATTCCCACTCTGAGATCTATGATGCTGCTTTCAAATACTTGCTGATCACAGGGAGGGAGAGCATCCACAAGCTGTCCTTCTGCAGATTTGCACCAAGGAGACCATTCTGCCATTGCGTGGAGGCATGGGTCATGCAAAACGGAGCCAGGTTGAGGCTGGGTGGCAAGAACGATCATGGCCCCCCTATAGGAGTGGCGGTTTGCGAGTTCCATCTGCCCCCTCCTCACCCTTCTCCTCCCCCCTATTGCTGGGGATATTAGGGATGGGACAACATTTCCGCCCCATCTTTAACTTTATTGTATACTGTTTGATATTGCTCTATTTTATGGTTTAAATGTCAGGGGTTTTAATGGGATTTTTTAAGGTTTTATCTGACATTTGTAACCCACCACGAGCCTTCGGGGAGTGGTGGGAAATAAAGCGCAAAACAAACAAACAAACAAACAAAGTATTGCCCAAATGTTTGTGTTGAATAATCTTTGCTGTACAGCAAGTTTTTAAAAAACAAACAAACAAACAAACAAAGTATAGCCCAAATGTTTGTGTTGAATAATCTTTGCTGTACAGCAAGTTTTAAAAAATGTTTACACTGATTTTGTTGGAGGTACCAATACCTCTACCAATACCTGGTCCTGCCAGACCAACCTGGTTTCCTTTTTTGACCAAGTAACAGGTTTGCTGGATCAGGGAAATTCGGTTGATATCATTTACTTGGATTTTAGCAAAGCTTTTGACAAGGTTCCCCATGATGTTCTGATGGATAAGTTGAAGGACTGCAATCTGGATTTTCAGATAGTTAGGTGGATAGGGAATTGGTTAGAGAACCGCACTCAAAGAGTTGTTGTCAATGGTGTTTCATCAGACTGGAGAGAGGTGAGTAGCGGGGTACCTCAGGGCTCGGTGCTCGGCCCGGTACTTTTTAACATATTTATTAATGATCTAGATGAGGGGGTGGAGGGACTACTCATCAAGTTTGCAGATGACACCAAATTGGGAGGACTGGCAAATACTCCGGAAGATAGAGACAGAGTTCAACGAGATCTGAACACAATGGAAAAATGGGCAAATGAGAACAAGATGCAATTTAATAAAGATAGGTGTAAGGTTCTGCATCTGGGTCAGAAAAATGAAAAGCATGCCTACTGGATGGGGGATATGCTTCTAGGTAGCACTATGTGTGAACGAGACCTTGGGGTACTTGTGGACTGTAAACTAAACATGAGCAGGCAGTGTGATGCAGCGGTAAAAAAGGCAAATGCCATTTTGGGCTGTATCAACAGGGGCATCACATCAAAATCACAAGATGTCATAGTCCCATTGTATACGGCACTGGTCAGACCACACTTGGAGTACTGTGTGCAGTTCTGGAGGCCTCACTTCAAGAAGGACATCGATAAAATTGAAAGGGTACAGAGGAGAGTGACGAAGATGATCTGGGGCCAAGGGACCAAGCCCTATGAAGATAGGTTGAGGGACTTGGGAATGTTCAGCCTGGAGAAAAGGAGATTGAGAGGGGACATGATAGCCCTCTTAAAGTATTTGAAAGGTTGTCACTTGGAGGAGGGCAGGATGCTGTTTCTGCTGGCTGCAGAGGAAAGGACACGCAGTAATGGGTTTAAACTTCAAGTACAATGATATAGGCTAGATATCAGGAAAAAGTTTTTCACAGTCAGAGTAGTTCAGCAGGATGCTGAACTGTCTTTAGGATGCTTAGGGCTAGTCCTGCATTGAGCAGGGGGTTGGACTAGATGGCCTGTATGGCCCCTTCCAACTCTATGATTCTATGATTCTTAGATTCTTAATTTGTTTTTATTCCTGTGAGTGTGTAGATAGGACCCCAAAGTACTGCTTTGCCCGGGCCTATAATGCCATTAAGATGGCCCTGTCGTCGCCCCACCCCCCACCCGAAAGTTGCTGGAAGAAAAAGAGGAAGCATCCAAGGGGATTATTTTCTGGCAGCAAGGTCTACCGTACAACTACATGAAACATCCTCGTGTGCATTCAGTCGTTTGACCTGAAAGCCTTTGCCATTCGCATTGGCCTGACATCTGGTCAGCAATGACACTGTGCAGCCAGCCCAAGTTCACAGCCACTAGGTTGTTTGGGAAATGCCAGGATATGGAGCCAGAAATTGCTGCTGCCTTTTGTTCTAGCACTGCTACTGCTGTAATTCTAAGTAGCTCATAAGTCACTGTAGTTTAGCTCTCAGACTCTTCCCTAAATGAATACTGTTTTGTCTGTGGGCGTTTGGACACAGGTTCAAATGAGGGTTCTCTGCTAGCAAAGGCCTGCTCCAAGTAACCAATCAAGGAACCTGATCACTCTGACAGAGCCAATCGGATTGCTCTACTTAGGGCCAATCGGATTGCTCTGCGTAGGGCCAATCAGATTGCTCTGCTAGAGCCAATCAGATTGCTCTGCTTAGAGCCAATCAGTGGCAACAGCTGGCTGCCTGAAAGGTATAAAAGTGCATTTGTTTGTCTTTTTTTTCTGTTTAGTAGTTGTAGTCTGTTGCTGGAGTTGCAAAATAAAAAGAGCTGTTTTGAAGACTTGGAGTCTTTGATCACTGAACCCGCAGACTTAATAAATAGTGCCAGCGGAGTGGAGATGTGGATGTGCAGGCAAAGGGGCGACTGGTGCCGTTTCAGAAAGAAGATCAGGAGCTCTTGGAATATAAGGCTTGGTCAATTAGGGCTGCCAGCTCTGGAACAGGTAATAACTGGAGACAGAGAGGGTGGGGACTGGGGGAAGTAGGGTTTGGGGAGGGGGACAAACTCAGTGGGGCATAAGGCCACAAAGTCTACCCTGAGAGTCTGCATCATGGCCCATTGGGAGGCTGGCAACCCTATGGTAAACACAGAGGGAGAAGAGGGGAATCTGTGGATCACACACTGAGCAGAGGGTTGGACTAGATAGGCTGCTTGGCCCCTTCCCACTCTAAGATTCTACATTGTTGATGAGGTGAAAAGGTATGAATTTGAGTCTTGAAGATGCTATGCCTGCACCCCCTTGTTTTCAAGAACCTCAGGCTTCTTCTGGAAATAGAAAAAAAAATTCTATATGATGGGATAATACAACTGGGAGAAGATGGTGACTGATCTCATTAAAATTGTGTTTCTTTAGTGAAGGCCAATGAGGCAGGAATAGCTGAGCGGTAGGGTTGCCAACATTCAGGGTTCCCCTGGAGATTTCTAGGACTATCTCTTCCCTAACACAACTTCCAAGTCGGAATGTTGGAAACTGTCCTTTCTACCACCTCCTACAATGAATCCAAAGGCTGGGGAAATGACAGCTCCCATCCGTCCCACCTAGTCAAATAAATGCTGAGCACATGCTTATGATGAGGCCACCAAATGTGCAGTGGAACGCACTCAAATTAGTGCTCTTTCTAAATTGGATACAAGTGATTCTTAGAGGAGGGCAGGATGCTGTTCCCATTGGCTGCAGAGGAAAGGACACGCAGTAATGGGTTTAAACTACAAGTACAACGATATAGGCTAGATATCAGGGAAAATTTTTTTCACAGTCAGAGTAGTTCAGCAGTGGAATAGGCTGCCTAAGGAGGTGGCGAGCTCCCCCTCACTGGCAGTCTTCAAGCAAAGGTTGGATGCACACTTTTCTTGGATGCTTTAGGATGGTGAGGGCTGATCCTGCGTTGAGCAGGGGGTTGGACTAGATGGCCTGTGTGGCCCCTTCCAACTCTATGGTTCTATGTTTCTATGATCCATGTGAATCATGCATTGCATGAGGATCCCAAACAAGATATGTCTGATTTTCAAATGCATTATTTCACAAGAAGGCATGGGGTACAGGGAACACAGCTACCATAAACCAGGGATGGCCAAACTGTGGGTCTCCAGATCTCCATGAACTACAATTCCCATGAGACCCACAGTTTGGACTCACCTGCCATAAGCCATCATGATCGACAAGATTGCTTCTGCATACTCAAGGATATTTGCACAAAATCACCAGCAAAAGAGGTATGAGCCAGTTCCAAAGTTCAAGCACTTCTTCTTTTTCAAAGAAGCCCAAAGCAGGTGGTGTTTCTATTTTCACCTTCAAAAGCAAGACGGTCTTTTGACGCCGTAAGCAGAAACGCAGCAGATGCTTTACCTGAGCCCGATATTAATTAATAAATAAACGAGGCAGGCATTTTCCTTCTGTATGCAAAGTCCAGAAAGCTACACTGGCAAGTGATGCAAGAAGGACGGGGGGGGGGGGGAAGCCCCTGCTGAGCAGGTGAATCGAGGAGGACACTGCAGGTGTGTGATCTGCAGGTTCAGCTTTTCTAAAGCAATGACAGTGGACACCGGAGGGCTGGAATGGAAGGAGGGCTGGCTCATCCGATCGAGAGCCCGGGGCACAGCTGCGGGATCGGTGAGCTCAGCTTTTCATGGCGGTGACGAAACCGGCAAGGGGAAATGGAATGAAGAAGGCATGACCGATTACAAATGAGACTCATCACAGAGAGAAAGGGGGAAAGGCTTGCTCGGTCAGCAGGTTCCCATTCCGCACGTGGCTCAAGAAGTCTAGGCCCACTCTAAGTAATTGTCTGAATAAAGCATCTCTAGCTTTTTTTAGGGGGGAAGTGAAAATGCACTGCTTGTTGCTCCTCCCCCTCACTGCTTGCTAATCCGCAAAGTGTCATGTCCCGGCCGACTTCTCCATGAAACAGACTCAGCATTTTGGCAAAAGCAGTTTATTGATAAAGCGAAACAAAGCTCACAGTGCTTCTTGCTGAGACTGATTGGTTCAGCACATGCAGATCAATGTATTGCCTGGTCGTCCCGCCCTCAAAGAAACACAAAAAGTATCCAGAGCTAGAGAAGACAGGCTCACTACATTCCCAGGAGAACAAACGGTCCCGTTGTTGCATCTGGGTGCAACTTTCAGTGCATTGCTCAAGGCCAGGCCAGCAGTGAACACTCTGGTTTCTCCCTTCTACCATTCTGTCAACAGAACCCTGTGATTCATCTATACCAGCTTTACCCAACTAGGGTTTGGGGAAAACCTCGGGTTTCCTGAGAACCCTAGAACGGTTTCTGGAATGAGTGGGAGTTGTATATATTTTTATAATTTGTTAAACATTTATTGGGTGATATGACCATATATGGTCATGTTGACCTCCCTCAAAATGGCCAATGCTAGGCACATGACACTTTATGCTGACACGCTTTTCTGGTTCCTAGCACTCATTTGCCCCTGTGAAAATGAGTTGGGAGAATCCTGGAGATTGAAGGAGGGAGGTGGGGGTGGAACTGGACAGGAAGGGATTTGAGGAGTGAAAGAACTCCAGTTTGTAAATAGTTGTCAATGAACGTTGTGGAAATACTAGCAACTGAAAAAGTGAGGAGTGCTACGTGGGACACCATCACAGGATGGACATGAAGGATTCCAGTGGTGTTAAGCTACCAACTCCAGACCCCAAAGGCACGTAGTAACAAAAACTGTCAAGTGAAAGCAAAAAGTGCATCCTTGTGGCTTCAGCACAGTCCCACATGGGACCACGTGTGTACGGGTCAATTGTGGAGAAGTCTCTTAAGATTTCTAGCTCTTTCTAAAGGCTTCAGGAGTGCCTGGGCAGGGGACCACTCAATGGTCCACAGTTACTGGTCAATGCAACTGTGTTCTCCCCCTGATGATGGTATTGCATAGACCAAGAGATCTCAGAGAACTGCCCTATAATAATTTGTGGGAATTTAAAAAGTACTTCCACTCTGCACACTTTTTGCCTCGTTGCATATTCTATTTGATGCCTTCAATATAACTTGACAAGCACATGACGGTCCTGTCTACCATTTATACAATTGTTGATTGCGCTCATTTTCAAGTTATCAAGGTCTGTTGGGAAAGACTATCTTTAGCTGTACTTGTCTGTAGTACACACACACACACACACACGAAGCAGTTTGGATGAGTAATTTCCACTAGGGATTGCACATGATGCCTCTCTCTTTCTCTCTGCATTTATTTTTAGAAAACTTTTAACTTTGGCTTGGCTGACATATTGAGTTCTTTTGATTTTAAAAGCTCCTAGACAAGAATGGGCACTTAATTAGACTCTACATAAGCCAGTAAAACCAATATCGGACAACAAATTAACCACAGTGGCTTCTCAGCTACTGAAGATTTTCTCTGAATCTAGAAATTGGGATACCACATATCCAACAATTGTTTACAAGGGACCATCTTTAATTTCTGGTCCTGTAGGTTATTAATCACTGTCCCTTAATTGCTGTTATTCTGGAAGTTTGGAAGTTGCTTATTAAAATATTTGCTGGCACAACTTTCATTGCCATTTCTTTATTTCAATATTTATACTCTGTTCTTGTTCCCAGTGGGGATACAAAGCGGGTTACAACACTGTTATAATCTCTTTTTCATCCTCATGACCGCTACTCTGTGAGGAAGAATAATAAACAGCTTAAAAAGGGGATTAGAGAATGATCATTACTGAATCTATCAATGGCTACTAGCCATGGTGACTGAAAGGCATCTCCATATTCAGAGGCACTAAACCTCTGAATCCAGAGTCAGGAGGCAACATCATGGGAAGGTCTCAGCATCCATGCCCTGTTGTTGGAACTCCAGAGGAACTGGTTGGCCACTGGGTGAGAAAGGATGCTGGACTAGATAGACTACTGGTCTGATTGAGCAAGACTCTTCTTATGTTCTTAGGAAGGCCTCAACCTCTGTCATTGGCCCTTAAGAGGTCTGGGGCCACTATGTAAGGCAGGATGCTAGACTAGGTGGACTGCTGGTCTGGACCAGCAAGTCTCTTCTTATGATAGATTGCAAGGAAGCGACTTGCCAAGGTCAAGCAGAGAGCTTGAGTGGGGATTCAGACCTGGGCCTCCCAGACCTCAGTCCAACATTGTGGTCGATGGTACCAAGCTGGCGTTTGCATCGCTGGTGTGCCGGCGGCCATGCCTGCCTCTTCCTCCCCTCTCGCTCCGGGGGGGGGGGGAGGAAGGCACGGCTGCTGGCGGCCCGGTACCATGGCCTTTGCGGCCCGGTAGCGGGCCGAGGACCAGGAGTTGAGGACCCCTGATATAAACTGTACTCTAGAAACATTTTAGTATAAAACCCATTCTATCCCCATGTCCCTTATTTTCTTAAATAGTTCAGATAAGGACCCCATTGTTCTTGGAAGACATTATCAGTTTTTCCGTTAACTATCAATGACAGTTTGGCCATCTTGGCCAAATCCACCAGTTTGGTCAGCCAGTCCTCTATTGAAGGTAAATCTTGTATCTTCCATTTTCTGGCTAAACCCATTTGTTCATTCTCGAACAATTCATAGCCATCCACTACTAAGGTCATCTGACCAAGTCTTCATAATGACCACTAAATCACATCCCTCCATCTGCATTAGGGTTTAGGGGCACCTAAAGCCCCACCACCACCACCACCACCGAATTTCACAAGCCAGAGTTTGCGGCCCTACAAATGGGATTAAAATGTGTCAAAAATGCACAAGAGAAACAAATGAGTAATCCCGATCAGCAGCAGCACCAGGCAGACTGGCACTGTAGATGTGTATATGAATGTGTGGGATAATTACTTCTTAGTACCATTTAACTGCCTTCAAGAAATATAGGTCATGCTTCCAACAGAAGAAAAGTGAAACCTTGACAAATTAGACTCGGAAATGACAGATTAATCTGAGTCTGCATAACACCAGCTCAGTTCATTCATTTTTGCCCAAGGAGTAAAAAGGAGTGAGGGCATTAAATGGCCTACAAGCGGCTCATGAAGCCTGCGATTAAAACACCCTTAAAACATAAGACGTTTGTTACGCACATTATTGCATGCGTTGGCATGCCGCTAACATTGTAAATCATTTGAGACGATTGACTCAGAGGTTCTACTTTTTAATTTGTTACGTAGAATATTTCTAACACACCTTCCCTCTTAGCTCAAGGCAGCTTTGCACCCTCATTCTGAGTACAGAGTACTCCTCTCTCCGCCCCCCCCCCTGCAAAGAGTTCATTTCTTTAGCATATATTTCACTGGTATAATTTAGCTGAGCCACAACAGGGTTTGGTTGTTGGAGAGGGGTGGGTCAGGCTGCAGAAGAATAACCATGCTTTATTCCCATCCTGCCATAACTCTAATGAATGAAAGCCCGATAGCTCAATCCGACACTCCCTTTTTCCCCAAAAGAGAGAGTCCTGCAAACTGGATGATCACAGGAACAAGCCTATAGGTCACACTTTGCAAATGCATGATAGAAGGATTTCAGCCCCATTCATTCATTCATTCATTCGTTCGTTCGTTCGTTCGTTCGTTCGTTCGTTCGTTCGTTCGTTCGTTCGTTCGTTCTACAGCCCCCTTTAGCGGTTCAGGGTAGTGAGCAACAGTAATCCATTAACAACCCCAAAACCTAAAATAGAAATATTACAAAACAACAACAACAACAACAACAACAACACCCTTATCATAAAATTGAAACAACAAACATCTCAGTGCAACCATGCAATTTCGTGCAGATGTAAAACTGTCAGAAGTCATTCTCTGTGGGCCGTTATCCAGGGGAGGCCCCAACTGATATTACAGGCTCACTGGCCCCAACCAAAATGCTTGGCTGAGGTCTTGAAATTGGACTGAGAAGGTAAACCGTATTACTTTAAGCTGCAGGCAGAGACTCATCCAATGGACAGCTCTTTCTAGAGGCCAGGCAGAAATGGAAACATCACGGACAATTTTCGCTGATTAGGTTGCTAGCTCTAGAATGGAAAATTCCTGGGGATATGGGATAGACTCTGAGGAGGGGAGGGTTTAGGAAGAAACAGAACCCCAACGGTTGCCTTCTCAAGGGATAGCCTGAAAATAAGTTGCAATCCTGGGAGAACTCCAGACCCCACTGGGAGGCTAAACCATAGATAGGATGCCAGGAAACTGGAATCCAGTGTAGAATCATAGAATTGGAAGGGACCATACAGGCCATCTAGTACAACCCCCTGCCCTAAGCATCCTAAAGCATCCAAGAAATGTGTGCATCCAACCTTTGCTTGAAGACTGCCAGTGAGGGGGAGCTCACCACCTCCTTAGGCAGCCTATTCCACTGCTGAACTACTCTGACTGTGAAATTTTTTTCCCCTGATATCTAGCCTATATCGTTGTGCTTGAAGTTTAAACCCATTACTGTGTGTCCTCTCCTCTGCAGCCAGCAGAAACAGCATCCTGCCCTCCTCCAAGTGAACCTTTCAAATACTTAAAGAGGGCTATCATGTCTCCTCTCAACCTCCTTTTCATTCAATGGAGAATGTACTCCATTCTCATCTTCCGGCATCCAATCTAAGTTTTTGGTTTTGTCTATGTGCTCCCCACCCCCTTTTTTGGTGACCCTTTTTTGGTTACCACCCGACTCCTTCTTCAAGAACCCCAACAGAACGGTTCCCCTGAGATCTAATCCTGCAGTCTCTGTGTCCTGAATCTCAAGGAAAACTGGTTGGTGTTTGTGGGAAGGAAGACATTGAGCTAGAAGGGCTTGGCGGTCGGATCTGGCAGGCCTCTTGCAGTCTTAACGGCAGTGGAGGGGTGAAAAAGCAAGAGATGACGTGAACCTCAGCCTTCTCCCCATGGGACTGATGGCCAGCTCTCTCTTTCTTGGCAGGATTCATTGCTCTGGCCTTGCATCTTCCCAATCACCTGCTACCAGGTGGATAAATGGGTCATGTCTCCACAGTGGGCTTGTTCAGCAGTCAATCATTCAAAATTGCCTGTCCACTGAGAAGCCTTGTTTTGGCTTTGCCTCCTTCCGAGCGGAGGGCAAAGCCCAGGTCAGGCAGAAATGCTTTCCCCCCTGAAATCCAGCTACTGTATACCCTCTAAAAATATATAATTCTTGGGTACGAGAGCAACGACAGCCTCCCATTTTCTTTTCCTTTAAAAGTGTGCCTCAGTTGTCAGAAATTTAAGAAGGGCACTGCTGTACTTCCTTTCGTGAGTTTTTGTTTTCTCCCTTGCAGCTTTTCAGACTCACTAAAGCTCAATAGGGACGGATTTCCAGCGTGTCTCTTGTTTGTTTCCGCAGCTGCTGCACGTTCAAGATTTCTCATCTCTGGTTATTCTGCCCTGAAAAATCTTTCTGCCAATTTCACTTCTAGCGCATGCAAACTGAGGCTTGGATCCTGGGACCTTCTTATGCATGCACTTTGCAGTTCTGGCTACAAGACAGCTCATTCCCTCTGCACTAGAGCTTGAGAGCCAGCGTGGTGCAGTGGTTAAGAGCAGCGGCCTGTAATCTGGTGAGCCAGGTTTGATTTTCCGCTCATCCACATGCAGCCAGCTGGGTGACCTTGGGCTATTCCCAGTTCTCAGAGCTCTGTCAGCCCCACCTACCTCACAGGGTGTCTGTTGTGGAGAGGAAGGGAAGGCAATTGTAAACCACTTGGGGATTCCTTCAGGTGGTAAAAAGCGGAGTATAAAAACCAGCTCTTCTTTCCCTTCTGCTTGCGCCAGATCCATAGGTTTCAATGAATAGGTTTGGGAAATAACTAGAGGTTTGGGGAGAAGAGCCTGATGAGGGCAGGGTTTGGGTAGGAGGGGATTTCAGTGAGGAATAATGCTACCGAGTCCACTTTCCAAAGCAGCAGTATTCTCCAGGGGAACTGTTCTCTGTTGCCTGGAGATTGGTCGTGATGCCTGGAGGCTGGCAACCCAATGCAATGAAGCTTGCGGAAACAGAAGAATTAGCAGAAGAGGAAATGAGCTCTGCTGCAGGTGAAGTGTGGGCAGAATATTGTCTTAAGATCCATGTAGAACCCAAAATAATTTTGTTGCCATGCTATCAGAGGTAGAATCTTTGACTCTTCCTTGCTTTACTGTTAATGACATGGAAGTGGAGGCACAGAAACATTCTCTGAGAAACCATGCCTCAACATGGGAGGGGAGAGCGGAGACATAATTTGCTTATTCCATTGTAAATTTTGGAGATCCAAGGAAGTCAGCATGGATTTGTCTCCAACAGGTCCTGCCAGACCAACATGGTTTCCTTTTTTGACCAAGTGACAGGTTTGCTGGATCGTGGAAATTCGGTTGATGTCATCTACTTGGATTTTAGTAAAGCTTTTGACAAGGTTCCCCATGATGTTCTGATGGATAAGTTGAAGGACTGCAATCTGGATTTTCAGATAGTCAGGTGGATAGGGAATTGGTTAGAGAACCGCACTCAAAGAGTTGTTGTCAATGGTGTTTCATCAGACTGGAGGGAGGTGAGTAGCGGGGTACCTCAGGGCTCGGTGCTCAGCCCGGTACTTTTTAACATATTTATTAATGATCTAGATGAGGGGATGGAGGGACTACTCATCAAGTTTGCAGATGACACCAAATTGGGAGGACTGGCAAATATTCCGGAAGATAGAGACAGAGTTCAACGAGATCTGAACACAATGGAAAAATGGACAAATGAGAACAAGATGCAATTTAATAAAGATAAGTGTAAAGTTCTGCATCTGTGTCAGAAAAATGAAAAGCATGCCTACTGGATGGGGGATACGCTTCTAGGTAACACTGTGTGTGAACGAGACCTTGGGGTACTTGTGGATTGTAAACTAAACATGAGCAGGCAGTGTGATGCAGCGGTAAAAAAGGCAAATGCCATTTTGGGCTGTATCAAAGGGGCATCAAATCAAAATCACAAGATGTCATAGTCCCATTGTATACGGCACTGGTCAGACCACACCTGGAGTACTGTGTACAGTTCTGGAGGCCTCACTTCAAGAAGGACATAGATAAAATTGAAAGGGTACAGAGGAGAGCAACGAAGGTGATCTGGGGCCAAGGGACCAAGCCCTATGAAGATAGGTTGAGGGACTTGGGAATGTTCACCCTGGAGAAAAGGAGGTTGAGAGGGGGCATGATAGCCCTCTTTAAGTATTTGAAAGGTTGTCACTTGGAGGAGGGCAGGATGCTGTTTCTGCTGGCTGCAGAGGAGAGGACACGCAGTAATGGGTTTAAACTTCAAGTACAACGATATAGGCTAGATATCAGGAAAAAAAAATTCACAGTCAGAGTAGTTCAGCAGTGGAATAGGCTGCCTAAGGAGGTGGTGAACTCCCCCTCACTGGCAGTCTTCAAGCAAAGGTTGGATACACACTTTTCTTGGATGCTTTAGGATGCTTAGGGCTGATCCTGCGTAGAGCAGGGGGTTGGACTAGATGGCCTGTATGACCCCTTCCAACTCTATGATTCTATGATTCTATGATTCTAAATGATGTGAACCACAAGAAACAGAAATGGAATAAATACCCAATTGTAAGTGGATTCTTCATCAAGTCAAGCTTGAATTCTCTGTAGAAGCTCAAATGACTAAAATCTGGTGAATGTACTTTGGGCACATCATGGGAAACCAAGACTCACTGGAAAAGACAATCATGCTAGGAAAAGCTGAAGGCAGCAGGGAAAGATGAAGACCCAGCATTTGATGGATGGACCCAATCAAGGAAGCTGTCACAGTCTTCTGTTTGCAAGGCCTGAGCAAGCTTGTTAATGATAGGACGTTTTGGAGGTCACTGACAGTTCAATCCTAAGAAAAGTTGCTTCAGTCTAAGCTCATTCATTTCCAGAGATTCAGGATTCCAGAAATTTCAAGAGATTCAGGATTCCAGAAATTTCAAGAGGATTCCAGAAATTTCAAGAGATTCTGGATTCCAGAAATGTCAAGAGATTTCGGAGCAGAGTCTGGGGACAGCAGAATTTAAGTAGCTGATGAGGTTGAAATGGACCTAGATCAAGGGGCTACACAATAAATATGAATCGACAAAAGCAATAGCAAACAAACAGCATCGAAACTACTTTCAAAAAAGGAACGGAAAGTCAACAAGAACAAAATGGAGAACTTTCATATCCCTCGAACCAAGCAGGAGACAAAAAAGGAGACGAATCACTTGTCCACTAAAAAAAGGAGAGAGAGGCTTTAAACTACTTGCGAATACATTCCAAATTTTCATCTCTGACAATTGCAGTATTTCAGAAGATACCAGGAAGGTGGTATTTACGGCAGGTGCATTCCTGCTTAGAAACTAATCTCACACACATGGCTGTTAACGTGAAATATGGATTTTAATAATCCCGGCAGGGTGAGAGATGCACGTCCCCTGGTGGGAATGTGATTAGCCACCGTCTCCAAGATTAATTGAGATGTATGGCATCAGATTACATTGCATGAACTCCAAACCCATCTGATTATGCAAGAGATCAGTTAGTTAAGACTTCCTCTGTCTGGCTACGAGGAAAAGATAAATTACATCCTTCATTCAGGCTATGGGATAACCTTCCCTTGTTTTCAAGTACAAAAGAAGAGTAAGCAGGTGAACACAATATTCCTACATCCACACAGGCACAGCATCAAGAAAGGCTGCCGTAGTAACAACTGGCAAACTCCACCCCCCCCATATATGTATTTAATTTAGGCTTCTTGTTAGGCACCTTCTCCCGAAAAAAAAAAAAAACAACTCTCAAAACCGCTTACAACAAGATCAATCCAAACATTAAAAAATGCATTCTAAAACCCACTGAAATCAATGCCGTCAAACAAATCGAGTCAATAAAGCAACAGCGTAAGCGTCCATCTTAAAAGGCACATTAAATAACTTTGACACGGCAGTTAAAAGGTGTAACTGATAGCATTTCAGCGAGGGCCCGTCAAACAAATCCACTCCACTTTAACAACAAGACTTGGCAAATACACAGCTTTTCACCTGGGGCCTAAAACTGAAATTGTTTCGTTCCACAACTGAAGGGCCACCTCAGGAAAGGCCCTGTCTCTTGCTAGTGTACATATTTCTCAGGGAGGGGGCTTAAATCACAATTCTGACGGATCAATTTGATACAGGATTTAGGAGGAATGGGGAAAATGAAGTGATACATATACCAATCAATGACATTTTTGTCCCATAGCCCTCAACTTCTCTATTTTCTCCTCACGCCAGCCCTGTGAGGTGCATTTAACTGAGAGAGAATGACGGGATCGAGTGAATTTCATCATAAGCAGGAATTTCAGCACAGGTCTTCCCAGGCATCTCTCAGGTCTCTAACCACAAAACCACACAATAGCCTATCAGTCTTTTATCTCCTCCTTTCCCCTTCGTTCATTTGTTCTTTTGCCCTTGACCATTTGTTTCCTTATATATGACTGTGAGGAGAGATCAACAAAACTCTCCACTTCGACTAAGAGAAAAGAAAAAGATGGTAGATGGAGCAACAAAGTGTGAGACTCCAATCAAATTCTTCTAATAAACAGAGTTGAAAAAAGTCTCTTTATTAAAAAAAATTACATGAATTAAACATCTCAAAATTCTTGCTAAGACTGATTCACTGTGACTTGGGATCTTCAGGAGCCTGACAACATGGGTCTTTTATGAGACCAACAGTCATGGGTCACAGCTTTTTATAAATAAGACTCATTTTTTTTAAAAAATAAGGACTTTATCTCACACTGGAGTATTAGTGGTCCATTGCATAGGAATTCCTTTGGTGTTGATTTAAGTGAAGAAGAAGAAGAAGAGCTGGTTCTTATATGCTACTTTTCTCTATCCGAAGGAGTCTCAAAGTGGCTTACAGTCACCTTCCCTTTCCTCTCCCCACAACAGACACCCTGTAGGGTGGGTGAGGCTGAGAGAGCCCTGATATCACTGCTTGGTCAGAACAGCTTTATCAGCACTGTGGCAAGCCCAAGGTCACCCAGCTGGCTGAACGTGGGGGAGTGCAGAATTGAATACCGCTCACCAGATTAGAAGTCCGCACTCCTAAGCACTACACCAAACTGGCTCTCACCAAGTCTCCCACTACAGCTGGACCATACAATTTCCACCAAAACCTAGAGCTGTGTGACATCATTTCTGGGTTGAACCCAGAAATGACATCATGCCATTGATATGATGGATCTTCCCCCTGTCTCCAGTTACCCCGTACTCTCCTACTGGGTGCTAGGAACATATGAAGGATGCTGGATTTACCCATGGGTTTTATGAAAGGAAGTATCCAGCCTTTGGGCGGGGGGGAGGGGGCTAAAACATTTCCAAACATTTCTTACCCAATTTGCATTGTGGGATGACGGCAACATCCTGGCTGGGGATGATTTTATAAGGGCCCAGACTGAATAAATTGACCATCCCCGCAGTAAGGCAACAATGCCAGGCCAGAATTACAAATTCAGACAAGTTTGACTGTCTTGGGCTCCCACACAAATACTGTCTGCAGAAGTCACAGCAGATATAAGCTTATGACATACAACATAAGCTGTAAACTGGATTCTGAAGGAGAGAAAAGGTGCCAGAATTGTAGAGCTACAATTCTTTAGAGAAAGCCAAGGCTAAGGTTTTTGAATGTGTTATTCTTGATGTTCTGACCCCCACCAAATCCTACTTTTCATGCGGCTTCTCCTTTTATTGCATGCCTTTTTTTGCTTTCCTTTTCTTGCATCGGCTTTTCCCTGTCGTAGGAATACATTTTTTTCAATGTCTGTGTATGTCCGTAACGTTAGACATATATGTATAAATGACACATATGAAAATCACGTGTGCATTGTATATCCAACAGCAGGGGTAGTCAACCTGTGGTCCTCCAGATGTCCATAGACTACAATTCCCATGAGCCCCTGCCAGCAAACGCTGGCAGGGGCCCATGGGAATTGTAGTCCATGAACATCTGGAGGACCACAGGTTGACTACCCTCATCCAACAGCACCATTTCGTTCTGAACATTTATGTTCTTTGGGGCATTCCTTTACATTTCTGTATTTATGTGGTTTGTTCCTGCAGGACCTTTTCCAAATTAAGAGACATGCCTTATTTTAGCCTTGCTCTGGATTTCCTTTGGATGCTGCAAGTCGACTCTAGCCTTTCTGCATTTGGGCTTTCTCCCCCTCCTTTCCCAGGCTGAAACTCATGACATGCTTCCTGCACTGAGTCTGAAAGAGGCAGCCTCCCATCATGCTTTGCTCCTTTTTCCTATTCCAAAAATGTGTTCTTCGCAAAATAGTGCCTGCATGAACCTTTGTTTTCATTGCACCCCTTAATCCCACCATTCTCCACTGCTGATCGCATCCCCCCTTCCTACCCCAAATGCCCTGAATGTTATTAAACAAAAACAACAAACCTGAGTTATAACATTATAACATCTTTACACTGTTGTGTAAGACTGCAAGGCTGCATTTTTTAAAACTTAGAAACAGCTGGTGATGAACTAAGATACATGCCAAATGGCAGATACATGCATTTCTGCATTGGGCAGCCCTGAATTAGACCCCGTTAGATCCTGTTTTAAAAAATGAAAACCAGTTTTCTGGGGATTCCTTTGCTGCAGGGCAAGTGAGGGGGCAATTCGGGCTGGTGCTCAAAGAGGTGAATTTCAGTGCGGAAATTGACAAAAAACCCTCAATCCTTTAAAAATGCAAATGTGAATGATGCAACCAGCTGGGTGACCTTGGACTCGCCACAGCACTGATAAAGCTGTTCTGACCAAGCAGTAATACCAGGGCTCTCTCAGCCTCACCTCCCTCACAGGGTGTCTGTTGTGGGGAGAGGAGAGGGAAGGGGATTGTAAGCAGCTTTCTCACTCCTTTGGTTTGGTTCTGTTGGGGAATTTTACATTACATGACCAAGTCGCAGTGGAGGGAAAGCACTGGAAGAGATGGTGTTAATTCAATAAAATTATGAAGCTAATGTCAAAATAGCATATGAGTTTTATTTAAATTATTTGTGATTGCCCTGCTCTTTCTGGGTCATTTGGACGAGTCAGGAAGACCGAGTCCTGTCAAGCATGACAAAAACCTTGTGGATCTTTAGTAATATTATCCATTATGGCTCTGCCTACAGAGAAAGTGCTGTTATTAAAAATGTACTAATATTCGATGCCAACCAAGAATGAAGAGTCATTCTTGACTGGGGACCTGAAGCACTTCCTGAAGAAGTGTGTGTGTACATACATATCCTGCTTACTCATTAAAGAGCCCAAATAGGATTGCCAACCTCCAGGTTTGGCCTGGAGCTCTCCCAGAATTACGATTGATCTCCAGACTACAGAAAACAGTTCCCCCAGAGCAACCTTCCTCAACTTTTTGCCATTGAGAAACCCCTGAAACATTTTTCAGGCTTTGGGAAACACCAGAAGTGTCAAGATTGTGCAGAATATGGTTGGGAAGCATACTTGGGTACACACACACCCTCCAGGCCCATCATTGGCCATTTGGGGAGGGGGGCAGGTCAACGTGACCACATATGGTCATATCACCTGATTAAAAATTAACTGTTTTCAAAAAATGTATAAAAAAATAATTAATTCTCACCCATTCAGCAATCCCTTCCATTGTCGTCAAGAAACTCCAAGGTTTCATAAAATCCTGGTTGAGAAAGCCTGTCCTAGAGAACAATGGCAGCTCCAGAGGGCAAGCTCTATGGTATACCATAGATTCTAGGTGAAATGTCTTCCAGAATTCTCCCCTCCACTGGCAAATCTCCAGGAGTTGGTAATCGTAAGAGCAAGTGATCTTTCACTTTGAATGTGAAAAGTGCTTCAACAGTTACATATTTAAAAGTGCAATTCTTAACAGAGTCACACCCTTCTAAGCATTGACAGGATGTCAATCTCCTAAAATAAGGACCGGAGCTTTAAGAATATTATTAGCAGAGCCACAAGAAGATAGAGGAGGGTGCATGCATAATTAAACAAATAGCACATAATAAGGGTGTGATGTAAAATGATCATTCCTCTGTGCATTGCATTTTTAAATGGAGAACACGATGCATGATTAAGCAAGGAATATGCATGCAAGGTGCGCTGATGAGTCAAGAGGGGACATGATAGCCCTCTTTAGGTATTTGAAAGGTTGTCACTTGGAGGAGGGCAGGATGCTGTTTCCATTGGCTGCAGAGGAAAGGACACGCAGTAATGGGTTTAAACTTCAAGTACAACGATATAGGCTAGATATCAGGAAAAAAATTTCACAGAGTAGTTCAGCAGTGGAATAGGCTGCCTAAGGAGGTGGTGAGCTCCCCCTCACTGAGTCTTCAAGCAAAGGTTGGATACACACTTTTCTTGGATGCTTTAGGATGCTTAGGGCTGATCCTGCGTTGAGCAGGGGGTTGGACTAGATGGCCTGTATGGCCCCTTCCAACTCTATGATTCTAAGCCTCCATTGCTGAGAATGAGGCCACCTCCATAACCACAGCACCCTTTAGGCTGGTGCTTCCTAAAAAAAACTAACGAAACTGCCATTCCAGTTTGAACCTGAACCAGAAGGAATCCCCCCCTGGATTTTCACCCTTAGGAGCAACTCACCTGATGCAATGCTCCAAAGACTCATCTCTACTCCTTACTCTGGCTTTTCTCTTTTTGCCCCAGTGCTCGGCTCAATAGACTCTTCAGAAAGAAGCAAATGTACATTTTCTCTTTCGCCATTGATTTCTCTGGAGATTCTCTGTTGGCCCCCAATTAGGCAGCAACTGAGGGCGGCATTGTTAGAACAACATCCCTGTATTGCAAATTTTTATAGAAACAGAAAATAGAAAACCTCCTTGGAGAGTATCAAATACGATTCTACATCAGAAATAATTAATGGCTACACCGTTGACACTGCAGAACGGAATTCTAATTGTGAGATGTAATTTTAATGGTTTTGCATGCTTTTCGTGTTAATTAAATGATATGATTGTTATTCCTATTGATGTGCATCACCCTGACTCAGTATGGAGGGGTGGTGTGTATGTATGTGTGTGTATGTGTATATATATATACTAGTAAGCAAGCCCCCTTCAAGGATCGCTGCCTTGTTGTGGCAAGGGGGCTTGCGTAGTTCAGTGAAGCTATGAGCTATGCCGTGCAGGGCCACCCAAGACGGACAGGTCATAGCTGAGAGCTCTGACAAAAGGTGATCCACTGGAGAAGGCAATGGCAAACCACTCCAGTATCTTTGCCATGAAAACTCTATGGACAGTTCCAATAGGCATAACGATATGACGCTGGAAGATGAGCCCCTCAGGTCGGAAGGTGTCCAATATGCTACTGGGGATGAGCAGACGGCTAGTACGAGTAGCGCCAGAATGAATGAAGCGGCTGGGCCGAAGCCGAAAGGACGCTCAGTTGTGGAAGTAACTGGTGGCGAAAAGACAGTCCGATGCTGTAAAGATTTTTATTCCATAGGAACCTGGAACGTCAGATCCATGAATCAAGGCAAGCTGGACGTGGTTAAACAAGAAATGAGAAGACTGAACATCGACATTTTAGGAATCAGTGAACTAAAATGGACAGGAATGGGTGAATTTAATTCAGATGACCATCAGGTATACTACTGTGGACAAGAATCTCGCAGAAGAAATGGAGTAGCATTCATAATCAATAAGAGAGTAGGAAAAGCAGTCTTGGGATACAATCCCCAAAATGACAGAATGATCTCAGTTCGAATCCAAGGCAAACCATTCAACATCACAGTGATCCAGGTCTACGCCCCAACCACTGCTGCTGAAGAGGATGAAGGTGATCAGTTCTATGAAGCCCTACAACACCTTCTAGAAGCAACGCCCAAAAATGATGTGCTTATCATCATGGGGGATTGGAATGCTAAAGTAGGAAGCCAAAAGATAACCGGGATAACAGGCAAGTTTGGCCTTGGAGTACAAAATGAAGCAGGGCACAGGCTGGTAGAATTTTGTCAAGAGAATACAATGGTCATAGCAAACACTCTTTTCCAGCAACCCAAGAGACGACTCTACACATGGACATCACCAGACGGTCAACACAGAAATCAGATTGACTATGTGCTCTGCAGCCAAAGATGGAAAAGTTCTATCCAGTCAATAAAAACAAGACCAGGAGCTGATTGTGCTTCAGATCATGAGCTTCTTGTTGCAAAATTTAGGCTTAAATTGAAGAAAGTAGGGAAAAGCACTAGGCCACTCAGGTATGAACTAAATCATATCCCTGACGAATACACAGTGGAGGTGACAAATAGATTTAAGGAATTAGATCTGATAGACAGAGTGCCTGAAGAACTATGGACGGAGGTTCGCAACATTGTACAAGAGGTAGCAACTAAAACCATCCCAAAGAAAAAGAAATGCAAGAAATCAAAATGGTTGTCTGAGGAAGCTTTACAAATAGCTAAGGAGAGAAGGGAAGTGAAAGGCAAGGGAGAAAGAGAAAGATACACCCAATTGAATGCAGAATTCCAGAGAAAAGCTAGAAGAGATAAGAATGCCTTCTTAAATGAACAGTGCAAACAAATAGAAGAAAACAATAGAATGGGGAGGACCAGAGATCTTTTCAAGAAAATTGGAGATATGAAGAGAACGTTTCATGCAAAGATGGGTATGATAAGGGACCAAAATGGTAGGGACCTCACAGAAGCAGAAGAGATCAAACAAAGGTGGCAAAATTATACAGAAGAACTATACAAGAGCGAGTTTAACATCCCTGATGACCACAATGGGGTAGTTACTGACCTGGAGCCAGACATCCTGGAATGTGAAGTCAAATGGGCCTTAGGAAGTCTGAGCAACGATAAAGCTAGTGGTAGTGACAGCATTCCAGTTGAACTATTCAAAATCTTAAAGGATGATGCAGTAAAAGTGCTACACTCAATATGCCAGCAAATTTGGAAAACTCAACAATGGCCACAGGATTGGAAAAGGTCAGTTTACATTCCAATCCCAAAGAAGGGCAATGCCAAAGAATGTTCAAACTACCGCACCATCGCACTAATTTCTCATGCTAGCAAAGTTATGCTCAAAATCCTACAAGCTATGCTCCAGCAATATGTGGACCGAGAACTTCCAGAAGTACAGGCAGGATTTCGAAGAGGCAGAGGAACTAGAGATCAAATTGCCAACATACGCTGGATCATGGAGAAAGCTAGGGAGTACCAGAAGAACGTCTACTTCTGCTTCATTGACTATGCTAAAGCCTTTGATTGTGTGGAGCACAACAAATTGTGGCAAGTTCTTAAAGAGATGGGAATACCAGAGCATCTTATTTGTCTCTTGAGAAATTTATATGCAGGTCAAGAAGCAACAGTGAGAACTGAACATGGAATCACTGACTGGTTCAAAATTGAGAAAGGAGTTCGGCAAGGCTGTATACTGTCGCCTTGCCTATTTAACTTGTATGCAGAGCACATCATGAGAAATGCGGGATTAGAGGAGTCACAAATTGGGATCAAGATTGCAGGGAGAAATATAAACAACCTCAGATATGCAGATGATACCACTCTAATGGCAGAAAGTGAAGAGGAACTAAAGAGCCTGTTGATGCGGGTGAAGGAGGAGAGTGCCAAAGTTGGCTTGAAACTCAACATCAAGAAAACAAAGATCATGGCATCCGGCTCTCTCAATTCCTGGCAAATAGAAGGGGAAGAAATGGAGATAGTGACAGATTTTATTTTCCTGGGCTCCAAGATCACTGCAGATGGGGACTGCAGCAAAGAAATTAAAAGACGCTTGCTCCTGGGGAAGAAAGCTATGGCAAATCTAGACAGCATCCTAAAAAGCAGAGACATCACCCTGCCAACAAAAGTGCGTTTAGTCAAGGCTATGGTCTTCCCAGTTGCAATGTATGGCTGCGAAAGTTGGACCATAAGGAAGGCCGAGCGTCAAAGAATTGAGGCTTTTGAACTCTGGTGCTGGAGAAGACTCTTGCGAGTCCCTTGGACTGCAAGGCGAACAAACCAGTCAGTCCTAGAGGAGATCAGCCCTGACTGCTCTTTAGAAGGCCAGATCCTGAAGATGAAACTCAAATACTTTGGCCACCTCATGAGAAGGAAGGACTCCCTGGAGAAGAGCCTGATGCTGGGAGAGATCGAGGGCAAAAGAAGAAGGGGACGACAGAGAATGAGGTGGCTGGATGGAGTCACTGAAGCAGTAGGTGCAAACTTAAATGGACTCCAGGGAATGGTAGAGGACAGGAAGGCCTGGAGGATCATTGTCCATGGGGTCGCGATGGGTCGGACACGACTTCGCACATAACAACAACAACAACAAAGCAAGCCCGCTGCAGGGAAATGCAGCGGGCGCTAGGACTCACCGGCAGCGGGCTGGTCGGCTTCGTCGGCGGTGGCGGCGGCGGCAGCAGGCTTTTTTAGGCAGCAGGCAGGCAGGCTCCCTCGGGCGTCGGTCTGACACGGCGAGAGGCGCTTCGCGCCTCTCGCTGCGTCAGACCTCCAGGGAGGGAACCCCCGGCAGGCTCCCTCGGGCGGCGGCCTGACGCGGCGAGAGGCGAGAGGCGCTTCGCTGCGAGCGGCTCGCAGTTGCTCAGGCTGGGAATCGGAGGGACCAATCGGCAGGCGCGACCCTTCCTCATCACGGACAAAGCCCACCTCAAGGGGGCTTAACGAATTATTTAGTTTAAAGATGTGTGTATGTATATATATATAAGGTACAAGGTTCTAGTGGTTTTGTCCTTTAAGGCTATACGCAGGTTGGGACCCACATACGTCTACGCTTGGCGGGGGAGAATCTCCTGGCCCTAGAGAAGAGCACCTGGCCTCGACCAGGGCCAGTGCTTTTTCGATCCTGGCCCCTACCTGGTGGAACGAGCTCCCGGGTGAGCTGCGGGCCCTGCGGGATTTACCAGCTTTCCGCAGGGCCTGCAAGACGGAGCTCTTTTGCCAGGTTTTTGGTTGAGGCCAGGGTCAGCGAATGAAAGCCAGCATTCTCCCCCCCCCCACCCCCAGACCTAGTAAGTTAGATCTCCTCCCCACCCTCCCTGCCGCTCTGATAGCAGGGGTGGGAATAATGAGAACTTCCACCATGTTGGGATTGTTTTAAAGTCTTTTAATGGGTATTTAAATGGGGACAAAGCTATTGTGACCCGCCACGAGCCTACGAGGAGTGGCGGGAAATAAATCTAACTTATTATTATTATTATTATTATTATTATTATTATTATTATTATTATTATTATTATTGATATTGATAATATTCTTGCTTCTCTTTGTAGTTGGTTTCTCTAGCCTTGTATCTCATTAGATGGGGGTAAAAATTATTTCTGCCAGCATCCTCACTCTCTATATTGCTTTTCTTGTTTACATGAACGTGCTGCCTCGGACTGGGGCCCAGGTATCCAGCAGATACTTTGGCCCAAAACAACCGCCCTGATTAAAGGCATGGCACGTGTACCGATTTGTGTAACAGTACTGCAAAATCCATTAGCAGGAAAACAACAAATGCAATAAACCGAATTGATTCTAGCACAAGGTTTGGTGATTTAGAGCTCACTTTATCAAGTTCATCTTTAAAGTTACACTCGGAGTCCTGTTGAGATTTGAAGCAACAGACGTGCACAGCTCCCTCTCTGAAATTACTGAGCGTGCCACACAGGTATTTGTGGGCAGCAATAGAATAATAGAATCATAGAGCTGGAAGGGGCCATACAGGCCATCTAGTCCAACCCCCTGCTCAACGCAGGATCAGCCCACAGCATTCTAAAGCAATTGATCAAGAGCGAATATCCCTGGTGGGACACAGGCAGGAGACCTGTGAGGTCCAAAGGGAGGGGGATTGTATCCTTTCCCCCACTCAACCGCTTGCAGTGCTACAGTGTCAGGCTGCCTGGCTCATGTGGTTTTTGCAATTGTGGGATGGGGATTGGACAATGGAAACTCCCTGACACTTTTCCCCTGGCTTCCTGCTTGTAGCACTGTTGCCTCTCCAACCAATTGGATCATGGTGTGTGTGTGTGTGTGTGTGTGTGTGTGTGTGAGGGGCACTAGCTCCTGCTTCTCCACCATCCACACACACACAATTGCAGAGCTGGTGGATGGAGAGGTGGTGGTGGTGGCAGAAGCTCCCATTCCTCTCTCACCAGGTTTGCAAATGTGCTTGGCTCACAACTGTTATGGAGGGGTCGGGAGGGGTCAGTGGCAGCTCTTGCTTTTTTGCCCTGCCCAACCTGTGGTGGTGATCAAGGTGGCAGCTCCTGTTGCCCGTCCAAATCTCCTCCTCCTCCCCCTGGGAGAATCCACAGGTATCACTAGCCCCACCTAGTGATACGTGGTCCTGTTCTCTGGGGCAATTCTGCACCTGATAAATATAGTATAATGCTTACTTTAGGTAGTCATTATATTGCAACAACCAGCGTCCAAGCAGCAAAATGCTTCCTACGTCTGCCATTTTAAAGAGGTAGTTGGGGAATCGCATAAAGTGGATTCCTCAATCTATGCAGCGTGAGCTACAGGAGAGCAACCAGCAGGCTGAGCAACCAAAGAAATGTATGAAGGTGAAGAAGCGCTATCTCTGCCTCCAATGTCCTACCCTTGCACCCTCGCTCCCGGGGATGGGAGTTGTTTTTTTAAGTGAACTACCTGGAACAACGATTAAGTGTACAAGTATGCAGGCAAAGACAAAAATAAATTTCTCCCAAAGATGTCACACAAAGCATGCCTCTCTAAAGCCCCCCCCCCCAAAAAAAATCAGGAACAAGATTATTTTTCTTAAGTTTCAAGACACGTGATTCCATAATGGGCGGCATTCAAAAAGCATTATGCATCTATGATTAGGTGCATAGATGTTTCAACAGAGAAGGTTTGAATTTTTTTTTTAAAAAACGCAGGTCCTTTAAAACATTGAGAAAGGGGATTGGTTGCCTGGCTTGATTGACAGGTAGAACAGAGTCACATGTAAAGTGCGTTGCTCTCTTCTGCCATTCCAAGCAAGCATGTGGAGTAGGGTTGTGTGCAGCGGCATCCGAATCGGCCATTCCAGGCAGCCAGCACCATGCCACGGGGGGAGGGGAGGCACAGGCACCAGTGTGCAACTCGGAGCACGAGCACCTGCGCCTCTCCTCCCCCCCCCCTGCAGCGTGGCACTGGTTGCATTGGCCTGGAACGGCCAATTTGGACCCACCGTGCACAACGCTAAATTGTGGAGTGTAAGAAGCGTGAAAAAGCGGCAGATGAAAGCGAGACAGGAAGACAGTGAGGAGGCACAATTATTTTAGTGCTACACCATTATGCTGGCATAATGCTATTTTTAGATGTGCGGAAATGCCCTGGGTTTTTGATCCAGGCTTAGAACATTTACACGCACTTATAAATATAGAGAAAGATGCCTTTCTTTTAAATAATTACATAACAACCACTGACTGAAACACCCCACTTAAAAATGATCTAATCCATTCTGGCATTTTTATTGTTTTCCACCACAGCAATAGCAATAGCAATATGTCTTTACGGGGCCGTTACAACACGTTCAATTAAACAGGGCTATTTAATTAGCTCCTTGGTGTGTTTTACATTCCTTGTTGGGCGAAGATGGTGACATTACATGGATCTGATTTTACCTGTTGAGATCCCAAGTCATAATATGGGGGCTTGTTGACGTAATGTATGCATAAACACACCAAACAAGAAATCATGAAGCTATGATAATGCTTGATAAATATGCAGTCGGTCTGACTCTAGTAGCGGAAAAGAGCTCCAGTAGCCCTGAACAAAATTTGTGGCAGGAGAGGAGCTTCCTGAAGTAGTGAGCAGTGACTCATGGAAACTCCTCCCCTGCCACAAATTTTGCTAGCCTTTAAGGCAGTCGGGACCCATTTGGGGGTTGAACACCCATTTCACAGGGGACGCAGCAGGGCAAGCAGCTTGGCTGGGGAAACACCAACAGCCTTGCAGGATAGATTGAGATAGAGCATTCATCTGTCTGGAGAAGAGCGAGATCGCCATGGTAGGACAAGAGGCAGAACTGAACTGAGAAACCCCGGGGGGAAACTAATTTATATACAATCATGAACTATGGATCTTCATGCCAGCAGTCAGTTTCAGTTTAATGTCTGTGAAAGAACCCTTGCATAGTTTTATGGTTGGGGGTCACCACAACATGAGGAACTGTATTAAAGGGTCATGGCATTAGAAAGGTTGAGAACCACTGTTTTAAGGTGCTAGTGGACGCTAGCTCTTTTCTATGGCTACAGGTAGCCATCTTAGTCTGTCTCTAGTAATTTATAATAATTTCCGTAAGGTTACACACCAAACAAACCTCTGGCATTCATATTTAATAAGCAAAATGGCTACGGCGGGCAATAAAAAAAATCTGAGGGAGATCTATAAAATTGCTGAAAGTTTTTGAAATAATTCAGGGAAAACTGCTTTATTGTTGACATCACTCTCCACTTAGGGCACGGGGACAACCACAAGAGCAACCAAGATACATCCAAAGGGGGCTTGTTATTTATAATATTGGCATTAAGATTGTCCACAAAGCGAACTTTAAACCTTATTTTACTCCCATTATAATCTTTTCACCATCCTATAGACACAATGGCATGTTTATTGCCACTGTATTCCAAAGGATCAATGACCACTTTAGAGGACGGAAAGAGAGAGCAGCAATTTCTACTGAAAAGAAATGGAGACAAGCAGCGGGTGGGGGTGGAGCATATAAACATACGGACAACCCTGTTGGATCAGACCACTGGTCGATTTACTCAAACATGCCGTCTCACACAGTAACCAAGCAGTTACTCTGGAAGTTTACTCTGGATAAAGGGACGAAAGTCTTCCCCCACTGCTGCCTCCTGCCATTGTACTCAAAGGCTTACTGCCCTTCAATGTGGAGGTTCCCTTGATTTAATGCTAGCAATAAAGCCTGTTGCAGGAAAAAAAAAATACAACAGGCTCCAGAAAACTGTTGCTGTACACTTTGTGACACTCCTGCATTACTCAGGCTGCTCCTGAGTGAAAGGCAGACAGACAGACAGAGCTGCAATTGGCCCTGAGTGGCGGATATTCTACCAACAGGAAAAAAGGCAGTCTGTTTTTGTCAGTGGTTGCTGGGCAGATCCTTCAAACCGTAGGCTGGTAAGCCGTCCTGGATCACAAGTTCCCTTGCGATTCCATTGCTGAACTGCTCTAGTAGCTATCATGCTACAAAGTTTCAACCCATTACGACTCCTATCCTCTACTGCCAACAGGAACCTTTCCCTGCCCTCCTCCAAGTGACAACCTTCAAACACTTAAAGACAGCTATCATGTCCCCTCCAGACCTCCTCTTCTCCTGGCTGAACTTTCCCAACATGCTGGGAAAGGGAGAAAAAGTTGTCTCTGTCCACATTCTCTGTTGTTATGTGCGAAGTCGTGTCCGACCCATCGCGACCCCATGGACAATGATCCTCCAGGCCTTCCTGTCCTCTACCATTCCCCAGAGTCCATTTAAGTTTGCACCGACTGCTTCAGTGACTCCATCCAGCCACCTCATTCTCTGTCGTCCCCTTCTTCTTTTGCCCTCAATCGCTCCCAGCATTAGGCTCTTCTCCAGGGAGTCCTTCCTTCTCATGAGGGGGCCAAAGTATTTGAGCTTCATCTTCAGGATCTGGCCTTCGAAGGAGCAGGCAGGGCTGATCTCCTCTTAGACTGACCGGTTTGTTCGCCTTGCAGTCCAAGGGACTCGCAAGAGTCTTCTCCAGCACCAGAGTTCAAAAGCCTCAATTCTTGGACGCTCGGCCTTCCTTATGGTCCAACTCTTGCAGCCATACATTGCAACTGGGAATACCATAGCCTTGACTAAACGTACTTTTGTTGGCAGGGTGAGGTCTCTGCTTCTTAGGATGCTGTCTAGATTTGCCATAGCTTTCCTCCCCAGGAGCAAGCGTCTTTTAATTTCTTTGCTGCAATCCCCATCTGCAGTGAGCCACATTCTCTAGACCTATGCAAAATTTTGTAAACTTCTACCATGTCCCACCTTGGTCATTCTTTGGTGTTTCCTCACAGGGAATGTGCGCCAACCCCCTGATCATCTAGATTGCCCCCTTCTGTACTTTCCCCAGCTATGTGATGAGAGATGGCGACCAGAATGGTACATAGCATTCAAAAGGAGCCCATACTATAGATTTATACAGCGACATTACAGGATGTGGGGTCAGCACAGAGGTAAAAAGGAGCACAGCAAGGGGGGAAAATCAGATGGGAATTGGTGGAAAAGATTATCTTGACTGTGAGTATATTTTTACCACACCATTTTCACCCTTTTCCCAAGGAGACAGGGTATCATACATGGTTCCCCCCCCCACCCACCCACACTCCTCCATTTTCTCTTTGTATCTAATCTGTGAGGCAAGCTAGGCTGAGATAAAATGGCGCCCTCAAAGTCTACTAGTAAATATCAAGGCAAGCAGGGCTCGGAAGCTGAATCTCCCAGGCATTGTCCAGTCCTCTAACAACCACATTCAAAATGTTATAAAGGGAAGCAATGAGTCACCATGTACTTCTTCCTTTTCTTCTTTTTATCCTTTATCTGGTGATTGGAGGAGCAGGTCGCCCTCTCAGCCAATCCGCTGTTCTAGGGGCCACTGGATTTTTTTCGCCTTGTTTTCACCATGTACTAAAGCAGGGGTAGTCAACCTGTGGTCCTCCAGATGTCCATGGACTACATTTCCCATGAGCCCCTGCCAGCGTTTGCTGGCAGGGGCTCATGGGAATTGTAGTCCATGAATATCTGGAGGACCACCAGTTGACTACCCCTGTACTAAAGCAAACATCGGTGAACATCCCCGTCTTGCAAGTTGTCATATTTTCCCTTAACGGCCCCTTCTTCCCTCGTGAGCCGCGACATAATTTATGAATGATCCTCTTTTGCATTGTGGCCTTAAAATGTGTTTTGTTCGGGAGGATTCTTTGCCTGCAGCATTCTCTTCTATCCATATTGACATTTGTCTGCCCTTTTACTTATCCTTCAGATCAGTTGCCACGGGGAAGTCTTAGCTTCTTCCTCTTTGATTCTGGGAAGGCGAAGCAGCCCAGTTCTTTGGGCCAGGGCTCTCTGTGCCGAGAAGTCCGAGATTTGGGAGCTTGCTTTGTGCTTGTTCAAAACATCAGCTGTTAAAGGGAGATAAGGAGCTATCTCTCCACTTAGTTTGGATAAAAAATTAAGCATGGCTTTTATGAGAGTTGTTTTCTTTTACTGCTTGAGCAGTTAGAATCAGGAGCAGCCAATTCCTGAGTCTTTCTGCTCTGCAGACATTAGTTTGAGGGATGAAACTCTCAGGATGCCTGGTTACATTCAGGCTTCCTGAGAAGAAGAAGAAGAAGAAGAAAAAGAAGAAGAAGAATGGGAGAGGGAGCCTGACCTAGCAGTCAGCAGACTGCGCCACAATCCACGGAGTCCAGAGGCGCCCTGGGGACCATTCCCAGCTGGGAAAGCAGATCCCTTTGCCTACTCAAGTCCGCCCTAAGGGAAGCGACCTATGCAGGGGAGCCAATGGGCGTCCACCTCATTTAGCTGTCCCCAGGCCGCCTGGCTAAACGAGCCCCTGGCCTCCCAGCTGGGTATGCCGTGCTCGTTTACATGCCACCTCTTATAGAGGTCCTGAACCCCAGGGAGTCTGATTGCACACCGGACTCCCTGCCAACAGGCTCCATCCCATGCGAACCCGCAACTGTGACGAAATATTAACAGAGAACATCCACCTCAACCATTGACATAGGGTGGGAGGGAGGGAAGCTGCTCCGCGGCGTCCTGGAGAGGAGGCTGGGAAACGCCTTTATAGGCACCGCGGTCTCGCCTCTCCGTTTTACGTGCTGCGCGCTGCAAGCACGCAGCGTGCCAGGACTGCTGGGGAAGTCATGTCCGCCTCCAGCCAGCCCTCCGCAGCATCACCCCGTGGCTGCGATGAGCCTTTGCCGCCCTTTAGTAGCAATTATCACATCATAAATAGTAGGAGCTTTAAAAATGAGATTTGTCAAAGTTATCCTTTGTTTGTAGTCTTGGAATGAGGGTCTTAGGGTGGACAAGTCCAACAGGGTCAGTCCCTCAAGGACCCAGGCCCCTGTGTGTTTGGTAGGGCTGCCAGCTACCCCCACACGTACTGGGTGCAGCAGACCCCCCCCTCCAGATGCCACTCCCCTGTGGCTGGTCAGCTGGCTGATGGTTGCTTCTTTTACCAGGCTGGACAGCAGCCTTTCTTGGGAGAGATTTTGAGATAACATGGGTTATCCAGGGCACGGCCAGGGAAGTTTAACCTGAGCAATATTGAAGAGATGTTTTCCCCCTCCCCACTTTTTACGACCTGAACAAGTCTCCAAGTGGCTTATAATTGCCAACCTACCTCCTACCCAAAACAGACACTCTGCGAAGTCGGTGAGGCTGAGAGAGCACTGAGAGAACTGTAGCCAGCCCAAGGTCATCCAAATGGCTGCATGTGGAGGAGGACTGGAGAATCAAACCCAGTTCTCCAGATTAGAGGCCACCACTCTTAACTACTACATAAAGCAAATTTGCAAATTTCTGATCCTCTTAATGATTTTTCTTCCTGAATGTGATATACTTGTTCTTAACTTACTTCTGATTTGGGTAGGTGTGAGTGAAGTGCAAACAGAATCACTTCTTTCTGAACTAAATTAAAGAAAACTTTAAATAATTTACTTTTTTTAAAAAAATAGAGAAAGACGGTCCCCAGCAGCTGCCTAAAACCAGCATGGTTTATCGAAGCCAAGAAACCCAGAACCCAGTAATTAGTTGTCACATTATTTATTTATCTACCCTTTCCATACCTCCTCATTATAAAGAGCAAAGCTAAACACTTAACCAATGGTAAATAAATCATCCCTTTCAAAGTCAATGAAACTTTTTTGTTGGCCTAAATAAGGACCACTGGATTTGTTCCTTAAAGTACTTATTGAATTCTGGTCGAGTTATTTTCTTGGCTGTTCTCCCAGATTAAATTTCATTGTGATGCAAATATCTGGAAAACAAGCCCAAGGCCATGTGGTATGAATCAAATGTCCTGTTGGCCTCTCTTGGTTCATAGGAAGGTCCTTTGGGGGGAACCTTCAGTTCTTCAGACACAGCTGACAATTTCCCTGATTCTTTGCACCCAAATAGGAACTGATTTTGAGCAATTCAATGGGTTGTCCAACAGAAGGTTTAATGTCCGGCATCTTTGGTTGCCAGGTCCCTCGCAGCTTCCGGTGGGAGATGGGGGGCACTTCCCTGGAGAAGGTGTTCCAAAATGTGCTGATGTCACACAGAAATGAAGTTGGCACAATAGGGAGCAAGTGTTCCAAAATGCCAGCACCTTTTTTTGGCACAAAATCCACAAAGAACCCCCTGCCTGTTCTTCCACCTGAGTTACTTCCTGTCATGACCCTTGGAACATACACCTCTGAAGACTCCAAAGCTCACTCAGGGCTCTTTGTAGACATGAATAAAAGTAGTTTTACTGGGAGTGTTGCGGGAACACTACAGGAAGCTGCCATCATAGAGACTACACTGTTGAAGACACCTCATGGAGCTTCCCAGGAACAGATATACCCACGTCACTCCCCTTTCCTCCTCCAAGCGGTTTACCCACCAAGCGGGGTTCTCATGGTTATGCAAAATTATCTAACGACAAAGTGAAATCAAATGTCAAATCCCTTTACATCCACGTGGAAACGACTGGGCAAGGTCAGTCATATTGTTCACAAAAAACCAAACAGTAACACACAGAAAGACAACAGGAACTACTTAGGAATGCAGGAAGAACAATGACTCGGGCAAGGGAGGTTATAATTATCTCCTGGGGAAGAAGGGCATGTATCCAGTGAGGGATACATGACACTCCCCTTCTCCCCAAATCCTTTCAGCAGTCCGACTAGCATGCTAATGGCTCTTCCCCTCAGCTACACTTGATGAATGAAATCCAGGCAAAAAAATTAAAGGTACAGCTAATGAATAACAAATCATGTGTTGACTCAAGCTGAGAAATGGACGGAGAAATGGACCAATCACAGGCCAATTTATTTGGACAGAATACCTGTCAAAATAATATCATATGAAGAGAAAGAATTGCATTCTCCATTAATTTTATGCACATGACCCCCGAGATGAGATCTGTTATTCTAAAGCACTGCCACTTCCTACAAACAGCTTCCCAGACAGGCTAACATAAAACACAATCATCCTGAAATATTCTTCTAACTTCTAACTCTAAGAGCCAGTTTGGTGTAGTGGTTAGGAGTGCGGACTTGTAATCTGGCATGCCAGGTTCGATTCTGCGCTCCCCCACATTCAACCAGCTGGGTGACCTTGGGCTCGCCACAGCACTGATAAAACTGTTCTGACCGGGCAGTGATATGAGTGCTCTCTCAGCCTCACCCACCCCACAGGGTGTCTGTTGTGGGGAGAGGAAAGGGAAGCCGCTTTGAGCCTCCTTCAGATAGGGAAAAGCGGCATATAAGAACCAACTCTTCTTCTTCTTCTTCTTCTTTTAAAGTTTTCTCAGGTCGTGGGGCCGCATGCTGGTAGTTTTTTGCTTCTGACGTTTTTCCTGCAGTGGTTTCCTTTGTCGAACGCTTGCAAATATGCCTTATCTGTTAAAGGGCACTTCATCCAGACTTAAACATGCAAATGCATGTCCCCTCCACCTGAGAGGCACATAATCTAAAAAGACATCCAACCCCAGTCACACTATGCCACAGAGAGATCTTGCTGTGATGGACCGCTGAAGATGGAAGCCGTTGATGCAGGCAAAACATTAGGGGCAAAAGCTATCAGAGCATAGCCCCCTAACCCAAGAAAACTAAAAAAGCTAGTTGATTCCATCCCTGAAAGCCTCCAGCAATCCATAGTCTTCTGACTTCCAGTGACTTGTAGGCAATACCAGAGTCTGGTTTAGTTCCTTCTATCTCTACTAGAGGGCATAATCTCTGTGGGGGTCACAGCATTTGTCAACAGGCTATTGTGACTAATGTATTTGAGAAACCTGATGTTCAGTTTAATCTACAATTAGTATTTTACTTATTTATGTATTAAGTTTCTTACCCACCGCTCCCTCAAGGCTCACGGTGGGTTACAGTGTGTGTTTAAACCCCTCATAAAACCATTCCCTAAAAGCACAAAACACCAATAAAACCATATAACAAGAACAGCAGCGACTAATATCCAATTAACCTGGTTCCAAAAAAATCTAACTTCCCTGGGAGGAAAAAGAGGTGGGGTTGATGGTACCCAGCCACCAACTAGTTGTCCCAGCTTGGTCCCAGTACTCTCCTGGAACCTAAGCCTCAACCAAAGACCTGGCGGAAGAGCTCCATCTTGCAGGCCCTGTGGAATGATGAAAGCTCCCACTGGGCCCTTAGCTCTTCCAGGAGCTCATTCCACCAGGTAGGGTCCAGGACCAAAAAGGCCCTGGCCCTAGTAGATTTTACCAATTCTTTTACAAAAGATGTAATATTTGGTAGGTCGGAAGAACTTCTAGACCTGTGAGGACTAGAATCTTGGAACACAAATCCAGAATTAAAACCAAGAATTTTGAGCCCCCCCCCAGTCTATAACTTTGTAAAAAAGGGACATACTCAAAGTGACTATCAAACAAAGGAGGTATGATTATAGGGATATTCCAGACATACCGGCACAAGAAACTTTCTATATTGTCAAATGAGCAAATATAACACCCATCAGTTACTTTTTTGCCAACTTCTTACTTAGCAATCTTTGTTTGTTCATCTGAAGCCAATTGGCTTAAGATAAAAGGGTAGCATTTCCTTCCTCTGCAGACAGGTTTGGGATTATTTAGGGCTTTGTGCCTTTTGCAACCCCAATTAAGTTGTGGATGGAAGTCCTTATTGTAGGCCATACAATTAGACTATGATTCTCATTATGGTACCACAGCTTTATTATTATTTAATGAAACCCTTTTGAGACAATGATAGTTCAGAAGGGCTGGTATAAATATGCCCAGGGCTGTCCACAGGCCAATTTTGGCACCAAGAGCCAACTTGGTGTAGTAGTTAGGGGTGGTGGCTTCTAATCTGGCGAGCTGGGTTTGATTCTGTGCTCCTCCACATGCAGCCAGCTGTGGGACCTTGAGCATGTCACAGCCCTGATAGGGCTGTTCCTACAGAGCAGTAATATCAGGGCTCTCTCAGCCTCAGCTACATCACAGGGCAGGGATAGTCAACCTGTGGTCCTCCAGATGTTCATGGACTACAATTCCCATGAGCCCCTGCCAGCGTTTGCTGGCAGGGGCCCATGGGAATTGTAGTCCATGAACATCTGGAGGACCACAGGTTGGCTATCCCTGTCATCGGCTGTCTGTTGTGGGGCGAGGTAAGAGAAGGCTACTTTGAGACTCCTTCTGATAGAGAAAAGTGGCATATAACTACCAACTCTCTGCCTCCTTCTCCTCCTTCTTCAGCTTGTCTATATTCAAGCTGTTCTGTCTTCCACACTGATTCCTGGTACAGCAGGGTCAATCACATTTCTTTGGATTCCAAATAGGAAGATTCAGCCACCTGAAGTCTTTAAAGATAATCAGTTTCCAAATCCATTTTATCCATATCCATATCCATATCCATATCCATATCCATATCCATATCCATCTCTGTCTGTCTGTCTGTCTGTCTGTCTGCCTCTCTCTCTCTCTCTCTCTCTCTCTCTCTCTCTCTCTCTCTCTCTCTCTCTCTCTCTATCTACTAAAAATACATATCACCTTTGTTCCCACGTACAGAGGTGGTATTACATCATCCATACCTTTATTTCTAATTCTCAAATCTTCAGTACAGTTCTTTGAACCTACGGTTGTTCTTTGTTCCATTCAGTGATTACTGAAGCATAACGCACTCCCTTAGTAACTTACATATTAGCTAACATGATCTAACCTTTAAATCTTAAGGCTAGTTTTTTTTTTTTCATTAGCAGTAGGCTGAATATCAATAAGCTTCTATTTAAAGCACCTTAGAAATTAATTAAGGGGCACGTCAACTCTCGGTGAGCCTTGATTTCTCTAGCTTTACCTATAATTTTCTTATTGATTAAAATCCACAGATACTGAAGCTGTAGGCATGGTACTGTACTGTAGGTGAAAGATTACCTAGCAAACCTAGCTAAGCATGGTGTCACGCCCCCACTACCTCCTCCGAGTTGCCAGAGCCATCAGACCCAGCAGCTGACCCAGATCAGGCTGAAGACTTTGGGGAGTCGGACGAGGACCCTGGGGAGGGCTGCTCCAGGCAGCCAGTGCAGCGATGTCTCTGCAGGGACACAAAATGCCTTTTTCCTCTTTGCGGTGCTGCAGAGCTGGCATTTCTATGCCCCCATGATCCTGTGGTGGGAAACCCATGCCCCTTGCTCCGCCTGGCCACTGCCGCTACAATGAGGTGCAGTGGAACCTTCCAACATTGGAATTGTGCATGGGAATTGTGCACACACACAAAGACTGTGTGTGATGGGGGATTTCTTCTCCTGTGCATACATGGGACACGGTGAGGGGGGGAATGCTGTCCTGCCACTAGGAATCGGTGGTGGCCCAACACAGCCGCCGCCGTGCATAATCGGTCATAAAGATCAGATCTTGGTCTCCAATATGTATCTAAAGCCAATTTCCAATAACTGTGTGATCAGTTAGAAGTTCCTCCGAACACCCCTCCATCGCGGGCATGTTTGTGCTTTTGCTCTCAAACAACAGAGTTGACTTCAGTAGTGGATGCGGCATTAATGCTTCCCTTCCCTCCTGTGTGCAGTTCCAGCTCAGCGAAGGGTTCCCACTGCGTCGTAAGCACTAGCGTAAACAACAGCCGCCTGCAAGTGTAGATATAAAGTCACCCAGAGAGGAGGAGATGGACTCCGATGCACGTTGGACCTAAGCCAGCTAAAAAGCCGGTTCTTCTTTTGGCACTTTAGGAGAGTCTTTTAAAAACCCTTCAAAGGTTAGAGAATTACCGGTATCACTACTGCAAATGTTTTACTTGGGATTTGGGGAGGGGCAGAGTTTCCCCTAAGCTAGCAAAGTGGTCTATTTGTCTTGGTTTAAAAAAAAAAAATCCTTCCAAAACCTTTGCTCATCTTGATATTTGCAAGATTAATGTATGTTTCCTGGTGTGCATATTCTTAAATTCAATATAACAGAGTACCCAGTGGGCTAGAGAAGCATTGTAAAACTCTAGTTGCTTTATCTGGCTGGGGGGACAAAATTGAGAAGGTGCAGAGGAGAGTGACGAGGATGATCTGGGGCCAAGGGACCAAGCCCTATGAAGATAGGTTGAGGGACTTGGGAATGTTCAGCCTGGAGAAAAGGAGGTTGAGAGGGGACATGATGGTTCTCTTGAAGTATCTGAAAGGTTGTCACTTGGAGGAGGGCAGGATGCTGTTCCCATTGGCTGCAGAGGAAAGGACACGCCGTAATGGGTTTAAACAACAATATAGGCTAGATATCCCGTTGGCAGCAAAGGAGAGGACCAGCAGTAAAGACTTTAAACAACATGTAGAATGGAACCAGCAAGTTATCAGGGAAAAAAATTCCACAGCTGGAGTGGTTCGGCAGTGGAATTGGCTGCCTAAGGAGGTGGTGAGCTCCCCCTCATTGGCGGTCTTCAAGACGTAGCTGGACAGCATGGATGCCTTAGGCTGCTCCTGCACTGAGCAGGGGGTTGGACTAGATGCCCTGTATGGTTCCCTTCAAGCCAATCAGAATCAAAATCAGAATCAGAATCAGAATCAGAATCAGAATCAGAATCAGAATCAGAATCAGAATCAGAATCAGAATCAGAATCAGAATCAGAATCAGAATCATATATTTATGTTCCGCCCTTCCATTAGCTACAATAAAAACTACATACAAAGAGTTAAAACATTTGCAGTTATTACTAATGCCTCCCCCCTAAACTAAAATTCCCAGTAGGGGGAGTTTGACAAAGAGCTGATCTTCCAGCTCTCCTCCCCCTTCCAGTGGAGAGGCGAGCCATTCTTGGTGGATGTTCTTTTAGGCCTTGACCATAAGAACATATGATTGTATGATTCTATCACTGTTCTGGATTGACCCGTGCTATTATGCACCCCCTCAACCCTTTCCCGTTGAGAATCCCACAGAAATCACCTTGAACAAATGTAAGTTGCTTAAATAATTTTTAAAAACCCGGAATATTTTGGAAGGAGAGGAGTAAAGTATTTCTGTAATTGGAGATTGTATCGGTGTTATTTATGATTCTAAAAAGTTCAAAAATAAGAAGCTCTTAATGCACATTTCCCTTCCTTGCAACACTCATCGCCATTATGAGCAGAGCCCTTTGCTGTGAAATTGCTCCACCCACAATGTAGAAGGGGATGCAGTTTGAATCGATGGGCTGCTTTCGCGGGTGTGCAGAACCCACTCATCTGACTAGGCAAGCAGCCATGGTCTGTTCATGTTTAGAAGCTGAGAAGGCATATAGCACGGATAACAGTACAGAGTTCCCCCAAGATAGGTAAGGTAAAGGTAAAGGTATCCCCTGTGCAAGCACCGAGTCATGTCTGACCCTTGGGGTGAGGCCCTCTAGCGTTTTCATGGCAGACTCAATACGGGGTGGTTTGCCAGTGCCTTCCCCAGTCATTACTGTTCACCCCCCAGCAAGCTGGGTACTCATTTTACCGACCTCGGAAGGATGGAAGGCTGAGTCGACCTTGAGCCAGCAGCTGGGATTGAACTCCCAGCCTCGTGGGCAAAGCTTTCAGACGGCCGCCTTACCACTCTGCGCCACAAGAGGCTCTTTCCTTCCGAGGTCGGTAAAATGAGTACCCAGCTTGCTGGGGGGTAAACGGTAATGACTGGGGAAGGCACTGGCAAACCACCCTGTATTGAGTCTGCCATGAAAACACTAGAGGGCATCACCCCAAGGGTCAGACATGAGCCAGTGCTTGCACAGGGGATACCTTTACCTTTACAGTCCGTATGAAACCCATTAAAACCCCTTCCCCTACCCCATCAAACTGACCAAGAAGCAAGACCCCAAAACAGCAATGCACTCTGTAACTTCCCCCGTACCTCGCAGCCATACACCTCAGGGGGCTTGCTTGATATTTATGCACACCATGAGGAGGGGGCCAGTAGATCTTAATCATGGCCTCAACTGAAGACCTGGTGGAAGAGCTCCATTTTACAGGCCCTGCGGAACTGTGATAATATTATGGTATTATTTCATCCGTGGAAGTGCATCTTATATCAGCAGAAGAGGCTTTTG